>NW_028227267.1:66606351-67806351 GCF_978045245.1 Mus caroli | reverse complement strand
GAAGGGATAGCTTGTTCTGGATGCTGCCCTTTCCTCTTTCTCTGTTTCTCAGCCACATTAGAGATTGATTGTTTTGCTCCTCAATAGTGTCCTGCCTACTCGGGGCCCAGAAACAACAGAGTCACATGGCCATTGGTTGAAATTACTAAATCTTTTTTTTTTCTTTTTTTATTATGTATTTTCTTCAATTACAGTTCCAATGCTATCCCAAAAGTCCCTCATACCCTCCCCCTGACTTCCCTACTCACCCATTCCCATTTTTTGGCCCTGGCGTTCTGCTGTACTGGGGCATATAAAGTTTGCATGTCCAATGGGCCTCTCTTTCTAGTGATGGCTGACTAGGCCATCTTTTGATACATATGCAGCTAGAGTCAAGAGCTCCGGGGTACTGGTTAGTTCATAATGTTGTTGAACCTACAGGGTTCTAGATCTCTTTAGCTCCTTCGGTACTTTCTCTAGCTCCTCCATTGGGGGCCCTGTGATCCACCCAATAGCTGACTGTGAGCATCCACTTCTGTGTTTGCTAGGCCCTGACATAGTCTCACAAGAGACAGCTATATCAGGGTCCTTTCAGCAAAATCTTGCTAGTGTATGCAATGGTGTCAGCGTTTGGAGGCTAATTATGGGATGGATCCCTGGATATGGCAGTCTCTAGATGGTCCATCTTTTGTCTCAGCTCCAAACTTTGTAACTCCTTCCATGGGTGATTGTTTCCAATTCTAAGAAGGGGCAAAGTGTCCACACTTTGGTCTTCATTCTTCTTCAGTTTCATGTGTTTTACAAATTGTCTCTTATATCTTGGGTATACTAAGTTCTGGGCTAATATACACTTACTAGTGAGTACATATCATTTGAGTTCTTTTGTGATTGTGTTACCTCACTCAGGATGATGCCCTCCAGGTCCAACCATTTGCCTAGGAATTTCATAAATTCATTCTTTTTAATAGCTGAGTAGTACTCCATTGTGTAAATGTACCACATTTTTTGTATCCATTCCTCTGTTGAGGGGCATCTGGGTTCTTTCCAGCTTCTGGCTATTATAAATAAGGCTGCTATGAACATAGTGGAGCATGTGTTCTTCTTATCGGTTGGGACATCTTCTGGATATATGCCCAGGAGAGGTATTGCTGGATCGTCCAGTAGTACTATGTCCAATTTTTTGAGGAACCAGACTGATTTCCAGAGTGGTTGTACAAGCTTGCAATTCCACCAACAATGGAGGAGTGTTCCTCTTTCTCCACATCCTCTCCAGCATCTGCTGTCACCTGAATTTTTGATCTTACCCATTCTGACTGGTGTGAGATGGAATCTCAGGGTTGTTTTGATTTGCATTTCTCTGATGATTAAGGATATTGAACATTTTTTCAGGTGTTTCTCAGTTTGTGAGTTCAGATCCACTTTGATTTTTGTTGACTTAAAGAATCTTGTAATCTTGATGCCCTCCATCTTCTTTGGTTCTTATCTATTTCTGCTTCCTCTTCTGCAGAGTTTCATGAGCCCTGGGGGTGGGGCGGGTGGGACTTTGATTTTCCACATTTTCCACATTCATAGGCTTTGACCTTCATGATCCATGCTTATACATCCATAATTGCAGCAAACTCTGATTTAAAAACATTTGAATAACAGAAAAGAGTAAAATAACAATACAATACAAATGTTGTATAAAATATAATATGCATTATGTAAGGTATAGCAAGTGGTCCAGAGATGATTTAAAACATACCAAAGTACTGTATAGGTTCTGTGAAAACGTTGCCATATGTCATCTGAGAGACTTTGGTATCCATAGCTATGAGTGTCTGTGAGTGGTACTGTAAAAATCCTCTGTGGTTACTGAGGGATGATGATAGTGAAAACCTCTGTGGTCTCATCACCCAGTTTTAACAATTTATCTAACTGTATCTACTCTTATTTTATCTCTGTCCTGAATGACCAAGTTGTTTAACCTTCATTGGCCTCAATTTCCTCTTCTCTAAAATAGTGTGCCTTAAAACAGGAGTGATTACCTATTATGCAAAGTGACTATTGCTCTGGCACATAGATGGAACAAGACCAGTGAATGCCTTCTCCTGCATTTTGTTCCCTTCACATCTAGGGAACAGGATTTTCACTGTGATTTATTCTAAATTAGAGCATTTTAGATGACAGCTTATCAGGTATGTCCTCAATGACAAAAGAGCAAGGTCCTGGCCCAGAGGTTTTTATCAGATTTTTTATATATGCATCATCATGGATATTACCATAGAAATGTCATTCTATCATTCTTTCATTCATTAGATAAAGGACATTTTCTAAATGTCTATTTTTCTAGACTGAATATTAGGATGACCAAGAAATATTTTCTCATGTTTAATAAATATAAACTCTCAGAATATAGCCATACTTTAGCATCCATTCTTGTATTTCCCCAATTGGTTATAGGGACGCTTACACACTACCCTATAGGGTTATTAATTAGGCACACTGAAAGAGACTTTTATTTTTTGGCACCCACAGATGGTATAGGAAAGCAGTAAAATCTACATTTGGACTTCTAGATTAAAAGTTTGGAGATAAACAAATAGACCTGTTTCAACAATTCTGTGCAGGATGAAGTGGGTCAAGTAGGTGGAATTTCAGTAAAGTGGTAGGGCTGAGAAGACAAGAAAAGTATATGTAGCAAGAATATGCACTCCATGGAGAAACTTGAGATAGGATAGTGATGTAGACAGAGGATGAGAGGAGGCACAGTAGGAGGGAGGGCTGCTAAAGCATGTATATAAACAGAGACAGAGATGAAAGAACAAGAATTACAGAATTGATGGGGATAGATTCAGATGTGTGAATGGGAGGAGTGGAGGAGAAAAAGGGAAAGAGAAAAGGAGAGAGGAAAAGACAGATGGGATAGACCAAGGTGAGGAATAAGGTACCCCCCCCCAAAAAAAAAAACCCTGTCCCTTTTCTGATGTATTTGAAATACAATGGGAAATACTGACATGCCCAGAGTTTAATATCTAAAGAAGTGTGCTGTGGGAGATTAATCGTTCTCTGAAAGTGAGTAAAGGGGTGTGGATGGGCACATCAAGAAATAGGCCCAACAGACAGAAAACATACGTCAATTCATTAAGTCTCATTCTTCCAGGTCAGAGAGTTATGAAAAGGGCAATGAGAAGTGTCTGATTCAGTGGACAAGGAAAAGGAAGACTTATGGACTGAGGGTTGTGTCCCTACAAAATTCACATGTTGAAATTGTAATTTCTAGTGAGACAGTATGTAGGGTTGAATCTTTGGGAATATCTTAAAGATTAAATTAGATGATGAGGATAATACCTTCACAAATGGAACTAGCACCCTTTTCAGAAGCACAAGCACTCTCCACTCTACTGTTTAAGGATGCAGCAGGGAATGGACAGTTTTACACCTGGAAAAGGGAGCCATCAGCTGGTCTTCAACTTCCACCTTCCAGAATGGGGAGATATATTTCTGGAGTTTGAAAGCAACTTGTCTATATTACCTGGTTATAACAGCTAGAACCATGAAAGAATAACTATGTGCATGTCCTATCTAAGACCATTCATAAGTGGGCATTGTTATGGTGGGTCGAGAACAGTAAAAAGGAGAATAATAGTATCATGGGCTGCATTTTTTTTTCTGTTTAACTTTGACAATTTTGCATGCTTATACAACGTATTATGAACACTTTATCCCTCTCACATCCCTACTGACCTTCTTCTTTCCAACTAGTCACCTCCAACTTCCATGCCACGGTATTTGCTTTGTTGTTCTTTTTGTGATGCACTAAGTTTGACCAGGGTTGCTTCATGAACATAGGTTGGACATTATTTGCTGAATAATGGGTAACTTAATACTGGTGTAGCACTGAAGAAAGAGACACACCCCAGTATTTATCAACTGACAATGGTTCCTCAGAGAAGGCTCCATTCCTAATGGAGTTCTGTACTGAGCAATTATGAGTTCATGACTACAACATCCATGTTATGTCCATGAAACAGCATTCCACAGCAATTTTCTCATCTTCCAGTTCTTACATTCTTTCTGTCCCCTCTTCCATGATGTTCCCTAAGCCATGGAAAGGGTGATAGGGTTTTGTTTTTTGTTGTTGTTGTTTTGTTTTGTTTGTCATTTAGAGCTGGTCAATTAATGTTCACATATTCTTAGTTCTTTGACTAGTTATGAATTTGTACATTAAACTTCACTCACTGCAAAGACAGGCTTCCCTGGGAAAAGAAAAGCACTAATGTACAGAATAAACATAAATAAAAATAAATATTTAAAAGGCAGTTTATCTCCATATCTATTTAGCAAAGCAATAGCAGTGGGTTCCCTATAACATTCCTAACCACAGGCTTTTGACTAGTTTACAGTAGCAGGTATGAATTTCCTCCTGTGAAACAGGACTTAAATTCAATCAGAAACTGGTTGTTTTCCCCCACAACAGCCATGCCAATAATGCACAAGTGAACATTTCTTGCCAAGAAGATTGATAGGATAACTCAAAGTCTTCATAGCTGAATAAGACAGTCAGTGATTTATCTCCCTCAGAAACTTGTATACCACCCTGTGGCATTCTGAAAGCTAGACATCAAACAGGAAGATTCTACTTCAATTTCACATGGAGTTTTCTATTGGACTGAATATTTCTTCCACATCTTGAGATTCTTATTTGAAACCCTTAATCCTTGGTGTGATGGTATCTGGAGTTGGGACCTTTGGGAAGGCATTGATACATGAAAAGAGAGCCCTTGGGAATGGGTTTGGTGTCCTTATAAAAGAGATCCAAAATATTACTTCACCTCTTTCATCAAGCAAAGATAGACATAGAAAGGAGGAGAAGGAGGAAGAGCGAGAAGGAGGTGGAGGAGGAGGAGGAGGAGGAAGAAGAAGAGGAGGAGGAGGAGGAGGAAGAGGAGGGTTAAAATAACAGCATACAGTTAAGAAATCAGCTAACAATTTGATCTTCTATTTCCATCTTCCAGAAGCATGAGAAGTAAATTTCCATTATTGAAGAATCTCAGACTTAGCATTTCTTGTAGCAGCCCTTAAGAGGACAAGACAGAAGTCATTCTGACTTAGAAATATAATTTCCACCTTTGGCTAATGAGTGAAATGTTTTGTTAATAGATACTGTACTATTTCAGATGGCTCTGAAAACTTGAAGGTTGGGTCAGATGAAAGATATAAGTCTCTAGGGGATTAATATTGGTGTATATTATTTAAAATCACTTCTGTCTCTTTCTCTGCTTCTTCATTATCTAGGAAGCTCTCTGCTATACATTTCTGCCCTTAAAATTGTACTATTCACTTTGCTTTTGCTACTTTTGGGGTCAAGGAATTGCCTCACAAACCACACAAACACTGATCTCAAGTCACATGGAGATAGTTTATTGAGCATATGACCCAGGATTGGTTGACCAGGGCCATAGTCCAGATTTCAGAACTGAATCATGACCTTGAGTTAAGATTCTACAGGGTTTTAAAGCCTAAAATCCACATATATTGGTGCCAAGTTATTTCACCAATCAGGACTTAGGGATAGGGAGATTTCCTTGGGATTTCCTGCTCCCATCAGTTAGGGTATTCAACTGTGGCAAGGGATTTGTCTTGTCTCATATTCCTATCCTAACTTGTCTACTGGGATGGGATTTGTCTAACACTCATGTCTTCTCTTGCCAACCAGGATGTCAGTTACCCATGTACATGTCACTTTCTGCCATGTAGGATGTCAGTTCCCAGGGAGGTCTTGGGAACTTAAACTTTATAGGACCACTACTCAAAATGGAAGTATTACTTCAAACAGCATCCTACATTGGTACAGGTGTCTCTTTTATGTTAGAGTCCATCCCAGGGGCAGCTTACAAAGGCAAATACCGTAAAAGCTCATACATATTCAGGAAGTTGTTGGTTGGGTGGTTGGTTCATGTCCAAGCTTATTGTGAATACCTATATAAACCAGTTCTACAGACTTCTATCATGGTTGGATATATTATGTTTTCAAGGACATAGAACATAACAGAATATGAAGTCAATATTGTCATTAGAAAGTTTTCTGGTGGCATCAGAAACATGTGAGAAAGTTTCCTTATAATGGCAGGCTAGCCAGATAACAAGTTGTTTTGGCCTTAACATTTTACCTAAGCCTTACCATCCCATATAGGCCTTAATATTTTAACAGCTACAATGAAATAATCTGACAAAAGCAATCCAACCCAGGCGGCATTCCAGTGAGTTGCATGAATTCACAAACAAACTCAACTCCATTCCACTGCACTCACTGCACTGATGCCCACCTGATGCAACTCCCAACTCGCTAAACTGCATTCCCTCTGCATTGCTCTTAAGTAGCTGTTCTCCTAAGATTTGAGCACATCCTATCCCTTACTCTTTCTATCAAAGAGTCTATCAAATCTTTCTCTGATTAATCATGTTGTCTAGCCCTCCCTCAGTTAGACATTATTGTGACTAAAGGTGTATATTAAAGGATTCCAGCCAGAGGAATTAAAAATATGTACTAAGAGCATGTATGTATTCCAAACAGGGGGATTAATGGAACGGGGCATGTCGGCATTCCAGCCAGGTCACACAGACCTAGATCTTTGGATGTGATCCCTTGCCAGCACAGCCATGTTTCTGGATTAAAATTCTTCTACAAGTGGGCATAGAGTAGGGGATGGTCTGGGAGGAGTTGTAATTAGGCACATGATCAAAATATAGTGTATGGATTTTTTAATAGAAAAACCAAAAAAGGAACCCAATATAGAAACAAACCTTCCCAAAGATTTGTTTTATGCTGATTCTAAAGTCCACCAAGTTGGTGAACAGTGCAAACCATTATAACACTGTCCTCATGCAAGCGACCAAGCAAACATAACCGGAACCCTCTGAAACTGTGGGTTAACATGAACTATCCCTCCTTTTAGTTGCTCCTGTCAGTGACATAGTTGCAGCAACACAAAAGTAAGCAATAGAACATGGCATGAGTTTAATGAGGAGTAGCTAACTACAACTCCTATTTAACCAGAAAGAGTTGAGGTGGAATATTCTCCAACGAAGAAGGATACTGTGACCGTTTCTGAGAACAACCCATCCCAGGTTAGGTTTTATGTGCCTTCAGATGCGGGGTACAAGCCTGAGTTGTGAAGTTCTGGAAGCTTGCTCCCGGGGGGGGGGGGGGGGCAGGACATCTCTCGAAGTGTCTTTCCCTCCTCCTTCTGGAACAGATGAGCCCAAGACGCTTTATAACTTCCAATCCTCTTTTTATGGAGCTCGGAACTTGTCGCCATCTGCTAGGCAGGGCTTTAATGCAGATCTGAGTTTGCTTTTATAGTTTCAATTAACCTAATAATAAAGCAGGGCAGGCGGGCTCCTGGAGAATCTTCCCTTCCCACCCACTTTCATGCAATTTACCCATCCGCCTCCCCTGAAATAAAAATGGCGATGGTCTCATCCAGCAGCTGGAACCCTGGGCCACATTAACCATGTCCTGCCTCTACAACTTAACATGTGGTGGAGCTGTAATTCTGATTGGGGAACCCTTTGGAGAAGACCCAATGCAGAGCCATGTGAACAGCATCAGTCCATGTGCTACTGAGGCAGAGAGTATTTTCCTAAATGCTGCATGACAGAAAACCATGATCCAGACACTAAGGCATGGTTCTGTTTCATATTTCACTTTTTTTTTTTTTACCTTCAATAAGGGGACTGTTGCAGAAACCTTACAGGACATTGCCAAGATGGGTCATCTTCTACCAAGTCCCTTTTGGCCTCTGTAGAAACAAGTAGCAGGCTAGGAGGTACAGTGGTGACCAGATATCCCAGTTTGCCTGGGCCCACGATGTTTCTAGGAATATACAACTTTCCTTTCTCATTTTGCTTACTATATTTTTCACATTTTTTTATTATATGTGAGTGTGCATACTTAGTGCACATACAATTTATGTATGTGTCAATATATGTACATATGTATGTCATAGTTCATGTGTGGAGCTCAGAATATAGTTTTGAAAGACAGCTCTGTCCTTCCATCATGTGGATTTAGGTACCACACTCAGGGCTTCAGGCTTGGTATCAAGCACCTTTGTCCTTAAGCCATCATGGTCGCTCCATATTCACAGGTGTGGAGGTAGCATAGGATCTCAGTTCCAAACTGCATTCTCTTCCTTGCTCATGGCTTGCTTGAGGATTTCACACAGATTTGAGTAGAAGAACTTCAGTGATATAATTGTTATAAGCATCTCCCTAATCCACAAGGTAAAATATCTTTAGAATCCTTTACCTTTGTGCAGCTTGCACAACAAGAACCATAATTAGTACTTAGGAAAAAACATCTGTAAGGCCGGGCTAGTTAAAGTCCCAGTTTTGACCAGGTCATTAAATCACACACACACACACACACACACACACACACACACACACACACACACACACACTATTTCAATTCAATACTCAACTCTAAAATAGAAATAAAATATTTACCTTAGTGAAAGCAAGAGATAATGCATTTAAAGTGGCTTATTTTTATAGGTAAATTATTAAATGGTGGCACCAGCTCATGATTGTTTTTAACCTTACAAGATTGCTGAGTGCATGTATAAAAATTACCTGGTATTTGGCCTTTGATGTTTATGCACTCTTTTCTTGGTTGTGTATGTCCCAGGATTTTCAGTGCTTGCTTGATTAGGTAGGTGTAATTCAGCCTTTTTAAAGTAAACAATGGCTTTTCATTATAATTTCCAAATTACCTTCTCTTGATGCACATATGAGATGTAACCTCTAGTTAAAGCATTTGCTTATTCGATCACTGTGTGAACTGTCACTGGGCTCTTTGTTCCCAATGCAGATTTTCCCCAGCGAGGCATCCCTCTACTTATTCAGAATATAGAAGTCTTTGGTTTTGAAGCTGGAATCATCTTTGGACTCAGAGATTTTCCTAGCCAGACAAAGACAGCACTGTCTGGATCTGGGGACAGAGATCAGCTTTAGGGTGAGTACATTCAGCTTTATAGGACACACAGCATTGAGGGCACACAGTATGGACAACCATGTGCTTTCTTTAAAACTAGAAGGAGGAGACTTCAGAGGTGTCTCAGCAAATAAACTGCTACATTTGCAAGTACAGAGCAGAGACCTGAGTGTGATTCTCAGAACAAATGTTTAAGTATTTTTTTTTTTAAAAAAAGAGAAAAGAATGGGTACAGTAGTACTTGCCTATAATCCCAGATCTAGCAAGGCAGAGATTGCTGGTTCCAAGTCAGCCTAGTAGATGGTACCTGTGGGACGAGACCTGAGGTTATCCCTTCCACACACACGTACACAAACCCTCTCACATCCACAAGTACTCTGAAACATGCACATTCATATACACACATATACCAAAAGTGAAAGAAAGAAAGAAAGAAAGAAAGAAAGAAAGAAAGAAAGAAAGAAAGAAAGAAAGAAAGAAAGAAAGATAGAGAGAGGGGGAGGAAGGAAGGAAGGAAGGAAGGAAGGAAGGAAGGAAGGAAGGAAGGAAGGAAGGAAGGAAGGAAGGGGGCTGGGGACATGGCAAAAGGAATGAGGAACTTTTACTGCTCTTCCAGGGGACATGAGTTCACTTTCTAGAGCCTTCATTGGGCAGCTTACATCCACCTATAACTCCTATAACTGCTTTGACAGCCATTTTTTTTTACTCTCTGGGCACCTGCACAAACATACACATAACCCTCAAGACAAACTCATATATAATAATTAAAAATGAAAAATTTAAAGCTCAGAAGAAATAAGCAAATAGATATAATCCAGCACATGTGTATTAATGGAGCAAAATAGTTCATGGAGGCCAGATGCCTGAATCCCCCCAGAAATGCAATATAGACCCAATTCACTGACAATGTGAGCTATATTGTGAATAACGATTCCTTAAAATGTCTAGTACCAGGCTTCTTGGAAATGTAGTAGGAATGGAGGCTGTGGGATGACTGGGAAGATGGATGTGTGGATGGATGGATGAATGAGCAAAAATAAATGAAGGTGCAAAGGGAAGTAAGTTATCAGTGCCAGGAGCAGGGTAGATTTAGTGCCCTACTAACTCTGTGTGGGAAGAGGTGACCTTGTGTTCTGTCTGGCCTTAGTTAAAAATGACCCCAAGGCTTTAACCAGTCTGAACTTCTGGCTAAAAAAAAAAAATCTCAATCTAAATTTGATATGAAACTCAAACAGTCATGTTTCATTTGTCCATTTAACCTAGTTGTGTAGATAATAGTCATTCTAAAGTCAAATAAGTGTCAGATCCACACCGGGACATCTGTCTCAAATGGCATGTTTCTAGGAGCATCGGCTGCTGTTAGGAAAGACCTCCTCCCAGCTTTCTTAATACTGCCCACCATTTCACATGCATTAAGGATAAGAACTAGCTTTGGTTTGAAGGGAAGAGTGAGGTAAATTTAAGGCAATGACTACACATAAATTAAAAGTGGCATGACTATGACTGTCATGTGTGTTCTGTTCTATGTTTTAAGATCTAAAAGACCTGAGAAACAAAAAGGCCCCTGATTCTTCAGCCATAAAAAGCACCAAACAGCATAGATATTATCAGCCTGATTTTTCGCTTTGCTTTATTTTATTTTATGGGGCTGGGGTGGTGCCCACAGGGGCCTTAAGAGGAAGACCAATTCCCTGGAGCAGGAGCTATAGGTAGTTAAGAGCTACCTCATATGGATGCTGCAAACTGAACGTAGGTCTTCTAGAACAGCAGGAATTCTTACCTGCTGAGCCATCTGTCCCAGCCAATCAGTATGACTTGCCTTTTGATGGGACATTTGATGTCTCTCTGCTGCACCCCAGAATCCTGACTCACATGTCCTTCACCCATACTTATCAGCAGCCACCTGAATCACTAAATGTGCAGGGACCAAGGTCTTTTCTGGATTAGCTTTCTTTATGCTTCCCCCTTCTCTCTCTAATCAAATCCCTATTTCCACTCTTTTATAGACCATATTTAATAACACATAGATGGCCAGAATGCTGTGGTGAATTATGACAGCATCCTTGGCAATCACCAAACACTGAAAGGGACACATTACAACTAATGAACAAATGGGCCAATTTGTACTAAAACACAATTGTAAATAAGCGACCTCAGAAGTGAGACAGGCAGGGGCTGTTTGTTCTCATTCCTTGTAAAAGGCAGAGACAAATTGGGTGCAAATCGAGATCCAATAGGTGCTGACAGTAACAGATTAAGATCTATGAAATTTGGGAATACTTTAATGAGTTGTGTTGAACAGGATGCAAGAGCTCAGTAGCCCTTCCTGTGCTTGAGTTTGTACCACGTCTCTCAGTAATGAGGTTCTGTGAATGAATGTTCAGTCATCCTGGTTGGAGCACCTACTGGATTAGAAGTAGGCAAATGTGGAGTTTTCCTGTTTCAACCTGTATCATATTTCTCCATGTGCCTGTACGGTGTTACTTACTGTGGGTGTTAAGTACAATTGTGTTTTTTGTCTTTAGGGATTGTGAGAAGGACAGATGTGCTATCAACTTGAACTTGTCAGTGGGTCTTCGACTTGGCTGCACTTTAGAATCACCTGGGGAGCTTTTAAAGAATAGAGATACCTCCTCCAACCAATTAAAACGGGACTCCAAGGAGTGACCCAGGCATCAGTCTATTTGAAAGCTTCTCAGGTGAGTCTGCTGTGCAGCCAGAGCTAGGGACTGCTGAACTAGATGATCTCTAAGGCTTCTTCCCGTTCACACTCTGTGATTCTAGAATTTGGTTTATAATTGCTTGAGATATGTCAGCTCTAATTCAGAGCCATCTTTACTTGAAGGGGAAATGTTCCCTGGCTAACAATGGAAAGATGCAGACAAGCTGGGTCCTGAGATGATGGACTCCATGTGTCGCAGAACCATTGTCCCTCAGGCAGGTTAAGAACTATCACCAAGATTGTAATATTTTCTCTTTAAAACATCTGTGATTTTATATCAGTGAAGTCACACATCATGTATTTGTTTGAGCTTGGTTTGAACAGTCAATATAATGTCCTCTAGGTCCAAGTTGATGCTATATGTATGGGTAGTTTCTTCATATGTATTTCATGGCAGAGACACAGGCAATTTATATAAACATCCATTCACTGCAAACTATAGAGATGTTTTCAGTTATTAACTATTAGGAACAAAGCCACTGTGCATATTTCTGCATGGGTTTTTCCATGAACATAAGTTTTGATTTGGCAGTATAAATGTCTAATTTGTATATTTAGCTTTGTAAGATGCCACAAAACTGACCAAACTAATTTCAGTTTACGTTTCTGGTTTCTCTTTATTATTGGCAGTATTTGGTATAATATAATAATGGCCATTTAAAAATGTTAATGCTAGCTACTCTGGTAGGTGTATAATGACAGCCGGGACTTCTAGTTAACACTTTCTATTGGCATTTAAAACATCTTTCATAATAATCTTTCAATTATTTTTAGTCTTCTTTTCTCTTTACTTTTGTTACAGGGTATAATCTATATTGTTGAATGTTTCATGTGTGCTTGTAAACAACTTACATCTTCTGTTGCTGGTCCATGCTCTATGTATTTGGGTTAGATTCTGCTAATTGGTTACATCATTTGTTTCTTTGTGGCATCTAGGAGTTTTAATAATTTCTGAAACTGGAGAGGTGAAGTCCTGCAAACATAATCACAGACTTCCTATTTCTCTTTTCTTCTCTCTCAGGTTTTGCTTCATATGGTATAAAGCTATGCTTTTTGGTGCACACACATCTAAGACACTTGTCTCTTCTTGGTGGAATGACACTTTTGTCATACAATATTTCTCTGTCTCCAGTAATTTTCTTGTCTTTATATGTCTCTCTAACTTATCAGTTTTATCATACTGTAATACACCTGTGTAACATATATTTCTATGGAATATTAACATTACTTTAAACAACACTTTTTAAATGAGATGTTATAGACATAAATGGAAGAGTGGGGAAGAGTAAAGTGGATAATATTATGAATTTTTAAGAAAGAGCAACTCTGTGTCTTGGTTTTGATGCTAATCTCATAGATCCAAATGTCTAGAATTAATTCACACTCCAAACAGTCTAAACCTAATCACACACACACACACACACACACACACACACACACACACACACACACCACGTGCATACAAAAGTATGCACAAAATGGTCAATTTTTAATACATTTAACTGGGGCCATCAGTGTTAATGTTGATATTCATTATCACTGGATGGAGGGTAGCTAGGATCTCTCTGCATTCTTTCTTACAGTTGCATATTCATCTAGAACTGTTAGAGTAAAATGCTAATTATGATTCTACCAGAGTCTACCTGCCTTTCTGTCTTCAAAATCTTCCAAAGCAAAGGGTTGTAAAAGTTGTGTGAAGTGTTTCAGAGGTTCCTCTTGGTGTTTTCTCACGCTGTTTGGTACTGTGTACCCTTTCTGAAGAGAGTTGAGCTAGGATTATATCATGGATAGTAGTCACTCAAGATAACAAAGGTGACCCTTCCTGCCAATGTCTGGCAGGTGTGTTAAGTATGAACATTACTTAAGATAATACAGGTAACATGTCTAGCCCAGAGGTTTTGACCCAGTGAGTATTCAGTAAAAATTGGCTGTGCTGTTTTCATTAATGTAACTGATAGCAGGATAGGCCAGCCACCCTTGTGCCCATGTTCTACTGAGCCTGTGTGCTGGCAATGGAATGTGGCAGATGTGATGGCTCAATTGTTCAATTACCTCACCAGGTCAGCCTCCACAGTGACCTGTGTCTGGCTTTATTCATGATTCCCTGTGTTTCTATTTAGCATTTCAAACATCTCCAGCTGACCCAAACTACAACAAAGCCAAAAAGGTCAGATGTTTGACCCAGATCACACAAAACCCAAAGCATCAGGTATGCATCCCAAGTCTCCAGCTCCTAACACAGACATCTAGTTCCATAGAGATCTTGACTGCCAGTCGGGGTGTTCTTAGGCCCCATGAACAAGAACATGGAGTGGCTCAATAGTCTGTCATCCAGCTGAGACTTATGAAGGCAAACAGCAAGCCTAGACTTTAGACAGAGACTATATCAGCCAGGGCTGTGTGCTTATGGGGATTCACTGGAAATGGGAGGCAGAGCAGACAAGGGGACTGAGCTCGCCTACCTCAGAGTCAGCTCTTACCAGGGATAAATGGCCAGAAAGGACATGTACCAAATTTGGGCCAACTTCTCTTTCAGGAGGCTCAGATGGGAATTAATCAGAGGGCCTTCCTGTTCAGTAGTGAACATCCAGTCTCAGTACCAGGCAAAGAGTCCACTGATCCCCCAGATTTCCCCCAGTGATGTATTGAAGTAGAGCAGAAAAGGCATTTCTTCCCTCCACTCTCTCCCTCCCCTGGACAAGAAAAAGCCATGGGCTTCCTGCCCATCAACAAGGAACTGTTTCCCAGGACAATCCAAGCTGCTGCCCCACCAGAAGAATAATTACATTCTGACCATTGCTTTGGGCATGCATGAAAGGCAGAATCAGTTCTGCATTAAAGGGAAATGAGTATTTGTTTTGAAATGTATTTAAAAGCTCTGGCTAGTTAATTATTTATGAACCAGCGGGTATCTCAGCTACCATGGAAACCTCTGGCTCTGAGATTCCTTCCTAGACCCCCAGTAACTACTCTGCAACAACACACATACTTGACACACAGATCATGCACACATAAATAGGCTCATAAACATATGCACCGACACATACATGTACATACGTGCTCCCACATAGACACACACAGATACAAATATATATGGACACATACATATACACACACATAGTCATATATATTCATATCAAAAATGTAACTATATGTCACTCAAAAGCATTCACAGTGAAACACATATGCATACATACATATACATGTATATACAAGCACATATATACACCTCCACACACACACACACATACACACATATATGCCAAAATTCCCCCATATACCTTTAGGAACACTCTGTCTCTCCATACATGGCTATTCCCCTCTGGAGTGCCCCGTCTCAAGAGGCTGTTCTGTCCTGCTTTGTTACTTTTGTTAAGTGCTCAAAAGCAGTCACAGAAGAGAAGACTCTTGAAACCTTTTCAACATGGCTGAGAAATTCTGTTCTTCCCAAGCCTCTCCAATTCTGTACAGGCTGTCTTTGCAGCTGGAGGAAGTATAGTACAGCTCCTATTCTAAACCATGGCCAAGTACTATGCCACCATGAACAGGCATGTCACTCATTCTGCTGTCCCTATTTGGGTCTAGAAGAAAGGACTGCACACTTTAGGGACTAGGATGATCATGATCACTGACTATGTATATGGCCTAGGCCTAATTCCTTAGCCTGTCTGAACCATAATTTCAGCATCCATCAAATGGAGAACCCAATAGCAATGGTAACACTTGGAATAGGTGTGGAGCTATATTCATTTGTGAATGATGATGGGGCCCTGGTTTGATAAGGATGAACACTTTCTTTGAAGCTACCCAAGGCAATTAACAGAGGTCCCCTTTTCTGCACTACTCTATCCTGCAGGACATTTCAGAACCAGAATACAGCCACACAGGACACATTTTGTTTCTGGCCCCATCATGTACCCTTTGTCATAAAGGATCCTGATGGGAGGAGACCCATGCTGGCAACGGAGCTGAAGCCTGTTAGCTGGGCAGTTGACTGGAATTTCCTTTCCAAGGAGCTTTCTGAGAGCTGGTGGAGCAGCGTCTCTCATCCACATCTGCACTGCTGTGCCACTGCACCACTGAACTATATAATTGCATATTTGTTCCTGTTGGGGCTTGAAATATTAGGGCCCAGTGTATAATTCCAGGGCTTCTGCACTGAAGATCCTACCATGTAACTACAAAATAAAAAGACAAATAATGTGGCCAGGACTGCAGTCCACACTGCCCTGGTTAATTAATGAGAAATTTTATTAGAAGCAGGCAGAAATCAGTGAACCTCTAGTGCCCAAGATATCTTAACATGATTCTTAAAGGGACAGGGATGCTTTGAAATAAATCCTGCAAGAGTTCTGTTTCGGGTGTCAGTTCACACACCTTGCTGCATGCATTTTTGATAATTTTGATGATCTATGATGGTAACAGGGAAACACAACCAACCCTGGCAAGACCGGAGCTTAGAATCTGAAGCCAGGGAAATGATAGAGTAGTGAGGTAGAATGCCTTCGGTGGCCAGGGACCTCTAGGGGAATACACATCTAGGTAAGGACAATCAGAGCATGCGGAAGAGGCAGCACACCAGCAGTAGGATGCTGTTAATAATTTCTCACCAGTCACTTAAGAGAAAGTACAGAGGAGAGAGCTCAGCATTTAAAGTAGTAGTCGGTAGGTGAAAGATAAGGCAAGCAGCCAAGAGTGTTGAACCCGAGACAAACACTGTGCCAGTCAAGGAGTGTCCTCTTTTACAGTCCCCAGAGGATCCACTACATGGCTTTTTTTGAGCCATGAAATGGAAACAGGCAGACAAAATTTGGCTGTGTCTTATCAAGAATATGTTCCAGTTCAGATATGGTGGCACACACCACACACCTGCAAGCATCCACACTGGGGAAGGCTTGGTCAGGAAGATCATGAGTTCTGGACCAGTCTTGTAGTAGCAAATTGTTAATGCACACTGCGCTCCCAGCAGGTGATCATGCTTCTACACACTCACACACACACACACACACACACACACACACACACACACACACACACACACACACATACACACAAACATATGCTCACACATGTCAACTTAATTTTGTTATGCCTTGAGTAGCTCAATGGTTGGGCACTTCCTAAATCTCCCCAAGGCTAGCAAACACTCCCTTCAGGTATTCCTGAGTTAACACTTTCTAAATCTATATTTTATCTTTGCAGCCATGCTGCCTTCTGTGCAGCCCTTCCATGGGGCCTCTTTCCCTTTGTGCCTACACTTCAGCCATCTCACCCTCCTCTCCTTCATGGCATGGTCAGTCCTATGCCCCTCTCATAATTCCTTCTTCCTCTCTCCTGTGTTTCTTTCCTAGGAATCTTTAAAGTCTCACCTCTTTAACCCTGCCCAGCCATTGGCCATTGGTTCTTTATTGATTCATCAAAAACCAACTGGGGATATGGACCCCTGGTGCCTAGACATACAGATTCTCATGTTATTTTGGGAGACAAATTAAGACAAAACCTTAGAACCAATCCCCAACACAGTCTGCATTGCATGGCAAGAAACCATCTCTGAAAAATAATTCTTCAGTGTATTTCTGGGTGGCAAGATCGGGTATTAGAAAAGGAAGCTCTAGCTAGGGGTAGGGTTAAGGTTCTTTAAGGCAAAACACCATGGCATTGAGATATGTTTGTTCATTTACTTCTTACCAAGGCATTGGTGCTACAGACCCAGCTGCCATCAGCCTAACAGTATCACTTTCTAGCACAGTGATTACAAAGCTTAAAGGTCTTCTGCATGCCAGGCAGGCAATAACACTGAGTACCCTCAGTTCCTTATGAATTTCGTCTGTGTCCCCGTTTTCCAAGAGCAGACCATATGCACAGAGGTGATGTTGGCTTCCAAAGGTCATAGAGAAGGGAAGAGGTGGTGCCATTCAAAGCAAGGTCAAATAATCTGGCTCTGAATCCAGAGAAGAGCATTTGCAATGTTCCAGTGGGGGATGTGAGATAGAAAGCATGGGCCTTGTGCTGACAGCTGTCTGTACACATGGGCAGTCTGCTTTGGACAGAAAGAAGTAAAACCTCTCCCTCTTTTTCCCCTCTCTTCTATTTCTGCCCACCACCTATTCCTTGCTCCTTCCTTTTTCTTCTACATTTTCATGTCTGTTTCACCATTTTATTCTACCTCACCCTCCCTGCCATCCATTCTCTCCTACCTCTTTTCTGTCTCCATCATTGTCTCTTTCTTCCTCTTGTTGTGCCTTTTGATGTCTCACAGTGCCCTGTCTCAGTATCTGTTTTTCTCCTCTGTCTCTCTCTTGATCCCTCTATATGTATCCCCACCTCTCTTTTTCTCATATCTCCCCTTCCATTTCTCTTTCTCTCTCAGAATCTCTTGACCTCTCCTTCTTTTTCCCCACCTTTGCTAGTAACAAGCAGGAAGGAGGGAGGAGCAAAAAAAAAAAAAAACAAAAAAAAAAAAAAAACAAAAAAAACAAATGGCAGAAAGGCAAACTGTATCATGCCGAGACATTTCCTGGTCTTACCTAGGGACTGCCAATGTTCATTCTCTAGTTCCCATTTACGCAGAGCTGCGTGCTAGCTAGCTCAGCTAAGTAAGTCCTCATAGGTACTGTCTGCGCATAGGAAAACCTGTAGGGAAATGAAAGAGGCACTTGAGTTTAAATCTTGCTGCCATGTCTGCCTTGGTTGAAAAGATATTGAACAAGACAATTTTGTTCTGAAGACAGTGAATTTAGAGCCAGGTAAATGAGGTGTCAAGAGACACTGGGTTGTATGGCATAAAGTCTTTGCTTCCTGGTCTCTCCAAAGAATCCCCTTGGTCTCAGCTTCCCTGTGGTTATTGGCCTAGCACACTCACATTGGGAGTGGAAGTGCAATACTCAGGGAATGGAGACTCCAGGGTAGCTGTTTTATAGCAAGGATGTTCCAATAAAATGGGAGTACAAAGGGCTGGGGTGCCTGTTCTGTGACAATCACATACTTCCTTTTCATTGACTGTTTAATGGAAGTGCTTGCAATTCCAGTTACCTGTGCATTCTGCCAGCTAGTGAAACACATGTCCAGAGCAAGTTCCTGGGCTCTCTGGCTTTCCTCTTAAGTAGTGTCAAGCCAATGGTGCTTATATTTTGATTTGGTGACGGTGTCTAGGATCTCAAGAGAATGAACTGACAGGTTGTCGCCAAGCACATCTTCTGAGGATTTCTGTCCTACCAAGGCATCTGCTCCCTGTTGACTGGAGAACTGAACTTGTTTTTTAGCCTGTTAGCACAAGACAGGCAAAGATCCCCCTTGGAATCTCCAAATGCCCTGTGAAGTACAAGCCATGAGCAAAATCTGGAAGCTGCCTTTAATACCGCAGTCATAAAGATGGATGAAGGGACATGAGTCCCCAAACTAAAGTCCCTAGCAAGAGCACCTGGAGAACATTGCAGGATGGTGTGGGATGGGGATACATCCAGGAGCTATCTCAGGGTCTCTCATCCCTTTCCTTTTATCACTGCCTAAGGCTCTTGGAAGCCTTGTTCAATGTTCCACCACATCCCAACTTATGAGGTGAACTCACTGTTCACTAGTAATAGAGCCTTCATGTCTAATGAGAGTCCTCATTCTTGACGTGGATTATGAGTAGAGGCCAAGTTCACTGTGGTCATTCTCTTACCATTTGGTCTGCTGAAACCAGATCCATTTCCGGCTGTTACCTCCATTGATGAAAACAATTGAAAGAGGTCTCTATCAATGCCCAAACAGATACCTAAATATGGCCCTTTATAGCCTGAATATAAGATATCCTTCACAGGTTTATGTGTTTGAATACTTGATAGTCAGTCTGAAGTGCTATTTTAAGAGGTTGTGGAAACTTGAGGAAATGGGACCTCACTGAAAGGAGTGGTTCCATGGAGGCTGGTCTTATGGGTTACAAATGAGCCAAGGCTCCAACCCAGTCTCTCTTCTTGCTATACCATGTTGATAATAAGAAGCCCTATGTCCCCATTGCCATGGAAATGAACTACCCTGCTAACATGCCTCAGAGGCCTATGTCCACTAAAATGTTGAACCAAAAGAAAGGCTTCTTCTCTTGTCACTTAGCTTGCCCATAACCCTTAGAGAGACTAGGAGGACCTTCTGAAAACATGGAAAGAAAACATTGCCACCTCAAGATGCCTTCGGGACCACCTGGACATGGTATATAGCAAAACGCCTCTGACATAGAAAGAGGCTCATGTGTGGAAATTTTCATAGCAAGAACTCAGAGAAGTCAAAACTTCATGTTGACTCGTGGACAAACTGTGTATGAATGGAGGCTTCGTGTCTGAACATACAGATCTGCATGAGAATGCAGACAAAATCCAGATCCCAGTCCCCTCTGCATTGCTTTCAAGGAATTAGTTCCCTTGGCACAATTTCCAGCTTGCAAACTTAATGCTCCTTTAACATTTCACCCCAAGCACTCCTTGATTTCTCAGGAATTGGCTTTCAATCTAGTGAGACTCAACTGAGAAAACAGGTCTGTTCCTAGTGCCTATGTACCTCCTGTGACCTTGTATGTAGAACAGAGCTGTGAATATTTACTTTGCAGAGCTAAGATGACACAAACGTGCTCTGGTATTTATAAACCATGGGAAGATTCATAATGAATAGATGTCTGGACCCTACATCTAGATCACACAGATCTTTCATAGAGGCATGAGATTTCTCAGTAAAATCTCATGGATATTAATACAGTAACCAGTGCCCAAGAAGGAGTACCAATTCTTGTGTAGCTTAGGTTCTGAAAGCTTGCTGGGTCAGACAGTTGGCATTTTTTAAAGACAGGAACTTCATACAATGAGCCAAATGTCCTCTATTCTAAGAATGGTCCAAGAAGATTCTTCTCCTCAGAGAGTTTCTCTTCTAAGAGGAGAAACAAATACATCATCTAGGAGGTGGTAGGGAGGACATATAAGGAATACCACAAGAAATAGTGTCACATGAGTTTTCTAGAAATAAAAAATACCATGGTAATTATTGCCGAGACCTGAAGATCCATAGCATTCATTTCCTTCAAAGGCAGCCCTACCCTTAATATATCGCTGCTTGCATCACTTAAGGGGTTGGCTCCTTCTCAGAAGCAGGTGACATCTTCCACAGAAAAGACTAGTACAAGTTACTAAACAGAAATCCAATTAAGCTACTGGGTGAGCAATGTAATTGTTCTGCTCAAAGCATATCCACTCTCTGAAATGTTAATTTTTAAAGAGGCGTTAGTTGTAGGCTTCCACATGCAGGGTTGGTATACCACAGCTTTTATGAGTAGCATGTATTATTCTTCCATATAACTTAAAGGTCTCTGGTTGTGGCCATTACACTTAAGAAAGTATTTGAATGTTGTTACAACATGCATGACTGGCAGGGGTTAGGCACTGGTGGTAGAGACTGCAAGCACATCTCCTTACCAGACAGCTCTGACTGCTCACACCTCAGCTGTCTCTACAGACAGTACAGACACGTGTGCAATGAGTACTTTGTAAATTATTTTGAAGGTCAGTTCAATAGGTGCCCAAGAGTTCTCCTGCCAGAGACCTTTGGAAAGTGGTATGTGCACTGGAAACATAAACACGTCGTACTGAGGCTCCTTATTCCTCATTGTTTCAAACACTTCCCATGCCCTCGACTGCTCATCTGAATCAGTGCTCTTCCTTGGAGCCTGGGGGAGCAATAGACATTATTAATGCCGTGTGTTAGCTAACTCCCCACTGCTGTGATAAATTAATCATTTGGGGTTTTTGTTGTTGTTGTTGTTGTTGTTGTTGTTGTTTTCAAGAATCCATATGCTTCAGTCCTTCATGACAGAGGGGTTAAGCCTGACTAAAGTAGCTCATATCATGACAGCCAAGAAGGAAGGAAGGAGCAAGAGAGGTAGAGTAGAAACATACACACGTGCACAATACACACACACAAAGAAAGAGAGACAAAGAAGAGAGACACAGAGAGAGAGAGAGAGAGAGAGAGAGAGAGAGAGAGAGAGAGAGAGAGAGAGAGAGAGAGAGAGAGACTGTGCTTTCAAGGCTTTCTCCACTACCTCTTCTATTCTATCTTGCCCCTGGCCCTTGGGCTACTACTGCCTTTCACATTCACTCCTCTCTGAAGATATCCATTCTCACAGGTACACTCAGGGCTATGCTTTACTGCTCTCTGAGGTACTTCACAATCCAATCCAGTTAACAATCAAGAGTCAGCCTCACATGCCTTTCTACAGAGGGAGAGGGTAGAAGACAGGCAGGAACCAATGAGGCGTTCCACCACAGATGTGGGGAGAGTGAAAGAACACTGAGACTCTAACTTATGTACAGCTATCATCACCACTTCCTAGTTGCCAGAGGGTCAAGGAGCCAGCAAGTAACATCATTTCCACCAAAGACCAAAGCCAGTGCCTCCCATGCTCCCAGGCGTCACCATGATCTGTAAAGAGAGAGCACAAGTGACCCAACTCCCCCAGCCCAGATTTCTTCCTCCAGCCTCAGCAGAGCAGTGTGTGATTATAAGAGCACAGGTCTACTTCCTCCACTAGGTCATCAAGGCATATTTTTAATGGAGTTACTCAATAAACATCCTTTGAATTGATGAGATGGATGAAAGGGATGCCCTGAGATAAACAGCCACCTGGGATTTAATCTGATTCTCCACTGAGTGCCAGTCCCAGGAACGTCACTGTAGTGAGAGTTTTGCTTTCTTAAAAACACCAGTTATGTTATGTGAATATGTTTTTGTTTTAATCCCATGTATGGAATATGGGGCTGCTTCTAATTGTTCACAGCCATGAACGATGATTGTCTCATCCTCAAGGAAGGGCATAATCTTTGCCAGCTGTAGATAGTTTAATTCTAATGATTCTGAAAAGGGTAAAAATGGTCAGAGCCCCTATAAGGGCCAGAAGTACAAGAAGAAGAAGCAGCAGAAGCAGAAGCAGAAGCAGAAGGAGGAAGAAGAAGAAGAAGAAGAAGAAGAAGAAGAAGAAGAAGAAGAAGAAGAAGAAGAAGAAGAAGAAGAAGAAGAAGAAGAAGGAGCAGGAGGAAGAGGAGGGGGAGGAGGGAGGGGGAAGAAGGAGAGGAGGAGGAAGAAGAAGAGAAAGAAGAAGAAGAAAGAGGAGGGGCGAGGAAAAAGATGGGAAGGAGGAGGAGAAGACTGCTATACACTGCCTCTTCTGGTTGTTGTAATGGTTTGTCAAGTGAATGTGAGCAAGGAGAGAAGTTGGAGATAACCTGAGGATGAAGATTCAACTGGCCTCAAGAAATAGGAGGTCCGTAATCAACAGGAAGTACTCTAAAAAGGCTGATGCCCTGTTTCCCCTCTAACCTTTCTTCTCCCCTACCTAGTGTTAGGAAATTGGAAGAAATTAGTATGGAATAGGGGTTGGAAGGGAGGTAAAGGTATAAGAACTCAATAAAATAATAATAATAATAATAATAATAATAATAATAATAATAATACACCAACACCAACACATCACTGTTTCTCCATTGTTCCTTTCTAATGTGTTTACCTTTTCCTTGACTTTGATATTGTTTTTGCTTCCATGAACCATTCTCTTCCCTCTTGCTCACCAAGAGGGCACTGTTAGAAGTCACCTATTAAAGCTACTCTTATCTACATATAGTGGGAAAGCATCTTCCTGTGTGTAGTTTACATTCATTAGTAATGAGAGTGTTGGACTTGAAAATGTCTTGGTCTTCTGGGGAGGCCCAATTTCAGCATTTTCATCTCTTATTCCTACTCCTCTGGCTTTGGAACTCCATGTTTTAAACATCCTTTCTTCAATTGATCTCCTGGAGTTTCTGGTCTATACCAGATGTTGTGCCAAATCCCAGCTATCAATCCACCAATTGTCCACCAATCAGCCAGCAAGACAATAGGATGCAGTTAGTGTTATGACACAACGACACATGCAAGCACTAGTTATGGACAGGAAGGTGTCTGGAAAGGCTTTTCCAGCCATTCCTGGGATGTCCCTGGAAGATTACATAGGAGAGACCTAAGTGTGGGAGGATAGCAGAGAGTGTCCAAGCAGAAGCGATAGCTGGCACAGCAGGCCTGACAGAACAGGGACTATATAAGGAAGATACATAGGCAGGTGTGGGTTGGGTGCATGGCAAGAGGTAACATTTAAAAGATAGTCACAGGTCTGATCATGAAGGTCCTTGAACATCATTATAAAGAGCCTGATTATTAACTTAAAGGGGGTGAGAATCTCTAAAGGATTTAAACAAGGGAGTAACACACATACACTTGCTTTCCAAGAAAGTCTTTTTTAACAGCAGGGATGGGAATCCTGGGTGGAGAGGTGAGAGGCAGCAGTGGCTGTGAAAATGATTTGCATGAACCTAATAATGGTGGTGAACCCTGAACAGAGGCAGGGAACGCAGATGCAGGGATCCAGCTGTAGGAACTTAAAGGGAATAATTAATAGGTCATGGTGAGAACCAGGCTTGAGGTGAAGAAGGAGAAATGAGAACTCTATCTGGGTTCCTAAAAGGAACAGTAACTGGGACAAAGGATCTTTAGTAAGCAGTGGGAAAGCTAGAGGTTTAAGTTCACACTTCATCTGGTTAAATCAGGAGTCCTTCCTGGCTAGGGGACTTTCTGCCACTTCCTATTTCCTGTCACTTAAGGCCACATCTTTAATTGTTATCCTTCTGTTAATGTTTAAATGTGGTTAGGATTCCATTTAAATATTCACTTATTGAAGAGATCTACCATTTTATTGAAGCCCCAGATCCTCCATTTCTGGGGAACCTTCTGGTGCCTAGCCCTCTACTAAGAATAGATCAATTACATTGTCATGAACAGGAAGAAGGCGGCCATCAGAAGGGTGAGAGATAAACTGGGTGGGAGAAACTAAACATTCACTTTTCTCCTGCACTTCAGGGGCATGTATCCTCAGCATGGAGAGAAGAATCGGGCTTCTCATCTATTTCATGTTCACACTTTTTTTTTATGTCTCCGTTTTGAAATTTGATGTTCAAAGGTTCACAGCTGTGGTGGGCAATCAGTCCAAATGAATGTGTGGTGGGCAGCAGAGCAACAGGAATGTGCTTCTCAGGGTCAGGTCTTTTTCTCCTTTTGAATTTTTTTGTGCCACATAGAAAGATCTAATAACACAGATAATTCAAATATGAATGGAAAACTAAATTCTTTCTTCTTCATAGGTGGGAATATAGATGCTTGAATGTTAAGTGTGTTAATAAGATCTGTTTTCCATAGCCATGGAGTAGGACTTAGAGGGTAGAGTATGCCAGCACCATTTACCTTTGTGGCCTTATAGGGACAGAGGGAGAGGAAACGGAAACAAGGGAAGGAAAAGGGAAAAGAGTCCAGAGAGTAAAGAACAGGATATGAGACCTGTGCTTTGATATAGCTTGTGGTGGCCTCCCAGAGAGCAAGAAGGAAGTATGAATAAACATTTATCCAAGCTCATTCTCCCAACAATACTGAGACAAGTTTGTTATTAGTGTGCTGCTGTTGCTGTTGTTGCTGCTGCTGCTGCTGAGGATGTTGATGATGATGATGTCAATGATTATCATGATGATGGTGGTAGTAATGATGATGAAGATGGATACAATGATTCAAGATACAGTATTCTTTTTCTCTTATTGTGTCTCCTAGAAGTGTTACTGTTTTGATTCCCAGATGCTTTACTCTATTTTCTGTAACCCCTTTGTCCATTTAATGTGGGTACCAAGTCATACTGCATGAAGTCTATGATCCCACTGATCTTTACCTGAGGGCCATGTGTCCTGCAGCATCACAGGGCAGATGGAACAGGGCCACATGGGTAACTCATTCAGAAACCAAACAAGCTCTCATGCTATTCTCAGCTGAGAGTCACTGCCATAAGCCATTTCCAGAGTATTCTTGGCCCACACAGGGCCCAATGGAATGAAAGCAAGCCAATTGTGGTAGAGAACAGGCTCTCAGGGAATCATGGGAACCTCTTGATGGTTCCTACTATTCCTAGGTACAGTTGGCAATCTGGGGTCAGAATCATGGGGGTTCCTCAGAGTATACAAACCACAAAACCCTTAAATTATAAGGTCACCACCATACTCTTCCTTCCCTTTTCCTCCCTGAGAAGTGTGGAAGGCACGTATGATTCATATTCCTAAACACATAACTAAAACATTGTTCATACCCCTTGATGGTCTTGGAGGCTCAGAGCCCCACTATGCCTAAGGCTGTTTTGCTTTTTCTTCAAAGAAAGAGAGGATTTAACTTAAAGATATAGTGAAGATTGTACTCAGGACAGGAGGATGAGGGTAAGGTAGCAGGAGATACCTAAAATGTGCTTTAATTAAAAATAAATCTGCTAAAAAATTTTCCTCATTCTGGCAAAATATAAAAAATATACAATTCACTAATCTGTAATTAAATGTAAACAAGTTAGCAATATTAAAAAATTAAAAACAGTAGTCTAGCTTTACGGGTGGATGGATTCCAAAACCCCAAGGAATGCCTAAAACCATCACTAATACCAAATCAAACAAATACATTTTTGCCCATGCACATTTAAGAGATTAACACAATAGATTTATAAAATAGGATGGTTATTATAATAAAAAGTTTTGTAAAACTATCCCTTTGTAAACATATCTTTCATGCTCAAAACCTCTTACTGTCCTTTCTCCTCTCTTCCAGAGAGTGCTTTGGTAGATTCAAATCACTGTTGTTTCTTCTCTTGTTCCTTGGCATCATTAAGTAAAATGAATGATGTAAGTGCTATGATGCTGAGTCAGTTAATGTGGTAATTGGGATGGTTACTAACAGACTAGCAGTTAAGGTGGCATGCACAGAGTAGATAATTCTTAAGAAGCACTAGGACAAAATTCTATCAATCATGGTAATAAAAATAATGTAATTTTAAAATTTGTACATATTTTTAAGGATTTTCAACATCTTTGGCTGTGATTGACAATGAGTAGCAGAGGAAACGTGCAGGAAAGGAGAGGGCTGCTCTGCCTTCCCATTACTTTCTTACTATCATTATTTTATATTAATAACTTTCTCATCCTCCCTCACTCTCTCTACCCATTAAACCATAACTCCCTAACCCCTTTCTCTCATGCCCTGGTAACTAACACCCTATATTTTACTTTTATGAATCTGACTGCTTTGGGTGCCACATATATGTGGAATCATAAAACAATTTTTGCCTTACTTTACTTAGTAAGAATCAGGTCATTTTCTTAGTGAGGAAATGTTCTCAATATGTCTAGATTATTTTACTTAGCATAATGCTTTCAAGGTCCATCCGTGTTATAGCATATATCTGAATTTCATGTATTTCTAAGTCTGAATAATATTCTATAATATACATGTGCCACATTTTATTACCCATTTTCCTGTTAATGGGAATTCAGGTTGCTTCTGTCTTTGGGCTATCATGAATAATTCTGCTATGAACAATTGGTGTGTAAGTACCTATGTGAGTTCTTGTTGTCAATTGCCTTTGCTGTATACTTAAGAAGGATGCCTGGACTATGAAAGAGTTGTATGTCTAACTTTTTAAAGAATCACTATAATGTCATCCACAGTGGCCATACCATTTTTCATTCACACCAAAGATGCACAAAGGTTCCACTTCTTCACATCTTCATTAACATTTGTTATTAGAAATTTCTACTATTAAAAAAAAATAAGCAGCCATTATAAATACAACCAACCATTCATGATGGTTATAGTTTCCAAGCTAGCTTCATTTTAGAAATGAACATAACAGGACTGAATGAAGTCAGCGACTTTCTAGAAATGCAGAATTATTGGATCAAGGACCTCCTTTTGACCTGACTAGCAAAGTCTCCTTGTATCTTGTATTATTCGGGGTTCTCTGGAATAACAGAACTTATAGAATCTCTCTCTCTCTCTCTCTCTCTCTCTCTCTCTCTCTCTCTCTCTCTCTCAGAATTTATTTGAATGACTTACAGGCTATGGCCTACTAATTCAAAACTGGGTGAATCCAGTAGTAGCTCATCCCCAATGAAGGATATGTCAACTGGTTTTCAGTATATGCTGGGATCCCAAAGAAATAGGCTATCAAATTCTTGTGAAATAATGGGCTTACTAGCAAGGTGAGAGCAAGTACACAAAAGAGCAAACACTTCCTTCTTCTATGTCTTTATATAGCACTGGGTCTCAACCTACGGGTCATGACACCTTTAGGGGTTAAATAACCCTTTCACAGGGGTTGCCTAAGACCATTGCAAAAAAATAGATATTTAGATACAAATCTTAGCAGCATTAAAATTACAGTTACAAAGGAGCAGTAAAAATAACTTTAAGGTTGGGGGTTACCACAGCATGAAGAACTGTATTAAAGGGTTGCAGCATTATGAAGGTTGAGAACCACAATTGTACAGGCTTCCAGAAAAAGCTGTGGCTCAAATTAGATCTAGATTAAGGGTAATTTTTTTATACCTCAAAGTTTTAGATTAAAAGTAGGTATTTCCAGTTCAAATTAAACAGGTGTGCCCTCCATTTTCGAGTTTTAGTTAATTCCAGATGTAATAAACCAAGAATAGTCATTATACTGCTTTCTGCTTAAGATTTGACTTGGGATTTAGAAGATTTGAAAAAATATTTGGATAGATATTATATATATATATATATATATATATATATATATATATATATATAAATGTCTGTGACTACAGTATGAATATAACCTAAATACCATGAATTCACTTTAAGCAAATCTTTCTTCTCAGAACAGCCACTGGCCAATGAAATTCAAGTTCTTTTCTCAGATAATCAACAATCTAAATATGATAAAGAGCAAGAAAGCCCACATAGACCTGGTGAATGCATTAGGCTTATGAGAGTTCCTCCCCCAGAAGACTGCTCCGCTCTCTATGACTGCTCCACTATCTACACACACACACACACACACACACACACACCATACACACAAGCTATGAGGCCCCAGAGGTGATGTGACCTACATAGTAGCAGACTCCTAAGAGTTACAAGATGGTGAAAGCATAGCCTCATGTCTTAAATAGCTGTTTGGAAATAGCACCCATTTTGTAATGCCCCTCTGACAGACATGTATCATCTCCTCTCATTCAGAGACAAGAACCTGCCACTCAGAGATGAGGCCCAGCATGTGGTGGCAAAGGAGCCAGGATCTGAGTTCTGCTACTGCTGATGTTGGAACCTAGGCTCTCTGACTCAGCTCTTCTCACCGTGGGGTGCCAGGAATCTGGGAGCAGCCAGCTGTGGCCAGGAGGCTAGTCATAGGTAAGCAGAGCCTGCTTTCTTCCTGCAACTTTTTCCTTCAGAGTTTGGAGAACAGACAAAATAAAAATCATATTTTTATATTAAAAATATATATTATGAAGGAGAATGCAAAATTCACACAAGAATATTTCAGCATAAAATACACAGCTTCAAAGAAATTTCATACTGACAGCTAGCTGCCTTAGGCAACTCTCTCAGCCCTCCAGAGGTATGTGCCCATCCCTTTGCTGTTGGAGCGCCTTCTGTGGATAGCTTGAATCTATATTGCCCTATACTGAAGCTTGAGAACTTGGCCATTGGAGACCTACCAGCTCTGGCTTTGAATTCTGGTTCTCATTTGCCAGCCAAGAGGATTTTTGAGATGTTTTCCTTTCCCTTCTCCCTCCTTTAAATTTAGGGAAATGATTTAATATCCTCTGGCCCTATTTTCCTTACATATATATATATATATATATATATATATATATATATATATATATATATAGAGAGAGAGAGAGAGAGAGAGAGAGAGAGGATTAAATCATATAATCATGTTATTACATATATATTATATATTGTTTATGACATGCAATAAATGATACTCTACTACATACAATAAGGATTTATTTTCTTATTTGCACAGTGAACCTACTTATTTATAAAATTGTAAGAAAAATATATATATTTTAATAGTTTCAAGAGTTAAATGAGAGATGTTGCCTACCAAGCACTCAACACAGTGCCTGGAAAGTCAGACAAACTAACAAATACTCCAAATGGGGCTATCCCATTCTTAACAAACCAACCTTGTTGCCATGGCACTATGCTACAAAGTTCAAGATGCAACATTGATCAGTTAGTGTGAACGTCACAGGTTATAACTCCCCATGCATTTCAGTTCTTTCCCAAGAAAGTATATACAGTATCCTGGGCTCTTTGAGATATAACATACAGTCAATTTGACATTTCTGAATATGTCTAAAAAGGTTGTTTTCACTCTTTGCAGAGGAGAAATAACCAGCAAAGTACACACGTAGTCAGTATCCTAACCACTGTTGCAGGTTTCTCAGAGTCCCTCTTCCTCCCAGGAGGCATATACATGACCTGACTCCTCATTACACATGAAACCTCTGTACTGCTGTATGTGGTATCTTACCCTTCTAAATCCATTTAAATCCTATTTCATGTATGGGATAGGATAGGATTTTTTACCTAAATTTGACCTAAAGAAAATGCAGTGCAATCTCTAAACCATGAATTCCTTCTCAAACTTCTCAGTAAAATAAAATCTTCGGTCCAAAGAAATACTTCTAATTTGCACAAGACATAATCATAAGTAGTCTCCAGACAGGAACAACCATCTACACTTCCTGCAGTGTGGACAGTGTTGGAAATTCTAACAGTGCTTCATAAGTAAACAGCCAGTGTTGGATTTAATCAGCCCGAGTCTGAGTCTTGATATGCTCAGTGTTGGGAGGAACCAAGGTAATAAAATAGGTCAGAGTCATGTGAGCTGTTATCATCGGACTGGACCCCCAAATCTTCAGAATAGTTTAAAGATGTAGAATCCAAATTCTTAGTGCATCTTCTCTTAGGAACAATCACTAGGAATAAGCTATAACTGATAATAATCTGTAATCATCATCTACAAATATAAGTGGCTAAGACCTGCCAATGATAATTCCTATACAGCACAGTGATTACTTAGAGTGACAGGCTTCTCTGCCCTCATTAAGTGTACCCTAGAAGTTGTTCCTATAATGTCTGAGAATCTGTCTAGGACTACTGTGGTACAGAGGATCAGCCTCAGGCTCACAGAGATCGCTGCTGGAAAGTCTCAGATCCTCAGAGGATTTCCTCCATATCCCTACATATATGGAGACACCTGTTCTGCCCAGTGCCCCTGACCAGCTCTGTCCACAGTAGAACTCTGAGTCCTCAAGTCATAGTGGTGGCACATGGCCTGAGGTCGTCAGCTAAACGGACACCCAAAGCTCCTAAGCAGAGCCATTCCGGCCCAGGTGAACGATAGCTCTATGGCTTCCAACTGTAGCTACTCCCTTCTTCCTTCCCTGAACATGAGGTATGTTGTTTGCTCTCATGGCTCTCCACACAGTGGATGTGAGGTCTTTTCTAGCCCTCAGCCCAGATACAATAACTGAGACGCACACAAGCAATCCTCCGAGGATCTAAAAGAGCAAGGCATTTCAAGAATTGTATTAAAAGCCTGAATACAGAACAAGCATGCAAATGGCAGGCTCCCTGGATTGCCATTTTGTATACCCTGCACACAGAACAAATGAACTGGCCTCAGCTAGCACACTCAGCTGCTTTTCATTTTGTTTATCCCTTTACAGCCCAGAAAGCGCATGCACATACACTGCCACCATTGATCTTTCTAAGAATTTTTGGGCTGAGGTCGGTGTTTTTTAGCCTATGTACACCGATCAAAGAATAGAAAAGAGCATCAAATTAATGAGGCTTAAGCTTCAGGTGCAGAGTAGCAAGCAGGGAGCTGCTTAGTCCAAAAGCTTGCTCGGAAATATTAGAAAGGAAGCATGGGATTTATTTCTTAGATTAGAACACAAGCAAGCACACAGTCATATGAACACACAGTATTTATATGTGTGCATGTGCAACTGCTGAGGGGTATTATGTTTGGGTATGTGTGTTCTGTGCCTATGTGTGTTTGTGTCAGTATATGTGTATTTATGGAGAATTCATGCATGTGTGCTTTTATATGTATGAGTGTACAAATGTGTGTCTATAGTACTGTGACTGGGTATATGTGCCTGTACATGATTTTACATATGTGGGGAGGTGTGTGTGTGTGTGTGTGTGTGTGTGTGTGTGTGTATAGCTGCAAACACAATGGACATTGAAGTCTAGCTGAAATGCTCTTTTAAAATTGCAAAGAATTCAAGGCTGAGAGTGGTTTCGTTGTCTCATATCATAACAAGGGCTCCTGGGCACTGTGCCACCCATCCATTGGCCAGAGGACAAGTAATGTTGGCATGGTTTACCTACCTTCTGGTGAAGGTGCCAGGGTCTATTTTTTCACTGACCATATTCTCTGTTTCTGTCTGAGAAAGAGGCCAGATGGAGAAGGTCAGCAGAGGGGCAGCCATCCCCTGGGCTCTCCTCCTCCAGTCTTTCAGCTCTCTGTGATCATCACAGCAAGGTGCTGTGCTTACCTTTAGTAAGGTAAGGCTGTATACTGGAAAGGAATGCTGAGAGTGGTGGGTAAATTGGAGGGGGTGGAGTCTAGGCCTTTCTTAAGAGGAAAAAAATGTTGGTTTCTATGAATAACAGGAGAGGAAGAAGTGGAGAAATAAAGAACATGGACTAGAAAGAAAAGGCTTTTGCCTTCTAGGTCTAGCCCAGTGTCTAGGCTGTATTAGGTACTCAATGAAGGACAGAAGGACAGGAAGTGAGCTGGAACCTAAAGAGAGGCATGAGAGACATAGAGAGGACCAGAACCTGAAGCAGAGGATGAATAAAAAAGGCCATGGGCTTCTCATGGATGCTCCTACAGCTGTGGCATGGTGACTGTCACAATTCCATTCTTTTCAACTCCTCCCCAAGAGTCTCAAGTCTCCTAGTCACAGATGGAAATAAAGAATCAGATGTCCAGATGAAGACCTATGAGATCTTCCTGTGGACAGGAGATATAGCATACAAGAGTGTGGTAGTCATTGGTTTATAGCCTAGTTTAGCCACTGTGTCAGGGTTCTAGAACCATGTGACTTATTCCCACACACTTAGGAGATTAAAATAGTCCAAGTTCATTAACCCAGGGTTTAGGAGGGTCAGAAGCATGGCTTAGGTTCCCCTGTTCAGGGATGTTATCTTCAAGGTGAGTTCTAGATCTGGGGTCTTCTCCCAACTCCTGAAGTCTTGATGGAATTTAGAAACTGGTTGTTAAAGGACTGACCTCAGCTCTTAGTGGTGGCTACCCATATCCTTGCCATGTGTCATTTCCCATAAATGACAACCCTCTTAGATGCTTCAGAGAACCTAAAAATCATGGCCACACAGTGACATCCATCACCTTTGCCATGTCCAGTTAGAAGCAAGTCAGGCTCTCCTGATCTCAAAGAGAGGAGCATGTATATCAAGGTGTGATTCCTTCCTTGTCTGGCTAAGGCGTGTCCCTGAAAAAGGGGATCTCCTTGCTCTCCACTTTCCTCTTCCTTATATAATAGCAATTTAGAGCAGTTAAATAAATTATCACCTGCAAAGCACTTAGAATAATGTCTGATTCGTAGTATACATTATTCATCTTTACTAAATGATTTTTTTAATTAATGGCTAAATTAATTTACAATTACATATCATGCATTAGTAGTTAGGAAGGTGGCTGACTGTCACAGGTTGACAGCCTAATGCCAAAGGCTGGGAGCCAGCACCCTAGTCTCCCTGTGCTGAGACCTTCCATATGTTTACTCTCTCACAAGAAAGCAGAAGAGATGAAGGTTACATATCTGGAGGAGAAGAAGTACCTACACTTCTGGAGAGAGAAAATGACAGAATTCCCTTGCTGTCTGCAAGTCTCACAGAGCAGGCCTTTCCTCTTTCACTCTGCCTCGCTTCTCTGGCTCTCGGGAGCCAGCCTCTTCTCTGCCCCCTTTTGCTTTCCCTCTGAGATGGGGTACAAGCAATCCAAAGATTCCCCTCTCGACCCCACTTTCTGTGAATGTGTAACAGCTCACCTCCTATCCATCTTCCTCTTTCAAAGGTAATTTATGCATAGCTTCCCTTATATTTGCAAAACATAAGAAACCCTTTAACCACAGAGACTGCTTTCTGTTTCTGAGGTGGGTTCTCTGGTTGCCATACTCACAGGCTAATATTTGAGCATGTTTGATTCAGTGTAGCTGACACAGAAACCACTTAGTCGTTTCTCCTACATCATCCTAAGTTAATGCTCCTGACAGCCTGCAGGAGGCTTTTCAGCAATTTTTCTATTTCAGCCTTTTTCCCCTCTGTCTCCTGCCACCCTCCCCCCACCTCCCCCGTCCTTTCCTATAAAATTTGCTTTCTGCTCAAAAGCTGATCAAACCTCTGCAATTTGTGTCCATCGCATCTTAAGACCAAATTGAAAGGCAAGTGGAGCCTCTGACTGGCAATGGGGCAGCCCAACCTTGCAGGAATGGATTCTATTTGTGCCTGATGTGGAGGGATTTAACTGTTCTGGAAAGATAAGAGATGCTCTGTTTGCTGAAGTCCCTTCATCAGAGCACCTATGCCTGGGGTGCTGCCAGACTGCCTGTGCAGCTTCCTGCCAGGACTAAGGTGGCCTCTGTGTCCTGCAGTATGCTTCACAAAGCCAGTGATTTCTACAGCCTCAGGCTCCAGTCTCAGATTTGATCCCTGAACCCAAGGGTAAGATGACAGCCTAAGCTAAAGAAGTGCATAGAGTCTTCTCTCCTCCTCCTCTTCCACTACCTCCTCCTCCTCCCCCTCTTCTTCTTCCCTGTCTTCTTCCTCTTTTCCTTCCTTCTCCTCCTCCCCATCTGTCCTTTTGTTTTTTCATTAGTTTGTCTCTGTATCTCTCTGTTTCCATATCTCTGACACTTTTATTGTACCTCTATCTTTCTGATTTTGCCTTTTTCAGTCTCTTTCTTTTACTGAAACACACCCTGACACACACTCACACACACACACACACACACACAAGAAAGCACATAAAGACTCAAGCATGCACAGGCTTGCATTGTCATACTCTCACACACATTCATGCAGATGCATACACACACACTCACACACACACACACACACACACAATCACATGAACATTCAAGCACACCCAGGCTTGCCACACACACACACTCACACATACACACACACACACACATAAACACTCAAGCACACACAGACTTGCATATTCATACTCTCACACACATTTACACACATGCACATGTATACACATACACACACATACGTCTTAGACTCTTGTTCTGGTGGGACTGATGTAACTTCTGCCTTCTTCCATCCCTTCCTCCTTTACCTTTGCATCTACCTCCTCCTACCCTTTCTCATTTCCCTGGACAGCAAACTGCCACCAGGATACATTTTCAATTGGACTGTGTCGGGGAGATTTTCAAACTGAATGTCAGGAAGTCATTCACCCCTAAAACAGTGAGAAAAATCAACTCAGCTTGACCCTCTCTCCCCACTCACACACACACTCTCTAGTATAGCCCTGCCCCCTCCCCCATAACCAACTCTGAGTACAGAGGATTCCCAGACCCCTCAGCACAGATGCTGCCTGGTCAAAGCCTAATACTTTCCATCTAGAGCTGGGTGGCCAGCAGGGGGCAAGCTGGCCTCACAACTGACAGGCCAGGAGGCAGTGACAGACAGCACAGGGGCAGGGAGTAACAGTGGCCACCCTTTGGTGGAGAATCGGATGCTTAAGGCTCAAACTTCTCCACAGCTGCTATTCTATTTCCTGGGCATTTCTAAGGCTCATGGCCAGCCAGGAAGAAGCCTGAGATGCTGCAGGGCAGTAAAGAAAGAAGCAGTCACCCCATCTGCCACTTCTGGAGAATAAACATCATAGGCATTACTACCACTTCATGGTTTGAAGATGAGCAAACTAAGTCTCAGGCTCACTAAGCAGGTTACATGGCAGAGAGCCTTTGCTCTAGAATGGTCTGCTACACAGAGACCCTTTGCAGACTCATGCCCTGCTCCTGCTTGTGGGTGACATTCCATAGCATTGTTCTCTCTCCTGATTTCTCTTCAGCTGGCTGTCTTCATCTCAAGTCTGGGGTATGAATTCAAGGAAGACTGGGGCGATCCACATTTTCACAGGGAACAAGGGAGTCTGTAAAAGGCTCAAGCCCTAAGTATTTAATGAAGGTTGGGAAACACTGTAATGAAGAGAGTGAAGAGTGGTCTTGGCCATAGCTCAGCCATTACTCAATGGTGTACCCACAGGCCAGTTGCCTGGCATTTCTGTGTCTTTACTGCCTTGACTAGAAGTAAAGAGATAATATATAGATGGCAATGTACTAATTAAGCATACTAGTTCCTTTTCTTGCTTTTGTGACAAGCTAACTAAATCAATTGAAGTGTTTATTTTAGCTCACAGTTTCAGGGTACAGTCTGTCTTAGTGGCTTCTGGTCACTTTGTGCACTCGACCAGAAAGCAGAGCAAAAAGAATGCTGGTTCTTGGATCATTTTTCTCCTTTGTACAAAGGCTGAGGCCTGGGCTCAAAACGGTACCAACTACATTTAGGTAGGTCTTCTCCCACTACTTTACTCAATCAAGAGACTCTCACAGAGACATGCTCAAAGGTTTTCTTCCAAGGTGATTCTCAATCCAGTCAGTTAAGAATGACAATCACGGCCGGGCGTGGTGGCGCACGCCTTTAATCCCAGCACTTGGGAGGCAGAGGCAGGCGGATTTCTGAGTTCGAGGCCAGCCTGGGCTACAGAGTGAGTTCCAGGACAGCCACGACAACACAGAGAAACCCTGTCTCGAAAAACCAAAAAAAAAAAAAAAAAAAAAAAAAAAGAATGACAATCACCTGGGAAACCATGAATCACTGTGTGTAGGTGGGGGTGACCTAAGGATTCTGTGTAGATTGTATATAGGGACACATGCATATGCACAGTTAGTGAGATCCTAAGAGGGGTGTATGAGCAGAGGAAGTCCAAGAACAGTTACACAGAATGGCCTGTTAGTCACGTCCATCTGTCATGATCTGAGATATAATTCCTTCTGTTCCCTCATATTGGAACTTAAAGGGCCATGGAAAGTATATAAGGACCTTGAACTCAGATCTAGGAATATTTAGGGCAAGATGCAGACAGGTCTGTAGTCTTAGACACTCACTAGCTCTTCTGAACCTCCTTGCTTCTTATCTGCTGGCAACATCTTGATTCAGATTTGTAGTGTTGAATATTCAAAAGAGACTCTGGAAAGATGAACTTACCTCTTCTTGGTTCTCTTTGCCTCACTGGAAGAGAATGTATCATTGTCACATCAACAGAATGCCATCCTAACTACTCAACAAGTCTTGACTAAGCCAAGGTTGCTGTCCAATAGCTAGAACATAGCTTCAGAATCATTTGTACACGTTCTAGCGTGCTAAAAATTGGCCCAGGTTGTTTCTAGGGTAAACTGAAGTGTTATACCTTATCCAAAATGGATGACAAGTTGAACAATCTTTTTTTAAAACAGCCTAGTTGACTATTAAGATATGTTCTTCGATCATATTACTTTAAAATAATGATAATCTCTGAAGCAAAGAAAATAAAATACTGAGAGGGTCTAACAGTGGAAGAAGTAGGCATGAAAAAGAGAAGACATTCCCGTTCTGAGTTGTGACAACCAAGATGTCAAGTGTCGATTATGCCTAAAAGCCTAAGATGTTTTCAGTTCTAGCTAACAATACTATACCCTTCACCCTGGAATATATCTTTTGTCACTGTCAGAAGCCTACTGATTGATATCCAAATAACCCACCAGGCACCTTCTTGCCTCTTCCTGTCTCCAGATTGGTGCTGCAGCATAGAGCTCATCCTTGTACAATGTATATCTTCTGAGCAGAGCAATTGACAAAGATGTGCCTAGGGACCAGACATCTAACAGGCAGGCTATAGTAAAAATCCAGACCCAGATGACTGGCTTTGTTTTATGCAGTTTTCATTAATGGAAATTAATTGGATATCATTTCATAATGGCTTGATTTTTCTCTCTTTGCAAATATTGCTGGAATATGAAGTTTGCTCAATGTGTATTTGGATCACTTGGGATTTAAAATTTAAATTTTTAATAGAGCTCCAAATCAGAGAGTACCCACCAGTTCAGGGAGTACGTGTTGATTGTACTATGAAGGTTCTATTGACTGATATTGAGCCAAAGAGATTGGAAGATCTGTAGACATAGCAAATCTCAGACAAGGCGGTAGGATTATGAAGGGTATGGTGTCAAGAGGCAGCAGTGGAGAGAAGCATTTATAGGACCAGTGGATTCTGAATAAGAATCCAAGTCAGGTGCCTATGATGAAGTTTCAAAGCTGGAGTGTGGAAAGATGAAGATGCAAATGTATCCTCACTATCAGCTCCAAAGATGGATGAAGAAGGCTTGATGGAGACCTGACCCTCAATCCATAGACTACTGAGGAAGAAAATGATCCAGGAAATGTCTTCAATCAAATTCTAAAGCATCTATAATCTAGTGGAGACTTAGAAAGCAGACATGAATTAGAGCAGAAGCCCAGAGAAATGCTGTGGCAAGATGCTGAATCAATATGCTGATGATTCCACACTACTCAATGATAACTTGGTCAAGGAAGAGATAAAGAGAGAAATTAAAGTCCTTTTAGAATTTAACGAAAATGAAGACACATCATGCCAAAACTTATGGAACACAATGAAAGCAGTGGTAAGAGGAAAACTCATAGCTCTAAGTGCCTCCAAAAAGAAACTGAAGAGAGCTTACACTAGCAACTTGACAGCACACCTGAAAGCTCTACAACAAAGAGAAGCATGTACACCCAAGAGGAGTAGACAGCAGGAAATAATCAAATTCAAGGATGAAATCAACCAAATAGAAACAAAAAGAACTATACAAAAAATCAACAAAACCAGGAGCTGGTTCTTCGAGAAAATCAACAAAGTTAGATAAGTCCTTAGCCAGACTAACCAGAGGGAACAGAGACAGTATCCAAATTAATAAAATCATAAATGAAAGGGGAGACATAACAACAAAATAGATCTTAAAATAATTATTCTATTTGTTGAATATTAACAGTTGAAAATATTAAAATCATGTTCTAAAAAAATGCTGTTGATCCTAAGGGTAGGATTATCCTGAATATAAACTGGGTGTTAAACTATAGGTGGCTTCCTGCAGTAACTTTGTAACCCTATCTCTAAAGACAAGAGAAGTAGGATCAATGGCATTGTATCAGAATAAAACCCAAAGAGTTTCCCATAAGTGTTTATTGTTACACATGGAGGTAGAATATAATATTCTCAGATTGTGTGCCACCCTGACACTGCCTAATGTTAGAGTTTCAAGAAAGTTTATCAAAGTTCCCAGCTCCATGATGCTCAACCATATAAAATATTACTAGAAGATAAAGATTTTCTCACCTCAAAGAAAGATTCCTCCAGGCTCAGAAACCCAGAGGAGCTGTAGGTAAATAGAGAATGATCTCTATCAGTCCCTTCTGATGTCAGCCAAGGCCAAGGAATCCATGGCAACAGAAATGCTGGGCTGGCAACGGCACTCAAAGGCACAACCGTGTTCTGGCTTCTCAAGGAGGTCCCAGGTCCACGCTAGGCTGTCTGGCTAACACAGTGATGACTTCCTAATGAAGGTGTTTACAAAGACAGTTGAGCTCAGATTGTAAGAGTGAACAATGACTAGGTAAGCAATACTCCTCCTCCCTAAGTCTGGTACCTGGACAATCGCAGTGTGGATTAATCAAGATCCAACAGCCCTTCTCCTAACCCAGCAGCCAAACTTCTCTGCAGATAGACATGGGCTCTAGACTTGGACTGGGCTTCGGTGGGGCAGTGGGCAATGAGAGGTATCCTGGTCCTCAGTTGAGCTAAAAGGCTTTGAAGACCCCCAGAGACCCTGAAAGACTGGTAGGAGCTTTGCCTATTCCTGGGTACCAAGCCCCTGTCCTGTATCAGCAGACCCCCATAGAGTTGTGGCCATTAGTCACTTAAGAACAATGCTCCAAGTCTTTCCACATGTACATGAGGCATCCCTAACATCTCAGACCGAGACAATAGGAAAAGAGCATGATGTGTGGTCACCTAAGTATAAATACAGAGAACTCCGTGCTAACAAGGTACCTAGAGGCTGGGAGGACATTGCCAATAAGACCCTTTCCCAGACATTCCTTGCTGCAAAAGGTATTTAATCTCAGGCTCACCCTGAAAAGGGGGTATAGTAGTTTTATGCATCCATTTCCCGCTATGACAATAAAGGGTTTGGAACCACAAACTTTCTCTTTTCATTGAGATCTGCCATGGGGAGCCATGGAGGCCTTTGCCTACAGACCCACTACCTAATCTCCCGTAGAAGGCCTCTCTGCACATCCAGCCACTACTGCCACCAAGCCTGCTGCCCATCAAGCCAAGGACTCTCCCCCCATAGGACTAGCCAGAGCTCCCCTTCCCATACCCCACCCCAGGCTAAATCTAGCCAGTGCCTCCCATACCCACATACACACACTGTGCTTAGCTCTGCTTTGACTCCCAGTGGTGCCTGGATATCCAAGAGCCTGAGAACCTTGTGACCCTAGCCTCATTGAAGGCCCCAGGGACCCCTGAGCCAGCCGGCTTTCCCACACCTCAGACTGATCTTTCTCACCCTCAAGCCTTGGCTCGCAGGTTCACTACAGTCCCAAACCTGCCTAGCACAGTATGAGATAAGCACAGTCAAACTCCCGGTGTTGCACTTCTCCAAGCTGCCATTCCCTGTGACTGAGCAGACATGGAACCCACAGCCCGACAATCCTACAACTCTACAACTGGCTCCCAACATGGAACAATCTAATACTGGATGCCTACAAACTATAAAATATGGAACTGTTCTGAATCTCACTATATTGCAATGGAGGTAACAAAACTTGTTTCAGTGAGTTTTAATGAAGATTAAGTTACTATAATGTTTACTATGTACTTGGTATGTTCCTATCCTAAATATAGGTATCTACAATCTGACTTACTATGAATTACTTCATTGAAAATAAGAATAAAAGTCGGGCATGGTGGCATACACCTTTAATCCCAGTAGAAACAGGTAAATATATGTGAGCTTGAGGACAACTAGGGCTATACAGAGAAACCATGTGTGTGTGTGTGTGTGTGTGTGTAATAACAATATCATTTCACTCACTTCGATTAAATTAAATGGGTTTCATCTTAATGGCATTAATTTCCTTTGCATGGCTAATGAATAAAAGAAAGAAGTTTGTGTAAGCCACAGTTTTAACTGTAAGTATAAGATTTGGCAGTCACATTGATTCTGTTGTGGTGAAGGATCTCTTGGTACTGTCCCATCACAGGGCATGACATCATAGTCTAATACTGTACAGAGAAAGACATCATAAGGTAAGATAGGAAGCCATAAACCACTCATTCTCAGGAGTGCTAACACACTGTCTGATATTAGTGCTCAAACATGAATCCCATCAAACAACAATGCATCTAAATACGATCCCAAACTCCCCACCTCTCAAAGACATCAGCGCCCATACACACTATGCTGGAGAATAGGGCCAGGACATAGAACTCTTTGATGGACATACCAACCCATATAATAGCTTTCTATAAAAAGTTGGTCTGGAAATCAGATTTGGACCAGCCAAACCGGACGATCTGCTTGACTTCTGTAGCCAAGAAGGTTAAAGTTTATATGCCAAGTTTGAGATCTCATGAGTTGAGGCTCCTTGCATTGAACACGGACTCAATCTGACATCCAGCCAAAAATGACTTTTGGTATCTGCCTCTGAATAAGTTTAGTCCCATATTCTTTGAAGCTCAGGGATCATTGTAATCGTTCTCCTTCCTCTTCATCATTCCATTTAATTCCCCAAATCTCAAGGTACATCTTTTCTCTGCCTGCAGATTTCCTCACTATCTAGCATCAGTTAAAGTTTGACCACACTGCACCTGACCAGATCCCAACTGAATATCTCCTCTTCTTCTTGATCCCACTTAAATTTTGTACTTAAGTCTCCATTGAGTTTGGATTCTTTTTAGCCATTTGTGGGCAAATATTTCCCAGATAAAAGTGACCTCTCTACCATCTTGTTCAGTCCAAATTTCTTGAGAACAAAACCTGCCAGGGAATCTGATTCATGTTATGTGATCAAGAGAGTTCAGCCTAGTCTATGTGCTTCCTAATGTGTAATGGAGCCATGGGACTAGAGGGGAGAAAATACTTTGTAGGTTCATTGGTAGAAGAACAGGGTCCTCGGAGGTCATATCAACCTCATTGCAGCCTGGAGGGGATTTGGGGAAACACTGCCTCATCTGGAGGTAGGAGACTAAAGAAGCTATATCCTCCTTTGGTCTTAGGCAATCAATGGAAAGGAGGCCTCCTTTTTAAGGAGTGTCTATGCTTCCCTTACCAGACTGATGTTCTGATTCCAGGCCTGCAACATGTCTCATTATTTACACTCATTTGTTTTCAAAAGGATATCTTTGGTATGCTCTTATCACTTTCTACTGAGGACAAAGCCAAGTCATGCGTGCTAGAAGAGTTTTGTAGCATCGAGCTAGCTGCATCCCAAGCCATTCCTTCGGCCCTCTATGGGCTCTCATCCATAACCTATTAATGACTTGCTTGTTCTTAGTTGCATTTCCAGAGAGCTTTCTTTTATAAACCCTTGAATTTGATGGATGAGGCCACTCTGTAGTATTGACTCTCTAAGTCACATTCCCAGTTGTGGGAATACATAAGAACATCCATGGAGGAGATTCAGCCTTTCTTCCTATCTCTATGATCTCCTCCAAGAGTCACATCGGCTGCTGGATTGAAAGAGTCATAAAAGATAGTTCACTGTCAAAATGGCAGAGCCTCATTTCTAATATGGACATAGGTTGCTCCATTCCCTCAATGTCCCAACAAGCAGCTGTGTGGGACACACCAGGACTAAATGAGATTAGGACCAAAGAGCTATGGAGGGATGAAGTATACAAAGAATGGGGAATTTCCATAGAGATGGTAAACCAGTTCCTGGGGAATGACCTGAACCTGCCAGGGCTTGACCAGCTTCTCTGTGGCCCTTCCCACAGGACTGGTGGTGTGTTATCTAGGATCACTAGAGACTCTGGTGAAACTAGAGGTTCATCTCCAGCCTGTCCTCCCTCTGCCTTACCCCTTTTTGCTCTTGGAGCTCATTTACTTTCATAGCCTCTCATTTCCCAGTGTTGGTTTAGTTTGAGGCCCAGACCCTGTTCAATATTTGTATCCCCAGCTCTGTTGTTTGCTCTCATTTCCATATGTTTAACATACATATTATCTGCCTCCCACCTAGTCCCATACATATTGCTTGCTCTTTCAACCTCAATCAGGTCCCAAGATACCTGAACAGTTCATACTCATCCTGTCAAGTTTGTCTGGGGAGTGCAGGAGACTAACTCACATCCACACCTATACCATACCTACATGTGACTCATATCCAGACATCACCCACACTCATGACATCTTATCCACACCCACACACAAACAGCCTCAAGTCTACTCAGAAGAGACAGGAGCTATCCATTTTGCTTTCCCTTACTCCGCAAGGTGTCCTTTCTTCCTTCGGGTGATGTGACATGAATGCTTCCCTAATTATACCATAAGCATGATACATCACAATGCACATATTATACCTAATACTTGTCTCACAGCCTACCAGCCTTTTCTGAATAGCTCACATTCACTTATAAGTTGGGCATCATGAGAGTATCCTATTGTATATTAAACACTCACCCAAGGAGAGATATAATTCAAGATCTGCAGTATAGTTTCTACTGAATGAGTATGATTTGTTTTGCATGATTGTGAAGTCAATATATCCAAATCTGAATCAAGGTAAGTGGGAGATTACCTGTAATATATCTCCTCTTAACCATAGCCATCACCTCATGCTGAACTTACTTTATACTCTGACTCTGTCTTGACCAACCTGCCTTCTTCACTGGTGTGAAGAGTCACTGACTTTCCAAGAAATCTTGGAGGTCATCTATTGTCATGGGCCCAATGCATTGAATTTATCCTCTAAATTCAGGAATAGTCAAACAGTGTCATCCCCCATGGAAGAAGCTCACAGTGAGTGTGCATAGCATAGACACCTCATTATAATGCCTTGTGACAAGTTTTAGATGGAGCCCTGAGGAGGCTACCAGTTAAGAGCATCCTAACTCAGCCAAGAGCATCTGCAAAGGCTCCCTTCAGTCCTTTAATAATTGACCACTCCAAGGTCAAGTAACTCCCTATCCCCCAGTCTCATTCTCTGTCTGTCTTAATTTTTGTTTTTAATTTTTAAAAGCTTTTTATTAGCATATGCTAATTACACATACTAATGGGTTTTACTATTATGACATTTTCATACGTGAGTGCATTTTTATCATGCATACCTTCTCTTCATAATTCATTCTTGTTCCTTTCACACTCCCACTTATTCCCTTCCTCTTTTCAATTGGTCCTCTTTCATGTCTTGTTTCTTTCTTTCTTTCTTTTGGTCACATGACTTTCATTAGAGTTGCATACATGGATGAAGGATTATCTGCACAAGTGTATCTTACTGCAACACCACTTAAGAAAATGTCTTTCCTTGCCAACATCCATAACTGCCTACAGGTCCTTACAGGAGAGCCTTGAGAGTGACAAGTCAGCCCCAGCCCACTTGATGATGGAATCTCCATCGGAGGTAACCATGGCATCTGCCTAATCTTGTGCAGGCTTTGTGCAGCTAATTACAGCTTCTGAGTGGTCAAGAACTCAACAGTTACAGAGCAACTAGGAGCTACCTGTCTCTGCTTCCATGTTTTCCCAGTTATAGACACAATAGGATCTAGCTCCATGATCTAATGTTCCCTTCCTTTATCCTCACAGCAACTTCTAAAAATAAACCATTTGCTTTATAACAGACTCTAGATTATCTCCATTAAGACAACCACTATGCCTCCTTAAAAATCCCCCAAATTGGGTCATCATGAATCCCCATTATCTCAAGAATTAAATCCACAGAGTTTAGCCTCAGCCTCATTTTATAATCAGGTCTTTTTATAATCTGGTCAGGGCATACCTCTTACTTCCTGATTTCTGCCCACCTAAACTGTCTCAACCATCTTGCCTTTCTGATGCTCAGACATGACAGTTCATTCAGGTCTCTGTGGCTATGGTACAAGTCTACTTAACTTAATGCTATTGCCCACTAAACAGTAAATTCTTTATGCTCAAAGCCAAGTTCAATGCTGAGGTATAAATAGATATTTCCTCTCCCCTCCAGAAGTACATTGTCTACAAGTTCATGATGTGGTGGAAACCATCCTCCAAGTGGATCCTCAGTTGAAGGCTATTTATGTCCTTGTCCAATCACATCCAAACTAAATAATGCTCACTACATATGTGCATAGTTTTGCACACCATCCAGTAATGAATACAATAGCTTTCTCCTACTTCACTAAAATGTAAATTTTTTTCAGGTTTCTCTTTCATGTCTGTAAGTACTTTTCAGAACTCTCTAATAGTAATTATTTTATTAAAACTCTAACAATCTAGTCTATAACACCCCTGTCTATTCAGCTATATAGCGTGAGAACCCACCCATCCCATCAAGACAGGGCTGAATACTTTTCAACAAGGCTTGTGTTCATGACCACTGTGTCTTCTACCCCCACCTTCATTAGCTACAGTGCTATGTATCTTGTTTGGCTTTTACAAAAGGCTTTTTCCTCTGCCATGTCATTCCTTTCCTTCAGATCTGAGGTTTCCAAGAGCTGGTAAGAATGTGTCCATTTCATACCACAGAGGTGGAGTTGTTTGCCCCAGTTTGACAAGCACAGAGCATAGGCTTCCTAATAAGTAACCTGGCTGTTCAATGTCACTTTAATGACGGTTTCTAATAGTGACTCAGCTGCTTCCTCTAATAACATAGTAGTGAGGGACTTCTGAAGGAATCCAGGTCATCTTTCAAACAAACCAAACCAAACCATACAGTTTATCATTCCCACTGGAAGGCTTCCTGCCTGGCCAATCTCTTCTCCTGCCTTTCCAGGCCTAGGCATCCAATCACCCTGGACTGTGTTAGGACAGAACTCAGAGCCAAAAACTTGTCTTACTCTCCTTCCTTCTCATTAACCCCAGCTAAGACTGTTTGAGGTCTTCTAGTTGTGCACACTGCAGGCCTTCTGCAAGGGCTGCAGCTCTGTTTGCTTGGAAGGATTATCTTGAAAATGACCTTTCTCCCCAGAATACAGAAATAAGTTCTTGATGATATCTGGAAAATTATTTTGGAAACAAAATACAGACTAAATACCTAAATGGTGGCTGCTCTGAGAAATCAGCAAGGATTCTTGGAGTAGAAAGATGGTTCAATACAGAAAGCATAAGTATATGAGAGACCATATCTAGAAACGTTAGCAGCCTGACAGCATAACAGGCACCAGGGGCTTGGTTTCTTCATATATGAAAAGACAGTCATCCTAATTTCTATAACCACAGAATATGGAGACAGAGTGCAAATGATGTTCACTGAGTACCAAGCCCTGAATACTTGCCACAGGGTATGTTAGCTACTTTGTATCTATTCCTCTAGTTCTTCAACTTTTGAAGCACCACTATGAAGTAGGTATTTTGCCTACTTAAACAGCCACGAGATCCATGACTGGAGTACTCAGTCTGCTCAATTACGCAGCAAATCAGTGCCAGAGCTGGAAAGCAAACCTTGATATTCTCCACTTCTCCGTGGTGCCAAGTAAGAGAGCACAGGCAAGGAAGCTTTAAACACCTTTTACAAAACAAGGTAACATCAAACAACAAAGGGGCAGGAATCTAGAGGTAGAGTAGATGCCCTAATACATTCTTCAGTTCTATTCTTCTACCATTCCAGGGTAGAGACAACATAAGAGAAGGAAGGGAAGAGCACCCTATATTCTTCACAGCCTAGCAAAAGCCTTCTCTTACCTGCAGGTCTGCAATTCCACTAAGCCCTATGCTGCATACGGAGCAGCCAAGATTCATAACCTCTCTGGGAGGCTGCAGCCTGCTCATTTCTTCATTCTTCCCATTTCCTAAGCGTACTGCACATGAATTTTTTAAAGTAAAATTGATTTAAATTGATTCTATTTAAATTTTCTTTTATTTTAAAGTTTTCACAATGCCTCTTAGGATAACAGCAGCCTCCATGTATATTTAAAAAAAAAACAGTCAGGATTCTTCATTAAACGTATGTAGGACTTCTTGGAGATCATACAATTTGTTCATTTCAATTCCAATACAGTGCTTATCCAACTCCAACTTCTCTGTGAACTTTGTGAGAGGCAAAGGGGCCTCAAACCACAATCATTTCATGAACCAAATGGCCAGAATTTGATCTTTTTTTTGTCCTCTGTGAACATTTTCCTCACATCCCATATGTAGGGGTCATTTGTACCTCTCCATCAAGTGTCCCCAAAGAGAAAGCAAGTCCCTCTTTAACTTAGCGATATTCCAAATGTCTCATGCCATTGAACTGTCTTTCTGATTGTTGTTTTTTTTTCTTGAGGACTCGGGCCTAGGATTTGGCCAGAGACGTAACAATGACATTAAGGATGTCATACAGTGAGTCACACCATCTTTGTTTTGTGTGGTCACTATGCTGAGCCACAATCATAGCCAGGCTCTTTTCTCTCCTTCAAGGAAAAAACTCAAATGAACACTTCAAAAGTCTTCATATATTTTACCATATACTATACCATCCCTCACATCTTCATATTCTGGTCCTGTTATAGATGCCGTTTTGACTCTAAAACGCTTCTCACTCCCTGTTTTACTGCCCTCCTTAAAAGGTTACACAGCATATTTCCTCAAGCATTGTCCTGTCAACTAGGTCTGTCTGACGGACAAGATCAAACTGGTCTTATTTATCATGGTGTGCTCAGAGACTGGCATAATGGCTGGCACACAGTCAGTATGGAAAAGTGACAAATGCAGCTGCCTACCCTGCACCTGCCCCAGACTGTTATGGGGAGTGAAACTGCATTTGTCAACAAGCCATTTAATGCTTCTGGGCTCTAGTGTTTTCAACTATAAGGAGTACACTTCAAACTGTATACTCTCACCATCCCTTCCTGCCCTATATAAAAATCTATAATATATTATATATAATTACATAATTATAGAACACATACTCTATAATATAAATCTATATTATATATGTAATATAAAAATCTATATTATATAGAGTATTATATAGCAATTGTATTCTATAATATAGATTAGATACCATATATATTCTATATTATATATAGAATAAACATATTATATAATTCTCTGATATCTATAATATATAGTATATTATAATACATATTATAGTATATTGATATTATATAGGGCAGGAAGGGATGGTAGAGTGTATAGAGTTTAAAGCATACTTATAGTTGGAAAAATAACACACATACATATATATATACATATATATGTATGTATATACACATACACACACATGCACTTGCGCGTGCACACACACACATATATATCTATATACATATATATATATATATATATATATATATATATATATATGCATTGAATTAGCAGAGAAAGGGGAGCAATTTAGCCAACATAAAGATTGTGTTGCTCATTACTAATTATTTCATATGGTTATTCTGAACTGTGATTCTTGGCTGGATTGTATAATCTTTATTCCACGGCTCAGAGACTATCCTTGCTCCAACCAGCTTATAAGGCTACTACTGCAGTACTGCAATGCCCCCCTGTACTCAATTTGACCTCTACCCCATCACAAGGGCCTTGTAAATTCTTGGGGATTCCATTTCTCAGCATCTGAACACTGCCCTGGCTATGCGCACTGGCCTCACCTTTTCATACCTTCTACAATAACCTTACTCCATTTTCTCATCTGGCTCTTGCTTTTGACAATCTTATTCTTTTTCAGGAAAGAAAGAATCAAGAATTAATGTTAAGAGAAAAAAAAAAACCACCCTGAACACACTGAAGGAAAAGACTAACCAGATTATTCGAGTGCCTGACGTTTAAATTAGAATATAATGGTTTAATACTCCTGAAGACCAGACTATTGTTTCTTTAACAGATTTCCCCTTGGATGAGCAATTGTGAAGCCAGCTTGTCCAGAGGAATAAGTTGTCATTCCACCAGATGAGCAAACATCATTGATTTTAATGTGTGATGGAAACAAATACCAAGGAAATTCTTCTCCCTGTGCTCCACATGTATACTATTCAGTGGAAAACAATACCCACTTCTTGTTAAAGGTTCCAGCAAAAGCATTAAGTTAGAAGTGTTAATGGAGAGTCCAGTATTAGATCAGGGATTATTCTCCAGGCCCACTGAGCCTGACTGATATTCTCTTACTCAGAGAAAACGCCGAGTTATGCAACATGGAACACCAAGGAAAGACCAAGGAGAAGACAGATACCAGCCCTTATGGATTTGGGGGTAAGATAGTCTGGAATTCTACAATGCTACCAGCTTGGGAAAAAAAACTTTCATGGACGCACAAGGTGACAACTGGAGATAACTGAACTGGACCTTTTCTTTAGTATCCAGCCTCAACTTCCTCTAAACCTCAAGTATCCCCTTAAAGAGAGTTGACTTTGGATTCTTGTCAATGATGACCTTTGATCATATGCAAGAAGCATCCTATGTAGAGAGATGCAGCAAAGCAATAAACTTATTCCACAGCATCCTCCCCAAGTATATGGGGCATACTATAGTCATTAATAATTTCTACAGAACAGACACTCACGTGTTTTATTTCTAATTGCCATGGCTTTAGGTTTGTGGCCTTCTGTGTTCATCTGGCTAATGAGTAAACATCAAATAAATATTTATACAATTCACTGAGTAATGTTCATGGCAACTGAAAAGGCAGCTGCTTATTTACTTTTTGTAATTTATTATCCACTATAATAATATTGGGAGCAACTACCAGTTAATAGATATCAACAGATCAGCTCTGTCAGAGTCCTGTGTGAGACAGACACTATTGGACACTGATAGTCAAGTAGGTGTCTTTTTATATCCCCAATTAACTTATTATCCTTGAATGTAGGGAAAAGGTGCTTTTCTAGTAGGGATGGCTTGGATGCAGAAGCTGAGCCTTTGTTATTAGCCACAGCTCCTAAGGGCCCATCTCAATATCGGAGCAACCCTTGGGAGTGTAGACAACCTTTGTATCTACATTTGCTGTCTTCAAAGGTATGACAGTGAGATTCTTAGAGCCTCAAAGAGTGGGTTGATGAGGGAATACACTTATTCCCTGAGAATTAAACTTAGTCAAATGCATACACAATGGAAATGATTAGACAAGCATGAGAGTAAATACAGAGATTATCTGTAATTGTGTGACTGAAGTGTTTAGGAACACCCAAAACTCCAGTCAGGGTGATCTACAAGTGATCTCAGGAAGAAAAAAAAATCAAAGTGAAATCATAGTTTGTTAAGAGGATACTTAATCAATCATATTGTGCCTTGCTAAGAGACAGACCACACCAATGTCTACCCTGTTGGGCTGGAGTAAATGTCCATCTGTCTGATGGGCAGAACCTGTATGTGATCAGAGATGCACTTGGGCTATAAATGCTAATAAACATTTGAGCCATTAAATTATTTTCTCTGGTTCTGCTTCTGTCACCCTCAGACATCATTCATTCAGGAAAGCTGTGGTTGAATTTTAGTTAGTTAGTTAGTTAGTTAGTTAGTTAGTTAGTTAGGTTCATTTTCCCATGCACCTTGCTCACAGAAAAAGAATGGGCCAGAACAGCTGGAACAACTTGAGTCCATTTTGTACTAAAGTCATTTCTCCATTTGCCCCTGGAGGCTCTCATAAATGTGAGACCGTTGCCCAGGTTTAGTTAACAGAGAAGAGCTGATGAACAGATAGTTTTGTAGTCTGGGCCTTAGAAAAGCCAGAATGTGTTGGAAAAATGGTAACCAGACCCTGAGGCCAGCGTTTCACAGACCATACTCCCAATGAAAGCCACATGTTGAAGTCATCTCTTCTTTCATGGAAGAGGCATTCAAGCATATAATCGCCATATGTTTGACATTGGCTGGTTATATTATCACCTTCCTTCAAGCTTAAAGTCACATAGCATGTAACATTCTGGCTTTATCCAATCAACCCTAAAGCTCTCTTGCTACAGACAGATCTATTCCAGACATGTGTACCCTGTAGCCTATGAGCTATGTGTGCCCCAGGACAACATAAATGTAGTCCAACACAAAGTCATAACATTGTGGGTTTTATATGTGTGTAGTTTTCTTTTGCTGTTTTTATCAGGTTCAGGATACATGGCTAACTGCGGTACTTATTAGCATATTAAAATGCCAGCAAACATGCTCATAGAGACTCTCACAGGCTTAAGCAATAATTACAGACCCTGCATGGTCTGAGCTAGGTCCTCTGCATATACATTATGGTTCTGTAACTCAGTGTTCTTGAGGGACTTCCAACAGTGGAAGTCAGGACTTTCTCTGACTCTTTTGCCTGCCCCTGCCACCCTTTTCCTTCTCCTGCATTACCTTGATATGAGGGCTTGCATCAAGTCTTATTGTAATTTGTTATGCCATATTTGGCTGATATCCCTGGGAGCCCTGTCATAGCTTTGAAGGGAAAAGGAGGAACAGTGGATCTGGTAGAGAGTAGATTGGGAGAGGACCCAGAGGAGTGAAAGGAGGGTGAGTGTGTGTGTGTGTGTGTGTGTGTGTGTGTGTGTGTGTGTGTGTGTTTGGGGGGTGGAATCTGGAGAGGAATATAATGTATGAGAGAAGATTTAAAAAATAATGACTTCTAGCCTCCAGGCTAGCAGTACCTGGGGCTCCTTTTGGCTCTTCTCACCTTTCCTCTAGTCCTAAATTTCCTCAGGTTCATGGATCTCTCTTTCCCCAACTTCTCATTCTTCTGTAACTTTGCTATTTTGGCCACGCACTCTCTTGGCCTCTTGTAGCCTTCTCTTTCCACTCCTCTCCCTCTATGCCCCATCCTGACCTCCCTATTATGGCCTGGTTCAGTCTGCTGGACATGCTTAGACTACTCCTTTCCCTTTTCTGGACTCTTCTAGATGGTCTTCCTCACATCTACAATAAAAGCCTTCTCCTCAGTACTTAGGAGCTGACGTGTCCTCACCTTATATGGATGTTTATATTGTTGTAGTCGAGTCCAGGAGCATGGAAAGTATAGAGGAAAATTTCGTGTCACAACATCAAATACTTGCACATACCTAAGAGTTACAGGTGGTTCCCAAGGACCGAGGCAAAGGCTTTGCCTTCATTCCATTAAAGTGTACTGACTAGAGGAACCTGAAAAGGGACCTCTCAGCTATTTGTATGTTGTTAATATATATGAAAGGAGGTCTTGTCTCACAAATAAAAACTTAAAGATACTTTTGAAGTAACCGTGCTGCCTTCTGTTGGGTATTTCTACTGCTAGGCCCTCAGGTTCACTCCCTTGGCTTTAGGGTACTCTTGCTAAGATTGGAAGAAATGGCCACAGGGACTTTGTCGGCTTTCTCTGAAGTGATATCTAGTCAAACAGCACTTACTGTCACCTGCTGGCCTTGAGTTCCGTAGGTAGAGATGAGAGCAGAGCCAGGTCCCTCAGCCATGACAGAGAATTTTCAGGAGGAGGGAGCAACCACTGGCTTCCAGGTATTTAAAGATGATCTGAGGGCTGGATTTGTGTTTATCTTTTCTGGAAGACTTTCCACAGTCACAACTGAGGAATTCCCACAGGAAGACCAGGCAGAGAGATAAAATCATGACAATATGCCACAATGCCCTACAATTTCTAGACCTTTACTTCTAGATAGTTAGCCACTTGGGACTATACCCTTGGCTTTGCTGAGGCCATGTCTGAAATGGTCTATAACCACAGAAGAAAATGGGATTTCATGCATGGGTTAGACTCTCAGATTCTAGACTGGAAGTTCAGCCTTCTCATTTGGATCAGATGCAACTACACCCTAATCTGCTCTCTTTACAGACCAGGATTCTGGTTCCCCCATCTTGATCTTGCCCCTAAATCTCCAAGAACCAATTGTGTTCCCATCTTTGGCTCTCTTTAGGCTCTCATCTCCTATCTCCCCTTTAGGCACTTTTCTTTGAAAATCCATTACCACCTCCCTATTTGTAAAGTCATAGCAGATCTTAAATCCAACCAACATTCCACAAATCATCTTTTTCTCTCTTTCTCCTTGGCCTTAGATCAATCTGTTGCCTCCCAGATCACCCACACTTGACCTGCTAAAATGCTTCCCTGCGATTTATTTATTTATTTGTGGAAAATGAGGTTCCAATTACAACATATCCATACAATGGAATGTCTATGTAGCAATTTAAAATAATGGGGTAGAAGCAAACTTAATGAGGTGGAAAAGTGTTCACAACAATGCATTTTGGGGAGAGGGGTGACAAAATTGTGTGTAGGCAAGGCTCTCATTTTATGAAAAATGTTCACTTTTTTATAGGAAAAGATATGTGTAATCAAAGCAAACACCATTGAGACCATGTGTACCTATATGTTCACAGTGGTCATCTAGCTTCTGGGCAGTAAGGTAATTGCAAATGAGACATTCTTGTTTGTGCTTTTCAGTGATTTTGAATTTGATTTACAATGAGGAAACATTACTTTTGTAACAAGGAAAAGAAACAATCATGAACATTTTTATTTTTTACCTTGAGCTATCAGCCAAATGTCTTTTGCACAACCTCTGGCCCATACTCCTGCTGTGGCCTTTCTGTGTTTATCCACGCTGGCATATGCCGTTGTTATTCTCAGCAAATGAGCCAACTGAAATAAGACTCAATTTGTGTGAGCAGACTGTGGCTCTTGGTGGTCCAAAAAAATAAAAATAAAAATGATCAACCCAGATAGAGGAAAAGAAACAGGCATTGTCATTTGCAGTCTGACCTGAGCACATGTAGGGCTGCCCAAATGGCCAAAAGGCCAGATGTAACTGGGATCTTTACTTTGCCTTGGAAAGTACAATGCTCTGGTTAACTGTGGATTATTTGGTTCCTGGAATGATAACTTAGGCTGGAGTTTCATCTCTGCCATTTACTGTAACTATTGACTTTCTGAGCCTTGATTTCCTACCTTGAAACTGAAAATAATGGCAATATCTGCTTAGCCTATGATTTAGATGACTAAGTGGCTAAAGAGAATCAAGTGCTTAGAACACTGCTTTGGTAAGCATCTATCAAATGGATGTTGTTTGTTTTTTTTTTTTAATCCCCAACAACTTTAGTCCTTAAAGAACTAACATTGTCAACATGATTTTAATAAAGAAATTATAAAAGGTTTCAAAAGCTTCCAGAGGACTGAGATGGGATTGTTCTGGTTCTGGGGTATGTTGTTCTGTTCCTTCTATCAAGAACATATTGACAGACACAGTCACATTGCCTGAGCAGCTTAAGTTTCTTTGAATGGAATTTCTTTAAAAGGTCACCCATGCCATCACCCTCAGTGATGGTTCCTGTGAACCCAGAGCATGAGGAACAGGTTCCAATAGTGATGGTAAAATTTCCAATGAAAAGAAGAAATCCCTTTACTTTGCTCCTTGAATAAGTAACAACCACTTCACACTCCAATTTGCAAAGTGATGGATGTTTGAATCAACTTCAATATGGATGCTATGTAGTCCTCTGGGCTATACTTGGTTATCTCCAGTTACTGGGTACTCTTCTTTCCTAGGGCAACCCATACCAATGATGACACTCCAAGTTAACTCTGCAGCTTAGCTGTTCCTTGTATTTAATCTAAACAGCAATTTCTGTAGATCTCAATGTATTACGGTCTCACTTTTAACCCTTAGAGTGAACATGAAGCCTAAACAGTTTTCCTCCTGGTGGGCTTTCAAATATCAAAATTTCAGATTGGTGCATCTTCTCAGGCTATATGTCAAAACTTCTAAAACAGTTCCTTATGTGTAATGTTTTATTGATTTTCATTATCTTAGTTTCTTTTCTTGAAATGGGTCTTGCCCAGCATGGTTGACCTACTGCACTGGGCACAATATCGGAGAAACTTATTTAGGCTAATTGGTATAATAAGATGATTGCTTCTGCTACCTTAGACACTGCACTTCCACTCATATAGTCAATAGACCACTTGCTTCTGAATGACTGCCATCAATCTGTTCTCCATGAGGTCTTAGACTATTCACGCATGTATTTCCTTCACAAGTACTATTTGTACAGCATAATGATCTCATCTATAGATGTGAAATTGTTCTTCTGAAGCCACTGTAGCACATTACATTCTCTATGGATATGATATTGTTCTTCTGAACCCACTGTAGCCCATTACATTGTCTATAGATGTGAGATTGTTTTCCTGAACCTACTGTAGCATATTACATTCTCTTTGGTTAAATTTTATCATTTCGATTCATTCTTTTGTTTCAGATTGTTGAGAACTTTTAGGGGCCTGATTCTATCATTCAGAATATATGCTAACTATTCCCAATTTATGTCATCCACATATTTAATGGTTTTGCATTCTTTCATAGAAATGATTTAATAAAATATTGGTTAGCTGTGAACTTAAATTCACTGAGAAGTTTAGCAAGTTCCTTCCCTTTCACCATCCATCAAAATCTTCACTTCATTCACTGAGTTCTATATGCTCAGGAATTTTGTTTTATTTTTTAGTTTTTCTTATTAAATCTTAGAGTGTGGTGTGATCTGGCAAATGTCATTATATGCTGTTTTTGTTTTGGTTTGTGTTTGTTTCAGAATTCCTTAGTTGAAATCCAGAAAAAGATTTTCTTAATTTCACTTTCTTGTTAACATTTATTGATTGATTTATTGTTTTATTATATAATTAATGTCTGGAAGACATGCTGTAGAGATGACAGGACAATGGATAGGAGTCAATTCTCTCCTTTAACCATGCAGGTTCTAAGGGACTAAACTCAGGTTGTTAGATTTGGTAGCAAGCACTCTTACCCAGTGAGCCACCTCACAGGTTCAGAAACACATTTTTAAACTACCTATTTTCATAATCCATTTGGATGTTTGCATGTTATTTCTTACTCTCCTTTTTTAAATAATTGGCTTAACACTGGCTCTCTATTTTCCTGGCAGTTTTTCATGCTCCCAAATTCTTCAAACATTACAAAAAAACACCCGAGGAATGCAAGCTGAGAAAGAAAGAGGAGCAATGTCTGGGTCCAAGAGACTTCATTATCTTTAGATAAACTGGAGCTGGGGCCATCATTTATTTATAATGAACCTACCTGTAAAGGTCTAGGGAAGTAAACATATGAATGAAAAAAGCATTGGGAAACAAATGCTACCTTCAGTTTGGGATCATTTCTTGGACTTCATCCCCAAAGGCACAGAATACAGAAGGTGAAGGTTGACTGGTAAAACTAATTGGGACATCTCTGAGAGGCTACCTTGGCTTTTTAAGCTCCTTGGGGTTGGCTGAGGTATCACCCTTAACTGTGTCATAGTTTAACCATTTCCTTAGCCCAGGCCTGCGTCCCTAATAGACCTATGGCAGAGTTTCTAGGGACATAGTCTAATATACATCATGTATACAAATTTCCATCTCAAAGTCTGGAGTTTTTTGTTCTTTAGAAAATGGTGGTCTAAGACAGTTAGCATCAAGAAGCAGATTTTAAAGCAAAATTTTATGATTGAACCACTCTCCAGAGACTCAGCCATACACAAATACACAAAGCCCACCACTGGTGTTTACTGGAGTCCAGAGGGTCATTGACATGATGTGCTAGTGTCATCATTAACATCTTTATTTACAGTTAGTTGAAATTAGTTGCCAGTGGAAGAAGAAACATGGGGGGGGGCAGGGAACAAGCTTCAAAGCTATGGAACTGGATGGGCAGGATGGATGTTGTTGGGTGCTGCTGATGTAACAGGAAAAGCAAAAACCAATAAAGAGCAAGGTTGAGGCACAGTACTAAAATCAGCATTTAAACGGAATCCCTCTTCCTGCAGCAAAAGGCAGGAAAGGCTTGGGGCCACCCTGAAACTTTAGAAGCATTGCCAACAAATGTCAGATGAGTTTGAAGACACAGTGCCAATCTGCTCTTCCACAAAATGTGACTGGAAGCAAGTAGCAGAATCAGAGGAGACATCTGCATCCAAACCTCAGGCCCCCCTTCACTCTCTACATACCTGTTCTACTCTTCCTTACCAGAGGCTCAGATTTCCTGTCTTCTAACCTAAAAGTGCTGCATAGGCTGTCATTTGAAAATCACAGCTTATTTCTGGTTAGGACCACATCCTTTCAGGTACAATACCCATGGGTATGGACATCTCAGCACAGTTCAAATGGAAAAGTTTAGGGTCTACCAAGGAAGAATGACACTTGTTGGTCACAAGCCCACTACAGCAGGAAGAGCTGGGAGAATAGGCAGCACTAGGTCCTGAAAGTTGTGAGGTCAAGGTGAAAGAATAAAATTAGATAAAAAATCGCTGGGTGGTGGTGGTGCACGCCTTTAATCCCAGCACTTGGGAAGCAGAGCAGGTGGATTTCTGAGTTCAAGACCAGCCTGGTCTACAAAGTGAATCACAGGACAGCCAGGGCTACACAGAGAAACCCTGTCTCAAAAAAACAAAACAAAAACAAAAACAAAACAAAAAAAAATTGGATAAAAAAATCCACTGATACAGAAGTACTCTTACAGGATGTTTCATGCTGAGTATGGAGGAAGATAGTGCTGATAGTTTTAAAAAGACATAGAAGCTTGAAAGAAGGAAGGTGGTCCTCACTAAATGAAATTTAAAAATGACTAACTGTAGTGACCAAAGATTAAAGAAGAATATACAACCTCATAGAAGCAGCTAGATCACAGCAGATACATTGTGTGAAGCCAGAAACATCCATCAGCTGATTATGCTGCTTAGGGAGACTCAAAGGAGGCTTCATGTAGTGTGGAGGCAGGGATGGGCACATGAAAAATGTGTAGTGGAGTGGTGATGATAGACCTGTGTCTTTCCAAAGCTCACCTGTGGATGTTCTAACCTCCAGTTCAAATGTGCTTGGAGGCTGAGAGGGCCTTTGGGTAGAGGCAGAGGTTCACTGAGGTCATAGAGTTAGAATCATAGCAGCAGAAGAGTAATTTCCTTGTGTGTGTGTGTGTGTGTTGTGTTTGTGTGTTGTTATATCAGTGTATGTGTGACTCTGTGTTTGTCTACATCATGGGTTTAGGTGTACATGTGTACATGAACAGTATGTATTCTCATACCTGTAGAGCCCTGAGCATGATCAGGTACACTTTTCAGATGGTGTCTATCCTGTTTTGTGAGACAAGCTCTCTCACTGGCCGGGAACTCACCCAGTTGCCTGGACCAGCTGATCAGAGAGCTCCAAGGATTTGGCTGTCTCTATCTTCCCAGTTCTGGATTCATCACTACACATGGCATTTCATTTACCCACTCTATGGATTCTGGGAACTGTATTCAGGTTCTCATGCTTGCAGAACAAGCCTTTTTTTTTTTTTTTTTGACGGGGTTTCTCTGTATAGACCTGGCTGTCCTGGAACTCACTTTAGAGACTAGGCTGGCCTTTAACTCAGAACTCTGCCTGCCTCTGCCTCCCAAGTGCTGGGATTAAAGGCATGTGCCACCACCGCTGGTGGAACAAGCCTTTTAATGGCTGAGCTGTCTCCCAGCCTCAAGTGATGCCCTTTTAAGAAAAGACCTTATTGACGAAATGCAGCTGTCTCCAAGTCAGGGAAGGAGAGCCTTTCATCAAAATGAAATTGACTAGAATCTTGAACTTAGAATTCCATTATCCAAAATGAGGACAAAATAGATGTCTATTATTTAGGCCACATGGTCTATATTCTTTTTGTTATTGAAGCTCAGAGCTGACTAATACAAAGGGCTTTGGAAATTCTTTGAAAGATTCTACTGTGGCTTTCTGTGACAATCTGAAGTTCATAAGAACAGTGGCTGCTATAGAACTGATTTTTCACTAATAACAGGGAAGGCAGAGTCTTGAGATAATACAGGGACAGATGGTGGCATTAGCCTTCTAAAGCAAAGTGGACAAAGTTTCATAATGATTGACAAGGTCACCGTGGCAGTCACATGGAAGCGTGCCCTGCAGAGATAAAAAATACTCACATTACTGAAATGTTAAGGGGTCCTATGGCTGGGCAGTGGCAGGACACTATTTCCACAGGAAAGGGGAAATTACACAAGTTATTGTTTGTTCCTTATCCGTCAATTAAAAAGGAGCAAGAGTGCTTCGTGAGCCTCTTCTAGTAGAGAGTGAAGGATATGCCACACTTGGAAATAAGATGTCAATCTGCCCATGGCGGAAGTAGGAATTTTTGAGTGAAACTTTGAGCAGGAAACTGCTAAGTATCAGGTCAGGCTAGAAGCTCAGGTAAAGAAGAAGCCCTAAAGCCTATTCTATATATGGCCTGGAAGATCTGATGGTAATAGAGGTATCTGTACAGGAAAAAGGTAACTGGTGGAGTTTATCACAAATCTGTGTAGGAAAATCAGAGCAGGTGTCCGGGATTCCATAACAAGTTCACGACATGTACAGCAGGCTAATATACCACACAAACAGCAATCCTAACAGGGCAAAAGGCACTAGGAGAAATTCAATATCTGATTATAAAGCATAAAAAAGTCACTGAAGCCAAAGCTACCCTTCACAAGCTAAGATCTGACAGATCCACTAATTAGTTTAGGCAACATGACCACAACTCCACTGTAAGGCAGAAATAACTCAAGGTTAGAGCAGACCCCAAGCACAGCTACAGGACTTAAATGAGCCACATAAGAAGTTCACCCAATTCCTCTGTCCTCTGTTCACATCACACTGGTTCTGTCTTCAAGCTCCTGATTTGATCACATCCCATCTAGTAAATACCTACTTGGTATAGGAGATGAAAGAATCAACATGGTCTGAGATGGGTCGGTTTGGTGTGTGAGTGTAAATGGAAAGTAGACTTTTATTGCATTCTAGTACTATGTCAGTTGGAACTGAAAAAGCAATGAGGAGACACTCTATCTGCAGACAAGGCTTAAAGACTACACATGCTTGTCTACCTTTATATCATGTGAGCATAAGAAACCCACTTTATAGTAAAGGAAGGCACAGAACCCTGAGATTTATTTGTCATGTTATTATAGCTTCAGGAATTCTCAGGCTGATAAAGTAATACAATGAGCATTTGAAGACAAAGTCTAACTAAAGAAAGCAAATTCACCCAAGAGGAGTAGATGGCAGGAAATAATCAAAATCGGGGCTGAAATCAACCAAGTAGAAACAAAAAGAACTATTCAAATAATCAACCAAACCAGCAGCTGCTTCTTTGAGAAAATCAACAAGATAGATAAACTCTTAGCCAGACTAAATAGAGGGCACAGGGACAGTATTCTAATTAACAAAATCAGAAATGAAAAAGGAGACATAACAACAGAACCTGAGGAAATCCAAAACATCATCAGATCCTACTACAAAAGGCTATACTCAACAAAACTGGATAACCTAGATAAAATGGACAACTTCCTAGACAGATACCAGATACTTAAGTTAAATCAGAATCAAATTAATGATCTAAACAGTCCCATTTCCCCTAAAGAAATAGAAGCAGTCATCAATAATCTCCCAACTACAAAAAGCCCAAAACCAGATGGGGTTAGTGCAGAGTTCTATCAGACCTTCAAATAAGACCTAATTCCAACTCTCCTCAAACTATTCCACAAAATAGAAATAGGAGGTACTCTACCCAATTCTATGAAGCCACAATTACTCTGATACCTAAACCACACAAAGACCCAACAAAGAAAGAGAACTTCAGACCAATTTCCCTTATGAATATCAACGCAAAAAATACTCACTAAAATCCTTGCAAACCAAATCTAAGAACACATCAAAATGATCATCCATCGTGACCAAGTAGACTTCTATCCCAGGGATGCAAAGATGGTTTAATATATGGAAATCCATCAACACGTAGATCAATGGAATACAATTGAAGACCCAGAAATGAACCCACACATCTATGGTCACTTGATCTTTGACAAGGGAGCTAAAACCATCCAGTGGAAAAAAGACAGCATTTTCAACAAATGGTGCTGGCACAACCGTTGATTATCATGAAGAAGAATGGGAATTGATCTATTCTCATCTCCTTGTACAAAGCTCAAGTCTAAGGGGATCAAAGACCTCCACATAAAGCCAGAGACACTGAAATTTATAGAGGAAAAAGTGGGGAAAAGTCATGAAAATATGGGGGAAAATTCCTAAACAGAACAGCAATGGCTTGTGCTGTAAGATCAAGAATTGACAAATGGGACCTCATAAAATTGCAAAGCTTCTGTAAGGTAAAATACACTGTCAATAAGACAAAAAGGTCACCAACAGATTGGGAAGGGATTTTTACCAATTCTAAATCTGATAGGGGACTAATATCCAATATATACAAAGAACTCAAGAGGCTGGACTCCAGAAATTCAAATATCTCCATTAAAAAGTGGGGTAGAGAGATAAACAAAGAATTTTCAACGGAGGAATCCGAATGGCTCAGAAGAACCTGAAAAAATGTTCAACATCCTTAATCATCAGGGAAATGCAAATCAAAACAACCTTGAGATTCCACCTCACACCAGTCAGAATGGCTAAGATCAAAAATTCAAGTGCAGATGCTGGCGAGAATGTGGAGAAAGAGGAGCACTCCTCCATTGTTGGTGGGATTGCAAGCTTGTACAACCACTCTGGAAGTCAGTCTGGAGGTTCCTCAGAAAATTGGACAAAGTACTACCAGAAGATCCATCAATACCTCTCCTGGGCATATAGCCAGAAGATGTTCCAACCGGTAAGAAGGACACATGCTCCACTATGTTCATAGCAGCCTTATTTATAATAGCCAGAAGCTGGAAAGAACCCAGATGTCCCTCAACAGAAAAATGGATACAGAAAATGTGGTACATTTACACAATGGAGTACTACTCAACTATTAAAAACAATGAATTTATGAAATTCTTGGGCAAATGGATGTACCTGGAGGATATCGTCATTAGTGAGGTAACCCAATCACAAAATCACTAGGTATGCACTCACTGATAAGTGGATATTAGCCCATAAACTTAGACTACCCAAGATACAATTTGCAAAACACAAGAAAATCAAGAAGAAGAAAGACCAAAGTGTGGATTCTTCATTACTCCTTAGAATAGGGAACAAAATACCCATAGAAGGAGTTACAGAGACAACACTTGGAGCTAAGACTAAAGGATGGACCATCCAGAGACTACCCCACCCAGGGTTCCATCCCATAATCAGCCACCAAACCCAGACACTCTTGCATATGCCAGCAAGATTTTGCTGAAGGGACCATGATATAGCTGTCTCATGTGAGGCTATGCCATTGCCTGGCAAATACAGAAGTGGATGCTCACAGTCATCTATAGGATGGAACACAGGGCTCCCAATGGAGGAGCTAGAGAAAGAACCCAAGGAGCTGAAGGGGTCTGCAACCCTATAGGTAGAACAACAATATGAACTAACCAGTACCCACACACACACCCCTGGAGCTCTTGTCTCTAGCTGCATATGTAGCAGAAGATGGCTTAGTTGGACATCATTGGGAAGAAAGGCTGCTAGGTCTTGCAAACTTTATATGCCCCAGTACAGGGGAACTCGAGGGCCAAGAAGTGGGAGTGGTGGGTAAGGGAGCAGGGCAGGGGGAGGGTATAGGGAAATTTCGGGATAGCTTTTGAAATGTAAATAAAGAAAATATCTAATAATATAAAATAAATAGAAAATAAATTTTAAAAAAAAGAAGAGAAAGTCTAGAAATAAAAGTGGCATGACAAAGAGTATAAATACATGACTTCAAGAGCAGTGACTAAGGTACGGTCAGTTGTCAGAGCCTATAAGAAAATAGTTTTGAATATTGGAACAGAGAATGAAGGGGAGACTAATAGACCTCTGGAAATGGCCCATAGTATGAATATCCTCATTGCAGATGTTAACGCCCTCCAGAGAACAATCTAAGAGACACTAAAGTAGAATCAACCTTTGATATCCATGAGGGATTAATTTCATAAACCCTCCATATCTCCCATAAATCCATTGGTGCTCAATCTATCCATACAAAAGGGCTTAACACTTGTATAGGTCCTGTCTGCATTTTCTTAAAGCTATCACTAGATTATCTTAAAATGTTATGTGAACAGCTGTTTTACTATATTGTTTAAGGAATAGTGACTATAAAAATGTACCTAGATGCTCAGTTACAGTTGCAATTTTTTCAACCACTTTTGATCTGGTTGAATGGATTCATAACCTACCAATATACAGGCCAGCTGTATTTATTTAGACATCAGCCAGACTCCACTGACAAGATCTTGCCTTGTCAAGACATTGACTTGTCACTAACAATGGGGTCACAAGCACAATGACCCCTAGCAGCTGGCATTGAAGGCATACATAGACTCATCAGTTTGAACTCTACTTACTAAGCTGCCAACCTGTTATCATCCGACAAATGTTCTATTTACAGTATAGAGTCCTTCTCAGAGGAGACACACCTGATATTGCATGATTATTTTAACTTCTTCATCCGGGAGGGAACAAAGGTTAATCTAGATGGTATTACAAATATTTCAGCCACAAGTTTTGCCTTTATGGTACACTGTGTTAAGAGTTAGTCAGTGTTTAATGCAACACCATGTGATCTCACACAACATTGCATCAGAACAAGGGATTCACCTTAGAGAGAAGAAAGGCACATCATTAGAAGATTCATTTGTTCCATTCCTACACTTTCAAGAAAAGACGATAGATGGCCCTTCAAGGACATAGATGAAGTGACAACCTAGATAGAATCTACTGAAATAATGGAAAACCTTTCTTCCACGATATGACATATTACTATGCTGTCTAAATCAATGACAATTACATAGATAGATGAGAAAGGGGAGAGGGGAAAGGAGAGGGAGGGGGATGGAGACAGAAAGGGACAGGAGAGAGAAAGAGGGGCAGGGACAGAGGAGTAAAAAAGAAAGAATGGCAGTGAGAGTGGTCCTTCCTTGTCCAGTGCTCCTTTGTGCTTCCCAGAGTGAAAATTTCCACTGAAGTCAAAGGAAGGATGTCATCAAAATGAGCTTTTGCTGCTTCATGGTCACTTTGGGCTCATTGTACCATAAAGCAGCAGGCAAAGAAAGCAGTCATCATGCTGGCAGTTTAATTAACCCTAATGATTACCAGAAGGTAAACCCTTTACACACGTGGGTAGAGAAAGTGGACTTGTTGTTCCAGTAAGCATCCTTCCCACATAGTCCTCAGTGACATTTTACATGATTATGACAGCAAAAGAAAATATAGAACAACCACAATTTAAAATTTTGGTGGCCAGATTAGATCATACAAGAGGTATGTGTGGGTGAAGGTCTTAAAAAAAGAGAATAACCAGAGTCTTGGAAGGGCTATATATGGACAAGTGGAAAGGGGTTAAGTGGCCTAAGTGTGTACTGTAGTAGATATTGTGGTACACACCAAGATCTTCTCTCAGGACCCAGGCTCTTTATCCCATGAACAGCAGTGTTAGCTGCCGATAGATCAATGATGAACAACTTCTCAGGAATTGTCCTTGGATAGGAATTCAGGGAATTCAGGGTTGCTACTCTCCCTGCCTAGGTATACATCGAAGCACACTAGTCTCACCATCTTATCCATCTGGGACAACTTTGAAGGACAATCTCAACCTCACAGCATTGTGTGAGCTCAGCTAAGGCCATTGTGATGACCACATCTGGGTTCTAATTCCATGTCTCTACATTCATGATGTCCCCTTTCTCTCATACAGGTGTTATAAAGTCAATTTTCACTCCAGCAATTCTCTTACTCAGATATCTCCATCTCAGAATCAATTCTCAGGAAATTGAATGAAGGTCTGTGGTTAGGTTCTGCAGTTGTATCAATTTACCCACTTGTGTGATTATTTTTCCCCACTATGTTCATCTGGTTTTATGTGATCACAGAGAAAGGAGCTTGTTTCTACTAGGATTAAAGTTCTTCAAGATAAGTGAAGTGAAAAAAAAAAAAGCATGTAATAACTGATTTAAAGGTGTCAAAGCAGATGGACCCAGGTTTCATAATAAAAAGTGAAGCTGAATTAATTGAGAATTAAGATCGAGGTGGAAGGTGACTGATGATAGAAATAGGCTTCTTGGATGGAAAGATGCAGGTTGGCATCCTCAAGCAGTGGAAGGATTTGGTCCATGAAGAGTAGGTAACAGATCTAATTCCTAAAGTAGATGTTCTAAATCATGATGCTGGAGACACAGGAGTGTCTGGAGGTGGGTGGATGGTCTAACATCCCATATTGAAGGGAGAATGACTCAGCGAAATGGGAAAGGTAATGAGAGATTTAAGGAACCAAGGTGGCAGATATCTAATGACTGGTCCATATGGATACTGACGGTCTAAGATGAGAGTAGGAAATGTAAAATAGAAGATGGAGAATTGAGGCTGAATAAGAACTGATGTCAAGGAGCTCCTCACAGAAGGATTAGGAGAAAGGGGCTATCATACTATGGACATTTGGTTGATCACTAAGTCTGCAAAATTTTACCAAAAATAGATAAACATTACAAAATGAGGGGAAGAAAGTGTGTCCATAGCTCCAAAGTAACAAATGGAAAGGGTAGGCAAAGGCAGTGGTACTTTGATAAATGCAAAGACAGTTTTGGTTAGAGCAAAGATACACTCCAAATTCATGGACTGTATTGTATGTCCAGAGCTGATCATGCTGTAAGCAACAGAGTCAAGACTTAAATGCCAGCAAATTGACCACAGAGTAGACAGAATCAATCCCAGCAGGCTTGTCACAGAAGCAGAATTTAAACAAATTTTGCTTCTTCTATTGAGCTGCTGTTGATGCTCTAACAATTAAATATACTTTGGAAGTGCACTGTGGTCAGATAAGCTTGACAGAGGTTGATATAAGTTATTGGGTCACAGAATCTCAAACCAATACTTCTCTGTAGTTGGAGGATACTCAAGTATCACAGAGCAGGTAGCTAAAACTCTACAAAATAATCATGTATTTAGAGGCTCCAAACTTGAGAAGATTTGTGCATTCACTGTTGTGAGTTTCAGTGATTCCTTTCTACTTCTTCATCTCTACTCTCCAGTGACTAGGAGCCTTCAGATTGCTTATCTAGTTTCCCTTCATTGGTCCCAAGTACAAAGCACCAGGTCTCCATAACACAACATACCTTGAGAATTTTTTTCCAATAGAGCCTCACAGGAAGACCCGCTTGCTAACAATGTATGTCTTCAGTTCCTTGAGTATTTCTTTAATAGTCATTTTATTAAAGATGTCAAGAAAGTATATCATGCAGCAATTTATATATGAAACACATTTTATATATGAATCATTAACAGATCCAAACTAGGTCTTATATGAGAAAATATACTATGGTGTTTTGTATTTGATCTTCATTTTTTAAGCAAAATGTGAGATTACAGTTGATGTCTCTGAGTATTACTTTACTCTTCCATTCTTCTGTGCATATAAACCAGCTACAATCTAAACCACTACATACAAAGACCTTATGACATACTGTGTTGGCTCACCCTGAAACATGTGTAAAGAAGTCACCTGTTTTCAGGCCATCAAAAATGCAATTTCTCCACATAATGCATGTGTGGCAGCAAGACTGTTAGCCTCTGCTTAAGCAAGCTAAGGATTTTTGCTTCTGCAATCAGATACTGACTGTGGCCTTGAAATATCAGCATCTCCATCTACACTTCAGACCTGCCCTGCATCACAGCAGTCATGCTGCTCCTTAGGATGACAAAAAAGACTGCTCAGGCTGCAGAAACTGGGGTCCTTCTGGGGTCACCTTTGTTTTATCTTTATTTATTGTCATGACATGGCATCTATGTACAAGATCTTGGGATAAGGAGCAAGACTTCAGCATCCCGAAATCTGAGCCATCCTTGGGTCAGCAGAAGCAGGAGATGGGCATCTAAGCATCTGTCTTGGACAGTCAGATACAGGCTGCATATACCAGCTTTGAAAGAGCCTGCAGCAGGGGGAGATGGGCTGTAGGGATTGATGGGTTGTTAATACAGTGAGACAGTTACATTGTCTCATTTTGACAGTTCTGCCACTTAACATCCTCATGGGCAGGCACCATAACCCAACCTCATAGCTAATGAGGCTTGGCACAGTCTGCTCTCTCTTCCTCTCTCTCTCCTCTCCCCTCCCCCTCTCTGATTCTTAGTTAATATCATTGTCCATAAGCACAAAAGCTGGCCAGCCTGTGGTGATATAGGATGAAGCACAGTGGTCCTTACACATGGAAAGAAGGTCCCTGGTGCCTCTAAGGTTCTGGAGATGAAGCTACATCAGACATAGGGGCCTTCTTCAACACTGAGCACTGGATGGAGGCATTGGAGAGTATCTCAAAACACAGAACAACAAAAAAGTCTTCCACACAGAACCTATTTCCAAAAGAGATTTAGACTTCTATTCTCCTCAGACTTAACCCACGATGCTGCTCTTAATTCTTTGTTCTGGATGCTCAGGGATGGGCTTCCTGTATCTGGGACTCTTACCAAGTTCACTTCATGGGCCACACATGTCTTATTTCCTTATTATGGCTTCAGCCTCCCAAATGACCTTTCTTACCCTCCTAGGATTGAGCCTACCGTTTCCTTTGTATGAGATGCATACATCTTGTTTCTCAATTTTTTTTTCTTTCTACTGAAGAACCTCCATGGTTCTCCATGCGTACTCTTCATGTACATTGATTTGCTCACTTAAGCATTCAAGACTCTACTGTCTCTTTTACTATATTTCAAACAGGTTCTTTTAGAGTTTCCATCAAAAGGGGCTCTCCATCATCTCTAAACACATTAGCATCATTCTTCTGTGCTTAATGTGTCTGCTTCCCACTTAGGAGCTCTTCTCTTCTTCGTTCAAAGAACAAACAACATGCTTTCAAACTTATGTGGTAACTGAATATGGCAGCTTCTCACCCCTCCACTTTTCTGGACAGAGAATGACCTATGATAACCATTCTCTTTTTTTTCCTCAGACTTAAATAAGTGAGTTTATGAGTTTCATAGAAGGCAAAAGAAGTAATAGCTAATAGAGAGCAGTAGGCAGAAAGAAGAATATCATCATATTGGGTCCTTAGAGCATCCAGTATGATTGGGAGGGCACACAAAGGTAATTTCATCCCATTGGGGGCTAGCAAACCCATCAAAAATTGACAGGGGAAAGTTGAGACAGTCATCGGGAGCTCTCCATGAAAAAGCTTCCCATGGCTAACCTCTGACTTGCTGTTTTCACTAGAGACATTTCTGTATTGTTGGCCAAACAATTACAAATGGCTCTTACTGTTTACCATCTAGCTGATCTCAAATACAAGGTGTTTTTAAAAAACACTTGCTGCTTGCTGAGTTTTTGTTTCCTCTCTGTTACAAAGCCAGGAGATCAGTCTGGCCCAGAACAGGAGATCATAGACAATACTGCATACAAATATGCTTGGGTGGGACTTGAGGAGGGGGCAGACTCAACCCTGCTTATAGAGTTAGCTTCTCAATAAGCTTAAACAGCACATGACAATTTATGAATTTCATGCTCATTCCATTGTCTAAATTCTGACCTCCTTCAGTTCCCTCTGAGCCTTTGAATAACTTACCTACATTGCTGTATGTGCCTCTTACTGACTGTTGTGTCTTTTCATGCAACTTATATATAGCTTACAGAAAGAAGTTCTATGTACACTCTTGCCTCCCATAATAGAGGACTAAATCCCCATTGTGTCAATTATTCACATTCAGGGCATATAAGCAAAGTCTACTACATCCACTGTGACTCTGGATAACATTTATTGTCTGACACATACTCAAGTCCCTTTTGAAGGTAGCTATAATTGTCCCCCAAACATCATATACCTTCTGAAAGCAAATGTTTGTGTCAAGTCCCCATTAGCCTTAAGTGACTCAAATACCAGTTATCATTCTAAAGTGTTTCATAAAATAAAAAGTCCAGAGATTCAAGGTAATTCTCTAAAATCTATCATCTAAAATGTGATACATATGGGGAAAGATGACACAATTTAGTCTAGATAAACATGTCCCAAGATTAAATATGTCAAGGTACAGGTTTGTATTAAGTCACACAGAATTCCTGAGATTATGTTTCTTGGTCTATATGAAGTCTGATTATCTTGCTTTTAACAGAAGGGAAGATTGAATGTTTTCATGAGCATGATATTTGTTGAATACCAAAAGTTTGTTAAATGTTTAGTTTCAAACAGTACCAACCAAATGGATCAGTGCATGTGGGGCTGGAAAGCCATGTAACTTGGGAAGCCAGTCTCAAGCAAGAGTGAGGTTGAAACAAGTCCAAACCCCCAAACTCTTATCCTGAGACTGGAAGGAGTTAGGACTATGGCCTCCTTGCTCTGTACCTGCATGTCCCAGGAAATGTAGCCTGCGCGATCACCACCTCTGTTACCCCTGAGGTAGTCATGTAGCCTGGTGGCCAAATTACAGGTTCAACCTCATACAGGTTCTTCCTATAGAGACATATTCAGCAAGCGCCCATAATTTCTCTTCATGCAAATTAAGCATTCCCAGTACCTCAGTACCAGCCAATAATAAACATTTACCCTGAAAACCCTTACCCATTTCCCAAGGTTTACATAGTCTTTGTGGCTCCCAACAAAGGAAAGCTGTTTCACTAAAAATCTTCTTGGAGAAGACCTTTTTCTCCAGGCACTGATGCTGCTGAGATCCTGTGAACCCACTCCCCCTCCCCAATAAGCTTTGCTCCTTCCATTCAAGCCAAAGTGTGTGATGATACCTGAATACCCGGAGGGTAGAAACAGAATATGCACCCTCAACTGGTGGCTATTCTGTATTTTACTATAGAGCCAAGAAAAAGAATAAGTATTAAGATCCTTTCAAAGAGAGGGGAGAATGTGCCAGTTGGAAAGTAGCAGACATTGTTCTCTATGCTTCTCTCTTTGCTCACACAGCTCATCTTCTCCAGAACGACTCAGACACTGACAAAGCCCAGCTACTGTTACTCTTCCCATCACCACTTGCTTCACTGCTATAAAATCTGGGTTAGGGTTTCAGGAGCTGGAAGGAGCACAGGCAGCCAGTGGGGAAAGCATTTGCATTTTTGTCTCCTTCTCTAAGCTCTTTGAAGGCAGGACTCTAGGTTCACATGGAACAGATTTTAAATAGAATGTCCCATTGATCTGTGGCTTATCCATAGAGCTATCCCTATGGGAAAAATTTAGAAAATAGGGAAGAAATTAAGAGAGGAAAAGTGTTAATTTTATGTATGAATTTTGTTTATTTGTTTGTTCATTTATTTATTTACTTATTTTAATTTCATGAGCTAGGGGTGGGGGCAGAGATTGTGCATGTGAGAGTGAGTGCCAGAGGAGTCAGATTTCCCCTGGAGTTGATGCTACAGATTACTTTGAGCTGCCCAGTCATGTGCTGGGAACCAAATTTTCATCTTCTGCAAAAATAGTTCATGCATCTAAACACTGAGCCATTTCTCCAGCACCTATACATGGTTATTTTAAACTCAAGTCATCAAAGGACCTTTTGGGGATGCTCAGTTTGTTAACCTACTTCCTGGGAGCTTTGTAAAGTATATAGGCATTTCTTCCCCAGATATGTGCAGGACACAAGAGCAGGGACAACACAAGGCACTTCTAGACCATTCATTGTCCTTGCCTCTGGCACCTCACAGATTTCCTTCATTCTCCAAGAGAGATGGCATTTCAGAATTGACAGCTTCTTTCTCAAGCTATGCAATAGCTGTGATGGGTGATAAAGTCAGGCCTCCCCTCTGGGTGTGCATTACAAGCAAGGATGGGCTGATTGCTCAAGATAAACGAGAGCCATGTGACAGGAAAAGAAAGGGTGAGAACCGGTTCCTACCTTTATCCCCTAAATTCCAGACAAGCACTTCCAAGAGAATCATGGCAGTACATGATAGAGCAAAACCCATCTTCTCCAGTTTTAGAATTTTGGTGTAATTAGAGCTCATAGCAAGCCCTGTGTCTCCCTATCTCTCCAGAAAGTCAGAAAGCATTGCTGGACAGTAATTTGTAAAACAGAGATTTCTTGGCTATTAGTCATCACTGCTCTTCTCTTAGGGTCACACAGGGAATTAGAAGCTTTGGGGCAAATCCATGTTCTTTTCTTTCCTTCCAGAGAAGTTACTTAGGACTCCATGAAGGAATGACGACTGGCTTAGTCTCACATAGGACTTGTACAGGCAACCACAGCTACTCTGGTGATTCTGCCCCTTCTTTCTCAACAGTCCTTGAGACCTGGGGAGAAAGTATACAATACAAATGTCTCACTTGTGACTAAGCACTTCGCAGTCACTCTCTACACTTGGACCAGCTGTCATTTTCTACATTAATCATCATCTACTTCACAGAGAAAATTAATGGGCTCTGTACTATGGGTAGAGAGATAATTTAAGTAATATGTTCATTTATAAGTTAGTAATAGGGAGTTATAAAAGACTAGTAAACAAGGTGGGTGTGGAATGTGAATTGATTATACTTATTTCCTATACTCCGGGTCATGTAAGATGTTTGATATCAGATGACATGGGTTCAATATTCTTTCATCTATATCTCCTTGTGTGATCATGTTATTCTACACTATAAAAAACTATTCTAGTGGTGAAAACTCAGAAGTTTTTACTTCTCTTCCTATGGAGAGATATTTGGAAGCTTTATCTTGCCCCACTCTTTTGTGATTACACAGAATCAGCACCTACGTAGGAAGAGAGCAGAGATATGTAGTTGTTACAACTTTTACCTCCAGTTCCCTTTTCATTTCTGGCTCAGCTGCTGTCTCTTTGAAGAGAAATTTGGCTGTTCTTTCTGAACCCAAGTCTGAGGGGAAATGAGCCATCCTCCGCATATGCAAAAATCAATGATGCTACTATGACTTAGATGCAGAAAGATGCAGGCCTGGATGTTGGTATCAACTCTTCACAGGTACCAGTCTAGGTATGATCTGAACAAGTCATTTCCATTCTTTAAACTTCAGTTTCCTTATCAGTAAAAGGGCTGTGGATGCCCTAACTACCTCTCATATATATTGTGTGCTGTCAATATATTTTTCCATGCTGTAATAAAATAGTGGAGATCAGGTAATTTGCAAATCAAAGAGGTTCATTTGTTATATAATTTTGGAGACTATAAGTACAAAAGCCAGATACTGACCTCTGGTAAGGATCTCAGGCTGTGTTATAACATGCCAGAAAGCAGAAGAGCAGTGAACAAGAGAGAAACCACAAGGACCATGTTGATGGTTTACAGCCTATTCTTGCAATAGCCAGTCCAATCCCACACAAAACAGCCTATTGCACCTTTCTACACTAACATCCATGAACTAAGGTTCTAACTTGAACATTGGTGGGAGGGGCACACACACTTTACACTAAATGTGTAACTTTTCCTTTGCAGCAATTGACTGTCTTCTCATGCTCTATGGTCCTGCCTAATCCTAATCTCAAGGTCTCTGCCCTTCCAAAGCTCACATCTACACTGCTTCCAGTTCTCTCCTAAATATTCAAGGGCATCATTTCCACTGTTATGCACCCCTGTCCCCGCATCATTGATTTTTTTTTCATTTTCTCCTGAAACAGTTCTATCAATATGCAACAATTCTGTTGCTATTTCTCTCATTTATACAAACAAAACAAAACAAAACTTACTTTTTCACTTTCTGGCCAGTCCCTAATCTACTTTTTCTCTCCCCTTTGCAGCTGAATCCTTGAAAAAGTTACCTCTACTCTCTACCTTCCAGTTCTCCTTTTACCATTTTACTGAAGTCATTCTGATCAATCCCTTGGATGCATCAGTCCACTGAAACTGCTCTTTTCAAGGTCACCTGTGACCTTTGCATTGCTAAATCAATTTTCTGTCCTCATCTATGGCAGCCTGAAGGAAGTACCCTCCACTTGAATATCAGTGCTTTCCACAGTGGGCAAGCTATCTGGTTGTCCCCTGATGTTCTGTTTCCAGCCTCACTGACCATACCTTTCAGCTACCTTATGGGGATGGGGAGGTCACTTCTCTTCATCTGTACCCTTCTAATGATGAAGTGTCACAGGAACATCTTTTGGTTCTTTGTCTCTTTGAGCTAATCCTTCATAGCCTACAGTCTTACACATTTTACATGGTGGCTATATTCCAAGATTGCCAAACTGATGTTCTGATGTTTGCATTCCTTCTCTCTCTCTCTCTCTCTCTCTCTCTCTCTCTCTCTCTCTCTCTCTCTCTCTCTCTCTCTCTCTCTCTCTCCCTCTCTCTCTCTCTCTCTCCCTCTCTCTCTCTCCCTCTCCCTCTCTCTCTCTCTCCCTCTCTCTCTCTCTCTCTTTCTCTCTCTCCCCCTCTCTCCCTCTCTCTCTCTCTCTCTCTCTGTCTCTCTCTCTCTCAAGTTCACCAACAGATTAGTACATCCAGTCCCTATATGTATAAATCACTGACATGTTAATATTGTGCCCCAAACCAAGCCTTTTATCTCCTTTCTGCAATTTGTGCATTTCAGAGTTCTGTCCAGATAAGCAAAAGGCAACTCCTTTATTTTGTTTATTCCAGCCAAAATCTCTAGAGTCAGCCATAACTTCATTTGTCCACATTCTGTATCCAAATCATGAACACACATTGTCTGTTCTACCTTTGAAAATTATAGAATCTGGCCATTTCCACCACTTTGGAACACTCACTCTTGGTATGAGTCACCATGGCTGCTTATCTGGGTGATTGTCATAGGCTCTAAGATGGTTTCCTAACTTCTACCAGTTCTCCAATCCTGTCTGATTTCAACATAGCATTTTTTTCTACCAGTGGCTTCTCACCCTATGAGGAGGAAACCTGAAACCCAGAAGCACACAGACACTCCCAATCCGAATCCCTTGTGTAACTCCAGTTTCATTATTACTGTCTCTCCTGTGTCACTGCTCCAATCACACTGAACTTTTTATTTTGCTTTGAGTCTTCCAGGCATACTTCTGCTTCAAGATCTGTGCAGAATCTCTCCTTAAACAAAAGTGAGTGTGTTTCACTCCCTCAGTGCCTTTTGGTTTTCAATTAAATGTCTCATCTGGATGATTCTGCCTCTACCATTGTACAAATAACCATACCACCCTGTTCTTGGAAACCACTTAAAATCCCCTTATTCTTGTGTTAAGTTTTCTATAGCATTTACTTGTTTCTAACACACTACCCTACCTACTTATCATTGTATTTCACACTCTATATATACTTCCCAGACTTCACAAACATAACTACCTGCTTGTATACACTATCAGGGCAATGGTCTTATTTGTTTATTCACACAAAAACATACAATACTGTATGTTCTCTAGAATACAGAGAACAATAAGCAAAAGTCTGAAAAATGCAAGAATTCATTAGACCTTGGCACGCTGCAAGGATAAATTGAGCAGTAGACAACACTGTGTGTCAAGCAGATCAAAGAGTTATATGCACCACAGATTATATTTTAAAGGGTCCAGGTAATTCTTTTGGGTGGAATGGTTGGATTTTCAATTAATCAGTCAATCAATCAATCAATCAATCTCAGAATCCCTCTACTCTTTAGAATGAGAAGATGGAAGAAGTTAACACAAGGTCCTTCCCTGAGGGCAACATTTAGCCACATAAAACAATAAGCAGACAGTGCCAGGCAGTATATCATCAAGTGTTAAATTGAGTGTTATTGACTCTAAGTGTGGCCAGAATTCAGAGATGGGAGAAACCAATGGCACCAGGGCTTTGTATGGAGCTCTGGGTCATCACTCCTCAAGTTTCTTGAGGGCAGGGGCTATATAACATTTGGGTGTTTTTTCTTCTTTCTGTTTTTCTTGCTTTTTTTTCCTCCTTTTATCTTTCCTCTCATGTACCCAAGTACAGTGCTGCCTCATCATGGATATATAACATTGCCTTTATGCTTCCCTTAACTACTTTCAAAATGGATTTGAAGAAACTTATAGGGATATAAAATAAATAAACATGCTTTAAATATATGTGTGGAAGAAAGGTGTAGATACAAAAAGCAGAACTAGGGATGAGGAAATAGAATGGCAATGCACAGCCTATAAACTCTCATGCCTTGGTAACAGACGAATCATGGATTTGGCTCTAAGCTTTAGTGGAAAATCTGAGTAGAAAAACCTGATTAATTATGCACTTCATATTGTCCCTTTGACAAAACAGACCAATTGCTCAGCAGACACAAAACTAATCTGGATACTTAAGCCTTGAATATATCCATCCCTAGAGTCCTCATCCAGCAGGCAGGCTGCAATGTAATGAGCATCATCCTCAAGGCATTCTCAGTGCACACTCAACTGGGAGCTTGGTATGACTGTTTGTTCCATCCATTCTTCCCGCTGCCTGGTGCTATTCCTTCTCAGGGATCTTAAGTGTTAATGATAAACATTTAACAAGATAAAAGGAAATGGGACAAATTTAAGAAAGGAACAGTTTCTGTTAGAACTTCATAATATATAAATGACATTTTCATCTCTCTCTCTCTCTCTCTCTCTCTCTCTCTCTCTCTCTCTCTCTCTCTCTCTCTGTCAAACACACACAGATGCACACACACACACCCCACACACATGCACACACACACACACACACCCCACACACACATGCACACACATACACACACATACTACCAGAGTGAAAATAATTTTACTATCTCCTGTATATACTATTTTTCTTTTACTTTTCACCTTTTTACTGATGCACAATTGCTGTATATATTCATAGAGTCAGTATGATCATCTCAATATCTGTATATCATGTGTAATGATCAGATCACCTCAAGCGTTTCTCACTTTCTTGTTTGTTGGGGCCTTTCTGATAAATATTATCTATAAGATATTTTGAAATACACTGTTAATGGTTGTCAATCATGTTATCCGTCTAATCTACAGAATACTAAAAGTTTTTCCAGGGATACAGCTTCACCCTTGGACCATTAAAGTATCATTTCTCTATCATTCAAACTTCCCATATTTTATCATCTGCTGCCACGGGTTCATCTATTTCTGGTTTCTACATATAAACAAGAGCATATAGAATTTGATTTTCTATGTCCAGGTTATTTCACTTAACTTGATGACCTTCGGTCCCAGCCATGTTGGCACAAAAGACATCACTCATTTTAGTTTTTACATAGGACTGAAAATTATTAAACCGTATACTTACCGCTGAAGTAATGTTTGATCTTTAGTTAATTTTCTTGCTAGACTTTTATGTTCATCAAAGTCAACTACAAAATTGAAGAGACCTTCATATATCTCTTATGGTGCCTAGCACCAGGTTTTGCTCTACATAAATATTTTTCTATCCACTTACTGGGAAAGAAATAAGAAAAAAATCCCATTCACAATAGCTTCAAAGAAATTGTAATGCCCATGACTAGACCTAATCAAGGACTTGAGGGATCGTTGCAATGAAAGCTTCATCATAAAGAATAAGAAATTGAAGAAGACATTAGAAGATGAAAAATCTTTCCATGCTTATGGATTGGCAGGAAAAAGTATTGAAGAAGTGGCTACATTGTCATAAGTAATCTACAGATTTGATTCCCATTTTATCAAAATTCCAATTGCACTTTTTACAATGTTCAGGAAAAAAATCATCTTAATATTTTTATGCATGTGAAAAAACACCAAGACTCACCAAAATCGTCCTAAGCAAATATAACAGTTCTGGAGGAATCATCAGATCTGATCTAAAACCATAAAACCACCCCACAGTAACAATAATGATCCTGCACTGGCACAGAAAGGTATTTAGATCAACCAAGTAGAATCGGTCTGAGGGCCCAGCAATAAACTCTCACAGCTAGAGCCTCCTAACTTTTGACAACGGAATCAAAAACATACTTTGACGGGGGAAAGATGCTATGAAAACTTGTGCTAAGAAATATACATTGAAAAAACAAATGGTGATAGGAAAACTGGCCAGCACAAAAAATAAATTCAAAGTGGATCCAAAAATTAAGAACTGAACTTTAGAAATTGTTAGAAAACAGGTAAAATACTTTAAAATTTTTTCACAAAAAAGGTACAATTTTCAGAAAGTAAAAAGATAGCCTAAAGAATGAGAAAAATACTTTCCAACTATGAATTAGGCTCTATACCTCAAACAAAAGAAATGCAAAAATTAAACACCTCCGAACAAATCATCCAATCAATAAATGGGTTAGTAAATTAAATAGATGATTCTCGAAAGAAGAAATTCAAATGTCCAAACCATATTTGAGGGGAAAAGATTTCAACACCCTTAGCTAGCAAGGGAGTGCATAACAAAGTGCTTTGAGAGTCCATCTTACATAAGTCACAATGACTATTGCCCAGGAAGCAGCAATATGAAGTGCTGAGGAACAAGAAACCAGTATACTGCTGATAGGAATTGAAACTGCTGCAGCTACTATATATAAACATAAACATCATAACATCACTAGGTATATGCATCTAAAACCCGAATTACCACTTGACACAGCTATTCTGCCCTATGGATGCATATGGAGTCAACATGCCACAGGGATACTCACACATCTTTGTTTATTGAAATACTCCTGATTGATAAGAAGTAGGACCAGCTTAGAGATTTATCGACAGGTCAACATTTACACAATGGTGTTTCATTCCATGAAAAAACCCGAAATTGTGACTGGTGGGAAAATGGATGCAACTGGAAACTGTTACACCATTTCCACTGTACAACATGAGGAAAAAGGAAAAAAAGAAGCACCAGTGGGCTCATGAACTGCGAAATCTTTTATTATTCCCACCACAAAAGCTGAGCCACTGACCCATCAGCGTCCCCAGACAAGGACTCAGGGAGCCTTGTTTGTTCTGGCAGACCCAAGTAGGGGCTTTACCAGGGTTTATAAACACATGAAACCTGCAAGCATCTGAGCCAAGATACAGTTATAATTTTTACCAGTCAGTACTCAGAGATTAGGGACTTACCAAGAGTTTCATCATTGTCAACTGATATTGAAAATTGTTAAGTGTTTTTGCCCAACCAATCAAATTCATTTACTCTTTCTTCTGTTAGGAATAGGCATTGTGTTTGAGATAACTATTTTTCCTTAGTGAGGGGGTTGGTAACAGGTGGTTTGCAGGAATTTTTCTTGGTTAGAAAGGAAGTTGGTCAGCTTAGGTAAACTGGAGTTTGAAGTTAGAATGGCAGTACTTAAGACAAGTTCCTTTTATCTGCTCCAAACAGGTATCACTGTGTTATATGAAATCAAAACAACACAAGACAGATATATTTTTCTCTAATATGAAGAATCTAGGTTAGTGTGTTTGCATGTACATCTGAACATGTGTGTGGTTGTGTGTAAGTCATATAACTAAAAGGAACCATGAAAGGGAAAGGAGAGATCATAAAGGAGAGGAAAATAATAAGAGAATGACAGCATGCATGTGAAATGAAGGCAAGATGAGTGAAATGAATGACTTATTTGGGAGAATGAAAGGGTCTGGCAAGAATATATGTGTATATTATATATATGTATGTATATATGTATATGATGTATATGATATATATGGTGTATATGTGTAAGTATATGATGCATATGCATACATATATGCATATGATATATATGATGAATATTATGTGTATGATATATACACATATGTATATGAATATGATGTGTACATGTATATGTATATGTATATATTTTATACACACACACATATATATGTATATATATATATGTATATATATATGAAAATGCTATAATGAAACCCTTAACCTTGTATGTTGACTTGTATCTTTAAAATATAAAACATGTATAATTTTAGTATGCCCAGCTTAGAAAGGAAAGATCTTCAAAATCTGAGGTTTAGGTAATGCTGCATTAAGAAACCCAGAAATCCCTGTCACTTGATTCATAAGATTTTTTTTTCTCCATACAAAGGAGAACTGTATCTCCCCAGGACAAAACCCTTCAAATGATATCTCAAGGGTCTGAGCCATTTCCAATACCTAGCTCTGTCATCTTGTTTTGTGTTTTTATGATAAGCAAATGAATGGACGCAAGCCTCGCTGTTCTTTTATCCTTTGGCGCAGATTGATTTGCACACTTATGCTACAGCTCATTAACCCAAGTAACCACACACCTTGGTCTAACCACAGGAACATTGAAAAACCCCAATTTCCTGTCATCTCAGGCAAAGGAAAGGGACTTAGTGAGTTAGCATTGCCTTTGACACAGAAGAAAACAAGCCAGACAGCATTTGAGTTTGTGACATTGCTGGGCAGGTTAACCTTGATTTAGATCCCATTCTGAAATGAATCTGCATTATGACAGCAATTCTCAGAAATGAAGGGGTAAACTCGGTCAAGGTCATAATCAATAACAATATCTGGATGACTTGTTTTATGCCCTGGATCTTCAAAAGTTAATAAAATGATGATTGGAGAAGATTAAATCCATGTTCTTTTGTAAGAGCTACACATATATTATCCTACCATCTAATCTAACAAAATGACATCAAGTGAACCAAACATATCCTACAGAAGAGTTCTATAAATTATGACGCTAAAGATGTTCTAATAAAGACTGTATATTATTTACCTCCGAGGAATAATAAAAAAATATCAATATGTACCTGAGAGACAATATCTCCTCCAGAAAAGCATTTCGCTAACTTCTCCGCGTGTGTTTTTGCAGCCTTCTTCTTAGTGCCTCAAACTACTCTGAGAATGTACATGTAAATATTTTTATCAGATTCTATTTGCTCGTTTCAGAAGCTTCTCAGTCTGTGTCTTGCATAACAGAGTCAAGATGAATGTCTGCCATGCGTAATTTAGAGGCGTTTCCCTCTGGATTCACATTGGTTTTTCTTATTACCCTCTTATTATCTTACATCCTGCTTGAGTGGTTTCCTCCCCTCTCCACCTTTGTTAACCTTTTGCTTGTGGCTTCTCTTCCCAGTTGTTCATAACCTACCTGCAGAAGGCGTAGAGTGTGTTTGCCTCCCACCCAAGGACTAAGCAGACTTAACCCCAGATAAATCGCATTCTCTAAACTTGGATGTGATAAATTCCAGGTTTGGGATACAGTAGAAAAAAATCCTTCTCCTCTGCCTCTTTAATATATTATGGAAATGTAATATCATGTTACAATGAGTCTATATCTTGGGTACGTAGCATCCATTCAGACTTTGTTCTAGAATAATCCAGCTTTTAGAAAACAGCCATCTTTCAGCGGAAGAGAGGCATGAAGTCAACTGCTAGAAAAATGGGCTCAGCATGGCTGAATTCTCTGCAGTTGAAAATAAGATAAACAAGAAGCAGAATGAGATCTAGTTCGTATGTAATGATACTGTAATTTGGGGAAGGTAATTTAAATTCCACTCATTTGTTGTAATCAGAATGTGAAGGCTGGGTTTTCTTTCGGGGCTCATTTTGGTCAGTGGGTTTGCCAGCGAGTCATCCAATTCCTGAAGATTTTAAATGTATAACATACATTTGAAAAATATATCTTTTTGAATTTTAAGAACAATGGTTGAAATCTCACGAACATGTTTATATTTAACCCCAACCACTTACTATTTATTATGCCTAGCTGTTTCAAGTGGCCCTCTCCTTTTCATTTCTATTAATTTTTACTTTCTCAGTCACTGATTCCTGTTCTGCGATTATTGTTTCTAAATCCCAATTTTTATGACTTTTCATTCGTCTTCATTCTTAAATTGTTAGTTTTTAACTCATTTTATCTTATGAAGAGATTATGAAGTACATGTTTACCATTACTCCCCAGGAGTTGAAAATAAATTGTTCATAAAAAAAATGTACTTCAGGGAATTCATCAAAGCTTTCATTTTTGACCTTGGCCATGATCAATTTTTTATGTATATATCATGGCATTTTGAAGAGAAATATATTACCTTAGACTACACATTTTGACATACATATGTAAAATTAATCACTCTTGTTAATATTCAGTCATCACTTTCACTATTTATTTGCGTCCATTTGATCTATAAAGTGGTATTTTAAAGCTTCATTCTTTGGGTGATGATGCAATTATTCATGCATTCTGAACTCATTTTTTTGATATTTAAAAGAGAAACTTTAATGACCATTATATCTTTATCCTGAAGACTGACCCTATTAACCCTGCTAAAAGCTTGTTTTGAAATCTCCTGTTCTGCTATTAATGACCATTCCTCACTGCATTGCCTTGATGTATCAGAACATCCGATTTCATTTTAAAATGTTGTGAGTGAATTGGTTGTAGTTACATCTTACAAATGGTCCATGGGGAGATTTCTTTTGGTTTATGCTTGCTGGGGTTCTAAGAGTTTAAGATACATTGTGCTTTAATATAAATATTTACCTTGTCATATTTTTTTTGAACACAGACATTTATTTTAAGTTAGTTTCAGGGCTGCCAACATGGCTTCATGGGCAAAGGCGCTCAATGTCAGTCCTGACAGCCTAAATTTAACCTCCCACCTGAGTTGTATACCCAGAACCTACAAGGTAGAGAGAATAGAGTCCCACACATTGTCCCGTGAACTCTACCTGTGCACTGTGACACAGGCACTACCCCATACATACAAACAAACAAAATAAATAAATAAATAAATGAAAAATAAATGTAAAATTTTAAGTTTGTTTTAGATTTAGGAACAAAACATGAAGATAGTGCAGATTCCACTTCCTGAATACCCAGTTCCACCTATTATGTACACTTGTGTTAGTAAAATGAACTTGTCATAGCTAAAGAACCAATATTGATGTATAATTACCAACTAAAGTTGGGATTGCTTTCAGGCTTCCTTGGATTTTACTGAATGATCCTTTTTTACAGGATCCAAGCCAGAAACCCACGTTACTTGATGTTGTTGTGTTAATCTCTTCTTGTCTGGGAGAGTGTCTCAATTTTTCATTGTTTTTGAATAGCATTCTTGACATATCTCAATCAAGTATCTTACAAGATGTACTTTAAATGAAAATTGCTTTTATGCTTTTTTTTAAACTTATGTTATGAGTTTCAGACAAAGTGACCATAGATATTAAATATACATACTTGGGCCTCCACATACTCACACACAAATACACATATACACTCACACACACAAATATGCCCTACACATATATGGGTATCTCTCGTCAGTATGAATTTTTACCACTGTTATTAACTTGGATTGCCTGCGGTATGACTGGTTATACTGTGCCAACTAGAAAAGTACTGATTTATATTTATACCATGGACTGTTATCAGTCAATAAAAGGACCAAGCTATTGGAGCATAAAACAACATAAATCGGTTTTAAATGCCTTACTCCTGGTCCAAAAGCTATTCTCTAAATTCTATATAGTGTATGAATCTCTTTATGTACCATCTTCAAAGTGGCAAAACTACAACTGTGGAAAGACTTTTGGTTTGCATCTAGTTTGGGAGTACTGCAAATAAAGCTGCTATGCAGTTTTACGTGAGAATACATTTTCATTTTCTTAAGACTGGCTCCCAAGAGTATAACTTTGGTACTGCAACTAAATGGTTAATTTTATATGGAACTGCTAAGCCATATTTCAGAGTGGCTCTACCACATTCCATTGCCATCAGCAATTCTCTTCAGATCTGCTTCCTTCGTACCTTTTCAAGCCTTTGACTTATTTCATCTTTTCTTCCTTTAAAATATTACACATATGATAGGTATTGAGAGACCAAATCTTCTGGGTTTGGACTCTATCTTAGAAAACCTGACCTAAGGTTAAACTTAAGTTAACTAACAGGTCACTACCTAGCACCAAATTCCAGACTACCTCCAACCCCTAACAATGTCTGTGCCAATACCAGGTTCCAGGTTACCTCCCAACAAGACCTGCATCTAACATCAGTTTCCAGGTTATTCTCCAGCAAATCTTCACCTCCGGGTTACAAGCCTGCCCCTGACACTTCAGTTCCTAACAATCACCAATCAGAAGGAAAACAGAAGTTTATGGTTTGGCTCCCAGAACCAGCAAATTATGTTAAAGGCCATAATGACTCCCAATATGATGTTTGTACCAGGCTAAATACCCTGTTCTTGCATCTCTAAATATTTGCCTAAAACTGGGCTTGGCACTCCCTCCCATCCTCTTGCATTAGAGATGGTGGTGTGGCCCAAGTTCTAGCTTAAATAAAGAGACCCTAATGTAATTACAACAGATTCAGCTCCTTTGTGGTCATTTTGGAGTTCACGAAGGCATAACTGTATGTGGTGAGATATATATGGTTTTAATTTAAATTTTCTAGCATGTAATGATATTGAACACATTTAACATTTGGCCATTTACTTTCATAACTCCTCCAGAACACTTCTTGTTTTATTGGTGACCTGTGAGGCTCCTTTGTATATTCTAGTGTGAATAGAGTTCATTGTGAATGTGATTACATTAGCTTGGGTGGTAAGATCCATCCACTGTGGGTGGCACCATTCCCTTGGTGGGATCCTGGACAGTAGAAATAGAAAAGGGGCAGTGAGCAACAGCATGTTCATCCTCTTTCCTGCTGAGGATGCAATTCAGCCAGCTGCTTCAAGCTCCTGCCACCCATACTTCCTCTCCATGATGAAATGCACCTACTGTGAGCCAGAACAAACCATTTTGTCCTTGAGTTGTTTTTGTCAGAGTATTTATCACAGCAACAGGCAAAGAAATGAAGAGACCTAGGTGTAAGTCACTGATAAACTGAGAAGTTTGGGAATAGCTTTCTCCCAGCCTCCGTCTTGTATTCCTTTTTTTCTCAGAACAGAGGTTTTTAATCTAAGAGCAATTCGGCAATATTTTCACAGATAAAATTTTATTATTACATCTAACAGATTTTCATATCTATGAACTTCTAAATCCAGAAGATTTTCTCCTGTTTTATTCTAATAGCTTTATGGTTTTGTTTTTTGTATAAATCCATGACTGTCTACAATTAATTTAAGTGTATTTTGCCTATCTTCCCTTATCTAGTCTTACACTTTATTTTTACTTCTTTATGGTTTGTGATCGCTAGATTTGCCACCTTGACACAAATTAAAATCAACTGGGAAACAGTTTCAATAAGAGAGTATATATATTGGGCTGGCCACTGAGCATGTTTGTGGAGGGTTACCTTAAGTTAATTGCTGTCAGAAGACCTAGCCTACTGTTGGCAGCACCATTCTCTATGTAGGGAGTCATGTATAAGGGTAGAGAAATCAAGGTGAGAAAAAGCAGGAAACTGAGTGTGCATGCAATCATTTCCCCCTACTCATGACTGTGAATATACCTAAGTAGCTGCATCACTCTACTGCCACTGTGACTATGACTTCTCTACTATAAAGGAACCTGGAATTGCAAACTAAATTAGCCTCTTTCTTTCCAAAGATGTTTTTGCCTGAAAATTCCATCACACCAACAGAAATGAAAGTATGCATGTCTTCTTCTTTCATATGTCTACTCTCCAATGATTTTGTGATTTGAGTTGTATAATTATAAAGTTTAAAATAAATGAATGAGATTTCCTAATTAACCATATTTAAATGAAACAATTCTATTGATTTTGTCGTAATAAGATTTAACCTCTTCTTGGTTTTCCTCTGTACTATAAAGATGAATATTTTGAATAGACTTTTTGTCATTTGCATTTTTCTAATTATAGCAACAATTAATTCAAGAGCTATATTTATTTAATTTTATCCCTCACTTCAATTCTATTTTGAAACAACTATGGTTATTTTCAATAATTTCATTATTCTACTGGTTATTATTCATCATTTCTATAATTGCTTGAATCATTTAAATTTATAATATATAAATGAATGATAAAATTTAGGAAGTGAGTCTGAACATAACTCATGATGGTTATCTGGGAACACCAACCTTTTGAGATAATTATAGTCTTGTAGGCATGGTAGCACATGTCTGTTATCTCAGCATTTGGAAAGACAGGGAATCAAGGTATCCTCAGCAACACAGTGAGATCAAGGCAACAAATAAATACAGGAATAGATTATAAATACATATATAGAAATGTAGATAGATAGACAGATAGACAGACAGACAGACAGATAGATGAATAATCTGCCTCAGAAAGAAGGAAGGACTCTATTTCTTATTTTATTATGCTGTAAATACTTTTACTTTTTAAAAAATTTGACAATATGGAAAGAAGGCAGGGTACAGAACCAGTATCAGCTTTGATTTCTCAAACCAGAAAAGGCTGAGAGCTGAAAAAGAAAACTAAATCAAGAATTAAATGTTGTCCCAAAGGTCAAGGAGGATAATTACTGAGGAAAAAAAGTTATAGGATTTGTAATTAGAAAGTAATTATGACTTTTGAAAGAATGATTGCAAAGAGATTGTGAAACAAAAGCCTAGTTCTTAGATGTGGACTGAGACTCAGAGATAGCATCCTAAGAAGTATCGAGCCTCCTCTCCGGGCTGTGGAGAAGTGACTCCTCCAAGGTTAACAGTTAATGTTGTACAAAATACCAAGGATGCAAAGCAGCTCTGCATGCTCTCTTGGCTGCTCTGTCTGGGACAGGAGCAGAAGTGGGGAGAAAGGCACATTTGTCTATTCAGATGAGAAGAGTCAGTGGCAAGGAGCAGTTGAAAGGGTGAACCTTATAGGAATGAATGAAGCAAAATGCCAGGCGTAGAATGGTAGAAAGGCAGGAAAATGTTAGTTGTACCTGGAATTTTTAATTTAGAGGGAAAAAAAACAAGAAAAGTGTCTTGAGATCATGTTCCTTCTGAAAGGACCCCATTCTTTCAAGGTCACCATGGAAACTAAGAATTGGCCTGGAATTCAGCAAATCCAATAACACTTTACATTTCTACTTTACCTCTGGAAGTAGTGATGGCTAAGCTAATTGTTTCATATTCTTTACATTTCTCTATCACAAGTGACAGGGAGCCATCAAAACCAAGCCAAGGACAGCAACTGTAGACTTAGATGCATGGAGGAGAAGGGAGGTAGGTATAATTTTTGGTCTACTTTATTGGGTTCTTATATCTACAAGCCTTCACCACCTCCATCGTTTCCAAACCCTCAACCCAGACAGCAGAGAAAGAAGGTTAGAGGGGAAAAGGGGCATAGACCTTTTTACATGACTTCCTTCTGCTTAGGGGCACAGAGTTCCTTGGGGCAAGTCCAATGTTCATTGTCAGGATATCTCCAAATTCTTCTTCTCATCTCTTTGCTCATGTCCATTTGACAAATCACAGCAACAGCCACCAGGATCAGCAAGGGGCAGCAATAGTAGGGAACGAGAGGCAGGGGCAGCAGCAGCCCCCACAGGCCTTCTCAGGCTCTCCCATTTACATCCCCTCAAAAGCCCTCAGAATCCCAAACATAAACTATCTGCAGCTGGCCAAAATCTCACCCCTCCTAGAACATGAGACTAACATAAATAGCAGTATGGATAATCTGAAGCAGCCTCATATCCAAAACCTGGGATTGAAACAAAAACATAGTCATATAACATAACTGGATTTCTAAAGAAACCAAAATTCTCACTACACAGAACATTAAGAGTCACAGAGAAAACACCGGCAGGCTCAGAGGTTGTAGCTTACTACACTCGCATTTCTTAGATGTAATGAATCACGGTACTAAATGCACATCCAGCGAGAGTAGATACCATAGCTTAGGTTCTTGGCAATGCCTGCTTCAACCATTCTCATTGATATTTTACTGTTTAATTTCCTGATTTTATATCACACTTGATTTTATCCAATACCTTAAATCCTAGTAAAAATAGAAAAGCTGTAACTGTCCCCTCCCCTGCGATATACTCTGACTCATAAAAGTAGAAGACAGGACGTATGTCAAACCCAAACAGCTTCACTGTTATCATTACAGGGACCTCGACAGTGATGGATCTGGTGCTGTCCTGCTGGCTACAAAGAGCCCCAGGTCAGGGAGTTTCTCTGTTGGCTCTCCAATCACTCCAGTCTTGAGTTCTCCTAAGCCAGCTGGGAAGCAAACTGGAACTGCTGTCCATTAACATTTTTTTCGGTTTTCTGCCGTGTACTCTAATTTATCCCTGTCATTTAGACGCAGGCAGTGGTCTTTAGCTTATTTCTGAGATCTGATTACATTTTTTATTCATAGAGAAGTAAGATTTAGATATCGAAGATCAATAGCAACCTCCATCATGCTTACATTATTAATAAGAAAGATGTTGTATGAAGACTGCCTGGTATATTGGATTTGCTCAGCAGCTGGGCTCATTGCAGACAGGTAAAACACTTGCATTGCAATTCACTTTGACTGCTCTCCCCTCTATCTATATTCAAGGTGTGGTCTCCATAACTCTCGTGCCTTTCACCATGATTTGATACAAATGGCCATTAAACAGGAGTAGCAGCATCATTTATTGCAATGGGTCCAGAGGAAGAAGAGATCTGTTTTCTTGGGAGTCTTGGACTTCTGCTGTTTTGTAGACTGCCTTGACTCAACTAATTTCAGCAACATCATTAGAGTAACAATAGGAGGTGAGTGGCTCTTTGTTTACCAAGCCTTTTTTTCCCATGCAACCCCAATGAGAGAGGTCCCATAGTTCTTCAGTACCAACTTGATACTCACACTGCTCATAAAGCCTGCTAGTTTGTTACACAAATTAAACAAGTGTCCTACTCAGCCCAAATCAAGAATTTAGTTATTTGTATTGCCCAAGCATTTTCCAGAGAAAAGTGGAGGAAAATCTCAGAGGCCTGGGACAGTCATTGGAGGGACAAAAGTTATAACCTCTGTGTCCCTAGCTTATTTTTGTCAAATATCACCAAATTATCTGCTGTTGCCCCACTCTCTAGCTGAGGAAAATCTGCCAGAATTACCTGCATTTTTCTGTAGCTCAGTACCAAGCCAATGGTCAGGTTTCTCAGTTATCCTGTTAAGCAATTTGTGTAGCATTTAGTGCCACTGATCACAAACTTCTTGTTACCAACTCGTTCTCTGACAGCTCCTGAAATTTGGCTCTGTCTGAACTCGTCTCCATCTGGGTTTCTCGGATTTTATCCCCTTCTCTGCTCCTGAGGGTTCTTCTCCTAGCCCATTCAGATAAAACTCCTCATGCTTCCTTTGCAATTCCACCTGCATTGTGGAGTTGACTACCTCTGTAATGTTTTGGCTTTCAAACCATCCAGTGTACATAAATGAGACTAGTGTGAGTAGTTCTGGACTGAGTGTCTATGTTACTCTCTGCTTGATATTAGGCCTTGAGGTCATTTCTACCTAATTTGTCTAGAACAGTTCTAATGTTGTGTTAGATATTCTACTTTTTCTCCCAGTGCTTCTGAGTAATTGGCAGAATATATCAACCAACTCAGTGCGATCTTCATTCACTTTCCTGTTACCTTCATTTTCTATCTTCACCTCCCCTTTAGTCTGTCACACCTGCCCTACCCTAGCCACAAGCTAGTTCACAGCTTTTTCTTCCCTGCCATATTCTAAGATGCTAGGGATTTTCTTATTTTTCTAGTTTCCAACAAAGCTTTCCATAACAATTGTTCCAAATCATAATCATGAACTCCACATTCTCATATCTAGATCCCTTTAGTGGCTTTCCTCTCATATCTAGATCCCTTTAGTGGCTTTCCGGTATACATGGGGAAAGTCAAATCTAGTATAGTGTATCTCCAATTTTTAGGTTTTATGCTATATGTTCTCAGCCTAGAGCAAAGTCAGAGAGGAATTTCTTGAGACATGAGTCCAGCTCTCAAATTCACTAAGAGAAAATATTGCTGTTTCAACACTAGAAAGATGAGAATACAGGCTTGCACAGTTAAGTAACTTGTCAAACATCAAGCAGCCATCAGTATCAGAATCAAGATCCAAGGCAGGTTTTTACAGCTCTAAATCTGTGTTCTTAAGGAAGCTACTCTCCTGCAATAACAGCGGAATTCAAAGTGAGAGCTGTTTGCTGGAACTAGAGTAGAGAAGGGTACTTGGAGGTTGCTATATATTAGGTCTTAAATGTCATACGAAGGCCAGTGTGCCAGATGCGGTCACTAGCCTACAGCAATGTTGGAGGGTAGTAGAACCTTTTAGGAAGTGAGGATTAGTGAAAGAAAATTAGACAATGACTAACTTTGAAGGTGTGGTCTCAAAGAGATATCGACTGCCTGTTCTTACTCTTCTCCCTCTTCTGTGTATTCCTGCCCTCTTTCCTCTGTGTATTCCTACCCTGATGCTCTGTTTTGCCTTGGCCTCAGAAACAAGAGTAAACCCTGCCATGGACATAAACCTCAAATACAAAACCCAAAGCTAACCTTCCTCTTAATAATTTGATTGACAGGATATTTTGTTACAGGGATAGAAAGGCAACTAACATAGCAAAGATGGGGTCATCAAGTAGACCTTGAAGATCTTTGTGATTGGATTGAGGAGGAAAATAGAGAGAGAATGTCTCAGGAGCTAGGGACAAAGTAAACACATGCTTAGAGAAGGAAATGTGCTCTAGATATGCAGGGGGAAATGAAAAGAAAGAAAGCCATAGGAATAGCAAAGAGTTGCCTAGAGAGGGCTGGTGGTGGCCCATTGGTTTTTTGCCCTTCTATCATTAAGATCAGGCATCTCTAGCCATACTGCTGGCTCATATCACATAGACAAAGCCCTTGTATTTCCCTCATTTCCCTTCTACCCTTTCTCCCCCTTCCGAACACCAACCAGTGGGCAGCCCAAACACATTTCTCAAAGTCTAATTAACATCAACAATAGTTCAAGCTAATCGGCATAATTAATGGAGAGACAAGGCAATGACTGAGAGAATTATAAATGGGCAAAATCAAATGTGTTTGAGTCTGAAGCAGCAGCTATTCAGGAAAACTGGAGTGGGAATGTGTAGCTTCGTTCTCCCTTCCTTTCATTCTTCCTCCCTGGGTTCCCCTGCCACCCTGGCCCTTTGTCAGGCAGCATGAATACAAGGAGAGACAGACTCATCAAATCAGAGTCCATCTTCAATGCAGGCAGTGACCTCGCCCAGAGAATTACTGTTATTAGACATAATTATATAATAATAGTTTCACAATGGCCAGGGCCACCTCCTCTTGTCTAATAACACCCACACACCCACAGTGAAGATGATCTCAGAATGGAACCATGGTTTCTGTCTGTCATGGTCTCTCCAAGTCCATACTCAGTTTTGGATCCTTCTCTTTATTGCTCTCATTTCTCTTCCCACCCCCCCCACCCCTCGCTCCCACCTCCTCCTCTTTACCTGCTCTATCCTTTACCCCCTTCCTTCTCTCTTCTCCTTTTTTAGTTTCTCCTCCCTCTGTCTCCTAATTACCCTCTGTTTTGTGATTATTTTGTAAACACTGTGCTTCTTCATTCTTTTTATTTCACCCATAGGATCTCATTTTCTCCACACATTTGGTGTTTGTGCAAAAGAAAAACAGAGTCCTATCATCTGTGGAATTTCTATGCCTTTCTTCTTTCTATCTACAGACGAGAATTCAGTGTTTTACTGGCACAAGACATCCCAAAGATTGCATACTTTTTTTCTCCTCCCCATTCCCTTTTTCCCTACCTGCCCCTACTTGTTTTTTACATTTTCTCCTTCTCTTTTAACTTTTAGTATTGACTGACTCCTCAAAATGTCCCACCCAGTCAGACAATGGGTGAAAATGGCGGCTATGGGGGTAAAGCAGGTCTCTGCCGCAGGGCTTCCACCACTTTCCACAGCAGCTCTTTCTCTAGCCATACCAATCAGATATGAGGTTCAATCTTATTTTTATAATGCAAGCCTACCCCATCCATTTCAGATCTATATTTGACCAGAAAGATCCTGGAGGCCAAGAAGCCAGACTCAGCCTTGACCTGGTAATCAGAGCTGAGGGCTGAATTGTGAGAATCTAACAGAGTAAAGCTTCCCTTGTGTCCAAGACAGATGATCTCAATGATGCTATTGATTCTCATCTCCATGCTGTGCCTATAGCTCTACAAAGCAAGATGATATATGTTTAGTACAACAAGACAGTATGGTGTGCAGCCTGGCCCTACCCATGGACTTCCCTAGACCAGCCCTGAGGACCTGAAAATGAATATAAGACTAACAGTTGCTGAGCAGAAAGGAGGAAGGAGAAATTTTAAAAAATCAGAAAGTCAGTAATCCCATCACGTTAGAGGCTGAGGCAGGAGAATTACCACATTTTTAAGCCCACCAAGGTGGTGAGTTTCAAACTAGCTTATTCTACATAGCTAGACTGCCTGGAAAGCTGTAACAAAACAAAAGAAAAACCAGAGACAAGAAGCCAGGTAGCACTTTAATGTAAAGGATGTCAACTCTAATGCAACAGGGGAAAGGAAGAACAAGACAGCATTTGCGGAGCTGCCCTGCAAGGGTTAACCTATGTGCATGCTGGTGCTTTATTAAGATGAGTAAAGGTTTGGAGTTCAGAGCTTTCCTGTCAGAAAGGGGGATTTATTTCCCCTCTCACTTATATATGCAACCCAGGGGTCAGCAAGGATTTCTTGGAATTCACATTACATACAGCCCTGGATATTTCAGCAATAATCTTTAAACACCATACCTCTGCTTGCATATATTTGTAGGAAGCAAAATGGAATTATGAAGAATCCAGGATTTAGAACCGAAAGACTTGGTCCCAATGCATTACTATGTAATGTCGCTCATAGACTCCCTCTGCAAAACAGATTGCAATAAACAAATTTTAAAAGAATATGTAATATTATTTGTATTATTAATGTGAATCTGCTACGCATTTACTGTAATGTTATGTATTTACTGTAAATGTTTCAAAATAAAATATGTGCTAAAATGTTCCATAATCCTATACTATACAAGCTGGTTTTCATGTTATCTCCAGAAGCAGGATATATATGTAATATCATATAATAGATATGGACTGATAAGTATCTGTGTCTGGTCTAATATAGAAAGGAATGATTATGAATAAGTGACTAAGTCTGCAGTGTGAAAGTCACATCACATAGAGAATGATGCAAAGCTCTTTATGTTCCTTGAAGCCCTAAAGAGCACCATGAAGGTGACATAAAATACAAAACCAGGATTGAGGGAAGGAATGCTTTCAGTTGTAGCAAGTCACACATGGCACATCTCATTTAGCTGGAGTTTCTCCTCCCTGTCCACAGAGGTGGACCAGCTGTTAAAGCCCTGTATGAATGTCTATCTCTGGCATTCTGAAGGTGAGTCTTTCCCTTCCCATGCAGTGTTAAACCTCTAGCATGACATCCAAAGCAGGGGGCAAGGGGGGGGGGTTAAAAAAAGAAAGAAAGAAAAGAAAAAATCCACAGACTATGAAGCAGGAAAAAGTCTTGGCTACTTTTCTCTTGTATGTGCCCTGGGGTGTGTCTCCACAACCTTGGAGACCAGTTCATAAGTGTCACAATGAGCTCATTAAAGGCCATTTGGAAGCAAAGTTTGCTAAGCAAGCTACTAATAGGAAGTAAAGATTCCCCTCCTTTCCTTGAGATTGCCAAGGACATTTAGACATGCAATGTGGACTATGCCTGAGAGTGACAAGTTCAAGTGTAATTGTACATAATGTCTTTCCACAGCCCACACGCTACCACCATCAGGAAGCCAGAGTATTGGGGACATCTTCCGCAGTAGTAGTTCTGTAGGGTGTTCTGCCCTCAGCGTAGGTTCATGATGTAGCACACCTGGCTAACATTCTCATTGAAGTGGACACAGAAGTGATGACAGAGTGTAGAGGAACTTCTCCAAAATCCCAGAGCCACACGATCAGATCCTCTCTTTCCTCTGAATTTCAGATAGTCATATACCCCAAGCTGATATCTGCCTTAAGGGACATTTTCAAAGCTCCCAAAAGATCCTCTCAACTCTGAAGTCTCCTGGAGCGACCCAGCAGCCACCTTTGCACAAGCTTCCATTGAGAAAATCATTACTTCTCCATGAAGCCTAGAAAGCAGAAAGCTAGCAGGAAACTCATAAAGTGACATTAGAGCCACTGTTATGTATTAAGTACTTGAGTAACTTATAGATCTCATTAAATCCTCTTGATATACCTGCAGTGCCTAAATCTCCCCATTCTATAGATGACAAAATCAAGACACACGGTGATATCATGAGCAAGGACGAGAACAAGCAGGTCTAAAGAACTTCAGAGTTCCTATTCCTGAAAGGTATTTGTATCGGCCTTCCCACATGGGAGAGACCTGAGAGTGTGACTGGGGAATCAGCAACACTACCCAGCTTCCCATATCTAAAAACCAGAGCCAAGAGCTCAGAGAGTGTGTGTCTGTGAGGCTTAGACTCGCCCTGGAAAAAGACATTATACCCAGACTCACAGCTGATCATTGAACTGAAAACAACCGAAGACTCCTCCAATCCAGTTGGAAACCACCAAACATTCATCTTAAAACACTCTCCTGTTAAGAGTCCCATTCAGTTCTAAATGTCTCTCAGAATTTAATATGTATATATATATATATATATATATATATATATATATATATATATATATATGCTTTTTATACTCTACTAGAAATAAACTTAGCTCCTGATGGAGATGAAAGGGGGAATTTAAGAATGTTAAGTACTTTTAAATGCTCTATTTATTATGCTATGGATTGTATTTGGTTTCTGAGATTCTTTTGTCATTATGTGATTTTGGAGAGGGTTGGGTCCTCTTTACATATTTTTTTCTCCTCTTCTCCAGGGAGCTTGTAGTACTTTAAAACAGTGTTACATAATAGATAGTATAATCACTGTAAATTAAATGTGCCTCTGCCAAGTTTTGCTTTATGTTAATTCTATTGTATAGTCACAGCTGTTAGGAAAAGGGGCTATAGATTGGCAAGGGATGTGGGTTTCCAGATTGGACAAGAATCCACAGCCACAGGTACTGTGCTACATATTGTGTGTCATCCCAGTATAAGCTTGTGCTTTGGAAGGGAACAGAGGCAAAGGATGAGATAGTGTACCCTGATGTGGTCTAGGAAAAACCAACCTTGACTCCCAGCACAGTGTCCAAGGCAGATTTCCTAGAGACCATTAGTAATTAGGGTCTAAGAAAGACCTCACTCTAGACAAGGTTACAATCAGAATCATGTCTCCCAAGGAAAAGTTGTCGCCTTGAGTATGACACTATTATTACCAGCTGCCATCAAACATGAGCCAGTATATAAAAAGGAACTGTAGATTTGCTTAGAGAACTAGAAAAGTCTTGCAAGGACAGACAGCCTTTCTCTGTTACACAGTCTTAGAGATTGAAGAATCCTTCCCCCTTTAGGGAGGGAGAAGTTGATATGACAAAGATGTGACATACTACAGACACAAACCAGGAAGAGAAGTCAGCTGGAGTTTTCAAGTTTCTAGCATGGTGACCAGGGGACACTTGTTGTGTGTACAGAAGACCAAAGATACTAATATGAAGAAAATATTCCAGAAGGCACAAAGCAGGTTTATTATTATTTTTGACATCTATTATTTATCAGCCACTGTGTGATAAAAATTGTAAGCCATGGTTCATTCATAATATTTATTATGATACCAAATTATTAATCCAACACTCAGGTTATACTTCTCTGGACAGAGAATCTGAAGAGAGCAGCAATTAGTTTGGCAAAAGCCATATACATAGTAATGGACCATGCCTAAACTGTGACATAAGATTCCATGTAACCCCAAGTGCAAAGTCAAGAGAGGCTGAGAGGGAAAGATAAAAACAGGAAATGATCTGATCTCTGTGACCCAGGGGGCACTGTGTTGATGCTAGCACTTGTCATGGTCTAAGGGGGCAGTATGCTAGGGAAATGGGGTGGTCCACTCAACAGAAAGTAAGAGACAGAAGACAAAGTTCTATATAGATTGCGCATATCAGTCAGCTTGGTTACATCAGATGTTTATTGCTTGGAATTATGGCAGCTGGGAAGTTCCAGCCCCAGTAAGCTACTGGTGTGGAATCTCTTCCTGGTTTGAATATGGTCACTTTCTCACTGAGTCCTCATTCATATGATAGAGAAAAAGAAGCACATACACACAGGCACATGGGCACATGGGCAGACACACTGACATACACACTCTCACACATGCTCACATATACACTCACACTCTCTCACACACAGAGAAAAGCACGAAAACACAGGCACATGGTTATACATATACAGACTCACACACACACACACACACACACACACACACACACACACACACACACTGGCACACACATATACTTCTCAGGTCTTTGGAGAAGAAACCTTGTTGAGTGGTTTTACATTTTCAGATAGGTATGTATTACATGTTGAGCATATCTATTCCCACTGCAATTCCCTTCCTTGGCTTCTTGACCCTAATCCCCCTTATGAGACACATTACACCAGTAGAGAATTTCACTTTGACTTTCAAATCATATATTCCTACGTGATTCTATGTAAAATCTGTCACCCATGTAAGAGAAACCATATGGTATTTGTCTTTTTTTGAGATTGTCTTAATTCACTTGCTACAATTATCTCTAGCTGCATCTATTTTCTTGTAAATGGCAGAACTTCTATTTCTCTATAACTACCAAAAACCCTCCACGGAGCATATACACATTTTCCTTATCTACTTCTCTGTTGTTGGACACCCAGGTTATTTCCATAACTCGGCTATTGTGAACAGTGCTGCAATGAACATTGATGTACAAATATCTGTGATAAGTTTGTGACATCCTTTCTTATAGATAGCAATCCTGTGGACCTCACTCAATTTCTATTACCTCTCTTCAGGCTGTATCTCCAAGTAGTCACCCTGAAGGCTAGAGCTATAACATGGGGATTTAACAAGGCCAGGGCCGGGTGTGACACATAAGCATTTAATCCATAGCAATATGATTTTATCCTTATTTTTAAAAAATACAGTTGTCTTTTTAAGATAAATGATAAGATATTTTGGACAGTTTCTCTTTGGATACCACAATCCTGTGAGCTTATTTTAGTGGTTGCCTAAAGAACTAAGTTGAAAACGATTTTAGCCAATTTGCCTCTCCTGTCCCTGGCACTTAGCAAAAACTCTGTGCACAATGGTTTCATTTAGACCCATCTGTTTAACCCTGACAGTTGGTTCCAAGTATTCTTGCATGGCAACTGTAGGTGGAAAGCAAAGGAAGATCCCTGGAATGGGCCAATACCCCATCAGCATCCTAGGCCTTTCTGCTTCTACTAGTGGCCCCTTGAATTTGGAGACTATTGTTCCTTCCTTCCAAGTCTTTTGATTCTGAGGCCTCATGGGTGCTAGGGCAGCTGCCTGAAACACAGAATTAGATCAGCAACAGGCTGCAGAGCCATTGATATGCAAGAAAGAGCTTTGGCTGCCTTTGTATCAGAGCTTCACAAAAGCAATTCTCTGTGTTGATATAAAAAGGTGTCTGTGGTGGTATAAGTACTGTATTACCAGCAGAGATTTATCTGCCTCAGAGCCCAGCCTCACCTACCAAGGGAATAAACAACTCTCTGCTTATCTGTTTCACAGAGCACAATATTTGTCAGGTCATTTCTGTCTCCAAAAGGACATTTTCTTTGCCTTCCGCAGTTAGTCTCCAGCAGTGTCTGAATATAAACAACTCATCCAATAATGATGATTGGGATGATAATGGAAGATGCCCCTACCCAAGCTCCTTCCTCTCTTAGATTCTTAGACGTCTGCACAATAAGGACAAAGACAGTCCAAAGGGCTTTGAATTGGAAGCAAGTGGAGACATAGAACTGTAAAGAAATCAAAGCTGAGAGGGGGCAAGGAAAATCCTTTTGTTCTAATGGATGGGTTTGTAAGAGAACTGGCCAGCATAGACATGAAGTTACTGCAGCTAGCAGTATCTAGACATCATTTGTGAAATCCTAGGCTGCTATGGAGAAGGGTGAGACCACATGCCTACTGCTATTTCAAGAACCTCCTTGGGTGGTGACATTGTTATCAAATGTGTCTTCTTCTGGCCAAAGCACTCATTTTCATCTACACTTTAAATGTCAAGGGGTAGAATTGTAGGACTCTTGGCTTCACTGCTCCTGAGACTAACACAAATCACTTGGTCCCTTGAAACCTCAATTTCTTTTCCAATATTTATGGACATACAAGAAATGGCACTCCTATTTGATGCAGGTGTTATAATATAAGATGGAACATCTATAAAACTGGCAAGTCAACAGTTGTACATGGAAGCTTGTGTGTGCTTGCAAGGTGTATCTACACATTGATGCTTGAAATCTGGACAAACCATAGTACAGTTGTTTGGCAAGAACTATCAAGGGATGATACTATGCATTAAAAGATCAAGAACTGGAAGTGATCATGTGACTGGAGATAAAGAGGAAAAACAGCGGTAGGCAGAATCAGTAATAATAGGGATGAGAAAATGGTAGAGCTGTCTGTTTATGTCTGGGATGGAACTGATGGGCAGCCTTCTGGGTTGACTCTCTAGTCTTCACCTTGATCCTCCATTTCTTTGTCACTAACATCAGAGTTGTCAAGTGCTTGGGTTGAAGCTGAATGTAACAAGGTCTTCCCATTCTCTCCCCAATGAGTGGTATAGACAGGGCATGAAATGTGAGTAACATCCCAAACCTGTGAGTTATCACCAAAGCCAATTGCAATGGATTTTCCTGGCTGTTTAAATGAGCTATTCTAAGATAAACAGTCGCCTCCCTGCCTTCTAGTGTGACATCTTCACACATCTAGTCTGGAAATGTTTTAGGTGTCCCAGGAACCAAAAAAGGGAATCAGTCTAAAAAAAAAAGTCACATAAATATTCTCAAAGTAGAAAATTAACATTTGAAAAGTACTCGAACTTTAGTACCAGTAAATCCCAAACCCTACCTCTACCCCTCTGCCTACCATTATTGGTTTTCAAGATAATAAATTGTCACTATCATTAAAGTTACTTTTTGTATATCTATCCATCAGCTTCAGCCAAAAGCACCCCAAGCTAATATGCCAGAGGAGAACAAGGCTGTACTATCTGTAGCCCGAAGTATTGAGTCTGAGGATCCCTCAGGGCAAAGAGATACATCCCCATCGTGAGCTGTTAGTGAAGACTTGTAGCTCCAGAAAGGCCCAGAACTGACAGCATTTGTATGGATCTGCACTTTGAAAACCATGAACAGAGAAAGTGGTAATACAGCCAGCATGCTATGAAGAATGTTACTACAGGGGCAGAACAGTTGCAAGGTCAATAGTTGGAGGCCTTTGGTTAACTTCTGTGCAGGATATAGTCACCACATTGTATCCATCAAGGAGATGGAGGAGCATAAAGAAGAAAGTGATCCAGTAAAGAGATCCTGTGGGTTTTACATCTGTTGGTAAAGGAAAGGAGAAGATAAGCTGTTAGTTGAAGAGAAGGACTGTTTCAAGGAAAGAGCCTTCAATCATGAATGGTCTGAGGGAAGAGGCAGAAAGGGTGCTGAATGTGGAGGGTAAGAGAAGTACTGCTCATGGTACGTGCTCAGCATGTGGAGGACAGCCCCTCACTAGAACTTAGAGAGAAACATTTAGAACTATGGAGAAAGATATTGAACTAGAGAGGGGAAGGACAGTGTTCCCAGCCCTCTGTCACTTAGGGTGTGTTTGCATATGTTAACATCTGCATTTCTACCTCCACCCTGTACACCAACCAAGTACATCAAGTGGTTACTGTCATTATTTCTACTTGAAAGAGGATTGGAAGTGTAAGGTCCACACGAGGCATTCAAAGTTCTAGCAAGCTCAATGGCTAATCTTGTGCCTTTTACTTGCAGAATGGATGACACCACTAGGGGACAGTGAGGTGGAGAAATGATGATGCTTGTGGATGTCTTTATTTTTGTGCAATTTCTAAAAGTACAAAGTACAAGACTCTACTTTTCCATACTGTTGCTCTTAGCCTAAGATGGCCCAAACAGGTCTGTTATCTTTTGGGGGAAAAATGAAATAAAGCAAAACACTAAAAACCTGGTAATTTACAAGAAATATAATTTTATTTGGCTCATGGTCCTGGAGGCTGGAAAGTTCAAGAGAACAGCTTTGGCATGTGCTTAGCCTCTGGTAAGGAGTGCCTTCCATCTCACATTATGGTAGAGAGTACCATGTACAGGCTAAAGCAGTGGAAACAGCTCACATCTGTCAATTAGGCCTCCCTGGGTACCCCCATATTTGAGACTTCCTCTAATACCCATCACTTTCCAAAGACCCCCACCTCAAAATTACAATGCAGTCTTATGAGTTGTTTCCAATACTTGGAGTATAAGAAACACATACATAATGACAGATAATTACTCTAAGTTTGTCTTGCTAAAACCATGACTTCTCTTTGAAGAGTCACTATTTTATAGAGCTAAAGAATATATACATACTTGTTTCTAGATGACTCTATGGTACATTTGAATATTGGGCACATGCATTTCTCTGAATTACTTGAAAAGGGGAGAGAATAAAGCTTAGAGGAAGAGGAGAAAAAGCAGGAGATGAAAATCCACATACATTCTCTTCTTCACTTGATTCAGTTGACTGGAAAATGCCGATGACCTCATGTGTGAGATTTAGTTCTCAAAAGTCTATATCCAAGTCTCAGATCTGGCTTTGTCCTCATGGAATAGACACTATTCCACACACAGTTCTTGCCTTAATAGCTGCCCTCAGCTACTTTTTGGGGATGAAGGTCACTGTGTCAATCAGCTCTCTGTTACTGTATGCCTGAGATAATTACACATAGAGATACATTTATTTCAACTCACGGTTTTAGAGGTTTCAGATGAAGGTGTGGAACACCAGATGACTAGCCTCATTTGCTTTGGACCTGTGAAGAGTGAGCATACTGCAATAGAAGAGTGCCGTCGAGAAAACTAGCTAATATCACAGGTCTTGAGTGGGGTAGGGAACTGAAGATCCAAACTTAATAACAGCAATAACTACTGAAACCACTTTAACTTATTTTGACCACTAGATGACATGAATGGAGGTGTTCTAAAGATAGGCAATCTAACCTGGCAGCTAGTCTGCATGCCTCACGTTCTTCCTGTCAGAAGATGGCTGTAAATTTAGCGTCAGTATCCACAAGGTGACTTCCAATAAGAGCAGCAGCAGCAGCTAGTTCCTGATGATTAGGCCAAGAAAGACATGATACACCGGGGTGTGCATTGACAGTTGTCATATGTGAACTAAGCGAAATACCAAAAATACAAAATCATCCAGAAAAGCGAAACACTATACATCTCTAAAGGAGGAGTGACCTCAAGCTCGAAGTTGGGACTAGAGAGAAGGCTCAAGTAGGTAACAACACTAGCTGTGCACACATCATTACAAGAGTTTGGATCCCACTGCCTACTTTAAAAGCTGGGTGTGGCCACATATTGGCTTGTGGACCCAGCACATTGGAAAAACAGGATTACTGTGTTACTAGTCACCAGCTGAGCTTCAGGGAAAGGGAGAGGCCCTGTCTCATAGGAGTAAGAAAGACTGGTGGGGCAGAACACTGTATGTCTTCCTCTAGCTTTCCTGCCTGCATGTCTATACATGTGAGCACATCCATGCAGGGCATTCACACAGGTACATACAAAACACCTTACCCTGTATCCTAGAAAGTAAAAGGCTAAGTCACGGATGGGGAAAGTTTCCTGAACCATCTTGCCTGTTGTTCCCGTTCTATAGTGTTTATTATTATTGCTCTTTATTCCCTGGTTTCATCTGCCATAGAAAATCAATACAAGGGCAACATTTGACATATCCTCAGCTGTCAATAGCTTGTTCTCCAAGGGAAAAAAATGAGAAAAGAAACCCTCTACTTTGTTGTCTGGCTACCTAAAAGCATGAGGAGTCTGGCATGACACCTTCCTGCAGCCCATATGTTTGCCCAGTACCATATATTTTACATGCCCGCACAATGCGTTTTATGAGGCATATAAAAGCCAGATGGGAATTATCTCCTTCCCTTGTATGGGCTGTCTCTTTTTTGGGGGAGAGATAACAGAGAACTATTTCATTTTGCTGCTTGCTACTGGATGCCCAGCTATAAATTGAGAAAAGCAGCTCTTTTTTGAAAAATGCTTTCTTTGACCCCATTGTCACTGAGAAACCGCAGTGAGAGAAATACCATGCTCTGTGGGATCTCAGTTCAGAGCAGAACAAGTGTGGGGCGCAGCTCTCTCTCTCCCTCTCTCATTTTTCTGCTCTATTCTCTTTTCCGCCTCTGCATTTACACAGAGGAGAATGCTTCAGTGGGGTGTGGGGAGGAATATTCTCCCACTTAGATGAAGAATTGCCAAGTAGATATGAAGAGCTCTGCAAACAGATTCCTGAGACACCCCTACCCCCTGCCCCAGACAGAGGTAGAGACTTCTATGGGAATACATCAGCTCCATTCCATGCTGTGCCCAGACACACTCAGTGTACTGTCAAATATGCACCACCAATATTTCATTATCAAGTCCTATGCAGCCCAGTGCACGCCTGGGTGAACCTAGAAATTAAACTGTACTTTCACCTCTAAAGAATGTTGTCCCTGAAAGTTCTGCAGGGGAGAGATTGCCAGGCCACTGGGCTACCGAGTGATGAGAGAGGAGGGCAGAAGTACTCTGATGGCCTTGATGGATGGGTCTGTCTACAAATCATCTTCTTGGAGCTGAGTTGGCTTCTCTGCAGAGGTCATGTATCCTATCCTCATGCAAATGGATCAAGTGTAACTATGATGCCTCACTGGGGTTTGGCATTTCTTCCCCTCACATACCTTTCTTTGAGGAGGTGTATTCCTCTGCTAAATCCAAATACCTGATTTTAGCCTCTACTTACCTAGCTGATTGTATATTTAATTCTAGTAACTCAACGCAGATGGATCTACCAAAAGCTTCCATTCTATAGGAAATTTCCAAAACCAGCCAAGAACTCTGCATATGTGAATGTTGGGTAGGTGAATGCTAATGGCAAACTACTGTATAGAATCCAAAGATGAGGCAGCAAATCCACTGCATTAACATCACGGTTTGGTAGGACTAGCCTTGATCACTGGTCTTTGCCACTGTTGAGAGAAAAATGAGAGCAACCCTCCTCATCAGGCAATGAGAGCAATGAGAGCCAGGGGGCTGAGGAAGAACAAGGGGAAAGGCATGGCCATTCCCACAATCCAAAGCTGGTCATAGGACTCCTGTGTTCAAAATCTTTCAGAGGTTTCTCCTACTTACAGTTCAATCCAGTGTTCTCTGTGATCTGGCTTTTGGTAACTCCCTGACTTTATCATCTATCATTATCTCCACTCACTCACTGTTCACCAGCCGAACTGGTTTCTGATATTATTGGGGCTTTTTATGAAAGACGCTATCTCAGGGATGTAGCCAGGACATGTTATCTTTCTGAAGGAAAATACACGAATGCCAAGCCTACCATTAACAAAGACTTCTGTACATGAAGAACTCATAACACCAGTAACACAGCTGTCATGAAGACAATCGTGCTATGGAGATAATTTGAGATAAATATAGCAATTCCAGCACAGTATCAGAACCAGGCTTTTCTAGATTGGTTCTCCATCTCATGCCCTCCATTTAATATAGAATTCTGTGGGACACACCCACACACAGAGACAGAGAGACAGAGAGAGAAAAGAGAGCAAAGATTGTGTTCTCAAATTTTTTGATTAAGAATATTGAGGTCTTTTTTTATTATTTAATTTATTTAATCACAAACCCTTTCTTCTCCCAGACCTCCCCTCATGCCCCCTTCCCTTATTTCCACTCCTCTTCTCCTCAGAGGAGTGGAGGCCTCCCTTGGGTACCTACCCTGGCACATTAAGTTCAGCAGCACTTTCTCACCCACTGAAGCCAGATAAGATAGTCTAAGTATGAGAAAGGGACCCAAAGGCACACAGCAGAGTCAGAGACAGATACCACACCAATGTTAGAGGACACACATAAGGAACAGGCTGCACATCTGCTATATATATGAAGGGGGCCTAGTTCCAGCCTATGCATGCTATTTGGTTGATGGTTCAGTCTCTGTGAGCCCCATGGGCCTAGGTTAGTTTCCTCTGTAAGTCTTCTTGTAATGTCCTTGACCCTTCCAACCACCTAAATCGTTCCTTTCACTCTTCCACAAGACTCCCCAATGTCTGGCTAATGTTTTACTGTAGGTTTCTGGATCTGTTTCTAGCAGATGCTGGATAAAGCCTCTCAGAAAACAGCTATGCTAGACTCCTGTCTACAAGCATAGAAAAGTATCATTGGTAGTATCGGAGGTTGGCTTTCTCCCATGAAGTGGATCTCATATTGGAAACATGAAGTGTTTTTTTTTTTCCTTTCTTTTTTTAAAATTAGGTATTTTCCTCATTTACATTTCCAATGCTATCCCAAAAGTCCCCCATAACCTCCCCCCAACCCCCCTCACCCACTGACTCCCACTTTTTGGCCCTGGCGTTCCCCTGTACTGGGGCATATAAAGTTTGCAAGTCCAGTGGGCCTCTCTTTCCAGTGATGGCCGACTAGGCCATCTTTTGATACATATGCAACTAGAGTCAAGAACTCCAAGGTACTGGTTAGTTCATAATGTTGTTCCACCTATAGGGTTGTAGATCCCTTTAGTTCCTTGGGTATTTTCTCTAGCTCCTCCATTGGAGGCCCTGTGGTCCATCTAATAGCTGACTGTGAGCATCCACTTATGTGTTTGCTAGGCCCCGGCGTAGTCTCACTAGAGACAGCTATATCAGGGTCCTATCAGCACAATCTTGCTAGTGTATGCAATGGTGTCAGCGTTTGGAGGCTGATTATGGGATGGATCTCTGGATACGGCAGTTTCTATATGGTCCATCCTTTTGTCTCAGCTCCAAACTTTGTCTCTATAACTCCTTCTATGAGTGTTTTGTTCCCAAGTCTAAGAAGGGAACAAAACACTTTGGTCTTCGTTCTTCTTGAGTTTCATGTGTTTTGCAAATTGTAACTTATATCTTGGGTATTCTAAGTTGTGTTTTTAAGTTGGGTCAGTGATAAGCTGGCCACTCCTATAAGTTCTTTGCCACCATTACCTAGCACATCTTGCAGATAGGACAGATTACAGGGTTTTGCAGCTGGGTTGATGTCCCAGTCCCACTGCTAAAAGCCTTGGATGGTTATAGAAGGTGGCCAGTTCAGGTTCTGTATCCCCTGTTACTAGGTGACTTCTCTAGGTTAATTTGGTAGATTTAAGGGAGTTTTCACCATACTAGTTTTCTACGTGCTCCCCAAATACCCCCAATTCCAGTTGTCTCTCCCATATTTTATGCCTCACTCTGCCTGAATGGCCAGGAGCCAGAGGCAGGACAGCTCAGAGACCCAGGATAGAACCAAATACAATTGAAAGAAAAATAGTCAATGAAATGATTCCTACTAATATTCAGCTATACTCATAAATCAAACTAGTCTCAATTGTCATCAGAGGGAATTCATCCAGCAACTGATGGGAACAGATGCAGAGACCCACAGTCAAACACCAGATGGAGCCAGGACAACCTTACAGAAAATGGGAAGAAAGTATTATAAGATCTAGAGGGTGAGAAGACACCATCATTGGGAGGGGAGGCCCCTGTACCTGTGAAGGCTCCATGCCCAGTATAGTGGAATGCTAGGGTAGTGAGACCGGAGTGGGTGGGTAGAGGGGGATCATCCTCATAGAAGCAAGGGGGAAGGAGGATCGGGTAGGGGGGTTGCAAAGAGGAAACTGGGAAGAGGGATAACATTTGAAATGTAAATAAATAAAATAAACAATTAAAAAATGAATACACCACGAGCACAAAGCCTACAGGGTAAACCAAGCAAGGGCTGTAGGAGCTCACAGAGACTGTAGCAACAAACACAGATACTGTATGAGTCTGAGCTATTTCCTCCGTATATATGCTATGGTTGTGTAGCCTTGTGTTTTTGTGGGACTCCCATTGATGAGAGGAGGGATATCTCTAACTCTTTTGCTTGCACTTGGAATCCTTTTCTTCATCCAGCCATAATATGAGATTTGTACCTTATTGTAATTTGTTATACCATCTCTGCTGGATACCCTTTGGAGGTCTGCTGTGTTGTTGTTGTTGTTGTCGTTGTGGTTGATGTGGTTGGAGGGAAAGACAGGAAGAGTAGATCATGGAGAAAGAGAACACGGGGAGGGGATTTAGAGGAGCGGAGGGAGCAGAAACTGAAGTCAGGATGCAATGTATGACAAAAGAAGAAAAAAAATCACAATCTTTCTCAATTAGAAAAGTTTTTAAGAGAAAAACAAAAATGTAATTTGAACAGATAATGAGTAAGGTAGCTATGTAAGAGGAACAGAATTGGCTCTGCCTGTGGGATCATGGAGGAAATAATGGGAATTACTAGAGCTCATATGGACAAAGAGGTATCTATATGATTCTTATGAAATAAACAATTTTGTTTGGTCTTTCTCAATTTCACAGATGGGAAGAATGCTGCATCCATAAGGTTTTGTCCATTTTTTTTTTTTTTTTTTTTTTACTGTGAGACATGTGGTTCTCAATCTGCACCTAGAGAAGAACCTCTCACACTTGAGAACAATGCACATGCCCTGCTCTGGTACCAAGCTTGTAGTTGAAAATAGAATAAACTTCTGATCTGCACTGGTATCTCTGCTGGGTGACAACTACAGGGATGTCAGTGATTTCCTGGCTTCTTTGAATTGGGAAGAATGATACATTGAATGATGCTAAGAGACTACATGCTCTGTCTGAGGCAGGATCCTGAAGTTGTTGTGAAGTGAGCCCTCCAGAGACAAATATATGGCTATATTTAAAGATGAAAGTATTTGGTGGCTGAGAGTAGGGGAGCTGGGTGGGGGAAGGGTATAGGGAACTTTACGGATAGCATTTGAAATGTAAATAAAGAAAATATCTAATAAAAAAATTACACAGAAAAAAAAAGATGAAAGGAAAGATGTTATTGCCAGCCAGTGGCTGCACAAAGAACTTGCCCCAATCATGGCCCTTGAGCATTATAACTTTTTGTCATTTATATACAAAACCTGCATACTGGTTGTCACATTTCAGTTTGCAAGAAGCAGTACTACAAAAGCCAAGAAGGGCAATTAGTACATCTAGGGACTTTTTACTATGAGACTTCCTTGGAACTGTGGGCTAAGGCTTTGTTCTTGTTCTGGCAGGTGTTAGGGCTTATGTGCTGGGATTTAAGTTCGGAATTGTACCTCTAATGTGGCACTACATTCCCAACTGGTTCTAGGGACATGAGTCAAATGATGAACTCATCTTGAAGTGTGTGTGTGGGGTGTTAAATCATCCCCCCAGAACTAACATCTTAACAGAAGTTACTCTCGGTTACATAGTTAAGCAGGCATATGGTAAGGGATGGGAGCAAAGGGATCAATACCCCAGCAATATCTGTAAGTAGAGTAATTAGCCAGTAGGACAGGAGAACAAGGGTTGATTCCTGTTGTCAGATTCATGGTGTCTCTTTTTCCTTTTTTAAATGATATTTCTCACCATAGCTAAACTTTCTCTAATCCCCTGACTAGTTGGCCATTCTGAAGAACAACCTCCACTAAGGAGTCCACCTGAGTTTCCAGATAGGAAATGGAACTTCGCAGATGGCCTAACTCTATATATCTACATAAGCACCAAATGGTTAAGTGCTCTTAAAGTTTTTATCCCTGATAATTAGATCTGAACTTCCAACTATAGAAAGCCCACGATACCTGCCCACACAGAGAGGGGAATGAGAATAGAGAGGGCTTGCTGTACATGGGGAAGTCCAAATCTAGATTTAGGTAGAACCTGTCCTCTTCTCCATTATAGATAAATACCTGTGGTATGACATACCTAAGGATGCAATGAAGTGGAGTCTCCTGTAGTACAAATAATTCAGAAGATGCATCTTTGGTTAAGCCATTGGGACAAGCAAGCCATGTCTTCTCAGGAACCTCGAAATACACTGGCCACCATTCCCAAGGCCAGCCTGCTGTGCTACAGGAATCTGCAGAGAGTAACTATCTATGACAATGGTTCTCATCTTTATGGCTTATAACACCCCCAGGGGTCACATATTGCATATCCTGCCTATTAGATATTTACATTATGATTTGTGACAGTAGTAAAATTACAATTATCACTATAACTGTATAGCAACAAAATAATTTTGTGATTGGGAGTCACTACAACATGAAGAACTGTATTAAAGGAACTCAGCATTAGGAAAGTGGAGAACTACTGCTCTAGTGGTTATCTTGTTGATATTAAGCAGGCATTCTTTCCTTGGAGGTCCTCCAGGATGAGTTTAAGTTGGTTCAATATACAGATGTCAAGATTGGAGGGGGATCTTATTGACTGATTAATTCCAATACCAACATAGTAGGACAGAGGGTTTGGGGTCCAGGAATAGTCAGCTGTCTTTGTGTATGTCTGGGTGAGAATGGTAAAGGAACATTTTCTAGCATCCCAAACCCCAAGGGGCTGGTCTCTGCTGCTTCCTGGATATTTAGCCCCATGATCACCAAAGGAATTCCTGGAAAAATTGGAGTTTGGGGATCATCTTCCAGAGGTAAAAATATGGGCCTATTTGGGCCAATGGGCTAGATTATCCTTAGGTCGGTGGTTCTTTCGGATAGTAAATTTGCTGCCTTGGTCTCAACTATTTACATATAACCTGACTCGCGGGTTCTATTGATTTCCTAATTATAACCTTCAGTTTCCTGTCAGAAACTAACCTTTATAGATATGGGATGGATTGTCCAAGACCACAGGTAGATTGTGATGGTTTCCTTTCTATGAATGAGATACTGCATACCCGGGAGGACTCAGTTTCACAGTAACACTAAGAACAGTGTTATTTGCCCAGATCTTAGGGCAGACCTAGATCTAGGTAGACTAGAGCCTCCACCCCCAACCCCATGCCACCTTCATTTTTTAAAGTAGTAGACCCACAGTGCCAAAGAGCTGCCTCTGGATCTAGTATTTTATAGGAATTCACCTGGAAGTTGGGTTGGGTCTCAGTGGATAAAATAGCTATAAGCTCCCTGATTTCAGTCTTTCTTAATTCCTTAATTCCTGTACCAAGTGTCTTGAAATATGGGAATTAGGGGTGTTTTACACGTGGAGACAAAGAAGACAAAATAGGACAATAGTCATAGGCTTATTATGTCAGTCATATCTTTAGTGGGCCAGAGAACCTGATGATGAGCCATCTATTGTCCTCTGTAGCCTCCTTCAGCTGGGTGTAGTGGACTTATGGGGTGACACCAGTGACTCTCACTGCTTTAGGGGTAGTGGAGACCAAATGGTATGGACATTTCTATGTTAGGTTGAGGCACTGAGTTAGGATTCTATTTATCTACACAAAGCCACCAGACTGAAGGCTGTGGGTAGGCTCAAACATAGGCAAATGTACAGCCTCTTGAACATTCTGAGGACTAGTCCTCAAGGCTTACTGCAGAGCCTCTTAGGACTTGAGTAGGGAGATGGCTAGTAATGTCTACCTTATGAACTTGTCTAGATAGAGAGAGGGGGACCCCCTAAAACATGATTTCAAATGGAGTGAAACCTTTTCTATTTGGGTGTATCTGCCCCTTAAGAGGGCAAAAGTAGGAATTGGTTCAATTTTCATAAATCTCAGGAATGTCTTAGTTAAAGTTTCCTTCAAGATTCTATTCATCCTTTCTACCTGTTCTGAGTTTTGTGGCATATGTAATTTCCAATCAAAATTTAGGATCCTGGCCAGATTTGAGGAAAATTTAGCCACAAAGACAGACTCCAGGGACAAGGGCAATCCAATCCTAGGAATCAACTCTTGGAGGAGTTTCTTGGTGGCCACTGAAGCCATTTCTGGGTGGAATAGGCTTCCAACCTGAGTCAAGGTATCTATGAAAACTAATGAGTATGCATACCCAAAACCATGGCTTTGATATCTGTAAAGTTCAATTCTTAATGTTCCCCATGGGTACTTCCTCAGGCACAGGTCCTTTTGAGGCTTTCATGCTCCTTTGGGAGTCAGTTGTACACCAGCAATACATCTGAACACAATGTCTTTCACAAGACTATTTAGCTGAAGTATATAAACCTAGACTCTAATATTTCAGCCATTTTGGATGCCTTCAGAGGGGTGACCTGGTAGAGTTTGGTGACCATTTTTCTTCTGATAACAGCGGGGAGTATGAGTCTCCCATCTGGCAGGAACCATCATCCATTTGCCTCCTATTTAGAATCATCCCCTGTTGCCCATTCAGTTTATTCCTGTGTTTAGTTTAGGCACTGAAAGCATGGGCTTGGGAAGGATAACTAAGATCTAGTGAGGCCCCGCTAGTTCTAGGACACCTTCTGGATAGCCAAGTCTGCTTCTCTGTTAACTTGTGCGTTGATGGATTCCCTCATTTTGTGTTCTTTGCAATGGACAGTGGCTACCACTTCTTTCGGCAACTATTATGACCTCTAGTAGGCTCAGGATTTTGTCTTGGTTTTGATGATTTTTCTGACCAAATGATGAGCCCCCTTCCTTACTAGAGGGCCCCTTGGAAATGGGCCCTAGCAAGTGCAAACTGACTAGTCATGTATATAGTTATGACTTTGCATTTCCCCAAGTGAAATACCCAGGTTAATTTTAGAAGCTCAGCCCTTTGTGCTGAAGTACCCTAGTTAAGGGACTGGGCCTATACTCTCCTTTTCAAGGTCATAACTGTGACCTTGACATACTTGATTCCATTCTGACCAAAATTGCTCAAATTGGTGTACAGTGACTCTTCTATTTCTCATAGCAGGTCACCTGATATGTCAGGTCTGATGGATTAGACCACATCAGTCACTCCCAGGCAATGATAGAGGGGCTCTGTTGGTTATCATTTGGTGATATGTTGACTGGGTTGATGGCTAACATTGTACAGAGTTGGATACAGTGCTGGTTCAGGAGAAGTGCCTAATAATGTGTTATTGGATGTTGGATATCTAACTCTCTGGAATACCTCTACGGAATGAAAGGTGGTTAGAAACAGTTCTTAGCCCCAAGTCACCATAGACTTTCAGGTACAAAGTCAGTAAGGATAGGGAAGGAAAAGAGTGAATCCTTTACTGTGAGTATGCTGATGCAAGGATTTAGTAGACTAAAATGGAAAGCCGAAACCTCTCAAGGGCTGTCTATATGTGTGATGTTCACCCTTCCTTTTAGCAATAACAGTTTTATATCAAGTTGTCTTAAGGAAGTAAGGAATGTAGTTAATCATAAGTTTCCATCTGATCAAGTTTTATAATGAGATTTTCGTCATGGAGTTTTGTATTTCTATGGATGTTAATATACAAATGCAGAGTTAGACAATAAATATTGGAATAAAGATGACAGGTTATAGATACATAGAAGATTGATTTATTGTTTGATAGATGATAGACAGATAGGTAGATAGATGATAGATAGATAGATAGATAGATAGATAGATAGATAGATAGATAGATAGATAGATATTAGGTAAAGTGAAAGGAAGATGAATTACTTCTATTCTTATTTATTCATTCTGCATCCCAACACACTTAATAGAAGCCAGTCTTTGCTTTCTGAGCAATTATACATCCAGACACAAACTACTGCAGTGGATGCCAGGAGGATGCTGTGTCCCACCTGAATACAGATAAGGCTGTAGAGCACAGAGGACAGCCAGACACTGCTGAATCCTTGGGTGCAGAGCTTTGGGTGAAAGATCTGAGTTTGTTGATTTTCTCCGAGGCAATGACTGCTACAGGACAAAATATCATTAAACATTCCCTACCAATAGTCTTAAATAGCAGAATTTCTTGGCTTCAAGCCCAGGGGGATGCTGTGATTCTACATGTTTATTGACATAAGCCAGGTATCTCTGCAGACACCTACCCTGACTTCCTCAGATTTCCTAGCCACTCTCCACAAGCTGGAAGCAAAACAGCTCAGTTTCAAGGCAAAAACTGCACCCTGTGATGAAAACCCAGAGCTTCCTCAAAGCAGGCTGGTACATGGCTCTTCTCCAGCCCCCGAAGAAGAGGGAAGCAAGATGTGACTAATTCTGAGCCAGCTTAAGAATATGGCCAGTGGCTAGCAAACTAGCAAAGAGAACAACGTTTTAGAGGAAGAGGGATTTATTCATGGCCACCTGTCAGAGGCTGTCATTCCTCTGGCTGAAGGATAGCCTGCATCTTACCATGATGTAAATCAGATCCTCCTGGACTTAATAACTCTTCTTTATGGGTTTCTTCCCACTCATAAATAAACCTCATTCCATATGGATATTCTGAAAAAAGTCCTCCTTGATTTGCAGCTCTGCTCATTGGTAGAAGCAGATGCCAGTCCCAGATTACAAGGGAGCTTTTCTATGGTTGGCCCCTTACAGGAGAGCCCTCCCTTCTTTGCAGTAAGGTCAGCCTTGAATAAGGCTCCTTCTAAAATGTTCTCATTGGGGTCACAAGAAAAGCCTATTTTCCAAAGGCAAAGAAGACGGTGAAGAATTGGTTATTTTCTTCCCCCAAAAGACTTGAAAGTATGTGGCTTCCAGCTCTGCCTTACTTCACCTGAACCTGGAATTCCTCCCTCTCATCCACAGAAACATGCTCCTTCACATGCGGATTTGTGCTACCCTTCTCAGTCAGATTGGACTGAGATAGACCCCAGCTTTCATTCTTCTATAATACGACAGAATAACACACTTCACTGTTCAGAGTTAGGCGTTGCAGTATTCAGGGTTTTGAACATTTTCAGAAAGGCCTCCATAAATATTCAAATTCTAATTTTAAAATGTAGTTGGAAAGGATGTTAGCAAGCATCATGTCCAACATCCTACCAAAGGAAGTAAACACCCCCACATCCACCCTCACAGACAGGCACTTGGGCCATCCCATTTCCCCTAGAACAAGGACTATAAAGAGATACAGCTCTATTTCAAACATGCTGTTAAACTTGAACATATATTACAACTAATTCTACATAAGCAGTATTTTTAAATTGTGTTTTCAAGATCTTGAAACACTCCATGGGAATTCATCTTTTAGGGAGAAATATATTAATAAAATATTTAATGGCATGTAGGGTATGTCTTGAAATGCAGCATGTACGGTAATTACAAGAAATCAAATGGGCAAAAATGTATGACAATGACTAATTACTTGAAAAAAGAATACTGAAGTACAAGTCTATGTTCATCAAAATTCAGATGACAAGTCTTAGCCAGGGTGTGTAGATGCTGGATCCTTTGCGTGTTGTGCCAAAAGTAGATCAGAATGGGGGTAAAGCTTGGTAGGAGCTCAAGTAGTAGTTAACAGTTACCACATGGTTCAATAATTCTATATAGAATAGTAAAAGACTGAGAAAAATATACCTGCACACCCTTTCCAATCAAAACTGTTCACAACCAGATAACAGTTTAACGTGTGTGTGTGTGTGTGTGTGTGTGTGTGTGTGTGTGTGTGTGTGTGTGTGTGTGTGTATAATCCTGATATATTTAAACTAGAGAAAAAAATATTGGTATGTGTTTCATGAATACACCTCAAACATATTGTGTAAAGGGAAAAACATCAGACATAAAAGATTATGCAATGTGCAATGCCATGTATATTATATATATATAATAGATAAACATATAGGGACATAATAGATAATAGATAATAGATAAACATATAGGGACAAAGTTTGGAGTGAAGAGAGAATTGGAAGTGGTTGTCAATGGCCACAAAGCTTCATTTTGGCATACAACTAGTGATTGAACAAAATTGTGAGTATACAAACTTTCACTGAATGTTGACTTTAAAATGCTGATTTTAGGCTTTGTGAATTTAACCTTAATAAAACATTTTTCCAGGAAATATTTATGTGTTTGACTCAGCAGTGAGGCTCATCATTCATATGTTTCAAAGAACACTGCTTTTTTTTCCTGGGCTAAATTTTGTTTTATTTTTATGTTTGTTTTCTGTTTGTTTGTCTTTTATCTACACAATGACAAAGTCATGATGATATTCCCAAAAGTATCTTCCCTCATCTCTTACACACAAAACCACCAGCTGACTCTGTGCTGGTTAGTTTTTGTCAGATGACACAATTTCCCAATTGAGGAAATGTCTCCATCAAGTTGGTCTGTAGGAACCTCTAAAGGGCATTTTTAAATTGTTGATTAATGTGGACACAGCTCACAGTAGGCAGAGCCACCTCTGATCCGAGGTATAGGAAAGGGAGCTGAGCATGAGACTGAGAGCAAGCTTACCAGCTTTAAGGTCTCTTGCTTCTGTTCCTGTCAATAGGCTCCTGCTCCGAGTTCCTGCCTGACTTCCTTTGGTGCCATATGTCCTGGGAGTTGTTTATCATAGCAATAGAATGCAAACTAAGACACTAAACAATAAGAGATATATAAATCATCTTTCACATACTTTCATATTCAAAGGCGTAGCCTCCTGTACCCCAAGTTGATCTCAAACTCACTATCTGAGTAAAATCTTGGACTTTTGATCATTTTGTTTCTACCTCCCCAGTGCTGGGATTATGGGGTCATGTGGTCACACTCATTTTATGTGGTATTACATATAAATCCAGGGCTTCAAACATGCTAAGCATGCACTCTGCCAGCTCAGCTATACCTTCAGCATCCTTCCACTCTTGTAAATAAAGTTTTATGGAAATAGAGATATACCAACTTATTAACTTAGTCTCTTCAAGTGCCCCCCATGTGTGTGTGTGTGTGTGTGTGTGTGTGTGTGTTGTGTGTTTGTGTTGTGTCTTTGCACATGTATGTGAGGGTGTGCATGCTTTGACAAAGAGCAGGGGACACCATGTGGTGTCTTTCTTATTCCCTCTCTTATGTTTTCTCATCTCCCTCTTTTTCTCTATTTCTATCTCATCATCTACATCTACATCTCTATACATATATGTGTGTATTTATGTATGTATGCATGTATATCTGAAAAAGAAGGAATCTAAGAAATATAGAAATATATCTCTTTAGAAGCAGAGTCTTTCAGAAGAACTTGTTGGGTTTTTTGAGGCTGAATTATCAACAAACCCAAATGATCCTCCTGTCTTCTCTCCCACCTCTACCCTTAGTGCTGGTCACTCCAGCAGAGACTCAAATTCATGTCCTTTTAGGTGACAGGCATTTTTGCACACTGGGAAATTTCCCCAGTCCAGCTGTTTGCTTCTTATAACAACAGAATTGCTTTGTGTTTAAACTCTAAACTTCTACCCTCTAGTGTTTAAACCTAAAGTATTTATGTATGGTCACTTTTATTAAAAGTTCATCAGCCTCTGATACAAAAGGACTTAATGAGAATCCTTCCATTGAAGCAATTGATAGATAAGAAAATGACAAACCCATACAGACAGTGAGGTTGACGCCCCAAGGAAAAGGAACAAACTGAGGACCAGTTGTTTGAGCATTTGCCAACAGTAAATAATTCTGAAAAGCAAGAATTTAGCAAATGTCTCTAGAAACCAAATTACTCCCATAAAAGTAGCCTAGATAATCAAGTTACAAATCTTGTGCCCTCCTAATCATTGTGTATGTAAATGACCAAACACCCAAATGAAGTTTTGAAAAGAAATTGAAAGAACAAATACCATTTACCAATAATAGCTCCTGCCTTTAATGTGTTTTAATCTTCCATTTTTTAAGCAGAGGAGGACATTTCGGGCAAAGCGCCTCTACCTTCTCCCCTCTGTGACAACACAGCTATTGGAAGTTCAGAGATCCCCATAGTTTAATGTCAGGGTGCTTTTCTTCTGTTAAATCAAAATGAAATTAATTTTGAAGCAGCACTTTACATTTGTAACTCCATTTTCCTAAAATAGAATGCAGCTTATCCTGCACAGGTATAGATTTTCAAAGACACTTAGAATGATACTTGGTTATGAGTATTATTTCTGAGTGGTAATATTTGGGGGTGAATTATTATTATTACTATTATTACTATTATTATTACTACTATTATTATTATTGTGTTTTCACATATTGTTGAAAATGTTGAGGTTTTTTTTTGTTCTGTTCTGTTTTGTTTTTTTTAATTGAGAGTCAATGAAAACACAATGAGATGTTCTATTAAGGTGGTTGTGTACAAGTAAAGGCCCATTCCTTCCTTTATTTTTGAATGTCTCTTAAACAAAACTTTAAATATATTTTTATTGATTTGCTGGTAGTTTTATTTTTATTAAATTGCTCACAGTACCTAGCATAAGCAAGGCACATAATCCATGTTCATTAAAAATAATATTGATTTTTGTTTTCTAAAATGTCTCAGGGACTGTTCACACTCCACAATAGTAAGAGTTTAAAACATTGTTGACACAAAGTTACTTGTAATTTATTCTCTAACTTATTAATTGCAATAGAAGAACAGCTAACTCCTCTATAATAACAACAAAAGAAAAGGCAATTTAGGTAGTTTAAGGATGCCCCAAGCCTTTCACACTTATGACAAAGTATTATATTTAAATGCACTCTGTCATAGTCTACTGCCCAGGGCAACAGTCCCAAACAAACTTTCTAATTCTTAAGACCATAGCCCTGTCACTTTATCTATATTATTATATTATATTATGAATTATATTTATTCATAAGAGTTATGCTGCAGCACACACACATATTTGGAGGTCACTTCTGAGAGTTGGCTTTCTTTTTCCATCACGTGGGACCTAGGGATTAATCTCAGATGATAAACCTTGACATCAAGTGCCTTAACACACTAAGTCCTGCCCTTAGGTTCCATTTTCCCCAATGAAACAATATGTGCTTCATGGGACTTAAAATTATACTTTCTATCAAATGACCTAGATCAACACAACAGGACAGCCTGGTATTGCAGGAAAAAGAACAGGCAGGAAATGCATGTGTTTAAACATCAAGGGCCTGCAAGAACTCTCCAACTCAGGTGGTAAGGACTATCCTCTCCCCACAAGGATATGGTGACTTCTTGAACTCATTAAGAATAATTCAGGAGATAAATAGTTAAGTGTTTGAATGAGTGTGATGTTTGCTCACCACAATCAACTGAGTGGTCTGGAATAATAGGGAAAAACATCCTGGAGAAGGTGCAGACGTTTGTGGCAAGATTTACTTACATGAGGGGGAAAAGAAGGTCATGGCTGATAGACAGACAGCAGACAGACAGACAGACAGACAGACAGACAGACAGACAGACAGACAGATAGATAGATAGATAGATAGATAGATAGATAGATAGATACATAGATACATAGATACATAGATACATAGATAGATACATAGATACATAGATAGATACATACATAGATACAGAGATAGATACAGATAGATACAGAGATAGATACAGAGATACATAGATACAGAGATACATAGATACATAGATAGATACATAGATAGATACATAGATACATAGATAGACAGGGCTTAATCTACTAACAATGTACAAGTTAGAGTTAGATACAGACCTGTTTGATTCTGAATCCATGGATTCAGGGTTGATGGAAACCACCTCAAAGATGGAAGGCAAAAATGCTAAATAGGGTAAATAAGAGGAAGTTGTGGTTTGAGATACAGAGCCATTTATAGTCCATGTTCTTAAAATGTTAGCATTTGAAAATAAGTACTAATTGATAAAGTCACATTCATAGTCAGATACAGATAGCTTTACACACAGGATGCTTCCTCCCCACCCCATCCTCTCACTGTAGGGAGTCTTCCTATCTCACACTCTCTGTTTCAGTCCCTTATCTCTCATCTTCTATTATTCTACAAAGGTAAAGGGATGCCTGCTCCATGAAAAGAAATTCTGGAGACCAAGAAGGCAAAGGTCATATAAAAAGGAAGAGAGACAAAAGCAGCAGTTCCCTACTCCACTGAGGAGCTTGGAGCTTCCAAGGAGTGAGCTCCTTCTATAGGAGCTCTTTCAATGTCTCGGAGAATGAAATGAAAACCCCAGTGTAGCTCCCAAAGCCCACAACTTTCTCACCCATTCTTGCTCCCATGCGTGCTTCTGCAGTCCTGCTTTAAAGGCTCTATGTCATTCTTCTCTGATTGCTTAGGAGCTACCAGGTCAAGGCAGTTTCTCCTTCACAGAACCGACTGATTTTATCACAACCTCTTGTCTTCCTGTTTCTGCTACCCAGTTATGTACCCTGGCTGTATCTCTGGCTTGGTCTTCCATTCTCACTGCTTTCACAATGCCATATTTTTGGCTTCCTTGTTACTGTGCCTAGAGCCAAATTTAATGCCACCAGCCAGATCACACCAAGCCCCAGCTCTGAAAGACTATGCATCGCCACCTCCTGTACCAAGATGTCTAAATTTCTTAGTTCATTCCAACCCATTCTCTGAACACTGGCTGTATCCACAGTCTCAGGCTTACCTGTCCCTCCATCCCTCTGTTTTCCTTATTAAACACTAATGTCACACATCATTGACTCTCATAGACTTTTCTAATTGTGCCACTTCAGCTCCAATGTGTCCTCCATCACTCTTTTTCTCCTTTTCTACCTAGATTGTTATTTTGTTTCAAGACTCTATACAACCATCTCACCTTTCTCCTAGAATCATGCTGGATCAGTCAAGGTGGGATTAGCTAGAACAAAGTAAACCATATAATACTTTAGTGAAGTATTATACATAGCAGCACTGCTCACTTCTCCTAGAGTCTACCCCATCAATGAGTGAAGAAATAAAGGAAGGTAAAGTTCTCAGTTATCTCTGTAGTACTCTCCTGTATCCCACAGAGACTGGGCTTCCCCAGAACCTGTCTATTCTAATCAATATACATCTACAAAGCATCTACTGAAGTATGAATGATGCAGCATTTAGATAGAGAATTGAACTAGTTAGTTTGTGTGTGTGTGTGTGTGTGTGTGTGTGTGTGTGTGTGTGTGTGTGTATGTGTGTGTGTGTGTGTGTGTGTACTTTGTATACTTTGGCAAGGGACATGTATAAGTAGCTATACATTTTACTTCATCATTGTGCCCTGAGGTTTCATTTTGCCATCAAAGATATGAGGAATTACTAGCAGATTCAATGTCAGACCAAACCTGAATTCAATACTTAGAAAGGATCCCTAAAATGAAGACACTCGTGCACTTGCTTGAGTACTGTAAGAGATTTCCATGGACACAGATAGCATCTGATTATTATAAAATGCTTTCATAGCTGACAAAATGAATTCTGATCCTTTTGATTTCTACCGGGGCACTATAAGTTACATAGCCAACTATTGTTTCCCTTCACTTCATAAATGGGGAAACTGAGTCTTTCTGTGGTCTTCTGTCTTATTTATAATCAAACAGCTAGTCAAGGAGTAATCTAACATTTCAAGCCAGTCTTTTGATCTCTGTTTGAATGATCTTAGTACCAAACTACCCCTACTCCAGAGAGTCATTTTAGTAGCAAGCTTCTATAAATCTGATTTACATCTTTATAAACACAGCAGACCACTGCCTTTTTATATTTTTTATCACAATGGAAACTCTGGGGACCTAAAGACATGGGAATCTGCATCAGGGATGATTCCTTCGTTTACCAGACATAGTCAAGATTTGAGCAATCTTACTAACACTTTAACTAAATGATTTCCTTGTATGTACAAACCAGTACACCCCTCGTGCCAAATCCAGCACTGAGCAAGAAGTTAGAATGGCTGCTGAGAACTCCAACCTACTCTTCCTACATCTATGTGGAACTATTCAAAATGGTAATTCAGTGTGAGGCAGTAACTCAGAGTAAGCAGGTCCATCACTCATATAAGGGTGGGTGCAGCCTCCAGGGCTCTTATGTCTTTTGCCAGAGACAGCGTTTCTTCTCAAGCCCTCACTCATCCTCCATAAGATTTATTTCTCTCGCATGCCCTTCATACATAGCAGCACTGCTCACTTCTCCTAGAGTCAATCACCAGATGCCAAGAGTTTTGAATGTCTCCTTGAGGGAGATTTAAAGAGAGACTTAGCTTCAAGGTCAAGCATGTTTAGTGCAGGAATGATGAGGGGCACACTAAATTCCAGAAAGGATGGCAGGTGAACTCTGAGACAGGTAGACTCAGTCAGGGGAAGGTGGACAGAGCTGGAAATGAGAAAGACCATAAAGAACCTACTATGTACTTTTCTAGCTATACTAAGTGGCTGTCTGCCCTTGGCCTTGCATTTCTTGACAGTTGTAACTCAAGTCCTGCTATTCAGGGGTAGAAACTACATAGTCCCACACCAAGAGGTTCCAAAGGCAAAGAATTCTAGTGTGGCTCCCAACAAGAGAGAACAAATTTGACAAAAGTTGGCACTGAAGGGACTCAACTAATAATATCCTTTCCCTCACCTGAGTTTAGAACTGTGGGGTAAGTCTTGGAGCTTGTCAAATGAAGACCCAGCAAAAGAGTGTCACAGTTCCCTGTAAATGTGATGTGTGACTGTATACCTATATGTATACCCTTTCTTTATTTACTTATTTTGTAATTTTTTTATTCTTTGGACTCTTCATAGGTCAACATAATGCACTTTAATTATTTTTCCTCTCATTACTCTCTTGTTTTCTCTCGCTCTCCTTCTGCAGCACTTCTTTCTAACAAGTTGCTTCTCTCTCATGTGTCTCTGTGTGTTAGTGTGTATGTTAGAGTTGAGTTTACTGTATCAGCATGGATGATGAGAGGTGATTTACTAGAGCATGGTATCTTATGTAATATATATATATATATATATATATATATATATATATATATATATGTGTGTGTGTGTGTGTGTGTGTGTGTATAATTATATATATGTGTGTGTGTGTAATTATTTATATATATATAAATTATATATATAATTTATTTTATTAGCGCAACTAGTGTGTGTGTGTGTGTGTGTGTGTGTGAGAGAGAGAGAGAGAGAGAGAGAGAGAGAGAGAGAGAGAGAGAGAGAGAGAGAGACTTTGATAAAACCTGAGTACTTCACCAGAGTCACAAGTTTTATGTGTGTGTGTGGGGGGGTAACTTGTTCACTTTATATCCTGCTCACTACCCATAACTCCCTCCTCCAATCTTTCCTCCATCCCCTCCACTCTTCTCCTCTGAGTGGGTAGGGGTATCCCTGGGTGTCCCCCAACTCTTGTATATCAAGTTGCTGTGAAGCTCAGTACCTCCTTTCCCACCGAGGCCAGACAAGGTAGCCCAGCTAGTACATATAACACTTACAGGCAACAGCTTTTGGAATAGTACCAGCTCCAGTTGTTTTTGACCCACATGAAGACCAAGCTGTATTTCTGCTACATTTGTGCAGTGGGCCTAGGTCCAGCCTACTCTTTAGTTGGTAGTTCAGTCTCTAAGAGACCCAAGGGTCCAGGTTAGTTGACTCTGTGGGTCTTCCTGTAGAGTTCTTACCTCCTTAGGAGTGGCAATCCTTCCTCCTATTTTTCCATAAGAGCCTCCAAGCTTCATCTATTGTTTGACTGTGCGTGACTGCATCTGTCTGAGTTAGCTGCTGGATGTAGCCTCTCAGAGGACAGCCATGCTAAACTTATTGTCTACAAGAGTAACAGAGTATCGTAAATAGTGTCATGGATCTCAAGTTGGGCTGGTTATTGGTTGGCCATTCCCCTGCAGTCTCTGCTCCATCCTCCATCCCTACATTTCTTGGAGAAAGAGGGTAAGCAGCTCTGTCTTGTCCCTGATTTTAGTGGAATTCCTTTAAGTGTCTCTCCATTTTGCTTGATGGTCACTACTGGCTTGTTGTATGTTGTTTTGATTATATTTAAGTATGTGCCTTATATCCCTGACCTCTCTGATACTTTTAACATGAAGTGATGTTTGATTTTGTCAAAGGTTTTTTGAGCATTTAATGTGAATGATCCTGTGATTTTATTCTTTCAGTTTGTTTATATGGTAGATTATATTGATGGAATTTTGAATATTGAACCACCTCTGTATCCCTGGGATGAAGCTTACTTGATCATGATCGATGATGTCCTTGTTGGATTTAGTTTTTTTAATTCAGTTCCTGGATTTAGTTTCGCATGTATTTTATTTACTATTTTTTGCATTAATATTCATAAGATAAATCGGTCTAAAGTTCTCTTTCTTTGTTGAGTGTTTGCATGGCTTCAGGTCAACTGTGGCTTCATAGAATGAGTTTGGCTGTATCCCTTCTGTTTCTATTTTGTGGAATCATTTGAGGACTATTGGTATTAGCTCTTCTTTGAAAGTCTTGAAGAGTTCTGCATTAAGCCCATCAGGCCCTAGGCTTTTTTGTGCCTGGGAGACTTATTAGGGGGTTATAGGACTGTTTAAATAATTTACCTGATCTTGATTTAACTTTGGTAAATGGTATCTGTCTAGAAAATCAACCATTGCATTGTGATTTTCCAATTTTGTGGATTACAGTGCTTTGAAGTAAGACATAATGATTCTTTGAGTTCCACAGTTTCTGTTATGTCACTCTCTTCATCTCTGATTTTGTTTATTTGGATATTGTCTTTCTATCTTTTGGTTACTTTGGCTAAGTGTTTGTCTCTTTTCTTTATTTTCTCAAAGAACCAGCTCTTGGTTTACTTGATTCTTTGTATTGTTTTCTTTGTATTAATTCCAGCCCTGATTTTGATTATTTCCTAATTTCTACTCCTCTCAGGTATGCTTCCTCCTTTTTTCTAGAGTTTTAAGGTGTACTTTTATTTTGCTGGTATGAGAGCTTTCTAATTATTTTATGGAGACATTTTGTGCTATCAGTTTTCCTCTTTAGCACTGCTTTCATTGTTTCCCATAAATTTGGGTATGTTGTGCCTTCATTTTCATTGTATTCTATAAAGTTTTTAATTTCTTTCTTTATTTCTTACCTGACCCAGAGATCATTGAGTAGAAAGTTGTTCAATTTCTATGAGTGTATAGGCTTTATGTGTTTCTGTTGTTGTTGAAGTCCAGCTTTAATTGATGATGGTCTGATAAGATACAAGGTGTTATTTCAAGTTTCTTATATTTTGAGGCTTGCTTTGTGACTATATGGCCAGTTTGGAGAAGGATCCATGAGGTGTTGAGACATTTTGTGTTTGGGTGAAATATTCTGTAGATGTCTATTAGTTCCATTTTATTCATAATTTTGTTAGTTTTGTTATTTCTCTATTTAATTTTTGCCTGGATTACCTGTTAAGTGGTAAGAGTGGAGTGGTAAAGCCTCCCACTATTAATGTATGGAGCTTGACATGCAATTTAAGCTTAAACTATGTTTCATTTTTTTTTAAATTGCAAACATCCCTTTATTTTTTTTATTACATATTTTCCTCAATTACATTTCCAATGCTATCCCAAAAGTCCCCCATACCGCCCCCCACTTCCCTACCCTCCCATTCCCATTCTTTTGGCCCTGGCATTCCCCTATATTGGGGCATATAAAGTTTGCAAGTCCAATGGGCCTCTCTTTCCAGTGATGGCCGACTAGGCCATCTTTCGATACATATGCAGCTAGAGACAAGAGCTCCGGGGTACTGGTTAGTTCATCATGTTGTTCCAACTATAGGGTTGCAGATCCCTTTAGCTCCTTGGGTACTTTCTCTAGCTTCTCCATTGGGAGCCCTGTGATACATCCAATAGCTGACTGTGAGCATCCATTCCTGTGTTTGCTAGGCCCCTGCATAGTCTCACAAGAGACAGCTATCTTTGGGTCCTTTCAGTAAAATCTTGCTAGTATATGCAATGGTGTCAGCGTTTAGAAGCTGATTATGGGATGGATCCCTGGATACGGCAGTCTCTAGATGGTCCATCCTTTCATCACAGCTCCAAACGTTGTCTCTGTAACTCCTTCCATGGGTGTTTTGTTCCCAATTCTAAGAAGGGGCACAGTGTCCACATTTTGGTCTTCATTCTTCTTGAGTTTCATGCGTTTAGCAAATTGTATCTTATATCTTGGGTATCCTAAGTTTTGGGCTAATATCCACATATCAGTGAATACATATTGTGTGAGTTCCTTTGTGATTGTGTTACCTCACTCAAGATGATGCCCTCCAGGTCCATCCATTTGGCTAGGAATTTCATAAATTCATTCTTTTTAATAGCTGAGTAGTACTCCATTGTGTAAATGTACCATAATTTCTGTATCCATTCCTCTGTTGAGGGACATCTGGGTTCTTTCCAGCTTCTGGCTATTATAAATAGGGCTGCTATGAACATAGTGGAGCATGTGTCCTTCTTACCGGTTGGGACATCTTCTGGATATATGCCCAGAAGAGGTATTGCTGGATCCTCTGGTAGTACTATGTCCAATTTTCTGAGGAACCGCCAGACTGATTTCCAGAGTGGTTGTACAAGCTTGCAATCCCACCAACAATGGAGGAGTGTTCCTCTTTCTCCACATCCCCGCCAGCATCTGCTGTCACCTGAATTTTTGATCTTAGCCATTCTGACTGGTGTGAGGTGGAATCTCAGGGTTGTTTTGATTTGCATTTCCCTGATGATTAAGGATGTTGAACATTTTTTCAGGTGCTTCTCTGCCATTTGGTATTCTTCAGGTGAGAATTCTTTGTTCAATTCTGAGCCCCATTTTTTAATGGGGTTATTTGACTTTCTGGAGTCCACCTTCTTGAGTTCCTTATATATATTGGATATTAGACCCTTATCTGATTTAGGATAGGTAAAGATCCTTTCCCAATCTGTTGGTGGTTTTTTTGTCTTATTGATGGTGTCTTTTGCCTTGCAGAAGCTTTGCAGTTTCATGAGGTCCCACTTGTCAATTCTCGATCTTACAGCACAAGCCATTGCTGTTCTATTCAAGAATTTTCCCCCTGTGCCCATATCTTCAAGGCTTTTCCCCACTTTCTCCTCTATAAGTTTCAGTGTCTCTGGTTTTATGTGAAGTTCCTTGATCCACTTAGACTTGACCTTAGTACAAGGAGATAGGAATGGATCGATTCGCATTCTTCTACATGATAACAACCATTTGTTGAAAATGCTGTCTTTCTTCCACTGGATGGTTGTAGCTCCCTTGTCGAAGATCAAGTGACCGTAGGTGTGTGGGTTCATTTCTGGGTCTTCAATTCTATTCCATTGGTCTATTTGTCTGTCACTATACCAGTGCCATGCAGTTTTTATCACAATTGCTCTGTAGTAAAGCTTTAGGTCTGGCATGGTGATTCCACCAGAGGTTCTTTTATCCTTGAGAAGAGTTTTTGCTATCCTAGGTTTTTTGTTATTCCAGATGAATTTGCAGATTGCACTTTCTAATTCTTTGAAGAATTGAGTTGGAATTTTGATGGGGATTGCATTGAATCTGTAGATTGCTTTTGGCAAGATAGCCATTTTTAAAATGTTGATCCTGCCAATCCATGAGCATGGAAGATCTTTCCATCTTCTGAGATCTTCTAGAATTTCTTTCTTCAGAGACTTGAAGTTCTTATTATACAGATCTTTCACTTCCTTAGTTAGAGGCACGCCAAGATATTTTATATTATTGGTGACTATTGAGAAGGGTGTTGTTTCCCTAATTTCTTTCTCAGCCTGTTTATTCTTTGTGTAGAGAAAGGCCATTGATTTGTTTGAGTTAATTTTATATCCAGCTACTTCACCGAAGCTGTTTATCAGGTTTAGGAGTTCTCTGGTGGAATTTTTAGGGTCACTTATATATACTATCATATCATCTGCAAAAAGTGATATTTTGACTTCATCTTTTCCAATTTGTATCCCTTTGATCTCCTTTTGTTGTCGAATTGCTCTGGCTAGGATTTCAAGTACTATGTTGAATAGATATGGAGAAAGTGGACAGCCTTGTCTAGTCCGTGATTTTAGAGGGATTGCTTCAAGCTTCTGACCATTTACTTTGATGTTGGCTACTGGTTTGCTGTATATTGCTTTTATCATGTTTAGGTATGGGCCTTGAATTCCTGATCTTTCCAAGACTTTTATCATGAATGGCTGTTGGATTTTGTCAAATGCTTTTTCTGCATCTAAGGAGATGACCATGTGGTTTTTGTCTTTGAGTTTGTTTATATACTGGATTACGTTGATGGATTTCCGTATATTGAACCATCCCTGCATCCCTGGGATGAAACCTACTTGGTCAGGATGGATGATTGTTTTGATGTGTTCTTGGATTCGGTTAGCAAGAACTTTATTGAGGATTTTTGCATCAATATTCATAAGGGATATTGGTCTGAAGTTTTCTATCTTTGTTGGGTCTTTTTGTGGTTTAGGTATCAGAGTAATTGTGGCTTCATAGAATGAGTTGGGTAGAGTACCTTCTGTTTCTATTTTGTGGAATAGTTTTTGAAGAACTGGGATTAGATCTTCTTTGAAGGTCTGATAGAACTCTGCACTAAACCGATCTGGTCCTGGGCTTTTTTTGGCTGGGAGACTATTAATGACTGCTTCTATTTCTTTGGGGGATATAGGGCTGTTTAGATCATTAACCTGATCTTGGTTCAACTTTGGTACCTGGTATCTGTCTAGGAACTTCTCCATTTCATCCAGGTTCTCCAGTTTTGTTGAGTATAGCCTTTGGTAGAAGGATCTGATGGTGTTTTGGATGTCTTCAGGATCTGTTGTTATGTCTCCTTTTTCATTTCTGATTTTGTTAATTAGAATGCTTTCACTGTGCCCTCTAGTGAGTCTGGCTAAGGGTTTATCTATCTTGTTGATTTTCTCAAAGAACCAGCTCCTTAATTGGTTGATTCTTTGAATAGTTCTTTTTGTTTCCACTTGATTGTTTTCGCCCCTGAGTTTGATTATTTCCTGCCATCTACTCCTCTTGGGTGAATTTGCTTCCTTTTGTTCTAGTGCTTTTAGGTATGTTGTCAAGCTGCTAATGTGTGTTCTTTCTAGTTTCTTTTTGGAGGCACTCAGAGCTATGAGTTTTCCTCTTAGAAATGCTTTCATTGTGTCCCATAAGTTTGGGTATGTTGTGGCTTCATTTTCATTGAACTCTAAAAAGTCCTTAATTTCTTTCTTTATTCCTTCCTTGACCAAGGTATCATTGAGAAGAGTGTTGTTCAGTTTCCATGTGAAGGTTGGCTTTCTATTATTTATTTTGTTATTGAAGATCAGCCTTAGTCCATGGTGATCTGATAGGATGCATTGGACAATTTCAATATTTTTGTATCTGTTGAGTCCTGTTTTGTGCCCAATTACGTGGTCAATTTTGGAGAAGGTACCATGAGGTGCTGAGAAGAAAGTGTATCCTTTTGTTTTAGGGTAAAATGTTCTGTAGATATCTGCCAGATCCATTTGATCCATAACTTCTGTTAGTTTCACTGTGTCTCTGTTTAGTTTCTGTTTCCATGATCTGTCCATTGGTGAAAGTGGTGTGTTGACGTCTCCCACTATTTTTGTATGAGGTGCAATGTGTGCTTTGAGATTTACTAAAGTTTCTTTAATGAATGAGGTTGCCTTTGTATTTGGAGCATAGATATTCAGGATTGATAGTTCCTCTTGGAGGATTTTACCTTTGATGAGTATGAAGTGCCCCTCCCTGTCTTTTTTGATGACTTTGGGTTGGAAGTCAATCTTATCAGATATTAGAATGGCTACTCCAGCTTGTTTCTTCATACCATTTGCTTGGAAAATTGTTTTCCAGCCTTTCATTCTGAGGTAGTGTCTATCTTTTTCTCTGAGATGAGTTTCCTGCAAGCAGCAAAATGTTGGGTCTTGTTTGTGTAGCCAGTTTGTTAGTCTATGTCTTTTTATCGGGGAGTTGAGTCCATTGATATTAAGAGATATTAAGGAAAAGTAATTGTTGTTTCCTGTTATTTTTGTTGTTAAAGTTGGCATTCTGTTCTTGTGGCTGTCTTCTTTTAGGTTTGTTGAGGGATTACCTTCTTGTTGTTTCTAGGGCGTGGTTCCTGTCCTTGTATTGGTTTTTTTCTGTTATTATCCTTTGAAGGGCTGGATTCGTGGAGAGATAATGTGTGAATTTGGTTTTGTTGTGGAATACTTTGGTTTCTCCATCTATGTTAATTGAGAGTTTGGCTGGGTATAGTAGCCTGGGCTGGAATTTGTGATCTTTTAGTGTCTGTATAACATCTGTCCAGGATCTTCTGGCTTTCATAGTCTCTGGTGAAAAATCTGGTGTAATTCTGATAGGCTTGCCTTTATATGTTACTTGGCCTTTTTCTCTTACTGCTTTTAGTATTCTATCTTTATTTAGTGCATTTGTTGTTCTGATTATTATGTGTCGGGAGGTATTTCTTTTCTGGTCCAGCCTATTTGGAGTTCTGTAGGCTTCTTGTATGTTCATGGGCATCTCTTTCTTTAGATTTGGGAAGTTTTCTTCTATAATTTTGTTGAAGATGTTTGCTGGTCCTTTGAGTTGAAAATCTTCATTCTCATCCACTCCTATTATCCGTAGGTTTGGTCTTCTCATTGTGTCCTGTATTTCCTGGATGTTTTGAGTTAGGATCTTTTTGCATTTTCCATTTTCCTTGATTGTTGTGCCGATGTTCTGTATGGAATCTTCTGCACCTGAGATTCTCTCTTCCATCTCTTGTATTCTGTTGCTGATGCTTGCATCTATGGTTCCAGATTTCTTTCCTAGGGTTTCTATCTCCAGTGTTGCCTCATTTTGGGTTTTCTTTATTGTGTCTACTTCCCTTTTTAAGTCTAGTATGGTTTTGTTCATTTCCATCATCTGATTGGATGTGTTTTCCTGTTTCTCTTTAAGGACTTCTACCAGTTTGGTTGTGTTTTCCTGTTTTTCTTTAAGGACTTGTAACTCTTTAGCCATGTTCTCCTGTAGTTCTTTAAAGTCCTTCTTGATGTCCTCTATCATCATCATGAGATATGCTTTTAAATCCAGGTCTAGCTTTTCAGGTGTGTTGGGGTGCCCTGGACTGGGGGAAGTGGGAGTGCTGGGTCCTGATGATGGTGAGTGGTCTTGGTTTCTGTTAGTAGGATTCTTACGTTTACCTCTCGCCATCTGGTAATCTCTGGAGTTGTTATAGTTGTCTCTGTTCAGAGGTTGTTCTTCTGGTGATTCTGAGTATAGTCTGTCAGCAGACCTGGGAGACAGGCTCTCTCCTCTGAGTTTCAGTGGTTAGAGCACTCCCTGCTGACAATCTTTCCTCTTAAAGGGAAGGTGTACAGATATCTGGTGTTTGGACCTCCTCCTGGTCGAAGAAGAAGGCGGAAAACAGGACCTTTCCCAGATGCTGTGTTGCTTTGGCAGGTCACAGAAGCTGTAGGCTTCTGTGGTGCACACTCTCAGCTGTGCAGACTAACTTCCTAAGTTCAGTGGAGTCCTGGATCCAAGGTGTGCTCCCTGCTCCTGAGGCAGAGGGCTCCTGTGCAGGGCAGATCACTGTCTTCCAGCTGGGAGGGTGCCGGATGTCTGCGGCCCCAAAAGGGTGCTGCCTCAGCGGCTCTGTGGCTCCCGCCTGTCCCAGAACTGTCTGCCTCTGTGGTCCTCACTCTCACCTGTACAGACTAAGTTCGGCGGAGTCCCGGATCCAAGATGGCGCTCCCTGCAGGGCAGCTCACTGTCCTCCGGCTGGGAGGGTGCAGGATGTCTGTGGCCCCAAAAGGGTGCTGCCTCAGCGGCTCTGTGGCTCCCGCCTGTCCCAGAAGCTGTCTGCCTCTGTGGTCCTCACTCTAACCTGTACAGACTAAGTTCGGCGGAGTCCCAGAGCCAAGATGGCGCTCCCTGCAGGGCAGATCACTGTCCTCACTATGTTTCATTTTACAAATGTGGGTTCCCTTATGTTTGGGGCATATATGTTCAGAATTGAGATATCATTTTAGTAGATTTTTCTACCAACTTTCTACCTTCTCTCTCATTTGATTAATTTTTCTTGAAAGTCTATTTTATTAGATATTAGAATGGCTACTCCAGCTTGCTTCTTGGGTCTGTTTGCTTGGAAAACTTTTTTTCCAGTCTTTTACTCTGAGGTCATATCTGTCTTTATTGTCAGGGTATGTTTCTTGTACATAGCAGAATGATGGGCCCTGTTTTCACTCCATTCTATTAGCCTGTGTCTTTTCACTGGGGAAATTGAGTCTATTGATGTTTAGAGATATCAATTACAGGTGAGTGTTATTTCCTGTTATTTTGGTGTTGGTAGTATTAGTGTGTGTGTGTGTGTGTGTGTGTGTTTCTCCTGATTGTGCTAATATGGAGTTACTTATTTCCTTCTCCTGATTGTGCTAATATGGAGTTACTTATTTCCTGTGTTTTCTTGGATGTACTTCTCCTCCTTGAATTGGAGTTTTCCTTCTAGTATTTTCTATAGGGCTGAATTTGTTGATAGATATTGTTTGAATTTGGATTTGTCTTGAAATATCTTGTTTTCTCCATCTATGAAGATTTAGAATTTTGCCAGGTATAGTAGTCTACATTTGCATCTGTGTGTTTTTTGGGTTTTTTTGTTGTTGTTCTTTTTTGTTTGTTTGTTTGTTTGTTTTGTTAGAGATTGCTACATATCTGCCCAGGTCCTTCAAGCTTTTAGAGTCTCTGCTGAGAAGTAGGGTGTAATTAATGACAGGTCTGCCTTTGTATGTTACCTGCTCTTTTCCATTGCTGCTTTTAATATTCTTTCTTTGTTCTGTAAATTTTTTGTTTTGATCATTATGTGGTGGGAGAATTTTCTTTTCTGGTCCAGTTTAATTGGTGTTCTATAAGCTTCTTATATGTTTATAGCCATCTCTTTCTTTAGGTTGAAAGTTTTCTTCTATGATTTTATTGGAAATATTTTTCTGAGCCTTGGAGCTGGGACTCTTCATCTTCTTCTATTTCTACTACTCTTAGGTTAGGTCTCTTTGTGTAATCCCAGATTTCCTGTATGTTTTGTGTCAAGAATTTTTTTTTTTTAGATTTAACATTTTCTTTGACTGATGTATCAATTTCTTCAATAGTATCTTCTATGCCTCAGATTCTCTCTTCCATCTCCTGTATTGTTGGCAATGCTTGTATCTGTTGTTTCTGTCCTCCTCCTTAAGTTTTCCATATTCAGGATTCCCCTAGTTTGTGTGTTCTTTATTGCTTTTATTTCTAATTTAAAGTCTTGTAGTCTTATTTCTTTTCTTCACCTGTTTAGTTTTATTTTTCTGTACGACTTTAAGGGGTTGATTTGCTACTTCTTTAAAGACTGCTCTACCTGTTTGATGGTATTTTCCTGTATTTCTTTAAGGGATTTATTAATTCCCTCTTTAAAGGTCTCTATAATCTTTATAAGGTTGGATTTAAGGTCATTGTCTTGTGCTTTGGTTTTGGTAGGATATCCAGGACTTGCTGTAGTAGGATAGCTGTGCTTTGAAGGTTTTATATTGCCCTGGCTTTTGTTGATTGTGTTCTTTTGAGGCCCTTTAAACATCCGGATGGCCTTGGTTCCTGTTGTAGTAAATATTGGGAGGTGGCTTAACCTCAAGGGTCCTGGTATGGCAGGCCTCTGATGGATATCCTTAGGCTGTATGGCTCAGGATCTGCAGATCTGTATGGTTCAGAAACCACAGGTTTGAGGAAGGTGAGCAGAGAGATGGTGGGAGAATGGAGGTATGCCTGGGCTATCAGGCTGCTCAGAGTATCTTGGAGTGCTCAAAGGACTCAATGAGCAGGGCAAATGGGTGGGGAAAGGGAAAATAGCCTGCATGGTTTAGAATCCACAGGTCTGATGCAGGTGGGCAGAGAGGTGGGGGGAGAATGGAGGTCTCCCTGAGATACCAAGCTGCTTGCTCCAGAGAAGTCAGCAAGAAGGGAAAGGGAAAATAAGTATTGGGTGGTAGAAGGGGAAATAAGTATTCTTAACCAATGAGTCATTTCTCTAGCTCCCATATTGTATATAGCTTAAGCAAGTAAGTTCAGCAACTTCATATCACTCTGTTTTTATCTTTCATTATCTTCTCAAACACAAAAAGCTCTGGATATCAGGCTCACTGTCTTAGTCACATTTTTTGATAAAATACTATGACTTGGTATTTAATTAGGTTTACAGTTTCATAAGGTTAGAATCGATGGTGGAATCAAGAAAGAATGGTGACAGGGAAAGCTGAGAGCATATATCTTAATCTGTAAGTAGGAGACAAAGAGTACATGCTGGGAATGACACTAGACTTTTGAAAGCTCAAGCCCTCCCACAGTGACATTCCTTCTCCAGAAAGCCACCTAACCATTTGCAAACAGTTGCAAGACTTAGGGATCAAGTATGAAGACATGTATGAGCCTATGGGAACATTCTTATTCATAGCATCTTCACACATGTAATGCTCACTAAGAACAAGCACTGAAAACAGTAGCTTTCTGTAGCAGAGTGGCTCAAGAACACTTAGAGTATATATAAATTTGGCACCAGATCTACTCCCTCCAAAATTCAACAACAACAAAAGTCAGAGAGGTGATGGCTAGAGAGACCCTCAACTGGAGTTAGGACAAGTGAGAAACAAGACTCGTGGACTTCAGTGCCTAGCATGTGCACCGTCTTCCAAGGGATTCTAATATACCCAATTAACCAGTAGAAAACAGGAGGCAACTGTTTGGTGGCATGACTGCCATCATCCAATAAGTATATGATAGAACTGAAAACTAAATCAGGTTCCAGAAAGATAACTAGAGTGTCAGATAATATGCTCCTACATGCAATTGTCAATGTCTGCCAGTGAATGACTTGCAAATTGAATAAGTATAGACAACTGATGCTCAGGGATCATCTTCCAGCCCAACAGCTACTTAGTAACTACCTAGTGTGTCCAGAGTGCCGTGCTGTACACCAAGTACAAAACTTGACATGACTCAGCATTACAGAACTAGAGTTCGAAGAACTATGACTCAAAGTGGTCTTTGAGTGAGGGAGGCAAAACGGAATACAAAGCCCGGAAGCTGGTGACCTGTCATTCTAGAACATGGGAGAATAAGATAGAAGGGCATTCCAGAATTTCAGGCTAGTCTTGGCTACAGAGTGACTTTCAGAAGAAGAAGAAGAAGAAGAAGAAGAAGAAGAAGAAGAAGAAGAAGAAGAAGAAGAAGAAGAAGAAGAAGAAGAAGAAGAAGAAGAAAGTAAGGACTAGTTAGGGCTCACACAAATTCTGCTGGGTTCCTGCTCTTAGAAGTAACTCAAGCATTGCAAATTAGCTTTGGACCTGGAGTTTGAGAAGCTTGAGCTGACTTTGAGGTTGAATGCATTTGGTAAGGAAGCTGGATCCAGGTTGATTATTAAATGGCAGAAGCCAGTGTAAGTTAAATTTAGAAAGGCAAAGGCCTTGCTGTTATTCCTTCATTGCTTTGACTGTGTTTGTCTCTTGTTCCTTAATGGAGTTATTTTTAAAATGAAAATCTTGTTTTAGAATGAGCCAAATTGATAGGATGCTTATTGTGCTAAGATTGACTGTCAAAAAAGCATGACCAGAAGTAGATCCTAGAAGATCCAAGGAAGAACAAAAGGAGCCCAGTAAATACTTGATACTAATCAAAGGTCTGGATAGCTTCAGATTCATGCGTTTTCTTTGTTTGGCTTAAACACCCCTCTAACCCAAAACACTAGAAATTAGTTTGATGGTTAGATACTTCAGTTCTTAACATTTTCTGGTTTATAAAAAGAAAATAGTGATCAATGGACCAGTTGAACTCAGCATCCAGGACTGGGGAATGTCGAGTAGCCTCTGCTGACCCTGGTCCCCCATGGCATTTCAGGGGTTTTCTTGGGCTGCTGAAGCATCATCCATTGTCATGGTTTTCTAGTGGTATGTGGCTTTCTCATGGAGCAGGAAAGAACTCATCAAAATGTGATGATGTTCTTCCATTGAGACTATATGGCCTTTTTGTTGTTGTTGTTCTTTTGCTGTGTCTACCTTCAGAGTAACAAATAAGATGGAGAGAGCTAGGAGATTATTTCAGACAAATATTAAATCTTTTCAATTAAGATAATTCACTTTTTTTTTCCGTCAGAATCCTCTTTTTTTTTTCTTCCAATCTCTCTCAGAGCTGTCAATTATCCTGGTTTCTTAAATCTTGTTGGTTGAATACATTCTCCCATTACTCAGAGGTTCAATTTATGTACTACACATGCATCTTCTTTACAATACAGATTAATGACATTTTTAGCATCCACTTATTGTATAAATATCATGTGGAGTGAATCAACAAGCATGAATTTCCCCACATAGAGTATCTCTCTAGATGTCCATTATAATTAGCCCCCTGCCTATGCTATTAATTAATCAAAATCTATCCTTTTTCTTATTCTTAATTTATTTGACAGTTTCATTGAGTATAACTGAGAAACAATAAATTATACATATTTAAGATAACTATTAATATTTGTGTACATTACACCAATAAAACTGTCACCACAATTATAAATACCATACTCCATCAAGGTTCCATATGCCACCTTTTTCTTCTTGTTTCTCATTATTCTTTCTGAACCAGCCCACCGTACACACACACAAAAATAATGCATTCTTTGCTTTTTATTTTCTGATCATTTTGTTGGTGTCCATTAATGTACAAAATAGATCTTGATGTAAATTTTTCATGCATGGTATATCCTTGGGTCATATTTAGTCCCCTTTATTTTATCTCTTGTCCCTCCTGGACCCATTTCTCTTTCATAGCATTCCTTTTACTCTCATGATTTCCTAACCCTCAGATTTCACCAATGAATGGAAACATGCAAAACCAGTCCTTTTAATTTAACTATCTTTTAAAGCTTAATTTGCTTATCATGGTGAGCTCCAGTTTCATCAATTTTCTTCAAATTATACAATTTTACTCCTCTTAGATTTCTATTTTATCAAAATAGACACACATTTCTATTTCTATTTTACAGTCATATTTTTGGATTCTAATTAATCTTTTATTTATTTATTTATTTATTTACTTTACATCCCAATCAAAACTCCCTCTCCTCCCAGTCATCCCCCTTTACACACTCCTTTCCTATATGTTTCCTCCCCTACTCCTCTGAGAAGGGATAGGTACCCCTTCACTACGTATCAACCCACCCTGGCACATCAAGCCATTTCAGGACTAAGTGCATCCTTTCACACTGAATCCAGACAAGGTGCCCCAGTTAGGGAAATGGGATCCATAGGCAGGCAACAGAGTCAGGAACAGCCCTAGCTCTAGTTGTTAGGGGACCTACATGAAAACCAAGCTACACATATGCTACATTTGTGGGAGGGGATCTTATACAGTCTATACTTGCTCTTTGGTTGATGGTTCAGTCTATGGGGGCCCCCAAGTGTCAAGGTTAGATAACTCTTCTTGTGGAGATCTATTTTAGATCCCTCAACCCTCCCCCCAACTCTTTCATAAGACTTCCAGATTGCTGGGCAGTGGTGGTACATGCCTTTAATCCCAGCACTTGGGAGGCAGAGGCAGGTGGATTTCTGAGTCCGAGGCCAGCCTGGTCTAAAGAGTGAGTTTCCAGGACAGCCAGGGATACACAGAGAAATCCTGTCTCGAAAAACCAAAATGAAATGAAATGAAATGAAATGAAATTAAATTAAATTAAATTAAAAAAAGACTTCCAGATATCTGTCTAATGCTTTGCTATGGGTCTCTGCATCTGTTTCCATAAGCTACTGGGTGGAACCTCTTTGAGGACATTTGTACTAGGATTCTGTCTGCAAGCCTAACAGAGTATCATTAATAGTGTCAAGAATTAGTTCTTGTCCATGGGATGGGTCTCAAGTTGGGCCAGTCATTGGTTGGCCATTCCCTTAGTTTCTGCTTCATTTTCATCCCTGTACATCTTTTAGGCAGGACACATTATGGGTTGACATTTTTCTGGGTAACTTTGTTTCCTTATCTCTCCACTGAGTCCTCTCTGGCTACAGGAAGTGGCCACTTCAGGCTCCATATTTCCCATTGCTACAATCATATTTTCAACATGGCTGATTTTCATGCAGTAATTTTGAAGTTCACATATACTGATATAATTTATTTATTTTGTAGGTGAGTAGTATTCTACTCCATGGGTAGACCATTGATGGACTATACCTCTGTCTTCTGATGAAGGTTTAGACAGCTGCCAATTTGGGGTCAATTACAAATAAAGTTGATGGAATCACTTGTACACTAGTGTTTGTACGGGCTTATGCGTTCCTGTTGTGGATTAATACCTAGAAATAAAATGGTTGGATCAAATGTCATGTTTATGTCTAGTCTATAAAACCTCTCTACATGTTTTCTAAATATATTCTACCAAGTGCATTTCCACCAGCTAGTAAGCCAAGAGTCTTCTTTGTTCCACATTATCCCCAGAAGTAGTAATATGGTGCCTTTATAGTTTTAGCTGTTACAGTGTATATGCAGCAACATTTTAATGTTTTTTTAAAGATTTATTTATTTATTATATGTAAGTACACTGTAGCTGTCTTCAGACACTCCAGAAGAGGGCGCCAGATCTCATTACGGATGGTTGTTAGCCACCATGTGGTTGCTGGGATTTGAACTCTGGACCTTTGGAAAAGCAGTCGGGTGCTCTTACCCACTGAGCCATCTCACCAGCCCCCAACTTTTACATTTTAATGTTTTAACTTATGGCTGGTATGATGCTCAAGTAGTAGCCTATTTCTGTGTTTTTAATTTCCATATGAGCAGTGATTACTGTGGCTCAGAAACTTTTCATATGCTTTTATAGTTGTCTGTACATTCTTTTCATACAGTGTCTGTTCAAGTCTCTTTTTATTTTTAAAATTTGCTTATTCCTTACTACTAAGTTTAGCGAGTTCTTTATATATTCCGAATACATTCTTTATCATGTGTATATGTTACAAATTTTCCAGTGATTTCTGTAATTTTTTTTGTTTGTTTATGGGTTTTTTTTGCTTTATTTTTTTATTTTTTTATTTCTTACTAGATTTTTTTAAATTTACATTTCAAATGTTATCCCTGTTCCTAGTTTCCCCTCCAAAAATCCTCTCTCCCCTCTCCCCAATCCCCTGCTCTCCAACACACCCACTCCTCCTTCCTGGCCCTGGCACTCCCCTATACTGGGGCATAGAACCTTCACAGGACCAAGGGCCTTTCCTCTCATTGATGACTGACTAGGCCATCCTCTGTTACATATGCAGCTAGAGACATGAGTCCCACCATGTGTTTTCTTTGTTTGGTGGTTTAGTCCCTGGCAACACTGGGGGTACTGGTTAGTTCATATTGTTCCTCCTATCAGGCTTCAAACCCCTTCAGCTCCTTGGGTACTTTCTCTAGCTCTTTCATTGGGGACACTGTTCTCCATCCAATGGATGACTGTGAGCAACCACTTCTGTATTTGCCAGGCACTGGCATCTATATCAGGCTCCTGTCAACAAAATCTTGTTGGCATCTGTAATAGTGTATGGATTTGGTGGTTGTTTATGGGATGGATCCCCAGATGGGGCAGTCTCTGGATGGTCATTCCTTCAGTCTCTGCTCTGAACTTTGTCTCTGTAACTCCTTCCATGGGTATATTGTTCCCATTTCTAAGAAGGATAAAAGTATCCACACTTTGGTCTTCATTCTTCTTGAGTTTCATGTGTTTTGTAAATTATATCTTAGGCATTCTGAATTTCTGGGCCAAATACACTCATGTGAGTCTATTGTTAAATGCTGTGTTCTGTTAAGGTCAATTCTCTGTCCATCTCTATTTAGTGTACCTTCATGATAAGTCTTGAAGTCAGAAAATGTTAGCCCTTTAACTTTTCTACTGAAGTTTGAATTATTGTATTTCTGTTGAACTTTAAACAAACTTGTCAATTTCTATACAGAATATTGTTTGCTTCTTAATGGAATTGTAATCCATCTAAAGATCAATTTGAGGAGACACAACATCTGAACATATTGATCCATCAATTTGTGAACATGGTATACCTCTCTATTTCTTTAGAACATGTTCAATTTCTGTCCAATAGTTTATAGATTTCAATATGAGAAAAAATAATTTTCCAAGCCAGGCTATCCTAGCTGCATAGGAGGCTGAAGCAGGAAGACTGAAAATTCAAAGCCCTTCCTGGCACAGAGTAAGTTCAAGGCTAAATTAGACAACTTTGTAAAATATTACCTCAAAATGAAAGTAGCAGTGACTTAAGGAAGTAGTTCAGATACACTGTACTTATTTCATCTATGAAAAGATCAAGACTAAATACCTCACATAGAAAGGAAGGAAGAAGGAAGGAAGGAAGGAAGGAAGGAAGGAAGGGAGGGAGGGAGGGAGGGAGGGAGGGAGGGAGGGAGGGAGGGAGAGAGGGAAGGAGGGAGGGAGGGAGGGAGGGAGGAAGGAGAGGGAGGGACATAGGGAGGAAGGAATACAAAGAGTGAGGAAAGAGAGTGAGAGAGAGAAGAGAGAGGAAGAAAGATTTTGTATATTTGATATTATTACAGGTAGTATTTTTAATGTTTCCATTCTATTGAGTATTTGCTAATAGAAGTACTACTATATGTTAAATAGATATTTTTTTAATATAACTTGACACACTGGCTAATTCTAATAGTATATTAGGTATATTTTTCTATACTAAAAAGGAATTTTGACATGAACATTCATTTTGACACACTCATGTTGCCTACATTAAAAAACTATACATATTTTTCTTTCTTTTCCATCATTTTTATGCATTGTCTCACTGTCTAGAATCTCCAGTATAAGAATAAACAAACACAGGTAGAGCAGATACTCTTGATTTAGGGAGAAAGCATATGATGTGAGTTTGCAAGGTTTCATCAAATGTTATACTAGAATGGGTGGAATATTTTTTCTTATCAAACAACTCCAAAGTACACATAAATATTAAACTTGAAAAAGGACAGAGAATAAAGAAAACTATAACAGTAGATTTTTTATATTAAAAAACATGTAAGCAAGAAAACAGTAGAAAATATATTTTGAATACTAAAAGAATAAAACTGACATTCTATACCAAGCAAACATATTTCAAAATATCAAAGAATGAAGTCTACTAAAAGTGGTAACTGTGTTGGTAAATACATACGTGTTTTTCTTTCTTTGTGTGGATGTTGTGTGTGTATTTTATATAGAATGTATATACAGTATAATATATAGGTGTGTATGTATATATATATATATGTGTAATTATTTATACATATATGTATGCATATATGTATATATACACACATATATATGTATGTATATATGTATACTAGTATGAATGTCAGGTTCATTCAAATTGAGGTTATGACTTCCCGTGTCTCCCTTATGGTTTCAAGCACAGGTTACATACAAAGTCTTTCTGAATAATTACTAAAATGTATCCCACTTAATGAGCTTTAAAAATAGTAGTGCTTTATCCTTATTATGTGGAAGAGGGTGAAGCACAATGAGCTTGCTACTCCCAAAGCCATAGTTATGTAGCCTCTAACTCCTTTCCAAGATTTCAAACTCGACCTTTGTGTGTGTGTGTGTGTGTGTGTGTGTGTGTGTGTGTGTGTGTGTGTGTATCTGTTGGAAAACATCCCCATTGTGAGCAGCAGGGGATCTATCTGATGAGGAGAAGGGATGCTTACTCTGAGTTTCCTTAATCTGGCCTGTGGTCGTGGTGTGGCCAAGGCTTTGCTCATATGCATTCTTTGCCTGTCCTCACATGCTCTTGGGGTTCACCTCTTAGTTATGGAGGCCCACCAACAGCACTAGCGAAGATTTCTAGGTGGTCTTTAAGTTCTGTTAATTGTATTTAGCATGTTAGATATGTATCCTGGCACAGTCCTACTGAACAGTGTCCCACAGTGTTATCTGAGCTGGCAGTAGCCCACCTACTTCTTAGTCCTTAATGTGGTTCCTTAAAAGTAAGAGTGACTTCTGATACATATGCAGCTAGAGACACGAGCTCCAGAGGGGTACTGGTTAGTTCATATTGAGAGGCCTAGAAAACTTTATATGCCTCAGTACAGGGGAACGCCAGGGCCAGGAAGTGGGAGTGGGTGGGTAGAGGAGTGGGGGGAGGGTATGGGGCACTTTTGGGATAGCATTGGAAATGTAAATGAAGAAAATATCTAATTAAAATAAAATTTAAAAAAAGTAGGAGTGACTTACATTTACTTGGTACCTTCCCAGAGCATCATCACTTCAAGTCTAGTTATTGGGCCTTGCTCTCTTTCAAGCCCTGTGCCTTATTCTAGCTGGTGAGGAAAGCTAGACATTCTCTTCCTGACTGAGTGTGTTTATAGGCACTGCTGTCACCTCACAGAGTGGCCTTTCTGCCTGACTCCTCCCCCATGGAGATAGGGAGGCTTCCTCTTCCGTGACAGTGTTTCACCAGATGTGGCTCCTCATAGCTTTGACTTTATCTTAATAAATAATCCTCCATATTTAGCAGAAATCATTGCATCTTTGTTTAGGGATTAGGACTGGAGATATATTTAAACTACATTGAGCCCTGGTAATCCTGAAAGGGCTAAAGCAATCCTGATAGTGTTAGGAGGCCACAGCAGTTACTGCAGTTGCTCAGCCGCAGATGTGATTAAAGCAGGAGTCTGGGCTCAGTATGGAGTAGATAAGCAGAGATCAGTATGCATGTTCACATGTGTACACAGGCTTGCTTTAGTTTGCAAGAGTGATTGCAAACACACATGCCTACACATTGCAAATGCATGAACTCAGAATTATGCTTGGCAATCCCACAAATTCACCTGAGCCTACACAAGTACGTGGGAAATATGGCTGCCCATGCACATAAAAGTATATATACCCAGCTGTGCCATTTTAGAATACTGAGATGTGTCTAAGTACAGGAAGCCACTCCCCTGTACTTTTCATGCCCAGATCTAGATCTGATTGCTCACTTGTCTCCTAGCACAAAGTACAGCACCAACAGTGAAAGTCCCTGCCTTGCAGACACAAACTTCCAAGGAGCTCTGAAGGCTTAGGAGTATTTCCTCCTACTGTTATACACAAAGGTCTCCAGTTCCTGGGGTTTTAGAAAAGGTTTCTGGTCTGCCTCAAGAGGGTAGGAAACTCAAATGCAGCTTAATCAATTTAGCCCTCTTGTCTCAGAAGACAAAACATCACTAATAGCATTAAAGTGTATCAGCTCCTTACCCACAGTCTTGTGTGGGGCCACCACCACAATCACGAATGGCTTTCACATTTCCTTCATTTAGTCATGCATCACCCTATCAGGTATGTCTCAAATTTCTTCTAGCTGTCCAGATCTGTGCAGTAAGTTCTATAGGGGATGTGTGTATATAATACAGGACATAGTTCTGCTTTTGAGATTTTACAGGAGCAAAAGGCTCACTGAAAAACTTAGTCTAATGGGATAGTAAATGGCAGCTTCTAGGGATGGAATGCAATAATCCTAATGGTGCCAATAGCAAATGTTGAAGGATCCCAAAAATATGCTAGAACATTCATTCCAAATATTCACTGGACTCAGTGTATATTCATGCCCATAGCTAATATTTACTCTGATGATATAGGACACACAAATGGATCATAGGGGAAAGACACAGGCAGTGTCTGAAGGAATTGATAGGCTGGTTTTCACATGTTCTCCCTCCTTTAGCAACATGTGTGTGATGTGTCTGTCTGGCTTAACAGTTAGGAACACCATGGCAAGGTTTCCATTGGGGTAGGTCAGATAGGCACTTTCTACTTAGCATATGTCACAACTCTGGACTATCAGAAGAGATTTGGGTTCCCAGCATAAAGTCTGTCTGGTCACAGTGAGCCACTCTTATCACTGAGAGGATATATTAATATGGGTGAGCCGATGTGACTATCTACTACTCAGGTTCCCAGATATAATCACACAAGGGCATACTTGCACTCAGATCTCCGTAAGACTTGTGGTGTCAAACCCACTATTGATCTCTTCCCATGGCAGTAGCAAAAGGTAAACAGATTTGGAAAGAGAGGCACGAGTAAGAGCTAGGATGCTTAATAAACCAGAGGCTCTTGAGCTGAGTCATGGAGTACGATGGCATCAGGCCAGGCAGAAGGGACAGAGAACAGAGCATAGGATAATGATGCTTCATTCTCAGTGAGAGAACAAAGAACAGCGAAGGGAGAGTAGTAAACAGGGAAAAATGGCCTCCTCAGACTAGCCAATAAAAATTCATGAGGATCTGTTGCAAGATAGAAACTATCAGGCATTGAGAATTTAAAGCCAAACCTTAGTCATTAAGATTTCTTAGACAAGTAGGAAAAGAGGCAAGTGGCCAAATGATAGCAGGCCAATTGGGGGAGGAAGTTCTTAAGCATTCATACCCAGCCATGACTTCAAAATTTTCTAGATGAGGAGGTGGGAAAGGCTGTGCAGAATCCTACTTCTGCATATGCAAAAGCTTAGCAGAGCAGGGTATAGATATTCCAAGGGTTTATGCCATGTCATTCTCCTGAGCAGCCTAGGGACCCATGTGTTCAGAAGTATCTGTCTTGGTTTTGTTGGTGGGTTGGTTGGTTGGTCGACTTGTGTTTGTTTGCTTATTTGCCATCAGCAGGGCCAGCTTACATCTAATCGCATAACTGTTAATGTTAGTATATACTCACCAAGTACGTATTTTATAGAAAGGACACTCAGGTTCACAGTTAAGGCACCTATCGTGGTTATTCCTAATCTGTTTTGTACACAGATAGTCAGGTAGTACAAACTGGCCTTACTTAAATTCAATATATAACAGAGATGACCTTGAACTCCTTATCCCCCTGCCTCCACCTCTCAAATGCTAGAATTATGGGCCCAGGTATGTGACATTGTGTCTTACTGGTTATGATTAGTGATCCTTTCTTCCTCTAAGTTATATCTAATGGATCTGCAAGTCCTGCTGCCAATGCTTCTAAGCATACCCCCAGGATACTACCTCTTACCATTGCTATTGCTGGCTTTGAAATACAAATATCCCTTCTAATTGACTTCTTTGCAACAGCAAAAATGTTTCCTTTAAAATATAAGTCATTGCCAATGAGATAAATCTATAGGTAAGTGTACTGATCAGTCACCAAGGCAAGCTAGACTACTTGAGTTTATTGTCTGATTCTTGAGAATGAAGAGGCTCCCACTAGTTGTCCTCTGGCCTCTGCATGTGCTCCATAGCACAAGCAAGCAAACACACACACACACACACACACACACACACACACACACATACACACACACACTATAAATACTATTTAAATGTCATGTTACTGCCTTGCATAAAACCTTACAGATGTTTACCAACACCCTTAGTACAGCTTTTCACCCATGCCTCATGTCCTGGTAGTGTGGTCCATGTCTGCCTCTCTAGCATCTAGATGTCATTCTACCTGTCCTTCACCTGAACTTCTTTCCAGTCCAGAGCATGGAAAGTCATCCCTGTCTCATGGCCTTTATGCTTTCTGTTGTCCTGTGCCTGACTCTCTTTAACAGGAGAGAGTCAGAGCTACCAGGACATTGGCTCCTTTTGCCTATGCATGTCTCTGCTAAGAAGCATCCCTCATGGAGATCCCACTAGATTCTCCATCTCAAGCTCCACATCACAACCTACATATACCTTCACCCAAATGGCTATTTGGTTGCCTCACATTATTTATTGGCATCTAGATGTTTTGTCTATCTCCTTTCCTTTGCAGAGTAAGACCTCTCTCTCATAGAGGTCTTGCCTACTTCATTATGCCAGCATCTAGAAACATGCCTGGCATCCTACTCAACAACTCAGTGCTGAATGAATAGAATGTCCCTTGGCTGATATTTGTCACTAGATCTGGCTAAAGCTACTTAAGAGAAGAAGGACTGAGTTTGGCTCATAGTTTCACAACATGGAAGACATGCCACCTGGAGGAAACTTGTGCCCACATTTGTAGAGACACATTTGCTCATAGTTCAGTTGATTGGAAAACAAAGAGCTTGAACTAGAAACATGCATGGGCCATAGCATTCAAGCCCTTCCCCTTCCCCTTCCCTTTTCCCTGAGACTTACTTCCTCCAGGTAGGCCTGGCCTCCTAGAGGTTTTGTAAACTCCTAAAATAGTGAGGTGAGCTGGGACTACATGTTCAACACAGGATCCTATGAAGGAAACACAGGCCTGTGAACAATGACAGGTATAGCTGAACACAAGCTATAGGGTCACAACTCTTCTCCAGAAGGATTAGCATGAACACCATAAACCTATTTCAGGGCACAGGAGCTGAGACACAAGAACAGAGAGGGACACAGTTTCCCCCTTTCTCCCCCATGAAGCCCTCAGAGAACAGCAGAGACTTTGGAGTCAACAGTGGAGCCAACTGGCCACATTGATACTACTAGGAAAAAAAATACAGAAAAAAACACGAGCCAGAGGGCATTTAATTGACGAAAGATTCAGACTTACCTCATTCATACCTCTGCCAGGGACCAGATTTGAATGGACTCCTATGGGCTCATTAAAGAGAGGCCAGAAGGGGATGTTGGGACAGAAAAAGAGCTCTTCAGAAAGAAAAAAAAATGATGAATACCCAACACACACACACATACACACACACACACACACACACACACACACACACACACACAGAGTAGCTTGTGAATTAGACTCCATCTCTGACTCTGACTCTTCTCCCAGGCTCTGTGAGAACTAATACAATGTTCTTTATAGTAACCCACAGGCATTCTTCAGCTATACTGGGTTAAAGGGTTGAAGACCCAAGATCCGTGAATACTATCCATATGCAATAAGAAAATGGTAGGAGAGATCTCTCCCCTCCTTGGTAATGCTGGGTCCTGGATGGTGTATACTCACTCCTCTTACTGACAGAGACTGGAACTGCACTGTTTGTAAGGATGCAACTCCCCAGCAGATGGTGAGTCAGACCTCGATGTCTCTATGTGTGCTTTGTACATTTTACTTGTTGGTAATGAATTTACAAAACCTTTAAGTACGGAAAACAGAGCCTTCCTACGAATTGAACAGATGGAAGAGGAGGCTTTCTAAAGGCTTTTCAAAGTGGCCCCCTTTTCACCCCCTCCTGGCTTAATATCTCTCTGTGTGTCTACAAATGCTTTATTAGTTGGGGGCGAGGGAGAATCTGCTCAGCCTTTCTTTCTCCAGCTCTCTGGAAAATACGAGGCAGTCTGGCCACAGTTGAAAGACCATTAGCAAGATGGCACTGGGTCCTGGCCAAAAACTTTAAACAGCCATATCCTGGAGTGTGACATAACCCACAGAGAGAATCAAGAAAGGGGACTCCTTGCAATGCTTACTCTGACTGCCTGGGGGAGGTCAAGAGACACAGGCTTCATTCCAGCCATCCATAACTGAGTAGACCACAGTTGCAATCTAAAGGTAGGTTTCATTAATAGCCCCCATAATTTCTATTCCCATAAGCCATACCCTGAACCTTGGAATTTGGCCTTATGCACTTGCCTCAAAGGGTCACATGCACTAACTCTTTTCAAAATCCTATTTTTATTAGTGTGTGCATTCCTGTGTAAGATGTGCATGTAGGTGTGTACATGTGGAAGACACAGCACAACTTTGCGGAATAGTCTCTCCTCCCATCTTCATGCAGGTTACAGGAATCAAACTCAAGTTGTCAGCTTGGGAAGCCATGACTTTAGCCACTGAACCCATCTTGCTGGCCCTTATCTATGTGCCTTATCTCTTGATGCCCATCTCAGCAACTGAATTTCCTTGGTGAATGGACTGTTATCTCACCCAAGCAAGTCAAGATTTTTTTTTTCTTTTTCATGGTTACTATTGTATGTCAAGTTGACAAGGATGAAGCATGTCGAGAGAGCTGGTAGAAGCACTTTTCTAGGTGTCACTATTGAAGTTGCTTCCAGAAGAGACTGACTTCTGAATTGGTTGACTGAGAAACTGAGATGGATTGCCTCAAGGGAAGCAAGCATCATGCAATCTAGTGAGGGTCTAATGGTGAGAGCAAAGAAATTGCAGGAGATGTAAAGTCCTTAGTCCTAAAAACTCCAGTCTGTGGCAGGCTCTGTGAGTAGGTGATTCCCTTCATGGAATATCCTAATCATAACAACCAAAAGACCTATCTAGGAATGTCAGCTCTATTGCATATTGGAAGAAACAGCACTCTAGCACTTGATGATGGATGCAGGTAGCATCTAAGAGTTTAGGAACACAGTCTGTGGCTCTCTGGCCTCTTCTGTAAAAGAGGGCTTCTAAATTGAGGAATCCTCCATTATGCTCCAGGGATAGAAACTGAGAGAAAAATTCCCCACCTGGGTCTTCTCTAACTTCATCCTCAAAAATGTCCCAACTCACAGTTCTAGCTGTGGGTTTGGTAAGACAGCCATTCTCATATATATATCCCTGGCCAGCAATCGATGTACTAAAAATGTAATGTGTATGCAAGCACAACACTTAGAACTCCACATGAGTGGAATTCTTCTCTGCCAAAAAAAATCAATTGTGGAAGGGTATGTAAAACCACAGTAACATTAACTTCACCTAATGAGGCAGTTGTACTAAGTGAAAACCTGATTTCAGAAGTGGCTCAGTGGAGCAAGGCTGCACCGTCCTGTCTCATCTTATGGCAGTACCCTATCCCAGAGCTCTGCTCTATCCCAGGTGAGCAGAAAGCTCTTGAAGGATGGAAGGGTGTGAGGCCAGTTTGGAGGCAGTGAGAGAAGCCAAGCTGGCAAGCAAGGAGATACCTTCCACTGGCACATACCTGATTTGTATCTCCTTCCTTGTTCAAAGTTACCTACTTTGAGGATAAAAGTAGAAAAAATACATAAGACAGGGGAGGAGAAGGAGAAAGGAATTACAAAGGAGCAAGGTAGGAGTGGACGGTTAAAGGGACAGGCAGAAATGACAGACAGGCTGAGAAGAGTTCCATGGAAGGGAACAATTCTGAGAATTGCCTATCTAGCTACAGGTCTGGCATAACCTGGGATAGGGATTTTAGAGACATCTTCATTTTCAGGAAAGGAGGGAGGGCCAGAGAATGAGCTGGATTCTGTCAGTGTAGAGATGTATCAATCATTGTCGAGAACTTTCTTGTTAAATAACCTCCTTCACACTACTCATCTCTTCTCAAAATGGTATTATTGCAATTTTTATCAAGGCAACTTCTGCATCATATATGGTTCTCTTCCCCTGTTGCTGTTGAAAAACAAATACTCTGAAGATGCATAAAAGGAGGTAGGCTGGACATCCCAAAGGAAATACGTATCCCCAGCCATGGAAACAGTATCTACTAGGTGTAAAACACAGAACAAGGAGAGGGATAACACTGAGAAGACAAGACTCATTCAAGAACTCCTGATCTAATAGAAGGAGGGCTTCAATCCTATGTACCCACCACTGTAGGGGGACAGAGGCAAGGAAAACAAGAGTGAAGGGGATTAGGAGTTAGGACTGTATCTCAGAGTAAGGGGGTGGGGGGAAGGCTGATTGTCAAAAACAGGCAGGATTATCAGAGTAATGAATGGAGGATGGAGAAAGGGTATGAATACGCAGAGGGTGAAGTGATGGGGACCAGTGTGAAGACATCATTAAACAAGACTTTAGAGAAGAAGGACAACCATCTTTGACACACAAGTCATTGTATAAAGACAAATGTGGCACAGAGCTGATCCAGGGTGGGTTGGTTGGTTGGTTGGTTGGTTGGTTAGTTGGTTTCCTTATATGGTACACAAATGGCTAAGATTTAGCCACAATCCTCCCACTCTCTCTGGATGAGACCCACAAATGGAGGAAAGCCTTTGTGTTCAAAGCAGTCATTAAAACACTTCATCCAGAGGAGAAACAATCAGAGGGGAGAAGTTTTCTCAAGGAAAACCAGCTCCATGTCTTCATGCCTGTCCTCTGGAGAAGGAACAACCAGGGACAAGGAAAGGGAAATCTATGTTTTCAACAAAAATAGCCCAACTGTGACATGATGAAGGGAGTATGTCTCACTTGCTCTCAAAATTGGCCAATCCTCCTGCCCTCCTCTAAATTCCAGTTCACATTTTTCCTCTCTGTGGCACCCACTGAAAAATCACTATTGGGTAGAGAAGTTAGACTGTTAAATTTTGGTTGTGTGTGTATATATAATCATGTTATATATATATATATATATATATATATATATATATATATATCCAGTTAATATCTCCCTATGTAAGTAACTATGCACATGTTTATTCATATATGCATGTATACATACATACATACACATCCATGAATGTGTGAAAGGAAGAATAGACTTTTAGATGGAGGCATGCATGTATTAGCTACAAACTTATATCTGGATAATTAAGGAAGTACATCACCATAGAACTGAAAAGCAACCATTCAGCAATCAGCCATGCACTTTCCTTGTGAATGTGTATAGGCTTGCACCTACACCTTCCTCAACTGAACCTCTAGAATAGAACATGAGAGTTTGTGGATTTGCCATGCAGCTTCATGGCTGCGTCTGTACCTTGATAGGGTGAATAAAATTACCAGGAAAGTGCAGCTAAAGACAACAGTTAGTTTCAGAGCAGACTGGGTTCTAGGAATGGGGGTTTAGTCTTCCTCTCTGCTGAGCAATGGCCTTGACAAGGAATTCATTAGCATCCAGTGCTGAAGCTTATCTCCCATGACTTCTGTTAGGCTTTAGCCCATTGCCCTTCAACTGCTTGGAGATAGAAGAGTGCACAAGAGATGGATTAATCTTCTTTTCCAATTTTAAAGATTCTAGGATCATTTTCAGGGGTTCTTCTTTTTGTTTGGGCAGAGTTGGTTCTTCCTTTTTTACAGCTTCCACCTTCTCCTTGCTCTATCCATTAAAAGGAATGCCCGTGTTTGCATTCCTGCACAAAACTCTCCTCCCAAAGTTAAGTTACTAATTAGAAATTATTTACATCCCTGAACATATGCATGCATACTCCTGCTCAGCATGCAGTGTGCACGAGTACCCTGAATCACACCCGCTGTTCTTTAAATGTCCCCATCACTCTGCCTCTCTGGGTTGATTTCGACAGGCACCCACCCTCCGAATCCTCCATCTGAATAGCTCTCCTAATCAATGCATGCCAGAATCCAGTTACCTCGGCTCCATCCATCTTCCTAAGGGTCCTTTGTCATTGGTCGGTAGTGCACTGGAGAAAATCATGATGGAAATGCCTTCCACCACTCTTCCTATAAAGAAAGAGATGGCAATGACAGTAGAAGACAGAACTTTTCACTATGGCATGGTCCTAAAGGTGCCATATAGAACTCAAGGTCACACACACACGGGGTGGGGGGCAGGCACACACACACACACACACACACACACACACACACACACACACACAGCCTTGTCAAAATAATCCATCAGACCTATTAAAAATATACTTGGTTATCTTCTTGAGTCCAGTGACAGGTAGAGTTAACCATGAATTCTGATGCCTTTGTCCCTATCTCTACCTCCTGTTTGACAGCTGTAGCATCATCTCCTTTTAAATAACACCTTTAATCAGCTGTAAAAACAAAGCCAAAGAGATGTGTTCAGAGCTTGGAGTGAAGGAGAATGTCTGAGAGAGAATGTTGGGACAATTACATCCATTGTTACCCTTCCAAATTACAAATTGGAATCACCTGCTCTAGGTGTGCCTGGCTCATTTCACCCCTCCCCTCCAGCCTTATTAAGAATTCTAGGCAACTGACTTCTACTTCTAAACATGCATCAAGAAAACTCCCTGTTCTGCAAGCTGATTCACATAACAGCCTCCCTAATAAAGCATGAGGCACAGCTGCCTGAGCACATCTGTTTTTTTCATAGAGCTCTAGAAAATCTGAAGATGACAGGAGAGAAAGAGGCAACCTTGACCCAAAATGTCTCCATCTTTTTTTCTGCAAAAAGGCTCAGTGTAAAAGGCATGGTCCAAACCACCCAGAAGAAAGTACTAGTGTTAGAGCTGGATTAAGATATAAAATTCAGTATCAAGTTATTCAATTCCTTTTGTGAATAGCCACTGGATGATGTACTGAGGATGTAGAAAAAGAGAAGTCGTGGAACAAGTCGTTGACCACAAAGCTTTTAGATGACAACTAGGCATAACTTATTTCATTGTAATGATGCAAAGAGTCAGAACCATCAATAGTATGAGGCTATGCCAGTGCCTGGCAAATACAGAAGTGGATGCTCACAGTCATCTATAAGATGGAACACAGGGCCCCCAATGAAGAAGCTAGAGAAAGCACCCAAGGAGCTGAAGGGGTCTGCAACTCTATAGGTAGAAGAACAATATGAACTAACCAGTACCCCCAGAGCTCGTATCTCTAGCTGCATATGTAGTAGAAGATGGCCTAGTCGGCCATCACTGGGAAGAGAGGCCCCTTGGTATTGCAAACTTTATATGCCCCAGTACAGGGGAATGCCAGGACCAAGAATCAGGAGTTGGTTGGTAAGGGAGCAGGGTGGGGAGAGGGTATAGGGAACTTTTGAGATAGCATTTGAAATGCATATAAAGAAAATATATAATAAAAGAATTTGCTTTGTAAAAAAGTAAATAAATGAATAAATACCAGTAAAGAAAGAAAAAAAGAATCTTTGAATGTGTGAAATGCCAAAGAAGACTCCTTAGCAGAACACTCCGGAGAACAGAATCCGGAGGACAGGTGTCTGCCGGGTCCTGGAGGGCTTTGCCTCAGCATCTGCAGGAGCCATCTTGGTTCTGAGACTCCGCTGAAAGTAGTCTGCACAGGTGAGAGTGTGCACTACAGAAGCTAACAGCTTCTGGGACAGGCAGGAGCCACAGAGCTTCTGAGGCAGCCCCCTTTTCAGGCTCCAGACATCTGGCCACCTTCCAGGCCAGAGGATAGGTGTCTGCCCGGCCCTGGAGGACATTGCGTCAGCATTGGCTGGAGCCATCTTGGTTCTGAGACTCCACTGAAAGTAGTCTGCACAGGTGAGAGTGTGCACTACAGGAGCTAACAGCTTCTGTGACAGGCCAAAGCAACACAGCTTCTGGGACAGGTCCTGTTTTGGGCCTTCATCTTCGGCCAGGCGGGAGGTCCGAATGCCAGATATCTGTGCACCTTCCCTGTAAGAGGAGAGCTTGCCTGCAGAGAGTGCTCTGACCACTGAAACTCAGAGGAGAGAGTTAGTCTCCCAGGTCTGCTGGGAGAGGTTAACAGAATCACTAGAGAAACAATCTCTATTCCAGAGACAACAATAACAACTAACTCCAGAGATTACCTGATGGTGAAAGGTAAATGTAAGAATCTTACTAACAGAAACCAAGACCATTCACCATCATCAGAACCCAGCACTCCCAATTTGCCTAGTCCAGGGCACCCAGACACACCTGAAAAGCTAGACCAGGATTTAAAAGCATATCTCATGATGATGGTAGAGGACATCAAGAAGGACTTTAACAACTCTCTTAAAGAAATACAGGAGAACATTGCTAAACAGGTAGAAGACCTTAAAGAGGAAGCACAAAAATTCCTTAAATAATTGCAGGAAAACACAACCAAACAGGTGATGGAATTGAATAAAACCATTCAAGACGTAAAAGGGGAAGTAGACACAATAAAGAAAACCCAAAGTGAGGCAATGCTGGAGATAGAAACCCTAGGAAAGAAGTCTGGAAACATAGATGCGAGCATTAGCAACAGAATACAAGAAATGGAAGAGAGAATCTCAGGTGCAGAAGATTCCATAGAGAATATCAACGGAACAATCGAAGAAAATGGAAAATGCAAAAAGATCCTAACTCAAAACATCCAGGAAATCCAGGAGACAATGAGAAGACCAAACCTACAGATAATAGGAGTAGATGAGAATGAAGATTTTCTTTTTTTTTATTACGTATTTTCCTCAATTACATTTCCAATGCTATCCCAAAAGTCCCCCATACCCCCCCCCACTTCCCTACCCACCCATTCCCATTCTTTTGGCCCTGGCATTCCCCTGTATTGGGGCATATAAAGTTTGCAAGTCCAATGGGCCTCTCTTTCCAGTGATGGCTGACTAGGCCATCTTTCGATACATATGCAGCTAGAGACAAGAGCTCCGGGGTACTGGTTAGTTCATCATGTTGTTCCCCCTATAGGGTTGCAGATCCCTTTAGCTCCTTGGGTACTTTCTCTAGCTTCTCCATTGGGAGCCCTGTGATCCATCCAATAGCTGACTGTGAGCATCCACTTCTGTGTTTGCTAGGCCCCGGCATAGTCTCACAATAGACAGCTATATTTGGGTCCTTTCAGCAAAATCTTGCTAGTGTATGCAATGGTGTCAGCGTTTGGAAGCTGATTATGGGATGGATCCCTGGATATGGCAGTCTCTAGATGGTCCATCCTTTCATCACAGCTCCAAACTTTGTCTGTGTAACTCCTTCCATGGGTGTTTTGTTCCCAATTTTAAGAAGGGGCATAGTGTCCACACTTTGGTCTTCATTCTTCTTGAGTTTCATGCGTTTAGCAAATTGTATCTTATATCTTGGGTATCCGAAGTTTTGGGCTAATATCCACATATCAGTGAATACATATTGTGTGAGTTCCTTTGTGATTGTGTTACCTCACTCAAGATGATGCCCTCCAGGTCCATCCATTTGCCTAGGAATTTCATAAATTCATTTTTTAATAGCTGAGTAGTACTCCATTGTGTAAATGTACCACATTTTCTATATCCATTCCTCTGTTGAGGGGCATCTGGGTTCTTTCCAGCTTCTGGCTATTATAAATAAGGCTGCTATGAACATAGTGGAGCATGTGTCCTTCTTACCGGTTGGGACATCTTCTGGATATATGCCCAGGAGAGGTATTGCTGGATCCTCCGGTAGTACCATGTTCAGTTTTCTGAGGAACCGCCAGACTGATTTCCAGAGTGATTGTACAAGCTTGCAATCCCACCAACAATGGAGGAGTGTTCCTCTTTCTCCACATCCTTGCCAGCATCTGCTGTCACCTGAATTTTTGATCTTAGCTATTCTGACTGGTGTGAGGTGGAATCTCAGGGTTGTTTTGATTTGCATTTCCCTGATGATTAAGGATGTTGAACATTTTTTCAGGTGCTTCTCTACCCCGGAGCTCTTGTCTCTAGCTGCATATGTATCGAAAGATGGCCTAGTCGGCCATCACTGCAAAGAGAGGCCCATTGGACTTGCAAACTTTATATGCCCCAGTACAGGGGAACCCCAGGGCCAAAAAGGGGGAGGGGGTGGGTAGGGGTTTGGGGGGTGGGTATGGGGGACTTTTGGGATAGCATTGAAAATGTAACGAGGAAAATACCTAATAAAAAAATAAATTAAAAAAGAAAGAAAAAATGAATGTACTGGGGAGGGGCAGAGAGAAATATTTATCCATCCAACAAATTAAGAGCAAGATCCAACTGTATTTCTCACAAGTTCCTGGTATATTCTAAGAAAGAGAGAATTCTCCCTCTCCCTGAGAATTGAAAATGCAGAAGTTTGTGAGGGCAGATATATTTGTCATTATGTAACCACTGGATAATGATTGTGGAAATGGAAACTTAGATAAATGGGATTGGCTTAGCTGGTAAAGTATTTCCCTAGTACACTCAAAGACCTGGGGTTGATCCCCAGGACCTCAGAACTGGGTATGGTGGGATATACCTGGAATTTCAGAGTTCAAGAGGTTATTGTAGAAGTATCAAAAGTTCAAGATCATTGTAACCTATGTAGTGAATTTTGAGGATGAATTAGCCTAAATTAAACCCTCTCTCAAATAACAACAACCCCCCCCACACACACACACACAAAACCCCAGATGAATAGAATCCCTCATACTTGAACCTTGGACTTTTTTAAAAACCTAGACAAAATCAGTCTAAAAGCATAAAGTGCTAAGAAATCTGTAGACTGAGCATAGGAATAAGATCTCTCAAGAAAAGATAATGCGGAACGAGAGAAGTGATCTGTCCAGTGAGTCCCAAGGCCATCTAAAGAATAGAGTAAGGCTTATTCTTAAGTGGCAACAAGCCCCCGATTGACCTAGATCTTTGATTCTAAAGCTTTGGCACCCAAGAAATCTGTACAAGATAGGTTCCTGCCCACCCTACCACCTTCATCTTGTAACTGTAAAGGTTTTATTCCTTCTCCTCTCAAATAGCTCACATTTTCTTATATCCTTTTTTTAACAAAGAATCATATTAAATATTTCAATAAATCATTTTTATGGAAACCTACCACACTTGTGCAGAGATAATAAAAACAATCATACACTTTTGTTCAATTTTGCTCAAGTGGAAAAAATTTAGAAACCAGAAAGAAATGGCTAATTTCAAGAAAAATTAAAAGTATCAAAATTGACCACAGAGAAAATAAACAGCTTGAGCAGAGTAATTACCAAAGAAGAATCTTGACTTTTGAAAAACAATGTCAAAAAGCTCCTGCAAGAGGAAACTAAAAGCCAATGCATTTCACAGAATAATTTTATTTAATGCGTAACATATGTTGGCAGTGCTACTTTAAACTGCTCCAGATCCTGGCAACAGAACATTACTAAGTGACTTCTGTAAAGTTAGAGAGCAGCATTGATTATAATGCCTAACAAACTAAGCACAAAACAAACCTGCAGACCAGTTTGACTGATAAATGTCAGTGCATCCTTCCTGAATGGAATAAAGAACCATGCAAGAAGTTAAAGAAATAATTAACCACAACTCATTGGTAATTGCTCTAGCAATGCAAGGATGGTTGGTTTATTAATATAATTGGATTAGGCTAAAATTTTAATAATCTTTAAAGCATTTTTTTCAAATATTCAACAGCTTTTTTGGCTTAAAATGTTTTAAGCACACACTTCCTCATCATGATACTAACTTTATATATCTCAAATCAAAAGTTTCATTTGTAATAGAAAAATATTAGAACCTCCATTATTAATGTAATGAACAAATGATTGTATGAAACTTTGTACTGTCATTTAATATTAGTTAAAATACTATTTAATATAACAAAAGATATGCATATAAATAGAAAGCATTGAGAAACATTTATGCCATTTAAGGACTATATGACTGCATACCAAAAATTTATGGAAAAATCAACTAAAAATTTATTTATGAAATAATTAAATAATACAGAATTAAATAATACAGAAGCTCTGTACTTTTCTCATATTTTGGAAGGGAGATCAAATAGACAAAGATATTCATGTCCAACAATTGCTGACAAGACAACTCATCTCACAAGAACTTTAACCAATGTCTAAGATGTATCCTAAGAGACTATTCACCTTCATATGAAACCAAAGGGAAGATGAGCAAATGTTTGACAAATGGGGCTAATTGCTGTTGGGAACACTCAGTAAGATAAAGATCTTAATTCCCTTTAAATTACTCCATAACTTTTAAATTAGCTTACCAACTACATCTACTTTATAACAAGCAAACTTTTGCACACCAGATAATTTAACAAATTTGCAAGAAACATCAGTAAAAAAAAGACAAAAAGAAATCCCACAGTGGGACCTATCAGAAATTGAAATGCATTGTTGCAAAGCTACAGCCTTTTACAGCCACCCGGTTAAGAATAGGCGTTTATACTTCTACCACAAGGAGTCCAAATTGGTATTGCTCATATGTGTATGAATGTGAGCACTCAACTGGGTCATGAGCACAGGACTCAATGAATTACAGGGGAAAATATATGAAATTGTGAGGGAGATATGTTAGGGGAGAGACTGAAAAGAAATTGTTGGAGGGAGAGAATATGATTAAAATTCATTCTACACATGTCTGAAATTTTTACAAAATATTAATTAAAGAAAACAGAATAAAGAAATGTAGTCAAATATACTTAAGTGAAATATTAACTATGAAAAATAATTGCTTTGCAAATTAGTGTGGAAAGATCAATTACTCAATAAATATTCAAACAAAATAACAAACCTAAAACACCTGCTTCACATACAAAAGTTTCATTAACACCTTAAACATAAAATAGTATGAAAAAACCCCAAGAACTGTTTAAAATAACTTCAATTTGCAGAATCACTAAAAAGATTTACCTACAATTGTGGTTCACAATTTACTTCCCTACATAAAGTTAAAAAAAAAAATCACAGTGAAAAGATGCCATCAAAATACTTCTACTCAAGATAGTGTTTGAAATAATCATCAGTGAGGTAAAAGAAAAAATAAAGTCACCGAAATTCAAGAAGAGAGTCAAATTGTCCCTCTTTGAAGATAGTGTGTTCTATATCTAGAAAAATATAGAACTAAAACCCACTAGGACTAATATACAAATTCAGTATATTTGCAGAATACAAATCAATCCACAAACCCCAGTCACATTTCCAGAACCTAATGGTGATCACTCTGAAATAGATACCATGAAAACAACTCAATTTATAATAATCAAACCAGAAATACACCAAAATTAATTTAACCAAGAAACTGCCATTATAAAATTTATGTACAAAAGTAAAAAGTAATGCATTGCTTGACTTCAAAATATACTATAAAGATATAATAACCAAAATAGCATTAAAGATATTATAACAGACACAAAAGCCAATATATCAAAATGGATTTCCCAGAAATAAATACAAACACTTAGAACTAATTGTCAACAAAGTTGTCAGGAATACATATTGAAAAACACATAGTCTTTTTAAAATAAATGTTATTGGGGAAAAGGGATATCTAACCACCTCAAAATGAATTAAAAGTTAAATGTAACATTCAGAAGTATAAAACTACTAGAGAAAAACTTGAACTGATTTGTAAATTGAGATCAAAGAGACAAATAGTCCTACCTGGTCTACATAGCAAGAGCTAAGTCAGCCAGAGCTCAATAGTGAGACTGTCAAGAGAAAGATTAACTTACATCCTACCAAAGAAGTTCTATACAGTCAGCAAATAAGCACATTAAAATATCTTCCCATCTTATGCCATCAGGGACATGAAATTTAAAATACAAGAGATAAGTACACACATTACTAACTAGAAGAGAGTTAAAACCTGGGAAAATGTACCTCAAAAAATGGCCAACATCCAGAACACCAACACTATCAAATGACAAGGTTGTAGAACAATGGGCATTTTGATTTATTGCTTGTGAGAAGGTAATGTGGTACAGCCACTGCCCTTGTCAACTGTCTGTTGCTGTGATAAAACACCATGAGCAAATCCAACTTGGCGAAGCCAGAGCAGGAAGAAGGCAAGAATGTGGAAGCCTCAACGGAAGCAGGGACTGTTGAGTAACATCACTTCCTGGAATTTTTTTTTTCAGCTGGCTCAGCTTACTTTCCTATACACCCTAGAGCCATCTGGTTAAAGGTGGCATGATTATAGCCAAAAGCTATCCAGCACAGCCACTTTGAAAAATAAAAGTCCTTATAAAATGAAATATACCTTTACTAAATCATCAACAAGCATGCATCTTCTACCCCAAGCGGTTAAATGCATATGTCCACACAAAATATGCACATGGATGTTGATAGTAATTACAGCATTATTTCTAGATGCCAAAACATGGACTCAACCACGGTGTCTTTGATTGAATTGATAAACCATGATTTTAGTGTTAAAAATATATGCTGTCAAGCCACAAAAAGCCATGGGAGAAGTTTTAAGTGAATGTTATACAGTAGAAGGCATCAATCTAAAAAGGCTACAAACTATATAATTCTAACTATGCCATTCTTTAAAAGAGAAAGAACTTTGACAACAGAAAATAATGGAAAAAAAGAGGGAATCAGGTAGGAAGGGAGAGTAGGATAGAGACAGGGAGAAAGAAAAATCAGAAGTTGTATAAATGGGAGAAATGTTGGTTTCCTAGGGCAGTGAAAAAACACCTGTCTGATAATATACTATAATACTCCATGGGACATAGGAGTGGGTACACGTCAATACACATATTTTCTAGCTCATAGAAGAAAAAGCATAAATTCTAAGTTAAAACATGAACTTTGAATGATAGTGGTGTCACCATGGTTGATCAGGTGCAATGAATATCAAACTATGGTGGGTGGTGTTCATGATGGGGAGGCTGTGTGTGAGCAGGGACAGGAGCTCTGTGGAGAGTTCTATACCTCCTGCCCCATCTTGTATTAGCCTAAGCTCCAGTTAAAAACCAACAGTGAAGGAAGGTGCCATGCATTGTGTTTAGTGTGTTCCACATTCATTTAGCGCAGAGAAAGCACACTCTGTGTTTATGGGGTGTTGGGATGAACAGAACTCTCTGAGATTCACAAAACGTGTAACACAGAGGGGAACAGCCCAGTTGGGAGCCAAGTTTTATGAGATAAGACTCACAATTTCCTATATACTGTGCTCCATTATACAACCTCTGTGTACTTCATTAAAGTATCATTTGCATGTAGAGTTCCCTATGACTTAGATAATTCTGTTCATCTGTGTGACACTTTGCATGTACCCAGATCAAGGATGCCTCTCCAGTGGATTTCTCTACCCACACCTTGTCTACTCTTTAACCCATACCTGTCCAGGGTGTGTTGTTCTAACAGCTTTGAACTTCTGTCTGTTCATTTGACTGCATGCCCTCTCAGGAGCTATGTTCACACCAGGTGCAGTCACACCATCCCGGGCTTTCTTCCCCTTCCCCATGATCTCCTCTTTTGACTTCCCTTCCTTAGCTAGAGCATAATACTTTGACAGTAATGTCTGCTCACTGTAATCTCAAAAACTCATGTACTGAAATTTAATGCACAGTGAGATAGTATCAATAAGTGAACTTTTCTGGGGGGGGGGGTAATTTGGTTATGAAGGCTCATGAATTAGACTCATGTCTTCATAAGGATACCCTTTATGTCATGTAAACCCACATACAAGGTTTAGTCTTAACCAATGTCCTAGCGTTAACCTATCTTAACCAATCTCCTAACCAATCTCCTAGCGTTGCGATCTTGGAACTTGCAGGCTTTGGAGATCTGAATAGTAGATTGTTTGTCAATTGCTCAATCTGGGGTGTTTTGTTATAGTGGCTGAATGGACTAAGACACAGGAGATATATACATAAACTTCACAGTGCCTTAGAAGTAGTAGAGTTATCAAAATTGATGATTTGTTTCTTTTGGCTCTATTGATTGATCAGCTTACATATCCAATAGCATTTGGGGATCTGATGTAAGTCAAGACTTCAAAGGGAACTACAGAGTTACCCTTGCATACTGACAGAAGGCTTTCTGGCTAAGGCCAATTTTGTGCACTAAGACCCCCAAAGACCTTCCCAGGGGCATGTTTCACCAGGGCTTGATGATCACCAGCCATTACCAGCCAGGAATCCACAACTCCCACCATTCCAGTGTCTCAGGCTCTCTCTCTCCCAGGGTTGGGAATCACATTGTCAAATTTATTCTTTCACCCAGGTATATTCTGCTTTTGGCCTTCAAGCTGCAAGGGGATTCCGTGGGAAAACAGGAGTGGAAAAGGGAAAATAAACACTTCCAGCAATATAACCAGACCTGACAGCAGAGTTTAAAAAACAAAATACAACTCTGAGCGTATCAGAGACTACAAAGTTGGCAGGGCTGGGAGCTGAGAACCCAGGATGGCAGAGCCCACTCCTCCTTCACCTCAGATAGGGTCACCAAAAGTCCTGGCAAGCATAGGTTGACAGCTAGAATAGGAAATAAAAATCATAGTAGCTATGAACATAGTTCATAGCTCCACCCTCTCAGAGGATAAGGGGAAGAAGGATAGGGGGAGGGATCCTGTGAGAGGAGAATGGGGAGCAATTGGAATATAAATAAATATACAAAAAAAACAATAAGAAACCACAGCAGCTTGAGCCCCAGAGAAGATGAGTGATACCCTATTTCTCCCAGAACCCTCTTTCTTGGGTGGGGGAGGGTTAAATTATGAACTCTGGGGGCGGAATCCTTTTCCTTTACTCCCTGCCCCCCTTTTGATCTCTTTTGGTGCAGGGCTGTTGTTAACAGAAAAAACAGCATGTTTGAGACAAAGTGTGCACAATTCCTCTTCCAGAAAGCAGCCTTTGAAGAAAAGGTTAGTGATCAGAATAAAGAGAGAAAGTGGGAGGGAGGGGCTGCAGAGGCACAGGAGGAGGGAAAGAAGGAGGGATCCAGGCTCCCAGGGCAGGCTTTGATATCTCTCTGTGACTTCTCTGCTTCACTCTCAGGGATGAGGGGAGTAGTCCTGCAAGGGAGGTGAAGTGCTTAAGAAGGAAGGCAAGGCATACATCTTTGAAACAACAATGAAGCCAGCAATCTTTCACCCAGTTCCAGGGGGCATTATCTAAAATCAGGTTGGTGAGAGGCAGTGGATAGCTTCGTGCTCAGTGCTGTCTTATGTGTGGTCAGATGCACACTATCTCACATGTTTACATATATGTATGGTCACACACACGTGCTCACATGTTCACTCACACACAATCATACACATTCATGCCTTTGCTTCTCTGTATACTCATATGCTCATACTACACAAACACACACACACACACACACGCATGCACACACACATATATCCACTTATTTATATTCTTACATCCCACATTCACACCAATAAACTTGCACTGCCACAAACTCACACGTGTGGGGGGGGGAGATATACACATATATCCACAAACATAGTCTACATTGTCTGACTTACATAATCATAACTTGAGACCAATCATACTGTCATATATAGGCATACCCATATGCTCACACACATAGTCATGTACAGGCATACATCATAGTACCTGACACAATCACTTAGCTGCGCACACACATACAAACACACACACACACACACACACACATGCACACACACACCTGCACTTATGTCTTTTTAAACTTTTTATTGATTGTATTTCACACCATGCACCCCAATCTCACACATCTCCTTTTCTCTCTGTATTCACCCTGTGCCCTTACAACCTCCACCGACCCAAAGAAAATAGAAAAACAAAAAATAAACAAAACAAAGTATACAAAAAAAATTCTTGTCCTGGAAGCTATAGCATGTCACAGAGTTACCCAAAGTATAACCTTTGACCACACATCTTTATTTGCAAATGTTCATTGCGATGAGTCATTGGTCTGGTTTGAGGCCCCTAGATTCTGCTACACCATCAATACTGGATTCTCACTGGGACTCCTCTTGAATATCCTGTAGATGCCCTGTGTTGTGAAGATTCTGCAGTGTTGGATCTATGAGACCAGCCTTTGCACACACTCCAGTAGTTCATAGATGAGGTAGATGTTGGGGTGGACCAACTCAGAAGTCCTGAATCTGGGCCTGGGTGCTAGCTGGGTTGGTCAGCCTGCCAGCTCGCCTGCACCTGCACTATCAGGGTGAGCTCTCCTGCACTCAATGCTGCAGCAGCCTGCAAGGGGGAGGGTCAGCACCCCCATACACATGCATGGACCTGCTCTCCAATGCCCTGCCACCAGGACCAGAACTACAGCGCTGTAAGGGCAAGCTACTCACATATCTCATGCATATTGCACATACACATTCTCTATCCACCATCACACAGATACATGCAAACTAATCTTGGATGTTCACCCGGAGAAGACTATTTTCACAGGTATAACTTGGAAATTCTATTTGGTTGCTTTGGCTGTCTGGGGTTTCTGGTATCATTTTTCCCAACCTCTGCATTCTTACATGTAAGTACCATATCGTAATTTTTCTTCCAGCTTCTTGCATTCTTAAGCTTGTGATTCAGGTCAACCTCTCCTGCTACTCCTATTCTGGCTCTGCCTTACCTCCTTTCTTTGCAATGCCTGCCTTTAACTGGCTAAACTCAAACGAGGCAACAATAGGCAGTGACAGTTTATTAAGCAGTGGCTCTTGGTGATACCTGAACTTTCATGTGAGACAGGCCTCTTCACCTAGGGGCTGTAGCTGTCATCTGGGCTTCCAGCTGCTGTAGCAGATTGGTGTAGAACTTGATGTATAAAAAAGGCTATGGGTCCAACTCTCCTAGGAGTTTCTCTAGGTAATAATGCAGAAAGGATGAAGACTCACGTTTCACCTAATCCCACTTATCAGCAGCCCTCACAATGTTACTTAGCTATTTGGATTCTGTTATGTCTGCTCTGATGTGGGGTTTATGACTCCAAAGCTAAGATTTTTGGCACAGAACTCTCCCCCACCTCCTGTAAGGTAGACTACCAATCAAGTGTATATAACATTTTTTACTTGGATATCTAAAAAGAATCTCACATTTAGAAAACTGAAAATTAAATTTAGGACCTGTGATGCTTTTGTTTGCCCTTCTAAGTGGGTTTGAATGGCTAGTGTCATCCCACTGGGTCCTGAGAGCCTCTCACATCCCTGGTGTCTGAGACTTTCTAGTGGTCCCCCAAGTTCCCCAGCCTCCATTGCTACTTATTTCTATTCACTCTTCTGGCCCTCAGGACTTCTCTCCTCTGTCTCTTCCCAATACAGGTCCTTCTCTGGGATCATACAGGAGGGAAGACAATACCTAACTCTGTAGCTTTTTACCATAATTTTGATGAGAAAGGGACTCTGGAATCCTAGTGCAGTAAGAACTAGTGTCTGCTGTGTCTTGCTAGGAAGATTAAGTAAGATATCACATGCAAAGTGCATGCTCATAGTCAACACTCAGTGAATGTTGGAGATATTGACACACTCGTGTCCTGACCATTCCCTGGTAGTCAGGTCAGTGCTAAGCATAAGTGAACCACAGTTGCTGGGGAAGAAAGAAGACCATTACTGAAACAGATACCAACAGCAGTCTAGGTAGGGCCTTTGATCAAGTGAGACCTCTGGTCTTTGGGATGGTTACTCTCTATCTAACCAGATAAAGCTCTATGAAATGCCCCCAGAGCAGTAGGCAAATACTTTTTCATGGGCCTACAGGAGGAGGTCACTTCCAAGTTGTTGAGAGAAGGTGGGAGGGTGCTATCTCAAGTCCATACTAGCCTTAGTATGATCCCAGAGAAGCTATGATCTGCCATCTCAGGCTCTGGTTCATCACAGCATAATGAAAGTGCTTATCACCTAGTAATCTCACTACATTCTACGGCCTCTGCAGCATGTCCAAGAAGCTGTCTTCCTTCTTGCTGTGGTCTGAAATGCCAGAGGGTACAGAATACCCTGCCTGGCTTCCTGCCCAGTGAGTGGAATTAAAATGGCTTGGATCTGCCTCTTTTTATCTTCTTCTTCTGCCTCTAGCAGGAGGCAGCTGGAGCTTTCTTGGAGGCTGCCTACTGCCAGGTTCCCCCAAAAGTGCTGACTCCTATGAGTCTCGTTGCTCATTTTCTATGCATTGAACTTCAAACACCGGAGAGGCGCTCAGGCAGCAAGATGGGGGGATTTGGCCATTATGTTTTCTCTTGCTCTTTCCCCCTTCATCTCCCTCTAGACAGGATTATGAGTTGCACCTATTAATTCTTGTCTGGAAGCAACAAACCAATCTTTTCTCTTGGTGGAGTTTTATAACCTCTTTTGCTGAGATGCAGGACTCTGGGGCTTTTCCTTGTCCCCAGAGCCGCATCTAGATGGAGGGAGAAGCTCTGTGTTAACCTGCTGAGGAGGTGCTGTAGGAGGCCCAGGGGCAGACACAGCAGAGAGAAGAGAAGAGACATGTGCTTAGCCTGTGGGACCTCTAGAAATCCTCTAAGCTGCTCCCCAAGACAGCCAAAGCAACCAAATAGAATATGCCAATGAACTTATTTATTCATCCCTGTGCTTTTGATAAGTAACCTCCCATATTCCAGGCACACTGCTAAACCCCAAGATGCAGGGCTAACTAGGCACAGCCTGGAAGCCAGTCATTAGACAGATTGAACAAGAAACAGTAAAATTCATGCTTCCAGTTGTCTGATCATAGAAAACAGGAGGCATTCAACTCTTCTAGAGAGTCTGGGGAGGCTCACCCATGCAGCCACACCCCAGGGAGCTTCTGAAAGCTGAGTAATAACCATAAAGGGGAGTAAAATATGCATAGGTAAGGAGCTTAGACTGTAAGGCACTTTTCCAGTCATGTATCCTACCAGATGGCTAAAAAGGGGTTGATTATAAAAGAATAAGGAGAGATAACTAAAGAAAAACTTGGGACCTGGTACATTATGTTAAGGGTGGGATGCTGATGGTAGATGCCCTAAGAGTATGGCTAGGTTTGGTTTTATTTTATTTTTTCAACACAGGAGGAGATGAGATAAAATTGTGACTGGGGAGCTGTACAAGACAGAACTAGAAAAGACTTTTGGGAGTGGCTTGTAGTCATTATCTAGTTGAGGTGGCCAGAAATAAGGTAAGGAATGGGTAGGAAACAGTGCTGTGTTTAAGGGGTGGAATTAGTGGGTCTTTGAAGTGAGTCCATGACAGGGCTAAGCTAAGAGGAAGAAGGGAGGTACAGAGGGAATAAGGATGGGATGGAAGAGTCCTGGGTTACTCATTTTGGTGCCTGGGTGGATGATAGTGACATTTGCTGAGTAAAAATATCCAGCCTGAGACACAGATTTGCAGAGGAATGGCAAGCTCGTTTTTCAGAGCATTGGAGTCTGTGCTTGTGAACCTTGCAGCAGGAGAATCTTAGAACCAGTTTCAAAAGCTGCATCTTCAGCTCAGGAGAAAAGACAGTGTGTGCTGGGGGTGGGGAGCAGTAGGGGAACAGACACAGAACAGCCAGATATAGAGACCACAAAAGACACAGGGCTAGATCCAGCTTCTCTTACAAGAGAGACTGGCATGGAGTTAAACAGGAAATCCTAAGGAAACATGCAAAAGAGTTCTACACAGGAGGCTTAAGCACACCTGGGTTCAAAAAGAAAAGTACATGCTTGGTCTCTAGGGCTGCCCCTCTGCTGATGGCCTGGCCGTGATTCTATGAGAGAAGAGGCTGCTCCTCCATGGGTTCTTCTGGAGCTCCTGGTTCTGCAGCTTTTCTCTTCTACTCAGGATCTCTGATACAAATTCATTCTTAACCCAGTATCCCAGAACAAGTCATGATGCAGGCCCCTAAGAGAGGCATTCCTTCATAGTCACTGTTGGAAACAGATCATGATCAAAGCCACAACATAGGCTCTCCCTCAAATCTATCAGCAATCTCCTACCCAGATCTCCACAGCAGATCCTGCCTCTGGACTCTACATGGATTCTCATGTCACATTATTGTCAACCTCTACTTCTTTGTCCCCATCAGTTTCTTTGGGGCTCTAGTAAGCCTTTGCACGCTTCTAGGTCTTGGCATTGTCGATCATTGTATGAATCCCTACTAAGTGACTAGGACCTCACACCCAACCCCAAATTCGTGGAGGTACTAGAGGTTGAGTGCCTACAGCTTGGCTCTTTGGGTTTCATCCCTTCAGAAGATTAAGTCTTGGCTCTGTTCCTGGGTGAGAATACCTTAGAGCAGTAAGAACACTTGGCTTAGAGTTGAGGTTTAAATTGTATTCCTCTCAAGAGAGGAATTTGGGGGCCAGCTATAAAAGATCTTTCTGTCTGTCCCGATTGCAATTGGTCTACCTCACCTTCACCTGACCCTCATATAGCAATATTGTCTTAGATGTCCACTTGCCTCTCATGCCTGCTTTGTTTCTCTCAATCTATTGCTGGACCATTCCCATAGCACGGCCTTGGAACAAACATGCAACAGTTGCTCTTTAATGGAAGTTGTGGCTGTAGGGATGCGCAGTGGTTTTTTCCAAGTGATAGGCTCTTTTAGAAACAGGATTCTGAGATTTGCCTTTCCTGTCCCAAGCTTTTTTCTTTCTTGTTTTTCTCTTCTTCATGTCCTGTTGAATCTGCCAAATCTTTCTTTAAGGAAACAATATTTTCCAGATGCAACAGGGCAGTTGCCCTTAAGAAATCACAGCGATCATGACAACATGCAGAAGACTTTTGAAAGCTCAAAATCCCAGCATGGAGTAGGCGAAAGGGCCATGAAATCCCACCATTAGCTGAGCCACTATTGATATTTGATAGCTGATAGAAAAGGGAGAGTCATTTTTCTTTAATGATGTGGTCCACTCTCCAGGGCAGGCCCAAATTCCAAGAGTACCTGGGAAACACAAACTAAACTCAATTGGGGGGGGGGCAGAAAACACAAAGGTGGGTGCATATGGAATTGAGGGTGAAGAAATGGTATAATGTGAATTGGGAGCTGTGAATATGGCCATAATACATTGTATGTAGTTATCAAGGAATTAATGAAATATTATTTTAAAAAGACAAAATAAAAGCCACACCATTATAACTTCTTTCTTTCTCTATAGAATGGGTTTAAAAATGTTTTTATTGTGACTCAGGGAACTCTCTGATCCAGGAACATGACTGTTGATATGAGGATATGAGGATTCCTGACTCATCCCTAGCTCTTGAGAGTCATAGACCATGAAGAGAAAAATGCCAAGGTTACTGAAGTAGCAAGCAGAGAGTACTGGCTTCTAAAGCCTGTACTCAATACCTCCAGGATGAATGAAAAGCCTTTCAGGTAAGAAAAGCAAAAGAACCATTCATTGAGCAGAGGCAATAAGTGCCCAGCCCTATACAGAAGTCAGAACCAGAAGGGCATCTCTGTCAATTTTCCTCCCAAATCTGAAAAGGAAAAATCTGAACATCCATTCCACAGTAGGGAGAAAACATGAAAAGAGGCAAGGAGGCAGAAAGGGAAGGTGGTTTGTGGTAAATGTAAGGTCAGTTTGGCATGGTTCTAAGCTGTAGAGTCTGTCAGATGTTTTCTACTTTTACCTAAGAGTAAGAGTTGGACTACGTGACCTCTGAGCTCTACTCTAGGTATTTTTTCTCACTTCAACACTGTTACTTTTTGCAGAATCAATGCTCAGCTACAGGAGACCTCAACAATCCTCTTAGACCACAGTCCCCTAATGGAGATGGATCCCTATTTCGTTCTTCTTTGCTGACAAGTTATCTTAATCCATGATGTCAGGCATCTAGATTTGAAGCCATAATATACAGAACTATCAACAGTGCCATAAAGTCTCACATATGATATTCTAGGCTCTGAAACTGGGGCAAGGAGAAGGAAATACTAGGTGGTCTTAGGAGGACACAGGCAGAACACCACATATTTTGCGTTTTAGCCTTCCCAAAGGAAGCAGGGTGATTTAAATTCTTCAGTTCACAATGTTTCTCAAGCTCTTGGCTTGGGAAGACAGAATCCTTGACCTGAAAACACAAATCAGAGATGCTTGTAAACGTTACAGAGAAGAGGTTTGGGTAAGTGTCACTATGCCTCCATTTCACATCTGCCTTCTCCCCTAGAGGGTGGTGGACTTGACAGGAATGTGATGAACACAATTCAAAAGCTATTGATCAGCTAGGATGTCCGTGTGCCAACATCAAGCAAGATGTGACTCCACATGTTCACATTTTGCAGTCTCATGTAGCATGAAACCCTCTCTATTGACCTCACAAACTCATGAAGATCAGGTTCTGTGTGTGTGTGTGTGTGTGTGTGTGTGTGTGTGTGTGTGTGTATTGTGTTATGTTCTTCCTCATTCTGAATGCTCAAGAAATGGGCATCTTCTCTAGGCTGACTCCCACTAGGTTCACAGGACACTAGGTCTCCAAATATCACTAAGAGATGCAGAAATTCCATCTTTTAAATTTCTATAAATATTCCCTATGTCTTTCCAGCCCCATACATTTCACTAGCTGGAGATGCTTCACACAGACACAGGTGCATGCACATGTACAAACACACACACACACACACACACACACACACACACACACACACACACACACACATGAGGTACGGAAATGATGCCTCACCAAAACCTATCATCCACTCAGTACAGGGTGAGACTGCTGACCTAAATTGTATGACAGGTGACTATGAGTGGGTACCTGAATATAATCTAGACTTCTGGGGAAGGTGGGCAAGAGGGAAGTATTTCATAGCCTTCCATCAGGGAGCAAAGATGAGGGAAACACCTCCTTAGAACCTGGGAAATTGGTCCTTTAATCTGATTCTGTGGCCAGTGGTGTTGATAGACTTGGGCATTCGGCAAGTTTCTTGATTATTCTCCTTTATCCTTCCAGCCTTGGACTAAAAGCATAGGCTAGGTTAAGGTATTTTTCTTCTAGCTAAGAAGGTTGAACCTGGTCTCCAACCAGGGTGAGAGGTAAGCTGCCTTGCAGAGCCAATAGGACAATGGTTCTGGAAGTCATTCTCAGGTGTCCCTAGGAAAGCATGTCTCTTTGTTGTGGTGCCAAGAACATCCAGGCTTGAGGGGTACATATAACAGAGAAAGGCATTCATGAAACAGAAAAGGGCAAAGACAGATTTGCCACTTCAGCCTTCCTATGTGGATACCATGCATATTTTACCATGAGATCTGGCTTTTTGGTGTGTAGGATTTTGAATTCCTATTCACAACACAGTTATCACATGGCAAGTCCTCAAGAAATGGCAGCCCACTTTCTCATCATCATCATTACCTTCCCCACCATGAAGGCTATACAATCACCTCTGTCTCAGGTTGTTAAAACAGGGTGCCATCAACGAAAGATAGGAAGAAGGGGAAATTCTGAATACTTTATGCTAGAGCACTAAGGTCTAGTTAACTACTGGAGTTGGTAGCCATAGGCTTATGTTCCAAGTCTCCTCCTCCCCAGTGGTGGCACTGAAGAACTCTAAATGTAAAAGATTGGGTGATTCTCCAGGCCTTTCCCTTTGTGAGCTTGAGTAGCCATAGAAAGAAGGCATTCAGCAAAGCAGTGATCAGCATTATTCTTCTCATGCCCCCATGGCTACGCATGTAAATAGTCCTAGTGTGCATGGCTCCTCCCCCATGATCTCTCCAGATATTTCCAGTCTACTTTTTGCATCTTACATTTATTCACGCTGCCTCTTGCTGCTTCTGAGCCTCTGGCAGTCCTTGGAACAAGAAAAGCACATCTCAGCCATTCACTGAAGTTCAATGCTCTGGGAGAATATGGGAGTAGGGAGGAGCAAGAGAGATGTTTTCTCATAAGGAGGCCCATATTGAGTACTTTGGCTGGCTCTGGGGCAGAGGTAAGTAACAGAGCCAGGAGAATAAGCTACCCACTGCAATGGCTCTGAATATGGAAGTCAGCATGTGTGCAGATTTGATAAGATGGTACTATATGAGTTTGACCAAATAGCCAAAGCCATTTCTAGAATGTGTGCCTTTCAAAGTAACCTACTGGCTCTCTTCCACTTGCTCCTCCTCTGTCTTCTCTCCTCCCCATCTGCACAAGTACACACTCATCTCATCCTGCTTCCTTCTTCTCTACATAATTACAATGCCTCTCTCTCCAGTTATTTCTCCCCCTGAGCATTATTGCCAATAGCCCCCTTCTCTGCAGCTTCCCTTGCACTCTGCATTGGGAATAACCTTCCACATCTATTCCCAAGTCTCAGACCAAGTCCAGCTTCCAACCCAGCCATGCCACCCATACACTCCTTCTGCAATATGTCCAACCCTACCCTACTCTCCATCCAGAGTCTTTTCTTCTGGAGTTAATGCTCTAGTTGCCAGTTCCCCAACAATTATTATCAAGTGCTCAGTGGAAAGAATGATTGTTAAGTGATGCCTGGCAAGGAGACGATGCCATCACAGCACAGCTTGGCATCCAGAAACCTCCATTTGTAGAACATTAACTAAGCAAAGAAGGGAATGGAAGGGAAGAGAATAGAGAAAAGGGGAGGGAAGGAAAGGGAAAAACTAATATCTGCTCTGACTGCCTTGAGTCTGCATTGCACCATATATAAAGTGTTGTCAGGATAATCTTTGGATATACATTTTCTCTCCATGGATTACCATGAAGCTAACATATTAAAGAATTCATGTTATGTGCAGTGATCTGCCCTAGGACTTCGAAGAGAATAGAAAAGAAACACTGGGTCTGCCTCAGAAAGCCCTAGATACACTGGAATGGCTGCCACAAATTCACAAAACAATCTGAGAGGGTAGTGGTTTGAATAAGAATGGGCCCACAGGCTCATATATTTGAACGTTTAGTCACCAGGGAGTGACACTCTTTAACAGGATTAGAAGAATATAAGGACATGGCCTTGTTGAAGAAAGTATGTCACTGAGGGTGGACTTTGAGGTTTCAAAAGCAAGCTTTTCCCAGGCTCAGTTTCCCTTTCTTCCAGTGGATCAGAATATAAAGTTCTCAGATACTACTCCAATGCCTGTCTGTGTGCCACCATGCTCCCTGCCATGAGTCTAATGAACTATACCTCTAAACCTGCAAACAAGCCCCTAATTAAATGTTTTATTTTATAACAGTTGGCGTGAACATGGTATCTCTCACAGAATTAAGACCGTGACAAAGGCAAAGAGCAGTGCAACAATGAATACAATTTTAAACTGTAGAATCTGAACAGAGATTTTGAAAATATTGTAATCTGGATAGCTTGTAAACAGTAGGAATGTGCTTCTCCCAGTTCTGAAGGCCAACACTGGAGTAAGACAGAGTCAACATCCAATGAGGGCTCATTTCTCATCAGCACTGATTTCTGACTGTTATCCATCTGGCATTTGACATTGCTAGAAAAAGATAGAACTAGGAAGTAAAGCCTGCTTGGAAGAAGTGGCAGAATGAGGATATTTTTTAAAAAGGTTTATAGCAGTCCCTGGATTCCTTTCTTTTTCTCTCTACTTTCCAATTTTAAAAAGTGAGCAGATTTGCCCCACTGCATCTGTTGCCAAGATGCTTAAACATAGGTCCACAATCATGGAACCAAGGAAGTGCAGATGTAAACCTCAGAAATTTGGGGGGAAAATGCATCTTCCTACTATAGAGCACTTCAGATGTTTGTCCCAGCAACAAAAGTCCTGACCAATGTACCTTCCTGAAGGCCCAGCTTCTGTAGTGCTGGAGATCAGCTATCAACATATGAAATTAGGAGACACAGACACCCAGGATGTGGAGGTATGAAGTGAATCCACGATCAAGAGCTTTGCTATGAAAAGATGCCTCTGGTTGCCATTGTTTTAAATACACAAACAATCATCCCCTTGAGGATGAAAAGATCAGGGCTTTTATGTATTTCAGCTAATTTAATCAGCAGTATTAACTAAGCACAGATTAAGTGTCTTATAATGTGGAAGAGTAATGAGAGTGTTGGGGAAAGTCTGAGGCCTGACTTCTGCTGTCAAGAGAAATGCTACATGGGGCACAGACTAGGGAAGAATCTATCATGCTATCAGTACCTATTCATATAGTATCTATTTGCACCTATATTATCTGTCATCTGTCCATCCATCCATCCATCCATCCATCCATCCATCCATCCATCCATCCATCCATCCATCCATCTATCGGTCTTCACTGGTAGGTGTCAAAGTAATAGCCTGGGAATGCTAGTAAAGTGTTCTACCACTGAGATATACATAATTCTAGTCCTTGGAGTTTGTTGTTGTTCTTTGTTTGTCTGTTTGTTTGTTGTTTGTTTTTTGTTTTGTTTTGTCAAGTTTCCACAATGTATTCCATAATGGCTCAGAACTTTCTGTGTAGCCTGATTTGACCTCAAACTTGCTCTCTTCCTGCCTCCATTGTTGTGAAAGCTTGGACTACAGGCATGTGCTACTCCTCCAGCTTAAAAGCCTGGTTTTAAAATCATAAAGATTTGAGATAAAATCCTGACATTTACCTCACATTAAGAGCATGACTAAATCACAATTTCTTTGCTTCTTTTGGTCCATCTATGAAAAGAAAACAAATCTTCAAGAGTGTTTGAGCAATCAGTAAAATGACCCAGCACACATTACCTGGATCACAATCTCTGTCTCTGTCTCTCTCTTTCTCTATCTGTCTCTCTATCTTTGACTCTCTGTCTCTCTCTGTCTCTCTCTCTCTCTCTTCTACCTAAATTTTTATGTACACTGTTTTTTCACTTTTCATAGAACTTATAAGATTTTTAAGTTTTAGAAAGATAATACAAAATTCTCATCCCCATATCCAGTTCTATTATTAAGACTTACAGTACATTAGACCTAATTAACAAGCCAACATTGATTTACTATTACTAATGAAGTCCCTATTGGGTTCAGATTCTATTAGTTGGTAACAAATGCCTCTCCTCCTCCTCCTCTCCTCCTCCTCCTCTCCTCCTCTTCCTCCTCTCCTCCTCCTCTTCCTCCTCTCCTCCTCCTCATTCTCCTCCTCCTCCTCATTCTCCTCCTCCTCCTCCTCCTCATTCTCCTCCTCCTCCTCCTCTTCCTCCTCCTTCTCATTCTCTTCTTCCTCCTCCTCCTCCTCATTTTCCTCCTCCTCCTCCTCCTCCTTCTCCTCCTCATTTTCCTCCTCCTCCTCCTCCTCCTCCTCCTCCTCATAATTCTCCTCCTCATTTTCCTCCTTCTTCTAATTCTCCTCCTGCTCCTCCTCCTACTTCTCCTCCTCCTCCTTCTCATTCTCCTCCTCTTCCTCCTCCTCCTCATTCTCCTCCTCCTCCTTTCTCTTTCTCTTCCTCCTTCTCCTCTTCCTCCTCTTCTTTCTCCTCTTTTTCTCCTCCTCCCCTCCTTCTTCTCCTTCACCTCTTTCTCCCCCTCCTTTTTCTTCTCCTCTTCCTCCTTCTCCTCCTCTCCCTGTACTTCTTCTCCCTCTCCTCCTTCTCCTCTTTTTCCTCTTTCTTCTCCTCTTCCTCCCCTCCTCCTTTTCCTTCCCATCTTTATCCTTTCTTCTTCTCTTCCTCCTCTTTCTTTGCTTCCTACTCCCCTCTTTCTTCTCCTCATCTTTCTCTTCCTCCTCACCCTCCTCTCCCTCTACATCTTCTGATTTAGAGTTCAAGTAGAAAATGAAATTGTACTTACATGCTCCCTCAAGCGATTCTTGATTGTTACCATTCCCTGCAATGTTTTTGCCTTTTATAACCTTGACAGTGTCCATGAATACTGGTCAGATATTTATATAACACCATTCAATTGTGATTTGTCTGCTGCTTCTCTCATGATCAAAAGGTAGTTATGAGTTTGAGGAAGGGCAATCATGATGATCACTTCCATTCCTTAATGGATTCACTCCTCATATGACTTTACCACTGTTGACCTTGAATTTGCCCATCTGGCTAAGTAGTTTCCGTAGGTTTTCCTCCTATGTAACTCTTTCTCCCTTCTCTCAATAACTATTCCTTTTGGGTTGTCAGTAAGAAAAACAACAACTACAGCAACTACAACAAAACTCTATTGGCCAATGCATTGGAAATTTGAGACAATGGAGGCCAAAAATTCAAGAAAGAAATATCAGTAGAGCTAGAGGGGTTAGCCACTGACATCAAAATTCTTAAACTGAGTTATTCATGAGGAAGTAACTCATATATGAACTGAAGGAAAGGAGTAAGAAGAGTGTCTGAAGTCTGAGTAATATCAGCAGAAGGGAAGGGGCAGGAAGAAGACTATAGTTTCTTAAGTCAGTATTAGATTGGCACTACATTCCTGTGTGACTAGTCATCAGGAATGACTAAGACTGGGTGGTTTTATTGTGCTTCAGAAAAATAAGACAATCCTCTTTAAAAGTTTCTCTTTGAATCTTGTCACTGTATAAGGGATCAGAGGTCAAAACAGATTCAGAGTGAAGAACAAAGATTTCTTTATGCCCCCAGTCATGATTCTACATGAAGTCAACAGCCCATCTCTACCTCTTGCAAAGCCGCAAGAGGATCAAAGCACAGGAATTTCACAGCAGCAAAGATAAGTGAGATCCAATCATTGCATACAGAGTTACATGCACCAGTGTCTTAGATAGGGTATTACTGCTGTAAAGAGATACCATGACCAAGGCAACTCCTATAAGGGACAACATTTAATTGGGATTGGCTTATAGGTTCATAATTTCAGTTCATTGTCAAGGCAGGAAGCAAGGCAGCATCCAGGCAGGCATAGTGCTGGAGAAGGAGATGAGAGTTCTATATCTTGTTCTGAAGCCAAACAGGAGAAGACTGGCTTCCATGTGACTAGGGGGTAGGACCTCAAAGCCATCCCCCCACCCCCAGTGATACACTTTTCCCACTTCTTCCAACAGGGCCATATCTTCTAATAGTTCCACTTTCTAGACCAAGCATATTCAAACCACTACATTCTACTCCCTGACCCACATAGGCTTGTTCAAACCCATGAGTCTATGGGTACCATACCTAGGCATAGCACAATGCAAAATACATTTAGTTTAATTTCAAAAGTCCCATAATCTACAACAGTCTGAGAAATGTTAAAAGTCCAAAGTTAAAAGTCTCTTCTGAGAGTCATGCAATCTCTAAACTGTAATCCTTTATGAAATCAAATTTTAAAAGCAAATCACATACCTCCAACATAATGCAAGATATACATTAACATTCAAAAAATGTCATGGTGAGGAAATAATAGACCAAAGCAAGACCGAAAGCTAGTTGGACAGACTCCAAACTCAGCATTCCCATATCTGATGTCAAGGCACTCTTCAGATCTCCAACTCCTTCATCTTTGTTGACTGAGGCAAACTTCTTTCTCCTGGGCTGGTTCCAATCCCTATTAGCAGCTTTCCTCAGCAGATAACCCACAGCTCTGACATCTCAAACATCTTGGAGTCTCCAAGGCAACTTCAGTGTTACAGCTTCCTGTTCCAGTGTCTGGGATTCACACATGATCTTCTTGGCTTCTCAAAAGAGCTTGGGTCACTTCTGCAGCTCTGCTGTTTGTAATAGCTCTGGTTAACTCCACTCTACTGGGGCTGCTGTTCCTGGTGGTCATCCAATTGTACTGGTATCTCCAATACACTGGAGTCTTCTGCTGCAACTAAGCTTCACCAGTAGCTTCTCTCAGTCTCTCTTCGTGATGCCAAGCTACAACTTCCTTCCATGACCCTTTTAGTTCTGGGCCTTCAACAACTACAATTGAGGCTTCATCTTCCTTCACCAATGGCCTTCCCTGGCCTCTCACAGTGTCAAGCTTCAGTTGCTCCCATTGACCCCTTCATACCTTCAAAACTAGTACCACATGAGTAACTTTTACAGTTGCAGTATAAGGTACAACTTGGCTATCTCTGGAAACAGCTTCTTTGTGTTCTCAGAAAATCACTTCCCAGAAGACTTCGCCTCAGTGACGCTGGACACCACTAATTTCTTAGTTCCAACTAAACCAACATCAACTGCCTAAGTAATCTCCTTCTCCTCCTAACTCTAAAGCAAGAGCCATGTGGCCAAAGCTGCCAAGTTCTTCTGCTTGCTACAGCTGGAACATGCCCTCTTGTTCGATTACATTATCACCAGCTTTCTGCTTCCCAACTCCTTCACTGCCTAAACTTGGATGTCCTGGAAGTTGCTCTGTAGAATTGAACTCAGAGATCTGCATGCCTTTGTCTCCTGAACTCAGAAATGTGATGCCTCTGTCTTCTGGGATTAAAGGTGTGTACCACCATTCCTGGTTCAAAGCTTCTCATATCCATGATTCTTCAATATCTGGATCAAAAACCTGTGTCTTCTAGACCCAAGATCTGGATCACAGGTGTGTCCTTCATTTCTGGGTTGTACTTCATTCCAGATTAAAAGTCCAAATGAAAACAACAAGATCATATTAATTCTTAGCTATAACTATCCCTTCTTCAGCTGCAAAAGCATAAGTTTAGCTGGGTAGGATCTTGCCCCAAGTTCACTATGCCCTTAATTCCATTTAATGTCCTTGAATACAAAATTTAGCTTCACCCTACTTCCTGGTGCCTCTTTACTCTTTGAACCCATACATTTTGTGTTTTTCATTTCTATGCTTACTACTTTTCTTTAAAATGTTCTTTATAAGAGTTAACTTTAGTAACTACACAACAGAATTTATACCAGGCTGTTTTGAGACTTCCTTTGTCAAAGCAATTAATCTAAATCTCTTCACCTTATCCTCAGGCAGATTAGACAATGGCATAAAGCAGCCACATTCCTCACCAAAATATCACAAAACCAGTCTAAAGGCCACATACTAAAAGTCTTCTTCTCTGAAACCTCTTGAGCTAGGTCCCCAGAGTTCAAAACATACTTAGGAAGACTGTCTTTCATGCTTCTACTAATATGGCCCATTAAGCCCCACTTAAAGCATTCGACTGCTTTACAAAGTCCCAAGATCTACATTCTTCCAAACAAAAGCCTGGTCAGGCCTATCACAGCAATAGCCCACTACTGGGATAAGTAAGACAGTGACAACCTCTGTCTTACTTAGGGTTTTACTACTGTGAAGAGACACCATGACCAAAACAACTCTTATAAGGGACAACATTTATTAGGGATTGGCTTACAGGTTCAGAGATTCAGTTCATTATCATCAAGGCAGAAAGCAAGGCAGTATCCATGAAGGCTGTCAAAGGAGCTGAGAGTGCTACATCTTGTGCTGAAGGCAAACAAGAGAAGACTGGATTCCATGTGGCTAGGAGGAGGGTCTCAATGCCAACCCCCAGCCCCAACACACTTCCTCCAACAAGGACACACCTCTTAATAGTGCTACTCCCTGAGCCACGCATATTCAAATCATCATACCCAGTATATATGTACATATAGGTGCAGCTACATCGTCTAGTCCCATCACCAACTTGACCTATGGTTTTATAGTCATGCTCATGTTGCCTCTCAATGTATAGATGCCTGTGAACCTAGATATATGGACATATTTGTGCTGTGCAAGGAACAATTTATTAAAGCCTACACCAACCTTAAAGATCCCTACAAGCTGTCAGAGGAGCTAATGGCATCCACTTTCTTTGCTGGATTAGCCCTCCCTGCACTGCTGGGCTGTGTGAGCTGATTAATCTTCATTTTCTGCATTTCCCCTCCATCAGTTGCTTGGCTACCCCCAGATGGGCCAAGCTTGGGGATTGGACTCTAGTACTGGTTTTCTTGAGGGAAGTTGCTGAAGAAAAATGCAGTAAATACTTAATCTCTGACTGGCTGGAACAGCTGATAACCAGTTTATGAGGAGAAAATATGCCATGTGTGGTTTCTGAAAACTAAGTTTCTAGTTCATTTCCATCGGCATGGGAGGGGGGACAGGAAGATGGTCAGAGGATGGGAGAGGTTCATTTGAAAAATGAAAATTCATCCCACTTGCCTTTGTCCAGTCATCTAGAAAGGAGACTCTTGCAGTCCCTGAGTTAAAAGATGTAGGTAGCCCTTGCTTGGTCAGTCAAGGAAAATGGAGGGGCCACATCAAGTGATTCCTACTATTTACTAAGGCAACTACAGGCTGAGAGGGGTGGGGCTGGCTGGTGCTTTGGAGTTTCTGAGAGCTGAATTCCAATTCTGGTGTTCTCTCTCTCTCTCTCTCTCTCTCTCTCTCTCTCTTTCTCTCTCTCTGCCTTTGTGTGTGTCTCTCTCTGTCTTCTCTGTCTCTCTCTGTGTGTCTGTCTCTCCATCTCTGTGTGTCTCTGTCTTTGTCTCTGTCTCTCTTTGTCTTTCTCTTGCGAGCACACGCACACACACACACACACACACACACACACACACACACACACACACAAAACCTTGAAGATTCTAGGCAGCTTCAAGAAGCTCTTTTGAAAACTAAGGTCTTTAATTCATGGTATGTGGTACAACAGAATAATTAAGAGACCCACCCCCGGAGCCCACCCATGCAGACTTGATTAAAACTCCACTTCTCTGCAGACTAGCCGTGGGAAGGCAGTGGCATGCCCTTTCTGTGCTTCAGTATTGTCTTCTGGAAAATGCCTAGCACATAGAATCACTTAATAAATGCTACCTATTTATTATGCATAAAATAATAAATTACATACCGTGCAATGGAACCAGCCCTAGAAAATAAAGAAGGGTAGCTATTTACACTTAGAACATGAGTACTCCAGATTTCTTTCAGGAAGCAGACTCTACAATCAGTGTGTCCTTGTGTTAAATAATGGCCACCATTTAATAAAATTGGTTAAGACTGTTTACTTAACCCATGAAGCTATCCTGCCAGGTTAATATGCATTGAGTCTAGAGGAATATTGACTCATATTCTAGGTTTTGGCCAATTAAGGCAACAAGTCACAGCAGGCCAGAATCTGCACTACATTTGGGCTTAGACCTGTGATGGAGATGAGGCCTCTTATTGGTCCTCTACCCTGGAGAGGGGGATCTTCACAGGACTATCTTAGTAACTTTTCAGTCCTGCAAAAGCTGGCGGACCCTGGGGAAAAGGAAACGTGCCCTGTTGCTGGAGTCCAAGGGAAAGAGAAAGTTTAGCTTTTCATTTGAGAAACTTGAACTAAAAGGAAAAGCTTGGTGACACAGGAACAGGAATAATAAGAAATAAGGGTATATTTTTAATCCTGTTTCCTCCTGGAGAAACACATGAGCCAGCATTCCATGTCTGCCTCTCATGTCATGGCTCTCTCTGTAAGTGTGGAGAAGGGTACAGAGAGGCCAAGGGACCTGTCTTAAACCATAAGCTTCAAAACCAGTGATAAAACCCAACTCCTGGGCATACACACTCTCTGCACACACAGGGCCTTGCAACAGGAAATATGTGCTTAGTTTGCTCTTTCCCTTTGTCCAGAGCTCTGGTCATAACGGCCCAAGTCAGTCCTGCCCAGGCTGGCTGGCTGTCCTGCCTTTCCACTGGACCACAGCCCTCCTCTGTACACCAACCACTCTGTCAGGAAGTGACGCTTTCAGACAGCAATGATTAACCACCCAAATGATAGTAAGTGGCACAGATAGTAAGTGCGGTAGGCTTTTAAAAATAGCCCTGAAAGACCTTGCTGCATGCAGAAAGGGCAGACTGACACTCTGAGTGTCTCAAGGAGGAGGATGCAAGCCCCACCAATGCTGAACTGAGTGACCTCTCCCCACACTGCCAGCTCGGGGCTGTAAGAACTACAGGCTACAGTGCAGAACCCTGGGCCACAGAGGGGTCTCTGCCTAAAGACGTCTGACAGGAGGCTGTTGGCACTGAGATCTGCCCAGATGTGGTGGCACCAGGGGAGGGGAGTTGTTTCAAAGGGAATATCTGAAATGACAAGATGAAGGCTTATGAAGAAAGTTCCACTGATATGAACAGAGCGCTACTATAAATGGGGACAAACCCAGGATGAAAAAGGGAAGCATTATTGGACAAATCATACCAAGGCACAAATGCAAGAAAATCTTAGTGTGCACTCCACCTCTACCCTGATGAAGTGTTAAAATGGCTACTGTGGGCTATACATAACTAAGCTTTCTATGGAAAGGCTGGGCATGCACTGGAATCCAAGAACTCAAAGCCAGGACCCTAGACCCGAGAGTATGGCCAAATGAAATCAATCAAGGGGAGTGAAAACTAAGTAGGTGATCTAGGGCAATTCTCAGACTAGAAGATTCAGAGAGAGTGCAGGTGGAGAAAGTTGAGCTGGGAAACACAGTTAAGGCACAGGAGGCACGGGACACCCTGTGCAATGATTACCAATCTTCTACATTAATTTTAAGTTTGCTTTGAGACAATAGCAGTGAATCCATTGAGCATCAATAAATAGAACACATTGGAATTCTGGCAATATGATTACCTAGTGCTGCTACCAACACTGCTGCAGGTAGAGCTCCCCAGAACTGCTGTTTTCCTATGAACACAACCCCAATGTTTGGAGACTGTCAGCACCAGCTGACCACACTTGGAGATAGCTGTTTGTTTATATGCATTCCTTTCTCTGACTCTTAGCCTGCCCATCTCTCATTATCCTAAGCACACAAACCCTTGCAGATACAAATACCCTTCTTGTCTTGGCCTGTAGTGTCTAAAGGACCTTCTGCAGAGCTGAATTCACTGTGGCAGGAACATGTACCCACCTCTTTGGGAACAGAAACCTGAAACCCTGTATTTCTCCTCATTCCAGTTTCTCCCATCTCCTAGCAATTTCACAGGTGAGAAATTTTCTCTGAGCCTATGTAAACAGACACCTGATTAAACCAGAGAACTTAGGAGATGAACACCAATACAAAGATTTTCATATTTTTTATTGTAAATAGCCCAAATATTTGGTCCCATTTCCAGTTTAAATGGGCAAACCATAATATTGATGGCTTGCAACAGATGCAAGATGAATTGAGCTTCTCTACCAGCTAGCTGAACCACTTTTAATGGGGAATATATCGAAGCTATAAATTCCTGCAGACAGGATTGCTATGCAATAGCATAATATATCTTCTATTCAATCTTTTATACATTATGTTTTGTCCTGCATCCCCGTGGATATATTTATGGATCTGGAGCTTTTCAGTGAAGACAAGTCAAGCACCTCCTCTTCTCCTTCTCTGCATTTCCTCGGCCCCTGGAGATAGAACTCATTTATTGTTGTTCTTTACCAGAGAGTTGGAGTTTGCTCTTTGTCCTCGGTGCTGAGCATCCTCTGTGAAAATGATGCTTTGCGACTCCAAACTTCTCTGGGATGTTTTTGTCCACTAGGAGGCAGAGATGTCAGGAGAAATGAATAGACACTTACAACCAGGAATAAATAATTCCATTGTGCTCTCTCCTGACATAGTGGCTGGTGAACTCTGACCTCTAGCCATACTTTTCATATCACAAGCTGTGTAACCCACTAAACCACAATTCCTCTGCGGCTGATGGTGTGCAGCTTTCCCCACTGGCCAGAATGAGACTGTTGGGGTTAATTATGCATTTCCCTCAGCAAAGTGTTGATGGGAGCCAGTTTGTTTTAACTCCCTGCTTCAGAGATATTTCAATTCATCCTTGTGAGAGGATATGATACAGTCATGGTAGCCAGCTATGTGAAAGAGACTCTTTGTACTGTGATGAGTAGAAAAGCCAGAACTAGGGGTGAAAAGGACCTAAGAATCCTTCTCCTAATACATACTTTCACCTGCCAGACCCCACTTCCTCAAGGCTCCATAACCTTCAAAATAGAATCACCAACTAAGACCGAGTACTCCATGTACCAGCCTATGGGGAACATACCAGACAGACTCAAACCATGCTGAATAACTAAGAAACCTGCGTCAATCCCCCACCCCCAGGAGCTATATGGAAACAAAATATAATACGCAGCAACAAGTGGAGAGAGCAGCTACCTCATGGGAGCGTCTTTGAGATAACTGACCCTCATCTGCCTCTCAACTTGTCCGTGTTCAGCTGCTTGGTGTGTGCTTTATTGAAAAACCCCAGTTCCTTCATCTATAAAAACAAAGCTAATAGTATTTCTAGTGGTGTTCTGGTAAATATTTAATGGCTCTATTATGTTTATTACCTTTGTTTTTAATGCATTTTATCTAATGGCAAATTTATATAATCTTATTTTTAGTAACAGCCTTCTTTAAAATAACCTACTCACCGGATTTCTGAAACTGTAGCAGTCAGCTTTTGCAAGCTGGTAGGAGGCATTTCTCACACAACCCCAAGTCCTGCAGAGCATGTTTATGAAGGCCAAACCTCTGAAGGCTTAGCACATGCTACTAATACCCAGTGCAGAGGCTGTAAGCACTAATAATATTGGAACATATAAGGATAAGGACAGCATTATTTTAACCTGTAGATAAAAACTTAAAAACAGTAAAGTAAAGCCTTATTTGCAACCTAAAACATATTCAGTATGACTTTTAATACACATGAAAAGGGGATAATATACCCAACTACCCTAAAACAGAATGAGGAAAGGAGAGAGGCAGGGAGAGGGGGTATTGATGCTGAGAAGTATTTTGGACCATCTTCAGTATGGGAGGCTGAGGAAGGAGAATCAGTGATCGCCCCACCACCAGGGATTTGTATTATGTCTTCAGAAATGGTTTGAATCTAGAATGTCTCCCTAGTCATCTGTCACTGTTTCAAAAGGTAGGCCTAAGGGTTACACTCCAAAACTAAATAGAAGTACTTTTGTGCAGCACTTACCATAACTAGTCCACTGTTGCCATCCTTCCATTTACAATGCCAGAGACAGACTATGAACACATCTGCACAAACAGCTGTGCTTTTTAGCTAGGTCATTAAAGAATGGATGGCAAGGAAGATTAATGGAGCTGTCTCTCTGGGTAAAGTATGGTACTGTTAACAACAACCTTGTTGGCTGTTGGAAAGTTGAGGTAACTCATGGAAAGTGATTAGCACTGTGTATATTTCTTATTGCTAATATAGTTCTTGTTGGGCCTGGGAAACCCCAAACTAGTGATGCAGATGGCTGGCAACTGTTTAATAATAATGATTGTCCAACAAGCATTTATCTTCATTGGATGGTGAGCCTAAGAGATTCCATTCACTGCTTTCTGGTCATCGCATGACCCAGTGACCCAAAGAGCCATGGCGCCTACATTCATGAAGGGCATTCAGAGGCTGATTAGCTCACCTCTCCCATGCTCTGCCAATTCAATTCAAGCTCTGCAAGCCCACCAAAAAAAAAAAAAGCAGAGATTACCATAATCCTCCCTCCCCTGTTCCCTGCTTCCCATTCTTTCCCATTCTCTTCTTCATTTTTCCTCTCCAGAGACCCAGAGAAGGAACACAGAGTCTGGAGTCAGAGGCTCTGCATCTACTAACAGCCCACACGCTTGATAACCAGGGCCCTTACCATGCTCAGTTGCAAATTAGGAACTAATCATAATAGGGATGATAGAGATGCTTGGTAAACTGACTCATAGCCCACCTAGGATGATGATTTGTGCCTCTGGGGTAGTAATGTGTGGCCTGGGAAGCATCTTAGACCTATGATCTTGTGTGTGTGAAGCCCTAGGTAGAGACAGGGAACAGTGAATTGGGGGTGACTGTGCAGCGAGGGCTTCTAGGCTGGTCTGAAAACTACACTCTGGGCGAAAGCCGGAAGCACTTTGGGAAAATAGGGTGAAGCCAGATTACCAGTTCAGACTTTACAGTGCAGGTAATGGGATATTTAGGAGCTTTGAGCAGAGAGATGACATGTAATTGAATTTGCTGAATCTCGTCAACTTGACTTGCTCTCCTGTCTCCATTACCTCAGTAAATAGAGACAGTTCTCAGGGCTTAACTTCTAGCAAGTGCTCTCTCTCCCCCCACCCTCTCTCTCCCCCGTGCAGAAGTAACAGTGCAGTGGATGAGAATGTCCAGGGTGCTCCAGAATTAATAACTAGGACCCCCATAAAGTATTAAAATGCCACTGAAAGTACCACATTCTCATGACAGGGTCCATGAGAGGAGGCTGAGAGACTCTGCAGCCACCAGCAACCCCCTCCCCTTATGGCCCATGTAAGACAGTTGTGGCTGCTCAGAAGAGGCCATGGAATCCAGAGTTATTAGCTTACTGGAGTAAGCAGTAGTCTTTTCTTCCTTCCAGTGAGTGATGACAGTCTGTCAGCTTTCTAATTCTATAAAGAATCCCTGAGGTAATTGACTTTCAAGGAAAACAGTTATTTTGGCTCTGCCTTTTGGAGCCTTCAGTCCAGACCCTATTGCTTTGGCTGAGATAGTAAATCATGGTGGGAATGTTTAGAGGAGGCTCATTCACCTCATGGTTGAGAACAAAGAAGAGAAAGGGGAAAAGAAGAAATGATTCCCATTGTCTAATTCAAGGACAAAACTCCAATGACTGTAAGACCCCTTCACGTGTTTACCACCTCCCAATAGTAGTTCACTGGAGGTCAAGCCTTAACACATGGGCTACTGGGGTACATTGCTCTCCATAGTACAACTGAGGACCAGGGGACACTGGATGAGACTGGATCTGAAGAGCATAAGATGGGATTTGAAGCACTTAGTAAGCCTCAAATCTATGTATATTCAAACTTGAGTGTTGCAGCTGCCCAGATGTGTAAACACAACCATAGTTCTCAACCTTCCTATAGCTCTTTATGTCATTAGTAAAACTGAGATATTAGTAGATACACCAGTTGTATCTATAAACCAAGAAGACAACCCTTACCAGAACACCGCCATATTATCACTCTGATCTCAAGACTGCCAAAATACAAAATGATGAGAAAAAAAAATCTCTGTTTTAAAGATTCTCAGTCTATGGAGTTTTATTATGGCAGCCCAAACTTCACAAAACCCCAACTCCATCTTGGAGTGGAGCTTTGCCTCTAGTAAAAACTGAGTAAGCACTTGCTTTGTCTGTTACTGAATGTTGATTCGTCAAGGTACCTGGGAAACTCTTCCATCCTTAGCTGAGTAGAAAAAAAAGAATATGTGCGTAGTCAGGAGAAGAGCGGAGGAAAGAAGGCAGTGGGATAGCTAAGGCTCAATCCATGGGCATGTCAAGCAAATAACTGTTTCTATTGACCATGTGATACTCTGAGAGATGCCACTTTACCATACCCCCTCTGCAATAGAGTGCCTACCACATGAGTGCACTCAAGAGCCAGGGGTCATGAGTCAATTCAACTCAAGGAAGTTGAAGGAGAATCAAGAGGAGACCCTCAAAATCACCAAGAAATTAGAGAGATCAGTGCAGAGACACCTGACAGAATAATTCATAGCTTACTGGTCAACTACAGCCAGCAGCCAGCCTGACTGAGCCCAAGAAGCAAGTTGCACAACAGAGGGAGTCATGGCATTCCCACTATGAAACTGACTGCTTGATCATAATTTTGTGGGGTAGGATGTCTGATTTTCCATGCAGGAGCTCAGGAGAATCCCAAGATGCTCAAACTTTTTCCCCTGGTAGAAAAAGGAAGGGGGGAATATTCATCCTGCAGAGGAAGCAGGACCCCTTAGCCAACAAGATAGCTGTTCAATTTAAGGGGCAAAAATTCATTCTGTCTTCTATTGACTTCTGGTGGCAACCTTTCTAATCAGGCAGCCTTCTGACCAGAAATCCCTCCCTACCAAACTTAGTCTTCTCTAAAAGCCTCTTCTGCATGTTCAGCAATCATTGCCCAGTGGTCAGGTAGGCCAGCTGTCTAGTGGATTCAGCACTAGGCTACACAGGAAATGTGCCAGCCCTCCAATGACATGTGCTCCTAAACTTCCCCTGCTATATTCTTCCCACTTCTTGGCAAGAACAAATCTCATCCTGATGCCTGCATTCCCTTTTATCCATGCCTTGTTCCATTTTTCTCTGCCCTTGAACCTTTATGTGGTAGGAATTGATCTGAATATGAAGGCTATCCAAGGATCTCTCTTCATAGCCAGCTCTATCAAGCAGCACTTCTGAAACAATAGAAGCCCTAGGCATGTAAGAAACCACAATGCATGTTATATGTATGCTGCTCTGAGCCTTTTTGCTGGGAAAGAACACATTGCTTCTCATCAGGGTCTTTTAATGGGTGAACTGAGCTATCATAACTGAAGGCTGTTACTGGGCCACTGACAATTAGAGGACAGGGCAGACATGATATAGATGGTCTGCAATCAGTGGGACAGTCCCACCAAAGGAAGCATTACTGTAAACCTTGCTTATTATAGGCCTTAGAGTCACTAAAGTACAAGGTGCAGCTCATCTGTTTCCTTGTTTTTAGACCAGAACATCCCGCCCTTCATCTTGTGTTGTTATTTCTGTTTCATGCAAGGTCATTCTGTGCTGTTTTATCTCCTACTCAAGTGCTTAATTCTTATCCTGGTAACTTTGCATTTTAGCAACCACCTATATCTTCCTGCTTTCATTGCTTCTTTTTTCATGGAGAATACCTCCAACTGGTTCTTAAGGTCAAATATACTGATTCTCGCAAAATAAGCAGCCATCTTGTATCACGGTCATTAAGAAGTGTGCTCATATACTTTGTGTGTGTGTGTGTGCGCGCGCGTGCATGTGCGCATGCATGTGCGCATGCATGCGCTTGTAATTTTAGATCCATTTATTATTTCAAAACATATAAAATATACCCTAGCCTAGCTTCCCCTATCCCAAAGCATCTCCTATAAGCTGTGTGTGTGTGAATTCTTCTATAGGTGATCTGTATATTTAGAAAATGAGCCTCTTCTCACACAAATGCATATTTATTTATTTATTCCATACTGCATATTCTATCTTGCATATTCCCGAAGTTACAGAGATACTCCTCAGTCTGTCCCTGGGATGCTCTATACTTTTCTGAATGAAGACTCATCATTCCACTGTAGCATGATCTCCGTTATTTACCAGCACAGATTGATGGATATCTCTTTTAGTACATGTAACGACATGTTTAATAGCTGGATGCGAATAATGTTCTGCATCAGCACAAATGCAGCTGCAGAACATATTCTAAAACTAGAATTAATGAGCCAAAGGATATGTGCACTTACTGTGGATAAAGAATATCTGGTTTATATTCCCACTAACAATGTGTTAGGAATCCCTGTCACTCAAAACTTGCCGTTGTGATTTGAATACGCGATGACTCTCACATGCTCACAGTTGCGGTTCTGATTGGTGGCATTATTTTGGGAGGTTCAGGACATTGAGGCCTAGCTTGAGAAGTGGGTCAGGTGACTAGGGGCATATTCTCAGGTACTGTATCTTGTCCTGGACTCCTCTCTCCGTCTCTCTCCATCTTGTCTGCCATGACTGAGTAGTCTCTGCCACATGTTCTTGTAGCTGTGATGCTCTGCTTCAATGTGGCTCCTGAATCAGCAGAGCCCAGACAGACTGAAACGTCTGAAACATGAGTGAAATAAAGCCTTCCTTCTTTTCAACTTGGTTGTCTCCGGTGTCTTGTTACAGTAACAACAAAAACAATACACCTGCCTAACAAGTTGCATCAAATTTTGTAATTTAGTCAATATAAGTATCTTATTATGATGTAACTGAGTTTTCTTATGTATGAGAATCAATGTAGTTTACTAGAGTTCATTTTTATACCCTTTTAGTCTCCATATTTTTCTCTCATATTTCATTTGGACTACTAGATCTGTTCCCTTATTGGTGTTTGGGCAGACATAGTATATATGATGTGTTGCAAACCTTCTGTCTTAAGTCATCTATTTCCTAATTTATTCATTAAATGTTTTCCATGAAGAAATTTTATACATAGTCTGAATTGCAATCATTCATTTTCTTTTGACTTTCCTCATTTTCCTCCTATTCCTCCTCTCCCTTCCTCTTTGCTGAATTACTGAGTTTTGTATCACACAATTAAACACTTTTCTTACTCTGGTGTGATTAATTATAAAAATTGGTAATTCCTATGAATTATTTGGATATCATTCTGGTACATATGTGTTTCTTTTGCAATTTATTTTAGATTAGAGATGATTTAGAAATTAGTATTTCTTGTTTTCTGAATAACTGCATGGTTCCTCTAAAATTTGCTAAAGACTTTATTTTAATTCTTTTATTTTAAATGAACCTCTAGCAAGAAAGAAGGGAAGCACAGAAGATCAGGTAGGGTCCTGAACTTTGACATCTCATGTCAGGGATTCAAATGTCAGGTTAGAATAGAAATTCCCTGTGTATCCTGTATTGTTACTGACACAGTATCTTCCAGGCACTATTGTTGCTGGATCTTCAATCCTAATGAGCTAATCCTTCTCATCACCTATCTATATAGACTCTTCCAAACATACCTTTTCTCTTCTTTTAAATTCTTATGTTATCATTATTTTGGTTGCCATTATAACAATGTTTTCCTGCTATATTTTTAAACTCTGCCTGATTATTTGTGTATGAAGACTTCCATTACCTGAACATTGTTTTTTGTGAGGCTGCTTACTAAATTCTCTTAGAATCTGTAACAGTTTGAAGTTGGTTCTCTTGGCTTGTCCTGGTATTAAATTCATACAACCTGTAATTACTAATAACATCACCACCTTTACCCCAATATTTATCGTGTTTATTTCTATTTCTTATTTAATTACCTTTTGGAATATCTCTATGAGTAGACATTCTTATCTTGTTACTGACTTTAATATGAATGTTTTGCTATCTTACACCATTACACATAATCTTAGCTTAGAGCTAGAAGTAGCTTTTTTTTTTTATCAAATTAAGGAAATATCTGCCTGTTCTATCAAACTAACACTTTTATCATGAGTTAGGCTTGCATTTTATTCTAACTGCCCTTTTCATAGTTTTTCTGTTTTCTATCCATAAATGTTGTAAATCAGAGCTGGCTGGATGACCCAGTGGGTGATGGTGCCTGGTATTAAACCGGATAGCCAGAGTTCCATCTCTGGACACACATAGGATAAGTCTGACTCCCATAAGTCGTTTCTGATTTCTTCCCACCTATTATGGTACATGCATTCACACACACACATATAGAACAAAAAAGAAATAGAACGAATCATAGAAGGGCCAAGTGTTTCAAAATGTGCAGTTCATATGGAAACAGGAGAACATGGAGTCATTCTCTGGGAAATAGTTGGAAAACACAAGGTGAGAATTGAGTTTCCCAGCCAGTCTGTTGTAAACCCCACCGTCTCACACCGCTGAGACCCATCACGAGCGTGCCCAGAGTCCCGGTTCCCATCTCTGTTTTAGCCGACATTGGTATCAGTTAGAAAAGAGTCTCTGATAAAAAGCCATTTCTATTTCCCCCATGTTAGCTCTTCTCCCATCTTAGGTATCAAGGGACTCTCCTTAAAAACATTTCTCATACTGTAGTAATGCCTGTGGAAGCTCACGGTATCATGGTACACAATAGCTCACAGATTCCTTATTTGAATCTTTTTGTTAGCTCAACCACTAGCTCCAGGCTTGGCCCCAGGACTCACTTTGAAAAGTGTGTGACTAGAAATACTCTGCAAGCAACAATTTGAACAGTGCTGTGCTAGGACAATGGCTCAGCAAAGAAAGTGCTCTCTAAATCAGTGTAAGGACCAGAGTTTGGATCCCCGGACCTCTGTAAAGGCTAGGCGGGTGTGGTAGACTATCTATAATTCTAGCACTCGGAATGAAAAGACAAGATCTGTGGAGCAAGCTGTCTAGCTAAACTAACCTCATATTGCCAGATTTGGATTCAGTTGAAAAAATGTCCTCCGTGAATGAGGTATAAAGGAATAAAAGAAGAGTCCAGCCTTCACAAGCATGTGGACATGTATATACATCCAACTGCACATGTAGCTGTCCACACAGATGCACACACACACACACACACACTTGGTGCTTTTCAGTGTTTTGTTTAGAAGCCAGAGACAGCCTTACAAAGACTCTGACCACCTGGACAACAAAAAGATGAAATGACTTAGAAGAATACCCTTTAAATGAGCCCCTCTAAGTCAGCCAGTTTGCTAAGGCCTGACTTCTGAGTAAAGTCAGCCTATAGCATCCAGTGCCAGATTAGCTACTCCCAAAGAAGAGCCACAACTGGTCAAAAGAAATATATGTAATACCAGAAATAAACCTGGGAGATGGTGTGATCTCCAGCAAGCCCTGGCTGACATATCCACCCCTTCCTCTTCAATCACAATCATGTTGAAGGTCATGTTTATATCTTATTTACAGAACACAAGATCTATCTCATACTGTGGGGCACAGAGGACTAGATTTCCGTGAAAACTCTGACATCAGAAGGAGAGATTCTGACTGTGCCCTAGTCCAAGCCACATCAGTCAACAAGTTCCCTTGGGTACAATCTGCTCCTGTGATAACATTTATTACATTTTGGGGGCTGATTTGCATAAATGTTTCCTCCAGCCCCGAAAGCAGAGAGCTTTGTGCTCATTCACTGCTGTGTCATACAGTGCCTAGCACAATCATGTGGCAGGCCTTTGGAAAATATCTATTGAAAACAGAAAAATGACTTAGCTTTGCATTAAAACATCCAGTGAAGTGGCCTGATGGGAGATGTATTAATCATTCATTTCCCTCATCCACAGCCTTGCAGCCTCTATGGCCTCCTTATGAAGTTGCCTGTAAGCACACTACTCCAGAACAGAGATGCAAAGGGAGTAATTGAAGGGGGAGGGGAGTAAGGGACATTCTTAGGAGCCAGGCAGATTTGCCATTTTATGTTGGAACTAGGCTGGTACTTGTATTCCAAGTGCATGGTCCTTTCCACTGGGCACTCATTCACAAAGCTATCGGTCAATGAAAGAATAGTAGCAAATGTGTTGATAGGACACCTGAGCCCTGATCTGCTGTATGCCCTGTTCTGCAAGCCTAATTCCTCCGGGCCTCTCCTTGCCCATCTCATACACCAGCACAAAAGAATTACAACTAATATGAACTTGTTTTCAATAAATAAAGCCAAGAGACCACTTTCAACTCACAAGTAGTCTGTGTTCTTTACATTCATGCTTTAGAAGGCTGTGTGGAATAGAGGGTTCCATTTTTCCATAGAAACCATATTGACAATGATGGTTAGGTTTTCTGGCTCCCATTCAGAAAGGCTATTCAAAGTATAATGTAACTGAAATAACATGTATTTGCAAAGAAAATCAGCAGGGAAAATATTGTTACAATACCCGTAATTAAAACAAAAAATGACGCCATGGCTGACTCAACTCAAATGCCAGGGCTTGAAGAAAAGTGGATTTCATTAGGAAGAGAGGGGACAGCAGAAAGGCCTTGTGGACATCAAAAGGCACCCTAAGTCTCCTAAATAGGAGCTTTGTTCTGTTCTTAAGTACTCCACTCTAGTCATGTGACATGGGATGTGATCCGTTCCAAGTAAAATAAAGAGAGAGAAGTTTCATCTGGTGTTGAATTTGAAAGATAAAAACGTGTGAGAAAGAGACTGGTCATTCCAGGAACATCTAAGGGGTGTTTTCAAGACTCCTTAAGCCCCACCGGAAGTTGTTACTTCATTTCTTCTGCCACAACCCACTAGAAGGTTTCTCTCCATTTTAGGAATGGAGCATTAAGGTTGGATAGGAAGTGAACTTATCAAGAGGGATAGCATTGGAAATGTAATTGAGGAAAATACGTAATAAAAAAAATTCTAATAAAAAAACAAAACAAAAAAAAAAGAGGTTCAGTCATAGGGTTGTGAAATTCTAAAGCCCATTTCTTCTTGGCTGTAAATGAAGAGAACTAAATGAAATGAGTAACATTATTTGTATGGTACTCAACCCAAGTAGTGGGGCTGCAAAAGCATGTCTTGACATGTTAAAATATTCAATGAGTGGAATATTTGAGCTATTGGAAATTGGAAACCAATGCTCAGGGTTCTAGAAAGAGCCAGTACAGGGATAAGAAACCTTTCATTGACTACTTAGATTGCTATAAAAATATACTGACTCTAGTGTCTAACAAAGCAAATTTATATCTTACTGCTCTGAAGAATGAGAAGTCCAAGGTCACATTGCTCACAGGGTGGATAACTGTTGAGAAATTTCTCTTCAGGTTTATGGATGATATCTTCTGTGTCTGTACATGGGAGAAGGATAGAAAAAGCTCACCCATCCTGTCTTATAAGCATGTCAACCCCATTTGTGAGGGTTTCACATCCAAGACTGACTCATCTCTCAATGGCCCACCATGCTATATCACCCACCTGGGCATTGAGCTGCAACATATATATTTGAGGGCATAAACATTCAGGCACAGCAGTGTTACTACAATAGGTGTGATTCCTTCCTTAGGAACTATAAGCCTAAAATGGACGATCTACAGTATGGTTAAATCCATAAAGAGCCAATGTAGAGACCAATTAAAACACTACAAGAGAGAAGTTAATAAATAAATAAAACAAAATGAATCACAGAAGATAGATGCTGAGAGGGACTCTCCTTGGGTAAGCAAACTCTGAGAGTACAGAGGGAAGAAAAGGAACATTGCAAATTACCATTTCTTCTCATGTTGATCAACTCAGGGGTTTTTGCTCATAAAATTAAAAGGGAACTAGTTCCCTTGGGCTCCTGGGAAGCCCCTGGCCTCCTGGGGGAGTGCCTGTTTTCTCTAGAGATAGCTATAGGGGAAATGCATCATCTTTCCTTTGTGTGGCTTCACTTCCACAGCTGCCATTTGATGGATGATGGAGTTACAGGTTCTGAGAGGGTAGCAGCAATTGCCAGGGACAAAGGGCCAATTTCCTGGGGACCATATACTTTGACTTTGGGCATAGCCCCACGATGAGGGCAGTTCTTTGATCCTTCAGGGCCACATGGCTCGTACTCAGTGCATTCAGCGTGAGTATTGCCAACTGCTCTGTGTCAATAGCACAGAAGTGCCACTGGATAAGCAGATGTCCCAGTGTGGTGCCTCCCCTGGAGGAATCCATGACCCAATTGCAGAGAAAAGGCCAACATCAGAAGCAAACAGAGAACAATTTGAAGACAAAAACTGTGGGCTTTCTATTGAATTCTGCAACTTTCACCATTTCTCTCCCTCTTCCTCCAACTCCCTTGGATTATCATTGAGAACACAATGTTTTTAAAGCAGTATATATATTCACTTCTGAGCCTAAGTATCTTCCCTATCGGGAAGTATTATGTATAAGAACCATGGATGACAGTTAAACAGAGCTTGTTAGATCTTCAATCAAATGCTCTCCCAACTGAGCGATTTCAGGAAAAGTTAAGTCTAGCTCTTAATTGTATAAGTTAATGTTGTAAGCACACCATTCATTCATTCACTCATTTTTTTAAGGGAGTCTTGTTAGTAACTCTAATTGATGAGCCAAAGATTATAACAGCAATGGAACAGAAGTGAACTTTGGGCTACTGTTGATACCAAATTAAGTGTGTTCTAGGAGGGAGAAGGCTTTCCTTTAACAAATAAAAAGTGAGCAAGAGTCTCTGACAGGTCAGCCTCATACCTCCCTCTCAGACAGTGTGTGCTCTTGCAGCTCTAGTGTGAGATCTTATAATGCCTGCTTTCTGCTTTCCTTTATTATATTACTATCCCTCCTTTCCTGTTCCTCTGTCTTTCCCTTCCTATTTCTCTTCCTCTTTTTTCCTCCTCCTCTTTTCTCTCTGCAACCCCAGCCATCTCAATTTCTGTCTGTGGCTGTATCTCTGTGTCTCTGTGTCTCTGTCTCCTCTGTCTCCTCTGTCTCTCTCTGTCTCTGTCTCTGTCTCTGTCTCTGTCTCTGTCTCTGTCTCCCTCTCCCTCTCCCTCTCCCTCTCTCTCTCTCTCTCTCTCCCTCTATCTCTCTCTCCAAGCTGAGAAAAATGAAACTTGGTTTCAGAAGTACAAACACTGATTATCCAGGACTCACTAAGTTCAGCATTGAAGGAGCTCTTTGTGTATCTCATGATCTCTGCTCACCCACCACTACTTCTCCTCCACCACACCCATCACATTAAAGAAGAAACCAAACTCTGAAACTCCAAGCCACTTGCTCAGCTTCATTCATCTGATAAATGACAGAGATGAACATCAACCAACTCTGCCCGCAGAGCCCATACTCTTTAACACTGGGTACCTTCAAAGTGCTGCTTTCACTGACAAATGAGAAATAAGAACTGTATGGATAAAAAGCTTCTATTATTCTACACTAGTATCTCCTCCCTTGCCCTTCTGGGACCATTATTTGAGTCCCATATTGCCAAAAAGATTTCCAAGTGTGTGTTCTCTCTCTCTCTCTCTCTCTCTCTCTCTCTCTCTCTCTCTCTCTCTCTCTCTCTCTCTCTCAGACACACACAGACACCCACAAAAACATACACACACATACTGTTCTTATGTGTGTTTGTGTGTGTGTGTGTGTGTGTGTGTGTGTATGTGTGTGTGTTCTCCTGGTAAGAAATAAGTTATTATAGGTATTATAGGGAATGGTTTATTGATTATAGACATTGAGATGTTTCTTGCACTTCCACCGATAAACAGGTCAACCAAGGCAGCCCGGCATATGATTCAGTATGAGTCCAAAGACCTATGGGCCAAGAACAAGAACATCTATGTCTGTGGAAGGACAAGAGAAGGTCCCTGCTCAGAAGAGAGGCTGTCACCCTCCCTCTGCCTTTTTGTTAAGTTAGGAACCTCTGAAGTTTGATAGATTCTGGGAGGGGGAGAGTGCCAAATATTATTTACTCATTCTATCAATGCCTATTACTTATTCTGAAAGCACTATCAAAGACAAGACAAAGAATAGTTTCTCATCTATGTGGATATCCATTAGCTCCGTAAAGTCAGCTAGTAAAAAGAGCTTTCAGAAGTTCTAAGTTCTTTCACCAATATACAATTAAGAATCATCAATTTCTCTACACATAAAGAAACTAAATCAAGTCTTCCATGGTCCTAAGAGTGACTGGCAGAGGTAGGTATCTGCTTCCCTTACATCTCTCTCGGTGTTTCATACATACATTAAGAGGTATCTGGAACTTTTTGGAGATAAATCTGGGTCATATTTGGCAATCTGTGTTCTTTTCAAAGCTTCTTCAAGTCATCTTCCAGGCCAAAAAAAAATGCCTTCCGTACAGTATGACTAATGTCCTCATAAAAGGAAATAAACAAACAGATGAAAAGTTAGATACAAGTAGAAACAAATGAGAAGAATAGCATCTACAGGCCAAGGAGAGATGTCTCAGAAGAAACAAGCCCTTGAACTTGGACTTTCAGCCTCTAGAATGGCAAAAACAGTGAGTTGTATAAGACACCCTGTATGTTGCTGTACTTTATTAGAAAAGCCCCAAGGAACTAAGACAAGTATATCAAATTTAGTCCAAAGTCTCCTAATAAAGATGTAGAAACTGAGATCTCATGAGATAAAAAGAACTTTTCCAGGCCTCTAAGGTCGAAATAGGGCTGAATGTCCAAAGCACATGCACATATAGTCCAGAGCTCATTTTGTGGCCTGAATTAACTCTAAGGACCAATATGGTATCCCAGGGATAGCCTCCTTAAATCTTGCTCTAGGGACTGATAGCACCATGCTGATATGATACTCCCTTGAGCATCTGAACTAACTTCCTGATACCTCTACTCAGCACTGAGAAGGATCAGCCTTATACTGACAATCATCTATCCTTCCTACCAAGTATCACCCCGCGAAGCATAGAAAAGCTCTAGACTCACAGTACAGCTTTCTCAAAAAGTATCTGATTGATTGGCCTGACAATGATGGAGACAGAAGGTTTGCCTCCTTTATAGAAATTTCTATAAGAAATGTGAGAGCCGCTGATTCACTTACACAGAGTCTGAGCTGGTGCTCATTATATGACTCAAAGGGGGTTCCTTCCCATATCCATCCTTTGGAACTGTCTCCCTCCAATTATAGGACAGAGTCCCAGTTCTGTCACTACTTCCTTCTTGATCTTGAACCTGTATCTCAGACAATTCAAGTACTCATTCTTTATATGTAGATGAGAAGAAATTAAAAGCTTGCTTTATGTACCTCCTAGACACACAGAAAATATCAAATAAGATAATGTATAAGAAAGCACTTGGAAATGTGTGAAAATCTTATTCAAATAGAAAATGTGACAAACTCTTCATTCTCTCAAAACTTGGATCAGAATGAATATCTGTTTGAATGAGGCAGCAGCAGTCACAATAAGAGTATGAATCCTGATTGACAGTCAGCTTACATGAGTGGCTTTCAAATGGACAGATGAAATTTTGGCACATAATGAACAGAACAGAAAACTTGAAATCAAGATAGAAGGGTTGGGGCTCAGCCCCAGTATGATATGTCTGATTTTTTTTTTATATAAGACCCTAAGTCCTCTCTAAGTCCTCTGATGTTGTATCTCTTCATTCCAAAGATGAAAATAATGATGTCCACCTTATCTTTCCAAAGAGGGAGAAAGAGGTAAGAGAAAAAAGTGAGTCAGAGAATCAAAGGGCCTAAGATGGTTTTTATAAAGACCAATTATATATAAACACGAAGTGGGCTATTATGTCTAAATGTGTAATGACACTAGTAATGCCACATAAAATATAAAGTGAAAGGTCACCGAGAGAAAAATTATAGGTCACAGTGATTCCAGTTGAAGGAAATGCAAATTTAGTCCAAAGTATCTCAGTATCAAGTGCGAGAGTATCATAAAGTAGGTATTCACCCATGTAAGAAGCAGACCAGCCATGAGAGAATATTTAAATTGGGAATGTCTACAAGTGAAGGTATTTTTGTTTGTTTGTTTGTTTTTTAGCTTTAAGAAATAGTGCAACCGGGCGGGGGAGATGGCTTAGTCAGTAAAATGTAAGAAGTGCAAGCATGAGGACTGAAGCTTGGATCTCCAGCATTGACATTAGAAAACTGAGTGCGGCCACATGCTCTGCAATCCCTGTGCTGGAGTCAAGAGCATCACTAGGGGTTTGCTGACCAGCAGTTCTTGTTGAATTAGTGAATCCCAGCCTCAGTGAGAGACACTGGTCCAAAGAATAAAGTCTGTCACTGAATTATTTATTCTAGCTAGCCCATATAAAAGACACAGAAACCTGCTATTTTATTTACAAGCCATGAGCCTAGATTGGCCAGATTCTAGGCTAATATCACCTATCTTTAAACCACGTGTCCCTTGTTACTTGCTGGTTGAGTCTTGCTCAGTCTACTTCTGCTACATCATTGTGTTCTTAACATTCATTTCTTCTCTCCATGTGCTCATGATCCATCTGGCCTCATGGCAGCCTCCTTTGCTCCCCTGTCTCTCCTGGGATCCCTCACTCGATCCCCAAGTCCTGTCGTTCTCTCTCCCCTGCCTAATTACAGGTTCTAACCTTTTATTAACCAATAACTTTTAAGTTGGGGAGCAAGGTTTGCACAATAGAGGTATATATGAGAATGCACTCATCTGGACCTCAACCAGATCTTGGAGTTTAGAGTTGAGCATTCCTATACATGACAGAAGACCAACCCCCAACACACACACACACACAAACACACACACACACACACACACATGTGGATGTGTATCCGCTCGCTCATGTACATAAGTGAACACATATACACACAAGAAGATGAAAGGAAGAAAGAGGAAGATGACTAATGACTTAAATGGAGAAAATTAAACCATTTTACAGATATAATACATGAAAATATATGTGTTAATGTCTGACTTTCTTCAGCAAACAGGAAGCAAGACTATTGTAAAGAACTACAGTTTACATTAAACTAAATCCCCAGAGTGAGGCAGAAGCTAAATATCTGGTCACTTACTTAATGAACGCTACCACAGTTTGTTTACTGTTTCTGTGAGAAAACACTGTAACAAACAGCAATTTGAGGAAGTTTTTTTGGCCACACTTTACAAGTACAGTCCATCTGAAGCCAGGGTGGAAACCTGAAGGCAGGAGCTAAAGCAGAAGCCATGGGGACATGCTGCTCACTGGCTTGGGCCTAATGACAATCTCACATCAATCGTTAATCAGGAAAATGCACACAAGCCAATCTGATGGTGGCAATTACTTAATGAACGTGCCCTCTTCATCAATCAAGCCTGTGTCAAGTTGACAAAAACCTAACCAGCATGAGTGTCCAGGTAAGCCAGGCAATGACATTCTGTGTTTGTTATCTGGCCACTTTGCCCTCTGTCTCATGTCTTGATGCTCTAAACATTCTTCTTACATGGTTTTTATACACAGGTACTCGAATAATTAGGACCCTGGAAGGAAGCAAATAGCAGGAACTATGCTGTGCTCCTACTCAGGAAAAAAATATGAAATTGGAGAGGAGTTTCTCTATAATATTCTGGTAAAAGGCATTATTTGAAGCCTATATTAGACTCACTTTCCAATTGAAAAAAAAACTTAAAATTTGGGTTTCTCATATGAAAAAGATTTCTTTTTCTATTATCTAAAAAGAGTCCGAGACTATCATGATGCATCTGCAGTCATTAAAGACCAAGCCCCTTCCAGCCATCTAAGCTGCGAGCCTCATCCCCATGCTCCTAGGCAGTTCCTGGGGTACTAGTTTTACCACAGTGATCCATGATCCAACAAGTGCGCTGGAGAGACGGCTCATCAGTTAAGAGAACTGACTGTTCTTCCAGAGGTCCTGAGTTCAATTCCCAGCAACCACATGGTGCCTCACAACCATCTGTAATGGGATCTGATGCCCTCTTCTGGTGTGTCTGAAGACAGCTACAGTGTACTCAAATAAAATAAAATAAAATAAAATAAATATTTTTAAAACATGATCCATGATGCAGAATATACGTGTGTGTGTGTGTGTGTGTGTGTGTGTGTGCGTGCGTGCGTGCGTGTGTGTGTGTGTGTGTGTGTAAATTTAAGAGGCTTTCAAGAATAGCTTTCTACAGTCTACCTTATTGGCTAGAATTTAGTTACTTAATAATCACAGTGACCTTGAGACATGTAGTCTATTGTTTGTGAAATAATAAAGGTTTGTGTGAGTTTTCAAGAATAACCAAGAGTCTCTGCCACACCACAGCTTATGAACTCCAAAGTTTGTTACTTCTGTTAGTAGCAAGAACAGAAAGAGGAAACAAGTGCCTGACAGGCAAGAAGAGAGAAAAAGCCTCCCCACAAAAATCCATGAGTCTGCTTGAGGATTTCCCAACCCATTTGGACACATGTGGTGTCAGCTCTTTCTAGCCCTGCTGCTAAATGGGAAATAAAAGCAACATATTTTGAGCACAGTTACTATTGCTGTTATTTGGGGGACAATTGGGTTTCATGTAATAAAGGGCACAGTGAACACAGAAGAGACCCTGGAAAGTTTCCCCCTGTCCATTCAACTAGGAGATGACTGTTATATATTGTCATGAAAATCATGGGCAGAAACTTTTCTGACATGAGTGTAATTTGGAAGGAAAAAAAATTACCAAGACTGGAGAAAAAGAGTGGCTGAAACCTGGTTAAATTTGCCTCTCTCCATTGGCCTTTGATCTTGCTGAACCAAACATTTCAAAAAGGAAACAGAGCAGAGATGAATTTTATGGCTTTGTGAAATTGCTCTAGATACATTTTGCAACTGTAAATGATTGTAGGGAGAAAAAAAAACCCACTATGATTGCAACAAAGCTCCACAGAACCACACATAGAGCTGGTTCTGAAAAATCAGAGAGAAGCCAAATGCCTGTTATGGTCACTCACAGCACAGTTTGCAGATCTGTAGCATCCTGTAGGCATTAGTTGGCTTGTTCTTCTCTAGCCTGGGGCCCCCAGCAACCCCTCAGCATGGCTCCAGGAGTTAGTGTTGGCCTTTTTGTACTCAATTTCAAAACTAGCCTACATGATCTCTTTCTGAACTGCAGACAGGGACTCCAAAACCAAGGAGGGTCCCAACCCCAGTTTCCCTAAACTGAGTTGTCTACATGCCTGTCCCTTCCTCGGCCTGGATCTCAATATCTCCGTGAATAAAATGAGAAGATAGATCAGTAAATCAGAGAGGTTCTTTCAGCTTCCAATCTCATAAGCACTGAGGGAAACACAGTGCAGATATTGGTAAACTAAGGCAGGAGGTAAGGAGAAGCAGAAAATAAATAAACCCATTTTGTTCCTTTAAATTCTTTCACTACATAAGTGTTTAAGTGCCTGAGATCTCTCCACAAATCTCTGGTTCATTCCCACAGAAGCAGCCAGACACTAAGCACTATTTGAATACTCAGTGAGAATCAGTCTGTTCCTTCTAATACAGAAGGCATCAAACCAGGGCCTCATAAAGGCTTAAACTTCTGACTCAGGCAGAAGGAGGTCAAGGGTAGGTCAGCAGCTTCCTGACTGTGGTGCCTTCCTACACTTCCTGACACATTAGTTTCCTGTGCCCTGCTAGGAAAATAGCAAACCTTATCATAGAGCTGTTAGAGTGAATAATGTCCCCCACATGAAGGATGCTCCTCATACAGTATGGCTCATAGGAGACAGTAAGGGATGCAGGAAGTTGGGTTGGCGAGGTAGTCCAGTCTGTAAAGTGCTTGTCTTGCAAGCATGAATTCAGCTGAAGAACTAAGGTAGAAAAGCCAGTCATGGGGGCACATGTGTGTCTCCTCTCATCAGAGACAGGCAGAAGCCCAGGCTCAGCTAGACGGCTTGGTAAGCTTTAGAGGTGTCTGTAAGACAACAGCCCAGCTTGTCTTCTGTCATGTAGTCCCTTACACAAACAAGTGTGCACAGCACAAGTGCGTACACACACACATACATATACACACATGCACACCCACACACAAGCTCACATGCACAAGCACACATGCACACGAACACACACATGCATACTTGCACACATATACGCAACCATTCATATACATACATACAAATGTACACACAGACATGCATGCATATGGAGAAAAACTAAATCTAGAATACTTAAGCATAAGACTTTTATATAGACTTATATAAAGATAAGACTTCCTTACCTTAAAGAGGTGAAAGAAATATGGTTCACTAGGAATTTGAAGTTTGTGAGCCGGTTTGTGCATTAAAACTCAGTAACATTCATATGTATTAAAATGTTTTGCCTCAGAGCTAGGAAGATGACTTCATTGTTATGAACATATACTAGTTTTGCAGAGAACCGAGATTCAGTTCCCAGTACCCATGTGGCAACTTATATCTTAAGAGGATCCAAATCCAATAGCCTTTCTGAACCCTATGGGCATCTGCACTTATCACACACACACACACAAACACACACACACACACACACACACTTAAAAGTAAAATGATTTTAGCCCCAGATTGGGAAGAAATATAGTCTAGTGTTCTACTAATTAATTCAATCCCAGAACAGATGGGATGTGTGTTTGTTTGTCTGTGTGTGTGTGTGTGTGTGTGAGTGTTCATGTGTATATGTGCATGTGTATATGTGTGTACATACAAGTGTCTATACAAGTATATTTGTATGCATGTATATATGTATATATATGTAAATATATGCATGTATATTTGTGTGTATATGTATGTGCATGTCTATTTATGAGTGCATATGTGTGTGTATATATATATGCATGCATGTGCAAATTTATGTGTATTTATATGTATACTTGTATGTAGAGAGGTGTTCATATGTGTATATGCTTCTGTGTATTTATGGTTTATGTGTAATTCAATAAAAGTTGCAAATGAAAGATACTTTGTTTTCTAAACAAAGAGGGGAAAATAGGGTAGGAAAACTTTGTAATCAATTTTCTTTTCTTTGTGCTTTTAGCCAAATGAAGGAGCTGCCTGCAGACACTACCTGGCCATGTACACAGAGTTCCCATGTACACAGAGTTCGTCTACATCAGGAAAAGCGACACTACTGGAATCCTGGCCATTTTCATCTGGAGCTGACAACATGGTAATTTATATTCTGCACAGCATAACCAAAGAGCTTGTTATGCAAACACAGGCCACTGATTTGACAAATCTCCTGGAAACAGAATTAATGTCTGTATTCTGTGCAAAGATGTAATTTATTTTAATATTTTAAGGAGATAATATCTAGCTGTCTATCTATATGTATTCAGAGAAGGAGCTATACACACACACATGTGTATATGTATATTTATATAGATATAGGTATATTTAAATAGAGTCAAACACTGGGACTGGTTCCAGGGGGTGGGACTGGGGTGTGCTGCATAGGAGGTCAAGGCTCTACAAGGGAAGAAGCATTAGTGATTAAAGCCTGAACCTCTCCTTTGCTCTGTTTCCTTTTCTACCCGCGGTGATCATGTAAATATTATTCTTTTGTGAAAATGCTTTATTTATGGTGCCAGAGCAAAGAATGCATTTCATAGTAAATGAGGATTTTTTTTTTAATGGTGGTAACTTCAGTTCTAACCAAGTACAGAAAAAAGTTTTAATTGGATGGAAGCTCCAGTGGTTATTTCCCAGTCATGCCTAGCTTTCATAAAAGGGAAAATTTTAACACAGAATAAATCAGTGTTGGCCTGCTATGAGGAGCAGGCTGAGCAGCAGGAGGTCAGAAGCACCCTGACACTCATAGAAGGATTAGGAACAACAAAGTCTGGGGAGTTGCTTCAGAGGCAGCCATCACAGCCATCATGCACAACCATGCAGCCCTACTTTAGGCGAAGGCACTCTGGGGTCCTGGGATGTGGCTCTCTTACTCTTTTCTATACTTACTTCCCAGTCTCATCTTAAGATAGTGATTTAAAAATTATACTGCTCCATCCTGTCTCCCCAGGTCCTGAACCCGATCACTTTCTCCTCCCTATGAAACCCTGTTGAGAGAAACCTAATCAAACCTGCCACATCTGTTGTTGATGCTTAGCTAAGGGCCTAAAAAAACAAAAATCAATGCTCCGTGCCCCATGAGATGCCTTTGGCTGTTTTCTTTGTTAATGCCACGTCAGGAGATGTCATCAGGAAGCCAGGCTGCTTCAGCGTAGGCATTTACATTTGGCAGGTGGGGCTTGGAGGGTGATCTCCAATGGAAGGTGATGTTTGTGGTAGACTGTAGACCTCCTGAGTTCTGTCCTATCCTTCTAACAGGAGAAGCCAAAGAAAGAAGCAAAGAGATGGTCCTCCCACCTTGCAGTACCATTGATAACAAATTCTAGGCAACATGCTATGCCTGCTCTACTTGCATCTTTAATCTACATATTCCATCCAGGTATGTTTAACAAACAGGTTTGAGTTCCCCCACTTCATGCCCTATACATCTGATGCTAGATCCTTGCCTGACGTTCTGTGGACCACTGACACCTCTTTGCTATGCAGAACCCAGATTTCCACATAACTCAAAATCAGCAGGTGGTGATATCCCACAGATGTCAGGTACTGCACACCTGAAGACCAGTTGTGCCAACCCAAGCTGATTCTGATGGCTGCTGTGACCGTATGTACATTGGTTAGGGACAAGGCCAGCCTAATCAGTTCCTCTGAGACTTCCCTACACTTTTCCTCTCTCTTAAATATGTTGACGGTAATTGCCTCTTCCATCCTGCTCTTCCAAATTCCTGTTACTTCTGCCCATCAGTAATACCCTCCCCACTCCAGTAACTCCTTTCTTACCAATTTTTCCATCCTGCTTAGGGGATGCTTAAGAGTACTGAGTGGTCAATTTAGCTACATACTCAATACCTGGCTTAGCAAAAAACCCTAGCTTGGGTCAGTAAGGATCAGAAAAATACAGGAATAAATTCAAAGAGGAAAGGAAATAAGGACAGAGCCATCCCCCGGCACCCCCAATTATTTTTGTGTGCATGGTGAGTAGAGAAGAAGCCTGAACAAACAAAACTGGATGTTCTAGGGTTCTTTTGCATCAGAATTTGGTAGTTCCCCCCCCCCCCCACACACACACACTATTGAAAGCCAGGTATATTAATCTAGACAAAGTACAATCCTGGGTTTTAAAACAATTTGAAACAAATCGATTAAAATCACACCGAAGCGCTCACTCCTTGGGAACTCTTTTCAGTCAAGAAACATAACTCACATGGTTGTGGTTGTAAAATGCTCAGGATTTATGGGGTTCTAGCTGTGACTCTGTCCCTAAAGTGTCAGTGTCCCAGGTTCACTCTCTACAAAGAAAATCACTGCAGAGATCAACTCTGCACTGAGCTGAGGGGAATGATTAATACCTAAATGGAGCCATAATCTCTGGGATGAGAGATCCAATTCAGCTGCATTCACGGGATCTATGGAAGCAGCCTTAGGCATCCAGCATCCACGCACAGCTATGCAGCAATAGAAGGCTTGGAATCTTCCTTTAAATGGGTCCTCTTTCCCATCCCGCTCTCTTCCACCCCTCCTAGTCTCAAAATTTTCAGGAATCTCTCCTAAGCCTTCCTGAACTACCCTAGAACTATAAAGCTCACAAAGAAGGGACCTGACACTACAGACGTTTGCCCAGAATAGAAGCAGAACTCCAAATTGAACCAGTGAAGGTGTCCCACAAAAGGAAGGAAACAAGAACCAGAACTAAAGACATCTTAGCTGGAGGGGAGAGCAGAGGAGTTTTTGGGTTTTTTTTTTAATTTCTCAAAGCAACAAAGAAAAAATATCCCTTCTGGTTGAAAAGATGAGGTAGAATTTGCCGTGCAAGAGGGCTTTCAAATCGACAGTTTTTATCGTGACAGTGGTGTCCTCTTAACATATATTTACTTTCTAATTACCCAGAGCTGCGTAATTAACCTGTCACTAGACAGTGCTTGCCACACTAATGAATGGATAAGGATTCTGAGTATTAATAACCAGCCAGTGGAGGTGAGGTGACCCTTGCTCCTGTGACTCATCTCATGCATGGCTGTGTCTCCCTTGTGCCTGCATTTCTACTGCTGAGAGGTGTGAACTAGAAAGAAATTCATCTTCTCTCTCTCTCTCTCTCTCTCTCTCTCTCTCTCTCTCTCTCTCTCTCTCTCTCTCTGTGTGTGTGTGTGTGTGTGTGTGTAAGGGCAGTCTAAGACTGAATCATACTAGAAACAGATGTTTTGAAAAAAACAGAACTCAGGAAGAACCTGAGGTTTGGATGGACCCCTGGGTGCTCACCTGTGACTGTGTATAACAGAGAAGAATGGGTTCAGCAGAGCAGACAATGGTGGGGGCTAGAACTGGGCATCATTCTCCTGGGGGTACAACATTTCTGAGCAAAGAACCAGTTTGATTTAACCACAGCCACATAGCTGTTGTAGATCAGCCTTATTGATATACTGGGATTTTGGTGTGCTTTGGACTTTTGTTGTGTTATATGTGTGTGTGTATATATATATATATATATATATATATATATATATATATTATTCTTTGGCAGTTTCATACATGAAATTTCATGAATTTGATAATCTCACATCCTCCCCCATTTCCCTTTTCATTCTATCTCTTTCTCCCACTGAAGTCTTTTCTAGTTCAGTTTTGTTTTTTAAGATAAGGTCTCTATGGCCAAAGGTATCTAAGAACTTGGAACTCATTACGAAACAGAGAAGGACATTGAAATTCTGATATTCCTGTATCCAACTCGTCATGCTAAGATTACAAATGTATACAACCATGCCTAATTAATGTGGTGCTGGGGATTGGACCCAGGCCTTTATGCAAACAGTGTTAATCAGTATTCTATTGCTATGAAGAGACACCATGACCAAGGCTACTCTTATAAAAGAAACCATGTAGTTGGTGTTTACTTATAGTTTCAGGGGTTTAGTTCATTGTCATTATGGTGGGAAATAAGGAAGCATGTATACAGACATGGTCCTGGAGAAGTAGCTGCGAATTCTACATCCAAAACTGCAGGCAGAAGGAAGAGAGAGTCTCTTGGTTTGGAATGGGCTTTTTGGAACCCCTAAGTCCATCCCTAATGACACACTTCCTACAACAAGACTATACTTTTTAATCCTTTCAAAGTGCCACTCCCTAGTAACCAAGTATTCAAATATATGAGTCCATGGGGAATATTCTCAACTGAACCAGCATACTCTACAAAATGAGCTACATTCCATTCCTCATTTCTTCATTATAAAGCTTGATGTACAGGGTCTAACTGAGACCAGAGGACTTGCTCTCTCAGGATAAGGTGGTTCCTAGAAATAACACATATGAAAGCATCTTTCAAATGAAATTCAGCCAATTTAGGGCACAGAGCACATACCAGGAGACATTCCCTTTATGGGATATTACACTTAGGAACATTATTTTCCAATTCTAATCACCTCAGATCTAGATATCAGACAAGCAAGGGTAGCTCACACTCTCTAAACCCTGTCAAAATTAATTATCAGCTAATCTTACATTTGTTTTCCTTTCCTTGTCTCTTCTTTTCTAAGGAAATGGCAATGATGATTCCAGCTCACAATCTTCCACTATCCCTTTGTCTTCTAGCCAACATCAATACTTCTCCTAGTGGATCTTGTTGCATTCTGTGCCCTCTTCTCTAGAGATCTGTGAATACATCATCTGGTTGACTACACTGCCTTGCTGTATCTCAATAACAATAAAATCTACACTTCAAAGCAAGATGTTGAAAAGACATACAGGGTTCCAAGGAACATACTCAGTTATTAAACATATCAACAAGGTTTGATTCCCCATAGGCTATTGAGGTACCACTACAGTCACCCTTCCTTTGTGCTGTGCTCAAGGAACATATATAGCAGAATACATAGATGGGTAGAATTAGAATACAGCACTATGACTACAGGGAGAGGAAAGAGAACAAATAGACCTAAATAGTCAACATAGACTCAGCCTCTTGTATGTTCACATTTTCAATTAAGGAACATGGGTCTTGGTTCTATGTCTGGTGCAGATCACCCATCATGATTTAAGGAAGATGAATTCACTGTCCTAAACTTCTGCTTCCTTATCTGACAAATGAGCCTACTCATGCCAAGTGTTTATTGTCCATTATAAGGGCGCTATCAGATAAACCATGGGCTGTTGCATTTATTTTATACCATAAATCAGTTTATCAACATAAGCACCACCACCACCCAGCAGCCTTGCTAGAGCTGTTTTGTTTCAACACACACACACACATATACATGCACAGCATTTTGTGATGTATTTAGATGCATATCACCCACTGCATCAAACTGTGGAAATACTCCATATATTCAACTGAATTCAACAGTTAATTACTAAGTTTCAAAGACGAATTCATTAGCATTTATTTACAGCACATGATGGTGTTACAAACGTGATGGCTTTCCTAATGTTTTCATGCAACTGTATCATATATGATGACCCTCTGCTACTACCCATTCCTCTTGCCCTCCTGCTAATCCTTTCTTCCCAGGTAATCCCCCATCTGTTTTCATGCCATCTATAAGATCTAGGTGCCATATATGAGAGAAAAAAAGATGTAGCATTTGTGTTTCTGAGTCAAGTTTATTTTGCTTAATATGATGATCTCAATTCCTATCCCTTTTCATACAAATGACATGTTTTTGTTCTCCTTTACAGCTGAATGGAACTCTACCCTTATCTGTACTACTTACCACATTGTTGTTTTAACTCTCTAAAACTAAAAATAAAAAGAGATACAATTGTATGAACAACCACACTAAAGGGGCTGGTGATGCTTAATAAAATTAGCATTCCGTGTTTAGACACGAGATGTCTCTTTCCTCAGCAGGGCTATCCCCTTGATGGCTAGTGAAATAAGGTTCCCACTTCATTACCCAAGCAGTGGAAAGATCCTTCTAGCATGCACACCATCCAGGCCAAGATTTACCATTCCTTTCATGAGCATGTTGGGCAAAAGCATGAGTCAGAAATGGGAAAAGCCCAGCCTCAGTGCTAAAACTTGGTCAGAGACCCTGGGATCCATTTGCTATCTGCATGGCCCTTTCCAACATTGGCCTTCTGCTCTTCCCATACAAAGACAGCAGAATTCAGTGTATTCAGTTTCTAGTGAGTATCAGCACAGAATCTCTGAGTGCCTGTCTCAAACTCATGTTCATGGTCACAAGCTGCCTACAGCACTCCTTACTTAAATAGATAGACTGATTCCTCTAGAAGATGTTATCTCATAATATCCATTGCATCCTACCTACACTGTCTTGTAAACATGGATCAGGAGCTTAATTCTGTAAAGGAAAGCCCTTTCTCTTTTCTCCTTCCACTTTTCTTCCATTCATTCCTTTTATCAGGCCACTTGGCAAGCTGAACCAGTCACAAAAAGTGTCTGTCACCTGCAGAGAATGGTGCTTTCCTTCCCCCCCCCCAAACCAAAGCTCTGTTTTAAATGACAGACCTAACTATTTCTAGCCCCTCTGATGATCTCTGTATGATAGAGACTACTGCCTCAGATTGGTGTGGCTAATAATCCTGAGGAACTGATAGATCTAAAGGCATCTCTAACCCTTGTCACTTTGTTCGGTTTCCGAAGACTCTCTCCCTCTTAGGGAACAGCCAGGGCATCCAGTGATACATGAGGAAGGGAAAGTGAAGGAGAAGCTGTAAGGAAGTCCCAATAGGGATGAGCCCCTAAAAGGAACTGTGCGAAAAACATTCCACTGATAGAGGAAAATCTGGAACTGATTGAAAGAGTGGCTGGTACCCATCTCTAGGGACGTTCTACCAAAAGGTAACTGGGGCAAACTGGTTCCTGGAGCTTCCATAATTGTCCTGACTCCTGAGCCCTAAGATCCCCAGAAGAGGGCACGGCAGGCCACTTGTGCTGGGAGAAAACCTATTCTTGCAAAGCTGTGGGGCAGCTCATTCTCTGAAGCTCTCCTGTCCTCTGTGCTCGACAGGTGTATTTTTTTCTTAGCCACTCTGGTTGTTTGTAAGAGAATGGACCCTCCCCCAAGCTCACATTTGAATGCTTGGTCCTTAGTTGGTAGAACTGTTAGAAAATATTTGGAGGCATGGTCTTGTTGGTGGAGATGGAACACTACAGATGGGTTTCAAGATTTCAGAAACCCAAGTCATTCCCAATCTCCCTTTGCCTAGTGCTCATGGGTCAGATGGAAGCGCACAGCTATTGTTTGAACACCATGCCTGCTCATTATGGACTCAGCCTATGAAACTATAAGCAAACCACCAATTAACTCTTCCTTTTGTAAGTTGCCTTGGTCATGGTGTTCCTTGGTCACAGCAGTAGCACAGTAACCACGATACCCTCGTTTAGCTACCACAACATCATCCATTCTATGTTACCCCATACAGATCCTGGTTTCCCAAAGCATCCCCTCTTCAGGCACTTCTTGTCTGCCTCTCCTTCTGCTCCCTGCCACAGATCCTGTCTCTGCTAAGTCCAAATCCCTCTCGACTATATGTCACATCTGAAAGAGGACTGATAAATTAATCTCTGCTAAAATGTCCCAGCAGAAACTGACAGCGCCTTAATGTGCTTTTAGCTTAATACAGTTTAGACCCTCCCTAGGGTGTTTGCATTTCATGAGGGGATTCCTTCAGAAATAGTAGATGGTCCTCCAAAAAGGAAACAAAGCTCTCCCAGGTACCATATCAGAAAGGGTAAGCATGAAGGCATACAGGAGCTTTAAATGTCACCCCATAGCTGAGGACCAATCAAATTCCTCAGATGAGTGGTAAGAGATTATTCTAATGGGAACCTTATAAAATCCTGGGAGATTAGGAAGGGAGGGGGAGCTGAGAAATATTAGCAATGTGTTATTTTAATATTTAACATACTATTTAAGTTTACATGGTGTTCCGGGGGTAAAATATAAGTAGGCTTTATACTGTAGATGGAAAACAAGAGAACTCTCATGACCTTTTCACTAGTGATTACAGTCCCCCACCCTAGACCAAAGAACCATGTGGCAAATATTGTTCCTGTAAGACATAGAGTCATTTCATTAAAACTTCCAGACACTTGAACACAGATACAATTAGCACCCAATACTGGACAGGATGCCCTTAGACAGAGATTGGCCAGCTTGGGTCATATACAATTTCCCTGGACATGGATGGATAGAAATAGAAAAGCCACAGGGGAAGTGGCTTACTGTTTGGGCAACTGAAGAGAGGAACAAAGGGTCCAGATTCTAAGAAGAAAACAGACACTAATGAGCAAACAGCAGGTGGCAGGGTGGACAGCAGGGCATGCATTACCCCGTGGACCCATCAGCAGACAGCTCTCTTAATGCACTGCCCTCTTGGCTCCCATAGTCCATAGGCAGCACAGTCTTTTTTGGTTACAAACAGTAATACTCTCTTCTCCGCCACCTGCTTAGTGGGGCTTCAGGTATCTCCATTTTCCAATCTCAACTCCAACTAGGCATTTGATTCTGATTATCTCTTAAATTTATGGCCCAGTATTAGCTAATTAGATTTTATAATTCTCTGTCTTCATTGTGGGCTCAGAAAATATGCTCAGTAAGCTTTCTAGCCATGTGTTAGACTTGTTTCTTGGGCAGCACACAGTATTTGCAAGGAAGAGCAGGTCCCCATCAACCTATTTCTCCCCCAACTACATTTTATAGAGACAGACAGCACAATGTGCTCCACACTGCTACAACAGACATGAACTCAGGACTCCTGCTCTTTTCAAATCATCCCTACCTTTCCAGCCACTCCTCACTACTGAATTTCCCCCCCAAACACTCAGGCTAAGGAAGTCCCTTCCCAGTGCATGTCTCCCTGTTGAAACCTCCCCAGCTTCTTGCCCAAGCTCATTAGATTCAACCCAAGTCCACATTCTCTGCTGTACTGTCCCTCCCTGTTTCCCCAGCAGGAGAATTGGAGGTGACCTTTAAATGTCACTTGCAAATGCCAGCTGATGCTAACTGCCTGCACAGGCAAAGTTTTCCCCAAAGCTAACTGGATAGCAAACCCCTGGCACAAGCATGGGTAGACTGGCTTCTGAGGACAGAGAAGTGCCTAAAGAGAGAACATGGCAGGGGGGTTCACCAGAAACCTCGGGATTCTGTTACCAGACTCTTACTTGGCTAGGATATAATATCTGTCATTAAACTTTATAGAAAAAGCATCCTTTACCCTTTATGACCCTTGGGAGTCAACCAAGGTCTCAAGTATCTTCCAGGAATTCTGAAAGCATATACATATATGAAAGGATGACATAATTTCTACAACAGTCTTAGAAGTCACAAATCATTTCAGTGTTAAAGATTTAGACACACATCCTCAAGGAAGTTGATTGTATCATATACCCAGCTAATAAGAAGTGAATCAAAAATTTAATATAGTGCTTCCTAACTCCAGAGCAATTTTCAGTAGACCATCCTACATCCCGAATTTTGCTCCTTCCCTATCCCACCAGAGATGTCTCTAACATCCCCTGGTGGTTTTCCAGAGTCTCTGATTTAATCCAGCAATTATTTACTCATCAATTAACATCTTCCTGCTCTGCTGTCTGAGGACTCTATTTTCCATTACCCAGCCTTATGTGTTTGCTAGAACAAATTGCCTAAAGGAAGAATAAGAGGGAACAAAAAGAGCCTTCTCTCAACAGATGCCCAATTACCAGGATAGAATTACCCAGGGTTATAGGGGACTTGCATCTCCTAGAAAGGTGAGGTCTAGGACCCAGCATGGGATCCTAAAGAAGGTCCAGCAAGACCAATAAAGAAGAAGCACAGAAGAGTTGGGGGATAGCACAGGCACTGACAATTGTGAATCATTGGCTAGAATCTCGTGCAGACTATTTTGTGTCTTGTGTGTGTATTTGTGGTGTGTGTGTGTGTAAGCATAGATTTTCATTGTATATAGGTATGTGTGGGTGCATGTATATATGAACATAAATATGTCTGTGTAAGCATGTTGTCTTAGTCAAAGTTTCTATTCCTGCACAAACATCATGACCAAGAAGCAAGTTGGGGAGGAAAGGGTTTATTTGGCTTACACTTCCATGTTGCTGTTTATCATCAAGGAAGTCAGGACTGGAACTCAAACAGGTCAGGAAGTAGGAGCTGATGCAGAGGCCATGGAGGGATGTTCTTTACTGGCTTGCTTCCCTTGGCTTGCTCATCCTGCTCTCTTATAGAATCAAGACTACCAGCCCAGAGATGGCACCACCCACAAGGGGCCTCTCCCTCTTGATCACTAATTGAGAAAATGCCTTACAGTTGGATCTCATGGAGGCATTTCCCCAACTGAAGCTCCTTTTCCTGTGATAACTCCAGCTGTGTCAAGTTGACACAAAACTAGCCAGTACACATGTCAAAGCTAGAAGTGTTCTCTTTCGTTATTCTCTTTCGTATATACATTACACATACATGCAAACTTTTGAGACAATTTCTCTCACTGAATCTGACAGTCACTGATTGGCTACACTGACTGGCCAGTAAATTCCTGAATCCTTCCAGCTCCAGTTCCTTATCATGGAACTGGGCTCTTTAAAACACTAGTGATAGAGACCCATGCTCCAGTCTTCATGCTTGCATGGCAAGCAGGTGAGCGACTAGGCCATCCCCCAGCCCTCCGCTCTGTGACTTTCCATAAGTATTCAAGTGACTCAATGAGTATCACACTGGAATCAGATGGTGGCACTGTGGTGTGTTCCAGAACACCATTTCTCACCAGGCATGTCACAAGTTAGCACAAGAAGAGTTCTCATGCGACCCAGGAAGAACTAACACTTGGCCACATCCCAGACATCTCGTCCTTGCCTCCACTGGAAGAGTCACATGAAAGAGATCCTTAAACAACATAAACAAAGAAATGTACAGCTCATAAGGAAAAACACCCACACTGACACAGATGATTAAAGCACCCCACAGCATCCCGCGAGCCATCAGACTTCTCTTAAGGGTCACGAATCAAATACAGTTTTATTACCACAGATTACCACTTACAAATAACAACGAGAATCAGGATTGGACTTCATGATTTCCCACGCTGAGGATGATTTCACAGGTGGATTTTTCACAGTCACTTGTCTGTTGCCCCTTTGTGTATTAAGTCATTTGTTCACTAATCAAAATCCAGTGTCTCTCATCATGTCTTTGGTCAGTGGAAAGAATGAGAAGGTGAAAGATATTGCCCAAGTCACCAAGAAATTATAGCCAATCTTTCCAAGGACATAGTGAAGGTGCCAGAGACCTCTAGCTCAGATCAGCCTGGATTTAGGGTGCTGCCACCTCCGTAGCTCCTGGGATCTGCCAGAAGACAAGACTATAACAGAACCATGGATCTGTCCCTGTCGGATCTTAACCTTTGTCATTTACTCACCAGCTTTCTTTGTCTCATTTTATAACATAAAAACCCTTTATAAAGGATTTTTTATATACTCATCCTTACCAATATGAAGACCCTGATACCAGAAAATATAAATTAAGGAGGAATTTTAAAGTGTAAATGATGGGGAAATATTTTTTATTTCTTTTATTTTTGATACTATAATATAAACATCATTTATTTTCGTCCCTTCCCTCCAAACTCTCCCACATGATTCTCTCCAATTTCCCTTAAATCAATGGCCTCTTTTAAATTAATTATTGTTATATGCAGATATTTATTGATTATATATATATAAAACATTGATTATGTTCAGTCTGAATAACATTACTTGCATTATGTTTTTAAGTATGGCCATTTGATATTTGATAACTAATTGGTGGGATCTTCCCCAGAGAAGACCAATTATTCTTCTCTCAGAATTCCTTAGTTGTCTACATTTTTTTCTTTAGTACTTTGGCCTCATGGGCTTTTCTCCATCCTCTTTGGCATGTCTCTTGTTGTCCTTTGGCATGTCTCTTGTTGTCATCCTCATTTTAAGCAGTATTATTGGTTATACTTCATGAGTATTAGTTATGATATTACTAGGCTAGAGTCTCACAGCAAACTCTGTGATACTCTAGCTATTATAATATTCTACAATATTTGGTTATAATACTTTGGGGATTGGATGTTAAGGGCTTTAATGGAGTATGGGAGAAAACAAACTAGAGCCCCCCATCTCTCTGCTCATCAACAGCCACAAAAAATAAGCTTTCAAAGCCTCTCCACACTCAAAATGACTCTTAGAATTCTGATGTTCTATTACTGCACAAGCCACAAACACAATAAGTGGGCAATGAAAGCAGCAATATATTCCCAAAAATGTTACATAAGATTATGAGGTCTGGTTCCACAAAATATGACAGGAAGATTGCGTTTTAAATTGGTTGCCATAGTTCCCATGATGATTCTATGGCTATTTCTTCATGGTGGCTCCTGACTGACATCCTTTGCTTATTTCCAATCCCATCAGAGTGAGATATGGAAATGTACAAATGGATCTACTCTAGTAATGTACAGATGTAAGCCTACTTCCCAGAGAGCATGTATGAATGGGACAACCAAGAAAAAAGTAAAGGAATTGACTCTGAGGTAAAAATAGAAGAAAGAAGAGGAAAGGAAGACTTTTAAAAATGAGGAAGACATGGGAGGAAACAGGAGTCAGGAGAAGAAAGAGAAGGAGGAGGAGAAGAAAAAAGATGAGGACGAAAATAAAATACATTCAACATCAACATAGAGGGGATTTGGTTCAAGAAGGCAAGAGAAAGTTAGGACAGAATGAAAAAAACGAAAGAGGAAACTTAGCAGACCGCATGGTTCTTGGATTGAGACAAGCATTGGGAGATTAAAAGTCTTTGAGGTGAAAGAAAATGAAGTGTTATGTTATGTGAATGACTCAGAAGTCCTTATCCCAGTGTTAAGTAACATGGAAGTATACTTTGTGTAGATTTTCTAGAAAAAAATTAAAGGATGCAACAGCAAGTACCTGAAACCCAGCTTCAGGCTGATGACTAAATCAGAAAAAATACTGCCTTCTTGGTAATTGAAGGAGAAATGTTACTTATTCTAACTTGAAAGTAAAATTGAGCAAAGAAATAGGAATATAGTTTACTTCTGGGAGTAGAGACTTCTCTACTCTGCATCTATTTCTTCCCTCTTGATACTTTTATTCTGCGTTTTTCCATCAAGGGTCATCCTTCCCATTCTTTGTTTATTAATTAGTGGGTGAGGTTGAACCTATGCCCAGAGCTGATGAAGCACTTGATCTTGCTCAAACCAGTCAGCTCATCACAGATTTACAGACACATGACATAATTAAAGCAATTAGTGTAGTTTTCAGGGCTTCTGTGGTGTTTCTAGGATGGTGGATAATGCAATGATAACTGAATCTCTGAAAAATCCACGTAATATGGAACAAAATTCATAAAAAGTGCATTTCCTAGCGCTCCCTATATGCTTGCAGGTAGCTTGCTTCTCCCTGCAACTGTTATTTCTTACATGACTTCAAGGAAAGTTAGTCGGAGTCATCTAAGTTTCAGACCTCCCTGAATCAAGTAAGCTGCATTTACTTCCTGAGTTTTTACTAGCCCACCTTTAACAGGAAAGATTGAATTCAGAAAAAATAGATGCACCACACTGAGGAAGCTACACTAGCCACTGAGGAAGATACCTAAAGTTGAAGTATGGCATCTGCATGTGTCAGTGTCTAGATACAGGCACACACACATGCATGCACACACACACACACACACACACACACACACACACACATGCATACACACGCATACACACACCATAACAAGGAAGAAACTGAGAAAGCTGACCCTAATGCCCTAATGTAGTGACCACCTACACTTGCTGTAACTGGTCAATATCTTACCTAATTCTCACAGGAAGAAAAGTGAGTTTGTCAAGAATTCTGATCTACAAGTGAGTCAGCACTGATGTGTGTCTTATCCCTCCTAAATATATGACTATGCTCAAAACACCAAGCCTTCCTGGGCCCCCAGTTTCCTCTTCTCCAGATGGAAAATGGTTGCTTTCTCACTATCATACACGGTTGGCTCCCACGTTGGGGCTCTACTGTCATTAAACAGAAAACTTGAAATCTCCTCCTAAGGACACATTAAGTCTCTTGTAGCTAATAAACAAACAAACAAATGTGTTGGTGGCATAATCACAGTTAAATTGGAAATGCTGGCATTATCCAGAACAAGCTATCTATACAGAGAAGCTGAGAGTCCTCGCACGCACAAAATCATATTTCCCCAGGCATAGGATTAATTAAAACTATCAAGTGTTCCCAGCTTTTTGAAATTAACTTTGAAAGTGTTTGGTGTGAAGGGATAAAGAGGGGGTGGGGAAGCACTGAAGGGTGGGGCTGCTGGGAGGGATGTCTGCTATGGGATGGAAGTATGCCAGAGTTGAGTGTATTTACCTTATTCTTAGGAGGAACAGGAGGATGAAATAAAATTATAAGGGTTCTTTAGGAAAAGGTAGAAAGGCAGAAATAGCTTTGTACCCACTGTGTCCCTATCAGGTCACCCTTCTTGATGAACATGGACTCAGAGCTCATATGAGATGCCATAGCCAGGGACCATACAAGTAGACTATTGTATATAACTTGCCTTCCAATAGGGCATGTGCTGGAGGATTGGTCATCAATGTAATGGTATTGGACGGTGGTGGAGGTAAAGACATGATTGGGACCACCTTGGAAGGGGTTAGTGCTCCAATCCGAGGTGCATATTAGATTTCATGGATGGATGCTCTTATCTGAGCAGTAGCTTGGGTTTCATGGGGGCTAAGGTGGGTACAGCAAGTGTACATGGCCACTACATTAGGGTCAGCTTTCTCAATTTTTCCTTTCTATGCTGTGTGTGTTTGCACACACATGCACGCGCGTGCACACACACACACACACACACACACACACACACACACACATGCTGCCAGAGGTCAACCTTAGGTATCTCCCTCAATGGCTAGTCATCATTTTTTTAAATTAAGGTCTCTCACTGAATTTGGTTACCCTAACTTGCCAGAAAGCCCCATGTTTACTTCCTCAGTGCTGAGCTGAGATTACAATTGCTTGCCAACCTATCAGGTGTTTTGTTTGTTTTGTTTTCTTTCGGATAGATTCCGAGTACCAAGCTAAGGTCCTCATGCTTGTAACACAAGGCAAGTATTTTACTATTTGAGCCATCTCCCAGGCATTTTACTAGCACGTTTGCTATGTGACTTCTCTCTTGTACAGATTTCACCATAGGATGCACCTACCATGAGATCCTCGCCAAAGACCCATGAGAGCACCACATGCCTGAACGTTCTAAACTGTGTGTTAAGCAAATCTCCTTTCTTCATACTTTTCTCAGACTTTGGTATTCGCGGCAGAAATCAGCCTCAGACAATGAAAGATGCTGTTAAAGAAATGCTTGATCACGTAGCCCTCCCCTCTCTCTCCTTCTTGCCTTGGCTTTCATTTAGTCTCGTCTTGTTCAGTCTCTTGCGGGTAAAACTACTTTTGGCATGTCTCTAAGCTATTGGACAGATGGTCATATTAGGAACAGAAGCAGGAGTGGAGGAGTCTGGAGTCTAGTTCTCACCCTGCCATTTATTAATTCTGGGACCTTAGCTAAGTAATTCATTTCTTCCTGAGACTGTATCTCCTCATCTGTAAAGTGCCTCAGAGAGGTGGAGTTTCTTTGTCAAGAAGGATGGATGGTATTCTAGAAGTAAATCAGAACACACATGGTTTGACATAAAACCCCATCCTCTCAATCAGTCCATTGCATTCCAAATTTACTAAGCCCTCCTTAAGGCAGTGAGGAGGTCGTTGCTAAGCTCCGGCAGTGATGGAACCAGGGCTATCTTTCTTATCAGGATTCTGCTTTACCATGGCAGAAACCATGTTTTCCTTGCCTTGTATGATCACTGTGATACAAACACACCACAGCATAACCAGTTTCCTTTTATGTTCAAACTCTCCTCCCAGTCCCCGATCATCAACTGTCCAGCCCTCAACCCTTGCAGATCTCAGAAGGAATTGCTATGGATACCTAGAACTGTCTCTGTCACCATAGCCAATCCCCTGGTGCTAAGTCCATATTTCGAAATCAATCAAAGAGTCTGCTTCTTCAGTGTATGCTAACATCCTGCCTGCCTTTGTAGCCCCACTTGGGATGTCTTTCTCTTCCATTCCTGTCAGAAGTGACAATTGGGGTCAATCAATGTTGCCCACTCTCCTTCACTCAACCAGGCAAATAGAACTAAACCTTCTGTCCCCTTCCACAGACATAAGGGTTTTAGTTGGGTTGATCTAAGCTTACTATGGCAGTCTTTGTCCATGGTTGGGCCACTGAACATATTAACTCTGACTAGTAAGTAATGAAGGAACATTTGTTCATGGTTTCTGAAGAAACTGCAAACTTCCTTCTGCTCTTGGATGTTACAAGTAGGAGTGCCCAGTTATGAATCAGCTGCCAAGGATAAACTCTGGGAGGATACATTGAAACAGTAACTGAGCATTTGACACAACTAAACTATTGCGTTATCTAAATTGGGAGCCACCCTGCCTTGGGACCACACACTATGTATTTTATTTTAAGCTCAGTCAAATTGAAAGAAAATTTTTCTCCTCCCTTGCATCCCACAGTACTTAGCAGATCACCATTTCCCACTGTTGTCTAGTCAGTTTCTTCAGTCTGTGGTTGCTACCTTGTAGGAGGAAATTAACCCAAGGGTCTTTCTTGGTCAGGGTTGCAAGCAACACTACCTCATCACAACGGGGTGGAGTGGGAGTGACTGCAGCAGGCAGATGTCATTGGATGTTTCATTATAGTTACTGAGAACACAGTCACCTGGACCTTCCAGTTGGGTGCAGCTCTCAATGGCATTCTACATCTTGTCAATGACCATGCAATTTCTGCAGATGTAAATCTCAACCCTCCCTAACCAAACTCCTCAAACCTGCAGGCTGATTGATGCACATGGCCCTTCCATTGTGTGTTGTAGGACTTGCGGGCCTTCCCTTGTCAGCATGCTACTTCTACCACAGTCACTGAAATGCTAAGATCTCCAGCTTGCTTACATGACCTTCATGCACTCAAGCCTTGTGAGCCCCAGGAGTTGTTTACTGTTTCCTACATTCACTGCCAATGCTCAGGACAATGGTGTTGCTGGCCATCCCAACACTTTGATGAGTTGGTTACTTCTCTCTTCCTGCTCAGGATACAAATTCTATTGAGTGAAGCTGCAGCTTTGCATGCTGGGAATGGCAGCCACTGACAACTGTTTTTTCCAGATTATCTACCTCACTCTTCAGTTCCAAGCTCAATAGCTAGCCAAAGTCTTCACACTCTACTTCTTCTAGATAACATGGATACAACATAGATAAGAACACTCTAGATCATCCTACTGGAACTTGGAATCAGTCCCCTGCCACTGACTCCATCCATACCTCCAGAATGACTAATGCTGAGATTATTAAACAAAATTATTTAGCAACTTAGAATTTTTTCTAACCAGGCTTTCTTTTGCATTCAGATTGCTATTCAAAGGCAGCTAATAGCCTATATGAAGGCAGGCACACACACACACACACACACACACACACACACACACATGTTCCTTTTGCTTCATTTATTCAGCATCCATGCATCAGAGCTCAAATCATGAGATGTCTTCATTCTAAAGGCTTTTAAAAAACTATTTCAAATCTATTGATCCCTTCATTTCTTAGGACTACCAATGGTAGTACAACTTAAACCTCAATTTTATTATAATCACACCAAAGATCTTTTATGTGTATAAATGTTTGTGTGTGTGTGTGTATGTGTGTATAACCAAGACTGTAAGCTCTCTGAGTGTACGATTTATACATTATATTCTTATTTCCCTTCCAGCATACCAATGTTTACATCATTATCGCCCCAGGAAAGAAGAGTGATGACTTAAATATATTATATGTTGCCCCCGCCCAAAGGACAGGCAGTAAAATATTCTGGAAGATGAGATGTAGAGAGGAAGAAAGCAGACTGACAAAAAGCATCCTCTGCATTTCTAGATTGCCCTCCTCTAATACTGCTCTGAATCCTACCCAAGAAAACACAAAACCCAACATGTCACTCCAGACAAAGCTACTCGCATTCTCTTAGGGAAGATTCTATGCCAACAGCAAATGACTGCCAGGCCCCCCAGGTTAAGCCCCTAGCCACCATCTTGTCACTTCTGCCGCAAATCAGATGAGGACCAGAGCCAACTTGCCTCTTGTGGAGTAGAAAACAGATGGCCGGACCAGAGAAAGCTGACGGAAGGAATCGCAAAACAAGTATCAATCAACCCAAGCAACTTAGCATTAGCAAGCAGGCGCTCTACAGCTCTGGGCAGGGTTCTCTGGTGGTGTTTTTAGCTGCTTTCTTAATTAAGGATGAGCCGTGGAGCTCATCAGCCACCCTAAGTCCATGTTAAAGATGCCAGGTGGTGTCTGAGAGCCTCTTCCTACCATGACGCCCCAGACGTGCTCAAGAAGAGCATGTTGGTGCCAGTCGAGTGACTATGCACAGGCACACTGTGGAGTAGCATTTAAAGGGACATCACTCCCTAGAATGTGTCTAAGGGGCTAAGTCTATAATCCATCACATGGTGTGTTACAAACTGGTTTGTGGAGTGAAATGACTATTCTCTCTGGTTAAATAGTACACATTATTTTAGAAGAAGGGAAGCTTCGGTATTCTCATAGCTTGTAACAATGGGGCTAGAAGCATTGCCACGTACTGCATTGCAGTATGGACAACTTGATCCATCGTTTCGTCTAGATATCAAAATGGTCCATATTTTAACACATTTCATCTACCTTACATGTCTGCAACTTTATCTTATGTCTACTTAACACTTTATGCATTTTCTTTTATTGTGTCTCTCATAACCATAAAGGCCTTATTGGAGGCAACCAAGGCATATGTTAGAAACTGTCTCTTCCCCTTCGGATCCCTTGTAGCTGAATCATGAATGATAAGATCACTATTCATCTTTGTTGACTTTAATATATGCTTAGGACTAGATGTGTGTAAAGGATCTAACAGTGGTTCCATAAATCCTTTGGGTCCTCCAATTACACATGGTCTATTGCTCATTTGTCTGGGGAACTGTCTGTTGTGGATCCCACTGGTTCATTGAGATTTCCCATGGTGCAATGAGAAAAAAATTAGTGGTCAGGTGTGAAAGGCAGAATTCTCATTTTACATAGATTATTGACTTCTTCCTCTTAAGTGTCCCACTTACATAATCCTAAGATGCTGATCCACTTTCCATCATAAAACTAGAGGAGAGCTATAATATGCCCAGCACAGCATCTGTCACAAGCGGCTGCTCAATTTGTGGCAGCTAATTTTTTGTAGGGTTTTTATTATAAGAATTAAAAGACTTACTATTCATTTCCTTATGGCTTGCATTTTCCTGAAAGCCTTTAGCCTGGATTCCAGGGAATGAAAAGGGAAAGAACAAAAAAAAAAAAATGCTCCTTTGAAACAGACAAACCAGAGCAATGACCTCACAAATTTCATCCTAAGTGTTTGGATTTCACACCAAGAGCATAATGAGGGTGACACTTGGACCACAGGGAGAAGCAGGCTTCTTGTGTTAAGATCATTCTGCTTCATTCATACCGTTGTTAGTCTCACTTTTGAAGTATGTAGTGACACTAATTGGCACATAACAAGAAAGAACTTGGCAAGCAGGTGTGGTTAGATATCCTAAGATGTGGGTGGGAACTGTGTCTGAGAACAATAGGCTTATAATAATACTTTAGAAGTGGCTCTGGGATGTCAAATGGACAAGGACATAGTAACCCAAAAATTCAGCAAGAATAACTCAGGATCAAAACCACTGGCAATGCCTCAGTCCTTTTTTCTGTTTCTCAGTCATTTTTCTGTGGCAGAGTGCACTGACATAAGCAACTTAATGAAGAAAGGGTTTCTTTGCCTCGCAGTTTGAGGGTATTGCTTAATCTAAGCTCCCCACAGCAATGCCTACAGATGGGCATAGTTCTTCACAGGTGTGTGTAGAAGCTTATTTCCTAAGTGATTACATCAACCAGCACAGGGACCAAAGAGGTCAAAGAAAATCAAGCTACAATTCCACCACCCCATCCACCACATCCCACCTTCTAGGATCAGAATTGCACACACAGTGGGATGGCTCACTTATCTCACTGAGTGCAGAAACACCAGTGTACATTGAACATGTTTATGGGACCATTGAATCAATGTGAAAACCAACTCCAGGTGTAGCCTGAGTCTTCTTGAGACCAGGGAAGGGGCCCAGTAGTTACAGAGGTTCAAGAGGAGGAAGATCTCATGCCAGGGTAGTCAGGAATGCTAGGAGAAGCCCAGGAAGCCTTCCAAGGCTGACTTTCACATGTCTAAGGTCCTACTCTCTACTTTTCATCCAGAATACCCTCCTGCTTGCCTGATCTCAATCTAGGCTGCTGTGCCAGCTTTCTTTGTGAGCCTGTGGGTAGCCAGGCTTTGTTGGAAAGAAAGAATCCATGGTCTATAAAGAATGCATACGATGCAGAGTGAGAAGACCCATGATTGACAGTGCACATAGAGAGTATACTTAGGAAAGTTCCAGGTCAAATACCCCAGGCTACCTGAGCCTGTGGTCCCAAGACAGCACACACACACACACACACACACACACACACACACACACACACACACACACAAGTTATCCCTCTGCTTGAGTAGGGGAAATGACCAGTAAAATTCTCAACACACCCTGACTCAGAAATTTAGTGAATAGAAAACAAATCCTTCCAAGAGGGGTCAGAGAACACAGGTGTTCTTAAACACGGCTTAGCCTAAGTTCCCTGCCTCCTTTTGACAAGCTTGCCTTCAATTAAAAAGTCAAATTTGACTGTCATCCCAGTATCTGGGGATGGAACAAGCCATCCATAAAATACCTTGTGTTTGCATAATAATTTTATGCTTTTTTAAGTGCTTATCAATGCTGGTCCATTTTCACCTCATGACAACTCGGCAGAGCATGCGGAGCTAGAGAAGCAGTCACTGGGGACATGTCACCTGAATTCAGACCAAAGCCTTGTCTCTCCCCAGTGACGATCTTGGAGGAATGGTTAACCTTCCAGAGCCCCTATATCACCCTCTCTATGGTACTAGTTACTTTTATGTCTGTGATAAAACTTTGGGCCTTGCGTTTCATCATTCATGGTGGAAAGGCAGTTCAGAGAAATCCCCTTATGGCCACAGGGCTATGTAGCAGAGACTTTTCATATTCCAGCAGACCAGGATGAACGGAGCAAGGCAGGAGGCGAAGCCAGAGTTACTTCCAAAGAAAGGTTCACATCTCATGACCCACTTGTTAGGCTCCTCCTCCTAAAGATTTTGTAGCCTCTCAGATGAGTGCCACAAGCTGAGGAGGTGGCACTCCAATTGCAGGTCTGTGGGGGACACTCTGCACTCAAATTGTAACATCTGGAATAGGCACGGGGCTAATCCATGCATCTCTGGCTGTTTGTGAGGAAAACTAATGAATTGACATATGAAACAGTTATAATAATATCTGATAGACATAAGAAACTGAAAAGTACCTTAGCCTTTGGTGTCACAGGTCTTGCCTTAAAGCTGTTTCTGAACATTTAGACAATTACCACTAACTAAGAATTCATCTAAACCCTGTCTCATTTTCTTACTTACAAAAGGGCCCTATCCCTCCCCAGTTCAGAGATCCTCTAATAGATGCAGGAAGGAATGAACTGAGGGAAGCCTCTTAAGCAACAGTAAGATATGGTTTATGGAGAATACCTCCCTCCTTATTATCCTCCAAAGATAGATAGATCTGACACTACCATCCTACTGGCTCCTACTCTCTTCTGGGAGGACAAGTACTATTTAACAAAACCTAAAAGGGAACTGCTAACTGTGATTTAAGACAAAGCCTTTGCATCCTCCACTCCCTCCAGGATAAGTCCAGCCCCAAGAGAAGGAAAAAAACGGACAGAGGTTTCCAGGTACCACCTGTCTATGGAGGTGGGACATCTACACAGAGAGATGCACCCAGCAGTGTTCTAAGAAGCAGAACTATCAGCCAGCCTTCTCTGACAGCTACAAATTCCTCCAGCCCTGGAGTGTGTCACAACCTGTCAAAAGATCAGTTTGATGTTTACAGTCCAAGATGAGGAAGGAGGCAGTGAAGCAAAGCAGGCACAGTGACATCTGCAGCCTTCTGCCAAGGAGCTGGCGGGGCTGGGAGGGAGGGAGGGAGGGAGGGAGGGAGGGAGGGAGGGAGGGAGGGAGGGAAAGAAAGAGGGGATCGGCTAGTACCTAACATTTCTTCTGCATTTTGTCTGATGCTGTGTTTTACCCAAGCCCTGGAGCATGCACAGGGCAAACCAAGTCAGAGAGAACTGAATTCTGAACAACTTGAGGATAATAGAACGTGGCTTCAACTTTTCTGAAGGATTTTCCTGAAGATCAGGCAAGCAGACCATCTCTGATCCCTCCCCATTTCTGCCATGCACTGGAATCTCTCAAATATTTCAAGTACTCTAAGGCTCCACATGATGCCTTATTTGAAAAATGAGTTTCTTCTATTACAGTTATATGCTAATGCTTATAAAACCCAAAGCCCCAGATGAAATCCATGGTGACAATGTGTTCTGCCCAAGTTGGTTACTTCTCTGATATGACTACAAAGCCCTTCCATGAGACCACTGACTTTTTTTTATTATTTTGCTCCTCTACCAAATATTTTTATACAAATACATTAAGCTAGCTACTAGACAATCAAATAGTTTCAGACAGTTAGTGGAAACCACTGCAGAAGTTTCTAGATGAAGAAAAGAAGGGCCAATCTGGCCTGAACTAGTTTCAAGTGCTTGCACAGTAAGTCAAAACTATATCCTCTAGTGTAGATTTCAGGGACAATCAATTATTTACCATATAATGCCCATACATAATTGGGTATGCATATGATTAATCAAAGGCATTATGAGAAGGAGCTTGCACAGTAGAAAAATGATTATATAACCTATCCATCAATAAAAATAGAGAAGCACCCGAACTAGTCCCCTTTGTACCAACCCCTCCTTCTCATTCTGACTATTTTAAATATACATATGTCCCAAATATTGAATGAGACATGCATGTGCTATAAAAGCCATTTGTTGCTTATGTGAGAGTCTAGTTTAACTCGAAGCCCGTGTTTTTATTTGCTAAATTTGGCCATGCTAGGAGGATGGCAGGTGGAACATGGAGGTGGAGTAGGAAGGAGAAAAGAAAGTAGGGAGAAATAGACAAGCAACAGCTTCCTTTGTGTGCAGGAATGGAGACAAATTAGGCAACGGTTTCTAAAGAAGCCAGGTGACCAGGCATCTAGAAGGGTCTGTCCATGGACACCTCTCCCTAGGTCTAGTCAGTAAAGTACTCTACTGAGGCAGGGCTGTCCCAAGGATGGCAGTACAGTGGCGCCACCAACCTCTCCTTATTTATTTTAATGCACAAATATAACTGGCCCCAGATAATGTATGCTGTCCAGCAAAATAGTTGAATTTCCATTGTTCCAAGGTTTAGAAGGGTTAAATGACTCGCCCAAAGTCACAAGATTTTGATAGGTCCAAGATTATAGGCCAAGCAGGACTGGATCTCAAATTTCTCTTCTCTGGGATTCCATTCCTGGTCTCCCCGATGACCAGCCAACTTCCTCTCAGGAACCATCTTCGGTGTTAAACCAATATAACTTCCTGTAGTCATGGAAACACTTGACATCCCACTCTACCCAATGATAGTTTGGCGTACCTGCAGCTGCTGGGCACTTGAAGTGAATGTGGCTAGAGATATTTAAGAACTATTGTTTTCATTTGATGTTCATGTGCAATCGTTATAACTCTAAAGCCCACACGTTGCTAATGGTCACTTTGTGGGAAGCCCAAGCCGTTGCTCCTGGCCAGACAGCTCTGCCAGCTGCTCCAGGGCCTGGATATAGCATCTCCTGGGTGGGCCTCCAAGTCACAATGGAACATTTGGAAGTCACCTTCATTCTCCTCCTTATTTCTAGGATGGCAAATCAAAAAAAAAAAAAAAAAAAAAGTAGGGCAGGATAAAGCAACCAGGACCTAAGGCCACTCTGAAACAAAATTAGCTAGACTAGGACAAGGAAATCAAAACTCAGTGATCCCCAGTACAGACAAAAACACCCCATAGCTCCCCATTTAGCCTGAACCCCATTTCTAAATGTCCACCAGAATAAGAAGAAGGGAAAGGTAATCCCAAGAAACGCCATAAAATTCTAAAAGACCAAAGAAAAAGGACAATTCTAGTACAAATTCTTGCTGAGTGCACTTCCCCATGACCTTGGAATTATAATTGCATCAGCCCTTACTATCAACACACCCGAGTAATTATAGTTAGCTATGGCTTCCCACTGAAATTGGATATTAACTTTTTATCATGGCCACTCAGAACAGCATGGATACAACCTCAGCAATAGGGAAGCCTGGAGTCTTCCATAGAAGGTCAGCAATCTCCAGGACCTCCTTTGGGGCAGCTGGGCCTCATCAGCCTTCCTACCGACTACCATATGTGCTCATCCTGTCTTGATTATATCCTGCCTAGGAGCATCCTGAAAAGGAAAGGGGCCCTGAAATTCAGTCCAACCTCACTAGCTAAGCCCTGCATCACAGAACAGGTTTTATAAACTCAGAACCTTTGCCTCCATCCATAGCACCAAATAACTTCGCACCCCATGTTGCTCTTTTCTGAGGCTCCGTTCCTTTTATCATAAGATGGGGAAGAGAAAGCTTACTACTACTCATCTTCATAAGGACGCTGTAAGAATCAGATGAGGTCATGGCTTCAAAAGTACTTTCTATTCTCCACAGCCTACATGAACATCAGGCTTTAATTGTTTGGCTGGCTCTCAACCCAGGAGTCCTCTGGGAAACTGAGCTACTCATCTCTCCCTGGCCCACCAAGCTTGCCCTGGCACTCACAGGTTGTCACGCTCCGTCCTCAGCACTCAACAAATCTGCAAATCCCATGTGAGCTCTCATGAACTGTTGCAATTGGGGAAATATACATTTATATGTTAATTTTTCTGACTTCTAAAAGTGTGTGCGCATACATTGTCTCATTTGAACTTCACGGTCACTGTGTAATTTGTAGGGAAGACACAATGCCCACTTTGCAGGAAAGGGAACGAATTCAGAGGTTTGGAAAGCCTCCTTGAATTGCATAAACTTAACTGTATACCTCTGTGAGAGAGATGGGGGTGGGAGTTTGTCTACCAAATGTGTGCTGGAGTCCATTAAGCACCCAGGAATGGAATAAAGTGTCCAAACATTTTGAAGCCATTTCTTGACAGCCTCAAACCTGGACTCACACAACACTGGACACCACCAGCACACCAGGAAGACCCATTTATGAAGTCAAGGTTAAGTTATGTTTTCTGGGCTGCCTGGTCTCTTAGACATGCTGGGAAACAATCTGAGGGATTATATTTATTTCACAGAGTGGAAACTCAGACTCAAGCAAAGGTTGAGCTGCAAGCTGGCAAGAGTCTAAAGTTATTTTCTTTGTCATTATGACAGAATGCCCAACATGAACAACTTAGAACAAAGAATGGTCTAGTTTGGGGATATAGTTTCAGAGAGTTCAGTCCATGATTGCTTGGCACATGCACTTGGGTAAAACAAGAAAGGAAAGCTGGGCGATGGTGGCACACACCTTTAATCCCAGCACTTGGGAGGCAGAGGCAGGGGGATTTCTGAGTTTGAGGCCAGCCTGGTCTACAGAGTGAGTTCCAGGACAGCCAAGGCTATACAGAGAAACCCTGTCTCGAAAAAAACCAACAAAAAAAAAAAAAAAACAAAAAAAAAACAAGATAAGAAGACAAAATGTGGGAGAGGAAGGTGTTTTCCTTTCTGGCCTACCAGGAGGCAGAGAAAGAAGAGAACTGGAGACCCAGTAGAAGCTTCCAAGGTGAGCACTCAGAAAAGTGACTTCTCTGGCTACTACCCACTTGACAAAAATTTCCTCAGTCTCCCAAAATTTGCCTGCCATCAGCAAAACTAAACCTGCAACATGTAAGTCTGTAGGGGAAAATTACAGACTCATACTGGAACAGAAGACAAACTCACACATGACCCCACCCACAAGTGGCTAGATTAGGGAGCCAACCTGGGATTTTTGCTTTGTGGGATCCCTGAAGCTTTCTCCACAGTAGATAAATAAATAGGATCTCTATGGCTCTAAACATGATGAAAATTGCCCAGCAAATCTATTTTTCAAGACAACCCCCCAAACAGATCATATTAAAATCTCCCAACAGGGGCTCAGTTGTAAAAGTGAAGGTTAAAAAAGAAAAAAAAAAAAAACTCCCAAGTCAGATTGTGTGTAAAGTATTTTCCCCTAGAGAACATGGTACAGAGATGGTTTTAATTAACTGTGCATTTCATTTAAGCTTAGCAGGCGTGTTATTGTACATTAAATAAATACCAGTTGGTTATTAGAACATATTTACTTCTAACTCAACAGCAACAATAGGTTGTAGATACAGATTTCCATTAAACCACAGTCTGGTACATTTATGCTGGATAATTGATTGTTCTGTATTCAAGATATAATAACTGCTTTATTAAATTAAGAAATGTTCCTCTTTTCGTAATTTATAGCACACAAATACTATCACTTAGCTAGTCTGTCCTTTGCTCCCAACAAGGAGAAACAAAAGCAGAGGTCTTAGAATTTGTGAGTTTGACTTCCAGTGACAGCTTGAACAGATGCAGATTCTCTGCACCCTTTCTATGTGAGAGAGTGGCTCTAGCATCAGGAAACCAGGGAACTGAGTTTGAATGACAAATAATTATTCTAAATGTCTTATGGGACAGGTTTATACTAAACAATTATTGTTTATTCAGGATTCAAATCTAACTGAGCATCCTGAATTTTGTATGTCTGTTCCGTTCATCAGTCCTATTCCTGAGGAACCATGAAGGCACATGGAAGATGTTTCTATGGATACTACTCTCCACTTCCCCCCAGGTCATGTTGTCTCTCTGGGTACTTGAGGTGAGTGAAAGGAGCTGAGTTGGATAAACAGCTGCTTCCATGACATAACAAGCATCCTCAACTGCCCTAAGCAAAGGTTTTGTTCGTCAGTGACCTCTAACCCGCATTCTCATATCTTTAAGTTTCCAATGTGGGCCACATATCACATGATCATAAAGCCAAGAGGTTGCCCCTGTCAGACAAATGAGGACACTGAGTAAGAAGAAGCAAAATGACATCAATAGAACCTCAGCAGCTGGCAGAAATTCAGTCTTATGGTAATCGGTATAATGGACAAAAAGTGTTTACTAGGTATTAAGTATGTGTCAGACTTGATTGAGAAAATCCTTACAACAGTGATGTGAGATAGACATTCCGTTATTTCTGTGTGCATGGCTGAGATCAGTCTTGACCTAGGGGGGTAATAAATTCACTCCATGATACCTCATCCCTTTTTTACTCTTCAGTTTCTGGCTTTCTTCATTTTTTCTATCCTTTTATAAATCTAAACTATCTAATGCTGGAAGGCCAACTCTGAGCCAGGCCCTGTGGTAAACAGACGGAAAGGGTAGAGTCAGAAGGAGTGAGAGGCATTACTGTGACAGACCGACAATATAGTCTGCACCCAACTCTTAGGAAATGAGTCTCAGTATCATCAATGAGAAACTGGTAACCATGGAACAGTCATGTAGTCCTTTGTATTTCCCTTTCTTGATCTGCAAATTGGACATTATTTTAGTGATGAGAGCAGTGTCTTTGCTTGTTAGGCACTCAATAAATATTTACTGTTGTTGTCAATAAAACTAGATGCCAGAACCCAAGCATCCCATGTCCAGGGAATGATTCTGCCCACAATAAAGATGGCTTTTCCTACATCATTTACCATAATGTTCAGTGATTTATATCTTATGTTATTCTGGATTCTCACAATTTGACAATTAACACTGACCAATACACTGATTGAACCTCAAATCCCATATTAATGACAATTTAAGGCAATAAATATGGTGATCTGGTTTTTAAAAGATTTTAAGATTCAAGCATTCTCATATATTATGTTCATAAATCATGCAAAAGTATTCACTATTCCAACACTCTTGAGTCTACATCATGACTCTTAGCCTATCTTCTAAAATAGTAAAAACTACAACCAAGTGTCAGGCACTCCCACTACCTACCTTCCCAAAATTAGAACATATGTTAGTCACAAATATAATCAGTCATACTTCTATATGCAGCAATCTTGGCCACATTACGATGTAAACTTGGGTCTAACATTGAGCTGTAGTTGCTGAAGTGAATATCTTGATATTTGATTATTATATCAGACTTTGCTCCACAATGATTGAAAAGCAGTTTTTGACATTGAATGAATATAATATACATTATTGGTTATAATCACAAGATGAATTTCAATTGTATAAAAAATTCAAAATGAGAAAGAAATCTTAGAGTCAGTAGTCAGAGGCTATTAAATAAATAAAATAATGATAAATAAATACTTGATAAGGTATTAGAAAGACTCACTGATCAAATGGATTTAATAGTGAACTCTATTAGCATTTCTATATTAGATATAATTTCTATTTTATAAAACTTGATTAGAAGCACTGACAAAGATGAAAAGCTAATTGAGTCATTTTACCAAGTTGACATATGCCTTATACCAAAAATGAAAAAGTTGAATCAAAATAGGAAACTAGAAGCAAATCTTTTCTTACAAATAAAGATTCTAAATTCCTAAGGAAAATACTAGCATATGGCATTAAATATTACATCAAGGAATGATAACTGTTACCAAGAATAATTCATTGTAGGAAGACCAAGACAAGCTATTCTAAGAATGTCTATTAATATGAAATACCACATCAATTAGAAAAGCTTAAAATAATCTCAGCAAAGCTGGATGTGGTAGTTCACACCTGTAACTGCATCCTATGCATGGCTGAGATGTAAGAATTGATGTGGCTTGGAGGACATCTGGACTCTATAGCAAGTCCTGGGCCATTATTGCCTCAAAGTGGCATCCATTCTCAGAAATAAATAATAAAATAACATAATAAAACTGAACAATAAAATAGAACTGAATAATATCTGTGGTTTAAAAAAAGCATTTAGAAAAATAAAAATGAAAGGAAATTTCTTTAATAAAGGCTACAGCATTTAAACTTACTGCTTAGCTCATACCCTGATCAATGTAGGTATCCCTTATATCCTACCACAGTAATGGAAGGCAATGAGTAACTCTCAAACTTAGAGCCCTAAAAACAATCAAACTTCACTGATCTTGGGATGAGATCACAATGAATCAATGCCTAGTATGCAGGAAACCCTAGATTCAATTCTAGGTATCCACTGTTAAAAGATATTCATCACTGTTTAGCTCATAAATCTGAAAGCCAGCTGACTGATTCTTCTGATCTTGAATTGGCTCATGTTCAAGAAGAGGCTGGGAAAATGGGTCAGTGAGCAAGATACTTATGATAGTTACAACCATGAGAACTTGCATTTGGATCCAAGGCATCCCTTTAAAAAGCTAGGAATAGCAGTATATACATACCTGATAACTCTGTGGTTGCTGAGGAGCAGACAGACAGACTTCAGGGCTTACTGGCAAGCCAGCCCAGTCTAAAGAGAGAGCCCCAGGTTTCAGCGAAAGTCCTTGTATCAAAGATAAGATGAGGATGGAAAATGGAAGACCTGCCATGTTGGTCTCCAGCCTTCACAAGTGCACATACAGGCAAAATCACCAGTCATACATACATTCACATACCTACACAGAGAGTGTTGACTAGGTTTGGGATGCCTATGACCTCAACTAAGCTGAGTAGCAATAACTCAGCCCTGTCCCCAAATTACCTTCTCCCAACACAGTACACCAATAACTCATCCCTGTTCTGTTCCATACATCTCTCTTCCAACACAGTACCCCAATAACTCAGCCCTGTTCCATACATCCCTCTTCCAACACAGTACCCCCAAATACCTTTTTCACAGATGTTGAGGAACACAAGTGGGAAAAGGCAAACTTTGAAATCCCTTATATGCTTTGGTTTATTACTATCATGTTTGCCAAAACCATACAACTAGTTCAGCATGATAGCATAATACTTCAACACTGCGTGTAGTTATGGTATAGTCAAAGGGAGGCTGGAACCCGGAGCCATTCATCAGTCTGTAACAGTACACTTCCTAGCATGTCAGCCTATTGAATAATTATAGATTTTATATTAAGGTTTTATGTTTTGCATAAAAAAGAAATAGTCTGTCATCAAATAAGTTCAACACGTGCTAGGTGGTAGTAAATAACATTCAAGGAGTTTATTTTTCACAAGTGGGTTTCTCGATTTTTTCATGAATTTATTATTTGAGCTTCTATGGGAAGGTTACAGCCTTTCCCAAACCTACTGAACGTAGAATTTTATTTTCCGTAGGGAGTTAAATGCTTGTAGGTCACTGAGGAAATGTGCATACCATATATTTATAAAATGTCATTCCTGATAACCAAAAGGGAAAGTGACTATCTTGGAAATAAACCTAGTGGTAGGATTTATAGAAAGAAAGCAACAAAACTTCACTTGAGAGATATACAACAAAGATTTAATTAAGTAGGGACACACCATCTTCCTAGAAGAAACAAATCAATATTGCAAAGGAGGCAATTTTTTTTCTAAATTGATCTATAGATTTAACATATCCCCAATGAAAATCTCAACGAGACGATAATACCCATGTTTTGGCAAGAAACAGACATTTTCATACACTGCTAGTGGGAGTTTAAATTGGTATAATCTTTTAAAAAGCAATTTGGAGCCTTAATATTGTGCATACCTGTTGACCCAGATCTATAAATACACCCTAAGGAAATGATCAAATGTGAACAAAAATATATTTACACAGATTTTCATTACCATGATGTTTAAGGGAAGCAAAATATGGTAATAATTTAAAGATCCACCACAGGGGCATCACTAAGAACAGTTTAAAGCATTAAATATGAAGGAATATGGCATAAGATGATTTTATACTTTCTTTTCTAATCATTTATTATTATCATTGACTGTGTGGGTGTTAATAATATGACTGTAGGGGTGCATAACACACCACATATGTAAAGGTCAGAGAACAACTTTGGGGTGTAGGTTCCCTTGTGGGCTCCATCCTTTACATTTCATTAGATATACTAATGCTTACAAAATAAGTTAGAGATTAAAATGCCACAACCAAAAACAATTTCAAGGAAAAAGACTTCCAGTTCTGGAGTGACACAGTCCTTCATGGTGAGAAAATCACTGAAATGGAAGCTGGAGCACAACAGGGCAGTCAGAAAGCAGAGACATCACACTGGGAACTGGGATTCAGCAAGGAGGCCAAGCTACAAAACTTCCAAGTACATCCCAGGGATGGGCTTCCTCATGCAAGGCCCCACCTCCTGGGGTTCCATATAACACCAAATAGAATGACCAAGTGGGAACCAAGTATTCAAATAAATGAACATATGGGAGACAGTTCACATATGTCCCCCACAACAGGTATGGCAGAGGCACGACACAATGCATCTTGCCATATGATACTGGTTGTATTTACCAGATTCACACAGAATGAGTACCAGGGGGAAGTAAACAAATCTTAATATTTCCAGAGTTTACTTCTTTTAATTTTCTATATTTCTCAAATTTGTATAATAAACATGTGGTAGATATATAATTTCAATAATTATCCTGGCGTATACTTTAAAATATTAAGATGTTTTATTGTGGGAAAATAGCTAGTGGTGAGGCAAAATAATGGTCAAAGAGGAGTATTACTGGGAGGGAAGTGTCCATATCATGCAGGACCAAACTTACCAAGAAAGAAAAAAACTAGGAAATGATTTGATAACATTAGAGACTTGATCTATGGATCCCCAGAAGCCACCAAACAGACTATAAGTGTAGAAGCACACAGCAAATAATTTTGAAGGTACAACCCAATAGGAAGAACCTAATTGTTCAACTATAGGTTTTGTGAAACTTTTCCACTCTTAGTGGGGAAATAGACCTTTGTCCACACTCTACACAAAATAAAATTTAAAGGGTTCAAGGAATTAAATCTAAAACAATGAAACCACTGAAACATAACGAAGGTCTAAGTGGCCAATTTTACTCAGAAATCTGTAACTTTTAAGACACGGTCTTTGGCATAAACCACCAGAGGAGGGAATAACTGATGTTACTGTTTCATAAAACAGCAAAGCAAGAGTCCCCCAAGCTTGAAGGAAGTAGGTGCAACAGACAGAACCAATACAGACTTAATGATCTTTACACATTTTTTTTGTAATTCTTTGAGAGAGGGAATATAGCTTCCTGAACATGTGACTCTTAAAAAAGCAGATATTAGTGACTTCAAGTCTTCTCTGCTCTGAACTCTCTGTGTCTTGGGGTCTGTCACACTGAACCTAACCACACAAGAAGTGCTAGCTGAACTAAACTAACACTTATGATGAGGGTTCCATACGCATCAAGGGGAAATCTCTTTCTTAATTTGGCAGATGTCTGTATAGTTTGTACTGTAAGATGGCCTCTGTAAGAGGCTCCAAATACACAACAGGACATAAGACAAAGGTGTTTACACACATAGGAAGACACAATGTTAGTCAAAGATCAGAGAAAGTGAATATTTCAGTGGAATGGGGAGAGGGTGGATTGGACAAGGAAATGCTAAATCTCTAAGGGATTTAGAAGGCTTCTGAAAGATAGAATGTTAGCCTCTAAGTGGGGCCGGGTAGAAGAGAAGGGACAGCCTCCAGGAGGGTTAGGATTGAGGCAGCAAAGAAGGGATTTTCATATCACATGAGTGACTAGCTTTGCAAGTAGAGAAAGGGGTGAAGGCCAAAGAATGGGAGCTCTAGGGAGTGTTTCAGGCACTGGAAAAGGGAGCTCAGACTTTAATTTTGTGAATGACAAGAAAACCCAAGACATTTAGTAGAACTATGATGTAAACTTTCCAAGGTTGAATGCAACTTCTGTGTGAAGATTTTGTTGTTACTAAGCTGTAGGAAAGAGAATTCGCTGAGAAACAAATCAGAAAAAGTCAAGTTTGGAGGCAGGGTGTCCAGCTGGGTGGTGGTGCATGGCCTGGGAGACTCAGTGGGAGTGGGCAAATGAGGCAGGCAGAGGACTCAAGGATGGACCACTGCAGCGGGATAAGAGGGACTCTGAAGTTATAGAACAAACAGACCTGGTGACTGACTGAGCACAAGAACTGAGTGACATGGATAAAGATGACACACTGGAATCTTTAAGCCTTCAGAGCTGATATGACAAGAGACAGGAGTGTCAGAGGTCAATAAGACAATTTAAAAATACAGATGGCAGAATTAATATAGGTGAGAGAAGAAATAATGTTTTTAAAATATGTAAATTTTAAAAGAGTATACCTTATTATTTATCCAATGGTACATCTAATTTTATGTAGACAATTACAAGGTTTGGATATTTTGAGACAATCTTAAATAATCAAGGCTAGTCTCAAACTTGCTATGTGGCTCAGAATGACCTTGAACACCTAACCCTCCTGCCTCTGTCTCCCTACTACTGGGACAATAATGTGTCATCATGTATAGATGCATAAATTATATTTAAGGCTTAGTGTAAGGAGTGTAGGCTTTCAAAAATTATGGACAAATGTATGGCCATACGTCACTTTTGGCTCTGCATGATGACTTAGCCAACAAGTCCTGATTGATCATTCATTACACACAGGGACCAAATTAAGTGATGGAGACACAAAGTCACATAAAGACCTATATTTTGGCTAGGGACAATATTTATTTGTGAACTCTGTTTGTTTGCTTGTTTCAAGGCAGTTGTTCTGAAGACATGAGAATGAAAGGCCACACCTTCTTTCTACACCTCAACAACAGCAGCGCAGTAAAGGAGTAATAGACATTCTCCAAAGATCCTGTGGATCCACAGGTCCAGATGTCATTGATTGAAGAGCATTAGCATAAAGCAGTTAGCACACTGCTATGAAAGGATGTACAGTGGGTAAGAAGAGTGTCTTGGAGGAGGGAAGGAGTATTCCAAGAAGTGCAAGAGAAGCCAAGGGGGTTGTGGGAGAAACAGAGAACATTGATGTTAGCCAATCTCCAAAGAAACCCTGGGAGGTGTGGAAATAAACGAGTCAAGGCGGAAATCTTTAGTCTAAACACTTGTTTCTCCAATGGGGACAAGTCAAGATTATGCTGACAGAGCAGTTCCTACAGAAGGGCACACAGGGGTGTAGGCGCACTGCCATCCAGTGGCAAGAAAGGAGGCACAGATCTATTATTTTTCATAGCCTCCGTTTAAGCACTACTGAGGTCTGAGGGGCAATGGCAGGAGTCTATCAGCTCAGCTCTTTCCCTTCCTACAAAGGAACCAGTCCCATCATAGGGTCCCTGTCCTTATGATATTGTTTAATCCCAATTACCTCCCAGAGGCTTCATCTACAAAGAACATGAACACATAGATTTGGGGATTAAATTCAGCATGGGCTTTGGAGACTAAATCCTGACAGACACTTTACCATCTTATGGGTAGGGTAATTTTTGTGTTTCAGGTTCCCCCAGTTTGTCTAAAGCTCCTTTAATCCACAGGTCACAGTGAATCTTAATAAGGAGTCTCATTTCCTAGCAGAAAACCACTGCAGGACCCAGTTAATTGTATATATCCTAAATGACTCTATAGGAAATGGTGTTCTTTCTCCTCTGAAAGGGTTCTTTGGTTATGCTCTTAGCAAGGGATCTTCTCCAATGGCCTGGCAGTTAGCTTTCAGCAGAAAAGGACTATCTCACTCCAAATACAAGACTGATGAGGAACCGCTAAGTGTCTCAAAGAAGAAGAAGAAGAAGAAGAAGAAGAAGAAGAAGAAGAAGAAGAAGAAGAAGAAGAAGAAGAAGGAGGAGGAGGAGGAGGAGGAGGAGGAGGAGGAGGAGGAGGAGAAAATGAGAAAAGGAGAAGGAAGGAGAAGGAGGAAAAGGAAAAGGAAGAAGAGGCTCTTGCCTATTCAGTAGAGTTGAAGCACAGTGTTGGCACTGAAACCCCCTACTTCAGCCTCCAGGAGAGTCTTTTCTTGAGCCTTCATGTCACCATAAGCATAACTTGTGTTAATTATTGGAAGTTGCTGAGGCTCAACATTAGAGAGACAGGCCTTTCTCCTATTTGGAATAGTTACAGAGTGGTTCATTCTTGAAGGAATTGAGTAGCACAATGACAGAAAAAGAAAAGGGAGTGGAAGGAAAAGGAGGAGGAAGAGAAGGCGAAGGAAGAAGAGGGAAGACTGAGGGAGGAGGTAAGGAGGAGAGGGGGAAGAGAAACATGGAGGAGACAGTGAGGAAGAAGAAAAAGATGGGGAAAAGAGGAGGGGAGGAAAAGGAAAAGAGAGGAAGGAAAGAAAAGAGGAAGGGGTAAGGAGGAGAGGTGAGAAACAAAGGAGGGGAGGCAGATCACTGCATCAGTGATGAACCAATGACTTCATCTTCCTCTCATGCCCAATAGCCTCTAAGAGTTTTCTAAATGGCTGCCACTGTGAAAGGGTGAAAGCGGTAGGGGGTTGTGTGCCCCCTTCTTGCTGTCCAGGCACACACCAGGTGCTTCAGACAGATGTGGGCTGGGTTCTCCCCATCAGCAGGACCCCCTACTGCTTTGTACTGCCTCTCTTTTTCTTGGGCCCTGACATTTGGAAGCCAGCCCAGGACTCATCGGTGTTTTATAGGTCACATGAATTTTGGTATTTTTAGATTCGATAACAGAAATAGCTCGCCCAAGCTTCTCACATTGTTCTCCTGGCAAGCTTTAATGATGGTAGTGCAGTGTGAGTACACAGAAAAGAAAAGGACCAGCGATCAAGTCAGAGTTCTGGGTCTGTGATGTGATGCCTTGGCCCTAAGTCCCATTCAAGCTACTCTGCCTCTTCAGTGTACAGTGTGAACATTGTAAAATGGGTACATGGGTACATTTGCCTTTAAGGTCCGTCATGTGAAATGAACCAGTCTTCAAGTGGGATATATATATATATATATATATGTATATATATATATATATATATCCCATCTCCAGAGGAAAGAGGTGAAAATGTGTAATCTCTACACCAAATCTGACCAAATCTAGGTTTTCTGTTATAGTTTCAATCTCAAATGCTCCCAAGCATGTGTGAGTTGAAGACCTTGTCCCTTACCTGGGATATTGTTGGAAAGTAGTAAGTCCTTTAGGTAATCCAATTTTTAATAATGTCATGCAGAGTGTTATTTTATTTATGTACTTCATTGAACATGTAGCCAATTCTGTTTGTAGATAGACATGAACAGAAAATAAGCATTGTTTTCTATCTTTGTATCTGCTTTTTAGGTTTTCGTTTGTCTTCCGTGCATTTGCATGCCTTAGAAAGCAAAGAGCCACCTCCCTCTCCTCACTCCCTTCCCAGCTCAGCCCCCAGAACAAAACATGCTCAATATTTATAACAGGATCATTCAGTATTTATTTCCATTCCTCTGAATTGCACATATGTTTAGCAACTTCTTGAAGTTTACAAATTCTAGCCTCTTTCTTTGACTCTCACTGTCAAAGGTAAGGCATGAGCTTGTAGCCCCTGCCCCTGACTACTGTATATCGATATACTTCTGTCTAATCCCATATTCTGTCAATGAAATTACATTGTAATTGTTGTTAGTGAATTCACTGAGCGTGGATTATTAGTAAGTAGACACTCTATGTGGATAAACGTACGGGAACACTCTGATTGGCTTTGTCTCCCCAAAGAGTTCTGTTTCGTGTTGGCATTAGTTTTTCTTTGGACCCAGTTTATATTTTATTTGTTCCTTGTGTATATTTATCACATTTCATCACCAAGCTCCGTGTCTGTGTCTTTATCCCCTTCAAGGTTGTTTGGACCCACAGAGCATAGACCCAGTAGAGCTATGATCCCTCCCATCTTGAGTGCTGGGAACTGAACTCCAGTCTTCCACCATAGTAGTACAGGCTTAGTCACTGAGCCACCTCTCTAGTCTCTGAATGTTCCTTTTAAAATACCATGATTCACATCCATGTGTACCTTCATGCACATATGAACATACATATAGATAATAAAATATGTAAATAAAATACCAAGTTTTTCCTTCCAGAAGATATATTCTCTTAGCTTTCCAGATATTGAAGACAGTTTGATGTATCTTTGCTTTCTGTGTGTAGTCTCTGTCTATCATGTTAGCTTTTCCTAAGTATTTTTTTAGATATCTATTTTTTCTATAAAGCTTGTGCTCAAATATATGGCTCACCTAAATTATTTATTTTTCAGAAAATCTAAAGGGGCTACGTGAATGGATGGGCCTTGTTGGCCAGCATTATCACATTAGAAGAATCTGTGTTACAAATTCATAAGTTTATTTAGAACCTCCACTTTTAATTTAATATATAATTTTCCTCAGAATTAGATCCCCAGAGAAGGCTTTTCCAGCCTCTTGATGGAAAGAGGTATAAATCACATAACTGGGCAGTGTAGAGAGAACTACAGGGGGTACAGACATTAAACCTGTCTACCTGATGCCAGGCTCCATCTTGACCTGCTTGAAGGCATGCCTCCTGCATCCAGTTCTGAAGCCATTTGAACATGTGTACACATAAATAAGGTTGCTTCTTGGTTTTCTCAATGTTTCCTGTAAGAGTCTGTTTCCATGGCTCTGTTACCAAACTTCTTATGGAGATTCATTCCACCTCCAGGGATGCCCTCTCTCTTCATCCTGGTCATCTTTATGTCTTTCTGAAGCAGTAGTTCTCAACTTTTCTAAAGCTGCAACCCCTTAATACAGTTTCTCATGTTGTGGTGAATGAACCCCCAACCATAAAATTATTTTTGTTGCTGCTTTATAACTCTAATTTTGCTACTGTTATGAACTGTAATATAAATACCTGTGTTTTCTGTGGTCTTAGGCAACCATTGTGAAAGGGTCATTTGACCTGCAAAGGGGTTGCAATCCACAGGGTCAAAACTGCTTCTAAAGGGGAGGGGGTAACCCTACTGTTCGCTCATGGAGTTCCAGAAGGAGAAAAAAAGTAGAGAGTTGTGCTCCATTTCTCCTCGTAGGAACCTCTAGCTGGTGTCTTCATAATAGAAAAAAGATGCCAATAAGGAACATTCCTTGATAATCCCAAAACCAGAAAAAAGAGGAAGAAAGGATAGGATGTTTATGGGAATCAGGTTAGGATAGCTGTATGCCTCTGTCCATTATTTGCAGATAAGAAATTCTGCCTGTGCTTCCAGGTCCTGTAGCTCCTAGATGGCTTAGATTTATGCTGCCAGCATTATCTTCTCTCTTCTTTCTCTGTTTTCCCTGTTCACAAGTCATTTTGTTAGTCCAAATTACACTTTTTAAATTTCAACATCTTACTATTTGTAATCAAGTTATTGATGAGGCTGACTGCCCTAAACAATTTTTTTTTATATAGCACTACTAAAATCCTTAATGAGATGATATTTAACACAAGAAGGACAAGCTAATTCCTTAGCCTTTCCAGGAAGAGACTCATTTTAGGGCCAGCTGAAACATCATTTTCTCTTGGTTAAATATAATCCAATCCAGAAGACCTTAGAGCTAAACTATATATCAGAGAGGAAAAAAAAATCATTCTAGATCTCTGAAAGAGAAGAAAATGTCTTAAGCATGAAATACCACAGACATCAAATATAAATTAAAAACTCTCAGTCTTCATGAATTTACTTAATGAAAAGCTACTGTGAGGCAACTATTTAAAAGATTGTGTCCTGATCCCACAAAATAGAAAAGAAGGCAAAACTATGCCAGAATGAATACATTGTATTATAGTAATTTAAATAAAAGCAAGCACTAAAATAATTTAAAAGAATTTGTAATCTGATGTGAATAAATATAGCTCAAGGAACACAACATGGGGTAAGAAAGAGAAATAAGTCCAGGAAAAATGGAAAGAATAGAAAAAAGAGATAACATTATACACAGAAATATAAATATATCAATAATTATATTAGGTGTAAAAGGTCTAAACTCATAAATTTTAAAAAATGGAAATGGTCAAAATGGATAAAATATGCCTCCAATTTGTACTATGTAAAATAAGCTCATTTCAAATGTAATTATAAAGAAACTCAAAGTAGAACAGGAAAGAGATACAATGGACCACAGCCAAAAGAAATGCAGCATGGCTATTTTACCACTCAAGTTGACTTCAAGGCAAGGGATATTTAAAGAGATACAGAAAGACGATGTGTAATAACACAAGGATCAAATGGCCAAGAAGACATAATATCCATGTAATACCAGTTTCAAAATACATAAAGCATTAACTTATGAAACAAAATGGAAAAAGAAATGAATTCATAATTTCAGAAAAACATAATACTTTTTTTCAATAATATATGAAACAGAAGAAGAGAAATCACCAGGGAAATAGAAGACTTGAACAGACATCTATCAACTAAATCTAATTAAGTCAGTGAAGATTCAGTGCAGCCACTTAGAATACACATTCTTTCCAAGTATGTATGGAGTTTCATTCAGTGAGACCACATTTTTGGTCATAAAACAAACCTTAACAAATTAAAAGAATTGCAACTATGTAAAGATAATTCTCTAACTATAACAAAATAAAATTACAAATGAATAATACAGAAATGCAAAAATACCAATCATTTAGAAGTTAGTAATATAAATAATTCATGAGTTAAAGAAGTCTCAAAAGATTTTGAAATAATTTGAATTGAAATATATAAACATCTATCAAAATGTATGAGTTGTAATTAAAGTATCTCACAGGGAGAAAATCACAGCATACAGTGTTTCCATCAAGGATGGGTCAAATCAACAATCTAAGCTTCCACTTTAAGAAAAGAAAGAAAATGGTCCCAAAGATAATCAATGAAAAATTAATATTTTAGTAAGACAAAAAGAGAAAATGAGATGACATGCATTGCTAAGATGCTGCATTAAGAGAAGTTATTATTGCAGACTCCACAGACATTAAAAGGACAGTAAGAAAATGACATAAATCATCTCTGCCCAGTTTGGCAGCTTGAAGGAAAGAAGTGAGCTACTGGGAAACCACTATTTAACAAAATTCACCAAAGAATGAGGAATGTGTCTCCAAAAAAAATTCCTATAACTATTATAGAAACTAAATTTATAATTTGAAAACTTCTGAAATAGAAAATTCCAGTACTACATGACTTTGTTGGAAAATTCTAAAAATCATTTAAGAATTCGATATGACAAGAAAAGAACTGATGCTCAAATACTTTTATGCAAATGTCAAAAAAAAAGAGATAAGTACACTTCTAGATTAATCCCTTTAAAAATGGAAGCATAAAAGTCATGAACAAAGTGTTTGGAAGTCAAATTCACGAATTTGTAAAAATAATAATGACTGTGGTCAAGTTATTCCATTCAAGAATGTAGTTATATATTTGAAAATCAATTGATAAACTGGTATAACATGAGCCATCTAAACAGACGACAAATGAATTGACATAGAAAAGACCTGTAAGGTTTTTGTTTTTGTTTTTCCTTGGTTTTTTGTTTTTTGGTTTTTTTTTTGTTTTGTTTGTCTGTTTGGTTGTTGTTGTTGTTGTTTTTAGTTTCTGGCAATACTGGTTTATTGGGAACCAAAACATGCTTTTTTTTTTTTTTTTTTGAAAAGCCACTTTTCTTCTTTTTCTTGAGACAAGATCTCATGCCCAGGGTACCTGAGAGCTGAGAATGACCTTGATCTCTTGGTCTTGCCTCCACCTCCATTACACGCATGTTCCTCCAGAACCAGCTAACAGCCTATTTTCCTTTGGTAGTAAAATGTTTAATTATTAAAAGTAACATCATCAGGCCAGGCATGCATTGCATCCTGTGACACCTGTGAGTTTGAAACCAGCCTGGGCTCCAGAGTAAAACTGTTTCTAAAAGCCAAATACAAATACCTAACAAAACAACAGAAAGTTAGGAAAATAAAGTATAAGGGGAAATATTTATAATTCATTTTGCTAAGAACCAGTTCTATTATGGTTGAGGTCATCATATGCTTATAAGTTTTGGTCACTTTTGTTTTGGTAACTTATAAGTCTTTTCTCCCTAACCATATTTTAAGCAATGAAATAATAATATATTCATCATATTATATAATGGTACTTTTGTTGCAGGAAATATTTAAAAAAGAACAGAGACACCCCCACTCTTGTGCCTTTGCCCCAGCAGCCTGGCCCGCCACGCACTGGCAGGCAATGGCCGACCTGTTTTTATCTCATGGAGTGTCTGACTCTGAACTCCATAATCTCTCCACCCAGGTCACTAGGTTCCCACTGGCTAGTTGCCACCATGCCAACCCTGTGCTTCAAATCCCCCAAGGCCTTTGTGGTGCACATCAGGCACACCCATGCTTGGCCACCATAACTTTCTCTCTTTAATTCAGATGAGCATGAAGGAAAACGCAACACAAACTTAGTTCAGAAACAATAGTAACTCAATCTCTGGGCCCGACAACTAAAACCTAATCTTGTAAGCCTTATTAAAATCTAATTCCTCTGGTGGAGAACCCTTGCAGATCCATGATACCAGGAAACTCTAGCAGCTACATCTTACCCATATTCTGTCCCCATTCCAAAGGGGGCCTTTAAAGTTTTTAATACCCATTTATGACAAAATCTTAACAAGTCAGGAATAGACAGGGAATTCCCCAACTTCATTAGTGCATTTGTCAAGGGCCTATAATAAACATAATACTTAAAGGTAAAAAGAACAAACACTTCTAAGATCAGGCATGAAGATGGCCACTTTTTCAACTACTGAATATGCATGGTATGTACTCACTGATAAGTGGGTATCAGCCAAAAAGTACAGAATACCCATGATACAACCCACAGGTCATAAGGAGTTTAAGAAGAAGGAAGGCCCAAGTGAGGATGCTTCAGTCTCACTTAGAAGGAGAATAAAATAATTATGGGATGCAGTGGGACAGAGGGACCTGAGTGGAAGAAGGGAAGGGAAGGAGAAAATAGAGGCAGGATCATCTATGGAGGGAGACAGGGTAGACACCCAATGGGCCAGGAGAATAAATGGAAATACACAGCTCCTGGGGTTGGTGGTAGGATGATGGAACCTCTAGAAAGTCCCTGAGATTTAGGATGTGAGAAGCACACAAGACTCAGTGTGGGTGACCTTAGCTGAAATGCCTAATAGTGGGGAGATAGAAACTGAAGATCCTACCTCCAGTTGTTAGACAGGATCCACAGTGGAGGGATGAGGACACAAACCCACTTTCAGTTTTTTGACCCAGAGTTGTTCCTTTTTAAAAAGAAACGCAGGGAGAAAATAAACAGAGACTGAAGGAATAGCTAGCTGATCAATGACCAGCCCAACTTAAGATTTATCCCATGGGCAGGCACCAAACTCTGACACTTTTACTGATGCTATGTGGTACTTGCAGACAGAGGCCTACCATGGTTGTCCTCTGAAAGCCTCCACCAGCAGCTGACTGAGACAGATGCAGATACTTAGAGCCAACCATTGAACTGAGTTCAGGGACCCCTATGGAAGAGTTAGGGGAAGGACTAAAGGAACCGAAGGGGATGGCAATACCAACTAAACTGAACTCTGGGAAGCTCCCAGAGACTAAGCCATCAACCAAAGGGCATACATGGTCTGGTCCAAGGCTCCCAACATCTAATCCTCCAGAGACTTGATGCACCAAGGTGGGGGGGATACTGGGGTGAGGGGTGGGGCTGCCCTCTCAGAGACAAAGAGAAGGGAGGATGGCAGTAGGAACTCTGTGAAAGGGGACAGGGAGCAATATTTGGGATGTAAATAAATAAATAAATAAACAAAAGAATTCCTAACAGGTATTACATGTTTTAAAAAAAAATCAATGGCACAAAAATTAGAAAAGAAATAAAAAATATATATTTTATCCATAAACAACAAGATTATTTAAGTAGAAAGTCTGAAGAAATTTAAATAATGACAACTCACCTAAAATGAATGGTTATGAGTACAAAGTTACCACACACCAATGCACATGCACAAACAATTCCGGATAGTTCCATAATCAAGCAATTTGCAAACAAAACAGTATCATTCAGGGTAAGGCCCAAGACAAAATACTTGAATAGATAGAAAATATAACATATATGATTCTAGATGCTAAAGTTACACAGTGCTGATGAGGAAAACAAACGAAGGCACATAGAAGCAAATGGACAAACACAGTCTGTGGGTTAAATGACTCAGAATAGTGGAGAAACCGATTCTCTCCAAATTTATGTGCAAGTTTTATGCAGCTCTATAAAAATACGAGTAACGATCTTGCATATGTTTCATAGAATTGTAAAGATGGAAACCCAGAGAAACTCAAATACATTAAACTAATTTGAAAGAGAAAACTAAAGATATGAAAACCAAGTTACAAAAGTTTGGAATTTTCTCTACAGCCACGACAGTTAAACCAAAGCTGTACTGATGAAGGAATAGATGTGCAAGCCTATTCTTTTTATTATAGAGCATACTACAAAGTTCAGAAGTATGGCCATAAATGTGCATTTTTATAAATTTATTCAAAAGATATTTGAGGGATTTTTATCTCTGCCAGAAATGTTGCTAGAACAATTGAACAAACTTCTGCTCTAACAACAACAACAACAATCTAACATTATAACATGCAGAAAAATTAGAATATAAATCTAAACATTAAAAACATTTAAGCTTTTAAAAGCCAACAGAGGACTTGGGGTGTGGTAAAGTGGGAGAATGCTTGCATAGCAGGGAGAATGTCTGCATAGATACCCTACATTCAGTCCTTACCATCTCCAAAGTAAATAAATCCAAGATCAATTCTGTCTGACTTTAGAGTTGCCAATGAATCCTGGATACCCTACACTAAAAATAAAATATATAAATAAATAAATAATTGTACCAATTATTGATAAAAATTAGAGTTTCTCAAATTGTGTTGTTAAAAGAAGGCAAGCAACAGACTGAGTGAAAAATATCTGGAGTGAAAATATCCAATGAAATGCTTTATTCAAAATACATTTTTAAAAACTACTCAGAATTCAACAGCCAAAAAACAAAAATGGCAAAAAAAAAAAACCCACACAAAAAATAACACATACTTTGTCAAATAGATGGCAAGCAAACACACAAAAGTTGTTAAGCATCATTATTAATTAGGGAAATGGATGTTCAGGGCATAACAAAATGTTACTTAATATCTATCTAGATCACTAAAAAAATATCAATGGCACTGAGTGCCACTGAGAATTCAAAGCAACTCGAATTTTTATACATTCCTAGGAAGAATAAGAAAGAGTACAGTCACTCTAGGAAGCAGGCAGATTTTTACAAAGTTCAGCATGCATATCCCTGTGACCTTGCCATTTAAGGCTGTTATTTTCCTGGAAGACTAAAAATTGAGAATCATTTTTAAAATATGTTTTAAACCTCTGTGTAGATGTTAACAAAAACCAACACAAAGTCCTTAAATGAATAAATAAATGAATGAACTAGTAACTGAGAAACCTGGTACATATACATAGATACTTAGACATACTTATGTGCATACACATGATAGAATAGCACTCAGTGATAACAAAGAACAGACTGAATTTATCATGGATTGCCTTGAAAGACTCTCAAAAGCATTTTGCTGAGAAGAAAGTGGCCTCAAAGGTTGTATTTTGGGGACCCCCATGCATGTGACTTTGTTGAAAGGAAAAACAGTAGTAATAATTATTTAGGCAAATTCAGGAAAATTATACAGTGATGTGTCTTGACTATGATATCATACAGACTGACAGACATACACACGTAGATTTGTGTGTGTGTGTATTCACAAAACTGTATACTCCCAAACAGAAAGCATATGATATAATGATTTCAAAAAATTAAATTATAACTGAAACTAGGCAATGGCAAGGGCAATGGCAGATGACTGTAGTCTCCTAGCCTGATGGTGTTGTGATCAGAGTGACTCTTGGGTTTCTGAGTTCCAGTTTGAGACCAAGGTCAGTACTGTCAGAAAGGTCTGAAAGATTTGCCTCTGCCTTGCAAATAGATCACTCACGCGTCCAAGAAATTTGGTCTCCTTTATGAAAACATAAAATCCTTAGGAACCTCCACTGCTGCCCAGCTCTTATGATACCCAATGGTTCCAGGCAGCAAATCTTTCAGAAGAAAGCAGCATTCCATTCATGTCCTACTTTTCCACCCTTGCACAGTCTCAGCTAGACCTGCTAAAGAAGCAAGAAGGGGCAGGTGGCTTCTGGGCTGTCATCAGAGGGGGAATTTGGGTATCAGTTCAGTCAGGCTCACCCATGAGTATGTCAGTGGCTATTTTTGTTTTCTGAATAGAGTGAAGTCAGAGTGTCGGATAAGCTGGGCCTTCAGCCATGTGTATTTGTGTATGTATGAACATGTGTGTGTGAGAGAGGAGGCTGAGAGGCTTTCCAAGAGAAACTGAGTGGGTGGCTGCCACTGACGGCTATATGCAGACAAATACAAAACACGAAGCAACAATTACTGCAATCAGAGGCATGGGGTTGTCTGCCTGTATCAGCACAGCTGCATCTGCTCCCACATCTGGTGCAGAAGCGTCAGAGTATACTGGAACTCAAGCAGGGCCTCAGACAGAGACTGCAAAGTCTTCTGGAGTGTCCTTTGCCGGGGGGACACAGAGTCCTTGGTGGACTGAGAATAGGACACACCCAAGGACAGAAAACAGCTAGACTTGTTCAATACGCAGGTCAAGCCACACCACAATGTTGGGGTCCAACCACAGTTTCCTGACCCAGGTATTGCCTAACCACTGCACATACCCTCTACGCTGCCCCAGCTGTACCTGTCCTGTCTATAGAAGTTAGCTCATTGGAAAGGCATTAACTAACCTGCTCCTCTGTGCCAGCCCAGAGACCTCATTTGAGATGGCTGGAGACATCAAATCAAGAGACTACACAACCATGGACAGTGTACTCTTGGTTAGTATGAGATGAGAGAGAGGCATTTGAAGCCCACATTTCACCAAAGGGATCCCAGGAAAATTTCAAGAGTTCTGAACCTAGATCCATCACAGCCATTTGAGTGTTGCTTAAGAAACAGATACAGGCTCAGGGCCTCAGACTCCCTGGTATTATAGCACCAGGCCTTGCATTGACATGTAGTACAAGTAACTCTAAGATTCAGCTTAAAGCCAGCCCTCTGCTAAGGCCAGGGAGGCAGGGGATTAAAGTGCTCAGACATCTTGTATCTCTCAACAAGTAGACAGTTTGGCATCTCCAGGGCTCAGCTTCCTCACTGTCAGGTAGATGCTGTAACAGCAGCCTAAGATAACCACAGGAGCCACCCTGATTTGGAGTGTTATCCGTGATGATCAATGAATGTCACCTCTGGGTCTACATGGAGCACTTCCAGATTCTTTCCCTGGTCTTGACAGTGGCCACTTGACGTGGAAGTAAAGCTCTGTGTTCTCTCTCCATGTGTGCTTGGCAGCAGTGATGTCCTCAGTCCCATCCAAAGCCCTCTGCCCACAGCACAGAGCCATAATCAATGAACTCCTTAGTTTACCTATGCCCACAGAACCCCTCTCAGATTCTACCTCTGAGAACATGAACTCTTTTCAGTGGACCATTGTGGGAGTCACAGGAAGCCTATGCTGGAAAGGGATGCAGAAAAGGCAACCATAGGATATTATTCTGCTCCCACCCCGGAGCCACATGATGTGCCCAGAGTCCATCCCACGCTCAGAGCTTAGAGGCTACAGGAAAAGTTGGGCCAGGGTTGGTATGGTGATACCTATAATGGTACAAATGACATCATCCGTAACCTTTCTCCACAACAGGCTGGTTTCAAACAGCTGTAATTTATGGATGTTCTTCCGAGAGGAATTAGTCAATATATTTGTTTTCCCTTTGATATATAGCCACAGGAGCACGTCAGGCATGAGGTTTATTAAGCCTTGCCAATTTTCTGCCGCTTCTCAGCACTATAGATTTTGCTCATGGAGTGGGCTGGTTCCACCCCAACATAGAAAACAAAATCATTTTAAGTGCTGAAAAGCCTTCCAGCGCCGAGAACACAGAGCATGCTAAGAGCCCAGCGGCAGCCTTGGAAGGGACAGACAACTTGTTCCTGCAGCTGTAGTTGCTAAGGGGACTCTGAGTAGTGTGAGAGGATGTGGGGGAGGACTTTGGGTCACCTCAGTGCACCTGTCATCTCTCTTGGGTAGGGGTCTGTAACTGTAGATTGCAGAAAGATGTGACTCCAAGGTAAATTCTCCCACTACTCGTATCAGCTAAAAAATGGAACCAATCCCTAGACCTCGGTTATCTAGGAGAATGACGTTTGCTAACTAGAGCCAGGAGTACCCACCCAAGCTGGGAAATTACACAGTTAACTCTGCACCTTTTCTTTTGTAATTGTCTTGGAATAGGAACTATCTTCTCCTATTGGCTGAGGATCACCGCAGGTCCTGAGTGAATAATGTGGGGGTTAGACATTATAAAGCCTTCCCAAGGTGATAAACACAAAACTCTTCAGAGCCAGAGCTGTTGCTCTGAGATGCTAGTGTGTATAAATAAGACAAAAAGACCACCAACAGATTGGGAAAGGGTCTTTACCTATCCTAAATCAGATAGGGGACAATATCCAATATATATATATAAGGAACTCAAGAAGGTGGACTCTAGAAAATCAAATAACCCGGTTAAAAAATGGGGCTCAGAACTGAACAAAGAATTCTCACCTGAGGAATACCGAATGGCAGAGAAGCACCTGAAAAAATGTTCAACATCCTTAATCATCAGGGAAATGCAACTCAAAACAACCCTGAGATTCCACCTCACACCAGTCAGAATGGCTAAGATCAAAAATTCAGGTGACAGCAGATGCTGGCAAGGATGTGGAAAAAGAGGAACACTCCTCCATTGTTGGTGGAATTGCAAGCTGGTACAACCACTCTGGAAATCAGTTTGGCGGTTCCTCAGAAAATTGGACATAATACTACCAGAGGATCGAGCAATACCTCTCCTGCGCATATATCCAGAAGATGTTCCAACCAGTAAGAAGGACACATGCTCCACTATGTTCATAGCAGCCTTATTTATAATAGCCAGAAGCTGGAAAGAACCCAGATGCCCCTCAACAGAGGAATGGATACAGAAAATGTGGTACATTTACACAATGGAGTACTACTCAGCTATTAAAAGGAATGAATTTATGAAATTCCTAGGCAAATGGATGGATCTGGAGGGCATCATTCTGAGTGAGGTAACATATTCACAAAGGAACTCACACAATATGTACTCACTGATAAGTGGATATTAGCCCAAAAACTTAGGATACCCAAGATATAAGATACAATTTGTTAAACGCATGAAACTCAAGAAGAACGAAGACCAAAGTGTGGACACTGTGCCCCTTCTTGGAATTGGGAACAAAACACCCATGGAAAGAGTTATAGAGATAAAGTTTGGAGCTGTGAAGAAAGGATGGACCATCTAAAGACTGCCATATCCAGGGATCCATTCCGTAATCAGCTTCCAAATGCTGACACCATTGCATACACTAGCAAGATTTTGCTGAAAGGACCCAGATATAGCTGTCTCTTGTGAGACAATGCCGGGGCCTAGCAAACACAGAAGTGGATGCTCACAGTCAGCTATTGGATGGATCACAGGGCCCCCAATGGAGGAGCTAGAGAAAGTACCCAAGGAGCTAAAGGGAACTGCAACCCTATAGGTGGATCATTATTATGAACTAACCAGTACCCCAGAGCTCTTGTCTCTAGCTGCATTTGTATCAAAAGATGGCCTAGTCAGCCATCATTGGAAAGAGAGGCCCATTGGACTTGCCAACTTTATATGCCCCAGTACAGGGGAATGCCAGGGCCAAGGGGTGGGGGTGGGTGGGTGGGGGACTGGGGGGGGTGTATTGGGGACTTTTTGGATAGCATTGGAAATGTAATTGAGGAAATTACCTAATTAAAAAAATGTACCAGAGTTGTGGAGCACCATCCCAATGGAAACATCTACAGAATACTCCCGTACCTAAGGCTCAGGGAACATTGTAGAAGAGAGGGTTGGGAAGATTGCAAGAGCCAAAGGTTTAGTGACTTTGCTGTGGTACTGTGTCTTCTAGTAACGTCAGAAGCTGCCATAATGTCTCACCAACATCATGTCAGACAAACAAGGAGGACACTGACAAACATGACTACTGCTTGGGGCAAAGTCCACAGGCTTCAATCCTTCACAAAGATCTGTAGGTAACTAAGTACAGCCGGGAGCAGGAGAGGTGGCCCTTCTCAAGAAAGAGCAAACCAATTGGTTGTCCACTTCCAGATGTTCAGCCCTGGAAAAATACATTCAAGAAACATTACATAGACTCAACTGGCTATATTTGGGAATATATTGTATATACAGATACATCTATTGTACAATAACAATTGACATAAAAAGAGGCCATGATTTTAAGGAGAGAAAGGAGATGTCATGGGAGGGTTTGGAGAGAGAAACAGGAAGGGAGAAATGTAATTACAACACAAGCTCAAACTATTTTGTAGAATTCACGAGTAATGTCATTAAGTTCTGCATTTTTCATGAGATACTTATTATTTTCTCTCTCTCTCTCTCTCTCTCTCTCTCTCTCTGTGTGTGTGTGTGTTCATATATATCTTCCCTATTTCCCAATTTATTACTGTATAATTGTCCAGTCATTTTGTTATCTCTTGCATTTGTATCATCACCATAACATCTCCTTTTCTGTCACTCATTTTATAAGCCTCTCCTTTTCTTTGCCTTTTTATCTCTTCAAAAACTTTAATTTTAGCGATTCTTTATATGGCTTTTAAAGCTTTCACTTGGTTTATTTATAATACAACCCTTCCCTTATTATTTCTTTCCTTGTACTTACTTATCCACCCTTGTTTTTCAAGGTTTTTGAGATGCAGGAAATGCATTGATATGGTATTTGACACAAATCAGCGATCTAGATGTAGGTGACTGTTATCATCAATGTCTTATTACTGCATTTATTTGTATCCCATATATTTTAATTTGCAGTATTTCTAGTTGTTTCAGAATTGTTGTCATTATTTGTTTGTTCCTTTGCTTGCGGGACAGTTTTGCTAATGTAGATCAGAGTAGCCTTGAGCTTAGGATCATCCTGCCTCAGCCTCTCAAGTGATGCTTTTAAAGACATCCACTATCAGCTCTGGCCTCAGAAATGCTATTTCCACTTCTGTCTTTTCAGAATGGCAAAGATCATAAAGTTTAATGGGCTAGTGTGTTGATCTCAGTTAGTGAAAAGTTATCTTGTCCGTAGCTAAAAGCTGTTCCAGATATATCAAAAGATCAGATTTTGCTACTTAAAATATGCCTCTTTGCAATAAACACGGTGATGGCTGTTTTCAGGAACAATGGATACAGGAGAAACTCTGAAAGCAGATACATTTTACTTTTTCTAAGAGAAATTTACATCTGTATGGAGTATGTCTTCTCTCTAGCAGGAAGAGAGAAGGATAGCTCTAAATCTCTACAAATATACCTATAACGCAGGCACAAACAAGTTCGAATAACAAAAAGCCTGACCTTGGTTTGGCATGCTTTGTGCTGGGAACCCTCGTACAATGGACTTTCTCCTTATATTGTTTCATTTCATTTGAAGATAGATTTTATACATAGATTCAAAGCCATTTGCTAGACTACCATATGACCACTTCATTAGATTTGGGCTGTAAATCCCATATATGGTGGCAATCTCATAAGATCAAAATGAAGATAAAAATTTCCTGTCATTTCTCAATGTCATAATCTATGTACTTTCTTTTTTAAATTTATTATTTATTTTTTCACTCTCCCCCCCCCCCCATCCACCCTCCAACTGTTCCACATCCCATACCTTCTCCCCATCTCTCTGTCTCCACATGGATGTCCCCACCCCCCACCCCACCTGACCTCTAAACTCTCTGGGGCCTCCAGTCTCTTGAGAGTTAGGTGCAACATTTGTGAATGAACACAGACCCAAGAGTCCTCTGCTGTATGTATGTTGGGGATCTCATATCAGGTGGTATATGCTGCCTGGCTGGTGGGCCAGTGTTTGAGAGATCTCAGGGGTTCCAGATTAATTGAGACTGCTGGTCCTCCTCCAGGATTGCCCTTCTCCTCAGCTTCTTTCAGCCTTCCCCAATTCAACAACAGGGGTCAGCTGTTTCTGTCCATTGGTTGGGTGCAAATATCTGCATCTGACTCTTTCAGCTGCTTGTTGGGTTTTCCAAATTGCAGAGTGCTAGGTCCCTTTTTGTGAGCATTCCTTAGCCTCAGTAATAGTGTCAGGCCTTGGGACCTCCTCTTGAGCTGGATCCCACTTTGGGGCTGTTGTTGGACCTTTCCCTCAGGCTCTTCTCCATCCCTATAGTTCCATCCCTATAGTTCTTTCAGACAGGAACAATTATGGGTCAGAGTTTTGACTGTGGGATGCCCCTCCCCATTTGATGCCATGTCTTCCTGCCCTGAGGGCCAGCAGAAAAAATGGAGACAGGCAACCTCAGGAGGTAGGAGGTTGTGGAGACCCTCCAGAACGCATGAGAGACCTAGGAGGTAAGAGAGTCTCAGGACTCAAAGGGAGGAACCTTAGATGAAATGCCCAACAGTAGGGAGAGGGAATTTACAGAGAACACCTCTAGCAGGAAGACAGGGCATTCTATGTACTTTCTAAAGTGCACTCCTAATTGCTATTTTAGAACACATTCCTGTTTATAATATATAAAATATATAATTGTGTAACATATACATAATATATAAAATAGATTACTGTAAAACACCAAAGCCAAGTTACACCAGCCACCATCTCTTAAAACCTGTCTTTATTATCTCTTAGTTTCATCAAGTGGCTAAACTGAGTGATTGATCTATTCCATGTACGTTTTGTGAATATGCTCGTTGATGCTTGTCTGATGGTGCAATTGCCTGACTATACAGTTCTCAAAATAAATCGTTAAACATTGTATACCCATGCAGTAGCTATTATTTCATGCACATATGTGAATAAACTTGTTTTTCTCTTAATAATATAAAATACGGTCTTATAAATAAACAACAAAAAAACATATGTACCTTTGTCCTTTGTGCATGAGCCACCTGTACATCAGTGTGACCAATACCCGACAGACATGACTTAAGAAAGGAGATATTTTGGCTCACAGTTGTAGAGATTACATATAGTCCATGGAGTCATGGAAGGCATGTGGCTAGGCTCCTCTGCTTATAGCAGTGAAAGGTAAGAAGACAGCTAGCTCTTCAGATCTCACGAGACAAAGTCAGATCTCAAATGCAAACTGCAAGCACTTATAACTTTCAAGGTTCCTAACCCTAACCTTAACCCTAAGCATACCAGCTAGCATACCACCTTGTCCCAAAAGTTCCACTTTGCTACCAAGGTCACTATCTGAGGGCCAAATATACAAACAGAAGAACTTAGGGGGACCTTATATATTCAAACTATAAGACCTTGCACAATAAAGATGTTCAGAGACAACCCTAAGATTCAGTAAGCCTGGGCAGGGAGCACAGGACTCTTCATTTTAAACAAGAGCACACCTCCAAATTGATTGGCGCCCACTGACCTCCCTATCTCACCTTGTTACTGCTTCAGTAACTAAGCAGTCTGGCTTTTCATTAAATGAGGTATTTAAGAGACACAAATACAATAGCAGAAAGAAACACAGGCACCAAAGAATATAGATCCTGAGCATGTAGGTGAAAAACCCATCCTGACAACACAGACCTTGCATACCTGCCCTAACCCATGGGAAGAAGCAGAGTTCTGACCTAACACATGCCTGCTGCATCCCAGATGCTCTGTAGGCATGGTCATTGTGAGCCAGCTAAGGGTCCTATGAAATGGACCCTATCCATTTTATAGGAGATGTCAGACACATCTTGCTTTATTAGCCTGCTGAGTGGTGGTCAAGGTTGGGCAAGGTTTATCTGCAAATCCTTCACAAACTCCTCTCACCTTTTCCTGTGGCTGTGTCCCAAGCACGAGGTAGGCATTACGAGGTAGGCATTACTGGAAGGGTTTTCAGACCAGATATATACTTTCATCTTTTCACTGCTGGCTTCCATCTCTGGAAACCACTCCTTTCCATGAACAAATAATGCCTGGCTGTCATTTCTCTAGAACCAAAGTGTTGTGTGCAAGCCTGGTTTCCATCTTAGTAATCTTAAATATGTGTCTCAACCCCTCTCTCTGACATTGCTTCCTTACCAGAAAAGAAATGGATGACAATCCTTATACCCTCCCTTCAGAGTGGCTGTGTCCAATGGTAGCTTCACATGCATTGGGTCACATACTCAGATTTCCTTCCCTGACTAGATTTATGTTCATGTGACACAAGTTAGAATCATCTGAAGGGAAAAAGCAAAAGTTGAGAAAATGTCTGAATAAGATCCAGCTGTAGGGCATTTTCTTAATTAGTGATTGTTGATGGGTGGTGTCCCAAGCACATTGTGGGTCGGACCATTCTTGGGTTGGTGGTCCTGGGTTCTATAAGAGAGAAGACTGAGCAAGTCACAGGAGCAAGCTACTAAGGAACACACCTCCAAGCCCTCTGCGTCAGCTCCTACTTCCAGGTTCCTGCCCTGTTTCAGTTCTTGTCCTGGCCTCCTTCAGTGATGGACTGTAATTCAGAAGTATAAACCAAATAAACCCTTTCCTCTCCAATTTACTTTTGGTTGTGGTGTTTCATCATAGCAATAAAAACTCAAACTAGGACATCTCCAGATTGCTAAAAATCAGGCATAGGTGCTACAATCAGTCAAAGGCCATAATGGAAAGTGAGCAAAGGCAGGCTGCATGTTCCACTAGGAAGTAAGTCAGCAGAGGCGAGCAATAGTAAGACAGCACTGGCAGAAAGGGGTCCATGGTTGAAAATGGTGTTATGGAAGAGTATTTGGTGATTAGTGATAATGGGGAACACCCACCATCAGACAGGGAGACAATGGGGTTCAAAAGAAGGCTGAAAATGACACCCATAACCTCATATAAACTGTACAAAAATGACCATGGCATAGCAAGCCCCCCACACACATGCGCGCGCGCACACACACACACACATACAAATACATGGAGATATACAATGTGCATAGACGCACATATACATAGAAACAAACTAATATGTACATACCGAAATGCATAGATGCAGACAGACAAACACCTAGCACTGAATGGACAACTTATATCTGGAATATTCCTCACTAAACTCTGTTAGGCCTATTGGCACAATTATTAGGTAGTAGAGCCTTTAAGTGATAGGACCTAATACGAGGATACCAGGTCATTAAGGTTGTGACATTACAGGGATTACTAGGATTCCAGCTGCCTCTCCTCCTTCCCCTTTCTTCCCCTCTCCTTGCTTCCCAGGTACCATGAGATGAGCAGCCTTCCTTCATCTTTTGGTCCCATGTAGGATTCTGCCTCAACACAAGCCCAGAGTAAAGCATCAGGTAACAAAGGGCTAAAATAAACCTCTTCTCTTGATAAGCAAGTTTTCCCAGCTACATTGTAACAGCAACAAATATATAAACACAACATACACAGGCACACCCATATATGTATTGTGTGCAATACATGCACACACATATGTGCATAGAACTACATGTACATGCATACACACACATAATGAGAGAATCAAGCATACAAACAAAACAGGCATACATATACACAGAGACGTACTTAAATAGACAGACATATAACCATAAAGATACAGACAGATATAGGTACACATAAAGACATGGCTATAGACACAATGGCACATGTACACACAGATACTAGTATGCACAAATCACACACATGAACAGGGGCATGAATATTAAAGTTTGTGTATATGCATGTGTATACAACCGAGGACACAGACAGATATACCACAGAGGTACACATATAAAAAAGCATATTTGCAAACTCAAACCATAAAACACATACACACATAATATACAAACAATATACATGCTACACACATAAATGCACATAGAGACACACAGACATAGAGATACACACAGACATGCACAGAAATAAACACAGTACACAAAGGCACACACACAGAAAGGCAACACATGCATTCATACATATTGACACACACATGCAATACTGAAGCACTATATATCCATCTTGGCCCAAGTACTTTTCCTGCACATATCTGTCATGATATGGCAAGTAAGGTTAGAAAGCCAAGTTCTGCCAGTAAAATCAGAAACTGGGAAGAATCAACCAAGTTTGTATTTACATAGAAATACACAGGTCTGTGAGGCCCCCAGGAGACTGTCAAACAAAACTGTGTGTGTTTTAATCTTATTCATATTGACTCTGCCAAAGAAAAACTGACTCTGCACAGTAGCAGGGGCCATGTAGGAGCACCTGAGCTCCCAGAATCAGGGTGCTGTTGACTTATGCTAATGATGCACTGCAAAAGGCTCTCAAGGAAGGCTCTGAACCAACAGGAGAGGAAGGAAGAGTTCTTGTCCTGGCTTCCTTCAGTGATGGACTGCAATAGGGAAGTATAAACCAAACAAACGCTCCCTCCAACTTGCATTTGGTTGTGATGTTACATCATTGCAATACTAGGATACCCCCAGACTGCTAAAATCATGCATAGGTACTATGTTCAGTTGTAGCACATACAGTGAACTCTTTACAGACATCCTCCCCTTTGTTCCATCCATACTTCCCCTCTGACAACCAAAGCTGTACCAGCAGGTACCAAGATGATAGTGAGGAACAACTTGAGTGGTTCTTCATCCCATCCCTATCCTGCTAGGCTGATACTTCTGTAAGAACATGAGCGGGCACATCTTATCTCCTGCTCTACTCCTAAGCTTAGCTCAAAGCAGATGTTTGATACAGTTTTTAAAAAGAAGAATAAATTAATTAACAACTAGGAAGGTGAATAAAGCCAGCTTATGTTCAAGGATGTCATCATAGTTTAGTCCTGGGTTTGAGAGTCTCCTGCCATCCTCTGCTGACATAGCTCACAGCTGTCACATTCCTGACATCCTGGCTATCTACCTCTGGTTCCTCTACTCCCAGTGCAGGACTCACTTGAGAGGCTTCACCTGAGAGAAGAAGGCTCCATTGCTTACACAGTAACAGTGTAAACTGGAAAATCCACAAGACTGCAAACATCTATCTGCCAAGGAAACATATTTGGGAATAGCAAGAGAAGGGAAATCAATTAGGAAGGTGATCCCTTGGTATGATGAGCAGTTTCCTCTATCTCCCCCATTTCCATTATACTTCCCACCCAAGCCATCTATCCCCAGGCCTTGACCAATCTTCACACTTATGAGATGGCTCACTAGATTCTCACCTATGTCACTCTCCCTCCTAAATGTCTATCCTCGGCTTCATTAAACATCTAGAATTTACTCTGAAATAATGGAATCCTTCCACTTCGCTCAAAGATATAATGAAGAGAATCAAATGGCCTTCCTTCCTGAAACTGATAAATAACAGGAAATACAAAACAAACATCTGACAGAGTATATAATGGTCCTCCAAAAGAAGGGGCTTAAATAGAGTGAGCCTCCTCTTGTCCCTACTTTCTCCCAAGAGGATGTTAGCGGCAGAAGGGAAATCTACAAGGAGCCCACAATCTCCCTGACTTGAGAAGACAATTCATGGAATCCTCTAAGAGACCACTGTATTGTCTTAAAAAAAATTAGGTGATGCTCAATGATCTCCATTCCCAATATCAACACGCAGGAGTGTTCCCTGGCTAATCATCATAGTAGCATGACATAAGCCCTGGTAAATGAAAATGGCAGGTTACAAGAGTCTGTGGCTGTCTGTCATCTTAGAGAATATCTCTTTCTCTCTATGTCATTCTCTCTCTCTCTCTCTCTCTCTCTCTCTCTCTCTCTCTCTCTCTCTCTCTCTCTCTCTTTCTCTCTCTCTCTCTCTCTCTCTCTCTTTCTCTCTAACACACACACATACACACATTCTTTCTTTCTACTACATTTCTTTCTCCTTCAACCCTCTCTCCTCTTTCCCTCTCCTCTTACCATTGTTTGGGGAACAATAAGTGCCATGCATGAGTAGCTCTATGGGAAGGCCCATATAGTAAGGAGCTGACATCCACATGACTTAGCCTGGAAGAAGGTTTTCTAGCACCTTCAGAGGACCATCACTTTGGCCACAGCTTGACTATGCCCTCACAAGAGATCTTGAGTTAGAACCAGTCAGATAAGGTGATTCAGGCTGAAATTAATCCACAAGACCCTACAAGAACCCTGTGAAGTGGTACATGTCACAAACAAAAAATAGGAATATCAGAAATAGAAAAATTATGGAGGCAAGTATAAATTATTTGTGCTCCTATAAACTCCTTAAAATACTACTAAATAATATACTTAAAACAAGTATATTAATAGTATATTTTTATAATTTATATCAGAACAAATACAGGATGTCTGTCATACAAGAGGCAAGTAAGCAGTGGGATGCACTAGAATACACTGGCATATACTGGAGTGCACTGAACACAGTGGTGCATACTGGAGTGCACTGAAGACAGTGGTGTATACTGCAGTGCACTGAACACACTGGTGTATACTGGAGTACACTGAACACACTGGCATATACTGGAGTGAACTGAACATACTGGTATATCCTGGAGTTCACTGAACACACTGGTGTATACTGAAGTTCACTGAATACATTGGTGTATACTAGAGTGCACTGAACACAGTGGTGCATACTGCAGTGCACTGAACACAGTGGTGTATACTTGAGTGCACTGAACACACTGGCATATACTGGAGTGAACTGAATATACTGGTATATTCTGGAATTCACATAACAAAGCCAATAAAGGAGATGCATCTTATAAGCAAAAGAAGTTGATTCAAAGGTATACTGGATAGTTTTGTGTCAATGTGACACAGCTGGAGTTATCACAGAGAAAGGAGCTTCAGTTGAGGACATGCCTCCATGAGATCCAATTGTAAGGCATTTTCTCAATTAGTGATCAAGGGGGAAGGGCCCCTTGTGGGTGGGACCATCTCTGGACTGATAGTCTTGGTTCTATAAGAGAGCAGGTTGAGCAAGCCAGGGGAAGCAAGCCAGTAAAGAACATTGCTTCATGGCTTCTGCATCAGCTCCTGCTCCCTGACCTGCTTGAGTTCCAGTCCTGACTTCCCTGATGATGAACACCAGTATGGAAGTGTTAGCTAAATAAACCCTTTCCTCTCCAAACGGCTTCTTGGTCATGATGTTTGTGCAGGAATAGAAACCCTGACTAAGACAAATTGGTATCAGGAGTGGGGTATTCCTGTGACAACCTGACCATGTTTTGGGGAGGACTGTGGAAGGACTTTGGAACTTTGGGCCAGAAGATCCATTAGGTGTTAAGAGCTCTGTCGAATGTTGTGTAGGAGCTTGGAAGATAATGTTGAGAACAGTGCAGAAGATGGAGGCCTGGCTTGTGAAATTTCAGAGGGAAGATTAAAGACTTTTTTCAGGGCCATTACGAGTTTGATTGTGAAGATTCTGTGGTTCTGGTTAGCTGGAGCTGAAGAATCAGCTGTGATTAACAAGATACCAGAACTTCCAAAGCAAAACCTTTGCATTACTGGGACTATTGATGCTGGTTAGCTGGAGCTAAGAAATTAGCGGTGATTAAGAAGAGACCAGCATCATTGAGGTGAAATCTTCTGGGATGTGTTTTCTGAGAGCACAGATGCTGTGTTCCAGAGATAATTAAAGTTGTAATCCTGCTGCAGTGGGACTTCATACTGGTTTTGAAGGCATGAAGGGGTCACACAGAACAGCTGAGGCTCAGCACTGTGAGAGGCCATGAAAGGCCATTGGTGAAGGTGCAGCTTCAATTGCAATTGATGGCCCAGGACTGAAGGGGTCATGCAGTGTTTTGGAGAAGTCAGTACCATGAGATGACCACCAAGAGCAGCAGCAGTGGAGTACAGGCATATGGAGCCTAGAGGACGACACGTGTTCTACAAAGGGCATGGCTAGAGAAGTGACCCAAGCCCTTGGAGGAGCCCAGAAGGTCATGAGTTGGATCCCAGACAGTTGGATGGTTGGATATTGATTTTTGCTTTTGATTGTGACTGTGCCCTGATATTTTCCCTCTTGAAGGAAGAAACTATTTTATTGGAGCCCACAGTTAATAGACTTTTAATTGTAAAAATACTTTGGATTTTAAAAGAGATGGATATTTTAAAGAGATTGAAATTTTAAGAATATGTAAAGACTGTGGGACGTTTAAAGTTCTTTAGACCTTGGGGATGAATAAGAATGTAAGGGTTGAGGCTTACTAGTAATGTGTCTGTGTGCCAAGTTAACAAGGGGTCAATTGTACTGGCTAGTTTTGTGTCAACTTGACACAGCTGGAGTTATCACAGAGAAAAGAGCTTCAGTTGAGGAAATTCCTCCATGAGATCCAACTGTAAGGCATTTTCTCAATTAGTGATCAAGGGGGAAAGAGGGCCCCTTGTGGGTGGGACCATCTCTGGGCTGGTAGTCTTGGTTCTGTAAGAGAGCAGGCTGAGCAAGTCAGGAGAAGCAAGCCAGTAAAGGATACAGAAAATGTGGTACATTTACACAATGGAGTACTATTCAGCTATTAAAAAGAATGAATTTATGAAATTCCTAGGCAAATGGTTGGACCTGGAGGGCATTATCCTGAGTGAGGTAACCCAATCACAAAAGAACTCAAATGATATCTACTCACTGATAAGTGGATATTAGCCCAGAAACTTAGGATACCCAAGATATAAGTTACAATTTGCAAAACACATGAAACTCAAGAAGAACGAAGACCAAAGTGTGGACACTTTGCCCCTTCATAGAATTGGGGAAAAAAAATCACCCATAGAAGGAGTTACAGAGACAAGTTTGGAGCTGAGACAAAAGGATGGGTCATCTAGAGACTGCCATATCCAGGAATCCATCCCATAATCAGCCTCCAAACTCTGACACCATTGCATACACTAGCAAGATTGTGCTGATAGGACCCTGATATAGCAGTCTCCAGTGAGACTACACCAGGGCCTAGCAAACACATAAGTGGATGCTCACAGTCAGCTATTGGATGGATCACAGGGCCCCCAATGGAGGAGCTAGAGAAAATACCCAAGGAGCTAAAGGGATCTGCAACCCTATAGGTGGAACAACATTATGAACTAACCAGTACCCCAGAGCTCTTGACTCTAGCTGCATATGTATCAAAAGATGGCCTAGTCGGCCATCCCTGGAAAGAGAGGCCCATTGGACTTGCAAACTTTATATGCCCCAGTACAGGGGAACGCCAGGGCCAAAAAGTGGGAGTGGGTGGGTAGGGGAGTCGGGGGCGGGGGGGAGAGTATGGGCGACTTTTGGGAAAGCATTGGAAATGTAATTGAGGAAAATACGTAATAAAAAAATATTAAAATAAAAACCTTCAAGTTCACACATCTGGCAAACAAGGAAAAAAAAAAAAAAGAATATCCCTTCATGGCCTCTGCATCAGCTCTTGCTCCCTGCCCTGCTTGAGTTCCAGTCCTGATTTCCCTGATGATCAACATCGGTATAGAAGTGTAAGCCGAATAAACCCTTTCCTCCCCAACTTGCTTCTTGGTCATGATGTTTGTGCAGGAATAGAAACCCTGACTAAGACAAAAGGAAAGCTGAATAAATAAAAGAGAGGACCAAAGAAAAGGATTTCAAGATAAAGCCAACCTTCCCAATAATCACATCAGATTTAAATGATTAAAACAATAATAAAACAAAAGGCATGGGTTGAACCCACAAAGTTAGGAACAACTATACATTGCTGCCAAGAAAGAGAAAGAGAGTGAGAGAGAGAGAGAGAGAGAGAGAGAGAGAGAGAGAGAGAGAGAGAGAGAGAACTACTTTACTGGGTTAAAAACTAAAATCTGGTCTGAAGGATGACTCAGTATAATGCTTGCCTTATAAACATGGAACCTATGTTTAGCATCTAGAACCCAACTAAAAACATCAATTGTAGAAGTGTGCCTGTGTAATCTTAGGACTCTAAGGCAGAGGCAACAGGTGCCTCTGGGATGCAAAGCTTCTGTTCCAAATGACTGAAGAGCCAATTCCCAAGATGACACGCAACCAAGTATATGCACTAAACATGGGACTTCAAATCCAAGAAGGAAAAGCTGATGGGATGGCAAGGTACACTAGATAAATCTAGTTTCAACTGAAGACTTCAACACAGTGAGCTGATTGGGTCAAGGTACATGGGACTCATAGTACCCCAGGAACTAAAGGCAAGTGTAAGGTAGCACTGAAAATCAACAAGAGAGTTCTGTTCTAAGGAAGACAGGCCAACCCAGGTGTCTTAGTTAAGGTTTTACTGCTGTGAACAGACACCATGACCAAGGCAAGTCTTATAAAAAAAAACAAAAAACAAAACAAAAAAAAAAAAAAAAAAACATTTACTTGGGGCTGGCTTACAGGTTCAGAGGTTCAGTCCATTATCATCAAAGTAGGAGCATGGCAGTATCCAGGCAGGCATGGTGCAGGCAGAGCTGAGAGTTCTACATCTTCATCTGAAGGCTGCTAGTGGAAGGCTGACTTCCAGGTGACTAGGGTGAGGATCTTAAGCCCACACCCACAGTGACACACCTACTCCAACCAGGTCACACCTATTCCAACAAGGCCACACCTCCAAATGGTGCCACTCCCTGGCCCAAGAATATACAACCATTGCATTCCACTCCCTGGCCCCCATAGACTTGTTTAAACACATGAGTCTATGTGGGGCCATACTTAAACATAGCATAATGCAAAATGCATTTAGTCCAACATTCAAACTCCTCATAGTCTATAGCAGTCTCAACAATGTTAAAAGACCAAAGTTCAAGGTCTCTTCTGAGATCTATCCAATCACTTAACTGTAATCCTCAAAGAAAGACAGGAAACTGGCTAGGCAATTCCAAACTCTGCATCACCATGGATGATGTCAAAGCAGTAACAAACTGCTTTCTCCTGGGCTGGTTCCACTCCCTGTTAGCAGCTTTCCTCAGCATGTATCCCATGGCTCTGGCATCTTTAACATCTTTGAGTCTCCAAGTCAATTTCGATGTTACAACTTCTTGTTTCAATGTCTGGGATTCCGCTAGGGTGAGGATCTTAAGCCCACACCCACAGTGACACACCTACTCCAACCAGGTCACACCTATTCCAACAAGGCCACACCTCCAAATGGTGCCACTCCCTGGCCCAAGAATATACAACCATTGCATCTTTTGGGCTCTTCCTAAGGGCTGGCATCACTTCTCCAGATCTGCCCTCTGTAGCACTCTAAGCTCAGGTTGATCCACTCCACTATGGCTTCTGTTCTTGGTGATCGTCCCATGGTACTGACATCTCCAATACACAAGGGTGTTCCACTCCAACCTGGCTTCACCAATAGCCTCTCATAGGCTCTCTTCATGGTGCCAAGCCTCAAATCCTTTGCATGACCCCTTCAGTCCTGAGCCATCAACTACAGCTGAGGCTACACCTTCTCCAAACATATTTACATGACCTTTCACAGTGGCAAGCCTCATCTGTTCTTCATGACACCTTCATGCCTTCAAAACCAGTACCACCTCGGTGACTCTTACACATAACCAAGTCCAGCCGCAGCACGGAGTACAACCTTGGCTATCTCTGGAACACAGCTTCTTTGTGCTCCAAGAAAACAATTCCCAGATTTCAACTCAGTGATGCTGGTCTCGTCTTAATCATTGCTAAATTTTTAGCTCCAGCTAACCAGCATCAATTTTCCCAGTAATTCCTTCCATTCTTGTTTTGTGTTTGTTTGTTTGTTTGTGTGTGTGTTTGTTTGTTTGTTTTTGGAGACAAGGTTTCTCTCTATAGCCCTGGCTGTCCTTGAACTCACTTTGTAGACCAGGCTGGCCTCGAACTCAGAAATCCGCCTGACTCTGCCTCCTGAGTGCTGGGATTAAGTTCTTTCCATTCTTAACTCTAGAACCAGAGCCACATGGCTGAAGCTGCCAAGTTCTGCAGCTTACAGGAATTAGAACATGACCCCCTTGTACTATTACATTATCTCTGGCTTTATGTTTTCCAAATCCTTCACTGCCTAAGCTTGGCTGTCCTGGTTCTTGCTCTGTAGATTGACCTTGAATGCAGAGATCAGCATGCCTGTCTCCTGGGATTAAAGGTGTGTAAAACCATGCCTGGATCTTTAGCTGGGTAGGATCTTGCCCCAAGATCCTACTCCCTTAATCTGTTATCTCCTAGAACACAGGATTTTGCTCCATTTCACTTCCTGGTATGCCTTTAATACTTGAACCATATATTTTATATTTTTCCTTTCTAAGCTTGCTATGCTTGTTCAAACTTCTCTTTGTGAGACTTAACCAGAGAACAAAATCTCTGCTGGGCTTTTTGGAAATTTCCTTTGTCAATGCAATTAATGCAATTAATCCAAGTCTCTTCACCTTAGCCTCAGGCAGACTTTTCAGAAAAGGGCAAAAAGTAGCCACATTCTTCACCAAAATACCACAAAAACAGTCTTTATGCCACATACTGAAATTCTTCTCCTTTGAAATCTCTTGGGTCAGGTGAACACAATTCAAATTACTCCCAACAACAAAGTCTTCCATATTCCTACTAGGATGACCCACTAAGCCCCGTTTAAAGCATTCCACTGTGTTCCAAATCCAAAGTCCCAAAATCCACATTCTTTCAAATAAAAGCATGGTCAAGCCTATCACAGCAATACCCCACTCCTGGTACCAACTTCTGTATTAGTCAGGGTTCTCTAGAGTCACAGAGCTTATGGATAGTCTCTATATAGCAAAAGAATTTATTGATGACTTACAGTCTGCAGTCCAGTTCCCAACAATGGTTCAGTAGTAGCTGTGAATGGAAGTCCAAGGATCTAGCAGTTACTCAGTCCTACACAGAAGCAGGCAAAGGAGCGAGAGCGAGACTCCCTTCTGCCACTGTCCTTATATGGTCTCCAGCAGAAGGTGCAGCCCATATTAAAGGTGTGTGCCACCATATGACCTTGAACTCAGAGATTTCTCCCTGTCTTAATCTTCTGGAATCTATAGCCACTATGCCTCAAGATCTCCATACCAAGATCCAGATCAGAAACTTCTATATCCCAGCCTCCAGATTAGGGTTACTGGTGAGCCTTCCAATTCTGGATTGTAGTTCATTCCAAATATAGTCAAGTTGACAACCAGGAATAGCCACTACACCAGGGTAGGACTGTGAAAGCAGAAGTCACCAGACATCCAAGACCATCTAGAGCACTTTTTCTCAAGCTTCCTAATGCTGTGACCTTGGGTCGTGACCCCCACTATAAAATACTTCCATTGCTATTTCCTAACTGTAATTTTGCTACTGTGTAAATCATAATGTAGATATCTGGTATACAGGATATCTGGTGTATGGCCCCTGTGAAAGAGTTGTTCCATCCTCAAAGGGGTTGTGAACATAGGTTGAGAACTGCTGATCTTGAGCCTTTCTTACTAGCCATGATAACTTAGACTTCTAGAAGGTTCAAGATCAGGCAGTGTCTAAGGAATGCTTCTATTCCAAAAACAAGATTGATGATTTCCTAGCTGTAAGACCCCCTACCTATGACCTACAGATTCAGTTCATTGATCTGGACTATGGCTAAGCCACAGATATCATTTTCACTTTGATGTAACTTTGATGGGTTTTGTGCAGTGTAATTGCCATATAATAAGCAGCACATATTTTCAGTAAAAAATGTGACAAATCTTTATAGTGATAGAACAGTAGCTGCAATCTGCATAATGAATGGCTCTATCTCCTTCAAAAGTTTCCTCATCCTGTTTCTTCATCTTGCCTCCCATTCATCCTGACTCTGCTGCCAACCTCATTTGTTATAGCCCCAAAGTGGAGGGAAAATCCAAATACCTAATAGTAGGACATCTGGTAAGCAAATTGTATTGTGCTCGTATCCTGGTACTATTCAGCAATGAAATAAATGAGCAGTCCACAAAACAACATGAATGACCATGAAAAATTCCTATTCAAGATCAAGAAGACTTAGAAATTAGGAAAATATATTCATAGCTGGGGGCATACATGCATATACACACACAGCTACACCAACAAGTCCATATATCATACATACACATACATACTCGTACAACCCAACATATATAGCACAGCACATATACAACACTACTCTTAAGACACCATACACATATACACACACTCCACAATATACTTAACACCATAAATACAATATCACATAATAACACACACAATAATACACATGCAACACTATACATATAATACCACTAACATAACACCCCACAGATACAGTACCACACATGTATCACCATCACACACATACACCATACATAAATAACACCACTCACAGCAAACTACAGATATAATACCACATATACAACAGAGCACATACACACTGCCACATTCCACCATACATACAACACCACATGTACAATATTATTCACAATACATACGATGTAAAATATACAATGCCATATATATATATGTACATATATATATTACATAACATATACAACACTATACATGCAATACCATACATCTACAACACACCACACATATAATACAGTATATACAAATACCATATACATACCACCATAAATAGACCACACACACAAGCATACCACCACATATATATCAACTATCACATACATAGCAACACAGCTCCACACTATACTCACAGCATCACACACATCCTACAGAGCATGCATGTATCATAACACACACAACACCATATATGCTTCAACACACACATACAACACATCATACTCACATATAGCACGCGTATAACACCACATATATGCCACCATACACATACACTACCACATCTGCACCACCAATAACACACATAAGACCAGCTACAATCAAAAGGCTAGGAAATCCAGCATTTGAGCATACAAGTTACTCATGTTTCTAACCTGTACTGCCCTCATATGGGCAGAAAGTATTTCCTCTGTGTGTTGACATAGCATCTTCTAGCTTACAATGCTCAATGTGTTCTCATGAGCTGTTCACAGTCAATAGATTTTTCTCTTATGAAATGTTCTCAACAATTTTTCTACTTTTCAACTACTGGAATCTTTGGATGACTGGGTTGTAAAACAAGATGAAGAAAAATAAACAATAGGTACAATTTTTTCTATTTTTGTGCATGATTTTTTATTAGTTAAATATGTTCTTTGACAATTTCATATGTGCTTACAACACATTCTGATTACTCCATCCTTCAGCTTCTCTTATCTCCCTCCTACCTTTCAACAGCTCCATGCCCTAAATCTCTTAGTCTCATTGATCTTCCTGTTCTGTTTTGTGACCTAGTGAGTTTAACTGGAGTTATCTATGTGAACATGACTTGGAATGGGCCATTGGATCCCGTGTGGTTCTGCAGGGCTTGTGCTGCACAATTGAAGACAATGGTACCCTACACATAGGGCAGGGGAAATCTATTAATGACCAATAATTTAGCAAAGAGTGGTTGGGGAGACATGCGTGCTTTCTTCATCCATGACTGACTAGAGACACAACCACTCTTGTGTGTGTCCAGTGCAGGGACCCAGAGGTGCTGTGGCCTTGTGATGGCAATGTCTCTGGCATAGATGACATTTCACGGCCCTGTCCCCTATCTTTCAGCTCCTCTATTCTTTCTGCTCACTTCTCCAAGATGTTCTCTGAGCTTCTGTGGGAATATTATACATGTCCTGCATAGACTTAGCCCTCAACCCTTATTCTCAGCAGCATGAGCAGCCATGAGTCTCTGCATTCATCCCCACTCACTGCAGAGAGAGGCTTAGTCTCTGTTAGGGTTCCTTCAGGTATTTTCACCTTACCTCATTGTGCTTGGCCATCTTCTCTCACCTCTTCAGCCATTTTTTTAACAGCCAGAAGTCTCTGTTGATGTTTAAAGAGACATCGGAGAAACAGTGACTGAGAAATCACAACCATATCTAAGAGGAGACATTTCTAGGAGGGGGTAGGATGTGCAAAAGCCCTGAGGCTGCAGAGTGCTTGGCATGTTTAAGGACTAATACAGAAGCCATTTGGAGCTGGAGTAAAGGGAAAGATGAGAGAGGATACATAATGAGAAAATCTACTTGTCCATACGTTAAATATGCCCCTGAGTTTTAAAGTCTCAACCATGAAAGCAAACATTTAATTTTTTTGCCAACTTAATGTGATTATTTGGTCATTGGACCATAACCCATTCCATGCTTTAAAAAAAAAAAGAGTTTGGTCCCTGGATGCCAGAAATAAACACCTGTTTACCATTGTAAAGATTTTTATCCCCTGACTCTGCTTCTCCCAGGAGGCCTGCCAATATTTCCCCCACTACCCAGACTCAGTGGAAGGGCAAGGGCTTGTAGCTGACATTATGGGAGGAGTATTTAATCAAGAATAATTTAAACTGCTTACTGGACTCCATTTACCATTATGATAGGATATAAAAGTTTAAGGCTTTTGCCAAAAAAAAAAAAAATCTATGATCCAGCTCCATACATTCTAATAAATCTGCAAAGAGGGAATTTGTCATCTCTCAATAAATGTGTCTTTTCTGCACTCTCCTCTGAAAACTTGAAAATCTCAGATATAAATCTCAGTTGGAAGCTTCATTTTTCTCTCCTTAGGGGCACGAAGTTCCAGGCTGGATCATGGATGCCTCATGGCATCCTCTTCTTGATTTCTCTGCCATTCATCCCTCATCCCTTTCTCCCAATTTCTACATCCCCCTTCTGCATCCCAAGGAATTACAAAAGGGCTATACAAGTGACCAGAACCCTCTGTGCCTCAGTTTCCTCATCTTAGAAGTGAGGTTTTACCCTATGACCTGGAAGGCCCATTCTTATTCTAGTGGCCCTTGGAGACACTCAACGTGTTATCAGCACTGTCTTTGAAAATTAATAGCTTGGGCACTAGATGAGGGGCTTCCTTCCAGGACATTTAAGACCAATCAAGCCCCAGGTACAGGCGGTGTCATGGATACCCTGCTTCCAAGCATGATAGTAAGGTACCCAAAGCAGCTGTGACTATCTCTACACACAATAGGCACAAGATTGAGCCTATTAATGTGCTGTCACTCTCATGGTGTCACTGTTACTGAGTGGGCATTTTCCTGAGTCACATAGTCACTCCTGAGCTGCTCCATGCAGGGCATGGGCAACCCCTCACCCACATCCCTGTAATTAAAAGTAAATAATTTGGTTCAAGCTGGCCATGGCTGAAATCCTCTCTTTGGTTTGTTTTAGGTGCTTTGTCTGGAGTGAAAAGGCATTCCCTCATCTCCCCAGGAAACACTTGCACAGTGGGCTACACAATCAGAATTGCAGACCTGATTACTTGTTGCAACATGGAATCTGGAACGCCCACATCGCCCTCCATAAGTGAAAGAAGTGAAAGAAGTAGAAGCAGAGGCCCACACTTTGCATGGCTGTACAGATAGGAAATGTCCTCAATTGCCAAACTCATAGAGCCAGAAAGTCAATTAGCCATTGTGAGAGAACCATGAGGAAACTGGAATCGCCTGCTAATGAGTTTGGGGTGTCTTTGGGAGGTAGTGAAAGTGTTTTGGAATTAGATATTGGATGGATGCAAAACTAAATGAATATACTAAAACCACTGAGTTGAACACTTGAAAATGATGAATCTCGATCCATGTGATACGTATCTAAATCAGAAAACTGCAGACATTGTCAAGTGGAGAACAAATGGACAGAGGACCCGCCTCAGTGTAGATCTTAGGGGAGAGTGAAAGTATCTAATCTTCTAGGAAGGCTCCCCTGACCTAGAAAACCTCTTCTCTCTTAGGCACTAGGCTGCTGCTGCTTAGAGTAGAAAGCCCCATCCTCATGAGGTTGGCCTCCATCTAAGGGGCCCCAGCCCCAATCCTGGATGTGCTATACCTTGAGGTGTGCCACCAGGGTAGGACCATGTCAGAACTAACTGGATATCTTGTTTAAAAAAAAAATCAGATCTCTAGCCTCATCCCAGAACTACTGAATTAGATTTTTTTTTTTAATTTTTAAATTTTTTTTTCATTTTTAACAAGCTCTCTGGGTGATTCTTTCACAGACGAAAATTTGAAAACCATTTTGAGCTGGAGTGCTTTTTAAACTTTAAGGCGCATACAAATCATGGGAGATCTTATTAAAATGTAGATAATTCTGACTCCATGCATCTGGGGTGGAGCCTGAGAGTCTGCATTTCTAATAAGCTCCCAGATGCTGCTCATATCCCTGAAACATGGATTCTGCTTTGAGCAGCAGGGATGGAATAGATTCTGTTGTTGTTGTTGTTGTTGTTGTTGTTGTGTCAGGTTGGATTGGGTTGGGTTGGTTTTGTTTTGGTTTGGCTTTTGGTTTTTTGGTTTTTTGTTCTTTTTTTCATGACAGGGTTTCTCAGTGTATAGCATTGGCTGTCCTTGAACTCATTCTGAATACTAGGCTGGGCTCAAACCCACAGAGATCCATCTGCCTCTGCCTCTGCCTCTGCCTCTGCCTCTGCCTCTGCCTCTGCCTCTGCCTCTGCCTCTGCCTCTGCCTCTGCCTCTGCCTCTGCCTCTGCCTCTGCCTCTGCCTCTGCCTCTGCCTCTGCCTCTGCCTCTGCCTCTCTGCCTCTGCCTCTCTGCCTCTGCCTCTCTGCCTCTGCCTCTGCCTCTCTGCCTCTGCCTCTCTGCCTCTGCCTCTCTGCCTCTGCCTCTCTGCCTCTGCCTCTCTGCCTCTGCCTCTCTGCCTCTGCCTCTCTGCCTCTGCCTCTCTGCCTCTGCCTCTCTGCCTCTGCCTCTCTGCCTCTGCCTCTCTGCCTCTGCCTCTCTGCCTCTGCCTCTCTGCCTCTGCCTCTCTGCCTCTGCCTCTCTGCCTCTGCCTCTCTGCCTCTGCCTCTGCCTCTGCCTCTGCCTCTGCCTCTGCCTCTGCCTCTGCCTCTGCCTCTGCCTCTGCCTCTGCCTCTGCCTCTGCCTCTGCCTCTGCCTCTGCCTCTGCCTCTGCCTCTGCCTCTGCCTCTGCCTCCTGAGTATTATGCTTAAAGGCCTGTGCCACAAGTACCTGTCAGGCCACAGCCGCCTGTCAAGTAGATTATTAAACTTACCTGCAGAGGGCAATTGTGCAAAATACTTTGGGAAACACCATGAGTCACTCTGAGATTCTGAATTGGGTGGACATGGCCACAGTTTAAGTGTTTGAAAAAATTTTCCCAGGGGTGATTCTAATAAACAATAATGTTTGGGAGCCACAGGGTCCAATGGAGGCAGAAAAAAGCTTTTAGGTAGCAAGGTAGCAAACTGAGCAACAATCTGGAGAAAGCCGATGTCTAAGGATAGGGACCACAATAAAGGAAGGAACTGTTCTGTAACTGTCTATATAAACCTGAGCTTCCTGTGCCTCACCCCTCAAAAATGACTAAAGGGTAGAATTTCTAACTTGAAGCCTCAGTAAACAGAGGACAAGAGAAGACACCCCCTGCCCCCACCAGGTTTCTTGTCTTACTCTACCTTCTCAGAACTTGGACTGAAAAGTGAAGTCATCAGTAGTTCTGATTAAGACAGGCCCCTGGGCATAGGCAAGGAACATTACATATCAGAGTTATTTACCACTGCCATCTCCAATCCAGGTGAATCTTTGAGGGGAATATAGTCACCATTCCAGGAGAGATAGGAGCTCTTCTAGCCTCAGAATAGGGATGTTTTACCTCTGAGCAGACTAGACTCAGACCAAACTCACCAGAGCTACCTCCAAGCAAGACCAGAAAATAATTAACCTTAGTGAATCCTAGCTGCAATCTATCCCGAGGCACAATGACACCGCTGTTGAGAAGTCTATTCTTTAATGAGCAGGTTGAGATCATCAGGAGCCTGACCTCTAGTAACTCATGACATCTTGCACAGATCACCAGTCCTGAGAAGAACTCACATTGTAAAATTATTCCTCTGCAAAATAATGAAATGTCCACCTAACTGTCTAGATACGGGCCTCGAGTAGGTGTGCCACCAAAAAGACCTCACCAATGCCCTTTATCATTAAAGGAGATTTCCTGTACTCTTAGCAACAAGAGCCCTTTGGAAAGACATTTTACAGACTTTGGAGTGTCTTTATAACTCTTATTTTTCTATTAACTTAGTATATGGTGAATTCACCCACATCCTGAATATGACCAAGCTGTCCATCATCCTGTAATGCCTTGGCAGGGGCAATAACAGAGGATCATTTAGCTTCTTTGTTCCATAAATATCACTGTGGTTTCCATTGGATTAGACTGGAAAGAGCTGAGAAATGGAGACCTCCATGCTACCCAGATTTGCAGGAAGGCACTCTGGTTTAGGGGAAAGACATGACCACCAAGGAGGAAGAAGGATGCAAACACTAAGGAATGCGAAGGCACTTTGCCCTGGGTAGTGAGAGACAGATGTCAGGAGCAGCACACAGGCATGCTGAGAAGGATTGCTCCTGTACCACGTGGCACAGAAACATGGGCCATATTTCAGAAGGAAATAAAAATGTGTCTGTAATTAATGATCCTCTAGAAACACATGGCCCTTATTAATGTAGCAATTTGGAGAAACATAATTCACTAAACATTGGGCTTGAATTGCAGAATGCTTTTGCAGCTGGAAGAGGATACAGGAAAAAGCAGAGTCACCCATGATGGCTTCCCAAGGATTCTAAGGACAGGGCACTGGGAGGGACAGGGACAGGGACAAGGCTGGGTCACCCACACCGAAGAGCTGAGGTGCTTAGGGGGAGGTGACCGTGTTCTTGCCATTCCTAGGAACTCACTTTGGAATTTGAATGTGGTGTTTATATGCATAGGCAGGGAAGGCAGATTTGCCTGGGATCACCTTCAGGTTCTTCCCCTTCCTTAGGTGATCTTGACTCAGCTGGCTATCTGATATTTGCAAATGCTTGCCTATCTGCAAAACCGAAAAATTGGATAATGATTCAATGAAGTGCTTTAACATACTTCCTGACAGATAGTGCATGCTAAGGAAACAGTGGGTTTATTTTTCTTGGGAAGTTCTGTCCAAGTGTCCATAGGAGTAGAGATAGTAAAGTGTGGAAGGAGAAGTTCTGTGAGGCTCACTTCTTTCCTAGCTGGTTTCATCCAGTGACATAGAGACAAGAGCAAAGCAGATGTGGGATGGTTCCTCCATCTGCAAATGAATCAGCTGACAAAAGCAAAGACAAAGGGAACAGATTTACTTCTATGTCTGAGACCATGGGCTGCAAGCAGTTCAAAGCTAAGCTGCCTAAAGTAGAGAATAAGTCAGGAAGCCTAAGAGACTAGGTTCTGGTGCCAGACCCATGGGGTCAAGATCATCAATGTCACTGTCTTCCAGTCCTATGTCTTGTCTCAGTGAATGATGTTCAGGAACAGTAACCATATGGACCTGTCATCAGCTGTGACAGGGATCTCCTGCGGTTTATCTCTGCTGTCCTGCCAGAGGCTTCACACAAACAATTCAAAAAGGGGTCATGTGAGTACATATGTGTGATGGAGGGTATGTGTATGCATTTTTGCATGGTTGTGAGTTGGCATGCTGCACGCACAGGTGTCAAGACCATAAGTTGACATGAAGTGTCTTGCTCAATGATTCTCTTTATTTATTGAAGCAGGGTCTCCATGAACCCAAAGCTAATCTACCTAACAAGCCTTTTCTGGAATCTACCATCTTGCCTCTAATGTATAAGCAGTTGCCATGTCCTTCTCAAGCTTTTTACTTGGGATCTGGAGACCCAAACTCTAGTTCCTCATTATGGTTCTGTGGCAAGTACCTTGTATACTGAACATCTCTCAATGCCCATATAAATATTACTGGCTTATGTATTACAAATATGTACATATACCTATATATCCATGTGTGTATATATGTAATACATAAACCAGTAACAGTCACTGGGCAGCCGTACATAACTAGATGTGCTGCCACCTAAATGACTGGAGGTGTCTACCAGCATCATCATAAGTATGTGAGTCACACTATGCTATTTATTCTAAAAACTATGTCACTAACTGAAAGGGATTTCCCCCTCCAGGATTACCTCATGCCTATTGTACATAGGATCCGCAGCTGGCTGATACATCATAAGGCATCGAGCAATTGCCATTTCTAAAGTTTTCACAAGCCTCATCTGCATTTAACTTTTCAATTCTTTGGTTAAAATGGAACAATATTACCCAGGCTTGGTAAATCGCATGGACACATTCCAGCTGTACAGTTGTGTTTTGGTCCCTTTGTTCATGCAGTAGTGACAATGTGTACAGGAGAAGGGTTATGGTCATGTTCGAGGAGCCCTTGTGCCAACCAATACTCACTTAACTAAACCATCCACCTTCCACTTGGGGCTGGAGAGATGGCTCAGTGGTTAAGAGCACTGACTACTCTTTAAGAGGTCCTGAGTTCAATTCCCAGCAACGACATGGTGGCTCACAACCATCTGTCATAGGTCCGAAGCACTCTTCTGCTGTGTGTCTGAAGTCAGCTACAGTGTACTCACATTAAATAAATAAATAAATAAATAAATAAATAAATAAATAAATAAATAAATAAATAGGTAAATAAATAAATAATTAATTTTTTAAAAGTTTCATCTCTTGCACACTGTCTCCAGGAACCAAGCCTGTGAGATGGAAAACTCTAAAGAAGAAATTCAGACCATTGCAATTCTGTCCAGCTGTTCATTGAAGTAGCATTAGGGAAACTGTTAAAACACCCAACTTTAGTCATTAAATTTTGTTTCTTCTCTTAATTCTACCTTAGGTAAATGTGTCTGGAAGCTTTGTAAAGAGTGAGTGTGCCTTTGACTTAATATTGACTGGGTACCTTGGCCCTTTTTCATTATGGAAATGCCTTTTTCTGTAATAACACTTAAATTTTATCTTGACTAATAATGACATAGTTGCTGTAGCTTGCATGTAGTTACCACTGCTTGCTTTATCTCTTTCTATATTCTATTACTTTCAAGTTACTTAGGTTCTAAAGTGAAATATGCCTCTCATGGGTAGCATAGAATTGTATCTTGTTTTAAAAAATGTAATATGCTGATTGTCTTAGTGACTCTTCTATTGCATGGAGAGACACCATGATCAAAGCAATGTGTGAAAGGAAGCATTTGACGGAGGCCTTGCTTACGATTTCAGAGGGAATTTCAGGCAATCATAGGTGGGGGGCTGAGGGATGGCAGCAGGCAAGCAGGCATAGCATTGGAGCAATAGCTGAGAGTTTATATCTTATTGGCAAGATAGTGGCTGAGAGGGAGCAGATTGGACCTGGTTAGGGTTTTTGAAACTTCAAAGCCCACTCTCATTGACTCACCTTCTCTAACAAGGTCACACCTAAAAAGTCTACCAACTTGGAAACAAACACTCAAATATATGACCTATGGGTTCTATTCTCCTTCAAACCATGACAGCAATCTTTGCCTACTTATTGGCTTAATGGCACATCCAAAATTAACACCATAGCCATGCTTTTGCTTTTTATTTATTTATTTTTTCCATTTTCTGTCTTGCCTTGTATTTCCTTTACATAAAAGCATTTGTTTCTCTTTTATGTCCTCCTTTTGTTTTAAGCATTTTCCTTAATTTCTCTATTGCTTTTAATTTCTTCCCTTTAGTTTTTCTTTGAATTAACCAACAATGAATTCATGAGCTATTTATTTGTTCTGTGGATTGCAAAATGCATTTTTAACCATCACAACACCCTTGAAATTAAGTATGGTTAATACTAAGTTAATTATAGTAAAATACAGCAATTAAGCTACAGTTAACTCCATTGTTTCCTCCTTGCTTCTGCTGTAGGTTTTTTCCCACAGATAGTACATGTCTACATTATAAAGCTAACATATAGCACCATAATTGTTGTTTATAAAATCTACTGACTATTAGGAAAATTACCAGAAGAAAAATAAGGAAAACAGGTTTATATGCTCTTTCCTTATTTTCTGCCTATTCATCATTTCTGGGACTGTTTAATTATTTATCCTTGGGAGTTTCAGTTGCTGTCAGTGTGGTTTCAACTGTCTGATTGTAAGGTGTTGGTAGGTTATAGTAGGCTACTCTTTAGATCTGCTTACTTCTGGTTCATTGAATTTATTTTCTTTTTTCCTAAATGTGAGGCTGTGAAAGGTGTTATTTCTTCAAAAGGTAAGTTCTTTTATCGTCCTATTTTCTCCTCCTACATTTTTCATTCCACAAATTTCTCATTTACTTATTTGATTCTGTCTTACAGGTGTGAGATCTTCTCAATTTCCTTCTCCTTCTTTAAAAACTCTAATCTGAAGATTGCCCAGTTTCTACTGCCCTGTCCTCACCTCCCTCTAAGACTTCATTCTTTTAACTCAAATCTATTACTGAGCACAAGCAGATTTTTGTCTCAACTATATATTTCAACTCCATAATTCTAAGTGATCTTTCATAAAACCCTCATTATTGTATTGAAGCCTCTTATTTGCTTGAGCATTCTCATTTTTCCTCTTTCATTCTGAAATATTTGTAAACGTTACTTTGAAGTCTTTGTCACTTAAATATTTGCACAAGTCTATTTAGGTTTGGCTTCTATGGATCAGCTTGTTTTGTGTTTCTGGGGGCGAGTTACATGTTCTGCTTAATGTTGGATATATCTTAGTCACTATATTGATGTGAATCCACCTGAGCACTGATACTCCACTCTCAGCTATAAGAGCTTCTGTGTCCCATTGCAGCATGTCTCCTTACCTGCCTCAGCTCTGCCAATGTACAAAAAGGAGCAGTTCTGAATGAAGGGTGGAGGAGGAAGCTAAGAATGAAGAAGATGTTGCAGAGATGGTGAAGAAAGAAGTTAAGAAGATGGAGGAGGAGAAAGATAGGCACAACAGAGATGGAGGGGGAAAGATAGACATGACAGAGATGAAGGGGGAGAAAGAAGAGGACAGACAACAGAGATGGAGGAGGGGAAGCACTTGCTTTTTAAATTTTTATTTTCTTTTGACAAAATTAATGTCACAGGTTGTTGTAAGGGTCACAAAAAATGGCTTAGCTATTTAAATCATATTTTATAAATACCAAACTATTATACAAATGGGAGATACTATTTTCATTAATAGCATTTTATTATGATTTTCTTCCTTTAGTAGCAACATAATTAACTCCAAATGTGATAGCCGAGGTTAAGGAAAAGGGGATGAGGATCCTGCCACTGTAAAATCTATGTCCTTGCTTAACCAAGGGAGACAGGAAAGGAGAAGAGTCTAAAATAGAATGTGAAAGGGAAACTTACAGAAAAGAGAAGAAGCTTAAGAGGAGAGAAGAGCCCTCAAGCTTCTCCCTTTATCTCCCCAGAACAGCATCCCAAAGGTCATTGTGAGTGCTGTTAACCTTGCACTACAAGGTTTAAAGATCCCTAGGAAGGCCTGCAAACAATTTATTCCAGATCTGTAAACAAGACCCCCTAGAGAGTCCAGAGTCACCATAGTTGGCAAAACTATTGACCTTTCTGTGAGGTAATGAGAGGTGGGGTCAGGTCCAGAAAATGAGTTTATTCAGAGCCTGTCTCCTTTCCCTATGGATCTTACTCCCCTGTGGGGATGCTGCCCTTACTAGGGAATGTGGTTTTGCTTCATACCAGCTGAATTCTGGTACCTCAGCCCCTAGTTTGACTAGAGATCTGAAGAAATATAAAGTGAAACAGAAATGGCAATGCCCTGGCTTGTTTGGCAGCTGCCAGGCAGCAGCAATGGTGAGGAAAGACATCTCACGTGAGTAAGGGCAACTGGCTTCAGCTTGCTGTCTTGTCTCTGCAATGGCTTCTAGCAACTATTAACTCTTTTTAACTTTTGAAGAGCATATCTACATTCATTATCTCAGTGTTTGATCATGAAGAATATTAACCGACACCCCCAGGTCCTCTCTTATAATTTCACTTTGAGTACTTGAGTTTTATCTTCATAATCTAAAATGAATAATAAAAATGTATTTCGTACAATATAAGTACTTATAAATGAGTCTGTCAAATCGGTTTGATACCCAAGCTTAAATTTGAGCTAATAATCAAAAATAAGAAATATTGTGCTAGTTTTTTTTTTAACTAATGAGAGGAGAATAAATAATGCTCAGTTACCAGAGGCCAAACACTGTCACTCAAAACAACTGGTACTAAAGCAGCCAGCACCATTGCAAGGGACAATTCATTTCTTTAAAAACTGACTCCTTCAGTTATTCTGTTTATGTGTTATTGGTTTTGTGATTTTGTTTTTATTTGATTTATGAATGTTATTTTTTTTAAATATAATCATGTAAGCATGTCTACTTTTAATATCTATAAATATATTAGTGATGATGCTAGAAAAGTCACTCATATCAACATAGAGGAGAAGAAAGAGAGAGGGATGGGGGAGGAGAACAGGAGGAGGGGAAAGGGAAAACATGAAGGAGCAAAGGAAGGGTGGGTGACTCCAGTTGACTAACACCCCGGGTCAGATAGGTCAAATGCACCTCCCAGGTGGCATCACAAAGCCAAACTGGCCAGAAAGTGGAACTCTAGGCCAGCACACACCTGTTATCAATCAGTTTCTTTCCAGACAAGGGTGGAAGAAATGATAGAACATAAAAGACTGCATCTGCCCAGTGTAGGAACCTCTCCTATGATAACTCAGGCAGCAGATAGTATGTAAGCCTTGACTCAAAAGAAATCAGAGATGCTCTATAACCACACCACCATGAAGCCTCAGCACACAGGACTTGTGAATTGGAGATAAAGGTAGGGCGACTGAGCCACAGTCCTGCCAGTAGCGCAGATAAGCACAGGTAGCATTTGCTGAGAACACTATTTTAATTGGTTCCTCACAATGCCCTATTACCCCTTCCACTTCACTAATTCTTACTATCCATTCTTCATGAAGACTTTCCGTCTTGTACAGGAGGAAACCCCTTCTGCAGATTAAATAACTCCTCCCCCAATATGCATGTCATAATCCCCAAAACTAGTGTTACCTTCTGCTGAGAAAGGAGCTATGTGAATGTGAGTAAATTAAGGATTATGAATAGGGAGGTTATCCTTAATCATTCCGGTGGACTCCATATAATATCACTTGGAAAAGGGTGACCACAAGGGTATAAGCTAGAGATAAGACTATGGAAGCCGAGACTCTAATGATGTGCTTGTTGGCTTTGAACATAAAGACAATCATCACTGAAAGCTTGGAAGTGACAGCACAAGATCAAAGGTAGGTTGCCTGGAGCCGTTACCTGCCACACTTTATCTAATTACAATCTTGCAAGAAGGAGTTGCCAGTTGCTGACAATTTTATGGGTACTGATCAGGAAGAGCACCTCAACAGTGGGAAAATCATTGCAGGTGAGATGATTCCAGTGGAAGGAAACACCATTGCTGCATTGGAAAGCATGGGGACAAGCCTACAAAAAAAAAAAAAAAAAAAGGAATTGCCTGGATATTGATAAGTTCTACTCATACCCCAAGAAGGGATAATGAGATCCAAGAAACTCAAGGCTAAGTAAGCAAACTAAGCAAGATGCCCTTATATTTTCAATGGCTAAAATATAAACTTGCCAAGATGCCCTTCTACTACGTAGTAGTATGTTTCATCAATCACTAGACTATTCATAAAAGGTGGATCTGTTACATTAATATCAAAGCTCTGGTAAGGAAAATTTTGTGTCCCAGGAACATAAGATGGGGATGTTTGGGTAAATGACTCTTAGCATGTTAGCTCTGCCAGCTCTGCTTAGCTCTGAGAGATGGTTGCAAAGACTCATGCTTCCCTGGAAGGAGCTAGAATTTTTGCTATGATAATAAGTGTTATAAAAGATGGAGACATTCTAAAAGGCAGCAGGTGCCCCCCACAAGAGCAAACTTTACTTCCTTTCTTGAAAACAAGGTTGATAACTAGGATTAATCTGAGTAATAAAGAAGGAAAATGACTCTGGTCTACCACAGAGATATCTAAGACTTAGCCAATTTGAGCTAGGGCTAGACATTTAGAACTAGTACTGGATTATAAAGATGCTTGATCAAGAGGCCACTACTACAAGAGGAATAATAAACCAATTGAGGCTTCCTTGTTATAAAACATCCTAGGGAATTGGGAAAACTCGCTACTGGCCTATGAAGTAAGAGAAGCTCTTAGAAACCACCTCATCCTCCAAAAGAAAGCAAATCTGGTGATATAAAAATGCCTGAGTTGTCTGAGAAATAGATAGGAGAGATGAAGAAGCAAAGACAAGCAAAGACACTAGAATAGGCTAAAGCTGAAGCCAGGGGAAGCAGGAAATCAGGGCTTGCAGAATGACCTAGAGGCCAGGCAAGAAAAGTCCTTGGGGGAATAACAAGGGAAGGTTTACAAACCAGGGTGTAAGGGAAAAAAAGAGATAAGTCAAGATGTGGCTTATCAGCAATACTCCAAGCAGCAGCAGTGGAGGATAAAGGGTGCTCATCTTATCTACTTGCTCTCCCTTGTTTGGTAATACAACCTGTGCCCATATTCAGGTTCAATACACATTGATGGGAAGGAAGGGCCCTTCAGTGCTATAGCAGGTTTGAATTATGCTGAATTCCTCAATTTTTCCCCAAGTTGATCTGTGACAGGATACTGAGAGAAGGATTCAAGAAAAGCATTTTGAGGATTATTGATCCAGGTCTGAGTTTATTATTGCTAGTCAGAGATACTAAATTCAATGCTAACTAGATACCCCATTAGACCTAAATTTAGAGTAATCAGGTAATAAAAATATGGGTAATGTATATGTTCATCAGCTTTGAATAGCAGAAGGAAGGAGCTCTACTGAACTAACAAACTACAGTGTAGTCTTACTATTTGGATCCCACAACCTGGAAGATAATGTGGTACTGGAAATATCTATGATGGAGGAAAATGCAAGATGGAGTGTGGAGGAAGAACAGAGGACAAGTCATATGATCCTGGGATTCTACACCAAGGTTATGCCAACTACAGTCAAGGATTATGCATCTTTTAAGAAAATTGTTCCTGGTTAGTTCATATTGTTGTTCCACCTACAGGATTGCAGACCCCTTTAGCTCCTTGGGTACTTTCTCTAGCTCCTACATTGGGGGCCCTGTGATCCATCCAATAGCTGACTGTGAGCATCCATTTCTGTGTTTGCTAGGCCCCAGCATAGCCTCACAAGAGACAGCTATATCAGGGTCCTTTCAGCAAAATCTTGCTAGAAGATGGCCTAGTCGGCCATCAGTGGAAAATGAGGCCCATTGGTCTTGCAAACTTTATATGCCTCAGTACAGGGGAAAGCCAGGGCCAAGAAGTGGGAGTGGATGGGTAGGGGAGTGGTGGGGGGAGGGTATGGGGGACTTTTGGGATAGCATTGGAAATGTAAATAAAGAAAATACCTAATTAAAATTTTTAAAAATAGCAAAAAAAAAGAAAAAGAAAGAAAAGAAAAGAAAAGAAAAGAAAAGAAAAGAAAAGAAAAGAAAAGAAAAGAAAAGAAAAGAAAATTGTTCCTGGAATAACACTGGGCCCAATAAATAAAATAAATGCTTGGTCATAAGACAGGAAGTGACCAAGCACCCTCCATCCAGTAGGGTTGATTTTGAAGTTCTGAAGGACCTGCCAAGTCCTAAGTCAGACAGCAAAAGTCATCATAATGAGAAATGATGCATCTAAATAAGATCTAAACAGGCTGCGTGTGCAGTGAACCAGAACTCCATGCATGTCAACAGCCACAGTCACAATCAGCATCCTGTTACCCAAGCTGCATCATACCCAAAGCCATGTATAGGGAGAGGAAAGGCCCAATCTTGCTTCCTATATGGGCTGGTTTGACACGTATGTGCAAGCCAAAAATAGATGGTGGTTTAATTAAGTCTCCACTCACAGCTGCCAGGAATACTGTACAGAAGGAAACATTCTCTCTGTGTGGAAACATGAGCAATGTTCCTATCTGTCTGTAGATACACAGAGAAGAAACCCAAGATAGTTCAAGGAAATATACAAATGACTGGGCACTGTCCAACCTCCCAGTCAGTCTCACTAACATTATCTAAATGCATGCTTCTCATGACATAGCACAAAGATTTAACCAAATGCTGAGTTGGATAATAAGCAGCAAGTCAGCATGTTTCTTAGAACATCAACACCCCATGTGAGCAGGAAGGTATACATTCCTGCCTTAGGTTAATATATTGGGTATAGAAGCTATATGAACTGGGAACAGCTATGTAAAGGTAAGGGACCTTTTTTCCTGCTGAGTTAGCATCTCCTCCTATGGATTTCTACATATGGGTCTTTATTCGGTCTTTCATCTCTAAGCAGAATGAGTCTAATCCTCTCTTGTTCATCTTTCAGATACCTAGAGACAGTGCTGTTCCCAACCAACAATCCCTATCTTCAGCTGATTTTCTTTTGCACCAAGTTCTTCCCACTGTTAGGTAAATCACCTTTCTCTTTCTTCCAGTTGTCTGGGATCTTCTAAAACCAAATACCCATACTGGCTCATGACAGTACAGGAATCCAACGTTCAGGTTCATCTCAAAAGAAAAAAGATCGTCTTCGTTGCAGCCAATGTCACATAGATTCACCCTAGCACTAGTCTCACTAACAATCTAGTTTGATCTGGGCATCCACCATGATGTTTTTCCTAAAGCTTCATCCCCAGTGGTCACTCCTATGCCATACATATGTAACCATTTTAGTGTGAATTTTACCACTGCTTTGCAATTTGTGTGGGCAACCTCTACATTTGACATTCTCACATGGCCTTTCCATGTTAGGAAGGCCTTCTACTCACTCTCTGCATATGGCTGTGGCAAAACAGAGGCAACTGCCCCTTTTTCACTTCCTAGACACCCAGAGTTTACTCACATATCTGATGGCTCTTTTCAGAAGAAGTTTCTAGGCCCTTTGCTTAGCCTTAATTGCCCTATATGGCACAACAGTTCTCAGTGATTCAGTACAGTTGTAACCAAGGAAACAGAAGACACTAGGAGGCTACTAGGAAAACTCTCCCATGAGATACTTAATAAGAAGAGGAGAGGAGAGGAGAGGAGAGGAGAGGAGAGGAGAGGAGAGGAGAGGAGAGGAGAGGAGAGGAGAGGAGAGGAGAGGAGAGGAGAGGAGAGAAGAGAAGAGGAGAGGAGGAGAGAGGGGAGGGCAGAGAATGGAAAGGGAGGGCTGAAAGAAGGAAGGGAAGGATAGAAAGCAGAAAAGAAAGGAGTTAAGGGGGAAGCAAAGAGATCCCTTCCATCACAGCTATGGGGTATCTATCTGCACACCACACATTTGGAATACCTTAGCATCTTAAAACCCTGAGGGATAAGATAGGGGAATAAGGAGAATAAGAAAAGGGTAGAATAAAATATTAAGATAGTCAATGTTGAGATGGCAGATTCAATTATTTTACTAAAATATTTGTTTGTTTGTTTGTTTTGCAGTCAGGGGAACTTGTTTGTCAAGGCATGCATGTAGATGATCAGAGTTCAAATTTTTCTCTGAGATATATTACTGGACTGTAATCTGAGCTCTTGATAAGGCCAATGAGTTGTAGAATTCACCAATATGGAACCACAGTGCGCTCTGACACTCAAATGCAGGATTGAGTCCCTCATTGTGTAAGTGGTCTCCAGCCCAGAGCTTGTCCTCATTTCTGGATATCAATGATTGGAATTTTCTTTTATTCCTAGAGCTACTTAGTATTCACACTATAAATCCCTTTCAGATATTAGATTTGTCACATTGGTTTCTGTGGCTTGACTCTGGAACCTGAAGGAGATCCTTTTTATGAGATAAAGAGGCAAATGTGAGAAGGACTGCTGCACACATGCCACTTAGACTAAAAACAAACAGTCACTTACGTATATGGAGGTACATTAATTGCCAAAATTGAACTAATGAAAGAGACATAATTAGCTTCTGAGAGCAGAAGAAACCAAGTTGATCTCCTAATGAGGGCTGAATAGGCCTCTCATTAGCCACATGGCTGAGGACAGACATGGGGTGCTGGGCTCAGAGAAAACACCGAAGGAATGAACAAAGCCCTAATTGCAGATGGGTTCAGGATGCCCTAAGTCCCACATACTCCAAAGTACTTTCTATTGCGGACACTGGAGTGCCACTGAAGAGACAAAACAGTCCAGTTACGTTTAAGAGATGGATGTTTGCCCACTGCCCTTCCTCTAATTCACCAGCCTACCCCTTCTTGTCCTTTTTGTCTTTTCCATGAAAGGGGGCTACAGTTTGCCCCAGGAGACCTTTGTCTATCACATCCCCGAGTGCATATCATGGATGGACCACCAGCCTGAGAAGGAACCAGGGTCATTTCCAGACACCTTCTAGACTCACTCTCAGCGGGTTATGGGTTCCCGTGACTTACCACCTAAGAACCCATCAAAATATCATTAGCAAACCATTGCAACCTCCCAGTTAATTGGCACTTTTATACAGGCCCTTGGGAAAACAGAAATGCTTGACCCAAATTAATAAATCTCTAATTTTAACATCACAGGCACAATAGTTTGGGGACGGATAAAAGCAAGTCTGAGAGAAGAAGCTGTTGTTTCACACAGATAAAGTCTTCTTTTTCCAGGCATAACAGGTGCAACAGCCTTTCTTCAGAGACTACATTTTGAATACCTTCCACAGTTCTTCCGAGCTTCATTTCATTAGAACAGTTTGCCATCTCTAACAGGGTAAACACTTTGACTGCTGTATGACTCCTTCTCCAGAACCTAGCATAATTGTAGGGGCTTAGTGAAGTCTAGCCAGCTCTGTGTATATCAGCAAACCCTTAATAGTACTTGTTAGTTCTCAGCATTCAGCTGGATGCCTACCTAATACTCATTAACTTGACCCTCTCAATCTGCCATTGACAGATAAAGAAACAAAGCTCAGGAAAATTAACCAATATGCTTAAGGTCTTGCAGCTGGTCTAGGTCAAGTCTATCTTCTACATATTATTTAACATTATGTCACCTCTAACTCCTCAACCCAGGCTAACTTCAGACATATTACATACAGGCTAAGCATGCTTCCTTCAAAACATGCTACGCTATGCTAGCTCTATATACAACACTACATACATCCCAAGGATTCTATCATCCAGCATGTGGATCACATCACCATCCAGCATATGGTGTCCTGGTTGGATTTTTGTCAACTTGACACACATTTGAGCTATCTAGGAAGAACCTCAAGTGAGAGAATGAGAGAATGCCACCATCAGATCACCTAAAAGCAAGACTGTGGGCATTTTTCCTGATTAATGATTGGTTGGTGTATGAAAGCCCAGCACACAGTGGGAGCAATGTCACTTCACCCCTGGGCAAGTAGTCCTAGGTGCTATAAGAAAACAGTCTGAGCAATCCATGAGCACCAGCCAGTAAGCAGCATTTGTCCATGCCTTCTGCTTTAGTTCCTGCCTTCTGGTTTCTGCCTTGAATTCCTGGCTCACTTCTTTCATTTATGAACTGTGACAGAATTGTAGGACAAGTAAACTCTCTCTTCTCCAACTGGCTTTTGGTCATGGGGTTTTATCACAGCAACAAAAATCAAACAAAAACATATGGTAAGCATGGTACCTACATGCTACTGGGTTGTCTTCATACATGCAGATCCATGTTAATTTCATGCGACCACACTCCATAAGTAAGCAAGCCTGTTAGTACCAATATCCTACCTTCATACATGCTTAAGAAAGAACTTATTAGGGGGTGGGGGGAGAAACATACTTCATAGTTCTAACATAGCTATAGCTCCCTCCATTTCACATTGCTCTTTACAATGAGAGTTTCATACTTCAGACCTTTTTAAAAGGTAAGATATGAAGAGTCAAGCCAGGTGTTCAATGTGTTGAAGAACATGGGGCTCCAGAGCACACTTCACTATTTGGATGAGGAACAGATCTGTCCCTGCCTACTAGTTTCCTCATGTCCACATGTCTACATATGGTCATCAAAGTAAAACCGGAGAGCATACACATACAGCAGGCTGGTACCAAGTTAGCAGCAATAAATGGTAGTTATTACTGTCACCAAAATGATAATAATCACAGAACCATGAGCCCTATGAGTTCCAAGTAATTGTAGACTGCATTGATGTTGTTCACTATCATGTGAGAGTACATTAGCCTTCTGAGATCCTTTGGTGCTTCTATAGACTCTCTGTGCTCATGACACAATCACACCTGAGGGTGACTAGAGAGTGGTTGAGGTCTCAATAGCCAGATACTGATAACAGATGTGGATAATAGGAAGTGGCATGCTGTTTTTCAATTTTCGTGCTTACTGACTTTCTTACACAAGGAATTTGTCTAAATTTCAAGGTAATATTAAAACACACACACAAAAATAGTGTTTAAAGCGGGGTAACGAAATATAATTTAATATTCATTTTCTCTAACTTCTCTTACTATATCAGAATATTCACAACAGCCTTCATTTTATCACTAAATCTCAAACTAATATGAGTAAGCATTTGTTTCTTAAATAGAGAGCACACTGTAAACCCTAAAAGTCTACACATCTGTTGAACTGAAAGATTTTACAAGATAGTGTGTAAAAGATATGGCAAGAATGGGGACTGTGAGAGTATAAGACAAGAGTGAGAGATTACACTACCACAGAAAGTTATGTGGGCATTCTTCTCTATGGTTTGCTTTCTGAGGCATCAGTTACATTTCATCACCCAAATCCTAAAAGTATTCTATGGAGAAGTCCAGAAATAAGCAATCTATAAATTCTAAGTTGCATGCTTTTCTAAATAGCATGATAAAAATCTTAAATGGTCTTATTTCTTAATGTCTAGAACATGATTCATCCCCTCATCCAGTGTATTCATGTTGTATACATTAGTGTCTGTCTTAGTCGGGATTTCTATTCCTGAACAAACATCATGACCAAGAAGCAAGTTGGAGAGGATAGGGTTTATTCAGCTTAGACTTCGACGTTGCTGTTCATCACCAAAGGAAGTCAGGACAGGAATTCACACAGGGCAGAAACTTGGAGGCAGGAGCTGATGTAGAGGCCATGGGGGTACTTTACTTACTGGCTTACTTCCCCTGACTTGCCCAGCTTGCATTCTTATAGAAACCAAGACTACCAACCCAAAGATGACACCATCCACAATGAGTCCTCCCACCCTTGATCACTAATTGACAAAATGCCTTATAGTTGGATCTCATGGAGGCATTTTCTCAAGGGAGACTCCTCTCTTTGTGATAACTTTAGCTTCTGTCAAATTGATACAGAAAACCAGCCAGTACAATTGACCCCTTGTCAACTTGATGCATAAAGAGATAACTATTAAGCATTAAGCCTTACTTTCTTATCCATCCCCATGATCTAAATAACTTTAAAAGTCCCACAGTCTTTACATACTAAATTTTCAATCCCTTTAAAATTTCCAATATCTTTTAGCATTCAAAAGTCTTTTTACAACTCAAAGTCTCTTAATTGTGAGTTCCACTAAAATACTTTCTTCCTTCAAGAGGGAAACATATCAGGGCACAGTCACATTCAAAAGCAAAAGCAAATTCTAACCTTCCAATGTCTGGGATCCACTCATAATCTTCTGGGTTCCTCCAAGGGATTGAGTCACTTCTCCAGCTTTGTCCTTTGAAGAACACACCTTCTCTTCTAGGCTCCAGCTGCCTATACTCCACTGCTGCTGCTGTTCTTGATGGTCATCTCACGGTATTGGTATCTCTAAAACATTGCTATCTTCCACTATAAGTAGGCTTCACCAATAGCCTTTCATAGGCTTTCTTCATGGTGCCAAGCCTCAACTTATTTGCATGACACTTTCAGTCCTGGTCCATCGATTGCAACTGAGGTTGCACCTTCACCAGTGGCCTACCATGGCCACTCACAGTGCCAAATATCAGCTGCTCTTCATGACCCCTTTATTTCTTCAAACCAGTACCAACCACCTGGGTGTCTCTTTTTACACATTACCCAGTCCAGCCACAGCACATGATACAACCTTGGCTACCTCTGGAAAATAGCCTTTTTGTGCTCTCAAAAAACACTTCCCAGGAGATTTCATCTTAATGATGCTGGTCTCTTCTTAATCACTGCTAATTTCTTAGCTCTAGTTAACCAGAATTAAATCTCAGTAACACAAAGGTTCTCTTTAGTGGTTCTGGTATCTTGGTAACCACAGCTGATTCTTTAGCCCCAGCTAACTAAAACCACAGAATCTTCACAATCAAAACAGCAATGGGCACAATAAGAATCTTTTTTTTCTTTTTTTAATATTTTTATTAGGTATTTTCCTCATTTACATTTCCAATGCTATCCCAAAAGTCCCCCATACCCTCCCCCCACCCACACTCCCCTACCTACCTGCTCCCAAGTTTTGGCCCTGGCATTCCCCTGTACAGGGGCATATAAAGTTTGCATGAACAATGGGCCTCTCTTTCCAGTGATGGCCGACTAGGCCATCTTTTGATACATATGCAGCTAGAGACAAGAGCTCCAGGGTACTGGCTATTTCGTAATTTGTTCCACCTATAGGGTTGCAGTTCCCTTTAGCTCCTTGGGTACTTTCTCTAGCTCCTACATTGGGGGCCCTGTGATCCATCCAATAGCTGACTGTGAGCACCCACTTATGTGTTTGCTAGGCCCCGGCATAGTCCCACAAGAGACATCTGTATCAGTGTCCTTTCAGCAAAATCTTGCTAGTGTATGCAATGGTGTCAGCATTTGGAGGCTAATTATGGGATGGATCCCTGGATATGGCAGTCTCTAGATGGTCCATCCTTTCATCTCAGCTCCAAACTTTGTCTCTGTAACTCCTTCCATGGGTGTTTTGTTCCCAATTCTAAGAAGGGGCAAAGTGTCCACACTTTGGTCTTCATTCTTCTTGAGTTTTATGTGTTTCGCAAATTGTATCTTATAACTTGGCTATTCTAAGTTTCTGGGCTAATATCCACTTATCAGTGAGAACATATCATTTGAGTTCTTTTGTGATTGGGTTACCTCACTCAGGATGATGCCCTCCAGGACAACCATTTGCCTAGGAATTTCATAAATTCATTCTTTTTAATAGCTGAGTAGTACTCCATTGTGTAAATGTACCACATTTTTTGTATCCATTCCTCTGTTGAGGGGCATATCTTCCCTCTGAAATTTCACAAGCCAGGACTCCATCATTTGCACTGCTCTCAACATTAACTTCCAAGATCCTACAGAACATTCCACAGAGCTCTTAACACTCAATGGCTCTTCTAGCCCAAATTTCCAAAGTCCTTCCACAGCCCTCTCCAAACAGAGGTTGTCACAGGAATACTCCACTATGATGGTACCAAGTTGTCTTAGTCAGGGTTTGTATTCCTGTACAAACATCATGACCAAGAAGCAAGTTGGTGAGGAAAGGATTTATTTAGCTTATACTTACCACATTGTTTTTCATCACCAAAGTAAGTCAGGACAGAACTCAAGCAGGTCAGGAAGCAGGAGCTGATGCAGAGGCCATGGAGATATATTACTTACTGGTTTGCTTTCTTATAGCTGGTTACTCAGCTTGCTTTCTTATAGAACCCAGGTGCCCAGGGATGGCACCACCCAAAATGGTTTCTCCTACCCTTGATCACTAGTTGAGAAAATGCCTTACAGCTGGATCTCATGGAGGCATTTCCTCCAGGGAGGCTCCTTTCTCTCTGGTAACTCCAGCTTATGTCAAGTTGACACACAAAACCAGCCAGTAGGGCATCTATTAATCATTCAGATGTCATCTTGGTTATTTATCTCAATGGTTCTGGCATCAAAGTGTTCATGTTCAATAAACTTTTCTTACTTAATAATAGCCTTAAAGCACAGTACTACTGTTTACCCTGCTGTCTTAGTTAGGGTTTCCATTGCTGTGAAGAGACCCTAAGACCAAGGTAAGTCTTTATTTTAGTTAAAATAAAGAAAACATTTATTTGGGGCTGTCTTATAGTTTCAGGGGTTCAGTCTGTTATCATCATGGTGGGAAGCATGGCAATGTTCAGGCAGACATGGTACTGGAAGAGCTGAGAGTTCTACATCTTGATCTGAAGACAGCCAGAAAAGAGTCTCTTCCTCACTGGACAGAGCCCAAGCAAAGGATCCCCAACCCCACCCCCCATAGTGACATACTTCCTCTAACAAGGCCACACCCTCCTCCAATAATGCCACACCTCCTAATAGTGCCACTTCCCATGGGCCAAGCATAATCAAACCACCACACTTGATTTTTCTCAGTGTGAGAAAATGCCAGGAGCAATGGGGCATTTTGACTTATTGTTTCAGAGGATTCAGTAAATGGTTGTTGATTTTGTTGCTTTAGATCCTGTAACAATATAGTACATCATGGAGGGAGTAAACGACAAAGGACTACTACTCATCTCATGGTAGTTAGGAAGTAAAAAGAGATAAAAGAAGGAGTCAGGGAGTCCCTTATCTCCTTCTGGGACATGCTCAGTGACCTAACTTCTGCCAACACACTCCACTTTTCAATAGCACAACAGAGGGATGACCATGACATCGCCATTAGGAACTTTTCTTGTTTTCCTTTCTTGTTGTTTTGATAAAATCACCCTGTCAACAGCAAGTCAAGGAAGAAAATGTTTACCCTAACTCAGTTCAAGGTATTGTCTAACATAGTTGGAAAGTCAAGTAGCAGGATCTTCAAGCAATTGGCCACAATAAATCCAGTCAGAAAGAGTAATGAATGCATTCCAGTAGTCAGAAGATTCTCTTCATTATATGCAGTCCAGCATCATCCATCCAAAGAATGTTCCCTGCCTCAATTAAGATGGGACTTCCCATAAAACTTAGCACAATAATAAAAAAAAGATTCCCACACAGGCTTATCTCCCAGGTTCTCTAACCAATGTCAAATTAATGATCAGATTCATTGCAAGTTGTACTCCAGATTCAAACCACAACAAGAAGTAATACAAACGAGACAGTATGGAATAAAAAAAAATGGACAGATTAACTTTGGCACTATATGGCAATAATTCAAAGCATATAGGGAAAATGCTAATATGGAGCTAGATACTACATGCATTTTCAGATTACCACTGGGTGTGTAGATAACTAAATGTCTTCTGTATTACTTTAAGATGTTTTTGGGAGGTGGCAGTATTGAGACAGGGTTTCTCTGTATAGCTCTGGCTGTCCTGGAACTCACTCTGTAGACCAGGCTGGCCTTGAAATTAAAATCCATCTGCCTCTGCCTCCTAAGTGCTTGGATTAAAGGCATGCTCCACTACTGCTTGGCTTTACTTTATGATTTTTATTTATATTTCCTGCCATTAGCAAGTGGCAGAAAGAACAGTACAATGGGCACCATTCAAAACACTCAAAAAATAAGAATTGCCTACATCCTTTCCTGGCCATGCATATAGTAACGATGAAACCATGGCTGTGGTCCCAACCCATGAGTATTTGTCAAGGTTCTAGATTCATTGTTGTATCCTGTTGGAAAGTAGATTCACATGAGGCCTGTAAAGTAGGGATTGGTTCTCATCTTCTCAGGAAAAGGGCTTGGACTCATAAAGATGAGGATAAGAATGAATTCCAGTCCCTCAAGCCTTCCAGGGTGTGGTTTCAGGACACCAAGTATCACTGGTCCCACACAGAAGAGTAGAACAAAGTATTTGAGGACTCTATATACTAATGAGCCATCCTTAGCACTCCTTATGACCTGCCCCAACTGTGGGTAAGACAGACCTTGAGCTTAAGAATCCTACGATGATCATCTAATACCACTCTTATTTTTAACCTCTGAAGAAGAGTTTTTTGGGTTTTGTTTTTTGTTTTATTTTGGTTTTGTTTTTTGGTTTTTGGTTTTTGGTTTTTTGAGCTAAGGTTTTAATAAAAAGCCCAACTTGGTCTTGAAGTGGCAATTCCTTTGTCTCATCTCCCCTGAAAGTTTTAGGAGACTTGTAGATTAGGTACCTTATAGAAATGGAGTTAATATTTTACAGATAAATTATAATTTCAGGAGAATATTACAAGACTATCGAGACGCCAAAGGGTAGAGGTAAATAAAAAATTACAGTGCAGAAGAAGAAAGCAGACTGAGGGAGCATTTTTCACATATCAGAATCTGCACATTGGTTTTGCTCAGTTTTCTGGCAGCATTTGTTCTAGGCATGGGCCAGCAGAAGTTGTCCTTAATTAAGGAAACAGACTTGGTGGCCCGCATACTCCTGCTGCATTAAGTCGCCATTCTCTTCTCTTACTAGCCCCTGTGTAATTTCTTCCCCCTTTCTTCTCCTTCTCTAAGCCTGACTTGTTTCCTCTCCTTGCTGATCTACCTCCCCTCTTTTTTTCTCTCTTTTTGAGCCTTTTCCCTCTCTCACCTCACACAATCTAGATGATACTTCGTGACTGATATTTTTTAATAAAAGAAGGAAATGAACAGGAGAGGAAAGTGGTTCTCTAAGTAGATCTATCACTATTGAAATGCACATAAACTGAAAATCTCTCTCAGCAGAAAAATTTACCCCAGCAACCAGCACCTTGCCTCGACCCCCAAAGTGATGAGAAGATAGGCAAAGGAATAAATATTTCTTTTATTGCATCAAAACTTTATGACTATCCTTATTTGCTATAAAACAGCACTGTACACGGTGAAAGAAACATTGAAAGTCATAGTAGAAAGGATAAAAATCTCCCTCATAATCTCACCTGTGACCTGCGGATTCTCTCATCAAAGACAACTGTAACTGATATTTGGATTCCCTCCTAGTCTTTACATGTATTCCCCAATGTGCATAATTATAATCACTAGTAAAAACTTTTTTATGAACAGTGTCTATCCCTCCAAGCAAGATAAAATTAGGTGACATTTCTTGGTGACACCAATTCTAGATTGTTCTTTGAAACCATGAGACAGAAAAAGCAACACCCTGCACTTGGATCCATGCCATCTGCACAGAACCGTTAGTGGCTAATATTATCTATTATTTAGGACAGAAAACGACAGACTTTAGCAAGTGTGCCTTAATTGACTCATTTTATATTGCTATAAAATAAGCAAAACTGAGAAACTAATACATAAGTTTTGCTTCCTGAACCCTTTTCAAATTTTGTAAAATGAGTGAACAAGAACAGGCTCCATTATTTTAATCTCACTGCAGAAAGCATGAAAGCAAGCATTCTGGCAGTAGCCTATGTGAGCATCTTGGCAGGGGTCAGTATGAGTGTCAGGGCAGGACCCTGTGTGAGCATCAGGGCAGGAGCCTGTGTGAGCATCAGGGCAGGAGCCTGTGTGAGCATCAGGGCAGGACCCTGTGTGAGCATCAGGGCAGGAGCCTGTGTGAGCATCAGGGCAGGACCCTGTGTGAGCATCAGGGCAGGAGCCTGTGTGATCATCACGACAGGAGCCTATGTGAGCATCAGGGCAGGAGCCTGTGTGAGCATCAGGACAGGAGCCTGTGAGAGCAAGGGGGCAGGAGACTGTGTGAGCATCAGGGGAGACACCTGTGTGAGCATCAGGGTAGGAGCCTGGGTGAGCATCAAGGCAGGAGCCTGTGTGAGCATCAGGGCAGGAACATGTGTGAGCATCAGGGCAGGAGCCTGTGTGAGCATCAGGGCAGGAGCCTGTGTGAGCATCAGGACAGGAGCCTGTGTGATCATCACGACAGGAGCCTGTGTGAGCATCAGGGCAGGAGCCTGTGTGAGCTTCAGGACAGGAGCCTGTGAGAGCAAGAGGGCAGAAGACTGTGTGAGCATCAGGGGAGACACCTGTGTGAGCATAGGGTAGGAGCCTGGGTGAGCATCAAGGCAGGAGCCTGTGTGAGCATCAGGACAGGAGCCTGTGTGAGCATCAGGACAGGAGCCTGTGTGAGCATCAGGGCAGTAGCATGTGTGAGCATCAGGGCAGGAACCTGTGTGAGCATCAGGGCAGGAGCCTGTGTGAGCATCAGGACAGGAGCCTGTGTGAGCATCAGGGCAGGAGCCTGTGTGAGCATCAGGACAGGAGCCTGTGTGTGCATCAGGGCTGAAGCCAGAGTGAGCATCAGGACAGGAGCCTGTGTGAGCATCAGGACAGGAGCCTGTGAGAGCAAGAGGGCAGAAGACTGTGTGAGCATCAGGGGAGACAGCTGTGTGAGCATCAGGGCAGGAGCCTGTGTGAGCATCAGGACAGGAGCCTGTGTGAGCATCAGGACAGGAGACTGTGTGAGCACCAGGGCAGGAGCCTGTGTGAGCATCAGGGCAGGAGCCTGTGTGAGCATCAGGGCAGTAGCATGTGTGAGCATCAGGGCAGGAGCCTGTGTGAGCATCAGGGCAGGAGCCTGTGTGAGCATCAGGGCAGGAGCCTGTGTGTGCATCAGGGCTGAAGCCAGAGTGAGCATCAGGACAGGAGCCTGTGTGAGCATCAGGGCAGGAAAGTGTGTGAGCAACAAGGCAGGAGCCTGTGTGAGCATCAGGGCAGAATCATGTGTGAGCATCAGGGCAGGAACATGTATGAGCATCAGGGCAGGAGCCTGTGTGAGCATCAGGACAGGAGCCTAGGTGAGCATCATGGTAGGAGCGTGTGAGCTTCAGGACAGGAGCCTGTGTAAGCATCAGGACAGGAGCCAGTGTGAGCATCAGGACAGGATCCTGTGTGAGCATCAGGGCAGGAGCCTGTGTGAGCATCAGGGCAGGAACATGTGTGAGCATCAGGGCAGGAACATGTGTGAGCATCAGGGCAGGAGCCTGTGTGAGCATCAGGGCAGGAGACTGTGTGAGCATCAGGGCAGGAAAGTGTGTGAGCATCAGGGCAGGAACATGTGTGAGCATCAGGGCAGGAACATGTGTGAGCATCAGGGCAGGAAAGTGTGTGAGCATCAGGGCAGGAGCCTGTGTGAGCATCAGGGCAGGAACATGTGTGAGCATCAGGGCAAGAGCCTGTGTGAGCATCAGGGCAGGAGCCTAGGTGAGCATCAGGACAGGAGCCTGTGTGAGCATCAGGGCAGGAGCCTGTGTGAGCATCAGGACAGGAGCCTAGGTGAGCATCAGGACAGGAGCCTGTGTGAGCATCAGGGCAGGAACATGTGTGAGCATCAGGGCAAGAGCCTGTGTGTGCATCAGGGCAGGAGCCTAGGTGAGCATCAGGACAGGAGCCTGTGTGAGCATCAGGGCAGGAGCCTGTGTGATCATCAGTACAGGAGCCTATGTGAGCATCAGGGAAGGATCCTGTGTGAGCGTCAGGGCAGAAGCCTGTGTGAGCATCTGGGCAGGAGCCTGTGTGAGCATCAGGACAGGAGCTTGTGTGAGCATCACGGGGGAACCGGTATGAGTGAGCATCATGGCAGGAGCCTGTGCGAGTGTCCTGGCAGGAGCCTCTGTGAGTATCCTGGCAGGGTCCAGTATGAGCATCATGACAGGAGCCTGCATGAGTATCAGGACAGGAGCCTGTATGAGCATTTGTGCAGGAGCTTGTGTGAGCATCAGGGAAAGAGCCTGTTTGAGTATCAGAGCACGAACCTGAGTGAGCATCCGGTCAGGAGCTTGTGAGCATCACGGAGGAACCATTATGAGTGAGTATCATGGCTGGAACCTGTGTGAGCGTCCTGGCAGGAGCCTGTGTGAGCATCCTGGCAGGAGCCAGTATGAGCATCATGACAGGAACCTGTATGAGCATTTGGGAAGGAGCTTGTGTGAGCATCAGGGCAGGAACCTGTTTGAGCATCCGGGCAGGCGCTTGTGTGAGCATCATGGAGGAACCAGTATGAGTGAGCATCATGGCAGGAGCCTGTGTGAGCATCATGGCAGAGCCTGTGTGAGCATCATGGCAGGAGCCTGTTTGAAAATAAGGAGAGATCAAGAGAGGACACAGGAATCTGGAAAAATTAAAGAGTTCTGCCTTTCCTTTTAATCAAAATCCATCTGTATAAGAAGTCACTTAACAAGACAAATATTCCTTGGGGATGCAGGGACCCCAATGATCTACCTTTCACTAGCCCCACTTCTTTAAAATTCTGCCACCCATAACATTGTCACACTCTCCAGTGTGACAATGCACCTGTAGCTCAAAACTCTTAGAGTGCATATTCAAGCCACAATCAGACCTATGGTCATGCAATCTGAATGACTTTGTGACTTAAAAAATTGTAGTTCAGCCCCATGGGTGGAAGTGGGCCTCTCATGGAAACAGAAAAAATAAAAGTCAACCCCAAGGATGGGAAGGATTGAAGAGCCAGACTCTGACAGCCTTCGTGAGAAGAATTCCCTCTTCTCTGTCTGCTGCTGGTAAAATTGGGCCAATCTCCACTCTGTGACAACTTCAAAATGCTGCTCCTGGCCACAGAGATGTAGAAAGTGTCCCTGGTGAGGCGCCATCTGGAGAGGTCCCCAGATGCCTCAGATATGACGTCCTGAACCTGTGCTGTAGTTATAAATTATTCCTCTTGTTTTTCTCTCTAGCATCCCCCCAATTTTCAGTATGGATGCTTAAAGGTTGTAGCCTGAACTTGCTTATATGAATTAATTTCCTCTAGCTTCTGGAAGAAATGACCACAAAGTTGGCTTAAAATAGTATGAACATATTCTCTTCAAGTGTTGGAGGTCAAAAGTCCATACTGTGAGAGAACTGTTCTTCCATGCAACACTTAAAGAATACTTCCTCTCTTCACACACACCAGCTTCCAATTTCTGGACAGTTCCAGGCATTTCTGGAAGTGCAGCTGATTTGCCTGTCTTCACAAGCCCTTCTCCTCTGATCCTGTGATTTTTTTCTCTTCATCCCTTTGTAAGAATACTTTTCGCTGCCATTTGGGTAGATTGCATACCAAATTCCTTAACCAAATTGTTCTGCAAAGATTTGGTCACATTAAGATCACAAGATTTTTCTGAGGGGGACCATCGGACCTGCTACCTTTATGATTGGCAAAATTAAAGGCAGAAACTGAACTACCTTTAAGACTAAATAAAGGATGGGCAGCTTTTCCACTCCTACAGCCAGAGTCATAGGAACAGTGATCCCAGCAAGGCAAAGCTGTCTACCATGGGGGTCTCCCAGGAATAACAGGGAAATCAGAGGTGACACAAAGCCATGTCAAAGATGGAATCACAATCTCTGAGAATGGTTATGATAGGAAGAGGGACAGCCATTAAGCACACCAAAGCTTTGTTGCTCATTCTGATCCGTTCCAAGTACTAAACTTGTTGGATGTCTGTCCCTGCCCTAACTCTGAGGGATGTGATGTACATAGCCTGGCTGTGGAAAGTACATAGAAAGGAAAAGATAGCATTCTGCCCCACCCCTTTTTTACTGGCACAGCCCCTTTCCCACTGGCTTCTTTGGACAGATCATGCCAGCTGGACTCTTACCCATGGGAGGACTCAGTCTCAGCAATGAAGTGAGGGTAGTACAGAGGCCTTTCTGTGAGACCTTGAAGAAACAAGTGGCAGTAAGAGAAATGGGGAGGGAGATCTTCTCCTGCTTCTCTGCCTACACCCTCAGTGTGCTCTAAAAGCAAAGGAAACAGAAAAAAAGCCAATCACACCAAATTAGTGCAAACATCTTTAAAACAAGTTGAAAAAAACCTATTCTATAAAAACTGGTTCATGCAAATTGGAATGAACACATATTTATTTCAAATTTACGGTAAATCCAACAAGATAATAAAGTTAGTCCAAGTGAAAATTTGAGAAATTGTTTGTGTGCAGCCGATGGAATAAAGATATCTAGAGTTTGAGGGTTTAAGTCAGACACAAAACTGGCTGATGTAATTAGAGCTAAAGAAAAATAAAATGATGCTATTCAAGACCACTTTCCAGTCGGCAGAAATTATGTTTATTGATTGTGTTGGAGCTAAGTCATAACTTACATAATGTAAACAGTATGAGGCCTGATTAAATAAAAGTAGTACATTAAAGTTCCTTCTCCCACAGTATTAGGTCATCTTTGAATGGAACTAGACAGTGGCGCAATAGGACACAGAAAGGACTTGCATTTATCCTTTCTCAGAATTCCAGACTTTGTATATTTTTCATTAAAATAGATAGGGATGGTTTTAGCTATATAAAACAGGAATAAAAATTGTGAAATAAAAATATCAATCACTTGCTATAAAATAGATTAATGATGCTAAAAAGAAAAAAGAATCAACAGAAGGAATTAAACTAAAGAAGCAATTTATGATTTGGAAAACCAGTTTGAAGAAATCTCTGAAAATAAAAATAAAAATAATTTTTGTTGTTGTTGTGGTCTTAGTTTGGGTTTTATTGCTGTGAAGAGACACCAGGACTAAGGCAATTCCTATAAAGGAAATTATTTAATTGGATGATTGCTTAGAGTTTCAGAGACTTAATCCATTATCATCATAGTGGGAAGCATGGCAGTTTATAGGCAGACATGGTGGAAGACCCAAGCAAGGATGCTTGAATCACACTTAGAAGGGGACACAAAATATTCATAAAAGGTGGAGGGAGGGGAGAGGGATGGAGGAAGGGAACTGTGGGGTAATAAGGGAGAAGAAGAGAATCCAGAGACAAGATCAGGTCCTGGGAGAGACAGGAGAGAGGCAAGAGGGCCAGGAAAAGGATTGGAAAGCTGAAGCTTCCTGGGATCAGAGGTAGCAGGAATTTTTAGGAAGTCTCAGAGATCTGGGTTAGGAGAGGCTCCCAGGAGTCAATATATGTGGGTGACCTTAGCCAAGAGCCTAACAGTGGGGATATGGAACCTGAAGAAGCCACCTCCTGTAACCAGGCAGGACCCCCCAGGAAAGATAGAGGCACCAACCCACTCACAAAACTTTCAAACCCCAAATTTTTTCCTGTCTACAAGAAATGCAAGTTAACTTACACTAGACTCATTAGAGAGAAAGGAGCCTCAGTTGAGGAAATGCCTCCATGACATTCAGCTATAAGACATTTCTCAATTTGTAATCAATAGGGGAAGTGACCATCCCATTGTGGGTGGGGCAACCCCTGGGTTCTAGAAGAAAGCAGGCTGAGAAAGCAAGTGAAAACAAGCCAGTAAGCAGCACTCTCCATGGCCTCTGCATCAACTTCTACCTCCAGGATCAGAGACCTGGAAGGTGACAGTCTCTCAGGACTCAAAGGAAGGGATCTTAGATGAAATGTCCAGCAGTAGGGAGAGGGAACTTGTAGAGCTTACCTTCAGTAGAAAGACAGGAGGGATCAAGTGGAGAGATGAGGTTGCCATCCCACAGTCAAAAACTCTGACTCAGAATTGTTCCTGTCTAAAAGAACTGCAGGGACAAAAATGGAGAAGAGACTGAGGGAAAGGAGGTGCAGTGACTGAAAGAGAAGCAGATATCCACAGCCAAACACTAGATGGTGGTTGGAGACGTTTATGGAGGGGTTAGGGAAAGGACTGAAGACCCAGAAATAGATGAGAACTCCACAGGAAGAACAATAGAGTCAACAAACCAGGACTCTTGGGAGCTTTCAGAATCTGAGCCACCAACCAAAGAGCATACATGGGCTGGAACAAGAGCACTAGCACATATGTAGCAGACAGGCAAGTCATTCCTTGTGACTGCCCTGTCTAGCCTCAGTGGGAGAAGATGTACCTAAAAATAAAATTTAATAGTACATATTGTTTTATAAATTAAGAGAAATGGATAATAGAAGTTTAAGTGCTGCAAAACAGTTTAAGAGAATTCTCCTTTAGGAAGAGGAAAATGCATATAGAAAGAAATGTCCTACTTAAAAGTTTCTATACAATCTGAGCTTTTGAACATTCACTGATAGTCTTAAATCAAACCCCATGGATAAGGGGGTCTACTGTAGACAGACATGTAAGAAGTATAAAAACTTACAGAGAGAAGTCATTTCAATAATACAAGTTTTATAACAAAGAAAAAACACCAAATGCAGGAGACAAGGAAGTTATTTTAAAATATTCAGAAAAAAGAAGATAAGGCAGAGAGTTTTGTTGCATTCAATAGGTTTTCAAGTCTAAGAGTAGAACAATATCATAGATATACAAAGTCCCACAGTTCTGTAGAAAGATTCATATATAGAAGGCCATGCAGAATAAAGTACTTGAATAAAGAAAGTTAAGTCAACAACAAGTTACAAAAGCTGTGAGGAATAAAGTGATCAAAGTTTTCATAAACAGAAAAAAAACTGAACATATTAAATGATATAGATAGGCACAATTATGGAAATTATTAAGCTAGCTTTCTTATTATTATGCAAACATTAATAAATTAGGTATTTAAAATTCTGCCAGAATCCCAAATAAAATAATACTGAAAATCAGAGTCATGAAGAAAACATATCAGGTGATGTTTAGCCAAAAAATATTTAGAGTATAATAGAATAATCAGAATATATGATTATGGATGAAGAATGCCTCTTTATATTGATAAAAGTTTCAATTCACCAAAACTGTTTAGTAAATTCTAAAACTATTAACCTAATAAAATAGTCTCAACATATTCAAAGGAAAAATTATAGACTTCACAAAAATGTTTGTATGTTAACTATGCAATAGGACTCTCAGTAGTTATCAACCTGTTGGTCTTGACCCTTTTGTGAGTCTCATATCAGATATCCTGCATATTAGATATTTATATTATGATTAATAAAAGTAACAAAATTACAGTTAGGAACTGTATTAAAGGGTTGCATTGTCAGAAAAGTTGAGAACCACTACAGTAGGAGATTCCAATACACTTCTCTTGTCAATAAATATTGACAAAACAAGTAGAGAAAACTTGTTGAGGAATAGATTATGTGAATAGCACAGTCAGCTTGACTCAATAGTCATCTAGAGAAGACTAAAAATTGTGAAGTGTTTATGTTCAATGATAGGTGAAATTATATGCAAAGTTCCATCATGGCCTAGATTATAATTCTGACACCATTTAAGTTGAATGTTTTCAGTACAGCCCCACAATTAAAAACTTCAAAGTATATTGTTTTTAGTTTCCAGAAACCACCCCACCATGGAATCTATCCCATCCACAGACACCAAACCCTGAAACTATTGCTGCTGCCAAGAAGTGCTTGCAGACAGGAGACTAATATGGCTGCCCTATGAGAGGCTCTGCCAGCACCTAAAACAGATGCAGATACTCACAGACCAGGACTGAGCCCAGGGATTCCAATGGAAGAGTTAGGGGAAGGACGGAGGAGCTGAAGGGGATTACAACCACATAGGAAGAACAACAGTATCAACTAACTGGACCCATCAGAGCTCCCAGGAACTAAACCACCAACCAAAGAGTATACATGGGCCAGTCCATGACTCCCGCTACATATGTAGCAGAGGACTGCCTTATCTGGCATCAATGAGAGGGAGAGGTGTTTGGTCCTGTGGAGGCTTGTTGCCCCAAGTAGGGGGATGCTGGAGGGGTGAGGCAGGAGTGATGGGCAGGTGGAGGAGCATCCCTTAGAGGCAAAGGGGATGGGGGAGAGATGGAGGATTTGTGGAGTGTAGACTGGGAAGGGGGAGAAAATTGAAATGTAAATAAATTAAATAATTAATACAAGTACTCACAATATTTCTAGTTATAAGACAAATTCTCTATTTTGAATTATTAATTAGAAAATTGTGTATATTTGTGGAGTGTAAATTGATGTTTTGACTTATACACATATTATGAAATAATTAAACTAAACTCATTATTAATATACCAAACACCTGATATGTCTATCTTGGCAATTTTGAAATGATCAATGCACCATTAATTAGGTTTAAATAGATATCAAATTCCACAAAGGAAACAACAATTTCAAATGAAATTATAACAATTATTTTTATATAACCTCTGGTAAACAGGATACTCCTCAGGGCTCCTAACAGTTAGATGGGTTTATATTCCACATAGAAGTAAGAATATAGAGTAACTGACATTTTGTGTATGACTTATTTAACTTACTGTTGCCCATATTCAAACTATATTACTAAAATGACAAAGTTTTACATTTCTTTAATTTTTTATTAGATTTTTTTTTTTTTTTTGGTTTTTTGAGACAGGGTTTTTCTGTGTAGCCCTGGCTGTCCTGGAACTCACTCTGTAGACCACGCTGGCCTCGAACTCAGAGATATGCCTGCCTCTGCCTCCAGAGTGCTCGAATTAAAGGAGTGAGCCTCCACACCCAGCCAGATATTTTCTTAATTTACATTTCAAATGTTATTCCCTTTCCTGGGTTTCTCTCATGACCCTGGCATTTCCCTATGCTGGGGCATACAACCTTCATAGGACCAAGGACCTCTCCTCCCATTGATGAATGACTAGACCATCCTCTGCTACATATGTAGCTAGAGCCATTAGTCCAACCATGTGTTTTCTTTGGTTGGCGGTTTAGTCCCAGGGAGCTCTGGGGGTACTGGTTAGTTCATATTGTTGTTCCTCCTATGGGGCTGCAAACCCCTTCAGCTCCTTGGATACTTTCTCTGGCTACTTCATTGGGGACCCTGTGCTCCATCCAATGGATGGCTGTGAACATCCAGTTCTGTATTTGTCAGGCACTGGCCGAGCCTCTCAGGAAACAGTTATATCAGTCTCCTGTTAGCAAGCACTTCTTGGCCTCCACAATAGTGTCTGGGTTTGGTGACTATATATGGGATGGATCCCCAGGTGGGGCAATCTCTGGATGGTCATTCTTTCAGTCTCTGCTCTGGTTTGTCTCTGCAACTCCTCCTATGCATATTTGGTTCCCCCTTCTAAGAAGGATCAAAGCATCCACACTTTGGTCTACCTTGTTCTTGAGTTTCATGTGTTTTATGAATTGTATCTTTGGTATTCCGAGCTTCTGGGCTGATAACTGCTTATCAGTGAGTGCCTATCATGTGTGTTCTTTGGTGATTGGGTTACCTCACTCTGGATAATATCTTCCAGATCCATCCATTTGCCTAAGAATTTCATAAATTCATTGTTTTTAATTGCTTAGTCATATACATTGTGTAAATGTACCACAGTTTCTGTATCCATTCCTCTGTTGAGGGACATCTGTGTTCTTTCCAGCTTCTGGCTACTACAAATAAGGCTGCTATGAACATTGTGGAGCATGTGTCCTCATTACATGTTGGAGCATCTTCTTGGTATATGCCCAGGAGTGGTATCAGTGGATCCTCCAGTAGTACTAAGACCAGTTTTCTGAGGAACTGCAAAACTGATTTTCAGAGTGGTTGTACAAGCTTGCAATCCCACCAGCAATGGAGAAGTGTTCCTCTTTCACCACATCCTTGCCAGCATATGCTGTGTCACCTGAGTTTTTGATCTTAGCTATTCTGACTGGTGTAAAGTGGAATCTCAGGGTTGTTTTGATTTGCATTTCCCTGATGACTAAGGGTGTTGAACATTTTTTCAGGTGCTTCTTATCCATTTGGTATTCCATAGTGGAGAATTCTTTGTTTAGGTCTGTACCCCATTTTTAATAGGGTTATCTGTTTCTCTGGAGTCTAACTTCTTGAGTTCTTTGTATATGTTGAATATTAGCCCTCTATCAGATTTCATATTGGAAAAGATCTTTTCCCAATCTGTTGCTTGCCTTTTTGTCTTATTGACAGTGTCCTTTGCCTTACAGTAGGTTTGCAATTTTATGAGGTCCCATTTGTCGATTCTTACAGCTCAAGCCATTGCTGTTCTGTTCATGAATGTTTCCCCTGTGCCCAGATCTTAAAGGCTTTTCCCCAGTTTCTCCTTTATAAGTTTCAGTGTCTCTGGTTTTATGTAGAGGTCATTGATCCACTTAGACTTGATCTTTGTAAAAGGAGATAAGAATGGATCCTTCTACATGATAACCACCAGTTGTGCCAGCACCATTTGTTGAAAATGCTGTCTATTTTTCACTGGACGGATTCAGCTCCTTTGTCAAAAATCAAGTGGCCATAGGTGTGTGGGTTCATTTCTGGGTCTTCGATTCTATACAATTAATCTACCTGTCTGTCATTGTACCAGTACCATACAGTTTTTATCACAATTGCTCTGTAGTACAGCTTGAGGTGAGGGATGGAGATTCCACCAGAATTTCTTTTATTGTTGAGAATAGTTTTTGCTATCCTAGATTTTTGGTTATTCCAGATGAATTTGCAAATTGCCCTTCCTAACTCTGTGAAGAATTGAGTTGGGATTTTGATAGGGATTGCATTGAATCTGTAGATTGCTTTTGGCAAGATGGACATTTTGAATATACTAATCCTGCCAACCCAAGAGCATCAGAGATCTTTCCATCTTCTGAGAGCTTTTTTCAAATTCTTTCTTCAGAGACTTGAAGTTCTTATCATAAAGATATTTGACTTGCTTAGAGTCACACCAAGGTACTTTATATTATTTGTGACTATTGGGAAGGGTGTTGTTTTCCAAATTTCTTTATCAGCCTGTTTACCCTTTGCATAAGGAAAGGTCACTGAGGTTTCAAGAGACTTCGCTGAAGTTATTTATCAGGTTTAGGAGTTCTCTGGTAGAATCTCATGCATATTATCATATCATCTGCAAATGGTGATATTTTGGCTTCTTTCTTTCCAATTTGTATCCCTTTGATCTCCTTTTGTTGTCAAATTGCTCTGGCTAGAACATCAAGTACTATATTGAATAGGTAGGGAGAAAGTGGGCAGCCTTGTCTAGTCCCTGATTTTAGTGGTATTGCTTCGAGTTTCTCTCCATTTAGTTTATTGTTGGCTCCTGGTTTGCTTTATATTGCTTTTATTATGTTTAGGTATGGGCCTTGAATTCCTGATTTTTCTGATACTTTTATCATGAAGGGGGTGTTGGATTTTCTCAAATGCTTTCTCATCATCTAATGAGATGTTCTTGTGGTATTTTTCTTTGAGTTGGTTTATATAGTGGATTATGTTGATGGATTTTGCTGCATCCCTGGAATGAAGCCTACTTGATCATGATGGATGATCATTTTGATGTGTTCTTGGATTCGGTTTGTAATAATTTTATTAAGTAGTTTTGCATTGATATTCATAAGGAAAATTGGTCTGAAGTTTTCTTTCTTTTTGGGGTCTGTCTTTTTGTGGCTTAGGTATCAGAGTAATTGTGACTTCATAGAATGAATTGGGTGAGTACATTCTGTTTCTATTTTGTGGAATAGTTTTAGGAGAGTTGGAATTAGGTCTTCTTTGAAGGTCTGATAGATCTCTGCACTAAACCCATCAGGTCCTGGACTTTTTTTGGTTGGGAGACAATGACTGCTTCTGTTACTTTAGGGGATATGGGACTGTTTAGGTCTTTAATCTGATCCTGACTTAATTTTAGTACATGTTATCTGTCTAGGAAATTTTCCATTTCATCCAGGTTTTCCAGTTTTGTTGAGTATAGGCTTTTGAGGTAGGATCTGATGATGTTTTAGATTTCCTCAGATTCTGTTGTTATGTCTCCCTTTTCATTTCTGATTTTGTTAGTTAGGATACTTTCCCAGTGCCCTCTAGTTAGTCTAGCTAAGGGTTTATCTATCTTGTTGATTTTCTAAAAATCAACAAGAGCCAGGTCCTGGTTTGGTTGATTCTTTGAATAGTTCTTTTTGTTTCCACTTAGTTGGTTTCAGCTCTGAGTTTGATTATTTCCTGCAGTCTACTCCACTTGAGTGAATTTTCTTCTTCTTCTATAGCTTTTAGGTGGGCTGTCAAGCTGCTAGTGTATGCTCTCTCTAGTTTCTTTATAGAGGCACTCAGAGCTATGAATTTTCCTCTCAAGACTGCTTTCATTGTGTCCCATAAGTTTGGATATGTTGTGGCTTCATTTTCATTAAACTCTAAAAAGTCTTTCTTTCTTTAGTTCTTCCTTGACCAAGTTATCATTGAGTAGAGTGTTGTTCAGCTTCCACGTGTATGTAGGCTTTCTATGATTTATGATGTTATTGAAGATCAGCTTTATTCCGTGGTGATCTGATAGGATGCATGGAATTATTTCAATATTTTTGTATCTGTTGAGGCCTGTTTTGTGACCAATTATATGGTCAATTGTGGTGCCATGAGGTGCTGAGAAGAAGTTGTATCCTTTTGTTTTAGGATAAAATGTCCTATAGATATCTGATAAATCTACTTGTTTCATAACTTCTGTGAGTTTCACTGTGTCTCTGTTTAGTTTTTGTTTCCAGGAACTGTCTATTGATGAGAGCGGGGTGTTGAAGACTCCCACTGCTTTTGTGTGTGATTCTTTGTATAGTTCTTTTTGTTTCCACTTGTTTGGTTTCAGCTCTGAGTTCAATGTGTGCTTTGAGCTTTTGTAAAGTTTCTTTTGTGAATTTGGATACCCTTGCACTTGGAGCATAGATGTTCAAAATTGAGAGTTCATCTTGGTAGATTTTACCTTTGGTGAGTATGAAGTGTCCATCCTTGTCTTTTTTGATAACTTTAGGTTGAAAGTCGATTTTATTTGACATTAGAATGGCTACTCCAGCTTGTTCCTTAGGACCATTTGCTTGGTAAGTTGCTTTCCAGCCTTTTACTCTGAAGTAGTGTCTGTCTTTGTCCCTGAGGTGGGCTTTCTTATGCAGCAAAATGTTGGCTCCTTTTACATAACCAGTCTGTTAGTCTATGTCTTTTTACTGGGGAATTGAGTCCATTGACATTAAAAGATATTAAGGAAAAGTCATTATTGCTTCCTGATATTTTTGTTGCTAGAGTTGGGATTCTATTCATGTGGCTTTCTTCCCTTAGGTTTGTTGAAAGATTACTTTCTTGCTTTTTCTAGGGTGTAGTTTCCCTCCTTGTGTTGGAGTTTTCCCTTAATTATCCTTCAATGGGTTGAATTCGTGGAAAGATATTGTGTAAATTTGGTTTTATCATGGAATACTTTGGTTTTTCCATCTATGGTAATTGAATTTTCCTGGTTATAGTAGCCTGGGCTGGCATTTGTCTTCTCTTAAGGACTGCACAACATCTGTCCAGGATCTTCAGGCTTTCATAGTCTCTGGTGAGAAATCTGGTATAATTCTAATAAGCCTGCCTTTATATGTTACTTGACCTTTTTCCCTTACTGCTTTTAACATTCTTTCTTTGTTTTGTGCATTTGGTGTTTTGATTATTATGTGACTGGAGGAATTTCTTTTCTGGTCCAAACTATTTAGAGTTCTGTAGGCTTCTTGTATGTTTTTGGGCATCTCTTTCTTTAGGTTAGGGATGTTTTCTTCTATAGTTTTGTTGAAGATATTTGCTGGTCCTTTAATTTGAAAATCTTCATTCTCATCTATACCTATTATCCTTAGGTTTGATCTTCTCATTGTGTCCTGGATTTCCTGGATATTTTAAGTTAGGATCTTTTTTGCATTTTGCATTTTCTTTGATTTTTGTGTCAATGTTTTCTAAGGACTCTTCTGCACCTGAGATCCTCTTTTCTATCTCTTGTATTCTGTTGGTGATGCTTGCATCTATGGCTCCTGATTTCTTTCCTAGGTTTTCTATCTCCAGAGTAGTCTCCCTTTGTGATTTCTTTATTGTTTCTACTTCCATTTTTAGATCCTGGATGGTTTTGTTCAATTCCTTTACCTGTTTGGGTGTGTTTTCCTATAATTCTCTAAGGGATTTTTGTGTTTCTTCTTTCAGTGCTTCTACCTGTTTTCCTTTGTTCTCCTGTAATTCTTTAAGAGAATTTTGTGTTTCCTCTTTAAGGGCTTCTACCTATTTGGCTGTGTTCTCTTCTTTTTCTTCTCTCTTTTTAACCCCACAGATTCTTTGCATATGTATTATGGCTTCCACAAGTTCTGTATTTCTTTAAGTGAGTTATTTATGTCCTTCTTAAACTCCTCTACCAACATCATGATATATAAATCCGAATCTTACTTTTCCTGTGTGTTGGGGTATCCAGGACTTGCCATGGTAGAAGTACTGGGTTCTGATGATGCCAAGTAGTCTTGGTTTCTGTTGGTAAGATCCTTGCCTTTGCCTTTCGCCATCTGGTAATCTCTGGTGTTAGATGTTCTTGCTGTCTCTGGCTGGAGCTTGTTCCTCCTGTGAGTCTGTAAACCTCTGTCAGCACTCCTGGAAGACCAACTTTCTCATGGCAAGACCAGTGAATAGAGAGCTGTAGAACAGCCCCACCTCCTAGGTGCAGATGTAAGCCCATTGGACCCTGTCTCAGCTGCTCATCTGCTTCTGCGATCTGTGAACTTCTGATCCCATCTTAGAGAGTCAACAGAGAGAAAACAGCAATCTCACCTGAATCCCAGGGTCAGAGCACTTCCTGGAGGAAAACTCTCCCCTGGAAGGGAAGGTGCACAGAGTGCTGTCCTGGGTGCAGATGTAAGCCCATAGGACCCTGTCCCAGCTGCTCTGCCCAAAGTTTTACTTTTTAGAATAAATAGTATCCCATATGTACATAGAGAAATTTTCCTTTTCCAGTATTCACACATAAACATCTAGCCGATGTCATTACCTTTGTTATTGAGAAAAGTGAACCAATAAATACACTGATGTGAGTATCTCTTTGAGGTGCTAATTTTTTCTAAGTACTCGGTCTTTGCATGTATGTGAATACACACACACACACACACACATCACACAGACACAAATAAACTAATGTGATAAGAAACTTCTAAAAACTAGTTATTCATAGGATAAAATTAGATTTTAATTCATACCATAAACTCTCCTGGGGAAACCCAAACTAGGGCTATTAGGAGATATAATTTCATTTTTAGATCTCTGAAGAACACTAGTGCAGTTTTCCTATGTGGCTTTAACATTAATTTATACCACTATTAATTAAAATGGCTCCCTTTTACCTCACCCTCACCAAACACCTATGTTTTGACTTCTCAGTCACTAGCAGGTGGAAGGTCACAACTGTTATGATCTGAATGCTTACATCTTTAATTATAAAGTGGTGTTGAGCTTTTGGTCATATAGTTGTTGGTTGTCTTTTTATCTTCTTTTGACACATATTGACTCAAGGCCCTTACTTAATCAGATCTATGGTACATTTCAAAGCCTTACCATATGTGTATGTATAAACATGGTTGGAATACACGGATCCTAAATAGCTGTCTCTTCATTTTACTGTTTCATTTGTTGTTGTATCAGTGTACTTTATTTTACTACAATCCCATTTGTCTATTCTTGCCTTTGTTACTTATGGAGCTCTGGAAGCTAAATTAAAATATTAATTTTCTCTGTGTTTTCTTCTAGAAGTTTATAGAGTTTTAACTCTCATTCATATTTAAGTCTTTAGGCTACTCTAAGATGAGGTTTGAGAATTTTATTCTTCTGTCTATGGAGAGATGCTTTTAAATTTTTTCTTCATACATTCATGTGTGTGTGTGTGTGTACATATATGTGCATGTACATGTTGAGGTCAGAGGAGTCACCAATGAGGATTGATTCTCTCCTTCCGTAATGTGGGTCCTGGGAGTAGAACTCAAGTTTGCCAGGATTAGAGCCCTCTCACCAGTTCCTCGACATAGAGTTTTAGACAGTACTAATTTCTTTTCTTTTCTTGTGGTGTTTTCTTGACTAGTTTCTCACAATTTATTTCATCACACATTCATGAGCTCATTCCTGGACTCTTTATTCCTCTGACCAGCGAGCCTATTTTTATAGCTGTGCTATGCTGTTTTAATTTATAGTATAGATTAAAATCAGACAGAAGAATGCCTGCATCACCACTTTTTTAGCTCATAATTACCTTAGCTAAGCATGGTGATGTTGTGGTTCCATGCAAACTTCAGAACTGTTGAAAAATTATGAGAAATTGCATCGAAATTTTAATAAGAGTTTCACTGAATCTGTCCATTGTTTTGTGTGTTGTGAATATTCTAATAAGATTCTTCTAGATGTTGTGCATGAGTATTTCCCATTTATATGGCTTCTTAGACTTATTCATTAACACTTTATAGTTTTTAGTATATGAGTGTCTAATACCTTTTGTTACATTTATTCTGAAGCATTCCATATGGGTTTTCATGCCTGCTGTAAATACTACTTTCAATTTCATTTTTAGAATATTCATTGTTAGTATAGACTAGTGTTACAAAGCTTTATGAGCTTATTTTTATTCTGTTACTTCACTGTATTTGTTTATTAGTTTGAATATAATGTAAGCTATGGGCATTTTCATCTTAATGGACATAAAAATAAACTAAGATTACTAAATGAAAAGAAAAGAATGATAAAAAATATTAGGGAAACTCAACAAATAGCAAACAAAGATATCACTGCAGTAAGTGATCAAAATCAGAAGCTGACTCATTCAAAATTATTTTTCTCACATAATATATCCTTATTATGCTTTTCCTCCCTTTATCCTTACCAGTTCTTCCCCAACCCTTTCCCATCCAACTCCACACCCTTTCTTATTCTCATTAAAAAACAAACAGGCCTCTTATGGCTAATAATATAATATGGTATAGTAATACAAACACTAGCACATCAGACCTGGACAAAAAAAAGAAATTAAAAAAGAAAAAAAAGAAGTAAAAGAGCCCAAAGAACGCACAAGAAACAAAGAACCACTTGCTCTCACACTCAAGAATCATATGAGACTAAACTAAGAACTTATTAAAGTCATAATACATATGCAAAGAATCTGTGGGGTTAAAAGAGAGAAGAAAAATAAAAGTAAAAATAAAATAATAATATGATAAAATTGAAACTTAACAATGAAAAAAGTCTGACATAGCCTTGTAAGAAAAAGATCCTTTAAAGCTGCAATTGAGTTGTTTACTGTTGACCATCTGCTGATGGGCATGAAGCCTACCCTTAAGAATTAGTTTATTGCCCAGTGAAACTCTGGTGGAGGAAACTAAATTTGCTTTTGCAAGTTTTATCAACTGGAGATTACTTCTGGTTTAGGGATGGGACATGTGTCCACTTCTCATTTAAGCTCTAGGACATCAGGTGCAGACCTGTGCAGGGTCTGTGCATGCTGTCTCAGTCTGCATGTTCATTTATGTATCTATCATGGTGATTTAGAGGGCCTTGATTTCCTGGTATCTGTCATATCTTCTTTGTATTATGCTCTTGAAGGGTTTCCTGAGCTCTGAGGAGAGAGATTTGATGGAGAAGTCTTGCTTAAGACTAAGTTTTTCAAGATCTATCACTGCATAATGTCTGAATGTGGGTCTCTGTGTTGGGTCCCACATACTTCAGGAGGAATCTTCTCTGATGATGGTTGAGCAAGTCACTACCTATGAGTACCACAGAATGTAATTCAGAGTCATTTTATTGCTACTTTTTTTCTTAGAACAGTAATATTTGGTTTTATCATAGGTCCATGGGTTATTTACTCTCAGTTTCCTGGTCACCCAAGCAGTGACAGTTATAGCTTCCAACTTGTGGAGTGGACCTTAAGTCAAATTTGATGTTGGTTGGTTACTCCCACAAGCTTTGTGCCACCATGCCCTAGAATATACTGCAAGCAGGACACCCTTGTGGATCATAGGGGTTATGGCTGGTTTGACATTTATGTTTCTCTTTTGAAAGCTTGGAGAATACTGTCCTATACCAAAGATGCTAGAATGTAGTAATGAAGGCTCTATGTAGGACCCTGCTGACTGCTCCATGTTCAAGGAGTTGTATAGGAGTTGGCTTCAGCATTGGGTCTTCAATGTCAGTTTGTGTAGAGCAGTCCATGATCTTGGGAACAGCCTGGGTTGTTGGGGAATTTTCATGGGGACCACTTTGGCCAAAAAGTCAACTAGATGAAACCCAATCCTGGTACTGGAATCTTCATTTGGCATTTGAGAAAATTCTGACCACTTGAAAGGATAGAAGAAAGATACATGAAAAGATTTTTTGAATAAAAAGAGAGAAATATACAGAAAGACTTCAGATACAAAAATCAAAGAATATACTCAATTTTGTAGCTCTAATACTAATAGTAGTTACAAAGCAATACACTTTAGAAGGAAAAATAATTGAATAAGGGGAGTATGATAGATGCAGCTAGTAGCCTACTGTTCAACATAAAGAGGAAGGAAAAAATCTGACATGCATTACAGTATGGATTTTATGTGGGATTTTTTTTAAAGGTTGAAATAAACTAACCACAAAAAAATACAATACAATTGCATTTATAGGTGTATTTAGAAGAGTCAGAGTCATAGAAAGGGTACAATGCTGGATGGTGATAGTTTAGAGAGGAAAAGATGGGAAGTTAGCATTCAGTACATACCACACTTCAGTTTTTAAAAAATCATGAAGCATGGAAAGGGGTTAGAAGAGAGTAATATGGATATGGGTATGAATGCAATATATGTGTACAAGGATCATCAAATTTTCAAAAATAAAATACATTTAATTGTAAAATCATTACCTATTTTTAAATTTTCCCAATTTTAATAGATTTTACCATTATTATGCAAACACTTCCAAAAATAGAAAAAATTAATTTCTCTGATTTTTTATAAGGCTAGAATAGTTCTAACATTCAAACCACACAAAGATGTTCCACGAGAGAAGACATTCAAGCCATTGTATATTCAATACAACTATAAATATATAAATATTCTTTTAAAAATTAACAAATATAACTACTGAAAAACATATTTATAGCCTAATACACTTGAAAAAAATAGCTTCATCCCAGGTTTGCAAAGATGAGATAATACCTTTAAAAATCAAAACATGTAAATCTCCAAATTAAGAAGTTAACAGCACAAATCATTTTAAGTAAGTATAAGGGTAAATTTGACTAAATTCAATATCACCTCTTCATTAATTCTCATTAAGTTAATAATAAGCAGTAACTTCTTAATTTCATGAAGGTTATCAATATATTCTAAAGTCTCAGAAAATACAACTTTGCATAGTCTTTATAGTCATGGAAAATTTGCAGTGAACACTTATTCCAGATGATACTACAAATCCTCACTAATAAAGTAAATGAAGAAGTTCGGCTTATAAGGATTTATAAATGGCAGACCTATAAATAGGAAAGCTGGAAGAGTTGACAAACAAACTGCATAAAGAAGAGAAATTTAACAGTATAGTGAGCCACAAGACCAATCTGCAATATCCCTAAAAACAATAAGATCTGGCACCCTTTCAAAGAAACACCCAGAAGACCATCAGTAAATGTCTGAGAGTTAATTTCATGAAAGATAAGCAGGACCACAAAGACAGGCTTAATACTTGACTAGATATTTTTAATAATTAAATAAATGGAGAGTGATAGAGTATGATACAAAATAAAATATTCTGACAAAGTGTTCTTCAACACATTCTCTAAGGAAACCAAAATATCAAAAGATAGATACTGAGAGCAGATATTTATAAGGCTCAGAGTAGAACAAGAAAATAGAGACTTTTAAATCAACAGGAAAGGCACAAACAACCCATTAGAAAAATAGAAAAATGCACATATAAATATTTTACTGAATAAATATACAGACAAGAAATACAAGAAGATGTGTTTAATTATAGGAATGAAAATGGAAGTTGAAGCAAGAAACCAGTTCATATTAGCTGAGTAGAAAACATGTAAAAATTTGACAAAATTGAGTATTGGAAATGACATAAATCTACAAGATCATATTGCTGCCAGGACTGATGCAATAAATTAGTACAACTGCTCTGGAAAGTGCTTTAGTGACATTTCCTAAACGTAGCTATTCGTATATCTTACAACCCAATGATTTTACCACTAATGATATGCACAAAAGAAAAATGAGCGTGTGCAACATGAAATACATAAAGACATTTATTTTTTAGTATCACTGTTTATCAGGACAAAAAAGTCAAGACGCCCCATTGTTTGTGGAAGGGAGAATAGATGAAGAAAGCTTAGGAAAGCCACATGACAGAATATTATAAGCAGATCAAGGAAATTAACTGCTAATTTGTAGCAATGTGGACAGAGTTTAGCAGTCAAATGTTAAATAAGAAACTAGTTAGTCTGTTTTCCATCCCTTTGATAAAGTACCTGAGATAAACAACTGAAGGGAGGGGAGTTTCTTCTGGAGGACCACATAGAGGCAAATGGAAATAGCTCTCAAACTAAAGCAAACCCATAGAAATTCATGACTCAGCGTGAGGCAGAAGAAGGAAGAAATGCAAGGGAATAGTTAAGTAGTGGGCTTATATATCAGTAGCTTACCATCTATTTGCATTAGTAGGGGTTTTTGAGTGTTCTTCATACGATTTATATTTTAAAAAACAACATGAGGAAAATGAGTGATGTACTAATAGCTGACTAGTCAAATTTGATGAACCTGAGGTTCACAGAGGATTCAAAAACAGGATGTGGTGATTTGAACAAAATGGCCCCTATAAGCCCATAGGGAATGACACTATTAAGGTCAAAGGGATACAAATTGGGAAGGAAGAAGTTGACATATCACTCTTTGCTGATGAGATCATAGTATACAAAAGCAACCCAAAAAATTCTACCAGAGAACTAATTCATCTGATAAACAACTTCAGAAAAGTGGCTGGATATAAAATTAACACAAAGAAAACAATAGCCTTCCTCTACATAAAGGATAAATTGGGCTGAAAAAAATTAGGGAACTAACACCCTTCATAATAGTCACAAATAATATAAGATACATTGGTGTGACTCTAACCAAGCAAGTGAAAGATCTGCATGACAAGAACTCTGAAGAAAGAAATTGAAGAAGACCTCAGAAGATGGAAAGATCTCCCATGCTCATGGATCAGCAAAATTAACATATTTTAAATGGCCATCTTACCAAAAGCAATCTACAGATTCAATGCAATCCCCTTCAAAATTCCAACTCAATTTTTCACAGAGTTAGAAAGGGCAATTTACAAATTCATCTGGAATAACAACAACAACAACAACAAAAAAAACAGCATAGCAAAAACATTTCTCAACAATAAGAGAATTTCCAAGGGAATCACCATCCCTGACCTTAAGCTGTGTTACAGAGCAATAGTGATAAAAACTGCATGGTGTTGGTACAGACAGGCAAGAAGATCAATGGAATAAAATTGAAGACCTGGAAATAAATTCACACACCTATGTTCACTTGATCTTTGACAAAGAAGCCAAAATCATAAAGTGAAAAAAACGACAGCATTTTCAACAAATGCTGCTGGTTTAACTGGCAGTGTGCATGTACAAGAATGCAAATTGATTCATTTTAATATCCTGGTACAAAGCTCAAGTTCAAGTGGATCAAGGACCTCCACATAAAAACAGATATGCTGAATCTAACTAAAGTGGGAAAGAGCCTTGAACATATCAGCACAGGAGAAAACTTCCTGAACAGAACACCAATGACTCACGCTCTAAGATGATCAATTGACAAATGAGACCTCATGAAACTGAAAAGCTTCTGTAAGGCAAAGGATACTGTCAATAGGGTGTGGAGAAAGAGTAACAGTCCTCCATTACTTGTAGGATTGCAAGTTCATACAACCACTTTGGAAAACAATCTGACTGTTCCTCAGAAAATTGAAAATAGTTCTACCTGAAGACCCAGCTATACCACTATTAGGCATATACCCAAAAGATGCTCCAACATATTACAAGGATATGTACTCCACTCTGTTCATACCAACCTTATTTATAGGAGCCAAAAGCTGGAAACAACTCAGATGCCCTTGAACAGAAGAATGCATACACAAAGTGTAGTATATTTACACAATAAAACACTACTCCTCTATTTAAAACAATGACCTCATGAACTTTGTAGGCAAATGAAAATATCATCCTGAGTAAGGTAACCCAGACCCCAAAGGGCATAAATGCTATGTCCTCACTGATAAGTGGATATTAGCCCAAAAGTTCAGAAAACCCAGGATACAACTCACAGACCATATGAAGCTTAACAAGAAGGAAGGCCAAAGTGTAGAGGCTTCCAACCCACTTAGAAGGAGGAACAAAATAATCACGGGAGCCAGAGGGAGGGAGGGACCTAGGCGGGAAAGGGGAGGTGAAAGAAAAAAAGGGGCAGGACCAGGTATGAGAAGAGACAGTAGAGAAGTCCAGAGGGCCAGGAGAATGAATAGAAATAAGTATCAGTGGGAGGTGGGGAACTTGGTGAAGCACTAGAAAGTCCCAGACACCAGGGATGCAAGAGGCTCCCAGGACCCAATGAGGATGACATTAGCTGAAATACCGGACAGCAAGAGAGAGAGAGAGAGAGAGAGAGAGAGAGAGAGAGAGAGAGAGAGAGAGAGAGAGAGAGAGAGAGAGAGAGAGAGAGAACCTGAAAAGACCACCTCCAGTAGATAGATATAGCACCCCAGTGGAGGGATGGAGCAACCCACCCATCTCAAAACTTTAACCCAGAATTGTAACTATCTAAAGGAAATGCAGGGACAAAAATGGAGCAGAGGCTGAAGGAAAGACCATTCAGAGACTGCCCCACTGTGTGATCCATTCATCTGAAGACACCAAACCCTGACACTATTGCTGATCACAAGATGTGCTTGTAGACAGGACCCTGGTAGGGTTGTCCTCTGTGAGGCTCTGCCAGTACCTGGCTAAGACAGATGCAGATACTTACAGGCAACAATTGGATTGAGCTCGGGCACCCCAATGGAAGAATTAGGGGAAGGGCTGAAGGAGCAGAAGGAGTTTGCAACTCCATAAGAAGAACAACAGAAGCAACTAACCAAATCCCTCAAAGTTCCCAAGTACTAAATCCAAAGAGTATACATGTGTTGGTCCATGGCCTCTGCTACATACGTAGCAGAGAACTGCCTTATCTGGCATCAATTGGGGGAAGGAGCTTGGTTCTGTAAAGGCTTGATGCCCCATAGAAAGGGGATGCTAAAGAGGTAAGGCAGGAATGGGAGCACCCTTTAAGAGACAAAGGGGAAGGGCATAAGGTTGTGGGTTCATGGAGGGTGACCAGGAAGGGGTATAACATTTGAAATGTAAACAAATACAAAGATTAATAAATAAAAATAGAGTAAGAGAAAAATTGAAAGAGTAAACAAAAACATAAATAACTCTCAAAGAAATCAATAAGAGCTGAGAAGGAACTTTACCACCATCTTTTGGCTCACATGTACAGGATATCTGCATACAGAGCCACAAACCTACAGATCCTCAAAGCCAGTGAGCCAATCCCATCATTCATGATAAAGCTGAGCAGTAGGAATATGCTCTGCTCTATGGTGAGGAGTTATTGTTACACTGAGCTCTGGGTCCAGGCAGCTTCTACAAGGAAGCAATTGTTAAATGTGTCTAGAGGGAGCCAGCTGTGGGGAAACTATTAATTAGCCACAGTCATTATATGCAGAGTAATTGGTGAACTCAATGGAGAAAATAGAGGAGTTGAAGTTATGTTCTCTTGATTTGGTAAGAAAAGCATACAAGGATTTTATTGCTCCCCCTGGACCAGAAAGAAGATTTTAGTAAGCCAATCATAGCTCCAACTAAAGAACTAAAATGGGGCGTTTACTGATTTAAGAAAGACCAACAAAACTGTCTTTGAAGGATGGGGCACCATCAGCTTCATGTGCTTATAAAGACTTTAGGTTTCTAAGATCACTAATATGAGCCCAGAAAATAGTAAAACTTGAACAACCAAAATGAATTTGTTCTTAATGTAGTCATTACAATTATTTAGATTAATTACTGAGTCAGATAGAAATCACATCTGAAGGTATTGCATACCATATCCTATTAAGAAGTACTAAACTGTCTCAAATTTTTCCTCACTAAAAATAAGGGAAGTGACTTTTAGCCAAGATGCCCAAGTGTGTAACAATGCTCATCAGCAATTTTTTACTTGATGCTCAATTTTTAAATAGTAATAATTCTTATTTTTTGAATTCTACTGTGTTTATATGCAGATTTGTTTCAGTTATTTGATTGAAAATTATTTTAAAAGACTCAGCCATTGAACAAAAGAGATAGTTCTGTTATAGCACACCTAGGTCTTATAGTCCCTAGCTTATTAGTTCATGTTAGATTTGTTGTTTTAAAATTGCTATAATTATTATATCTTGTTTAAAATTTTGCCTGAGTTTAATTTTTTGCTAAAAGGTGCATAGTTGTAGCCAGGCTGATGACAAAGGCTGAAAATACCAGCATTTAGGAGGATAAAGCAAGAAGGCTCAAATAAACCAATATCACATGATCTGTAATATCCTTAAGAGTATACCCAAAGAACTCTATGCCCAACTGTAAAGATACCTGCTCATTCATATTAATTGCTACTCTAGTCACAATAGTCAAAAGATGGAGAGCCTAGAAGTCCATCAATAGATGAGTGCACAATAAACATATGATAGCTATATTTACACCATGCGATCTTACTCAACTACAAATAAAATGAAATAAAATTGCAGGTAAATTGATAGAACTGGAAACAATTACTCTGAATGAAGTAACTCAGACACAGAATGACAACCATTACAACAATTTTTTTCACTTGTGGGTGTTAGCTTTGAATCTTCAAATATATGTGTCCAATTTTAGAATATACACAGAGGCCATGAAATTGCTAAGTGGTCATAGGGGTTGGGGAGTCTTCCAAGGGAAGCAAAATAGAATATACTAGTATTAAGGGTTAAATGGTTTTAAAAAAAAGCCTGAAGGGGTTAAATTGGAAAAGGATGGGAACAGCACAGTAGGGAAAGGAATATAGAGAAGGATAAATATCACTAACAACCTTTAAAATTTTATATATTCTAGAAAAGTCTACTACTGTAAAGGATACATATAGAGATATAAAAAGTAGCAAAATGAAGTTACCCAATAATGGGGCAATAATGCCCCCACAAAACACCAGAGATTAACATAAAAATTCCAGTGCTAGGAATGGGCTATTTCTTTTGAAGTTGTTAGCTAGAAGGTCTCATTGACCCCCCAAACAATTCAGACTATTATCAATGTTTTCGGATACTCTCCAGAAGTTGAAGTATGAGCCTGTTGGTGAAGATATCATATATTTCAGTCATAGACAACTGAGAAATTGTCTGGGTAGCTGTCATGGAACTAGGTGATGTGTAGGCTGCCGGGAAAGTAATCATAAATCTTACCTATCTGTGAGCTACAATAATGACTAGCCTGGACAGCCACATGTAACTGACAAGCCACACCCACTGTTGCAATAGTGGCATGAACATCTTGGAAGTAACTAACCACCTTCTGGTTGGATTTAAGTACCACTCCACAAGATTAAATCCATACCTGGGACTATTATTGGCTAAGAACTTATGGTTAGACAGGCATAGGCCCTAGGGAAGAATCTACTGCCATCATGCTGCTAAATGAATATAGTATTATACTGGCTCCTAATGACTTATCATAACACTCATTGATTAATGCATCTCTTGGTCCTCATCACAGAAGCCTCTGTTTTCAATAGATGAAAATTAATACACACAGAGGCCCACAACTGGCCTAGATAAAAAGAGAATGCAGAGTATTCATCTCTAAAGGAAACACAGATACTGTGCCCCCTACTTAGGGACCAGCCAGGAGTAGAAGATAGAAAAATTGAAGGGCCAGAGTTGGTAGATAACTACAGGAAAATAAAAAGTTTTCTGGGTACAACAGGGAGACTGCACATATGCTCTCCAAGCATGCATGACATCACATGTAAGGCCTGAGCAAACCACATGAAATCCATACAGAGACATGTAAGATAGGCATAAGACTCCATCAATGGTAATGGAGCTATTGGCAATTGTTAATTACTGGGAGAGGGAGGGTCAATTTTCTCTAAGGATGATGTCACTAGTAAGCCAATAACTGTCCTGTTGAAGACCATATATCTAAGAATATTTGAACAATAAGTGTCTTTACAGGAAAAAAAAGACACAGAGTTGAGAAATAGGGTGGAACTAGGAAGACATGCAGGATGCACATGATGTGCAATATACATGGCACAAAAATTTCAAAACTCTAAATTGTCAATTTTTTAACATGACCTCAAGTTGAAGCAACCCTGGGCTGAACAGAGATACCCTATCTCCCACACTAGCTGCATGCAATGGCACAGTTTGTAATTTTAGTCCTGGGGAGGTGGAGACAGAAGAATCTGTGGGACACTTTGGTCAGCTAGTCTATTCTATTTAGTAAATGCCGATGACCTGATCACACAAACAGTGTGATAGAAAGATATGGAGGCACGAACTGAAGCAAAAACTCTGAAGGAACTGGCTAGCTTAGCTGGCTTGCTTAGACAATTAAAGACTACCAACCCATGTGTGGTACTACCCCAAGTGGGCTTTCACATTAAGAATCAATCTAGAAAATGTCTCACAGACATGACCATTGGCCAATCTGATGGATGCCATTTCTCAGTTGAGATTCTCTCTTTCCAGGTGACTGGTCTGTGTCAGAGGACAGAAACTACCACATGTATGTGCATAGTGGTATGCACCCCTCTATCCCACACCACACATTCACATACATTCATATTCACATACAGATAAACATGTAAAGGAAATGTCAGATTACACACCCTGAGCTTCCTCTGTGGTTAGACATGGTCACTGCGTGAATTCCAGCCACAGGACTAGAAATGTGTGAAGAAGTGATGCTTCATCCAATCTGACAAACACAGTTTTAAAGACTTGGAGTGGTCCTTGTTCTCTTGTATGCCTTCTACTACATGCTTTCCCCCATATGTGGGGTCATCTTTAAAGCTTGCTGATAAGCCTGTATGAAAACTAATGGATGCCAAATGGACCCAAGTCTTTGAAAACTAGCTGGAAAATAACCTCCTGATCCCATTTCTCAGGGTGAACTTTGCTTTCTATAATATAAAGGTAATTGTGGCAAGCTTTGGGGCTCATCTAGTACAGACTTAGTATGTGCTAATAATCAGGGGCTCTAAAGCCATTACAGACCATGGCAGAGTGTGAAATAATTCATATAAATTAGTAATTAGCATGGCAATTAGGAGTGAGGCATGGATTCTAGACCTCTGTCACTTTAAGGTATAGGCACTACACTGCCACCTACTATCAATCTATGTCTTATCTATGTCTTAAATTGCAGAGGAAAGTTAATCACAAATAACAAAGTCAGGGAATCAAGCTGCCACAAATTGGCTGCCACATCCTAAAGGCATTTGGGGTGTGTGTTGTGGGGGAGGGGGGCACAGTTAAGAAAAAAAGGAAGAAATAGAGCAAAGGAGGAAAATGTGTAACTGGAGCTGGAAGATACTGGTCAAACAAATATTCTAAATCCGGTTTGGCTTCAAAGGGGTAGAAGAAAGTAAAGGGGCTTTGGCCAGTTGGAGGACAAAGCACTTCACACTTGATATCTTATTCTTCCCATACCACCCCGAAGGAAAGTATTATTTTCTCTATTTACACTTGAGCATCAATGTTCTGGGAAGCAAGAGATGATAGCACGTAAGCAACAAAGTTAGGATTCTCACCTGAGTTGGTCTGGTTCTAATGTTCTTCTTATTTCCGATGTAAGCATTTAAGCTGTGACTCTTCAGAGTCTATGCTAAAGTCAGGCCTAACCCTCTGCTTGTGGGACAGTGTGCCTGTGACTAAATAGCCATTAGTGAAAGTGTTGTATACAACTAAAACACTAAGAACATCTAAAATGACTCTTTGAAATGAAAACTAGGCTCAATCACAGCCCACTTTCAAGGGGGCCTGGTTTAAATGGCCAAATGCTACAGGAAAAGGCATTAAGGGAAGTTACCTTTCTGCTGGGCTTGCAAAACTTAGGCTCATGAATTCAAGAGAAGATTGTGGAGGAGAAAAGAGGGTTGGAGACTGCAGCCTCGGGAGCTTCATGCATCTCAGAGGCCAGGAGGTTGGCTTTTCCATTGTGCAATTAAAGCATTCTATCCAGCCTTGCTCCCAGTCCCTAATTAATCTGAAGTAATGAATCCAACTGCTCAAAAGCCTTTGCTGATTGGGATGCCTGCTGGCTAGGTCATTTCCCCCTCCCCTTTCTGACACCAAGCTCCCTCCACTATGCCAAGGCAAATGTTCTAGTTTTCTCTCTACAGCTGAGATAAACACTATGATCAAAAACAACTTGGGAAGAAAAGAGTTTATTTCATATTGTACAGTAGAGGCTATCGTTAAAGGTAGTCAGGGCAGGAACTCAAGACAGGAACTGAAGCAGAGGCCAGGGAGGAACACTGCTTACTGGCTTGCTTTTCAAGTTCATGTTCAGCAACCTTTCTTATATCTCCCAGGACCACCTGCCCAGGAGTGGCACAGCCCAGAGTGGGCTATACTCTTCCACACCAATCATTAAATAAATAAAATACTCCCACAGATTTGCACACAAGCTAATCTAAGAGCATCTACTCAGTTAACGTTGGCTTTTCGCATATGACTCCAGCTTGAGTCACATTGACAAAAATCTAACCAATACAGTAAGATAGTACAGGCTCTTTACTCTTGCAACCCTGACTCTGTATAAGGAAAAATGCCCAGTATACACAAGAAGTAACCTTCTGGGATTTAATTCACCAGTAGAAATTTCTACTCAGGTTACACAATTGCTCTAACTGAAAATTCTTGACTGGTCCAGGTTTTATTATTTACTTGGCTATTAGCAAGTGTGAGCCTAGACTTTTGTTTAGGAAGTTACTAACAACGCCTTCAGTTTGTACATCTGGAAAATCAAACTAATAGAACTTTCCCTGGAGTCATGGTGAAGAAAAAATAAATACAATAGAAATGCATCACATTTTTTTAAATAAAGAAGGCATAGTCAATTTGGATATTGGAGCATATCTTCCCAAGTTTAACCTCAAATTTGCCAGTGGGTGATTAAAAGCATAGAGTCTAAGAAACAAATGAAGGTTGAATGAGTCAAGAAGAAGGAATTTATAGACCAGAGACAAGATGGAAATGAAGGGTCTGGAGGGAGCCCATGACTGGGAAGCAGAGATGTTCATGAAAGGAAATGAACAGACCAGTGTGGTTTGAAGAAGAATGTCCCTCATAGGCTGACATATTTGAACTTTGTGTTCCCAGTTGGTGTACTGTTTGAGAAGGTGGGTGTGGCATTAATGGGGGTGAGTCTTTGAAAGCCTATTGCTTGCCCTACTTGAACTTTGTTCTCTACACTCTGTACTTGTGGTTCAAGAGGGGGAGTATGTATCCTGAGTGAGGTAACCAAATCACAAAAGAACACACATGATATGCATTCAGTGATAAGTGGATGTTAGTCCAGAAGTTTGGAATACCCAAGATACAACTCACAATCTATTATGGATTCTTTCCCGTTGGAAGCATAAGCCAAAATGAATTCATCTATAAGCTGCCTTGCCTGTGATGTTTTATCACTGCAAGAGAAAAATAACTGTCTTAGTTATAGTTTCATTGCTTTAAAGAGACACCATGACAAGACAACTTTTATAAAAAAATATTTAACTGGGGCTGGCTTACAGTTTCAGAGGTTCAATTCATTATCATTATGGCAGAAAACATGGCAGCATCCAGGCAGACATGCTGCTACAGGAGGAGCTAAGAGTTCTACATCTTTATAGGAAGGCAGTCTTCCAGGCAGTCAGTAGAAGGCTCTCTCCCACACTCAGTGGAGCTTGAGCACTAGGAGACCTCAAAACTCACCTTTATAGTGGCATACTTCATCCAACAAGGCCACACCTATTCCAACAAAGCCACACCTCCTAAAAATGTCATTTCCCATGGACCAAGCCTATTCAGACCACCACAGTAACTAATATAGTTCCTACAAGAAGTCAGATGGGAATGGGAAAGGAAAATGAAACAGAAACAGAGGAGGAAGATAGAAATGCCAGGACTCATTGTTCATCTGTCTCTAATTTCTTAGCCAGCCACAAATCACAAGACACACTGACTATAGGTGCTATCAAGCCAACTAGAGTCTTCAGAATTCATTATAGCATTAATATTTTTTTTTTTGCTTTCTTCTTTCTTGAAAAAAAAAAAGCCACCCTTCAACCATTTGGCCAATCTTTCTTTGCTCCTAAAATGGAGGGTATGATAATCAATACCTGGGGAAAGAAGTTGGTAGCATTGAATCAAGTAGCCAACTCAGGAAGTCAGTACTTCAGGGAACCTGCCTTATCATAGTTTTGTCCCCAAGGATGAAATTTGGAAATGGAGACATGATGCTTTTCCAGCAAAAGGAAGAGAAGGAATACAAAAGAGACAAAGGAATCTAGTTACCAATCCAAAATCTTAGATTTCCCTGATGGCAGAAACATGGGCCACCAAAGGTAAAAGTGTGATCCATTTGTTTTGAGTTGAATTCTAAGCAGAATAATGCTCCATGCTGGAATCCAGTTCAGGCCCTGGGAAGCCTAGTTCAGGCTGAATGCCTAAGACTGCCAGTGTCTGAGACAAGAAAAGCACACAGGGACAATGAAGGGGGCAGGCTTTGCTGCCATTGTGACTGGACACACTGTGCTCATTGCTCAAACTAGGACTCTGCCTGGTGACAGCACATCCCAGGGCTCTTCCCCTTCCTACCAGAAGAGGATATGCAACATAAGTTACTTTTATTAAGCCCACTGCCCTCTGTAGCTCTCTAATGCAAGCCATGGGTTATCTGCATCAGCACTTACAGTGCTTGAAATGAGAACTTAAGTCTCTTAAAATTCATCTGCCCTAAGAAAGAGATCATCTGAGTTCAGATACTATAAAGCACACTGGTAGGGATGGAGGTGTGGGGGGAATTTTGGCTCTCCTGGTGGCCCCAGTTCTCAAACCAACAGACAGATATCAAAGAATAGTGGCTGTTCCCTCATTTATTTAATAAATATGTATTGAGTGCCCCCTATGTGACAATGTTTCTGTCATATTGCTGATATGAAAAGGAGGCAAATTCCCTTCTCTCTGAGACCTGGGAAAGCAAATATTAAGGCAGGAATTGTAAAAGATTGTGAGTGACATGCTCAAGTGTATGAATGAGGAGAAATGAAGACATGTCATGATAGGCAAAACAAGAGAGTGATCCTAAAAAACTGCTTCATTTCAACGCTCACTTCACAAATGAGGAAAATGAGTCCTCTAAAGGGGAATTTAATGAGTTTAACTGAAGGCTGCTGATGTGAGTGGTTGAAGGTGTCTCCAGGAACAGGAGAGATCTTTTACTAAAACATCTGGAATGGGGCCAGAAGTGATTCTGATTTTTGGATTCTTTGACATCTTGGAATATTTGCATGCACATAATGAGATATCTTGGGGATGAGGCTCGAGAATAAGCTGAAGCTTTGTTTACATTTCATATATCCCTTGTACATGTGGGTAGAATACAATTTGGTGCAGTGTTTTCAGTGTGCCCACAATTTTTTTCTATGACATGCTAGTTGAGGTCAGGGATAGAATTTTCTACTTACAGCATTAAGTAGGAACACAAAAATTTGAAGTTTTGTAGAACACAGCATTTGCTTTGCAGATTCAGTGCTCAGTCTATGTTATGATCTGATTGCCAATCTAAGTCTTTGAGAACTAGAGAGTTTATTCAGAGTTTATATGTGAGGCTCATATCTTCCACAAAAACCTCCACAGATGACCTCAGCCTTAAGCATCAGCCCCTTTATGAGTTCTAAGCTCTTGGTTGACTGGAATGCTCAGATCTAGTACAGCAGACCCTGGATGAGAGTGTAGCAAGGCATAGCTCTCACATAGGAGCTTGAGCTCTCTACACCATGGCAACAACAGAAGCTTGAGCCTCTCAGATCTCAAACAGGCTCATTTCTCCCTATGAGAAATGATAATAGGTGATTGCCAGAATCCACAGAGACTTGAACTGTGAGAACTCACAGTTATCATGGGCTTAAGGCTAACCTTGGAGTTAACCTTGCTCCTAGACGAACACTCTAATCTTGAACCATCTGCTCCTGTGAGATGGGGCCCAGTTTGGGAATTCCTCAAGACTTAGCTTTAACTCAATTCCTTTGTCCATACCATCTCCTAGAACCAAGTGAATAGATGTCCTTCCATTGAATTCTCATATCTTTACATGCAGCTACCTGTTGCCTCTTACCTACCTTCCCCAGATCATTGCCAACCGAGACACTGTCATCTCTCCGAGACTTGTTTACCATTCTCCAACCTCAATTTCTTGTTTTGTTCTTGAAATACCTAGCTCATTGTCCTTCATTTATCCTCACCCATCAGTCTATTAATTTCAGATGCAAATTTTAACCAATTTTTTCCTTATTTATTTCCTCCAGTTACATATGATCTATCACAAGCTCCATCCATTCTTCAAAATCCCAGTTGTGAGTCTGTGTGGTCAGATAGCCATGGCTATGGCAAAATGCCTGAGATAAATACGACAAATGTTTTAAATCTTGCTCATGATTTCAGATTCTTCAGACCCAAATTAATTGGACGTGTGGTGAGGAAGAACATCATGATGGCAAAAGCATATGATATAGGTGACTACTTATATCACTGCAGCCAGAAATCAGAGACACAGGAAAGGACCAGGACCATGTACACCCTTCAAAGACATGCTTCCAATGATCATTTTCCTCTACATAACCACCACCCACTAATTTCTATCAGCTTCCAATAATAACATATATTACAAATTCTTCAATGACATTATTCATTGATCAAACCTGAGCTTTTCTGATCCAATCACTTTCAAAATGACTCACTTGAAACATCACACCAAGGATCAACCCTTGAACATGCAACATCTTGAGGGGAACACTTCACATCCAGACCACAAGTTTCATTAATCACATGAGCCACTGGGGCAAGACTATGCCAGAGTCTTCTTTGCAGTCTACCTGAGGATTCATATGTAATAGTTTACCAGTGGGGCTTTGAATGGTAAATAGGCACTGATATGTTGTCATAGTGACCATATGTCCCAGACAAGGGCATCCTGAATGGCCTGGCCAGTCCCAGCTACTGTATAGGTCTGATCATCCCATCTCTGTCAGCCCAGCCTACTCCTCTCTTCAAATTCTAAACTAAAGCTGAAAGTTTCAGCCCATACCTGTTCTCATCTCTGTTGCTCCGAAGTCACAGGGATGTAGTCAACACTGTAGGAAAATAAAAAATGAATAAGTACTGCTGCTCAGATTTAGCATTTCCCCCCAGGTTCCCACAATGTCCCACACTCCTCTCCTATTTGTCTTCTCATCTCCTCCCTCTTCCACCCCTTACCTACAAAGAAAAAAATAATAACAAATAGGAAGGCTAATTCTAAGTTAGTACAGTCCCAGCGTGTATCCTGGCCTGCCTCTAGTCCTGTTATTTTCTCCTGTGTCTGGCTTTGACAAGACTGATGACATTTACGTTTTCCAAAAGCTTCAATAAAAGGCACTTTAGCTGCAATCACCTCCATCTAATTTCCCCAGTCATTTTTTTTTTTTTTTTTTTTGCTTAAATCACACAACAGAACTGAGGCCTGAGCTGTTCTGACAAGTTGTCACCGAATGGGGATCAGCCCAAATGGGATGTCTTGAAAACCAAGGACAAAGGAGAGGAGGCAAGCAGACTAAGTGGCCTGAAAATGAAGTGGAATGCTAGAAAAAGGGAGGAGATTGCCAGGAGTCAGTGTGTTAGAGTTCTAAGAACAGGTGTCTGAGGAAGGTCTGGAGCCAAAACAAACAGAAAACGTGTTTCTTTCTCTAGAGAGGAAGCTAAAGAATACTGGGTCTAGAAGTGCCAATTGCCCCATTGAGTCTTCCAAGAGAGAACTTATCTGGAACACAAGAACCAAGCTTAGAGGAGGAAGCACAAGGAGACAGAATGGATGTCTCCCTTTTGTGACATGTTCTAGATAGCAAGGTAGCATTGTGGGGGGAACCAGAACCCATATTTTCTGCTCCTAAGTGCACAGTGGCTCAATGTCGAGGAAACACTAGATAAAACATTCCACCCATTTTTAAACAGATTTATTTGTTGGGGTTTATATACACCAAAAAGTAAGTATAAGTGTCTCAATCATTTTCACCAGGTAAAGTCATTCACAAAACCATCACTTGGGTCAAGTAAAAGAACTTGTTATGGCATCTTGTACAAATTTCTTGTAACCACCAGTATCAGGCCCATTTTAAAAACAGCAGGTTAGTTTTGCCCATTTTTCAAATTACTGTCAGCATGTGTGTGTGTGTGTGTGTGTGTGTGTGTGTGTGTGTGTGTGTGTAAGAGACAGAGACTGAAACAGAGAGAGAACTCTGTATGACTTATACTAATGGAATTCATTTTGTTTCATGGTTACATAGAATTCATTCACTTTTATACCATAATTATTTATTCTTCATGACATAATAGATATTTGGATTTTTCAGTTTGAAGATCTTTCCTCCAGAGAAGTGCTTCTCAGTCCTCCTGTTCTGGTTTGCTTCTCTGTTGCAGTGATAAAACACTGATCAAAAGCTCCTTGGGAAGAAAACAGACTTTTATTGCTGCTGTTAGTGTTCAGATTCTAGTCTATCACCAGCAAGGCAAGGCAAGAACTTGATGGCAGAAATTAAAGCAGAGACCATGGTAGAACAATGCTTACCAGACTACTTTTTTAATGGCTTTTTCAGATAGATGTCTTATATCCCCAGGACCACCTGCCCTGGTGGTCTTGCCTTAATGGGCTTGAACCCACACACACACACCATATCAATCATTCATCAAGAAAATGACCCACAGTCATCCCCACAGGACAGTCTAATGGAGGCAATTCCTCGGTTGAGGCTACTTCCCCTGGTGACAATAGCTTATGTAGAGTTAACAAATAGACCAGCACACCTTGTGATCAAACCCAGGACCTCATGTATGCTATGCAAGCAGTTGGCCTCTGAACTATACCCTAGCTTCAAGCTTAGAGCACATTCAAACAACACTTCCATAAAACAATCTTTTTATATTGGTGAACATGGTTACATTTCTGTTCCAGGTCACATGCAGGAGTAAAACTGCTGATCCATAGTTGTGGTTGGACAGCTCCCTTTGATACATAGTAGCTAGCCATTTTCAGAAGTGATCATATGAATTCATTCTTCTCCACAAAAGAGCAAGAGAGGTCAAGTTTCTAGCCATTCTCAACTACAAATGATGCTTGACTTCTGGCCCTTTGATGACTGTACATAGTTTGAATTCCCATTTCACTGATTAGTACAGGTTTGTACCCTTTTTCATACACTACTGACAATTGGGGTGGTTTGTCATGGCTTCTGCTTATTTTGTTTTTCTATTAACTTGTAGGAATTCTTTATCTTTTCTGGAAGTAAACCATTTGATGTTTATATCCAGGCCAAGGGTACAATGTGGTACCAAGAGAGCACCATGGCACCAACCTGAATTCCTCAGTCCTTTTCTTTCCCTTCTTGCAACTGTATTTTAGCCCTAGTGTTTCTCACCACTCACCATGATCAGTCCCAGCTTTCCTCCCCAGATCTACACATTGCTTATTCTCCTTAGCTTAAACAGCTTAGATGACCAGAGCCTAATATCCAGAGGGCATGCAGCATCAGTGACAAGCAAACTCTCCCAGGCCTGTGCGCTAGTCCTGGATCTCACTCTGACCCTAGTGTGGTGCCGAGGCTCACTCACATCTATGAGCTCAAAAGGAGTTGAAGATGGATACAGAGCTGAACTCTTCAGATGGTGTCAGAAGATACTGGCATCTCTGAGAATGAGAACATTCTGGGGGAACAGATGTATCAGTGGGAAAACTTTCATAGATCCCGGATGTTATTAGAAGAGATAGATTCGGAGGAATATTTGTTTCTAAAAGCAAAGGCTACAGGTCAGGATTGGATTTGGGCCAAGATCTCATTTCATTGCTGCACATAATGACTAGCCATTTGAGTAGGCTAAATATTGTCTTTGCTTTAAACTTTAAATTTCTCCCTAAGAGGAAACCCTCAATACCAAGCAAACTGCCCCCCCCCCCTTACTGTTACGTCCTTAAGAGGAAATTGATTTTCTGACTATGGGCCGCAAAACAGTTTTCTATGTCACGTGCCTGTATTGGGTTGGAAATGGAATACGAGGTGTATACCTTTGCTTCCATATCTGATTCTTTGGGCATGTGAATATTCTAGTAACTTAGAATGAAAAAACACTCCCATTTCTGAAAGAGATAGGCAGATAACCGTTATCTCTGCCAGTATTTCCAAGAGAGTGGTGCCTACCACCAGCTACTGAGCATCACTGCACATCAGGCATCCCACCAGGTGTTCTATGTTAACTACTCCTGCTAATCTCTTTGTCACCCCTGCTATAAATACTAATGTCACCACATCACATGGGTGCAAGGAAACGAGGGCCCAGAGAGCTTGAGCATGTCACTCAATATAATTCACTTACTCAGCAAGAGTAGGGCTCAGCCTCCCCTGCCTATTTCTAAAGTCCCTGGGTATAACAAGTAATCACATGTAATTAGTCTGTGCTATTATACTTTGACAGGTAAATGATGTCCTCTCACCTGCCCCTCTTATACCTATCCCGTGATAAGGTGTTTTCATATATATCAGCTCACCAGAGAACTACCTGCCAGGGTTGTCATTGAATCAATCAGAGCCTTCATTTTTTTAAGTTCTTCTAAACAAAGAGATTGTTATTAATAATGCCTAGAGAAAACTAGAGTTTATCCACAAGGATTGGACAAGTAGACTTTGGCAGATCTGAGCAAACATTTCCTCTGAAAGGACTTTCCTAAGCTGGATGTTCCATGTGACTAAAGATATCAGAATCTCAACTTATAGAAGGAAAAAATATATGAGAATCAAAGGGAAAGCAAGAGACCAGGTGCCCAACAGCTCAGCTCCAGGACTCTGTTTTCATAAGCATTTCATAAGAGAACATACTGAAAAATATAGTGATTTGTACATTTAAACTGTGTTTACCAAGCTGCTCTCATACCTTCAGTGGTATGAAAATTGAAGTGAGACCTGTTTGGGTCTAGAGTTTAGACTCTTCAGTGTTTTAAAGGTTAGGCAAATATTGCTATACCTAGCAGGATAACAATAAAATCAAAGTAGGCATGGACTGGAAAGACCATGTACAAAACCATGTAGAGGAGATGGAAGATGTCCTTGGATGGGCCATGCCTGAACTGTGAAGTCTAGAGAGATTTATAAGTCTCAAAGAGGATGGAAGAATGGCTTCTCCTAGACTACTTCTTGATCACTTGATGGACAGTACAGACCTTTATCTAGCAATATGTCCAAGTTAATCACACGTAGATAATGCTGCCTCCAGCTTCAGGAGCTTTGCAGACCCAGAGCCCATCCTGGGACCTATAGTACCCTCATTTTTAAGAGAAGGAAACAAGATGCACAAAGGTGTTTCCCAAGTTTTATAACTATCCTTGTAGAAGAAATACACAGTTAAGTCTGTGTTTGCTGTTTTCCACTGGGATACCAAATGCCTGCCTACCACTTACTTTCTATGGATTAAAGTGCACAGGTGTCCCTGTCCTCCATCACAAGCACTAACTGGAGGCCTCTCTAAAGGAAATAGAAACTATCCAAACCCGTGGATGGAAACAAAAGAGGCATGAACAAGTGGTCAAAAATAGTTTTAAAGAACCTAAGAATGGTATGAAACTGCCTCTTCCAGTAAGATAAAGCACTCCATCATTCTCACCAATTCCAAACATGCAGCCTGTTAGAGAAGAAGATGGCTACTTTTTCTTTACCCAGAGGATACCCAAAAGCCTTTCTCCCCAGCTTCTTGAGGTCAAGGACAGTGCTGAAAAACTCCCCTGAAACTCTCAAGTGCAGATGTGGAAGAAATTCCAGATGGTATTATCATGAGCCAAGTTCACAGGCATGGCAAGACCCAGTGGGGCTGAGTCCTAGAGGGAATTCTTCCATCTTCATCTCTGTTCCTGACTTAGCAGGAGCTTCTAAAAGCCCTTCAACAGCTGGCTGAAACCCAGAAGGTAATGAGCATGGATGGAGCCAAGCCTCTAGATGACTGTTAATTTGATTAATACCAAGTATCTATCATAATTATTGAAACATTTTGCTCTACTTTCACCCATCTTTGGCCCCAACCAACTTGACTTTCTGGCCCTCTGCTTCCATCTGGTTCAATCCCCACCGCCTCTTTCTTTCTTCACGGGGATGTTCAATTAATTTACTTCCAGCAAACAAAATCCACTATTGGGAGCTTTTGCTTTTGAAGTCTCAAGGCTGATTCCCTGCTGTCTTATAACCACTTCAACAGCCATGAGTCAAGAGAAAATCATTAGGTAGGAGAGCAACCCACTCCACTGCTCCCTCATGACCCAAGTGCACTTGCAGGCTTGCATGGCTGCAGAGCAATTGCAGGCACGTGTAGTTTGTGCAGGAAATCCAGAGGTGGGGCTTGGGGGTCTCTATTCAGAGGAATAGTGAGCTTGGGAAGCAGAAGTCTCATGATCTGTTTCCAGTCCAAAGCAAACAGTACAACACTCAGGATCCCTCCATGTTCAAGTGCACCCAAGTTCACCTCTAGTTAAAAATAGATATTTGGCTGGAGGTTTGCATTCTGAGAGCCCCAAGGGTCCAGGTTGGTTGACTCTGTTGGTCTTCCTGTGGAGTTTCTATCCCTTTGGAGCCCTCAATCCGTCCCCAAGGCTGGGAAGCAGCAGCTATTGGGACATAAAATGAATAAATAAAAATAAATCAATTAATTAAGAAAGTAGATACTTGGCTGGCCAACTTGTCTTATGGCAAGATTTACCTGTGAGCCTGAAAGGCCATAAAGACACCATCAATCTCTTTTCTTCATGTCTTTGGTACTTCCCTATCTCCTGCATAAAATTTGCCCCCCAAAGAGACAAGTTCAAAGCTTAGAGTACCCAGTGAAGCAACAACCCAGCTGTATAGTTAATGGCTTCCCACTGTGATTCTTCCCACAGGGAAGCAGTGACCTGTATGGCTGCTACTTCATGGCATCTTCTTGCCTCCATTGATTCTGCAGGTCATATAATGCCTCAATCACTCTATCTAGAAGGATATATACTCTTCTGTCTCCAGAAAGACAGTTCATGGTTATTTCTAATTATTCAGTGATCTGTAACCTGGGCCTTCCACCTAAAATACTCCTCATTTTCCCCCACCCCCCCCCCCAGCCCATGTTCAGTGAATAAGAGCATCCTTTTCCAACCTTTCCATATAGTAGTATTCAGACCTCTGTTTAGTTTCTCAGTCTCCTCTGTTATCTATTATGAATGGGCTCCTTGTGTTTTCCATCAAGTTATACTGTCTATAAATTATCAAGCTCTTATATGAAAATTAGCACTGCACAAGTTAGTATCATCAGTATTATATAAATATGGATTCACTCTCATGCCAAGTTTCCTTTAACTGTGGCAAGAAGCATTTATGTGACTTGCCCATTGTCACCCAGCTAGTATGACTGTGCTAGGATATAACCCAGGCCAGTCCACTCCATGTTCCCCTCATGATGGCACACAGTAAAAGTATTGCTTTTCTGTCCTTGTCAGAGCCTAGGACTGAGTGTTTTCTCGCTGGTTTTGCATCTACTTTCACCCCCTATTTGTGCCATCTTTGCTGCAAAAATGTTCTATCCCAAGCTCCACTTCTTGTCTCCTGAAAGTTTTGCCTAGGTTTCTTGGCTCTGGGGAAAAAATGTAAAATAAACCATCAACTCTCGTATATCTCAGATCTATCTTGTCACAAATGATAATAGTCCTGCACAGGTGTGTACCAGGACAGAGATCATTACACCTGAGGCATTAACCAATGCCCAGGGTTAATATATATGCAAGGCTTCCTGAAGATCTCTCTTTCTGATCCCTGCCAGGAGACTCTATTCCTGAAGACCTGCCCAATTCAACAGACATAAACAAGACTTGGATGCTTATGAAGTCCTACTGCCCAAATGTCAAGCTACCACTCAATTCTCCCACCTCATCCCTATTCTGAGCTGATGGCAATATCAGGCCGGATGGCACGTCCTCTCCATATGGGCCAGCCATATCCTGATGGCATCTGACTTGGTTCCATTGCATTCAGAGCCTTCCTTTTGTCATACTCATTCAAGGGCCAAGATCTTGAAGAGAGTTTCATCTGCCCTGCCTTCTTCCTGGCTGGGCTTCTACAAGTTCAGCCTAATTAAAAACACCCCATCCTGTAGCTTTTGCTAGTAAGAGCTTCTGACTGTTTCTCTCCCAAAGCTGCATCTCATTTCTTACCGGTACATCCTCCCTTTGGGCCCCTTTGGTTTTCTAGAGCCTATTAAAACAGCAGTGCCTGCCTTATTTACATGAAATGAGGGAACAATCCATGCAATTCCCTTCCTCTCCTGTCTTGAACAATTTACTCTTCCTCTTCCACACACCGTGTGCTTCTTGTCTCTCTCTCCATTGTTCTTTTCCCTCAGCTGGGATTTGAGTTTAAAATGTATATTGTCACTAGTCATCCTCTGCTACTCAGCTCTGGTGGCATTGGACAAAAGGAATTTCCTGTGTTTCTCACTTGGAGAGAGGTCACATAACTGCGGGTGTATAGCCCTCCCTCCACATAAGAGAGGAATTGAATTCTACTCAAGGGTAACAGATTCCTAATATAGAGATAAGGTGGACAGCCTAGAAATGGCTGTAGCTACAATGCACTAGTTTTTGCATTTATTCTCACAGTGGCTATGTTAAACACTGACACCTTTGGATTAATAAATACTATTGAATAAATGAGGGACGGGAATGGAAGGAAAGGGAGAAATGAGTGACAGTTACTTATATTGGCTGGTAAGAACTTGTTTCTACCACTTGCTTACTTGCCCAAGGCATCAGTCAGGAAAACTCTGGTCTGACTTAGAGAGGGACCCATGCCTCCAGGTTATAAATCTTAGCAATGATCTGTTCTAATCATTTATAGATCTTTGGTCTACAAGCACTCCTTATTAGAACTCACTAGCCTGACCTTCAGCAGACTATATGGCTATACAGCTTTTTAACTTGACATTCACTGCTCCACTTATACAACCCCAACGTTGGGTCTTTCCACCTCAGAGGAGTCATGCTCAGAAGCACAGTGCAGTGGAATACCACATAGACTGTGTCCTTGCCTTACCAGCAGCATCTTGGGAGCAAGAAAGAGCACCCATGGACCTGGATGCTCCAACTTGCTTGGCAATGCTTAAAGAGTCTTTAACACTATGTCTTTAACCCATCTGAACCACTTCAGACCTCAAGGCCAAATGGCAAGCTTTCTAACATGTAACAGATGCTACATCAGCATCATGCTATGTGACAAAATTGAGCCTGTATTCTTTCTGGATCCCTGATAAGAAAACCCATGGAGAGGAACTAACAGTGAGTTACAGGCAGTCAGGCCCTTAGGCTGGACTTCATGGGCTCCAATTCTTCTGTACCATGCCTTCCATGGCTATGCCAAGTGACGGTATTAACTATTCTCTATGGGACTCTGTTTTCTCATCTGTGACATGGGAACATTAGGAAAGCACAGTTGTGAGATGTCAAGATTTGAATAGGTATTTATGTTCTTAATAAGGCTCAGCTTAACTGCTGCATAAAGGTCACTCACTTGATTTTGTTATTACAGAAAGGATGAACTTGTACTCAGGAGAAAAGAGAATTTGAAGGAATCACCTTGGACAAACAATTGCAAGGACATATCTACATATCTCAGAGACTTAAGACATCTTATCAGCTAGTTAATGGGGAATGACAAGACACTGGAAGACTCAGGGAAACCCTGTTCTTTTGCTCTGGCACCAGGAACCTGGCTGTTGTGAAAGGGAGCCTCTGCTTCCGTAGGTCCTACTGGCATACTCTACCACAGTGGACATGCTGGCCCCGCTCATGCGTGCTTTCTCTGGGATTCGCCTGGACATAAGCCATCTTCCTGGGGTTGACTTCTCATACAGAGAAATATTTAGTTCTTTTCAGGGTGGCTTCAAGAACCAGCATCTTGTCATCTCAGCCCATAAACTCCCAGTCAAAGCCTCCTGTGAGCATATTAACACAAAGTCCAGGTGTGATGTGGGGTGGGGGGCACATTGAGCTGGAGAGGGAAGACCTCGTAGTCATAAGGGGAACGAGGCCACAGGGAAGGATGAAGGATCAGAATGCTGACTGAGACTGCTGCTTGTAGACCTACCTGCCTCGCACTATCCATTTTGCTCTGACTCTTTGCTCCATCACCCTCACATTCTCAGCTCTCCTAGGTTGATTCCCAAGCCCTCAGGCACACAATGAGATGCAGCCTTTGAAATGTGTACACCTCCAAGCAACAGCATTACACTGTGGCCCTTGATAAAAAAGAAAAAAAAAAGTACTGTCCCCAGGATCCCTGCCTCCTGTTGGGTCAGATATGGGATTTGCAGTGTTCTGGGAGCCAGTGCTGAGTGTCCACACCAGGGAGGCCAGGCATGGGTAAATTTAGGCAGAACATGCACCCTCATACTTGCAACTCAGACAGAAATGGGAGAGATCTGGTCCCTCTAAAGCTCGGTGTACCAAGCAAAAGCATTGACCCCCAAGTAAGGGCTCGGCCCCATTTTGTGGACAAAGTACACTTAATAGCTTTGAAAATGCGCAGCTGGAATAAAAATTGTTACCAAAGTGGGTTCTTCAAATTTTAGATAAAAGCAATTGCTGTGAAAGCTTCAGTCAATTGAGTCGTACCAAATGCAGCCCGATGACTTAATGCAGCTATGATAGAGTCAGGCACGGATGCTGGGAAAGGTCAAGGGGACAGTGGGTGTCTGGAAGCCAACAGCACCCTCTGTGTTTGCAGTCAGAAGAGAAGGGCAGGGGTGGGCAGAGAGAAGAGCTCCTCTGCTGTATTGAGAGTGAGGCAGTATGCTGCAAAAGGGTTTGCTAGAAAGCTCAGAGCATGCCCAACAGAGAGATTACTTGCTCACTCCTCTGAGACCATGCTGGCCTGCTCCAGGTAGGCTGTGTTCTCTTGTACCTGCTTGAACTCTAACACAATACCCTTGTCATACTAACTTTTACTAAGAGATTCCTAGAATAAGACACTGTTTTGCCTTAAGAAGCAGACAGATAGGAAGGTCAACACTCCACAAGCTGGAAAGGGTTGTTAAGGTACGCCTGGTGTCAGGGGAGTCTAGAGAGGCCAAATCTCAAAAGGCAGGATGGTGACTGAGTAAGGGACCAGTGTTCATTACAGGAAGAGAGGACAATACAAACAAAGGAGGGAGCCTCTAAAACATTTCAGACTCATGAAACTCCTTTGGTGGAATGAAGGATGTCAGCCATGATGAAGAGGGTGAAGGGGCTGAGAATAGTTACCCACAAAACTCAATTTCCATCACTGGAAAATAATCAAATGGATGTTCTGCCCACAAGGAAAAAGAGGGCTAAAAATGAGTCTGTCTCCCTCAACTTCTTGTTCTCAGGAGGGTGGAAACGGGAATATTTCCTTTTGACTTCCTTTGCAGTTTTCAAGAATTTTGCACCTTTTGATGGGAAAAGCAGTTCAGGGTTGTTGTGAGTGACAGTCCAGGATGAGAATGTCACCAGGTTCCAATAGCTGCAGCTGCATGACTCAGCAACAACTCTGTCCTGACCCTTGAACTGGAATAGATTTTGATAGGCCAGTTTGTTTATTAGACTATGAGAGTCTTAATGATCTCTACATCACACAATGCTGAGCCAGTCATCAGGAGTCAGATAAATAAAAGGGAGGAAGGACTAATTAACGAAGGAAAAAAATCAATGAGTCCAATGTTCCAAGAGGTGAGAGAACAGCCAATCACCACAGCTACAAAATGTAAATTTCACCAGAAACAGCATCGGCTAAATAATGATGTGTTTGCTCACGAAGATATAAAGGTACTCCTTACAAAATGTACCACAAGAAACCAGCAAATAGAGAGGCCTCATGATACTGTTTTTTTAACCTTCCTAATGCTATGGCCCTTTAATCCACTTCTTCATGTTGTGGTGAACCCTGACCATAATTTTTTTTGTTGCTGTTACTTCATAACTGTAATTCTGCTACTGTTTTAAATCATAATGTAAATACCAATGTTTTCAGATGATCTTAGGCAACCCCTGCAAGAGGGTTGTTCGACTCCCCAAACTGTTATGGCCCTCAGGTTGAGAACCACTGCCTTATGAGAAAGAACCCTGTAAATGATACAGTACAAAGAAGAGAACTGTACATGATGTATCTGTGGGGTGGATAGACATCAACGTAGCTAGTTCTTCTATGTCAGGGGTAAAGGGGAAGAGTTTATATGTACAGGCATTCCTGTCACCGGTACCGTATTTTTGCCTTATTGCATATGGGGAAACTGAGGCAAGGTACATGAATAAAATAAAGAAACACATGTCAGAAATAGTTGAACTGTCAACACAGCTGTCAGATTTTGGAGCCTGTGATCCTAACCACATAGTTCTGCTACTAAGACTATAGACAGGGGAAGGCATATAGATACTCATAGAAGCAGTGTGACCAGAGGTTAGTTGTTTCCAAGACAGTAAATCTGGTAGGCATAGAGACAAAACAGAGGCATAATACATTCAGGTGGCCCTCTTCCACTTGGGGAATATGTCCCAAGATCCACAGCAGGTCTCTAAAAGCAGTACTATTAAATCCCTACATCTACATCTAAATCCCTCTATTTTCCTTGCATGTATATACCTGTGATTAAGTGCAATTTATAAATTAAGCACAGCAAGAGATTATTATCAACAACTCATAGTGAAATAGGACAATGATAAAAATGCCCTGTAATAAAATACTCCTGTGGTTTAGAACCACTCTTTGTATGCCTGAGTTGGGGAAGATGTGTGTGCATGCATAAGCAAGCATGTAGAGGATACAGGCCAAACTTAGGAGTCATTTCTCTGGAACCATCTACCTAATATTTTTCTACTTGGTGTTTTTTATATTTTAAATATTTTCAGACTTCAGATAACTGTAAGAAACTAAAACCAAAGGAAGAGACAGAAGGAGTTTGGGGAAGTACTCTAGAGCTGCACGGAGACAAAAATAGACATTTAGGTGGATCTTATGGAGGCAGGTGTCAGCATCCCAACACAAGAACCATCAATTGTGTTTCATCAAAGTCAATCTTCATTGTAAGTTCATAGGGTCAGTTTACATGCTAAGCCAAGCTCAGTAGAGTTCTAATTGTGCAATGACCTCCAGTACCTGGAGCTGGACCACAAAACAAGCTGTTACACCCGAGACCAAAGCAGCCCACATTCCTTGTTTCTGAGGTTTGAAGCTATAGGAAGAGTAAGCCCTCCTAGAGAAGCAGGAAGGTCCAGGGGAATCTGCCTGGTGGCAAGATTTGCTCCACAGACCAATATGTGCTACCTGTGTGGTAGCACAGGGTAAGCTACCAGGGCCTCTGCTTGGGGCAGACCCATGTAATCTTCTCTCAGCATCCTTACCAAAAGATCAGAGGCAGCTTCCATCCCATCAGCCTCCTCTGGCATTCCTCCTTCATGAATCTACTTCCCACACACCTTTCAGGAAATAAAATCACTATGTTATGAGATTGGACAATCCCAGAATGGGGAGCTCACCCTGTATACCCATCTCCCTCATACCCTGATCCTGGCCATCTGCAAGTCAAGTGACTACTACATATGATATTACATGAATGCAACATGTGACTCATTTTCAATGCCATCACACAAGCTAAGGCTCATCTCACCACCTTTGTGTCTCAAAAACTAGTTAGCATGTCACTTTAGAATTCAAGGTATTTTGTAGCATTCAGAGGAATATTGTGGTGCAGACAGGGTAAGGTAATGCCATACTCTCATAGGGCAGGCTGCTTTCTTTTCAGTCTGTCCCTCACTCATCCTCCTTCTCCTCCCTCCCCTCTTCCTTCTCCACTCTTGTTCTCTCTTTCATCCTTTCTTTCTGCTACATAAAAACCCATATGTGTTTAATGTATACAGTTTGATGATTTTGGAGATGAGTTCACATATATGCTGCTATCAGTCTAAGCCATGAATGTATGCTTCAACTACAAAACTTTCTTCCCAATGACGTTGTTTCTAATTAGTTTGTGTATGTTAACATACAACAGAAATCTACTATTTTAGCATACTTGTTAAGTATATAGTGTAGTACTGTTAACTACAAACATTATGTTTTATGGGCCTGTAAGACTTTAGTAAATAAAAGATTTTCACCCTTATATGCTCTTGTTTTCTTATCCCCCAAACTTAAAAACCTGCATTTCACTCTATGCACCTGTGAATTTGTCTAGGTTAGCCATGTCTGGAATTTAACAGTATCCCCTGGGTATAATAGTATAATAGTATCATCTGGGTTCATTCTCATTATTAAAGTGCAGGATTTAAATATATATACACACACACACACACACACACACACACACACACACATATATATATATATATATATATATATATATATATATATATATATTACATGTTCTTTATGAATCCATCTAGTTATACATCTAGGTTGTTTCTATATCTGGCCAAATAAAAGTAATGGTGCAATGGACATATGGACATGATAGTGCAAAAAATTAACAAGATTGATTTCATTTTGTCTCCTTCAGCTCTATGAGGTTCCAGGATCCACCTCTCCTCCAGAGGTGTCTAGGTGTTGTCAGTACACTGGCTTGGTGACATCCAAAACTGGTGGGGTCTGGAGTCCACCTTTTCCCTCTGGGACATCAGACATCACTGTGTGCAACGCCAGGAGAGCTGAAGTAGAGTCTAGGACAAACACCATGGTTCGGGGTTTTCTCCTTTCTCTCTCTCAGGGTTTTCAGACAAGGCTGCACACCAGGCTCGAAGGATGAAGCAGAGTCCTGAGAATGAGCTGGGGGTGCCTTTTTGAGGATCTTAGTGTTGAAGCTCTTTTAAGAAAAGGCCTTCTCTGGAGATCTTTAAAGCAGCTTTCTGAGACAATCCTAGCTTATGGTACATTTCTTTATTGGGGTGGATTAGAGTACATATGCTTTTGAGGTGGGTAGGCCAAGGGTTATATAGTTTTGGCAAAGGGAGGGGGAATATCCAGGGTAGGAAAAGGTCATTGGTTGAAGGCTTATGGTACTGATAATGCTCTATTTGCATGGGGATGAATTCCAGATGCTGGGCTACGAGAATAACTACCTGAGACCTTCTGGTGGGGGTCTCCAGGTTAGGTGCTCTAAGGCAGACACAGAAACAGTGAAGGAGTTAGTTAAGTTCCTGATGGTCTCAAGTTTTAATATTTCAAACATTGCTATGCCTTGCCAGTTCCATACCAGTTCTTCTATTGGCATGATCCACATGCCCCACAGCTCTGCAGTAAAGTTTCCAGATTATATGGTAATTCTATTTTTAATATTTAAAGGGATTTCACTGTTTTTCAAAATGACTGTAGCCACTTACCCTCTGTTCATTTTGCTGTTTTTCTGTGCTTTTTATAATGACTTTCTTTTATTTTTAATTACATTCTATTTATATGTGTAAGGGTTTGTGACCATGAGCATAGTGCCTACAGAGGCCAGAAAAGTGCATAGGCTACCCTTCTGAGCTGCAGATATAAGAACTGAGAATTAAACTCCAGTCTTCTTCAAAGGCAGCAAGTGCCCTTGATCACTAAGCCATTTCTCCAACCCCAGGACGGTCTTTATAAAATGGAGTCTTTACAGATGTTCCTAACAAGATGATAAGTTATCATGGGGAAAAATGTGTCCCCTTTGACCCTTTTTACCATTCAGAGTTGATATTCTGCCCGATATCTACACTGAGCTACCTGAGATTATATGAGCTGCCAGGGTGCTGATCTTCTGGGATGGCAGGTAGAATAAACCATGTGCTACTTAAGAGGCCGAGGAATAGACCAGTAGGCAACACTGACTGGTCATTGAGTAAGCATAAGGATCTGAATTTTAAGCCCCAGGACCCTTGTGTTAGACATGGCTGTGCCTTCTGTAAATGCCATCTTTTCTGAGAGACAGAAACAGGAGGATTTCTGAGCCTTTCTGCCTTCCAGTCTACCTCTAGGTTTAGTGAAAGACTCTGTCTCAAGGGAATGAGAGGAAGAATGATAGAGCAGAACACTCAACCTCATCCTCTGGCCTCTTCATGCATGAACAGGGATGTGCACATGCACACACAGATAGCAGGCAGCAGGCATGAACAGGGATGCACCACACACACACACACACACACACACACACATACACCAAACACAAATATGGTCTTACCAGCTAAGCCTCAGGAAAAATCTCTATTCATTTGTCAGATAAGATTAAAATAATTAATAGCATGACTTAGTAAAATCAAGCAAATATATATTCATATATGCATGAATATCTTTGTCAATGAAGTTAAAATGTTAGACAAACTCTACCTAGAAATATATCTGTAGATTCATCTATCACAAATGGACATGTTAAGACCTAAGAAATACCATGAAGGGTATTCAATTATTTATATTTTTGATCCATTAATAAAGAATGTTAGGCACTATTTCATTTTTAAACTAATGTTGCTTATTTCTTTCATATGGATTTTGTATCATTAACATATATAATATGGTATTACAAATCATATGCTAACTCCTGTGAATGAAACCACTAGTATCAGTCTAAAGATGAACTACTACCTAAAATGTTATATTATCCTACATGAAAAATGATATTCATAGATGACACATGATATAAATAATCTGACAAATAAGATTGTATAGACTTACATCAGCTACTTTCCTTGTTGCTGTGACAAAATACCTGCTAAAGAGCAGTTTAAGTGTAGATTTGTTCATTTTGCCTCATGGTTTGAGCTACATGCCATCATAGTATAGAAGACATGGTGACAAGACTGTGATATGGCTGGTCACACTGTGTTACAGTCAGGGAAGACAGTGGCAAATTGTGGCCCTCAATTCTCCATCTATTTTATGCAGCCCAGGAATCCCAGTCTGTAGGATGGTAACACCAACATTCAGGATGGGTCTTTTTTCTTCAGTTAAATCTCTGAAAATGCCCTCACAGAGGCATTTATCCAGAGGTGTGTTTTCCAGGGAACCCAAAACCCTTCCAAAGATAACAGTCAAGATTAACTATCACAGTGTTTTATACAGATTATATAGAATATTGTATATATATACTGATTGTTCTTGGGACAATGATCCCTATGTCATGTCATGTCCTCACTCACTTCCTGTGGCTCCTTTCTCTAAGATCCTTCCAGATCAGCACACAGCAATGTATAGGCCTCACTTTTACCCAAGAGGATCCAAACATCACTTCTGAGAACAGTTGAGTGATTTAGAGAAAGAGAGGAACAAAATGGCAGCCACCAGGAAAACAAAGTCAACCCTTCTATTTCATCACTAAATGAATATAATAGTAACCTGTCAAGTTCAGATACAGGGCACACTAGAACCCTTGGCCATGAGCTTCAGGAATAAAATCAGTAAAAATAAGTAACACTTACAGTCTCTGCTACCTGTTGCAGAAGACAAGGAAGATGGGAGAAGATGATTTTGTAACCTTCAAGATTTGGTGCTTAAAAATATGTTGGGTAGATGCATCTAGAATAGCTCCAGAGATAAAGGAGGTAAAAGATAGTGAATTCATGATATCATAGTGGGGGGAAAAAAGGATAGGGAAAGTCTGGCTAAAAAAAAGCCAACTTTCCTGAGTCATCCTGGAGTTACAGTAACAAAGAAGTCTCCACAGCTGTGAGGAGATGAATGTATTTCCAAGCATGAGGCTGTCTGAGAATTCTGCTTATGGAAGCAGGTAATGCTTGATACTGCTGCTATGGAGTATGTTTATACTCAGTCAGCTTCTAAATACAGTTATGTGGTAAGATATCTTTTCAGTATTTCAACTATCCCCATGAGTGCTTGGAAAGGGGGTAAAGATGTGCCAAATGGCAATACTCCATAAAACTAATTACCTGGGAAATTATGTAGGGAAAATGCAGCTATACAGGTGTTCTGAATAGTGAATAAGTCAGGACAAGCCCTGCATTTATGAGCTATAAATGAAAATATTGACTATACAGTGTCTATTAGCCTTGTGGCTCAACATTCAAAATCACTATTTAAATGCATCCTCAGCACCTCGGTGCCACAAGCCATCGTGATTAGGCCATGCCACCAACCCTATTCCATTCCATCCCAAGTGAGAATTTAGATTTGATCTGTGTGGCCTTCTTCCCCTATTCAGATAAATCCTTAGGAGCCCGGCTTCTGGCGACTCTCAGACAAAGCTCCAGACTGTTCACTCCCACAAGTGGATCTCTAGTGCCAAGTCTGTGGGTTATGTTTTCTCCTTCCACAAAGATAACAGCATGCAATCAATAAAAGATATGGGAAGTCATTATACCAAATAAAAAGGGATGAGCTATATGATAAGAAATACAAACATATATTAAAATAAGTCTTCAAATCCTCCTCTTCTTATGACTCTTGGCTGCTTATCACCTATGCATATCTCAATGATGTCACCAAGGAAGAAGGACTACAGGAAACCCCAGCTCCACCATGATACACACAGATAACTACTGTCATGCAATCTCTTTATTGTCTTTCCTGTCATTGTCTGTGCTCCATGCTCTAATAATGGATGCAGTTCTTCTTGCTCATGCCTATAATTGCCATAGTTTTTCTCTCAACTATATCATATGTTTACTCTCTGTGGACTTCTTCCCTATTTGGTGGAGGGGGATGGAGGGAGGGAGACAGACAAACAGAGATAAGGAAAGGGCAGGAGCAGGGGGAAGGAGAGAAAGATAGTGTGTGTGTGTGTGTGTGTGTGTGTGTGTGTGTGTGTGTGCCCGGACATGCATCTGTGCTATAGTATATATATGATATACACCCTGCAGTGATCCCAAATCTATGTCATGATTCAATGACAAAGGTAACAGTATCCAAATTCCTAGACTGAATTATGCAAAATGATTAACATCTTTAGCCTCAAAACCCAAACTCTGGAATGCTTCAAACTTTGCTTCCAATTTTTATTTATTCATTTTTTTGTGGCTAACATGACACAATATTGGAAAATTCCACACTTGACCTCAAATAATGAGTCACATCTAAAATGAAGGGTCAGTAAACTATTGTATCAAATTATTTCCAGAAAATATGTGTATATGAAGCATATATGAAACATACATGAACTTCTAATTTTACTTAATAAAGAATCAAGAACTTTATATTTTTAAAAGCAATTTCTGTATTTCTGTGTCCTCAAATTCAACATGACCAAATTAAAGTTTCAGATTCTAGCTCACCAAGACTAGTATCTCTCCTTCACCTCGGTCAATGACAACCCTTCCCATTTTATTACTCTGTTCCAAAGCTTTAGAGTCAATGTTATTCTTCATTTCGCATATCATATCCAGTACGTCAGGCCTTCTTCTGCCTCTACAATATACCCAAAATCTAAATATTTTACACAGTCTCTACTGCTAACCTCTCTCTCTCCAAGCCAACAGAATGTCCTCCACATACTGCAATAGTTTCCTGACTGGTGTCTTGGTTCCTCCTTGGTAAGAGGACTGGAAAATGGCCCATTAGTAGCAGTACTTGAACAAGCAAGAAGTCCTGAATTTGAATCCTAGTGCTTCCATTAAAAATAGATGAATATGATCACATATGCACTTAAACTCCAGTTTAGACAGGATCTCTATGGCTTGTTGGCTGCCAACCTAGCTTCAGGTTCCTTGAGATACCCTGTGTCAATGGAAAAATGTAGAAGGTAACAGAGTACATAAGTACATAAGTACAAGCACTATACACACACACACACACACACACACACCTCAAAAGAAACAAGAAAATTATATGGTGAATATTGTACTAAACATGAACAGACATTCTTCTTGTAGTAATTATTTCATAAACAACAAAATGCAAAAATTCTGCACACAATATTTGCAATACATTAGGTACATACATAGTCTAGGGGTTACTTAAAGAATCTGCAAGCTTTATGTAGATAAGGTGCAAACACCACACCATTGAATGTAAGTGTTGAACACATATAGGTTACAGCATCTCTAAGGATTCTTAGAACTGACTGTGCAAATACTAAGGAATGCCTGTATGTTATCTGTTTACTTTCTTGTGGTATCAATTTCCAGGACTAGACTATAAATCCAGGGAAAACAGAAAGTTTTGCCCTTTTGTGAGGTTTGCTTTTTATTAATTGATTTAGCCATAATACCTACAACCTATGGTCAGGAGTGCCAAAAGTACCTGTGGTCAAATATACTTATTAAGCGAATCACTGGGTGAGCATGTAGTCTTCAAACATAGCCTGCAGTGTAAAACAGCAAAGTAATCATGTCTCAAATAGAAAGTACCTACTAAAGAAGGCCCAGTGTAGGGAACAGAAGAAAATGAGAAAATATGTCTCAAGTGCAACAAAAACAAGAGAGGACTTTGGCAGTTTAGGATAAAAGAAGTAGGAACTGCAGGAAAAAATACAGCAGCTAAGCTGCATGCCACATTTGATTGAGTACTGTAGAAAATCATTCAGTGTTTTAACAAATAAGCTAGATAGCAATCTTCTAATAGAAAAGGGGAAAATAGCAGGTGTTAGGGATGTATGTGACCCAATTATTTTATGCATAAAAAAACATAAAATTGGATTTCACATATTCTTTGTTTATAAAATATATTTGCATTCTCTTCCTGAAAAATAAGTACTTAAAGCATTCTCCAGGCCACTGGATTCGATAATGGGAAAATGGTAGGGAGATGGGGAAATCAAAAGCCCTATGATAAGCATTGAAACCAAGTAGAAATCTAAATAATTTTGTGTGAAGTGTGGTTGTAAAATTGATGAACAATACAAATAGAATACGAAACAGGAAACAGAAAGACATAAGGAGTAAGAAATGCTGGTTAAGAAAGTCAAAGGTTTTACAATGGCTTAGCTCTTAAATAGTAATAGATATAAAAATGTTTTCTAAAGCTTGAAGATATCTAATACTCTTAATTAAAAACAGAATATTAACTCTAAAATGGGAGGTTTTCAAATTTGTGAGGTATAGTAAATTATGAAATGTGTTTCACAAAAGTGCAATTAAAATGACTATGAGGCACAAAGTTTAATAACATCTATTAATACCAAAATTATTTATACGCCCTTCAAATCTCTAGTATTCTTATTTGTCATTTAATTTATTTGAGCAAAGACTAAAAATACTTATTGAAATATCCCACCATGGTTGTGGCCTTGTGACACAACATAATTTATGCATTTTTTATGTGTATTCTAGGTCATTTCTGTGAAGTAATTTATGTTGAAAAAGAGAGAGTATTTGACTCACCTCTCACTTCACAAAAAAGGTGACCATGGACGAAGGTAAAGGATGGAGCCTCAACAGGAAAAAAAATTAAGGTTTCATCTGGGAAAACAAGATATTAGAAGTTAAGGAAAGAGGTTTGGGAAAGTACAGATACACAAGGTTAGGGGTGAGGGAAGTATAGGAGAAAAATAAGTCCTGGTGGGAAGTCCAGGAAAGATTACCTCATGATGCTCAAAGAAAGACTTACAACCAGAGCTGAGTACAAGTACTAAATGCCAACCTGTTTGGGATAAGAGGCATATCCTGCCCAATGGCAGGCCTGAAGAGAGTGACGGTGATCACAGCAACAGCCAAGCCTTCCCAAACAAGAGGGAATTCTCTGACAGCCTCCTCCAGGCTCCATCCACACCATCAGCTCTCCTGGTCACAATCAGAAGTATGTTGCTCTTGAACTACAGATCCTCATCAACCTCCACAGTTGTTAGTCCATCCTTTATATTAATGTATGCATATTAACATACATATATAACATATAGTATGTATCTTAATTAGGTCTATATTATCAGATAAAACTTGATGGCCAAAAGTAACTTAGAGAACAATTGGTTTATTTCACTTACACTTCCATATCACAGTTCTTTGGCAAAGGAAGTCAAGACAGGAACTCAAGGCAGAAACCTGGAGGCAGAAACTGATGCAGAGGCCATGAAGGAACTCTGCTTACTTTTTTTGTTATAGCATCTAGGATCACTAGCCCTGAGACCTCCCACATCAATCATCAACCAAGAAGAGGACCTAGAGACAAGCCAAAGCCAAATCTCTATTTTCTTGAATAAGAGTATTTCTTCACAGATGACCCTAGTTCCTGCTGAGTTGACATAAAAACTTGCCAGCAGTGCGTGTGTGTGTGTGTGTGTGTGTGTGTGTGTGTGTGTGTGTGTGTGTTGTACCAGTATATATTGCAGGCAGGTCTCCCTTGTAGGTTTCTGAATTTGTACCTGAGTATTACTGCTGCTTTTTTTCTCCTCCACTAGTTTGCAAAGTTCCTTCAATGTCATAAACACAACTCAATAGAAGTAAACTGTCTAGTTGGTACTAATTTCTCCATGTTCAATGATGTAAGTAATCTGAGTCTTCAGCAATAGGACCTGACTATCAGGTTGTTGGGAGTAGGCAATAGATTTGTCAATAGACCATGATATTTTCTGGGCAAAAGGGGGATCTTATCTGTATAATGGAATAGGAAAGGGAATAAAGATTCCATACTTGAGTCCCAACAAAGTGTTGGGACTGAAGGTCCCTGGTAGAGAGTAGTTCTGTGAATTAGAAAGGAATAGAAGTGGGCTATAAGGAAAGGTTGAAGGGAAGGAACCGAGAGACTATTTCATGAAAATGTAGAGATGAAACCTAAATCTCAATGGAAATGTCAGAATGTTCAAGATGCCAGGATCATGAGATGTCCATCGGGAAAGACACAGGCACAGAACTGGATGCAAATAGAGAGCATATGCCTGTATGTAAACAGAACTGGAGTGGTTGTGCCTCTCAAGTCCTTTAGAGTCCAAATGATTTCATCACGAACCCCAGATATCAGCTTTAGAACTACTAGCTTTTGTGTTTTCTGCGATGAATTTTTATCTTGCTATGGTCCACTCATTTATTGCTATGCCCTCTTTTCTCCCCATTGAAATGGAAATGCTTACTGAATGCTGCTGTATACTGGAACTATGTGATTTCTTTTCTGACGTTATAGGGGCTTACAGTTAGGAAATAACCTTGACTCTCCAGAGAGGCCTGGATGATGGCATGTTAGAGAATGCTGAAACTGTTGAAGACTACAGGAACTTTGTAACTTGGTTTGAACACATTTGGCACTGAGACCATCATGATCTTAAGAGATAAGAAGGGAAATGATATGTTGATGGTTTATATCAATTATCAACTTAATAGTACCTGGAGTCACCTTTAAGACAGGTCTCTAAGCATATCTGCGAGGAATTTTTTATATTGGGCTCACTGAGGTGGTTATGTGTATGACACCATACTACGGGCTAGCAGAATAAAAGCACTCATCTCTTCCTGTTTCCTGGTTGTGGATATGATGTGACTACCAGCCCTATACTCTACCTACCATAACGTTCCTGCCATGATGGACTGTTCTCTGGAACTGTGAGCCAAAAGAAACTCTCTTAAGTTGCTTTTGTTACAGCAATGAAAGAATTAAGAAATACATGGGGGAGATAGAACTAATTAATTTTAAAAAAACCATACTCATGAAACATCTCCAGATTGAAGGAACCTAGAAATCTAGGGGGGCTATGTGCACCTGGGGTTCCCAGGCATGCTCCTCTTGTTATAAAAGACATTATTGGGACTATTAACAAAGATGACTTTCTGTGTAAAAACTGATGTAGGTTGTTAGTGCTGGATGACAATCTTTTCCCATGTATTAGAAAGTATTTTAAAATGAAAAGTTAACAAAACCATACATCAGTGACTTATCAGTGCAGATTTAGAATATAAAGAGAAGCCATTCTTCACAATGCGTCAAATTTTACATATATATTTGATATTGTGGATATGGTGCCAAAGCCAGCAAGCACTACAAAGACAAACATTAAAAGACTTCAACCCACATGCAACCTGATCTAAGCTTGTCACACTTACCCACACAGTGAGTGCTGCTAGTCTCAGCTCCAGATGGCCTCCAGGGTGGAGGAGGTACTAAAAGCAGCCACTGACAGCCAGCACTCAACTCTTCTGTTTTGGCTCAGAAAGCAACCACAGAAAATGCTTAAACAAACAAGTGTGGCCGCACTTGTGGACACAGCCTATACTCTGCATACTTTGAATAAGGGCTGTGAGTGAGTTACTTTTCCATCACTATGGGAGAGTGTCCAACAGTCCCAATTAAATGGAGCAAAGCCTTAGTTCAGATCATAACTTCAGCTGTTTCCAACCCATCATGGAAGGCCTGAAAGAGTGGCTCAGTTCATGAGAGCAGAACGTGGGAGACTGTTCAGATCACAATGGCAGACAAGGAGGCTAAGAGAAGAGCAGGAGCCTTTAAAGTCTCACCTCATAATAACCCACTTTAGCCCCATCTTCTAAAAGCACCCTAGCCTTCCAAAATGGTGCTACCATCTGGGAATAGGAATTCAAAGAATTCAAAGAGTGGGGCACATTTCAGGTTTAAACTGTAAGAAGGTGTTTCTTTATTGCCCAATTAAGTGTGCCGCCAAACCCTCAAAGATCCAGGCTGCTTATTTTCCTTCTCAGGTCTAGAAATCTCTCCTCATGTTTTGATCATCAAATATGCCGTTCCTGGCTAATTTTATATCTCCCACCTGAAGAAACGGATATCGGTACTATTATTTATCTGTGTTGCTACTTCTTTGAAACGTGTGCACATTTAAACAGTGGAGGGCTTCTTGCCTTCATAGTTCCCTAGGATATACTGCTGTATTTAATGCTGTTGACATCATTCCATATGATGCTGCATTGTTTACGTGCTGCTCTGAACACCAGCTTCCAATAACTCTCAGAGCTGTTACAAGTGCCTCGCTGAGGATGATCATAAATGCAAATCTTCCTGGAGTATACAGGAAAATGTAAATGTTAGCTCATTTTCTGGCCGTCTTAGATTTACAATTGGAATTTTGTAACATAAGTGGAAATGTGTATCTTTCAAGCTATATCTCCTCTTGAACTTTGGAGTCATAATTACTGAGTTCCTGGTACTCAATCTGCTCTTTTGGAGTGTTTCCTGTATGCCCACCTTCCTATGCTGCTACCTGGGTGGAAGTCAGGCAAGGGGCCATGATCAGGGTGGGAGAAGCATTTTTCTTCACAGCAGGAATGCCTAGAACTCATTAGACCAGCTTTAAAACCAAAAGGCAGAGCACAGTGTAAGCACATAACACAGAGAAAGAGAACATCACCAAGGAGACTACGGAGGAAGGCAGCACAGCTAACAGCTGCCCACCGTTTGGCCTTCCTAACACATGGATCAGTGAGGAGTGGCAATGTGGCCTGGGTACCAACATCAGTGCAAAAGATGCCTGCCAAGATACCTTTTGTCTAAATATACTATGGGATAGAGGCAGTACCACAGACAGAATATGTTTGAACTGGAGTTACCATGAGGCTTAACCCCAAGAGCTAGAAATGAGCCAAGGTAAATTGGAACCATATATTCACTCTTTGACATGCATAGTAGATGTCTATAGACCATATATCAGCCTTGTAGCTCCTGTGCCTCAATCCTAGAAATGACATACTAGGCAGAGGAAAAAAGGCATCTACTAGGATATTCTCTCTGGTATACGGAAACCCTGGAGAAGTGTGAGTCCTATATCTATTCATTGTATCACTCCAAACTTATGTTTGAGAAAATGGGTTCGATCACCCCAAAGAGGAGATAAAATTCTTGGGTCTATTTGGGTCCTGACCCAGGCTTGCAGCAGCCAGCCTAGACTGTATTGCCAGCCCCAACAGAGACGAAGGGGCCAGCTTTCTAAGCCTATATATCAGTCTTTGTCACATCCCAAGGAAATTATCACAAAATATAGGACAAATTGAATTATAAGAGACAGACCAGCACCATTGGGTGCCAGGGGTTGAAGTTATTAATTCCTGCCTAGAAAAAACTGAGATTAGCTGAGTGAATTTAAGCTGAGCCTTTAAGCAGAGATGACCTGTGAACATCTGACTACAGTCAGCAGAGGAGCTACATGCTGGAGGAACAGGCAATGACTTCCCTTTGAGAAAAGGAAGGGTGAATAGTGAACCTATGTGGCCATTTGGGGGTCAGAAGTACATCAGCCCACGAATACTAGAAAATTCCGGGAAGGACTAAACATTGCATTAAGAAGGTGTCTGAGAAACACTGAAGGGAGAAAATAATTTGAGGGCAAAGAGTTCATCAGAGAATGGCAGAGGCAAAATGAGATGTCAGTTATGTGTCATGAAGAAAACATTCTGAGAAATGCATCATTGGGTGACTTTGTCATTGTGCAAACACCATAGACTATGCTTAACGTATATAATATAGCCAACTACACACATAGACATAGCCTAGCTGTGTGTGCGTACACATATGTCTGTGTTTGCATAAATAAACTTGCGTATATTTATGAACATCTCCTATTATATTTTCATCATGGCCCTAGGTATAATAAAATAAAAATATGAGTAAAATGAGATTTATGATGTGATCAATAAATGTAATAAAAGACTGAAAGGATGGATCTGTGGGTGAAGGGGCTTGCCACCAAGACTCATGACCCAAATTTCATCCCCAGACCCCACAGAGTGGAATGTGAGAACCAGTTCCCACAGGTTTTTCTCTGACTGTCACACATGCTCTGTGGCTTGCAGACACAATCCATGAATAAATGCAATAAAACATTGTAGAAGATACCAAGTCAACATGTAATGCTTAAGGCTGTTGCCAGTCTAGCATGACATATGACATACTGTTTTAAACTAAACTGTTCCTTTAAAAGTAGGCACATACTTAAATACTAAAAAAAAAAAAAAATGTATAGTATAGTAATCACATAAGCAGCAACACAATTATCATTATATTATGCACTATACACAGTTGTGTGTGCTACACTTAAGGACAACTGTCAGTGAATGGGTTTATTACACCACTGTTCCCATGATACACACAAGTGATGTTTCTCTGGGTGATGGTGTTTTGAAGACTGGTGTCACCAGGTTCCATTGTAATTCAATAAGGCTGCTGTTCTATACCATTGTGGTACACACTGTGATGTCTTTGAAGTGCCATTTTAGAAACAATGCAACTCTATCCTTTACTAACATCACAGGTGTGGCAGTAAGTCCTTGAAAGTACTAAATAGGTCAAAGAATAGAATGGATCTTCACTGAGCATACAGGCAATAGAGAGTGAGCGCATTTGAAACAGAAAGAAAGAAAGAAAGAAAGAAAGAAAGAAAGAAAGAAAGAAAGAAAGAAAGAAAGAAAGAAAGAAAGAAAGAAAGAAAGAAGGAAAGAAAGAAAGGAAGGAAGGAAGGAAGGAAGGAAGGAAGGAAGGAAGGAAGGAAGGAAGGAAGGAAGGAAGGAAGGAAGGAAGGAGTGTAATTTTCGGGTTTCTTTGTAAATTCATTTGTTCCATTTGATATTTTCCTGGCAGCTGTCTTATGAGAGGTCACATGTCGTCTTTCTGGAAGCTGTCGTCTTGTGAAAAGATGCTTTGCTGAAGCAGATGCTTGTGCAGGTACATGCTGTTTAGAGAGAGGATAAGTAGGAGCACACAAACAATGAAAGAACACTCTTGCATTGCTTTGCCTTGCAACACTTTACTGGTATTCACTGGTCTTCACTAGTTGTCACTTTGTAGAGAAAAGCACACCAAAGAGTTTCTTGTGGCATTCCTGCTGATTCTTGTCACTTCTGCTGACTTGTGATGATTCGACAGAACATTGTAGTTTCTTCTGGAACAAGCCACTGTTACAGATTCATATTTGGTGTCTGCTATAGGACTGGTCTGCTGATATACTGGCAACAAAGAATGCAATTGCCCCTAAAGAACTACTTCTAAACAGGTCCACAACCCCCCTTTCCTATAAACCTTTCATTGCTCTTAGTACAAGCCTCCATGACCTCATAACTCTTACATTCTGCTTTTCTAAAAAAAAAAAAAAAAAAAAAAAAAAAAAAAAAAAAAAAAACAAAACAAAACAGAACCACATGGATGCTGCCAACTTCTGCTATTGACTCCAGAATCAGCAAGAATCTCTCAGCTGCAGTGGCCTCTGCTTTTTCTGTGGCTTAAGCCCAGGAATATACTCTACTAGGAGATTCTCCCAGAGGACAGCACCACCACCTCCTGCAGCAGCAGCATCTTAGACAGCACACACCTTTCAAAGGAGAGTTGGGAGGGGGGGTGTGCATCCTTACACCTTGCAGCTTTCAATAAGAAAGGCCTCGCCCATAGTACATCTTTCCTGTTCTAGTGCACACTGCGGAAGTTCACAGGTCACTTTGAATGCACTAACCTCTCGAACAATTATAGCTGAGTGGTCTGCACTTAACTTGTTGCACTTCTTCCAACACACTCGTGCTCCCCACACTTACCATTTTTCAACCCCATAGTTTGTTCCTGATTCTCAGAAGAAACCTAGACTAAAACGGCAAGCAGACTACAATCTGAAGGCTCTGCTGTCTTGGAAAGTCATCTCCCAAACAAGCCACCCCACTCCTTCTGGATTTGGCCTCACTCAAATACTAGACCATGAGCAGATTCTCAGCCAGAATGTAGCATGAGCAGCCTCGAGTTTGGTTGCCAGTGATGCTCTTCACCCCGTACATCAGAGGCTCCATGAAGTCAGTCTGTACTGTATTCAGCTCTAATAGCATTCTGATATTCCACAACCCCACTAAAATCAACAGTTAAGAGACTCATTCTAGAGCTCCTACATTCATACCTACAAACTTGTTCACGTTCTTTCAACACACTAATTTCAATTATTTTTATATTAGTCACTTTTCTCATTGCCATAATGCATACCTGCCAGAAAAGCTTAAAGGAAGAAGGATTTCTTTTTGACTCAAGGGTTCAGAAAGTTCTATTCAGCACTGCAGGCACATCAGCAGGCCTTAGTCTACCGACTTGTAGAAGATAGTTCATGTGGGAAGCAGCCCAGGAATCTAAGAGCATTAGACAGAGCCAGATAGGCAAAGTCTTTAAAGGTTGACCCTGAATGATCTATTTTCAACAACTAGGTCCCACCTCCTAGGCTTCAAGATCTTCAAATATCACCACAACCAGGAGATGGAGTATTCAGAACAGGAACCTGAAAGAAACTTGTCAGATTCACACCAAGCCAACATTCCTCCTGTGTATGGTGTCCCTGGGTTAGGCTACTAGAAACCATCCCTTGAATCCAAGCCCATGGGAATTATCCAAATGAGTCCATTCTAAACAACGCCCTCCCTTGTCTTCCTTTTTCCGTGGCAATCACAGGTATGGCTCTAGTCTACACTTCCTTCTGAGCCTTCTTGGGTCACCTTGCCAATGGCTGATGCAACCTCTGTGGCCTTGCCTGGCATGTATGACAACTCCTCTTTAGGACCTAGAAGTGTACTAAGCATATTCCTCCTAAGACTATGTCTCCGTCCTTCCTGTGGCCACATCAACTTTACCATATCTAACATATAAATTCCCAGAGCAACAACTATTCTAATTCATTACTAAATAAGCACCTACTCTCGTGCTTAATGAGCCATTCCGTGCAGTGTTTAGACGGGCTCGGTGGAATTATGGAGTATCCTATCATTAAACTGGGAAATTAGCAAGAAGAATGAAGTTGAAGGTCGAGGCAGTATGGCTGCTAGATGGGGTACTGGGTCTGGGGGCCTCTGGCTAGTGAGGAATCTCTTTAGAAAGGAAGTGGAAGGGGGTGGCAGTATGTGGTGACTCTGGACATAGGTTCTCTGAGGGTGAAACCCTGATCTCCCCTTTCAAGCTGTTTCTCTCAAAACAGGAGAAGTGGGTCTGACGATCCCATCTAAATGAAAACAGGCAAGAGTGCAAGCATTAAGTGTAACATTCTGCAGAGCATTCAGTATAACAACTTGTAAGCACTTGCTCAGTAGTGGGCTTCCTACTCCTTTCAAATGAAAATTAGCTAAGAGTAGCCCCTACACTGGAGACTGCTGCAGTCTGGAAACTGCTCAGCCTAGTAACTTGTGATCACATGATATGATCTCTGCATTGGTGAAAACAGAAGTGGACATTTCTCCACACAGCACAGACCTCTGTGTGTGGATTCCAGCCAGCAATATCCAGAAGTGAGAGTGACCTAGGGAGTGGGAAGGCTCACTGACCAGAGCACCTGGCATAGTCTTCACTCTAGGAATTCCCATTTAAGGTCTAGAAGCACTGAGTGCTTCCTGTCCATCCTAGATTCCATCCTAGGAAAGTTGTCCTTCCCAGTCAAACTGCTACAGCTGAACCACCATTCTACATCCTCCACATTGGATTTGATTCCATAGATTGCTTGCCCTAAAAGGTTGAAATTACAGTGTTCATATTGCGATAAAAGTCCTTGCCTTAGCGCTCCTGTTATTTGTTAAAATGCGTAATAGCCGTCTCTAAGAACCTGGCATTAGAGATAGAGGGGGCACACTGGGCCCTGACTGCCAGCAGTAATTGATTCATCTCTGAGTTAGGAAAGGTGGCTGTGTGTCTTGAGTATAAGGTCCCAGAATTGGGGATGGAAGGAAGGGTTATGAATTTGTACATTGTGACAAATTACCTATCCAAAGAATACAAAAAGGGCCCTGCCAAACCTAAGTGTCAGAGAGACATTACACATGCAGCCCATTTGCAGCCATTTGACCAGGATGACACTCAGGAATGGCTGTCATCAGAGTAGCCTATCTCCCATCTCCCTCAGAATGGGTCTACCTGGTTTGCTGTATCCATATCGCAACATGGACACTCTTTGGAAAGTAATCTGATGCACTAAACTCCCCATCAAACTGCTTAATTCTGTCATGTCTCATTAAGAAGTGTAGCTTACTAATAATCAAATTTCAATTTTGGAGCTCAAGAGTTCAGATTTTGTCCTTACCAAGAAGGAAACCTCTGAGATGTTATCCAACCCTATGTGGTCAGCCCTAAATGCATATAAATATGAGCAACACTTAACTGACTTAGCAGTAGATGTGTGTTTGTGCATGCCTCTGTGTGTGTGTGTGTGTGTGTGTGTGTAGGACATGAAGTTCAAAGAGAGTTGGTGTGATGCTGGAGGAGCTGCAGAAGGGAAAATGTGGGTGGGAATAATGCAAATATTCATGTATGAAATGATCACAAAAATTATTAAGCAAGCATAAAAAGTGAGTTCGGGAGAGATTTTGGAGCAGGAGCAGACTAGCCATCCAAAACAACTCAGACCCCCTAGCTGAGAGTGCTCAATACTCAACCCCCTTGGTTTATTTATCCAACTCTGCTCCCCACAGGGCCTGAGCAGAAGCAAAAATCAAGTCTGCTTGGAAGAAGGAAGGGTGGTTTATATTTTTAGAGTTCAGTGCAAGATCCCCCTTCACCCTCAACCAACAGAACTACTAGAATGTCAATGATGTGAAGGACACCATTTCAGGTCAAGGATCCCAAGCAAGCTTACTGCTCACCTGAGATCTAGCTGTGCACCGAACGATCTGCAGAACCATGCGTATGGGTTCCTCCCAAGTGTGCAAGACTAGGAAGCTCTCATCTTCCAACATGGGATGCCGAGAGCTGGGAGTACACCAGCAATGCTTTGCTTGCCCCACGTTCTCCCTGAAACTCGTTTAGTAGAGAATCAAGTAGTCAACATTTCCGTCCCCCTGCTTTCCCTGCTAACTGGCATGACTTAAGTACTAAGGGCAAGTCAGGGGTGCTCAAAAGGAAACAAAAGAAGAATTCCAAAAGAGCTCTGAGCACAAAGACAGCTTTAAAAGACAGCATTCGTGGCTCATCCTTTTTAGTAACTGGGTGACTCACCCACGTCCACATAAAGCAGAGAACCTTAATGTTACAGCCTGCTTTGAAGAAGAGCTGCCTCTGTTGAGTTCAAAGAGAATAAAAAACTAGGTCAGTTGCCCAGGGTTTTTCAAGAAGAAAAAGGAAACACACACACACACACACACACACACACACACGTTTTCAATGAAGCCACCATTGTCTTGGTTCCTAACCAAATAAAATAAATAAACTAGTAGGTTTTGAATTTATATCAAAGTAGAAGCCTGAATGCCCAAGAAACACGAGTTATTTAAGCTGCTTGTGCTGTAACTCCCTCCCTGTTTCCCTCTGGCTCAGTGTGTGGGAACATTCTCAGCCTAAGGAACAGGAAGAGGGAGGATCATTTCCTGATGTGCTGGTGTCAGCCTCCATCTTCCCTCAGGGCCAGTCCTGGGACATGGTTACTCATAGAAACAGCAACTAATCTCTTTTTGTCCCTTATCCATGCACTTACACGTCAAATGCTCATATTCTGACTTAGGAGGCAGTTCTATTTCAAAACCACTCTGGGACTCAGAGGAAGCACACCCCTGTGGATGGTGACCATGTTCTCATGAGAAGCCTCAGGTCAGTCACTGGCTTCAGAGTGTCTCACTTCTGTCCATTTTGCAATTAGGTTGAAAGCAAGATAATTTTCCTACATTGGCCAAGGACCTGCTAACCGTCATGACTTAAAAACAGAATCTGGGGTCTAAGTTGATCTTCTTCCTGCTCAGATTCTTTCTACATGACTCTAGGTCCATTCCTGGAGTCACCTAGTTGGTGGCATCCATATCCAGCTGCATGAATCAACTCTCTAGCACATTTCTTTCCCATTACTTGCATCCAGTAGAATTTCCCCATGGGTTACCTCTCACTAGATTTTGAGCTTCCGGGATGGAAATGATAACATCTGACTAATGTTTTAAATTAAACTGTCTTTCCTGAACTAGAGGCCAAAAGATTAAATGCAGGTGATCCCTATAAGACCATCTAAGAGCATAGGAAAGTACTCATCTGCCCCCAAATTCCCCCATGTTCACCAGAGAGCAAGTTTGTTGAGTCCATGAATACACAGCTTAGCTAGTCCTCCATATTTTGCAACAATGCCAAATCTACTTGGCCATGGAGAACCTTCTGCCTCACTGACATGTTTCTGGTCCCTGAGCTCTTGCAATCAGATGAGGTTCCATCAGAAACCAGTATGTTCCAGGAAGAAGTCAATAAAGGATCTTCAATCAACCTGGGAATGTATTGGAAACTAGTATTGACAGGAAGTCAGAATTGCCATGGGGCATGAGAAAACTTAAGGGAAAGACCAGTGCCGTCTGAACCAGGCAAGTTCATAGAAAAGCAGCCCCTCCCAGAAACTGTGTGTAGAGAAAGGTAGACTGGACTTAGCACTATCCCCGCAGAATGCAGTCAGATAGGTCAGTCTCTAGAACAGAGAGGCAGAGCCAGTATGGCAGGAGTGCCTTTCCTTCTAAGGACTCTGAGATGTACAGTGATGATGACGTGCCTGTCCATGCTATCACCTGGAGCTTCTAAAGTCAGTTATTTTGTCCCCATGTCACCATTGCCTAATGAATGGCACTGAGGCTTATGGATGACAATGACAGTTCTCATCTGAAATGACGCAAATCGATGCTATTTTATTAAATAACTACTATGTGGCATACAATTGCAATCAGATAAATGAAATATTTTGCTGTCCAAGATTTCCAAATTCATGATTTGGTTGGCAAAATAAGTGGTTGTGTTGAGAAGAAAATAATAGCTCCTATTCTGTGTTTGGAGCCCACTCAGGTAGTCACATCTAATAGAAAAGCAATGGACTTGGGTCAAGCCATCTGCTATAGTTTGGATAAGTTTTTCCCTAAGACCCAAGTATCAAAGACTTGGTCAAAGCTTGGAAAAAATGAAAGGAAACAGAAGATTCTAAATGGTGAGACATGATGGGAGATTTTACATCATTGCTCTCTGAGGAGATTATGTGATTCTGTCTCTTCTTGATTGCTTCCTGGCCACCAGAAGGTGGGCAGCTTCCTCTTCTGTGCATCCCTACCTTGATGTGATGCTTCATCACAGGCACAAAAGCTACAAAGTCAAATGACAATGGACTAAAACCTCCAAATCTGTGAACCAAAGCAAACCTATTATCTTCTTAAGTTGATTACCTCAGGCATGTTGTTACAGTAACAGAAAACCTACAAGTGCACCACTGGAATCTCTTCCTGGCTTTGTCACCCCCCTGATGTGTAACCTGACACTGCATTTCTCCTCAGGGCACCAACTCCTTTAGAAGAAGAAGCAGACCCCAGTGACCTCTAGAAGTAGGCCCTCTGCTTCTGTGAACCTCTCAATGGCAGACAGAGAATCTGTCTGGTTCTGAATCTGGGTGGTCCTGAGTTCCACAGAGCAATATGGTCTGCTGTGGTCAGAGAGGCTCCAGTGAGGGAATGTGTGTTAATCTGAGCACAGAAGAAGTGTATATGGGAAGGGCTGCTGCCAAATGGGCTGCTACCAGCCAAGTTGCAAGTGCCAGATGGATCTTGTCCAAACAAAGGGGCAGCAGGCCACAGCTCCGAAGAGGTATAAAACTAGGCCACAGGTAACAGGAGCATCTGTGGGGGCTGGCAGAAGGGAAGTGGTTGTCACAGGCAGATGCTATGTACAACCGAAACCCAAAATGTTTTTTCCCTCCCTTAGCTAAACTGGAAAAATGAGACCCTCAGAAATCAGATAAGAGCCAATTCCAGGTAGTTAACTCAGGAATCAAGTGCCCTCTAGCTGTGTTTCTAAACCACTTAACAGGTTAAGTTACTCTCTAGCTTATAAGACTTCCAAGGGTCCCTCTGCCTGTGGGAATAAGTCTAAACCCCTTAGTGTGACTCAATCCAATCCAATCTCTCACAGTAAGGCCTGCCAATGCTGCACCGGGCAAGTTGCTGGCTGGCTATACTCACTGTTACCCGGATGAACCTCTGTCTATACCAAGGTTGCTCATTCACCCAGAGACTTACAAGGCACTTATTGAGCACTGACGACTATATGTTCTATCTCGTGTCCTAGTTTGAATATGAAACGTCCCTCACAGTCTTATATGTTAATGACTGCATTTCCAGCTGGGGATGCTATTTTGGGAGGTGGGCTTGATTTCTCAAGTCTTACTTTTTCCAGTTTAGCTGACTGGGGAAAAAAACAAGTTTGGGGCTCCAGGGAGAGGCAGGTTCTTAATTTGACAGGAACACACTCTGGTGCTTGTGACTCCCAGCCTCACTATGCCCAGTTCCTGTAGCTAAAGAAAGTAGATTCCAGAGTATCAAGCCTTTGAAAGTAATGATTCATCCCCAGTCCCCTCCATTCCCTCTGCTTCCTGTCTGCCATGAACTGAGGCATCTCTCAGCTGTGTACTTCTGCCATCGCAGTGTTCTGTCCAAGTGAATGAGGCCAAGCAACCTGGAACTGAGCCCCATGAGTCATGAGCCAAGTAAGTCATATCTCCTTTAAAAAGAAAGAAGAGAGATGGAGGTAGATGATTCACTCAGTAAAGACCTTGCTGTGCAAGCAAGGAGAGCCTGAGTGTGGATCCTCCACACCCACACAAACAGCCAGGCATAGTATAGGCATCTACAATCCTCTCTCTGGGGAAGTAGAACAAGAAGATCCCTGCAGCTTGCAAACCAGCTAGTCTTGTCCAGGCAATAATATCCAGGCTTAGTGAGAGATTTTGTCTCCAAAAGAAATAATGTAAAGTAAGCCAGGGAGGGTAGGCACTTATAGCCAAGTCTGAGTCTGATCCCAAGGTCTACATGGTAGAAGGATAGACTTCCATATTTTGTCCTTTGACCTTCACGTGAGCACTATGCCACATGTACTTACACACACATCAACAAAGATGAAGAAAGAGAGAAAGAGAGAAAGAAAGAGAGAAAGAAAGAGAGAAAGAAAGAGAGAAAGAAAGAAAGAAAGAAAGAAAGAAAGAAAGAAAGAAAGAAAGAAAGAAAGAAAGAAAGAAAGGAAGGAAGGAAGGAAGGAAGAAAAAGAAAGAGAAAATAAAAGAGAGAAAAGAAAGAAAGAAAGAACAAAAGAAAGAAAGAAAGAAAGAAAGAAAGAGAAAGAAAGAACAAAAGAAAGAAAGAGAGAAAGAGAAAGAAAAAAGAAAGAAAGAAAGTGAAAGACACAAAGTGAAATAATAAATAATAAGTATAAAAATAATGAGAGAAGTAGAGGGAGGTAGTTGGCATTTGCCTCTGGCCACTATACACATGCTCATACAGGCATTCACACTCATATATGCATGTGTGCACACACACATACACACACATGTGCACACACTCAGGAACACATGCATGTTCATATAAAAAATGAGGAAGAACAACCCACAGTTCTTCTTTTTCAAGTGCCTTTATCACGGCTACAGAAAAGTAACACGTGTGGCCCAGCTCCTCTGGCGAGCAGGTAAGTTACTAGCCCCATATTCCAGTCACTTCAAGCCTGGAGAACTTATCTAAGTCTGTTTCGTGTTGTTGAAACAGAATACCAGAACCTAGGTAATTTTAGTAGGCTGGGAAGTTCATGAGCCTGGATTCAGCATCTGGCAAAGGCCTTCCTGCTACATCACAGCATGGCAGAGGTCTTCATGGGAAAATACAGGCTACTATATGGAGAGGGGATGGAAGGCTTAGCCCAGTGTGTCAGGCTAGGAAAACTGTATAAAGTCTCATGACTCTGTCAAGCAATGGTGGAGGGAGCTGGGTAAGTAAAGAGGACTTCCTAGTCAGAAGAACAGCAGATGGGTTCCCACTTTGAAACTAGATCTGGAGAGGTGAAGACACCAGCCTTCTTAGGTCAACTACCATGGAATATGCTGGAGTCTTCTTGGTAGAGAACATATTTGTTGATCTGAAGGCAGTACAGCACCACTGGGGTTGTAAGCATGAAATGGCATAATTGTATGTTGACCTGGTGTATTGAATATGGAATGAGAGGAAACAGTCTTTCTTTGGTACTGATTTCCAATCCCTCTCTCCTTCAACCATATGGTCTGTTTCCCTTCCCAGAGCCCATGTGTTGTGTGGGTCTTCCTCAGACTACCTCATAGATAGCAAACTTCTGCTTTAACAGATGCTAATTGTGTGTTATGCATTTCTGCTCTTGCCTCCTCCAGGTCATGATAACTTCTCTCAGGCACCACAGCACTAGATTTTTGTGTGTATTTGCTTGGTCTGGTCTGGTCTGGTCTGGTCTGGTTTGGTTTGGTTTATTCTGTCCTTGTGCCCTTGAGGCAAATCAAAGAGCTTGGACCCCTGCAGATGGTCAATAATGGTTTATTAGCAACTAAATAAATGAGTGAAATACTAAAATTGCAAAATTCATCTCCAGCTGGCCTGTACTTTCTTCTTGTTGGTAGCTCTTCAAAATAAATATCGAATGTTGTGGGGGCCCAAGATTCTGCAATAAGGAGAGACAGAACAGCCCAGGTTCCATTCAGGTCTACTTCAAATAGACAAAGTCACATATGACTTATATATATTTTTGCCTTTGAGCTATGCAAGTCTTGTTTTTATATCTGATAACCCCAGGGGCCTGCTACTTAGTGGAGTCTATCAACTGTGATGTAAATGGATCACATAAATGAAAGTTCAACCCCTTTAGAAACCTTTCCTGGGATGGGGAGCTGTCCACCTATGACTAATAAACCTGCTTTTTGTAACTTCACATAACTTGTAAGCAAGGCTATTCTGTGTCTTTGGGCCCAGATAAACTTATAACCAACCCACAGTGACTTTGTTTCATACAAAACTCTAAGGGTGCCTCTCCTTCTGGTGGGTGGCCTGTCTTTGGAACTATTTCTCACCAAAAAAAGAATAGTCTGTGAAATAAGCCAAGCACAAATATATGAACACCACCCCATAGCACTTATACACGAAGTCTTCTCGTCAACCTTAGAGGCAGAGAGTAAGATGTGGCCAAGGTCTGGTAGTCTAGAAAACACAGGAGATGTGAGTCAAAGGTTACAAAATTTCATTTAAAGAGGGAAAATGAATTTTCAAAAAATCCATTATACAATGCTATAGTTAATAATGATGACATAGTCTTGAAAAATTGCTAATAAAGATTGGTTATGCTCCCATCACAGGAAAACAGTTAAGTTCCACAGCTGTGAGGGTATTCGTTAGCTTAATTTAGCATTTCACAATGTATTCACAATGCAAAGCTTTATGTGACACACCACAAATCTATACGATTTTTATTTGTCAATTTGAAGAAAAGAAGAAAAAAAATTTTAATCTCAGAGACTGAGAGAGATGTTTTCATCCTTGCATGATTCCCCTTGCAAGCAAGAGCCTGATGACCCAATAAGAAAGCCTGGTTTCCAAAGCAATGGAGGGCTCATGCAGGAATAGACAGTTTTTAAGTTGATTTTTTTTTCTACTCAAACACAAAGAAAATAATTTACAGTGTTTCTCATATTTCTTGGTGAATACATTTAGGTTAAAAGGGAGGGTTAGGAGTGGAGCTTTTTCTAAGTACCTGTGACAAGAAAGACAAAACAAGAGACCACTTCAGTGCTTTCTCTGGAGTCCACGTTCAAGGCCAGCATCATTTGACATTTGGGGTTTTTTCATCTCCATGCACAGGACCAAAAAATACCCAATAGTGTGAGTGTTGCAGGTTTACCTACACAGGCAAGAGGGAACACCCACGAAATTTACATTCCTGGTTGTACACAGTGTTTTCCAATCACAGGATGTGATGTTGATGAAAGACAGTTAATTCAATTTCTACGAAGAAATTGATTAATGGACTGGATTAAAAAGAAGTCCCTTGTGTCCACAGCCGTTGCCAGGCATACCAATTCTGTTATCTGGCCTGGTTTTCTCCTTCTCTTCTTGCCTGACACTTTGACAATATATACTCGGCCACAGTGGGAAGAGGGAGATAGGAGGGGAGGAAAGATGAGAAGCCAAAGATTAAGGATGGAAGTCACCTCAATATTTAGTTAGTTCTATTAATATTTTGAAAAACAAAAAAAGGGCTCTTCATGGAACATGCTGACCTTGGGATGACCCTCAGGATTGACAGCTATTCTGGAAGGATTCCACAAGAAGTTCCCACGGACCCCATATTTCCTCCAGAGAAAAGAGGAGTCTTTTGCATTGTGTAAAGTGAATGAATGAGGGGGGTCCCAGCCACCTTGAAATGCCACTTGTAAGGCCTAGGGTGGGCCTCAACTTCTCTGTCCTTGTCACATACAGAGCTCTTCCCCAAGAAAAATCTTTTATTTGATTTATGTGGAGTTAGGAGGGGTGTTCATTTGTGTTTCGGTGCATAGATATACGTGCATATGTATCCTGTAAAGGCTGAAAGATGAAAACCACTCCTCAAGAGATAGACACCGTGCTTTTTGTGATAGGGCCTCTTTCATTAGTAACTGACTGCCCAGCAAGGACCAGGTCGATCTATCTCTGACCAAGGAAAGGTCGACCTTTCCCTGCAACAGCATTAAAAGCACAGTCCACTATGCCTGTCTTTTAATGTAGGTGCTGAGGATTGAACTCAGGTCATCATGCTTGCATAATAAGCATTTACCAACTGAGCTATCTCCCAACCCCAACCCCAGCCTGCACTTTAGAGAAACTAGGACTGCATTTCCAAATTCCAGGTAGCTCCATTTCGATACGCCCCTGCCAGGATCAATAGCATCTTGGTCCCAGATGATGTTTTTTTGTTGTGCTTTGTTTTTGTTTTTTGGTTTTTGGGGTTTTTTTGTCTCATGTCACTTTCTCACCAACATGGCCACTAATGGCAACCGCCATTCTTGGGCAAAGTTTTATATGATCCCTACACTTTTCACATGCCTCAAACATCTGCATCCAGCTTAGAATCTATGTTCTGAACAGGGGAGAAAGGATCCAAAGAAATGACACTTCTGCCTAAGATCATTAACTAACATATTGGCCCATGTGCATTCAATTATATAAGCCCAATTTCATAATACTCCTGACAAACATGGAAGAGTCTAGCAAACGGAATACAGAATACCAGGAATAGCTTCAGGCTCCACCCTTTTCACATTTTATTAATGGTGATATCCATCAAGTATCCCTATTAACAGCCTCATGCTTCATGGCTTTCGTTGACCAGCTTTCTCCTGGTTGCCCATCCTTGTCCTTAGTACCTGCCTCATACTCTTTTTTTTTTCCTTTTTTTTAATTAGGTATTTTCTTAATTTACATTTTCAATGCTATCCCAAAAGTCCCCCATGCTCTCCCCCCCACTCTCCTCCCCCCCCCCCCCCACACACACACTCCCACTTCTTGGCCCTGGCGTTCCCCTGCACTGGGGCATATAAAGTTTGCAAGACCAATGAATGGGTCTCTCTTTCCAATGATGGCTGACTAGGCCATCTTCTGCTACATATGCAGCTAGAGACACGAGCTCCGGGGGGGCGGGGGGGGGACTGGTTAGTTCATATTGTTGTTCCACCTATAGGGTTGCAGATCCCTTTAGCTCCCTGAGTACTTTCTCTAGCTCCTCCATTGGGGGCCCTGTGATCCATCCAATAGCTGACTGTGAGCATCCACTTCTGTGTTTGCTAGACCCAAGAATAGCCTCACAAGAAAAAGCTATATCAGGGTCCTTCAGCAAAATCTTGCTAGTGTATGCAATGGTGTCAGCGTTTGGAGGCTGATTATGGGATGGGCCCCTGGGTATGGCAGTCTCTAGATGGTCCATCCTTTCATCTCAGCTCCACACTTTGTCTCTGTAACTCCTTCCATGGGTGTTTTGTTCCCAATTCTAAGAAGGCCTGCCTCACACTTTTAAACTTGGGCAGCAAGAAGGAAACTGGTGGAACTCCAAGCAGGCCTGCACTGGCTCTTCACTAAAACCCTGAAAATCCTGGTAAATAGCTTATTCAAATGAGCTGAGGATGTTGGGCAACATTTCATTATAAAATAAGTCAATTATGACTTTCTCAAAAAGAGAAAGAAATCCCAGTTCATTGAAAAACATTGCAAACACAGACGGTTTTTCTTTTTGTTAGGTTGAAAAGAGGAAAAAAAATGAGTGGAATCTCATTTAAATAAGAATCAGTTACATTGATGAAGTCACTTTGGTGAGTGACTAATCAAAGGCTCCTCCTAACCAAGCCACATCTGCCAGATGTCTAGGCTACACTTTTAATTAAAAGTCTGCTCTTGTTGGAAGGCTAACTTTGAGCTCATAAGGCCGCACATAACACATTAGAACACAGGATCAGTTGCTCATAAATATGCATACATTCACATCATTTGCCCCATGTGTTTTTTCTGGGGTGGATTGTAAGTGTCTCTGTGGGTGTTGGAATAGGCTTCCTTCTTCCAGGACCATTAACAAGGAACTGGATTTCAAGAACCTGTTTATAAGTTGGACTGTAGTACACTCCTATAGTCCCAGCTACTTGGGAAACTGAGGCAGAAGGAGTTTGAGACCAGCCTGAACAACAGAGTAGTGTGTATAGGAGAATTTCAGCAGGATACCATGACTTCAGCTCTGTAAACTTTGGTTAGAATATTCATATTGCAAGTGAGCAAACTTGGCCAGAGAGAAGGGAGAGCAAGGGCTTGGGTTTCCATGCTATTTCAATCAAAACTTGAGCTTCACAAAAGTGAGAAACATTCCTATTAATTCTTCTTCGAATATCAGTATTACTGGTGAGAAAGGAAGGGTAATCAATAAGGATATGTAGCTTGTAGCTCTCCTGGACTCCTTGTAGAGAGTAGCCAAACTATCCTGGGGTCATTGCGCTAACAGTGCAGTTTTGGGGTGTTCTACTCTCAACTATCATCATGGTGTCACCTGTCTGACAAACCTCCATACTTACATCCACATCCACTTAGTCCCTTCCATGTCTCTGCCTGCCAGACAGTCTGACCCATTTCCAACTGCCAAGTCCAGCACAATGTTTCAAGGTATTCCATAGGATCTTCTGTTTCAGGAAGTGCCTTTCACTCCACACAATTCTTACTAGACATAGGAAATTCCTGATTGTCCCTAAATACCCAGATCAAAAGTTACTTGTTTGAGAATTATCTTTGAGTGTGTGTGTGTGTGTGTGTGTGTTTTCTGATAAATCTACTTGGCATTTGATTCTGCCATACTATGTATCACCCAGCTGAAAAAGCTTAAAGACTCTTATTTATTCTCCTTTCCCATAGTAAATTGAGGTTTGGTGAACTGAAGCTGCAGCATTTATCTCTGGATAAGCACAAAGTGAGAGGAAGATAGGGTGACAGAAGGAAGATAGGGTGAGAGATGTGAGTAGATGAGAGGGTGGTTGGGCGAGTGTGTAGCTAAGAGGATAGATAATTGATTAAGTGGGTAGGTATATGAATAGATGGGTAGGTGGATGGATGGATGCATGCATGCATGGATAAAGGGGTGGATGCATGGATAATAAGAAGAACTAGTATAGACTAGGGTGAATAGTTAAGGAGGTTTCACAATCCCATGGCCACTGAAAGAAGAAAAACTGGTCAAAAACAAAGTCTATCTCTAAATGCCTCTCTTTTCCCTAACACCACAATTTGGCTTTTCTCTGGAGCCCTCCCATCTTTGGAAAGAAAACTTTAAAACCATTGTCCACCTTAGAAGCAGACTGCACTTGGAAATACAGGTTCTTTCCCATTGCCTGAAAATATGTCTAAGTGCTCAGTCTTTTTCCAAGGGTCTTAACTGGCGAGGACTTCACTGAGCCTCTGTGCCTGGACCACCACAGCTGTAAGTGTAGACTCCATTATGAAGAAAGAAGAAAACATTTTCAGAATAAAGGAGATAAAAGAATGAATAAATTGTTAAGAGGGTCCACAGAGAACAGGTTACTTTCTCTATAGATCTCTCCTGGAGAGTTGAGAGAAGAAATGTGTGTGATAAGTACAATACCATACATACACTCCAACAAAGACACCTCATTAAGTTGTTCCCACAACTCTTCTGTCAGGCAGCTAAAATCTTGTGTCTCTCAGACACCCGGGCAAGTAGCTTTACAGTGACACCAAAATTCAAGCCTAGGCCTGACTCCAAAGTCTAAGGGAAATTGTGCTTATTGTTGCCAAAAGCATGACTTTGCCAAGTGACAAGCTGTAAAGAGACACCCCCCCCCTTATTAAGATAAAACAGTACCTCCCAATGTTTAATCTCAGCTATCACTGCCTCCGGGTTGAAAAAGCAAGCAGAAATAAGAGGCTCTTGTGGCTTTGTTTACAGTTCCACTTCCCCTCTGAGTTCTGGCATCTACAGCCCAATGTGGCTGCCTTACTCGCCCCAAAGGACTGGTTCCCAATGTTAGAGCACTGTCCAACTATACATGCAAGTCCAGTTCATGGCTCCAATGAGAACAACTGAGGCAAATAGCCTATTAGAGAAAATTCTACTAAACAGTACAGAAGAGCCAAAAACAGAGGAAGCACACAGAGATCTGCACCTAACACCCAGGCTCCTGATCTTGCCAAAAGTGAGCCCACAGCTTGGTCTGTCAATTCTAACCGTAAAAGTGATCCTGGGTGTCCACCTATGGCCAAAGTCAACAGGCAAATTTGGATTGGGTGAACCTAGAGAGGAAAGTCTGGCATACCCCAACCCATGGCATATAGCATATTCATGGCTCAGTCAGGTTTACCCATGAGACAGTCACAACACCATATTTACTGGCACAGGATAGCCAGTCCTAGAAGCCTGAACAAATGATACGGATTCTTCAGATCTAGTTCCACAATGCAACAAATCACTCTGTACTTCCAGTTTTCTAAGGTCCCCCCACACACACCAAGTATTGGTCACTGGTTTTCTATCAGAGACAACAGAATGGGTACACACACACACACACACAAGGTACCCCACAATGAGTTAGCTCAGGAGACTACAGAGGCTGCCAGTTCCAACGTCTGCAGGCAACAAGATGTAGGTTTCAGAAGATGCTGGTTCATTTGAACCATCAAACCATCTCCTGCAGGCTTATGTATCTGAACACCTAAGTTTCTATTTGGTGGTGGTGTTTTGACAGGCAGCAGAGATTCTATGAAATAGAGATTTGCTAGAGGATCCAAGTCACTGAGGAAGGGCCTTGATGTTAGATAGAGCATCCCTACTTCCTGCCTGCTTTCTGCTTCCTAACTGCAGATACAATGGGAGTTGTCTCACATTCCTATGTCTTCCTCATCATATGGATTTTATCATCTCAAGTCATCCTCTATAACCTGCTTTTCGTTAGGCATTCTGTCACGGCAGTGGGAACACTAACTTATTCAGCTCCAATCCCAGGGATGGCAAGCTCTGGTCTCAGGAAGATGCCACAAAAGTTTCCATTTACATCTAAAGGCAAGAGAAGACCTATGTCCAGTTCAGCTGTCGGGTAGCAATGTCCTCTTGCTCAGCCTCATGTTCCTACACAGACTTGAGCTGAGTTGGGGAGCCCAAGCTATGAGAGAAAAGAGTATCTTCTTATTGTAGTCCACTGGGCAGATAGATGCCAGTCTCACTCGAATACAGAAACCTGCATAGACACGCCTGAATAATGCTAGACAACATACCCAAGTTGATTCATAAAATTAACCATCCTGCCCTTTAGATGTGCACCAGCACTTCTTCCAGCCTTCCTGAAGTCACCCCTGGACAAGCCATACTCACCCCTCTTTTCTCCTCATCAAACTCTTTTCAAAACAAGAGCCATGGTTTAGTTCATCTCAACAGGATCTCAGAAACACTAACTTGGCTATACACTGTCTACTGTGATACAAACATGAGTTGAAACCCCTGCTCCTTCTGCATCCATAGCATTGAAAGAATCATGCTCAAAGACAATTTCTGAATTAAATACAAGAAGTTTCCAGCTGTGGTGGTCAGGGCAGAGAAGATGACAATGTTCTTTGTAAAAGGTAAGGTTTGGGGTGTGGAGTCCAAAAGATAATGATGTTATTCATAGAAAACATGAACCCTGAAGCAATGGCATCAGCTGCCTGTCTGCAGAGATGTACAGCAGACAGTGTAACAGGAAGAGATTGGGGAAGATGCTCATGATGCATGCAGGTCATGGAGACATTCATGAGACATGCAAGTGAGGATGGCTTTTATCCCAGCATGGAAAACAGCAAGACATCACACATGCTGCTGTTTTTACACATATCCCACAGAGCTACAAGATCTGTCCATCACAGTAGCTGCCTTGTGCTAATCTGAAAGCAAGAAACTTGCTTTAGTCAATGGGTAGCTATGACATCAACATGGTGTCCAGAACTAATGACTTTGTTAGCAGATGTTTGCATTATAGATGGAAGAAAGAATAAAACTTGGAAGGAAGAAGGAGAGACAGTGAAAAAGGAATGAAGGGAGGGATGGCAGGAACAAGAAAGAAAAAAAGAGAGAGATAGAGAGGGGAGGTAGGAAGGGAGGGAGGGGAGAGGGAGGGAGGGAGGGAGGGAGGGAGGGAGGGAGGGGAGAGGGAGGGAGGGAGGGGAGAGGGAGGGAGGGAGGGAAGGAAGGAAGGAAGGAAGGAAGGAAGGAAGGAAGGAAGGAAGGAAGGAAGGAAGGAAGGAAGGGAGATGGGAAGAAAGGCAGGGTAGGTAATAAAAGAAAATGGAAAGAGATGAAGGAACAAGGAAGGAGAGAAAAAGAGAGGCCAGGGATTCAGGAAGAAGAAAGGAAAGAGGAATGGAGGAAGAGAAGGAGAAAAGGAAAACAGAGAAAGAAGAAGGTAGGGAAGAAATAATTATCTGTCAAGTTCTTACAGAAACATAAAGTGGTAAAACCAGAGACATCACAATTCCCATTACACAGTGGGGTAACTGAGGCACAGAGAATTCAATGCTTTATTCAGGCTCCCTCTTTGCTTCCGTACTTACCAAACAGGGTCCTGCCTCTAATGGTATACCATTTTGCAGACCATTCAGAGGAGGCTTGCAGCAACCACAGTCTCTCGCCAGCCCAGCATCTTGCCAGCTTAAGGCTGGTCCTAGCAGCTGTCTCTTGTCCCCAAGGCTGCTGTGTCCATTGTAGCCAAGCTCTTTTAGGAAATGGGCTACTTGGCTTCTGCAGTTACACAGCAGGGCCAGGAACTAAGCACTTTTGAACCTATTTTCTCAGTCCCGTACTTAGGTTCTCATCCCCAAACTTGGTTTTTGTTCTTCTACTCAGTTTGCTTTCTCCTATGTTAGCTGCTTCCCCTCATTCTCTCTTAACATTTCTGCCTTTCACTCTCTCCTTTCTGAAAGTCCACCCTCCTCTCCCTGCTTTCCTCCAGTGTAGAGACATAGCTTCCTGAAGGCTATTCTTTAAGCACACTAGTTCTGCTCTGATGTCTCCTGACCCTTGCGGAGATATTCGCTGTCAGCTTCTTCTACCAACCCAGGTTGTGCTAAACCACTGACCACATGGATTACCTCTGCTAGCCCACAACTGAGCCGGTCCAGGACCACAGGGGCACAAGCCATCGGGGAGCAGCTTCAGGAGGAAGCTGTCTATGAGTGTGGTCTCTAGTCTCCTACTAGATACGGCTTTACCATTAGTTGGTCTGGGTAATACCTGCTTGTTTCCAAGTCCCCTTCATTGTCATGATTTCACACTTCCAGGGCTCATGTCTGCTCCAGCAGGATGTTCAGGTGGGTGTTTTTTTCTGCCACCTCCCAGCAGGAGCAGTACTGGACATAGTAAATGCTTCTTTTTAGCCAGAGGCTCCTGGTCCAGAGTCAAGCAGACTGAGCACAGCCATTCTTCCCATCCAACATCTGCACCTTCTGTCCCATTCTAACTGAGTCAGAACCCAAAGAAAGCAGCCACAGGCAGGCAGACAGATGTTATATATAGGAAAGATATCAGCTCACATTGCCCTCCCCTTCCCCCTGCAAAACACAGAACTCTTAGGTTAGGTACTCTGGGTTCCTGTGTCTTCTCTCATGTGAAGATCCCAAAAGAACAAACCCTTCTAGTTCATGTGCAGTTTGTTTGTTTGTTTGTTTGTTTGTTTGTTTCCTTCTCCTACTCAGCCCTGGGGATTCAATAAGGTTTTCCATTTTCTGACAGAGAGCAAATTGTCAAACAAACCCATCAAACAAAAGAGACATCACTCTGTTTTGTCCTGAGCCCAGGTTAAAAGTCAGTAGTGGGACCTGGATGGTATCATCCTGAATGAGGTAACCCAATCACAAAGGAAATCACACAATATGTACTCACTGATAAGTGGATATTAGCCCAGAAACTTAGGATAACCAAGATATAAGATACAATTTACTAAACGCATGAAACTCAAGAAGAACAAAGACCAAAGTGTGGACACTTAGCCCCTTCTTAGAAATGGGAACAAAACACCCATGGAAGGAGTTACAGAGACAAAATTTGGAGCTGTGACGAAAGGATGGACCATCTAGTGATTGCCATATCCAGGGATCCATCCCATAATCAGCTTCCAAATGCTGACACCATTGCATACACTAGCAAGATTTTGCTGAAAGGACCCAGATATAGATGTCTCTTGTGAGATGATGCCGGGGCCTAGCAAACACAGAAGTGGATGCTCACAGTCAGCTATTGGATGGATCACAGGGCCCCTAATGGAGGAGCTAGAGAAAGTACCCAAGGAGCTAAAGGGAACTGCAACCCTATAGGTGGAACAACAATATGAACTAACCAGTACCCCGGAGCTCTTGTCTCTAGCTGCATATGTATCAAAAGATGGCCTAGTCGGCCATCACTGGAAAGAGAGGCCCAGTGGACACACAAACTTTATATGCCCCAGTACAGGGGAACACCAGGGCCAAAAAGGGGGAGTGGGTGGATAGGGCAGTGGGGGGGGGGTATGGGGGACTTTTGGGATAGCATTGGAAATGTAAACGAGGACAATACCTAATAAAAAATTTTTTAAAAAAAGTCAGTAGTGTTGCTATTTGTACTTTTCCTGGATTTTATCTGGGTCTCATGCTCTTGGAAGAATAGACCACTCAGGCACTCGTGGCAGATGTATGAGAGAAAGCATTTGAGAATGGCACAGTCAGCTCTTTGAAAGCAACCCCTGTATAGCCAAGCATCATGCTCTCCCCAGCTATCAGGGGACCTACTTCTGCCCACTCACAATAATACTGGAAGCTATGTTATTTGTGAAATCTGCTCGGGCTGCCAAGATATTGTATCCAGGTTGCAGGCCACCTCCTATCCAGGACACAACTGCCCATAGCTCATACAGCTGTTACTGCAGAAGAGCTGGGAGTATCCTGATCAGGTCATTTCTGATGCAAGTGTCTAGAAGGACCTCTTCTCTCTACTCGGCCATATCTCCAGACAATAGGAATGAGGTCATAGGAGTACAGTCCACCTCCTTCCTGCTTCTTGAACTTTAGACACCCTCTAAAGACCTCCATGGCCATTTATTTTCCTTTTCTCTTCTCCAAGCTTTCACAACATAGTAAATACTTCTAAGGCTACGCAGTGCCTAAAAACACTCAAAAGGTGGATAACTGGGGAGGACCACCAGGGCACCACATGCTGTCTTTGGCTGTCTGTCAAACTTCTGAGCCCCAGGAAAATATCAGTAGCAGGGAGGTTTCTAAAGAAGACAGAGAAAACATTTCCTTATCGCAGTATGACAACAACAGCATCCATCACTCTGTCATCCTCAGTCCATCAGAGGAAATGACTGGGACTAAGGATTTAGCAACCAAAGGGCTTCCAGCTCAGAGATGCAGCCTCAGTTACCCAGGACAAAGGACATAGAAGAGGATGGGGAAGGACAAAGGCCTTTCTCCCCATCCAGTATGGGAGCAAGGGCAGAGATGAGGAGAGTGGGTAATTAATTTATAGGTGTAAAAACTGAAGTAAAGGTAATTGGATGCTGAGAGTGTTGCTCAGTTGGTAGAGCATTTGCCTAGCATGAACAAAACCTTGGGTTCAAATTTGGCACCCCATAAACTGGGTGTGGTGCCATCACTGCACTTAGGAGATGTAAGTAAGAGGATCAGAAATGCAACTGATCAGTTAACATAATAAGTTCGGTGCTAGTGCAGAATATGTGAGGCCCTGTCTCAAGACAGGCAGGAAGGCAGGCAGGCAGACAGACAGACAGACAGACAGACAGACAGACAGACAGACAGACAGACAGATAGTAGATGGGTGTGTGGATGGATGGGTAGATGGGTGGAGGAAAGGAGGGAGGGAGGGTGAGGGAAGGAGGGAAAGAAGGGAGATAGAAAATAACCCTGTTTATTATAGTGACAAATTTACCTGGTAGCCAAACTAAACTACAATTCTGGTCCTTGTCTTCTAATTGAAATCCACACAGCCTAGCCCCACGGTCTCCTCTCCTGATGGTAGCAACACTTGCACTCCCAGCCTAATAAGTTTCTCTGACTGGTTTCTGAATAGCAGGTAGAGAGTCTTTGACATGGTTTAAGAACAGCTAGAAAGTCCAAAGACCCAGGAGCAAGAAAACCAATCGTTAAAATGCCAAAGAGAAATACAGAAAACACAAAAGGAGGCAGAGGTTGAAGACCACAGACAAGGATCTACTAGGCTATAAATAATGAATGCTGTGACTCCGCCCAAAGGAGCTGGCCTCAATCAGCCAGCAGAATTGATGGGTCACTGACATTGCATGCTTACCACCATGTTGGGTAAAGGAGTGGTAATTTGTGGAGATAATGTGAATACATGAGATATGTAAAATTATATTGGAAGACCATTCTAATTAGGAAAGGACAGCAATTGCCCCCTGTACACTAACCACTCTACACTCTTTGAAATATAGCTTTCAGTTCTGGGTTCAAAGCTGTGTTTCTGAAATTCATCTGAAGCTTTGGTCAAATTGACCAACTCTTAAGAATGGGGCCTGGGGGCTGGTGAGATGGCTCAGTGGGTAAGAGCACCCGACTGCTCTTCCGAAGGTCCAGAGTTCAAATCCCAGCAACCACATGGTGGCTCACAACCATCTGTAACAAGATCTGGCGCCCTCTTCTGGAGTGTCTGAAGATAGCTACAGTGTACTTACATATAATAAATAAATAAATAAATCTTAAAAAAAAAAAAAAGAGGATGCAAACACATTAAAAAAAAAAAAAAAAAAAAGAATGGGGCCTGGCTATGATGGAAAGGCTGGACCTTCAGCAACAGCCTTATTCCTGAAGTTGCCTTCAGAATAGAAAATATACATAAGAGAGCACAGAACAGAAACCTCTGTACTCTGACACCTACAAGCCTTGAACCCACAGCCTGAGGATGTCTCAGATAAGAAGAGGCCTACCTTGTGTACGAAGCTCTGGTTTAGCTCTTTCTGATGTGCTATATTGCCTATGTTCCTACTAGCAAAGCATCCAATAGATGGTCCGTAGTTAGAACTAGTGTTCTAAGGACAACAGCACTGTCTAGGCATGCTTAAAAAACCTCATGGGCTTTTCACATCCCAACTCCACTTGATACATCTACAACACAACCCCCACATCTAAGGCTCAGGGAACATCGCAGAAGAGGGAGTAGAAAGAGCATAAGAGCCAGCGGCTCAGGGCATCTGCTATTGGATAGGGCCTTCCACATAACACAGTGGAACTGCACCCACAAGATCTTGACAATATGGCTACTTAATCAAGACCTGAACAGTAACAATAACAGTGGGCATGCCAACGTGGATAGGGGAAATCTCACAAGTCCTCCATTCCTAGATGAAGAGCTACAGCAGATTAAGGGTGACTTAAATAGGAAGAAATCAGTTTTCCCAAGGAATGAGTACCTAAATGATTATCCAATACCAAGCAGTCAATCTTGAAAACATATACGTACAAGCAATACTAAATAAACTCAGTAGGTAGTATATATAATATCTATAATTATTTATATATTGTTATAATTATATATATGATATATGTGTATATATGAGATATATATATGTGTGTGTGTATATATATATGTAATTTATTCATATATATGCAACCCAATTAGATGGAGACTAGAGAAAACTTAGGTATACATATATATTTCTAAATTAATACAAAAATGTTTCATCATTAAAAAATTAAATAAAAACCATCATAGCATTGTGTGAAAAAGTTTCCAAACAAAGCAGTTTGGAGATGGGGGTGGTCAGGAGGTTGGGAAAGCACATGATTTATTCAAGGAAGAAGAGCACACACATACACTCTAAGAGCCAGATTTCTGAGAGTTCCCTACAGGGGTCCTTCCCCATGCCTATCTGGTCTCCCCAGGAGCCACATCTCATGGATGCAGCTTCAAGGTTCAGCTAGCAGTTTACCAACATCTAGGTGATGACCCCCACCCAGAGCATTCCTGATTTGAAGCTGCTCTTACCAGCTCTCCTCTCACATCCTCTTCACCCCACATGGAAAGGACTGCTGAGAAAAGAGAGAGTAAGGGCTGGACTGGATCTGCTGGACTCCTGACTAGGTTACTAGGTCTGTGTTCCCAGGAAACTCAGAATCTCTAAAAGAAATTGGTGCCTTCCCAGACTTGTGGGGGCCTGGAAAGCAATGGCCTTGCCTTGTATCTGTGAGTCATCCATGCTTCCTAACAAACTAACCCAGTGCCTAACAGAATAAGATTTATATTCGTTCTCTCTCCCCACCCCCTTGTTCAGTTACATAGAAACATGGGAGCTATAAAATAAAATCAAAGAGGCTTAGAACAAGAAAAGGGATATTGAAGCAAATGCCTTCCTGGGTTTCCATATAGTCCCAGAAAAGACAAATTGGTTAAACACTACAATTTTTTTCAGATGAGCATATGGATCAAGAAGACGCTTGATGCAAAAGGGCCTTGAGGGTGCATGTGGGTGTCAAGTGTGAGGACCTCAGATTCCAAATTCCAATCTGGAGTTCAGTCTGGATTTCACCCTGGTAACCTCTTGGCTTTTTAACTAAGAAGCCCGTGAAAAAAGTAGGACGCTGAAAACTCACATTTTTTTCATGGAGTTTTAAAGAATATTTTTGAGAGCAATCTAAAACACAACCAGCAGTGGCTTCAAGAAGTCCGTTTGGTTTCTCATTTAAGAGTGTGCCAGAGTAGCAGGCTTGGGGCTGGGCAGCTGCTCAGAGCTATTGTTAAGGATCCAAACTTCCTGCCTCCTAGTTCTGCCACCTTTAAACACAAAGCATTTCATTCTCAAGCCTCGTACTTATAAAGAGCTGCTATACCTTCAGACATCACGTCTGTATCACAAACAGGAAGAAGGGAGATAGGTTAAGTGAATCAAACAGAAGCTCTCTCCTTCAAAGGTGTGTGGGCCTTGTTCAGGAATGGAAGCTGTCTCTCCAGAACCCAGCAGCATCCAGTTATCCAGTATGATCTCACACAGTCACCAAAGTGACAAGCAAAATGAGAGATGAAGGTAATTTTTGCTTCCTAGGGTCTATAAGGCAGAATGACAAATAAGGAGGGAAGGGGGTGGACCTCACGTGACCCAAACAATGTTCTGAGTCATGAATCTTAGAAAATACAGCAAAGCAGTCAGCGAGAAGTGCATCCTTGTCAGCCTGGTCTTCTCCACCCTGTTTCTGACTTTTGGTCCTCCTCCTGGGGCTGGCCAGAATATTTGAATGATTCCCTTTACCTGCCTCCCATCTAGATACATGTGTATATGAGAGTCAGAAAGGTGGAGGGGCACAAATACTTTCTGAGCAAGATCTCTGGGGTGTACATACTAGCATCCTTGTGGATTCATGGATGCCTGCGTATTATATATTCACCAGTGAATTGTCATGAAGTAAACAAAGAGACTGTTAAACTTAGAGTATTCTTCAAATTAACATAAGTTATAAATGCCTGTTGGGTGGACAATTTCGTGAAGCAAGAGACAGCGTGCCTGGAATAATCAGTCCTTGGGTGTCTTGGGGAGAATACAGTTTAAGAGTCAGGCTCAATTGCTAGAGACTTGTTCTTCAGATCATTCCAAACAAACCCCTTTAGTGTCCAATAGCTTTAACTGAATACAGTCCCTCCTCAGAACCACTTAGGAGACACTCAGAAACTTCTCTTCTTTGGCAGATGGCTAGCGTTTTGAATATAGAGATGAAGTGTTACCAGAGGGACAGATAGAAGCTCCAGAAAGATCTACTATAAAAACAAAAACGGAAGACAGCCGATGAGGGAGCCAGCAATCATCATTTTACAGTTAATGAGGCCAACAATGGAATCACACTTAGCTCTAGAAATTAGTCATCTTCTGGTCCAGAGAAGCAGTAACCTGAAGCCGGTGCTGGGACAGGACTCTGAGACCACAAAGGAAAGAGCAAATACCTCCTGATGGCTCATTTTGGTCCTTAGAGATGACAACTCTCAAGCGCTCAAGAGCTGTTTGTGTAGACACTGTAACCTCCAAATTGAGAATGTGGGCACATTGATACAGTGGGAGTCCTGTCTCTGAAGTCCCCAAGGTACTCATTTCCCAGGAAGCTGATTAGCAAAAACCAGGATTCACTGAACAGCATGGCTTCCTCAAAGTGACCCAAGCATGGGGCTAATAGGGGTCTCAGAAGTTTGTCAGGCCTTGTCTTCTCTTCCAAGAGCAGGCTGAAGCCAGGACCACCAGACATGTAGCTCACCAAGTTAATTAACAGTGAGCTAGTGGGATAGATACTGCCCAGGTCAAGGGTGTCCACTTCTGATCTCAGCTCTACAACTAATTGGCCACGTAACCCTGGAAGGGTCAGGCCCTCCTGTTCCATGAACCTCTGTTTCTTTTGTTTATAAAATGATATTGCTAAGTTAGAACTAGAGATTTTGAAATCTTCCATAAAAGTGGGACCAGTTTTTTCCCAGATGTCTATTTCTAAGGAAGCACTTCTCTGAAGCAGCAGAGGGAACCTGAGCCAGGACATCATGGCCAGGCCCTGAATACCACTTAGAAAGCACCAAAATGGAACTTCTTTCCATTGCAAAACCATGTGAAGGCCCACCCCACCCTTGCTCCAAAGCAAGTGTTGTGTGCTGGGAGTTCAGTTGCAAGAATAGAGTGATGATTCATGCAAGGCCAAAGACAGGCATCTGAGTAGAGCAGGTGACGAGCTTTAGAATGGCACTAAGGGACTCTATCTGGACTGTTTATCACACAGTGCTCATCATAAACTCAGTGTGCTGCTTCCTTCAGATTAAGTGATGAATCGGTGAGTGACTGATTGTTCTAGAAGGCTCTCCAGTTCCCAGGTTCTAGTCTGCTCTGGGATCAAGTTCTCTCCCAGCAGGACTGCACAATAGCATTCTTCATGACCAGGAAAGTGTTCTGAGTCTACGTTGTTAACAATACATTCTCCACGATTTGCTTCAACTGACTATTGCGAACTCTAAATGTGACTATTTGAACTTAAGAACTGAATTTGTCATTTTATCTTATTTACATGTAAATGGCTATGTGAGGACGCTGGCTACCATGTTGGACAGCCTATCCCTGATGTATCTCTACTTTTTTTCAGTCCTATCTGCCATTAAGCTGGATTCTCCCTGAGAGACTCTGAGAGTGCAGCAGTGTGGCTATCTCACCCCATGATCCTCTCAGGGCTGGCCTCGAGTCCACAGCACAATTATCTTGTTCAGTTTGTCAGAAACACGGAATCCCAAACCTCACCTCAACCCCAACTATAGCTATTTTATTTGTGTGAGTTTTATGTTCATACATGTCTTTTTGCACATGTGGGAAGGGAGAGGCCAATGGTAGGAGTTAGGTATTTTTCTTGATTGGTTCCCACCTTATAGTTTGAGACAGGGCCTCTCACTGAATCTACAGTTCATCAACTTCACCAAGCTGGACAGCCAGTGAACTCCTGGGATTCTCCTGTATCCACCTCAACTGCTGGGAGATTATAAGCACATACAGGCAGCCACTGGGAAAGGCTTTTATGTAGGTGCTGGGAATGCAAAACAAGAACCTTATAGTCACAAAGGAAGTGCTTCTTCAGCTTCATCATCGTGATAGTCCTTATGCCTGTATTTTAGCAAAGGATCATTGTAGCACAGTGGGTTGAGCAGAGCACACGAGGAAATGAGTGTTCCCCCCCCCCAAATCTCACACAACCCAAACTAGTCTGGAGAATTGACCCTAAGCCTTAGTGTGGGCTGTAGTTTGATCAGAGAGTTCCCAGCCTCCTCCTTATACTTATTTCTGTTGTTTGCTTCTGCGCACTAACTACTGTATATATATATATATATATATATATATATATATATATATAGAGAGAGAGAGAGAGAGAGAGAGAGAGACTTATTTCTGTTGTTTGCTTCTGCGCACTAACTACTGTATATATATATATATATATATATATATATATATATATATATAGAGAGAGAGAGAGAGAGAGAGAGAGAGAGAGACATTTAGTCTCCCAGACCACCAGCTTACCCATTACTTACTGCTAAAGTGTTAACACTTAAGGCTGGCTATTAACCAAGCTCTTTAGCATAAACAGACAGCAACATCCGGGCCTCCAACACAGAGTTAATATGACTAGACCAATGATTTTCAACCTGGGAGGTACTCCAGGGCTTTTGAAAACATTTGATTCTTATTAGAAACATATATTTATAGTTTGAAAGCATAGTGCAAAATACTATAAGCATGAAAATATACCGCATCATAAAACTTCGTAAGTATATCCATGAAACCAAGTTTTAAAAGCAGCATTATGCTGGCCATTTGTGTCACATAGCAAAACTTGGGGCACATGGGTCACCTGTTGGGATGTTGTCCTACAGTAAGGCATTTTGCTTGTCTTCTGTTTTGTTTATTAACATATCTATATGTATCTCCTTGTACATGACTGTGTGAGCAGACATAGCCCTGCTATACTATGGACTACAACCTATACACAGTAGATAAGGCTCAGAGTCCATGATAGGAGCATTTTGATGCCATCAGTGAAGAGTGAGACATAATAACAAGGTAACATGATGCTAGATGATGACAATGTAAATACTTATTTAATAATTTGTTATTTGTAGCTATTTATATTGGGATAGAAATTTGCATACAATGGCATATAGATATCATTAATTGATGAGTTTTGAAAAAAAATGTACATGCCTGAGTAAACACCCAGGTTAAATATACAACATTTCTGTCATTCCAGAAAGTACCCCAATGTCTTCGTCTAGTCACCTCCTTGCGTCACAGACAAAATGAAACTAGATTCCTTGCCAGAATATTGCACTAGCTGCCTCCAACCCAGTTTCCAAGTCCCTGCTGAAATCTGAAGATTCAGATTCCCACTGTTGACTCTTAGCTCAGCATCCTGGTCCTCTGAGCTCCCAGGACTGGGGTGGACCAGTGATTTCTACCTGTAGCATTTGAGCACTTTTCTAGCTCAACGTTTCAAGTTCTTTCTTCAGTCCAGTTCCAAAGGCTACCTAAGGGTCACATGGTCAGGTTCATCACAGCAACAGCCTCAGGCCTGGGTACCAGTCTTCTGAATTCATTATTATTCTCATTTTGGTGAACAAATTACCAGACAGCAAGCAACTTAAGAAGGGAAGGGTTTGTTTTGACTTATAGTGTGAGGATACAGTTCATCCCCACAGGGAATTCACACCACCAGGAACATGAGGCAGCTGGTCACATTGCATATGCAGTCAGAAAGCAGAGTTGAACACTAGGACTTAGCTTTCATTCTCTTTTAAATTAGACCTAGGTCCCTACCCATGGAATGAAGCTGCCCATATTAGGGTAAGTCTTCTCTTCTTGTTTGTTACTATGTTCTCTCCACTGTCATCTGTCATCCGCAAACAAACTGGCCAACCTCACAAAACCCATGCACAGCAAAAGAAGTAAGTAACAGAAGAAGCATTCAGTATGATGTGGCCCACGTGAAGCTTAAAACAGCAACCCACAAGGGGACAGTACTTAGAGATGTGTTGAGAGATAGTAAACCAAGGAGGGAAAGCAGGATAAGAATGCCGGAAACGCCAGGACAATCATTCTTTGGAGGAAATGGGAGGGAAGTGACCAACGGAGAAGGCAAAGGAGCTTCTAAGGTCCAGGTACTGATTTGTCTTTCTGATCCAAATAGGAGATCCAGGGCCAGGCTCCTCCTCCATGTCCTTCATCTCTCTCTGCCATCATTTTTAAAATGTGCATAATTGTGTGCTTTCTATGTACACTTTGACTTTTCAATACACATATCCATATGAAATGTAAACCGCATACATAGTGAGCCAGCAGAAAGGAGACGTTAGATTACCCTTTCCTGAGCACACTTCTGCCTCAGCATTCCTAGGATAGTCTTCGCCCATCCCTACCTGGCTTCCCCTCACAGACTCTTCTCCAGTCACCATTTCCCCACACTTTACAAAGTTCCCAAGTGCCTTCTTACCCAATTTGCTCCATGTGCTCTTGTTTCTTTCTTTTGTTTATTAATTTTTTTCAGAGTTCAATTTCATGATCTTTCTTCTATCTCAAATAAATAAATAAATAAATATCAAACCAAAAAAATCAGTAAGAAAAATGACAAATAAATAAAACAAAAAAGCCTACCAAAAAGAAATGTGGAGTAGTTAGCCATCTACTGCTGACATGGGCCCTGAGCTGGAGTGTGGTTGATACATTCAGTGAAATTTTACCTTTCCTGGAAGGTATCATTTGCACATGGCTTCTTGGTTAGGGATGAGATCCTGTGTCCTCTTCTACTCCCAGTGCTGGGCCTCAGGACCTGTACACCTTCAACATTCTCGTTTCTTGAATCCATAAGGCTGTGTTAATCCTGTATGAGATGTTTACCAAGCTGAAAATCAATCCCTTGCCAGCTTGTCTAAAGGTTACTCTCTATGTCCACCTGGGAGGATGCTGACATATGAATGGGTTTTGTGACTTATTCTTGGCCAGAGCTAGAAGTAGGCAGAGGAACTTTAACTCAAAAGTAGCTGATTCTAAAACTCATCTCACTATCCTACCTCTCCTAAGTAATAGAGAAAGATCTACCATACCCCACACACTACTACCATCTGCAGGCTTTCTTCTCTCTCTAAGGAGCCTCAATCAGAAAGATGTTTCTGGCTTTCTGGAAGAAGCATCAGGAGACTCAATGGTGACCCCAAACATGGATACATCTCAAGCTGACATTTGCCAGCCCCGGCTTAAAGTAGTCTGCATCTTATCCTGTGTTTGCCAAACCTTGACAGTGTCATTCTAACGTAGACACAGTGTCTCTAGAAGGCCGTGTTTCATTTCTTGAAAGGAAAAGTGCACAGCCTTTAGCCTTGCTCTGATCTATTCAATCACCTCAATTTCTCCCACAGCTCTGGTCCTTTTCCTCCTGATATAGTGTCCAAAATAAATCCAATTTCTCTGCTGATCTGAAGCTCATATCAAACTCCTTACTTCCAGGCATGTGAATTACCACAAATACATCCCTTGGGTCAGTCCCAATTGAGCTACCTGACTCACAGAGCTAACAATTCCGCCTCTGAAAGAGAAAAGGATGTAAAAGCAGAACTGCCATCCCACACTCCATTCTACCCAACAAGGAAGAACAAATTGATGAAGGAGTACTGACGGGAACCTTGGGAGAAAGGGGCTGTGTCATGCTGGAGTTTGTTATTGTGAATGAAAGAAACATTGGCTCTGGTCAGACGTGCTGCTTTGAAAAGTGGGTATCAAGCATTCATGTCAGCTTGGTGCCAGGGAGACTCTAAATGAACAGTGGCTATGTCTCCAAACTGAAAGGCAGGACATTTTATAGGATGAGCAGAGATTTTATGCTGCAGCTGGTGCAAGGGAAACTCAGAAGAAAAGGCTAGATGACACAACACTGCTTCTAGCACACATTATAATAGTCTTAGGGAATAGCAGATGAAAGATATGGGTGTCTCAAATTTTATAACATTGGGCTGTTAAGGGAGATGTTTAGAGGCCCCAAAATGAGAATTCTTCAGGATGCAATATGCTTGCTACCAATTAAAATGGCATGGAGACATGGAATGAGACCAACATCTTTATTATTATTATTTTTGGTGAACACTGGCTTTAGAGGAATGTGGAGAAGTAGAGGGAAGATGTAAGAAGAGGAGGGCATGGGCTGAAAAACAGAAAACCATCTCAAACTGACTTAAAAGAAAGTACATTATACCACAGAGCTTCATTAGCAGGAGCAGGCTTAGGGAGAGTGTAGCTCCTGATTTTTCTGTATCTCCTGTGATCCTGCCACCCTCTGTTGTTTGGATTCACTCTCAGGCGGGGATAATGACAATGTAATATCAATTACAAGCTTCCACAACCCATTGCTACAGACTGCAATTTTTTTTTCAAAACAAGCATTCATTTCTTAAAGTTATAGAATCTGGGAAGGTGAAGAAGTGGGTACCAACAGACTCAAGGGATAGCAAGGGCCTATCTGGAATTCAGATGATGCCATCTCACTGTGCCCCTACAAAGAAGAAAGGACCTTCCCATATCCCTCTGTATGGATACGGTTCCCACCATAAAGATACAACACCCCTAACTACAACCTCCAAGTACTGTCCCACTGGGCATGTGTGCTTTAACATACAAATTCACTCCATAGCATAGAATCAACCCCAAGCCAATCACTGGCAAGAATTGCTTCATAAAACTTGAGGTTAATAATCTTCATAGATAAGGTGGACCTTGAGAAATATGTCAAAATGATCACTACAAATGAGCATATCACCGGGGAGAAAAACCAGAGTGGGATATGCCAAGAAGAGCTATTTCTGGAGGGTACAGCTAATGATGACCTACTGTGGCCCTAGGGAGAACAATGCAAATGTTCTCTTACATGGGGTTGCTGTAACAGAGTGAAGACCACTGGAGATTTTTAGCAAACAGTGCAGTATCAACCAAAGGTAGAGAGCAGGCATAGACATATAGTCAGAGTCTATGTCAGGGTAGATCAGAATGGAACAGGATAACGAAGGTGCCTCAAACTCACTAGATCCAGTTATTTAGAAGATTTTAGAAAAAGGTAGGTTCTGGAGACTTACTGGCATGGCTCAACAACTTCACTTTCTCAGATCATTCCCTTGTTCACATCCTTCCTCCCTCCTTTGTTGCACTTCCCCAGCAGCTCATGAAAGTGCTCCAGAACAGCATAGTCTTTGAAAAGCATCATGGAGTCCCTCACCCTCGTCCCGTTATCATACTATTTCGAAGCTCATCCTTAGGGGACAAACACCTCACCAGAATTTTCTACAAATCCTTGGGACTCAGAAAAGGAGACCTCAAATTATCCCATGCTGGCACTGACAAAATCACAGAAGCAAGACAACACTATGATCTCTTGCTTTTCACCCCAAAAGCATTGTCAAGAAGAAACTGACTGGTCTTGCCACAGGAGACTTCTGTTTTCCATTCAGAACCCAACAGAATGCAGGATAAGCCAGAAAATCACCCCTTGACAAGCTCTCTCGCCTATTGCCCTTTGCTTCTGCAACCCCAATGCATACTTTTTTTTTAACCCAGTCACATTTCTCCACAACCATCTGCTTGCTTGGGCCAGACTCTGGCTCTGTGGGTTATTCTTTCCAAAGCCTTCTGTGTCATGTAACACTGATGAAATAAGTCTATTATATCTTTCTCTTCCTAACCTGTCTTTTTTTAGAAAGTACCAGCTGCGAGCCTATGATAAACACGAACAAGAACTTTGCTTCCTGACAGTGGACTTCTTCCATTTTCCCTTTGTTCAATTTCTACTCTTCTATCCCTGAAGAACAAGTCCATCGAAAACCAAGCTCATATGAACTCACATAGTCGGAAGCAGCAATCACGGGGCCTATGCAATCTATACCAGGACCTCTATATATACACTAAAGCTTCCTGTTTATTACTGTCATGGGACCCATGAATTTGTAAATGAGTGGGCCTCTAATTCTTGTGCCTTCTCTTGGGGATCTTTTGTTTTTCTGTTGGCTTGCCCTTTCTAACTTCAATATGATGGGTATTTTTGTTTGTTTGTTTTTATTATATTTTGTTGCTATCCCTTAGAAGTCTGTTCTTTTCTAATGAGAGGAAGAAAGGAGTGGATCAAGAGGGGAGAGGAAAAGGAGATGAACTGGAAGAGAAGGAGGGAAAACTGTATTCAGATTGTATTGTGTGAGAAATTAATCTATACTTAATAAAGCAGGGGGGGGGGGGATTCCAATCTTCTGCCTGGGACAGGTCTGCATCCCAGCATTGAACCTGTTACTATCAAGATCATCTGAGTTTGCCAAATATGCAGGCCACTTCTCTTTTAGCCTTATGTGTTTCACACACTACTAGCAGGATTTCCTGCCTAAACATTTTCTCCATTGTTAGTCATCAGTCCATTCTTTTCTTACAGAGTAGATCTTTTTTACCTTACACCCTCACCCTCTGTTTCCCCGTCCCCATCTTGGCTTTATGGTTTTAAGTACCATGAATTATGATACCAAACAACATTCCAGCAGTTCCATCTCCAGACCTCACACTTCTTTGACCTTCCAGATAGATACATCCAACAATCTACTTAAGCATCTCCATTGGAATGCCTGACAGACCACTCAAACACCACTCACTTAAAGGTTACTGATTGGTTTCCTTTATGTTGTTGTGATAAAATACCATGACTAAAAGTAATTTACAGAGAAAAGGATTATTTTGACTAATGGTTACGGAAGGGGCCTCCACAATGATGGGAGAGAAATGACAGGGGACAGCCAGCCCAGATAACGGAGGGATCACCATCTCCAGCCAGACATGAGACAGAGAGCAAAGTAGAAGATGATCATAAACTCTCAAACCTGCCCCTATGTCTTCAATCGAGGCTCTACCTCCTAAGGTCCCACAACCTCTCAAAATAGAGTCATCAACAAGGGACCAAATGTTAAGTTCTGTGAGCCTATGGAAGACACCTCACATTCAAACCACCAGAGGGACTTACTCTTTTTTTTTTTTTTTTGTCTCTCCTAAAATTAATTCTCCCCTTTCCCCATGTATGTAACTAGAATCCCCATATCTTCCCATAATATTCAGGTAGGCCGTGGACCCTGAGCAGTAGCTCCATACAGATACCTGGGCTTCTTTTACATAAGGTTCCAGTTGCTGTGTGCTTGCTGGTGCCTCTTACTATTCCTGCTTCCTAGCCTCATGTGGGACCTCCTTACTTCTCGCCATCTCCATCCCCAGTGTAAACTCGATTGCACATTCACTTTAGTTCATCTTAGCTAATTCAGTAGTAGTCTTTCATCTTGTCCCTTACTTCAGCTTGTGTCTGCAGATACTCCATTCCTATTCAGCCAGCAGCGTTAGGGCTTTAAATACCAGTCAGATTCCTTGCTCATCTACTTGCTCAAAGCTTTTCACTGATTGCCCTTTGCATCTTGAATGAAATCCAAGCACTCTATTGTGGCTGAGCAAACCCTGGCCAGTTCCCTGACAAGGACCCAGTAAACAAGTGACAGGGGTTCTGCAGCTGTGCCACTTGGCACTGATGCCTCTCTGCATTTTGGACTGGGCCCAGGAGATGGACACCACCCCATGCTCTCAGTTGTCATTGGCTCTTGTAAAAGCTGGTCCTGTGAGTGCTTGTGTACCAGGTGTTCAGGGGAGTTGCATACACCCGCTGGGAGAGCCAGCAGCCCAGTTCTGATTGCACCTGGAGTCCCTGTGGAGAGCTGAGGTCAGACATTGCCTTCCCTCAGAGGGTAACAGAGGCATTGGTCCCATCTAGACAGTTGGCAGACCACGTCGAGAGAGGCATGCTTTTCATTCACAGTTAATGCCTCCAAGCCCTGACTGTTTCTATATCCTGCTAGATTCCTTCAGATATTCAAGCACAGAGAAGACCAACAACAACTGCACCATAGGAAGCTTCCTGCACACAGTCTTCCACCTTGAGTGGTCTCTGCAGGAATTTCTGCATGGCTTCTGTGTATTCCTTCTTGTATAAGCCAGAATGCCATTTCTCTGACAACCATCTCCCCACTTCCTCCCTCGTTCACTACTCTTACACCCAATTGCTTCCTTCATTGCAAAAAGCACAGTGTCCATTCTACATTCATTCCTTTGTGTCTTTGCTTAGCAGCATGCTCTGACAAGACAAGAAACTCTCAAAAGGCAGGGACTATGTTTTTTTAAATGATGATATCATTTTATATCGCCTTATATCAGTGTAAATTAGTACCATTCTTTTACAAACTCACAAGTAGAAAAAATTATACCCCACAAAAAATATACCCACATTAGCACTTTCTTATTTATTAAGATTCTTTATTTTCTTTTTTTAAATTAGGTATTTATTTCATTTACATTTCCAATTCTATGGCAAAAGTCCCCCACACGATCACCCACCCACTCCCCCAACGACCCACTCCCACTTCTTGGCCCTGGCGTTTCTCTGTACTGAGGCATATAAAGTTTGCATGACCAATGGGCCTATCTTTCCACTGATAGCCAACTAGGCCATCTTCTGATACATATGCAGCTTGAGACACGAGCTCCGGGAGGATACTGGTTAGTTCATATTGTTGTTCCACCTAAAGGGTTGGAGATCCCTTTAGTTTCTTGGGTACTTTCTCAAGCTCCTCTATTGTGGGCCCTGTGATCCATCCAATACCTGACTGTGAGCATCCACTTCTGTGTTTCCTAGGCCCCGGCATAGCCTCACAAGAGACAGATATATCAGGTTCCTTTCAAAAAATCGTGCTAGTATATGCAATGATGTCAGCATTTGGAGGCTGATTATGGGATCGATCCCAGGGTATAGCAGTCTCTAGATGGTCCATCCTTTCGTCTCAGCTCCTAATTTTGTCTCTGTAACTCCTTCCATGGGTGTTTTGTTCCCAATTCTAAAAAGGGGCAAAGTGTCCACACTTTGCTCTTCGTTCTTCTTGAGTTTCATGTGTTTTGCAAATTGTATCTTATATCTGGGTATTCTAAGTTTTTGGGCTAATATCCACTTATCAGTGAGTACATATCATGTGAGTTCTTTTGTGATTGGGTTACCTCACTCAGGATGATGCCCTCCAGGTCCATCCATTTGCCTAGAAATTTCATAAATTCATTCTTTTTAATAGCTGAGTAGTATTCCATTGTGTAAATGTACCACATTTTCTGTATCCATTCCTCTGTTGAGGGGCATCTGGGTTCTTTCCAGCTTCTGGCTATTATAAATAAGGCTGCTATGAACATAGTGGAGCATGTATCCTTCTTACCGGTTGGGACATCTTCTGGATATATGCCCAGGAGAGGTATTGAGGGATCCTCCAGTAGTACTATGTCCGATTTTCTGAGGAACCACCAGACTGATTTCCAGAGTGGTTGTACAAACTGGCAATTCCACCAACAATGGAGGAGTGTAACTCTTTCTCCACATCCTCGCCAGCATCTGCTGTCACCTGAATTTTTGATCTTAGCCATTCTGACTGGTGTGAGTTGGAATCTCAGGTTTGTTTTGAGTTGCATTTCCCTGATGATTAAGGATGTTGAACATTTTTTTAGGTGATTCTCAGCCATTCAGTATTCGGCAGATAAGAATTCTTTGTTTAGCTCTGAGCCCCATTTTTCAATGGGGTTATTTGATTTTCTGGAGTCCACCTTCTTAAATTCTTTATATATATTGGATATCAATAGGATTTAGGATAGGTAAAGAGCCTTTCCCAATCTGTTGGTAATCTTTTTGACTTATTGACGGTGTCTTTTGCCTTGCAGAAGCTTTGCAATTTTATGAGGTCCCATTTGTCGATTCTCGGTCTTACAGCACAAGCCATTGCTGTTCTTTTTTTTTATTTATTTGATTTTTAATATTTTTTTTTCTTTTTTTTGATTTTGGGGTTATTTGACTTTCTGGAGTCCACCTTCTTGAGTTCTTTATATATATTGGATATTAGTCCCTTATCTGATTTAGGATAGGTGAAGATCCTTTCCCAATCTGTTGGTGGTTTTTTTGTCTTATTGATGGTGTCTTTAACCTTGCAGAAGCTTTGTAGTTTCATGAGGTCCCACTTGTCAATTCTCGATCTTACAGCACAAGCCATTACTGTTCTATTCAGGAATTTTTCCCCTGTGCCCATATCTTCAAGGCTTTTCCCCACTTTCTCCTCTATAAGTTTCAGTGTCTCTGGTTTTATGTGAAGTTCTTTGATCCACTTAGACTTGACCTTAGTACAAGGAGATAGGAATGGTTCGATTCGCATTCTTCTACATGTTAACAACCAGTTGTGCCAGCACCATTTGTTGAAAATGCTGTCTTTCTTCCACTGGATGTTTTTAGCTCCCTTGTCGAAGATCAAGTGACCATAGGTGTGTGGGTTCATTTCTGGGTCTTCAATTCTATTCCATTGGTCTATTTGTCTGTCACTATACCAGTACCATGCAGTTTTTATCACAATTGCTCTGTAGTGGAGCTTTAGGTCCGGCATGGTGATTCCACCAGAGGTTCTTTTATCCTTGAGAAGAGTTTTTGCTATCCTAGGTTTTTTGTTATTCCAGATGAATTTGCAGATTGCACTTTCTAATTCGTTGAAGAATTGATTTGGAATTTTGATGGGGATTGCATTGAATCTGTAGATTGCTTTTGGCAAGATAGCCATTTTTACAATGTTGATCCTGCCAATCCATGAGCATGGGAGATCTTTCCATCTTCTGAGATCTTCTATAATTTCTTTCTTCAGAGACTTGAAGTTTTTATTATACAGATCTTTCACTTCCTTAGTTAGAGTCACGCCAAGATATTTTATATTATTTGTGACTATTGAGAAGGGTGTTGTTTCCCTAATTTCTTTCTCAGCCTGTTTATTCTTTGTGTAGAGAAAGGCCATTGATTTGTTTGAGTTAATTTTATATCCAGCTACTTCACCGAAGCTGTTTATCAGGCTTAGGAGTTCTCTGGTGGAATTTTTAGGGTCACTTATATATACTATCATATCATCTGCAAAAAGTGATATTTTGACTTCATCTTTTCCAATTTGTATCCCTTTGATCTCCTTTTGTTGTCGAATTGCTCTGGCTAGGACTTCAAGTACAATGTTGAATAGGTATGGAGAAAGTGGACAGCCTTGTCTAGTCCCTGATTTTAGAGGGATTGCTTCAAGCTTCTCACCATTTACTTTGATGTTGGCTACTGGTTTGCTGTAGATTGCTTTTATCATGTTTAGGTATGGGCCTTGAATTCCTGATCTTTCCAAGACTTTTATCATGAATGGGTGTTGGATCTTGTCAAATGCTTTTTCCGCATCTAACGAGATGACCATGTGGTTTTTGTCTTTGAGTTTGTTTATATACTGGATTACCTTGATGGATTTCCGTATATTGAACCATCCCTGCATCCCTGGGATGAAACCTACTTGGTCAGGATGGATGATTGTTTTGATGTGTTCTTGGATTCGGTTAGCAAGAACTTTATTGAGGATTTTTGCATCAATATTCATAAGGGATATTGGTCTGAAGTTTTCTATCTTTGTTGGGTCTTTTTATGGTTTAGGTATCAGAGTAATTGTGGCTTCATAGAATGGGTTGGGTAGAGTACCTTCTGTTTCTATTTTGTGGAATAGTTTGTAAGAACTGGGATTAGATCTTCTTTGAAGGTCTGATAGAACTCTGCACTAAACCCATCTGGTCCTGGGCTTTTTTTAGTTGGGAGACTATTAATGACTGCTTCTATTTCTTTGGGGGCTATAGGGCTGTTTAGATCATTAACCTGATCTTGATTCAACTTTGGTACCTGGTATCTGTCTAGGAACTTCTCCATTTCATCCAGGTTCTCCAGTTTTGTTGAGTATAGCCTTTGGTAGAAGGATCTGATGGTGTTTTGGATGTCTTCAGGATCTGTTGTTATGTCTCCTTTTTCATTTCTGATTTTGTTAATTAGGATGCTTTCCCTGTGCCCTCTAGTGAGTCTGGCTAAGGGTTTATCTATCTTGTTGATTTTCTCAAAGAACCAGCTCCTTGATTGGTTGATTCTTTGAATAGTTTTTCTTGTTTCCACTTGGTTGATTTCACCCCTGAGTTTGATTATTTCCTGCCGTCTACTCCTCTTGGGTGAATTTGCTTCCTTTTGTTCTAGTGCTTTTAGGTGTGTTGTCAAGCTGCTAATGTGTGCTCTCTCTAGTTTCCTTTTGGAGGCACTCAGAGCTATGAGTTTTCCTCTTAGAAATGCTTTCATTGCGTCCCATAAGTTTGGGTATGTTGTGGCTTCATTTTCATTGAACTCTAAAAAGTCCTTAATTTCTTTCTTTATTCCTTCCTTGACCAAGGTATCATTGAGAAGAGTGTTGTTCAGTTTCCACGGAAGGTTGGCTTTCTATTATTTATTTTGTTATTGAAGATCAGCCTTAGTCCATGGTGATCTGATAGGATGCATGGGACAATTTCAATATTTTTGTATCTGTTGAGGCCTGTTTTGTGACCAATTATGTGGTCAATTTTGGAGAAGGTACCATGAGGTGCTGAGAAGAAGGTATATCCTTTTGTTTTAGGATAGAATGTTCTGTAGATATCTGCCAGATCCATTTGATTCATAATTTCTCTTAGTTTCTCTGTGTCCCTGTTTAGTTTCTGTTTCCATGATCTGTCCATTGGTGAAAGTGGTGTGTTGAAGTCTCCCACTATTATTGTATGAGGTGCAATGTGTGCTTTGAGATTTACTAAAGTTTCTTTAATGAATGTGGCTGCCTTTGTATTTGGAGCATATATATTCAGGATTGATAGTTCCTCTTGGAGGATTTTACCTTTGATGAGTATGAAGTGTCCCTCCCTGTCTTTTTTAATGACTTTGGGTTGGAAGTCAATCTTATCAGATATTAGAATGGCTACTCCAGCTTGTTTCTTCATGCCATTTGCTTGGAAAATTGTTTTCCAGCCTTTCATTCTGAGGTAGTGTCTATCCTTTTCTCTGAGATGACTTTCCTGTAAGCAGCAAAATGTTGGGTCTTGTTTGTGTAGCCAGTTTGTTAGTCTATGTCTTTTTATCGGGGAGTTGAGTCCATTGATATTAAGAGATATTAAGGAAAAGTAATTGTTGTTTCCTGTTATTTTTGTTGTTAAAGTTGGCATTTTGTTCTTGTGGCTGTCCTCTTTTAGGTTTGTTGAGGGATTACCTTCTTGTTGTTTCTAGGGCGTGGTTCCTGTCCTTGTATTGGTTTTTTTCTGTTATTATCCTTTGAAGGGCTGGATTCGTGGACAGATAATGTGTGAATTTGGTTTTGTCGTGGAATACTTTGGTTTCTCCATCTATGTTAATTGAGAGTTTGGCTGGGTATAGTAGCCTGGGCTGGAATTTGTGTTCTTTTAGTGTCTGTATAACATCCGTCCAGGATCTTCTGGCTTTCATAGTCTCTGGTGAAAAATCTGGTGTAATTCTGATAGGCTTGCCTTTATATGTTACTTGGCCTTTTTCTCTTACTGCTTTTAGTATTCTATCTTTATTTAGAGCATTTGTTGCTCTGATTATTATGTGTCGGGAGGTATTTCTTTTCTGGTCCAGTCTATTTGGAGTTCTGTAGGCTTCTTGTATGTTCATGGGCATCTCTTTCTTTAGATTTGGGAAGTTTTCTTCTATAATTTTGTTGAAGATGTTTGCTGGTCCTTTGAGTTGAAAATCTTCATTCTCATCCACTCCTATTATCCGTAGGTTTGGTCTTCTCATTGTGTCCTGTATTTCTTGGATGTTTTGAGTTAGGATCTTTTTGCATTTTACATTTTCCTTGATTGTTGTGCCGATGTTCTCTATGGAATCTTCTGCACCTGAGATTCTCTCTTCCATCTCTTGTATTCTGTTGCTGATGCTCGTATCTATGGTTCCAGATTTCTTTCCTAGGGTTTCTATCTCCAGTGTTGCCTCATTTTGGGTTTTCTTTATTGTGTCTACTTCCCTTTTTAGGTCTAGTATGGTTTTGTTCATTTCCATCATCTGTTTGGATGTGTTTTCCTGTTTTTCATTAAGGACTTCTACCTGTTTGATTATGTTATCCTGTTTTTCTTTAAGGATTTGTAACTCTTTAGCAGTGTTCTCCTGCAATTCTTTAAGGGATTTTTGTGCTTCCTCTTTATTGTCTTCTACCTGTTTAGCAGTGTTCTCCTGTATTTCTTTAAGTGTGTTATTAAAGTCCTTCTTGAAGTCCTCTACCATCATCAGGAGATATGCTTTTAGATCCATGTCTAGCTTTTCCGGTGTGTTGGGGTGCCCTGGACTGGGCGAAGTGGGGGTGCTGGGTTCTGATGATGGTGAGTGGTCTTGGTTTCTGTTAGTAAGATTATTACGTTTACCTTTCGCCATCTGGTAATCTGTGGGGTTAGTTGTTATCGTCGTCACTGTTTAAAGATTGGAGCAGAGCTGTGTTCCACTCACCAGCAGTCTCAAAATCCTGCGGCGGGGGTCGTGGGTAGCTGATGGTACCCCGGTGCTGGTCCAGCCGGAAGAGGCCTGTGGTCCTACTCAGGCCGGTTTTCTGCTTCCCTAACTAATGCAGTCTCTGGTCCCGCGTGCAATTGGATTGGAGCAGAAGCTGTGTTCCACTCACCAGAAGTCTTAAGATCTTGTGGTGGGTGTTGTGGGTAGCTGGCAAGTGTCAGCCGACCCTGCGCCCCAGCTGCCCCGGTGCTTTTCTGACCGGAAGAGGCTTGTGGCCCTACGTAGGCCGGATTTCTGCCTCCCCAACCAAAGCAGTCTCAGGTCCCGCGTGATTGGACTGGAGCAGAAGCTGTGTTCCACTCACCAGCAGTCCCAAAATCCTGCGGCGGGGGTCGTGGGTAGCTGGCGGGTGTCAGGCAACCCTGCGCTCCAGCTACCCCGGCGCTGATCCGGCTGGATGAGGCCTGTGGCCCTACTCAGGCCGGTTTCTGCTTCCCTAACTAATGCAGTCTCAGGTCCCGCGCGCAATTGGATTGGAGCAGAAGCTGTGCTCCACTCACCAGAAGTCTTAAGATCCTGTGGCGGGTGTTGTGGGTAGCTGGCGAGTGTCAGCCGACCCTGCGCCCCAGCGGCCCGGTGCTTTTCTGGCCGGAAGAGCGCCATTGCTGTTCTATTCAGGAATTTTTCCCCTGTACCCATATCTTCCAGGCTTTTCCCTGCTTTCTCCTCTATAAGTTTCAATGTCTCTGGTTTTATGTGGAGTTCCATAATCCACTTAGTTTTGATCTTAGTACAAGGAGATAGGAATGGATCAATTCGCATTCTGCTAAATGATAACTGCCAGTTGTGCCAGCATCATTTGTTGAAAATGCTGTCTTTTTTCCACTGGACAGTTTTAGCTCCCTTGTCAAAGATCAAGTGACCATAGGTGTGTGGGTTCATTTCTAGGTCTTCAATTCTATTCCATTGGTCTACTTGTCTGCAACTATAACAGTACCATGCAGTTTTTATCACAATTGCTCTGTAGTACAACTTTAGGTCAGGCATGGTGATTCTACTGGAGGTTTTTTATCCTTGAGAAGAGTTTTTGCTGTCCTACGTTTTTTGTTATTCCAGATGAATTTGCAGATTGCCCTTTCTAACTCGTTGAAGAATTGTGTTGGAATTTTGATGGGGATTGCATTGAATCTGTAGATTGCTTTTGGCAAGATAGCCATTTTTACTATATTGATCCTGCCAATCCATGAACATGGGAGATCTTTCCATCATCTGAGATCTTCTTTAATTTCTTTCTTCAGAGACTTGAAGTTCTTATCATATAGATCTTTCACTTCCTTAGTTAGAGTCACGCCAAGGTATTTTATATTAATTGTGACTATTGAGAAGGGTATTGTTTCCCTAATTTCTTTCTCAGCCTGTTTATCCTTTGTGTACAGAAAGGCCATTGACTTGTTTGAGTTAATTTTATATCCAGCTACTTCATTGAAGCTGTTTATCAAGTTTAGGAGTTCTCTGGTAGAAATTTTAGGGTCACTTATATATACTATCATATCATCTGCAAAAAGTGATATTTTGACTTCATCTTTTCCAAATTGTATCCCCTTGATCTCCTTTTGTTGTCGAATTGCTCTGGCTAGGACTTCTAGTACAATGTTGAATAAGTAGGGAGAAAGTGGGCAGCCTTGTCTAGTCCCAGGTTTTAGTGGGATTGCTTCAAGCTTCTCACCATTTACTTTGATGTTGGCTACTGGTTTGATGTAGATTTCTTTTATCATGTTTAGGTATGGGCCTTGAATTCCTGATCTTTCCAGAACTTTTATCGTGAATGGGTGTTAGATCTTGTCGAATGCATTTTCTGCATCTAACGAGATGATTAGGTGGTTTTTGTCTTTGAGTTTGTTTATATAGTGGATTACTTCGATGGATTTCCATATATTGAACAATCCCTGCATCCCTGGGATGAAACCTACTTGGTCAGGATGGATGATTGTTTTGATGTGTTCTTGGATTCAGTTAGCAAGAACTTTATTGAGTATTGCATCGATATTCATAAGGAAAATTGGTCTGAAGTTCTCTATCTTTGTTGGGTCTTTTTGTGGTTTAGGTATCAGAGTAATTGTGGCTTAGTAGAATGAGTTGGGTAGGGTACCTTCTGCATCTATTTTCTTGAATAGTTTGTGAAGAACTGGGATTAGATCTTCTTTGAATGTCTGATAGAAGTCTGCACTAAACCCATCTGGTCCTGGGCTTTTATTGGTTGGGAGACAATTTTTTGTTGTTATTGTTGTTTTTTTAATTAGATATTTTCCTCATTTACATTTTCAATGCTATCCAAAAAGTCCCCAATACACCCCCCCACTCCCGTACCCACACACTCCCACTTTTTGGCCCTGGCGTTCCCCTGTACTGGGTCATATAAAGTTTGCAAGTCCAATGGGCCTCTCTTTCCAGTGATGGCCGACTAGGCCATCTTTTGATACATATGCAGCTAGAGTCAAGATGACTGCTTCTATTTCTGTAGGGGACTGTTTAGATCATTAACCTGATCTTGATTTAACTTTGGTATCTGGTATCTGTCTAGAAATTTGTCCATTTCATCCAGGTTCTCCAGTTTTGTTGAGTATAGCATTTTGTAGAAGGATCTGTTGATGTTTTGGATTTCCTCAGGATCTGTTGTTATGTCTCCCTTTTCATTTCTTATTTTGTTAATTAGGATGCTGTCCGTGTTCCCTCTAGTGAGTCTGGCTAAGGGTTTATCTATCTCGTTGATTTTCTCAAAGAACCAGCTCCTCCTTTTGTTGATTCTTTGAATAGTTCTTCTTGTTTCCACTTGGTTGATTTTGCCCCTGAGTTTGATTATTTCCTGCTGTCTACTCTTCTTGGGTGAATTTGCTTCCTTTTGTTCTAGAACTTTTAGGTGTGTTGTCAAGCTGATAATGTGTGCTCTCTCTAGTTTCTTTTACGAGGCACTCAGAGCTATGAGATTTCCTCTTAGAAATGCTTTCATTATGTCCCATAAGTTTGGGTATGTTTTGGCTTCATTTTCATTAAACTCTAAAAAGTCCTTAATTTCTTTCTTTATTCCTTCCTTGACCAAGGTATCATTGAGAAGAGTGTTGTTCAGTTTCCACATGAATGTTGGCTTTCTACTATTTATTTTGTTATTGAAGATCAGCCTTAGTCCATGGTGATCTGATAGGATACATGGGACAATTTAAATATTTTTGTATCTCTTGACCCTTGTTTTGTGACCAATTAAGTGATCAATTTTGGAGAAGGTACCATGAGGTGCTGAGAAGAAGGCATATCCTTTTGTTTTAGGATAAAATGTTCTGTACATGTCTGTTAGATCCATGTGTTGCATAACTTGTTAGTTTCACTGTGTCCCTGCTTAGTTTCTCTTTCCATGATCTGTCCATTGGTGAAAGTGGTGTGTTGAAGTCTCCCACTATTATTGTGTGAGGTGAAATGTGTGCTTTGAGCTTTACTAAACTTTCTTTAATGAATGTGGCTGCCCTTGTATTTGGAGCATAGATATTCAGAATTGAGAGTTCCTCTTCAAAGACTTTTACCTTTGAGGAGTATGAAGTGCCCCTCCTTTTCATTTTTGATGACTTTGTGTTGGAAGTCAATTTTATTGCATATTAGAATGGCTACTCCAACTTGTTTCTTCAGACCATTTGCTTGTAAAATTGTTTTCCAGCCTTTCATTTTGAGGTAGTGTCTGTCTTTTTCCCTGAGAAGGGTTTCCTGTAAGCAGCAAAATGTTGGGTCCTGTTTGTGTAGCCAGTCTGTTAGTCTATGTCATTTTATTGGGGAGTTGAGTCCATTGATATTAAGGGATATCAAGGAAAAGTAATTGTTGCTTCCTATTATTTTTGTTGTTAAAGTTGGCATTCTGTTCTTGTGGCTGTCTTATTTTAGGTTTGTTGAAGGATTACTTTCTTGCTTTTTCTAGGACGTGGTTTCCTTCCTTGTATTGGTTTTTTCTGTTATTATCCTTTGAAGGGCTGGAATCATGGAAAGATAATTTGTGAATTTGGTTTTGTAGTGGAATACTTTGGTTTCTCCCTCTATGGTAATTAAAAGTTTGGCTGGGTATAGTAGCCTGGGCTGGCATTTGTGTTCTCTTAGTGTCTGTATAACATCTGTCCAGGATCTTCTGGCTTTCATAGTCTCTGGTGAAAAATCTGGTGTAATTCTGATAGGCTTGCCTTTATATGTTACTTGACCTTTTTCCCTTATTGCTTTTAACAATTTAGTGCATTTGTTGTTCTGATTATTATGTGTAGGGAGGAATTTCTTTTCTGGTCCAGTCTATTTGGAGTTCTGTAGGCTTCTTTTATGTTCATGGGCATGTCATTCATTAGGTTTGGGAAGCTTTCTTCTATAATTTTGTTGAAGATATTCGCTGGCCCTTTGAGTTGAAAATCTTCATTCTCATCTACTTCTATTATCCGTAGGTTTGGTCTTCTCATTTTGTCCTGGATTTTCTGGATGTTTTGAGTTAGGATCTTTTTGCATTTTCCATTTTTTTATTGTTGTGCAGATGTTCTCTATGGAATCTTGTGCACCTGAGATTCTCTCTTCCCTCTCTTGTATTCTGTTGCTATGATTCCAGTTTTCTTTCCTAGGGTTTCCATCTCTAGCGTTGCCATACTTTGGGTTTTCTTTATTGTGTCTACTTCCCTTTTTAGGTCTAGTATGGTTTTGTTCATTTCCATCATCTGTTTGGATGTGGTTTCCTGTTTTTCTATAAGGACTTGCAACTCTTTAGCTGTGTTCTCCTGTATTTCTTTAAGTGAGTTTTTAAAGACCTTCTTGATGTCTTCTACCATCATCATGAGATATGCCTTTAAATCCAGGTCTAGATTTTCGTGTGTGTTGTGGTGCCCTGGACTGACTGAGGTTAGAGTGCTCAGTTATGATGATGATGAGTGGTCTTTGTTTCTGTTAGTAAGATTCTTATGTCTGCCTTTCACCATCTGGTAAACTCTGGAGTCCGTTGTTATAGTTGTCTCTGGTTCGAGCTTGTTCCTCTTGCGATTCTGTTATTCTCTACCAGCAGACCTGGGAGACTAGCTCTCTCCTGAGTTTCAGTGCTCAGAGCACTCTCTACAGGCAGGCTCTCCTCTTTCAGGGAAGGTGCACAGATATCTGGTGTTCAGACTTGCCTCCTGGCAGAAGATGAAGGCCCAAAACAGGACCTGTCCCAGAAGCTGTTAGCTTCTGTAGTCCACACTCTCACCTGTGCAGACTAGTCTCAGTGGAGTCCAGGAACCAAGATGTCTCCTGCAGTTGCTCTGACAATTCCCTCCCGAGCTGGACCTAACACCTTTCCTCTGGCAGGGAAGATGCCCGGATGTCTGTGCAGACTAGTCTCGGTGAAGTCCGGGAACCAAGATGTCTCCCACAGATGCTCTGGCCTTTATTAAGATTCTTAATGATCCATTAAATCATTATCTCTGAGAAGCACATGGATAGAGAGTAGTACATCTTGAATATTCATAATCTAATTGAAATACCAACTATTGAAAGGCAAGGATATGCACCATGATGGAGGTAGCCCTTACTCAACAGGAAACTCCTTTAGTTGATGATCAGCACAAAGCTCTCCTTCCCCAGTATAAAAAATGTTGATTAATAAAAACCTTTACAAAGGGCATCAGGAGGTTATGGTCATGAAAAATTGTATTTATGACTGTATACTCACTGGAACACCAGTTGCCCAGAAGATATCAGCTGGTCAATAAATATGTGTTGAATCAGTGAAAGTAACGAGGCATGCCTTTTATTGGCATGCCTTGAAAACCTGTTTCTGACCTTGCCCTCTGCAGCGTCTCTGACCAGTTAACCCGATCATTCTCAATACTTTCATCAATACATTGAATAAATACATAGAAGATGTGCCCATCAAATTTACAGGTGGCACAAAACTAGGAGAATAACATAGTGAATGGTAAACCAAGATTCATGACCCTTTGCGATTAGAATAATGTTTGAAAAATCAACATGAAAGCACGGGCAGCCTTTCTTTATGCTCAGAAGGGCCAATACACATGCAGTTGTTTTCAGGCACATTTAAAGAGTTATATGAGCAAATGAGTCTAGTGGAAGGAGCCTCAGTTTTAAGAGACAGGATGTGGTTGTAGGGACAATAGAATGAGGTGACTGTTTTGAGTGACAGGTATTGAAGTGTTTCATCAAGAGGTTCAATGCAAGAAAACATGTGAAAGTCAGTGTGTCTCCATGGCAGCATTTAAAAGCCTAATTGCTGGGGATGCTGACCAGAAGAGGAGAGAGCAATGACAGTAGAAGCCACCCAGGCTGCCCCGCCTTCCTGGTGCAGGTGGTGGCACCACTGTGATTAACAAATATGTGATGAAGAGATGGTAAAAGTAGATAAGCAGAGCATGTGGGTGCTGTGGAGAGAGGAGGAAGTGGAGACCTCATGGGATGCTATGGCGGTGAGGACCAGGCTGATGAAAACGGGCTTCAGTGCCACCTAAAACCATGGTGGTGTCTGGGCTTCTGAAAGCCATGACAGAGTCTGTGGTCCTGATGGAGTTGGGATCTGTGTTAATGTCCATAGCCCGTATCACCACCTCAGGCTATGCAGATGTCCTTGTTCTGGACTGCTGCCTGAAAACATGATGTCTGTAGACTGAGCTACTACCAGGGGCCACACTGATGTGAGTGGCCTGTGCTGCCACCAAGGTCTTTGTTTGGTCCATAGTCCTACTGCAGCTGGGGGCTGTGTTCATAGTCCTGTTGCCAGAAAATGTGTGAAGGCCCTTGACCCAGGTCCTAGATAACTATGAAGCAGAAGAAAGATACTTCTGCAGTGATATCTATGATTGCATATGCATAGTGGAAAAAGAGGGACATAGAAGGCTTCTGTGACAACCCCTATCCGCTACTCCAACCCACATTCCTCCCAAGAAAGTACCAATCTAAACAGGAAAACATTGAAGAAAATGCTTTAAAAGTATGTTAAGAATGTTGACATTATCTCTCTACATTGATAGCTTCTGGCATGGGTGTGTGTGGGGAGGACTACTCAGTTCTATTTAAGGGGCAGTCCACTGAGAGTTTGACCATTTGCCAATGAGTACATAGATAATTCAAATTGGAGTTTTGAGGAGGGAGATCACAAGAGGGGTGGACATGGGAGAACTGGAAAATGAGTGTAATCTGGGTGCATGATATGAAATTCCCAAAGAATTAATAAAAATATAAAAAATAAAAGAAAGAGGAAAGAACATGCCCAGAGCAGTTTGCTTAGAAATCCCAGCAGGTCTCTTACATAAAAATCAGGGCACTTGTACAAAATGATTGGGGCCTAAAATTTGGGATAGAGGCATCTTGAACTTGGGATAAAAATTCTTGAACTTCAGATCCTCCAATAACCTAGCAGGTGTGCATAAAGGCCCACTGTGAGAATGGGTCATCAATCTTCAATGCTTAAAGTTTATGCGGGCACTTCAAATAAGAATAGTACCTTATAAGATCAAACATATTTTCTCAGGATCTTCTCCTATGTCTTCTTCTTCTATCAACTAATAAAATAAAATAAAATAAAATAAAATAAAATCATAAGACTAACAAAATCCCAAAGATCTCTATTTTACTTTTCTCTGATCCAGTGACCAAACATATTAATGGAATTTCCAGGGACCTGAGATATATGTAATCCCCCCACCCCCAAGTTAAGGGTAAATTATTATATATTGTAGTGTCTCTGGTGCTAAAATTCCTTCCCTGGGAGAGACATAAACAATGTCAACCCCTCTTCTAAGGTCCCAAAGATAAACTAAGGTGTGATTCCACCAAGGCTAACCATGGGAACCCAATGAGTTTATTAGGCTTACAGAACAATGGTGGTGGATATAGCAAGAACATAGGTGAACCTAGATTATCGATAACAGAAGGTCTGTTCCCCACAGGTATGATAGTTTCCACAACACTGCCAGACTGAACTCTCTCTCCTAATTTTGCCCACCTATATCCCCTATCCCCTCCCTCCAGACCAAGGGCGATGGGGACAAATTTCATACACCTGGTTGGGAGTGGTGGCTATATTTAGGTAAGAGTCATATGACCCTCTCTACCCCCTCCTTCTGGAGGAAGATAAGTGGTTAAATAGTCAACAGACGCAGCTGTGATGATCTGACCAGCCCCATCAGAGCTCATGAAGTGGTGGCACTTTGGCTCAGAAAATAGTCCTGTGCAATAGTCCGTAATGGAGACAGAAGCATTTTCCAGGTCAGGTAACTGCATATTTGACCCATTTGTGACTCACACTGAGAAGGTTGTTGGCTGAGTGATCCCCAGTTCAGAAAAGACTCCGCAGAAGGTTCCAGCTCCAGTGCTTATTAGAAGTTATAGGATCCGAGAGAAACCAGAGCTGTGGGACCAGCAGCAAGGGACTTGCTTTCAGTTGGGATACACTTTCTCCAGGAAGTATGAGCTTGGATGGGCAGTGTGCACTCCATCAGCTTCCCTCTTTCAGATCATGCTGCCCGTGCCATGGCTGCTGGAAATACCAGTCTCTAGAGGCAAAGGCTGTAGACCTCCTGAGTCAGTAACTCACTCATGACCATATGGGACAGTTCCATGTGGAGCCCATAGAGAATATTTCCAAGCAAATCACAGAAATACATTCTCTGGACTCCTTTGAAACTTCTTTAGAATTGTTGCCCTGAGTGGTCATGAACTGCCTTCTGCCAACCACTGCTCACCTCAAACCCACCTACAGATAACTCAATTGATACAACCTTGTAGGCCACCTGCTCTATGTTCATGAGTGTATTGCTGCTATTCCATTTGTCTTGCATGATTTCCTCAAGGCATCCCATTTTTGGTTACTCTTATTCTATTTTTATAGCCTGTTGTAACTTTTGTCTTTGTGATATTTTGTTTGCACCTTTATTTTCTTCAGGAGCTCCATTAACTTCTGTGGCATTTCTGTCTGTCATTTCTTCCTCTTTGAACCATCTATTTTCTCCTGAACTCTTTTCTAGAAAGATTACACTATATGTGATGTCTACAAGAATGTGGGAAACAGCTTAGTTTAAACCAAGTAAAACTCTGTTGTGATCAAGCATTTAAGGTTAAAGGTAAGATTTTCCCAAAGTTTTCTTATAGTTCATTAATGTATGTGTTCTCCTACTTTAAGATCTTACTTTTTATTCTTCTGTCCCCGACCCCATTTAATCTATCATTCCTCTGTGACGATTGTGTACTTGTGACCTTTCATAAAATAGCAAGTTGTATGTGAGTCAAGTCAATTATTTGCTAAAGAATATTAAGAAGTAGGGAAGGAGTCGGGAGCCTCTCCATCTACTTTTGAGAACATTCTAGGGACAAATCTACAGGATTTGTGAGAACTAATCTAGCATTCCTTTTTACTTAAAACCATGCTCCCCTCTAGGTGCTTCATACATAAAATCTTCCCTAAATGCAGAACCTGGGAAGGGAGTCCTTGGATCAGGGACCTGTAATGAAATGAGAAAAGTTGGGTGGATCAGAGGGAGATGCCAAGTTCCTTTTTTATTTATTTACTTTTTATTGGTTCTTTGTGAATTTCACATCATGCACCCTGTGATGGTTTGTATATTCTTGGACCAGGGAGTGGCACCATCTGGAGGTGTGGTCTGGTTGGAATAGGTGTGTCACTGTGGGTGTGGGCTTAAGACTCTCATCCCAGTTGCCTGGAATGGCACTAGCAGTCTTTGGATGAAGACATAGAACTCTCAACTCTGCCTGTGCCATGCCTGCCTGGATACTGCCATGCTCCCACCTTGATGATAATGGACTGAAACTCTGAACCTGTAAGCCAGCCCCAAGAAAATGTTGTTTTTTATAAGACTTGTCTTGGTTATGGTGTCTGTTGACAGCAGTAAAACCCTAACTAAGACACACCCCAATCCCACTCATGTCTGCATCCCTTCATGCCCACCTTCCACCCTTGAAACCTCTCCCACAACAGGGGGTGGGGACCTCATTGTGGAAGCTGTTGTAGTGTGTCACAGTATGTCCCATGGTATACCATTTTATCCATACTTCCCTGCTTGCAAATGTTCATTGCAATGACTTGTCGGTCTCCTTGGAGGTCTCTGGTGTCTATTACACTGTCACTACTGGAACTTCACTGGAACTACTCTTAGATATCCTGTTGTTTCTCTGTTTCTTGAGATCTGTAGGACCAGCCCTTTAACAAAGACCTGGATCTGGGTATGAAAGTTATCTGAGCTGGTCAGCCCATCGACTCTCCTGCACCTACATCAATGGTGAGATTGTTCTAGTCTCCTTTATGTGATGCTTTCAGAAATGCTTGGGAAAGGCCAAGGGCAACACTCACATTCTAAAATAGAAAACTCTCCCTCCACAGATTTTCTTCGTATCTTTGAAAACTACTGAGAAATACGCCAAACACACAAAGTATTGCCTATAAAACATACATAAAAGAATAAAAATTCTGGCAAAACATTGTTTCATTTTTCCTGGCTTTCTATAGACAGAGCTATGTTCAATGTATTCTTCTGCCAACACTTCTTAGACTCAACCGTATTTGATACTGCCGATCCCTACGTGTTCAGACTCAGTTGCAACTCACACACAATCCCATCACTATGCAGAATTCCTTCATACTACCCTACCAAAAACTATGCTTCTCCATTTTGCTAGGTGCACTTTGGGATCTTTGACACCTCTCTACTACTTATTGCTACCGATAATGCTCTTGCTCATCCTTCTGGTGAACTTTGCAAGGGTTTTTACAGGATATTCATATGAATAGAATTTCTGGATTTCTTGATTGTAGTGCCTTCGTATTTTCAATTTTAGAAGGCATTTTAGCCAGGGTTCTCTAGAGGAACAGAACTAGTGGAATGTAATTATAATGGGATTTATTAGATTGGCTTATGTGATCAGGGGCTAGATAGTCCCACAAATGACTGGTAATAAGCCAGAGAGCCAAAGAAACTAAGTTCTGTTTTGCTCAAGAATCTGGAAGCCCTGGAACAAGGCGGGGGTGGGGGTTGCTGGTGATGCAGCCCAAACTTATAACTGAAGACCCAGAAGTTCTCTGCAGAGTTGTTGGTGTGAATCATTGCTCAAGAGTAGAAGAAGCTGGAGTCTGATGTCTACCAGCATTCAGACACAAAGATCACAAAGGCACATGCTCAAGAAAAAAGGTGCTTGCACAGTGCCTATAGGCTTCCTCAACCTATTTTTAGTTCCATGCAGGCCCCCACCCTATAAGACAGCTCCACCTACATTCAAGGTGAGTCTCTCCTCCCTTCCTTCACCACAGTTCACCATCCCACATGACCATTGGGAACACTCTGAACATCTCCAAAACAGTAACTTTCTCAATGTCTCTCTACCCAATCAAATTTGCAAGCAAGATTAATGATCACACTAGCTAATGCCAAACCATTGCCCATGCAAGTTTTCCTCCATTTAACACCCTGTACTGATTAAGTTAGTATCTTAAAACTTTTTAATTACTGCTTATCTAAACTAGAAACAAATTATATCATGGTATGATTTTATACACACTCCATGATTACTAGAGAGGCTACACATTTTTTTATTATTTTTTTAAAGTGTGTGTTGGCTGTTCAAACTCAATACTGTAAAATTTCATTTTTTTGGACTGTTAGGTGTTTGCTGTTTATCATAGGAGGTCTTTATGGTGTTGTGGATACTGAAGTGGTGCCAGCTAAATGAGCTGCAAGTTTCAATTAGTGGCTTATCTTTTTATTCTCTGTGGTCTTCACATAACTAGAAGTTATTAATTTTAATGTGCCCTGCTTTTACAATCTTTTTCTTTATCATTGGAGTTTTTGTGTGTTGTGTTTAAGAAATAACTATCCTAACAGTCATAAAGTGATCCACATTTCATAAACTTTTATCTCACACATTTAAAGACTTTAAACCATCTGGAATTAATTTTTGTATGTGGTGTGAAATAAGAATATATTTTTCAAATTTTTGCACTTAAAGAACTAGCTCCAGGTAGGGAAGACCTTAATTTTTCCCATGCATATATTCTGTGATTTCGCAGCTCCCACATGTACACAGAACACAAGAGCACTTGCAAACTCTTTGTTGGGCTCAGTGTGTTTGTCTATACTTACACCAGATCCACATTCTTTATTTTATGTTGTTATCTGATCAGGCACATACCCCTCACTTCCTTGCCCATATGTTTCAGGAATGTATTGACTCTTCATGGCCTTTTTATTATCCATATAAATTTTATGAGAAGTTGCTTAAGTTCCATGAGGAACTTCTTAGGACTTGGTATGGTACTCCATTGACGATATAGATCAATTTGGGAGAGGCTGCTATGATATTAAATTGTATCTGCAAATGCAGCTCAGCACTCTAGTTTTCAAGATCATTTTTATACTTCAATAAAGCTTTGTATTTTTCTCAAAAAATAAGAAACTATAGAATGGCAGTTAGGAGCACATATTCTGGAAAACAGATGTTAGCTCTCAATTCCTACTCCGCTATTTCTTTCAGTTCCTACTGATATGCTCTGCAATATAAACAATTTACGTGTCTCAGCTTTTTCCACAACAAATAGTATTAATTGTGGTACTTATCAAATAAGATGGTTACAGTATGCATGGCTACATAGATATACAGATAAATATATATGAAAGTGCTTAGAAGATAATCAAGCCCATAATAAATATGTTTACTTTAATGATTCCTAGATACATTTATTTTCTTATCTTAAGCATCATTACTAGTTGCATTGTACATTTAATATGTTTTAATATTTAAGAATGCATAAATACATGATCATAATTTGTCAATCAAAACTTGACATCTTATAAAATATTTTATTAATACTCATAATTTTAACATCATTTTGACTTTGTCATAGTCTCTGATAATATTGCTTCTTTTTCTTTCTAGTTCTTCTATGTTTTCTTTTCATATCTAATTGCTTTGGCTGAATATATAGTTAATTAGAAGTCATAACATCAAATATCATATCTTTTTTCTGTCTATACAAAAGAAGATGTTCTATATTTTGATAGAACAAAATATTATTTAATGATTTCAGGTGGACAAAGTATATGAGGCTAAAGAAATTGTCTTATACTTTAAGTTTGCCAAGAAGTTTTATTATGAAAATGTTGCTGATTTTATTACATATTTTATTTTGTTCCAGTGGTCAATTAATAAGCTTTCAATTTTGAACTCACCTAACATTTTCATATAATAATACACACTTGGTCATTATATATTACCTTCAGTTAGATTCAGGTGAATATTCTGTTTAAGAACATTTTATCAATTATCCTGTCAATTTATAACATTCTTTCCCTAAGCTGGCACTGTCAGGTTTTCATATTAAGGATACACTAAACTCTTATTCACCCTGTGGAATAATTTAAGTCAAGAAATATCTGTTCTGTGAAAATAGATCAATAAGCAGATAGATAGATAGGTACATACATACATACATATATACATACATACATACGTACATACATACATAGATGGAAGGAAGTTTCTCATAGTTTCTCCTCTCAAACTCCATATAAATTGTCCCACCAAATCACATAGTTTGTAGAACATCTGTACCTCAGTGTTATAATAAATGCTTTTCTTGTGCCAGTTATAGACAATTTGTTCTTACAATTTACCATCTTTTGTGCCTTTATTAGCCAAATTCATGATATCCCTACCTCCACTCATAGTTAGGCCTCCTTCATTCCTAATGTGTTTTTTCTTCCTTTTATTTTTATCTTCACCGGAAATTATCATTTGTGTTTTTATTCATTTTTTATTATTATTTATTTTTTTAATCAGGTATTTTCTTCACTTACATTTCAAATGCTATCCCAAAGGTCCCCCAGACCCCCACTCCCCTACCCACCCTCTCCCACTTCTTGTCCCTGGCATTCCCCCGTACTGAGGCATATAAAGTTTGCAAGACCAAGGGGCCCCAGAAGCTGGAAAGAACCCAGAGGTCCCTCAACAGAGGAATGGATACAGAAAATGTGGTACATTTACACAATGGAGTACTACTCAGCTATTAAAAAGAATGAATTTATGAAATTTCTAGGCAAATGGATGGACCTGGAAGGTATCATCCTGAGTGAGGTAACCCAATCACAAAAGACCTCAAATGATATGTACTCACTGATAAGTGGAAATTAGCCCAGAAACTTAGAATACCCAAGATACAACATACAATTTGCAAAACACATGAAACTCAAGAAGAACGAAGACCAAAGTGTGGACACTTTGGCCCTTTTTAGAATTGAGAACAAAACACCCATGGAAGGATTTACAAAGACAAAGTTTGGAGTCAAGACAAAAGGATGGACCATCTAGAGACTGCCATACCTGGGGATCCATCCCAAAATCAGCCTCCAAATGCTGACACCATTGCATACACCAGCAAGATTTTGCTGAAAGGACCCTGATATAGCTGTCTCTTATTCTTCCTTTTAATCATTGGTCAACCTCGCAGAAATGTGACAATTTTATTAGAATTTTCAATAAAGTTCTATTTTCTAATATTCCATGAAGTTGAACCCATTTTATATTCTCCTAATTTTCGCCTTGTCTTTACAATTTGCCTGATGTTTTGTTGTTGTTGTTGTTTTTGTTGTTTTGGTTTTCTTAGTTATTATTATCCACCTTTCAAAGTACAGTAAATACTTGGCTTCTTTTTAGATTCTCTACTGTAAACTTTCAGGCTATTATCTTATTCATGGCATCAGCTCATCAGTTTAACTGTCTCACACTCACCATAAGGATTCATAGGCAGTTAATTGTTGCTGTGGGAATGGGAGAGACATTTTCCTCAGTGTAGCCACTGCTAAGTTGCTCATATTTCTATAAACAACAACCACTCACCCATGCTCCTGTAGTTTGACCTAACTAACTTCATTGAATCACCAAAGAAAGAAGAAGGGTTGCATGAAAATAGACGGTGACAAATTGGGAAGAGAAATACAGTCAGCAGGAGTAGAAGGGCTCAAGAAAGCATGATGGAGGTAAATATGATCAAAGAGATTGTATAAATAAAAATGTTATCCTGAAACACCTTGTCTATGAACAATATGTGGTGATGAAAAAGTTTTTATATATATGTATTTTCCATTTAAAGCATATTATCAAAAGTTCTTTCATTTCTGATGTAGTTTATCCAATATTAAACTCATATATGTCATTTCATTGTTACTAGTTATTTATTTGTTTGTTTATATCACAAACACAATCTTACCAATTTTTGTACCAACCTCTTTGTTTCTAATTGATTTCATCCCTGAGTTTGACTATTTCCTGTTGTCTACTCCTCTTGGGTGTGTTTGTCTCTTTTTTTTTCTAGAGATTCTAGGTATGCAGTTAAGTTGCCACTATGAGATCTCTAATTTCTCTAGGAACCCATGTAGTGCTATGAATTTTCCTCTTTGCACTGCTTTCATTGTGTCCTATAAGTTTTCATTTTCATTGAAGTCTAGAAAATTTTTCATTTCTTTATTCATTCCATTTTATTCATTCATTTATTCTTTATTCGTTTCATGATTTAGAAGATTTAGAAGATTGAGATGAGAGTTGTTCAATTTCCATAAGTATGAGGGCTTTCTGTTGTTTCTGTTGTTGTTGAAGTCCACCCTTAGTCTATAGTGGTCTGATAAAATGCAAGGGATTATTTCTGTTTCTATATCTGTTAAAGCTTGCTCTGTACCTGATTATATGGTCAACTTTGGAGAAGGTTCTGTGAGGTGCTGAGAAGAAGGTATATTCTTTTGTTTTTGAATGAAATGTTCTATAGATATATGTTAGATCCATTTGGTTCATAACATCTACTAGTTTCATTACTTCTCTGTTTAGTTTCTGTTTCCATGACTTGTCCATTGGTGAGAGTAGGGAGTTGGGGTTCGATGAGTGATTTGAGCTTTAGTAAAGTTTCTTTTATAAATGTGGATCCCCTTGAATTTGGGACATATATGTTCTGAACTGTGACATCATCTTGGTTGGTTTTCCCTTTGATGAGTATGAAATGTCCTTCTCCCTCTCTTTTTATTACATTTGGTTGAAAGTCTATTTTATTAAATATTAGTATGGCTACTCCAGCTTTGTTCTGAGGTCTGCTTGTTTGGAAAACTTTTTTTCCAGCCCTTTACTCTGAAGTAATGTCTATCTTTGTTGCTGAGATCTGTTCTTGTATGCAGCAGAGTGATAGATTCTGTTTATATATCCAGTTGGTTAGTCTGTGTCTTTTTATTGGTGAATTGAATCCGTTGATATTAATAGACATTAATAATAACCAATTATTGTCAATTCCTACTATTTTGATGTTGGTGATGGTACAGTGTGTGTGTGTGTGTGTGTGTGTCTGTGTGTGTGTCTGTGTGTGTGTCTGTGTGTGTCTATGTATATGTGTTTCTCTTCCTTTGATTTTGCTGTGAGTTGACTAATTTCTTGTGTTTTCTTGGCTATAGTTACCCTGCTTGTGTTAGAGATTTCCTCCTAGTACCCTCTGTAAGGATGGATTAGTAGAGAGATATTCTTTAAACTTGATTTTGTCACAGAATGTCTTGGTTTCTCCATCTATGATGATTGAGAGTTTTCCAGGGTGTAGTAGTATGGGTTGGCTCTGTGGTAGATCTACAAGAAATCTATCCAGGATCTTGTGGCTTTTAGAGTCTCTGATGAAAAGTCTGGTGTAATTCTAATAGGTTTGCTCTTATATGTTACATGGCCTTTTCCCCCTTACTGCTTTTAATAGTCTCTCTTTGTTCTGTATATTTAGTATCTTGATTATTATTTTCTCTTCTTGGTGTTCTGTAAGCTTCTTGTACATTTTATAGTCATCTCTTTTTTTAGGTCAGGGAAGTTTTCTTCTATGATTTTGTTGAAGATATTTTCTGGCCCCATGAACTAGGAATCTTCACCCTCTTCTATTACTATTATTCTTAGGTTTGGCCTTTTTGTAGTGTCCCAAATTTCCTGGATGTATTGAGTTAGGAACTTTTTACATTTTCTTTGACCAATGTATCAATTTCTTTTATGGTATCTTCTACGTGTGAGATTCATTCTTCCATCTATTGTATTCTGTTGGTGATGCTTGCATCTGAAGTTCCAGTTTTCTTTCTCTTTCCTTGGTTTTCTATCTCCAGGGTTGCCTCCAAGTGTATTTTCTTTATCACTTCTGTTTTGGACTGTTTTATTCATTTCCTTCTCCTATTTGAATGTATTTTATTATATTTCCTTAAGGGATTTATTTGATTATTTTTAAAGGCTTCTGCCTGTTTGATTGTGTTTTCCTGTATTTCTTTACAGGATTTTTTTTATATCCTGTTCATATGCTTCTATCACCTTCATGAGATGAGATTTAAAGTTACAGTCTTGTTCTTCAGGTATGTTAGGATACTCAGGGGATTGCTATTGTGGTAGAGCTGAATTCTAATAGTGTCATATTGTACTGGCTTCTGTTGATTGTGTTCCTGTGCTAGCCTTTTACCATCTAGTTGTCTCTGGTGTTGGCTGGCTTGGTAGTCCCAGGGAGTTGTAAGCCTCTGAGACTGGTTGTCCTGGATAGCTACAAGGCCTCCCAAAAGGCAGGCAGAGCTGTGGGCTGGGGTGTGGGTTGCATATCCTGGATTGCATGTGGACAGGAAAGAAGATGGAGCTCCAATAGAGTGGGGCAAAGCTTATGGCTGCTGGGCTTGCTGTTTGTGAGATATGAATTCACTATAATGTGTAGAGGCTAGCATGTGGTCAGTTTTGTAAAAGTGCATGTCCCTGAAAAGTATGTACATTCTCTGATTGTTGGGGGTGTTCTGCCCATGTTTTTCACACTGAACTGTAGCATATGTTGCCAGGACGTTCACTGTCATTACTGTTCTTCATATCCTTGGCCCCTCAGTCACTGAGAGCAAGAAATTAAACTCTCCAAGTTACAGGAATAATCCACCTTTTTTTTTGAAGTTGGATCTATTTTTCCCTCTATATACCTTGAAGCTGACTATAAGATGCATTCAAAGTTAGACTTTTTAATGATAGAAACCTTTATTGGTAAATAGTGAGCTTCTCTTCATCTCTAAACACATTTTAGCTTTAAAGGACATTCTATCTGAGATATAATTATGTCTCTAATTATATCCGGTGTCAGGTTTATTTTAGTGTTTGCCTGCTTATGGTATTTTTCCTCTCCTTTTTATTTCAACCATCTTAAATCCTTGTATTTTAATATATCTCTCATAAATGGCATGTGTCAGGTATTTGCATTGTTTTGATATGTGTCAAAGCAATTTTGGCATTCTTTATGTTTTAATTGAAACATTTAGTCTTTATGCTTGCCCATGATTTCTCATACATTTTGGATAGTTTCTATCATTTGCTTAAATTGAAGGGAAAAAAGTCTTTTAAAATGAGTTATCCCCCTGTTTCATTTTCCTTATGCTAGTTTTAGATAAAATATTCACTCCTTATACATATATTAAAGGTATTCAGTTAACACAGTAACAACAGTCTTAGCATAAAGAGGAAAAAGTATTGGATATCAAGGGGGGATGCTGCTGGCATGAGTTTGAGAGATCCGTCCCCCACAACTACACTACAGCAGGCACTGAGAGGGAAGACAAGGCTATCTATATTTCCTCTCAAACAACAAGCATTCTGGTGTTATAAACCCTCCATTCATTTCACATTCTGATTTATAAGAACCTGTGCTGACTTTTTAAACTCCACAGATCAGGCATAATGAACATGGATTTTTACAGTCAATATTCATTTAGATTTGACCATTTATTGCACTTTTTGCTCTCTCACCCTTCTAGTGTGTTAGAACCTACGTTTCAAATCATTCTCTTTCCTAAATTAAGAATCTCTAGATGTTCCTTTAGTAAGGCATTTGTCAATAAACACATGCTGGCTTGATTGCCGAGAAGTTTCTTTTTGTGATCCACATTCTTAAGAGACGTTTCCTAGCATCGTGTGTTGTCGATCATGCTCCAAGAGTACAAGCCTCCTTCCCTGAGTTTCCGAATCTGGTCATTGTCTTTGAGAAACTATCATCAAGCCATTTTCCACCAACCTGGGATGATGCATCTTTTCTTCCTGAATATCTTTGTAACTCTCTTCTCTTTGGGGTTTGGTCTTTTCACTGGAACAAAACTGGGCATGGGTTTAATGAAGGTGAACACTATTGTATTCCATTAATTCTGAAAAACTCTCTGTACTTATAAAACCAAATGGCCTCTCCTCTCTTTTCTTTGTATTTATTTTGATATCTGTTTATGTTCCAAGCTCTCTCAACCTCTTTCATATCTGCCTTGCAATTTATTTATCTTCTCTTTAATTGCCCTCTAAGTTATTACCTTATATAAAGACGTGTTTCTTTTTGTTTCTAGAAGTTTATTTTGGTTCCTTTTCAAATTCTCTTTAATTACCATAATTTTGGAGGAGAGCATTAACGTACTTTTATTGCCTCTTTTACTCTTTCAAGTGTATAAACATCTTTGCTTTGATTTCTCTATCTGCCCAGTCCAATATCCAAGGTTCTAGTATATCTGATTCTGCCACTGATCATTGTTTTTAACTTTAACTAATAGCAGTTGGTGTCCTCATGAGTTTATAGATTTCTCACTGTGAACTCCTGTTCCCAGGATTATGAGCCACAGGTCATCCACATAGTCTGTGCTAGAGCAGCAAAGGACACTGAAATGAATAAGGTCCTTGACCCCAGATGCTTACACTTCACCAAGAGTATTCAGAGATGTTCATAAATAATTAAAATCCTAGGACACACGTGGTCCAGTGTCTTTTGAAGAGTATGAGAATGCTTTGTAAGTTGGAAAGTTGGAAAATTCATGACTCAACAGAATCTTCATGCCATACCTAGCAGATACCTCATGTTAACTTTTCCTGAACCTGCAAGGGTACAGTCTTTCCAACCTACAAGGATGGTCTCTCTCTGTTCACTTAGGCTAAAATCTATGTAATTATCCTGACTATTTTCTTATCCTTACTTCACAACTAATCTTGTAGAAAACTTGATTGCTTTGACCCTCAGAATGCATCCAGAACACAAATACCCTTCTGCCTTCACTGCCACACAGGGCTGAGTAACCCACCTCCCACCTCTATCCTTATGTCACTGTCATTGTATCCTAACAACAACAACAACAACAAACCTTCTCTCCATCGCACTCCTCAGGTTTTGTTGGACCCTACAGAAGATGTAATCTCTTCTGAGCCCAAGGCAAGGCTGTCAAGCCTGTTGACCTAAGTTAGGTCCCTGGAATATGCATGGTAGAAGAAGAGAATTGACTTCCACATTCACATTCCAAGTAAAATAAAATTAAATAAACAATAAAAGGAAGCCAAGGCAGATCATATGACTTTCTGATTCATCCCAGTTTCCCGACTCCTGAGGGACTCCTAGTACCTTCTGCTTTGATCCCTTGTTCTGGCTACTCAGGCCTCCTTGCTCTTGCTTATGCTCTGCTTATGTTTCCTGCCTCAGCCCCAAGTGCTTTTCTCTCTCTCTCTCTCTCTCTCTCTCTCTCTCTCTCTCTCTCTCTCTCTCTCTCTCTCTCTCTCTCTCTCCCCTTGTACCATTCATTAGCTAGTGTGGTGGTTTGAATAAGAATGGTTCCCCTAGACTCATATATTTGCACACCTGGTCACCATGGATTCGAACTGTTGAGAAGGATTAGAATGAATGGCCTTATTGGCAAAAGTGTGTCACTGAGGTAGGCATTGAGGTTTCAAAAGCCCAAGCCAGGTCCAGTGGCTTTCTCTCTTCCTCCACCCTTCTTTGAAAGTACTACAGACACCTTTGTCATCACTGAAGCAACAGAATACTCTTTTGTAATTATAACCCCCTTTCTCTGATTGTCCTTCCCTCTGATTTATAATTTTCTCCAAGACTTAATGTAACACTATATAATCTACTTATCCTTTGCCTCTGGCTTCTCTCTCACACTGGAATCCAAGCCCACAAGATCAGACATACTGATTTACATTTTGTTCAGCCATTCTTTTCTGCACAGAACGCAGCTCCTAGCAGTTAACTTGATAACTACTTATGGAATAAAAACTGGGCATCACTGAGTGAAAGCATTGGGTGTGGCTTCATAAAGAAGGTGGCTTTAGGCCAGTGAATTCAAATAGGGCCTCCAGGATGGTCAGTCTGCAGACACTGCAGCTCAGCAATGCCTGGTGACTAGCTGCAGTCAAAGCTCAGTCTCCTTTCCTCAACTGGGCCTTGATTGGCCATACATTTCAGGCTGAGATTCTCAGGAGGGTCTTCAAGGTCTGGGAAGCAGGAAAGACCATGTAGCAGGCCCCTGGTTCCATAAGAGTCACTTATATACATCCACCATAAGGTTTCACTCAAAAGTGTTGTATTGCTGACAATGAGAGGCTCCAATACTATTGTTCTGAGTGGTTTGTTGACTAGGATGCTCTTTATTCAGTGCTAGGCATTGAACCCAGGGCTTCTCGAATGCCAAGCAAGTGCTCTGCCACTGAACCATATCTCTAATCGCTCATCTTCATGGTTCCTAAGGCATCTGCCACTCATCAGGCATCTGAGAATCCCAGGTACAAGCCAAGCAAGGAGCATGAGGGCCTATAGGCCTTCCAGGTATATGAAAGCCCCTGTTCGGCTCACCTTGATCTGAAATAGAATAGGTAAGTCTGGCTCCTACAACAAGAAATTTGTCTGGAATCGCAAATCTCACTGCAGCTAGTGGCTGTCCTTAGCCGGCAGGTGTGGGAAGAGCTATGAAATCACCACACACACACACACACACACACACACACACACACACACACACTATAGTGGCAGTGGATACAGACTGAAGCCGACAGCCAGGCTCAGAAAATTCAGCAGGTGTCAAAATGCAGTTTGTTCAACTTCCCAGATAAATTAAGAGTGGAGGACTCCAGCCTCACACTAATTAAATCATAAGAGAAAATGATGGAGTAGAAGAAAGGAGACACGGGAGTAGCTGAAAGCTGCCGAAAGTCTGCGCTAATGATAGCTGATTTCGCATTAGCATGAATGCCTTCGGTTACCCGCCCAAATGTGCTGAAGCAGGGGCTTTTGTCAGGGCAAACGCATCTGTGAATAAACGAACAATATTCATGTCGAAGGAGTCAGCAATTTGTCACCAGCTCGGCCTCTACTTTCAGAAAGCACGAATAACTTTTGGAGTGAGGAGATTAAAACCGCGTTCTTACACATGCTACTGGTGTGACAGAGAAAAAAAGTTCAGAATCCGCAAATTCGTGTACGTGACGCCCGGATACCTTTGAAGTTTAATGTATGCAGCATTCGGAAACAGTTGAACACTCTCCTCCTCCTGACTCACACCCCTGCAGACTTCCTTCAGCATCTTCAGGGAATCACTTCATAGGTACTCTGACATGGGCACTCACCTTGCCCTTCTTCCACCATACCTCAGGCTGTACCTGTCACTGTTTGGATCCTGCAGATTCTGCCTGGAGCGTGTCAGTCAAATCATGCTCCGTGATAACCCAACAAATAGTCTGGTAGTTTGAATAGCTATGACCCTCATAGACTCATGTGTTTGAATGATTGGCCCATAGGGAGTGGCACTATTAGGAGGTATGGCCTTGTTTGAGTAGGTGTGGCCTTATTAGAGGAAATGTGTCACTGAGGGAACAAGCTTTAAGGTCTCATATGCTCAAGCTTTAAGGTCTCAAGCTCTGCCTCGTGTGACTCACAATCTCTTGGCACTGACTGCGCATCAAGATGTAGGACTCTCAGCTCCTTCTCCAGCACTATGTCTACCTGCATGCCACCTTGCTTTTCCCCATGATAATAATGAATTAAGCCTCTTATCTATAAGTCAGCCCCAATTAAATGTCTTTCTTTATTAAGAATTGCCATGGTCATGGTATCTCTTCACAGCAATAAAACCCTAACTAAGACAGATAGCTTGGCTAGAGCAGTGGTTCTCAACCTGTGGGTCGTGACCTTTTTGGGGGTCAAACTGCCCTTTCACAGGGGTGGCCTATCTGATATCCTGCATGTCAGGTATTTACATTATAATTTATAATAGAGGCAAAATTACAATTATAAAGAAGCAATGAAAATCGTTTTATGGTTGGGAGTCACCACATGAGGAATTAACTGTATTGGAGTTGGAGCATTAGGGAGGTTAAGAATCACTCTGCTAGGAGAGGTGAATGTCACTGTGCTGAGAGTGTCAGTGTCATAATCTGACATGAATCCTGCTTTGCCTCCATGTCTGTCTTGCCCTGCCTCTTGGCTTTTTGTCCTCTAATTTTCTCTGCTTTCTCTGGGATGGGGAAAGTAGCCTAGAATCCTTGAGGAAGAAAACAAGAGACAGTGAAAAGGGCATCCCAAAGAACAAAGATGCCTACACACATACACACACACACACACACACACACACACACACACACACACTATCGAGTGGATAGTGCATTCCTGAGCCCAGGTCCACCTGTCACAAAAGCATCACCATTGTTTACCACAATTTGATAGTAGTGACCAACTCATGTGTCCTGGTCCATGGGGACAGGATGCTAAGAATGTCAGAGTGTAAGTCTCACTGCCTGACGTTTCTCTTCTGTGTTCTTATCATGTTTCTCTCCTACAACCAGAGATGACCACAGCAAGATCTTTCAAGGTCATTTTACTGCCACAGAATGAGTAAATATGAACAAGCTAAAATAAATAAATAAATGCTCTATCTCACATCAGACATCGCCTGCCTCTTTGCCCAGAAATCTCAATTTGTTTTCCTGCTGAATATTGCAGTTTGTAAATAACAGGAAATAAATATATGTTGTTGTTTTTTACAAGTAGTACCATGACAGCTGAAAGAAGCTGGAAATGGCAGCCTGCATTCGGCCGACAGCTTACATTTAGAAAGGCATGAAAAAGGCAGAAAGTACACTCAACAAATTGATGGTGACGCTAGAGAGAGGCCATTGTCAGCCAGCCTGTCTACCCCATGTGCAGCCCCCCACCCCCCACCGACTTTGACTATATTCGCCCACATAAAAGCATAACCCAGTCCTTCTCCTGAAAAAACACTATGGGACATAGTGTCTCTGCAGACCATCATACAGGCTCACCTGTCCATACCTGCACAAGGATTGATTGTATCACCTACCTTGTTTACTGTTTTGACAAAAGAAAAAAAAAATGAAAGAAACCTAATGACAAACATTTAAAGGGAGAGAAATTAATTTTTGGCTCACAGTTGAGAAGGTTCAGCCTGTCACACTGGAGAAGACTTAGCTTCTCCTATCTATGGCAGCAGAAAGTTAATGCATGGCTCTCCCACATTTCAGTGGGTCAGGGAGCAGAGCCAAGCTATAACCCTCAAGTCCCACCTCCACAGCCTTATGTCTGCCAGACAAGCACCATATTTAAAAAGTTCTCCAACACCACCACTACAACCCAGAACAGTGCTACCAACAGGGAGCCAAGTGTTCAAACTATAGCATGGTTTACAAGTACTTACAGGCAAAAACATAACCATATCTATACATGATGTATGCATAGACTTGTGCAAATACATGTACTCACAGATGCACATCTACACATGTTTGATAACCTGGCCGTATTTCCTGCCCATGTCCAATTTCCTGGATGTAGTCACAATGTGACCAGGCATCTCAGACACTGTGATATGAATTATACCCTTTAACTAAGAGAAGAGGAAAAGATAAAGAGAAAAAACACTTTACTTCCTATGTTGCTTATGTCAATATTTTCTCAAGAGTTTTGTCACAGTAACAAGAAAAGTGACTGTCTTGATTAGGGTTTCTACTGCTGTGATAAAATACCATGGTCAAAAGCAACTCTGGGGAAATGGGTTCATTTCAGCTTCTACTTCTGCATCACACACCGTTGACACAAAAGGAGAAAGAAAAAAATCAGGGCAGGAACTCAGGACTGGAATCTGGAGGCAGGAACTGAAGCAGAGGCCATGGAGGAGTGCTGCTTACTGACTTGCTCCTCCTGGCTTGCTCAGCTACTTTTTTTTACCATCCACAACAACCTTCCCATGGATGGACGGCATCATCCCTGGTATGCTGGGCCCACCCACACTAATCGTCAATCAAGAAAGTGCACCACAAGCTTGCCTATGGGCACATCTTATGAGGCCATTTTCTCAATTGAAATCCTCTCTTTTCAAACGACTCTAGCTTGGGACAAGTAGAGAAAAGCCTAGTGAGTGCAGTAGCTAACCTAGCACTCTTGCCAATCCCCTAACCCTTTTCTCCTTTGACTCCTGCTCCTCTATGAAGAAGCAAGACTGGCTCCACTTTCCCCAGGGAACTTCCCAGAGTGCTTATGCCCCAGAAAAACCTCAGCCTGTCACTCATGCCCCTGATGCACGGGTCCTTCCAGAATCACACAGTAGCTGATCAGAGGCTACTCCAGAGACCAGGTTCTGCCACTTGGGAGTTTTTCCACCGAGTTCCTCTCTCCTCTCAACTGTGTATCCATTTCCTCATCTGCAAAGTGGCAAGGGTGGCACGGGCGCTGTGTGCTCATGGGTTGTGAGAAGGACTCTAAAAGGGACTGTCTATCAAGCATCACAAAGAACCTTGGGCAGAGGAGATCTATTTCCACATCCCCACCCAACCGTTCAGCTTCCTAAAGGAGAAGACTTTCACCTCTGTAAGCTGTATGGAGCCTTGTAGATAGTGCATGTGCAGTCATGATTACTAAATGAATTCTGCTGTATAAGCAGCAAAATGCTTTGGAAAACACAGATGTGGGGTTCAATAGGCATGGTCTCTTCTAGTGACTCCAATATTTGCCTTAATGCCTGGCTATTCTTTAATTGGAGAGCATGTGTCTTCACTTCTGTCTGGTAGCTCCAGAGCCTTTCAACGCCAAATGGGTCTTCATAATGTTTTATGTTAGCTGATTTCTACATTTTAGTCATGCTGACAACATAACAAAGACATCTCTGAAAATGACCAAGTATCAGCAGGCACAAGACCTAGGGCAATACTGGGAAGCCGGAAGGTACATGATGAGGCTGAAGGTCCTTAGGATAGAAGCCAGTAAAGAGAGGGAGAGGAGGAGCAGTGTTCTTAGGCTGAGCACTCACAGAGGCTGCTCCCCCAGACCTCTTAGCAAGGACATACTGTTAGTGCATGAAGAGCTGAAGCAAGCCAAGAGAGCAGCTGGTACAACTGGGGAGGTACAAGGAGGTAAGAGCAAGGGTGGAGCAAAACAGAAAATGAAAAGTAAGTATCAATACCAGGGCAGAGATAGACTCATGGATGACTGATTCCCCAGTTACCCTGCAGTTAGATCTTAGTGAATGGAGTGCAGATAGGACAGGGACATGGAATGAGGGGGACAGAAGAAAAATATGAAAGCAAACACCTGACAGAGCCCACAAGATTCTTTAAGAAAAAAAAAAAAACTCATCAAGATGTTTCAAATGCTCAGAACATACAATGCTATTTACTTAGGCTTTTTTTTAATCCTTATTTTTGACAATCATGCTCATTATCGGCTAACATTTTGATATCCATACAACAGAGCTATGGCACACCTATGGTGTACTATGGACAAGTATCCAGGTTATACAAATGAGACGAAGCTTCACTATTGATGAGAGACAGGTGAAGGGGGAGGGGGGTATAAAGGAGCAAGCCCCTTCTTTTAAGGCCAGTTGGCAGGTCAGACTGCTGTGCATCTATGCAGACTGAGGACCCACTGGTTGGTAAAGATGTTAGGCTAATCTGGCCCCAAAACATTGTTCCACCCAGATCTGCAGAGAGTAGGCAAGGAAAAGGCTCTCCAGCCACAAATGCTGGCTCTATCTGGCTTAGAGCCAGCCTGACTGCCACTCTGGACCCGGGCTTCCACTTACCGAGGTCGCTTTGGAAACTCTGCTTTCAAATTGTTTCCCTGGTTCAATCAACTTTCACATTCATAATACAACAGAGATCTGCAGGCCACCAAGCTGAAAGCGTCTGTGGCTTTTCATTTCCTGGCGTGATTAGGGGGATAATCACTGTGCTTGGAAAAATAATAAAGCCAGAGCCTGACGTGGGATCAAAGCTAAGAGTCCAGCCGCACACTGGCCGGGAGTTGAGGCGCAACGACACAAGGGCTTAAGCCTTCCCTGGAGCCAAGAGAGAAAGAGGAACACTCCTGCAGTCTGTGCAGAAGGCTACAGATCAAACCTTTGTGGGCTTAGCAACCGCAGCAATTGAGCAAAGTGCAAAGCAAGCATCTCCCACCCTGGTCATCCTGCCATCCACATGGAAAGGCAGAAAGCAGAGTATGCAGACTGGAGGGGACTCCGAAGGCTCATCCATATTTAAGAAAAGAGAAGAAAGATGGGAGGAGCCCGCCATTATCTGCTCAGAGCTGTCCTCGGGCATCTGAGAAGCTAAGGAGCCCAGAGACCAGAGACAATGGATAAAAGCCAGGATGTCTCTCAGTGTGGCCACACACTAAGCTGCCTCCAAAACAGCGACAGGGAGATGTGAATAGAGAGGCCTGGGCTAGAGCTGAAGGAAAGAGGGAATGTTAGCCTGAAGTTAGGAGAAGTTAATCTGTTCCCTCACTCGCCTAATATTAAAGCAACCCTGGCCCTATCTTTCTAACAGGACACAATACATCCTGAGACAGTTGTGTAAATGAGCTAAATACAACAGACTTCAGATGACAGAGGTTGCCCCGTGGCCATCGGAGGGACACAGGCTGGTCCACTTCTGTGCTTACAAGCTGTCCTCCTGAGGTAGAGGACTTATCCATGAAGGGCTACATCTTAGGATGTAGCTCAGTTAAAATGGTACCCGGATGTATTAAGGCCCTGGATTTTGATCTTCAGCAACACATAAACTGGGCATAGTTGTGCACACCGGCAATCAGAGTATTCACGAGATGGAGCCAAGAGGATTAGGAGTTGAATTATATAGAGAATTTGAGGCCAGCCTGAGCTACATGCAACCTTTCCTCATCAAACATAAAGGCAGGAGGAATTTTTGAATTCTCAGTTTCATCATCCTTAAAATGAGGATGCCAACTAAAACACACCTCTATGCATGGCAAGTGAGAGGGGATGGGGATGAGGTACCAAAAGTAGGACTTTCTAAACAGGAAGCCGTCCAAGTAATTAGAAGGCTCACTCACTAGGTTTCTGCCCATTCTTTGTCAAAGGCAGCAGTGAGCTGTATTTTGTGCTATTTGCTAGGTTTTGTGGAAGAAAGAAAGGTCAGGGAGTCTTACTATCTGGGACAGGGGCGTGAGGACTCACTTCTCCATTTACATCTTCTTCCTGTGGATGGCCATCTGCCTTGATGGCTACAAGTGCCCTCTATGACCTCCAACTCCCAAATCACACCACGCCCAGATTACCGGCCAGACACCTCCACTTGGATCACCCATGAATTTTGTTATTAGACTGTTCAGGCCATCGCACCACTGAACGGTGTCTTCAACAAGACACATATGTATTGTCAAAGTTCTGAAGACTATGTGCAGGGAGAGCTCATTCTATCTGAAGCCTCCATCCTTGGCTGATAGATGGCTGTCTTCTCTGTGTATCCTCCTTCTATGTTTCTGTCTTCCAATTTCTGGTTCACCAATCATATTGAGTAATGGCTCACCCTGGTAGCCCAAAGTTAACTTAATCACCCTTTTTAAAGACCATGACCTGTGGCTGAAGAGATGGCCCTTAGGGTTCTTGCAAAGGACCTGGGTTCAGTTCCCCTGCACTCATATATGGATTCCCTGCTTCTGCCTTTGCCTCTTGACACAGTACCTCTCACTGCTGAGACTATACCTCTCCCTCCTGACTGACTTTTGGTGGACAGGACCCTGACCGTTCAGCTTTGCATTCACAGCATGCTGCCCAATACCTGAGGTTCCCCAAGGGCTCAGTGAATTGCTGTTCAAAAATTCCTTCCCAGGAGGAGATGTAAGCAGCATCTACCCTCCTACTGAGATCCCAATGCTAAACAAAGGCATAATTCCACCAAAGTGTACTCTGGGGAACCAGTAAGTTCATTGTGCTTCCTTAAGAACACAGGTAAGGGGTTACTTACCGAAGTGTGGGTGCTCCCCTAACAAAAGACTGTCCCAGAAAGTCTTTACCTGGAACAGTGATGGTTTTCCTATACCTGCTGAATAGAAACCCTCCTCTTTATCTCCTCTGGACTATAAAGTCTAGCACTTTCCAGGGCTTCAAACCATTAAAGTGGACTTACATAACAGGTGGTAGGGTATGACTAGATACTCAGGAGAGGGTCAAGCCCCCCCAGCCCACCCCTCTGTAAAGGGAGGTAAGTAGTCAACAAACCCAGGTGGGATGTCCTTTTGCAAGTACACACAGCTGAACTCCCCAAGATGGCAGTTGTTTGGCTTGGAGGATAGACCTGCATAATGATTGATCGATCACCTTGTGTTTATTGGAGCACTACTCACAGTGACAAGTTACAGAACCAGTCTCATGGTGCCCAACAACAGAGGAATAAAACCAACCTCTCAGTGCCCAACAGCAGAGGAATGATTTTTTTAATTGTGGTATGTATACACAGCCAGACTATTTTCATCTCTAAAGAAGAATAGCCATATCATTTGAGGGGCAGGATACAACTGCAGAAGATCCTATTAAATGAATAATGCCATCCTCAAAAACATAGATATTGTATATTTTCTCTCATTTGGAGTTCCAAGATTTTAAATGGCCACATACAATCATATTTGCCATAGTAAATGAAAGTAAAAGTAGATTTTGTGTGTGTTGAGGGAGGGCAAAATGGATTAAATGGAGGGAGAGGGCAGGAAAAACAAACAGAAGGGAATGTGAGGGGGTATGCCCAACATACAGTGTACACTTGTGAGAAATTTTGAAAACTATAAACTTTTAAAGTGAAAAGCCTACCCCTTAGCAAAGCATATCATCTTAAATAAACTAGTGAATATCTACATACACTCATAAATAAGGGACTAGACTAGCCATGCGTACAACATCAGAGGAAAAAGTTCCTCTATAGAGCCTACGGGCCAGCCCAACTCTAAGCGTATTCCAGCCCCATAAAGGCCATGTTTAATTTCCTGCTGCCTTTTATTGTGTGATCAATAACTTCCTAAAATCCTTCAAAAAGTGCTTCAGGGCAAGGCTGAGGATCTTCAAAGTGTTGGGGGGAGGGGGCATCAGCGGAGCCTGCAAGAAGCACTTCTCGAGAGATGTAGGCGTCATCAGGGTATTAATATTAATAGCAGTATGACTGCCCCAAAGCATCAGCCTCAATAGTTTGCAGTTCCAGACAAACACCTTTAATAAATGGTGACAGGTGAGTGATTTCCTGGTAGAGTTGAAATACACTGTTACTAAGACTGCGAGATGTGAACCAGGAAGTGTTTCTCCCAGGGAGAACTAGTCTTAGGGACATTGTCTCCACCAGATTGCAGATACTCACATACTACCTAGGATTGAAAGTCCTTAGCAACATGATTCCAGATCATGTTTGCAAATGCCAACAAGCAAGAGGAAAAAAATTATATGAACCCTTCATGCAAGCACAGCATCAGTTGTAATTCCAAGGGTGGTACACGCACCTATATCCCTCACAAAAGTGATGGAATGAGCTCTACTTGAAATCACATCTCTACCAAATATAGCAGGGTGTCTGCTACCCTTGGTGTAAGATCCTTTGGCAAAAGGATTATATATCCAGGAAATTATATATCCAGGAAATCCTTTTGCAAAATGAATACATGTGTGTTCTCCCTTAAGAGAGCCTAATTTACAAATTCAACTGGATTGAGCAAGCGTTCACCGATAACCTTTTTTTCTGTATTTATGGCTCAGTGCCAGGTCAGGTAATAAGATAGGTATTGCAACACAATCCTTAGCAAACTCATATTCTGGGCCAGTGGAGTGACTCAGCAGATAAAGGCACTGCTGACAAGCCTAAGTCCCTGAGTTCAGTCCCTGGATTCCCTAGTAGAAGGAAAGAACAGACATCTGCAAGTTGTCCTCTGGCCTCAAGAGGAAGGCCAGTGCATGCACGGGCACACACAAACATACAAGTAGTTAAACAAATGTAATAAAACAGCAGAGAGAGAGAGAGAGAGAGAGTGAGAGAGAGAGAGAGAGAGAGAGAGAGAGAGAGGAAGGAAGGAAAGAAGGAAGGAAGGAAGGAAGGAAGGAAGGAAGGAAGGAAGGAAGGAAGGAAGGAAGGAAGGAAGGAAGGAAGGAAGGAAGGAAGGAAGAAAAGAAAAAAAAGAAGAGAAAAGAAAAGAAAAGAAAAGAAAAAAGAAAAAGAGAGAGAAAGAGTACAGCCCTGTGGGACACCCAGAACTTTGAACCAGAAGAGAGGGGAGCCTTAGAGGCCAGGTCTCGCTGGCTCCTCCTGTACTATGGATAGAATCCCACCTAGTCAGAAAAGACAAGGTAGGAGCCACTGTGGAACTTTTATGGGCCCTATGCGAGGTCTGCACCACTTAGTGCATATCTTCAAAAGGGATAATGGGATCGCATCGCCTCCCCTCCCCACTCCTCCCCCACCCCCCACTCTTTCTCTCTCTGCTTCTTGGTTTAGATACAAGTGCTTTGTTCCACCATGAGCTTACAGAAAATAGCCATCTGATCTTGAACTAGAATGACAGTGGAGCAGGAGCTGAGTAAACCTTTTCTCTTGTTTGAGTCAACTGCTTCGGGTATTTCTCTATAGCAATACAAAGAACTCTCCTGCCTTCCTGTGATCTTCTCCCAACTGCCTCAACCCACATGTAGAAACCAGAGTTCTTCTTCCCTAAGGCAAACCATAGAAACTAAATCCTTTCTCCCATGAAGGGGAGACTCTAGAAAAGTAGGCTCTCAGAGCACATGTTATTCTACTTTAGTTGTGCATTTTAAAATAATGTCAACAATTGGCTGAGTCCACATTGGAAAAGAAAGAAAGAAGTAAAGAGAGAGAGAAAGAGAAAGAGAAAGAGAGAGAGAGAGAGAGAGAGAGAGCTAGCAAGCAAGCAGTCTATCAATCCTGGTTTGATGGCATTTGCTTTGCTTGCAATCCCAGCACCAGGAAGATAGAGACATGCAAGTCCTCGGAGCTCACTGCTCAACAAGTCTAGCCTATTTGTGAGCTCCAGGTCAGTAAGGGACACTTATTTTATATATAATTGTTATTTATTGTATTATTACTTGATTGTATCATATAAATATTACCTGAGAAACAATACTTTGTCCTTTATTTTCCACATGCATGAGCACACGTTAGTCCCCTCCCGCAAAAGCACACCCACAAACATGCCTACACACAATAATAATGAGTAGCTATGATAATCAACTGTGCATTGCTTCTTACTCAACATGCTATCAGAGAAGCTCTTTTGTAAATATGTAATAAACGCATAACTTCATTTTATTACAAACCAAATGATTTCCCCCTGATACGGACATTTGAGCTCCAGCATCATTAAAAGAATAGAATATTCAAAGAAAATACATAGAGAGTAGACACCATTTAAAAATTCAAAGATAGTAACGCAATATTCAATGTTTAAAAGGCTATCATACTAAAGAAAGGACGTTTTAAACACACAAAGCATTCATTGTTCCCACTCAAAGTAAAAATGTTCTTGCTTTGCAAGGACAGTTGTCAAATTTGGTAAGTTTGTGTCCAAAATCAACTTGAAATTGGTGTTATATAAGCTCACTTCCTTCCTTGCAGCAAACACATTTTCTCTGCCCGATCTGATTTGGGCTCCGTCTTTGAATTTGTAATTGCCTCTGCTAAGTTGGATTTTTAAATCAATTTCTGCTTTAATGTTATAGTCTTCTCCCGGCATTCACATCTTCTCTTTGTATTTCTCCACTGAAGTATTTACAAACAGCTGCAATGTACAGAAAAAAAAATATTTTAGCCATAATTGAAAATAACAATATCCGGATCTCCTAAAATGCTCCTTACAGAGACACCCAGATCCATGTGCCAAAATTGCCTTTCGAATGACTTATTTTGACTCCAAAGTTTATTATGTCTTGGGATACCATGCACAGAATTTATAGAAGTATTTCCCATGGGTATGCTCGACTTTTATCTGCAACTTGGACTCACCAGGAGCAGCAGACAGGACCAAGAATGTGCTTGGATGCAGCAGGGATGAGCAGCCCCTGCCCAGGCTGACAGCTACACTTCTTGTTCCCATCTTGTCCTGGGAACTTCAACCTTAAGGGTCAGCTCTTATGCTGTTCCTTCTCTTGTGTCCTATTTTATGTCCACAGATTCTTTCAAAGCAGCAACATCTCTACATTGCTTGTTAAGATAGAATTCTCCCAAGAGAACAATAACACTTCTTATTATTTCCCTGTTTCTCACAGGATTTTTTTTCCTGGGTATTAGATGAACATATATAGTTTCTGAGACAGTCCCAGGAAGAAATCCTCCCAATTGTGAGCATCACACCTGGGCAGTCTCCACCAGCCAGCCCATAAATGGGACTATCTTGAGACTCTCAGCCTGAGCACCATGTCAGAAAGCCTTCCACTGCTCCAGGCAAAAAAGATATAGGATGCGCTCCATCTCACATCTGCCTGACTGCCTCTCTTCCCTCCCACCAAGGTTCTATCCCCATCTAATCAGTTTACCCTAAGGCTTGTCCACACCCAACTACCCTGCTTCCTGGCTCGAATCTACCTTCTTGCTTCTCGCTGCTATCCCAGCCCCCACCACCATCCCTTGTAATGTTCCAATTTTCTGAGCAAAATCCGTACCAGCCACCAGCCTGGCCTAATCACCGCTATGACAATTTAATTAAAGCCATTCAGACTAAGCTATGAATCATCCACAAATTTCCACTTACTATCCGCACGATATGGAAAATATTACTTCATCGTACTGAACCTCAATTTTTTGGTCTATAAAATGGAGATAAAAATCCCCAGCCCATAATATGTTTTGAGAAGATGAAACGATAAAGGGACAGGCAAGAGCAGCTAAGTGCCAGGGAAGTGCTTCGTTTTGCTCCTTCTCTGAAGAATGCAATGTTTGCTTCTTAAGAGAAGAACATTCCAGGGCAAATGGATTGTTCCTGAACTGGAAACAGCAGGCACTGTCCCCAGAAGCATAATGGCTGTACCTGTAAATCTAGACAGGAGGCAGTGTCAGCAAATGCCTTTCTTGTTATCTTCTGCAAAACTCCACACATGTCCAGTGCGATGGTTCAGTGGGTAAAGGCTCCTGATGCCAAGCCTGAAACCCTGAGCTTAAGTCTACAGATCTGTGACAGTAAAGGGAGAAAACCCACTCAAACAGGTTGTCTTCTGACCTCCACACATGCTCCATGGCATGCATGGGTTATGGGAATTGAACCTGGGTCCTCTGGAAGAGCAGCCAGTGTTTTTACTGTGCAGACATGATTTTTCTTCTCCTCTCCTTTCTCTTCTTTTCTTTTTTCCTTTTCTTTTCCTTTTCAAGTTTATACCTCAGATAGAAGTCTCCACCATGGTGTAGAAAGGAAAGTCCCAAAGGCTTCAAGATTGACATGAAAGAAATTAAAGACAGAGGAAAACAAGGAACCTTCCCTTGGCCTACCAACCTACCTAAGACTGCATGTAATAAAACAGAGAATGCCCAGGCAAAAAGGTTCATGCTCTCCAAATGCTAGAGAAGGCAGGCACCATGTAAATGACCTATAAAAAAATTAAGATTCTGGTGGCCCAGTGCCTTTGAGCCTCAGACATTCCCCAAGTCCTTACCCCAGCTCCACTCACAGATGTGCCTTTATTCTCCACAAACTGTCTGCCACTAGCCATGGTTCCTTCTTTCAATTCTTTGCTCCAGGACACAAAAATATGAAAACTCACTGGGTGACTTACTGGATTCTTATCTATGCCTATAGCACACCCACTGATCCTGTGTTAGTTCCAGGAACTTCCTACCCTGCCTGTTTGCAAATAAGGCTTGCCCTGAGAGGGTTAAATCATCCCAGTGCCTGGCCTGAAGTAAATGCGCAATAAATGTTTGCCCAATTCAATTTCCCTTCTCCCTGGATTAATTGGTGGCAGACACGGGGAGCTGGGTCCTCTGGTAGCTGTAGTGCCCACAGGCTTTGTGAGTCATGTCTTGAAAGGTTGGGCAGTAGCAACCCACTTCTTTGCCTCTGACCTCTCCTGCTTCTTCAGCATGTTTATGGGCATAATTACTGTGTGCTATTGATTTCCTGACAGCTGCCTGATGTAACTATTTTACAAAATCAAGCTAATTTCATACATTGAGGCTTTTATGGTCTTTGGCAAACTTGACCCAAGAAGTAATTCCCTCTCTTCCTTGAAGTACTTTTGCTCCTTTTCTGAACCTCACTTCCTGAGCTCCTCCATCCTGAAGGCCAGGGAAACCCAGAGCTGCTGCCTTCTCCTTGTGGTCCCAGACTGATGCTTTTCCCAGGGGTGAAGTCATAGGCAAACAGGGATGTGTTGGAGAACCAGGAGGCAGAGGGGTTCTAGGTAGGACAGGTCTCTGTAATCCCTGCAGTCTGTCCTGTGATCTCTATCTCTGTGCATATATGGGTTTCTGAAACAGTTTTCCTGCACGCATCTGCTCCCTCACAATTTACAGAGGATCTAAGGCACACACTGTATCATTTACTCAGCAGATCAATTCTGTGATTACACTGCTGTCCACTTTAAAAGTGTGGAAACTGAAGCTGGAACAGAAAGGCAGGCTTGTGATACAAAATTTTCACAACTGACCCAGGCACGCCTCATCTAAAATCTTCCCCCAGTGTGTTGTTCCTGCTTAAGTTGGTGTACAGAGCCAAGATAAAAACATGTCGGCCTGTACTGCCGAGCCAGGCTTCAGATTCTGTGTGCCTTTCATGATTCTCACAGGCTCTGTCTCTTTCACATAGCCCAGCTCACCAGGCTAAGGCCACATGCTCTCCCTTCAGCCCTTCAAGTCAGCTCTACCCCTGAAGATCTATGTCCAGTTCCCCCCTACACACCATGTAGCTCTCCCTTGTAAGTCCAGCCACCAATGACCTGTCTTTACTCTGAATAGTGGAAATACAGTCTACCCTATGAGAAAACAGATATACTCAAGTTGGCATTTGAGAAAGATGAGTCCCATCTCATTGTCTCTGAAGGTAGTACCCCTTAATTAGTTGAATCCACACCATGTGCTTCTCAATTGATATAAAATGTTCAACTTTACAATGGCCATCCATTCTCTCCTAGGAATGACAGGCTTCCAAGAGACCTGAATCCATCCCTAGTCCACAGATGGAATCCAGGAAAGCCACACTAGTCAATGCATTCATGTGACCTAAGCTGGTCTGATCTGAGTGACCATAACTTCTCCTAGTACAGGAAACAGGGAGGGAGGGGAGGTCAGAAATAGAGAAAATGGCTTAAGGTCAAACACTCTAAGCTAGAAGATCAAGCCTTGCCTGAAGCTAATGAAGCTCTTTTGTTAGATATTTCAGCTACAGGCAGCAATTGGTTTCTCTTTGTTTAAAGTACTCTGAGTCAGGATTTCTGCCCCTGGAGGGATTCTAACACATACTTGAACAGTGGTGTTTGTTCTAAAACATATCAACACAGAAGCAGCCTGACCCTCTATTCAGACTTTGAATTTTTATAAGGGAGTATGCCAAACTACAATTAGCTCCATTGATTTTTTTATATGACTTATTGGATTTTTGTTTTATCTGATAACAAAATAATACATGTCCATTAAAACCAATTTAGAAACTCCACCATGGAAGATTACTACTAACAAACAAGATATATTTACTTTTATTTAATTATGGATGGTATGTTATGAAATTGGAATGGATGTGGGCACACACATAATTTGGACTCTTGCTTTAGTCCCATGTGCTATCAGACTAGCACAGTAGAAAATAAAAAGAGAAAGTTGCTACTTTGCTGGGGATCAAATTCTGTCTCTTCATGAATGTGACTTTCAAAGCCAGGCTATGCCTTGTATGTCTTGATGGCTTTACATATAAAATTAGCATAGAGAGGGCTGGTGAATTGGCTCCGCAGGTGGAGTCACTTGTCCAGAAAGCCTAGAGACCTGAGTTCAATTCCTGGAACCCAGGAAAGAGTTGATTGCACAAGGTTGTTCTTTTACCTCGACATGCATGAAATGCCACTAACCCCACATGTGTCATGCACACAAAGAGAAAAATGGATGGTGGCAGTAATTGATTTGTAGAGATTTGTGAGGATTAAAGCAGGTTAAGTATTTAGTGTGAGAGCTGGCATATACTATAACCTCAGTTTTGGACAAATTGAACTTGACATACAAGGGCTAAGCAACAGTTGTTGTTGATGATGATGGTGATGACAATGATGATGATGGTGCTGGTGGTGATGATGTTGCTATTGTTGTTGTTGGATGAATCAGTCTTGGGCATTGTAGGATATGTAGGCTCATCCCTACCCTCTAAGTACTAGATGCTACCTCACCCCAAACTACCTCCACCCCACCTTTATCCTCACCACTAAAAATATTCAGACATTAATAAGTGACCTCTGGGAAACAAATATCTCCCAAAGAAAGTTACACTTGCAGGATATTTCACTGTATAGCTACACTTCAGGGTATTTTAACTCATTCTTTATTGTATAATTAGAATGCACAAAACTTAGGTGACCGTCATATTGTAGCTGTGACTTGAATCAATAGAATTGCTACTGTTCAAGTACTTACATCAACACTATTTCTGCCTAACATGGCAGGTCACCCTTTCTTAACCTGGCAACCCCATATGGAGCCATGTAACTGAATGCAAAGTGGCGAAGTCAATTGACGACAGGAAATGGTTTCTGAACGCACAATAATCAAACATTCAAAACTGAGCGCACACTGAAGCTGAGGGGTTTCTGGCATCACTCATTTGTGTGGCTACTTCTCTTCAACCTTGAGTGGGAAAGTGAAGTACGTCTGCCAAAGAACATGGCCCAAGAGCCTGAGGTTTAGAATTACTGTTCAATTTTTGCTCTACTTACAAAGTTGATAATGTTGCATGCTTTTGTGAAAACCTTGTGGTTTAGTTGTGGAAAGCAACAACTTTCCATCTTTCTCTAGCATTGCTCCTTGGGATTTCAGTAGTAGTTCATATATGCTTGGATCATGACATTGGGATGTTTGATTTTTAAGCAAGCATTGCTATTTGGCCTCCTGCTATACATTTTCAGAAAGACAAAATAATGAAGTTTTGCTTGGGATTGGGATAGGATTTCTAAGACATTTTGGAAAAGCCTTCACCATGCCTCTGCCATTTTGTAACATGTATTTAAGCAAAATGACCTTCTCAGCACCAACAACTGCAAAATCAAAACCTCGATCAACTCTGAAAACAGTTTAAGGTTCTCCACTTTGTTCAGTCTCAAAGTTTCAGCCAAATTTAACTCTTTATTTGAAAAGAGGCAAACACATCCATCTCATTGGAATGCAAGCCCAGTATGGTCTTTAACAAATGATAAAGTTTTACCTTCCCAAATAATTACTTAAAAATATATATATAAAAGTCTGGGTGAAGCAGCCCATGCCTTTAATCCCAGCTCCCAGGAAACAGAGGCAGGGGGATCTCTGTAATCTCAAGGCTATCCTAGTTCACATAGTTCCAGACCAGTTAGAGTTATATAGTGAGATATTGTCTATAAATTAATTAATTGACTGATTAATTAACAGAATTTGTCAGATGAGAGATGAGCAATGTAATTTATGGGTATGGCAATATGACATTAAGAATTTTTTTTTTCCTATGTTCATCTAGCAGAAAAACTAGTATATTTTTTCTCAAGGAATAAGACCTATCTATAACCAGGTTCTTGGCTTTGTTAACAGAGTTAGTATGGATTCCACCTCATGGAGCAGGCATTAAACTCAGTAACAAATGCTGCTCATTATTCTCATAACATTTGTGTTCGTATGGCATCAGTGGTGTATAACCTGCAGGTAGGTTGCTAGTGTAACTTGAAGGGTCCCCAGCTGTGAGACTGGCAAGTACATTTCTTCTCCAGTTGGCTATATCACACCGTCCAGCACTATAAACACTAGTGTAGGAATGAAGGACCAACTCAGTTTCTCGATGTTCAATGACTTAAGTATGTGGTGTCTTCAGCAATAGGGTCTTGCCATTAGATTGTAGAAGGTAAAAAAAACATTGTCACTACCCTTTAATACCTAAGGAAGTCTACGGACTCCTTTGTTTGGATGCTCAAAACTACATAACGCATCCATGGTACTCAGTGTTTTATTGGTAGCATATGATGTCTAGTTGAGGTATTGTTTCCCTCTTATGTTATAACTTCATTTAAATTTAATTTATATATGTCTATATTTTAGGACATTTCTACAGTAGGAGGGTTCCATAGGGATTTTGTAAGGCCTTTGTTGTTATTTGTCCCGCATGCTTTTCCCTCCTCTACCCCACCCTCCTACCCCTCCTCTTCTAACCCTCATCAGCAGAAACTTCTTGCAGTAGATGGTAATTATCAGAGATTGGGCAATGTGAACAGAGCAAGAGAGGTCCTAAATGGAATGTCTTTATCGAATCCCTTCCCCCTTAAGCCTCATGGATCTATGCAGAAGAGGGAACTGAAAGACTGTGAGAGCCAGGGGAGACACATGACTCTAAGGAAATGGAATTTTCCATACACAACAGGACCAATACACATATGAACTCACCGAGACCGTGACCACATGTACAAGACCTGTACAAGTCCCACCCATAACCAAGAAGCCATTTACAACTGATGGGAAGAGGGAACTCTGTTTTTCTAACAGAGTCATATAGGACTCCGTTGGATATCGGCTGTACTCCAGAGCGGGACACGTGCTCAATCCAACAAAATGGGGTTTGATTTTGTTTTGTTTTGTTTTGTTTTGTTTTGTTTTGTTTTGTTTTGTTTTGTTGTGTTGTGTTGTGTTGTGTTGTGTTCTGTTCTGTTCTGTTCTGTTCTGTTCTGTTTTGTTTTGCAGTGTGCACAGGTGTGTCTGTGTGTCTGCATGTTATTGTTTTGGTTTGGTCTTTGGTTTTAGGAGAGAGAAAGCATGAAGTTTGGTGGGAGGGATCTAGGGGGAATTGGGGGGAGTTGGGGGAGGGGAAATAATATGATCAATATGTATGAAATTTTTTTAAGTGAAATTATTATTTGTTAGTAGATTTTATCCCCATATTTCATGTAACATCATACCCAGCATAATGAAAACATGTCTCAGATGAAAGGGGTTCACAACTGAAAACATTTAAGAAGCCCCAAAGTTTTCATTTTCTTAATAGCAGAAGGTATAATGTGATAGGTTAACTTAGGGAAAAGACTACAGTTTTCATTTCATACATTAAACTGAACACTGTTTACAATTATCATTATTGGGAATATGATAATTTTATGAAATGACTCACAAAGATTTATAATTTTATAAAATAGGAAACGATTAAGTTGTCCTTCTAAATTAACATTTCTTCAAGTTTGATCAATTGAGCTACAATAATAGGGAAACTAGCAAAAGGCATTTTTTCAGTAATTTTTTTCTTACAAGTTATTCAAAACTATAAGTTCTTTAATTTGTCAATTTGAGATTTTTATCTTGATACAGGATCCTAAATACTAAAAATCACATTGAATGTTATAATTGATATCAGGCAGCATGTTTTACATCTAGTACCTGTAATTATATCCATTTTCCAGGATCTAATTTTGTATTTGCTTTCTCCTTTTTTTTCTCTATTAAATGTCCTAGGTCTTCTACTGGCATTTTAACTCAATTTAATTTCTTTTAACACAACTCCTTTGTGTTTTATTTGGGATGGTTGTTTCTTCTCATTTTTTTCTTCTTTTGATTTTTTTTTATTTAATTCATTTGTTTCATTGTTTCTTTGCTAGTTGATTGAGACAACCCTGCTATGTCTATGTAGCCAAGCCCTAGGCTGGTCTGGACCTTGAACTCACAATGCCCTGCCTTTGGCACACTGAATACTAGGATTAGAGGCACTCGCTACCATAGCTGGCTCTCTTTTCTTGCTCTCTATTTAGTTTCTGCTTGCTGCTTATTAAAATATCTGAATTAATGTTTCATTCTACTTGAAGAAAAGAAAAACACAATCTATGAAAAATACATTTAGCCCAGCATGATCTGTTCCTGGGCTTTATTTCATGTTTTTATTAAACAAAGTTCATGTCATCAATGTATGCTTCACCCTAGTTAATACCTTAAAACATCATTGCCTGCTATATTCAGACGAATATGTTGTTATCCTTTTAGGAATCAAAAACTAAATCTCCTTACATTCCCTAACGCTTTTGCTATGGACATTTGACATTCAATTACTTGACATCATCTACTATTTGGTTTGTAAGTGTGGTGTTTTTATTTTTGATTGTCTGTTTCATGAATATTGCATAATCCTTTTGTGCTTCAAGTTCTATTGTAGTTATGTTAATATTAACACTATTGCATTTTGTATACCCTTTCTCTGCAACATTTGCCCAGCCTGTTATTCCTCATCTTCCCTTGTCAATCATTGCACATTAGATTTGAATCTTATAGAAGCATGTAGTTGACACTTTTATCTAACCTAATTGATGCTCTATGGTAGAAGGGTTGACTCTCTCAGTTATTGTTATAAATTAAATATCTGTACTTGTTACCATGACTTCATTTTATTATTTCTGACCATGGGACTCATTTATGTCTTCTAATATTTTTAAGACATCATGTAACCCTGGCTGCCCTGGAACTCACTATGTAGGTCAAGCTGTTCTTGAACTCATGGAAGTAGGCCTGCCTCTGGCTCCTGAGTACTGAGATTAAAGGCTCATGCCACCATGCCCAGCCTTCTTCTATTCTCTTTATTAATTTATTTTTGCCTTACAGCTTTCTTTCCTTTTTCATTTCTATTTACTAAAGATGTGGTGAATTGTTTTCTTTGATCTTTCCCCTCTAATAGCTTAGCCAACAGAAAAAAATATATTTTAAAATATTGAAAAAATTTTGGTGGCCTTCTTAGGTTTCAGAAAATAACTTTTAAGCTTTGGTTTTGTTGGTGGTGGTGGTGGTGGTGTTGGTGTTGGTGGTGTTTTGTAATCAATCTGAAAAACAAAGAATAAATCATTTCTTCTTTTCTCCCTGTGAAATGAAGAAGTTGGGATGTTCTAAATTCTTTCTATTCACCCTGTCTCTTGTATCTCTTAGAATAAACATTCTCAGAGCCACATTTTTTTCATTTTTTTAATTAGGTATTTTCTTCATTTACATTTCCAATGCTATCCCAAAAGCCCCCCATACCCTCCTCCCCACTCCCCCACTTCTTGGCCCTGGCGTTCCCCTGTACTGAGGCATATAAAGTTTGCAAGACCAATGGGCCTCTCTTCCCAATGATGGCTGACTAGGCCATCTTCTGATACATATGCAGCTAGAGACACAAGCTCTGGGGGTGGGGGTACTGGTTAGTTCATATTGTTGTTCCACCTATAGGGTTGCAGAGACTCCTTTAGCTCTTTGGGTACTTTCTCTAGCTCCTCCACTGGGGGCCCTGTGATCCATATGAGCCACATTTCTTGTTTTATTTTGTTAGAACTTTTGAGGATAACTTTAATTTTCATGCCACCTTCAGCCCTATTAACAAGAATCATTTAGATTTTACTCCACACTCAATAGATCTTAGTGTTCAGCACCAAGTTCATTCTTAGACAATGTCCTCATGCTTACATTTATTTTGACACATTTTTATCAGCTGGAGTATACTCTGAAGTACTTTTTCTGAAAGAAAATAAGTCTGTCCCATGTTCTAAACTCTTATATTTCTGAAAATACGTTTCTGTGTTTAGTCCTCAGTCCCTACTTGACTAAATTATAAAACAAACTAATTTGAATAACATTGGCTTCTCTTAGAAACTCTGAAGTACTTTATGCAAAGCAGATTCGAGACTATAATAGCCCCAGAATCATAGAGGCTCAATAATGGTCAGAGACTCTTGCAGGCTAGCCTAAGGAAGATGGATTGGGTTCTGTTGTCACTGAGGGACATGCCTCTAGAATGTACCTGGAATCTGACTGGCAATGGGGAGAGACAGAGAGAAGGAGAAAGGGAGGGAGAGGTGGCAGAGGAGAGGAGAGCATATAAAGAAACAAGAAAAAGAGAAAAGGGGAGGAGATCAGAGGAGATGATAAGCTGGTAAGTACAGTGACAGATCCCAGGGGCCAGGCTCGTAGTGGCTTCTCACTTCTACCCAAGTCCATCTGACAGAACCATCTACACGGCTTACCTTATTAAATACAATTCCTATTGTTATGAGCAAATATATGAACATAACAACTCAAAAGAAGAAATTATTTTGCCTCACTGTTCCAAGATATTCCAGTCCATCAGAAAAGTGTGGTGGGGAAGTCATGGTAGTGGTAGTGTCTTGGTCTTGCATCTCTGAGAGCATGAGGAAGCTGTCATATTGAGGTTTCCGATCAGGAAGCACCAAGAATAACAGAGAGGGAGTCATGAATAATATTTTCCTAAGGATCCACCCCCTGTGACTACTTCCTCCAGGTAGGCCCACCTACTTGTTGAACAGAAACCTCCAAGATAGCACCGCAGTTGGGGATCAAGTGTTCTAATACTTGAGTCTGTGGGAAAATTCTTTACATTTAACCATAGTATCAGATTATGGAAACCAAGTGGTTTGATGAATAGGAGCCTTGTCTGTACCACAAGATGCTCTCTTGTCTTTGGTATTTGCAGAGAAATTAGAAGACATTTTAATTCATTTAACTTTTGTGATGAGGTATTCAATCTTTTGGTTTCCTTTTTTCACTCTTCCAGTGTTTATAATGCATAATCTTTTAAGTCAACAATCCAGCCAGGCTTCCTATAAACAGCAGAGGCAGCTTTGCAGTGCACTATCTTTAGTTTTGACTTTGATCTTTGTTTCTATTTGCATTGTTTCGTGGTATATTCCTCAGTAACACAGAGGATGAATTTTAGATTGAATTTCCTTTCTCTCTTCTCTCTATTTAGCAGCTCAACATCACCTTCTTCTCTTTATTTTCCTCCCTCTGGGTAGAAGGAAAGTCAATTTTTCCTATTGAGTCTTTGGGTCATAGCATCTCTCCTTCAGTGTGCCTTCATCATGGCCTGCACGTGGGTATCCTTCACTCATTTCATTTCGCCATTTTCTATTCCTTATTTTTTCATCTCCACTTGTTCCTCCTCCCCCAGGTTTTTTCTCATCCTCCTACTTTTTTGCTTAGACAATCCATAGCATTTTTTTCCAATTTACCCTTTATTTCTGAACATGACATAAAGTGCCCATCCCATGGTAGCTATGAGGCAGACCATGTGGATTGCTTTTGACTTGATACACTCTTGGGTGGGGACAGGTACCAACTCTCTTCTCAAGTGCCAATAAAGGAGATCCACATTGCTGTTCTGACAGAACTAAGCAGAGAAGACTCAGCCAAGGCTTAAAGGGCATCGGGTATCTGATACAGAAACACAAGCTCTCTGGTTATCAACAGGTTTATAACAGCCAGTCAACACTTGAGCATCTTCCCAAATACAAAACTGTGAGGCAAGTGTATGCCATCCATCAAAACTTCTGAGACTTCCAGAGCAGAGGGCTGGAGGGAGTCTCTGTGTCCTGGTACATAATCAGGGCAACCGCATTCTCCTAAAACTTCAGCAAAGAGGAATGGGAAAAGTTCCTTGATGGCAGTATAGATATCTTCAAAGCAAAGCTAGGCTTAGCTGGATCTCATGGGGGTGTCTCTGGCATTATAAGACTGCCATGCAATTTACTGAGCACGGTCTAATAAACAGACCTTCTGTATGAATTGATGCTGTAAAAAACTGAGTTCAGCTATCACAATAAATGTTTTCAATGTCTATATTAACTATCCAAGTAAAGCTTAAGTCATCTTTTTCCCCCCAATTTCTGGAGACTGACCATGTACTTTATTGATCATTAGTCAGGCTGTGTTGGATTAATGAATCCATATGAATGGGTCCGTGAGTGACTGAGTATTAGAAAACAAAGGAACAGCTAAAACAATGTCATCTTGTCTTGGTGTACTAATCAGAGTTGGTTTCCTCTGTGTTTTCCCTCTCTCTGGGAGAAGGAATTCATTCCTCACATTGGAACAGGAAGACAATAGTCAAGGGTGACTTCTGAGTTGCACCCCACTCGAGCCGCAAGAGCTGTACTGGCCTGTACCTGCTTCTCAACCACTCCCCTGCCAGATCACACTTCTGCCTCCAGCCAGCTCTCAGCCCAAGCTCGCTACAGCACCTGCCACTGACACAGCTTTGCCCTGTGTTGCTCCTGGGGTCTGAGGTGCCTTGTCTTTACCCTATGTACTGATAGCTAACGCGGCTTCCCTTTGAGGGTTACCCAACTCTTTCTCTGAGTGAGCAGTGGACTTGCTGCAGGTGTAAACAGCCCCCAGGTACAGAGACACGAAGAACAGAGTCAAGATTGAGGTCAGGATCAGAGACACCCAGTGAAGAATCGTGTGCTCTGTAAAAATGGCAGACTGTCAGCCCCTGCATATGAGGATATGACAGCTAAATACATGATCAAGGTGCCAAAGTGACATGGTGACAAGTTCCTCTGACATAAATAGCAGTCAAAAGTGTAATGAGGATGTAGCCTAAGCACCAGCGGAGTCCCAGACAGGATGCCCTACTCTCTACAAACTGAAGATCAGAAGAGCAGTCCTAGCTCTGATCAAGGTCTCCTCTGCACAGGATCAGGTAATGAGTGCAGAGGGCTCTGGATGATGCAGGATTCTGAGCTGATAGAGGAGCCTCTGACAATGGAAATGGGAAACTGACAAGTAGCCTCAGGTCCTGCACTAACTAGCTATGCAATCTCAGACTGCCCTTAACCTCTTTCAGTCTTGATAGATTGTCCAGTGGAATGGGGTAATGATAATGGTTTGTTTCTCTTTACTAATTCTTTCCATTGAGACTCACCTCACCCCACTGCCTGCGTACCCACCTCACGGAGCATCTCGGAGCCACCTAACGAGCCACAAATGCAGTCCTTCCCAGGGCTGTCAGCTAACTGAATCATCAGCTGACGTGGGGCTCTACTTTTGTAATGCTTCTAGCAACAGCTATGGTGCCAGGCTCTGGTTTAATTGTTGTAAATAAAACAATGTAATCCAGGCTGAGATAACAGCTCATCTGGGAAAGTTCTCACCTTGCAGACATAAGGCCGTGAGTCCAATCTCTACAGCCCAGATGAAATAGCCTGGGATAGCAGAATGTGCTAGAAATTTCAGCACTGAAGAGGCAGAGATCAGAGGGTCCTCGGGGCTTGCCAGGCAGCAAACCTAACCACATCATCAAGTCCAGGCCAGTGGAAAGCCCCATCTTGAAAAAAATTTCAAGGGGAACACTATATTGAGGAACAATATCCAAGGTAAACCTGTGGTCTCTATATCATGTGCACATATATATGTATGGCCAACACACACATGTTCACAAATTAAAGAAAAATTAATAATGATGTAATCTTCAAAATACTTTGCAGAAATACAGTAACCTACCATATAACAATGTTTCACTCAGCAATGGATGGCATGCACAATATGGTCCCATGAAAATTACAATGGAACTTAAATTCCACATTGCCGGGTAACGTGGTGTCACATCAAAATGCATTGCTCCTGCGTTTGTGGAAATAATGTTGGAAACAAAGCTGCTGAGCTACTTGTTATAAAAATGTAGCACACATCCAATTATACCTGCCTGGCATGTGATACCTGATAACAACAATAAGTGATTGGCATTGGTTCATGTGCTTGGCATGGCTTCGCCATTATTTCGCAGTGTATTTTTTTTGTATTTACTTTTGAAAAACTTATTGTAAAACAAGATGTTTTGTTATGCCAGCAGCCACTTCACACATCTGCTTATGTCCCTTGGCAACATGAAGCGGCTGTGTGGGGAAGTTGATACTGTGTGTGTAAACATCCTTTAAGGCTCCCACAGCGGTACAATCCCTGTGCACATCCTGGTGCAATCCCCTACCTGTGCACATCCCAGAAGCTTTCAGCACTCTGAAATGACTTACAATTGTATCATCATTATTCCTACCATCGTGCCACACTGATCCACTGCCCCAGAGACTCTGCTGACTTCATGCTTTCTTATAACTAGGCTCTCACCTCATGTTCAAATCATAGTTTCTGCACCTCTGGCTCTGCCCCCCAAACCACCATCCTACCTTCCAATCTATGGACAATTATTAAACCCCATTTTTATTCCCTATAATAACAAGTCTACCATGGCCAGACATTTTGTTTCCTTAAAATTATGACCTTCTTCTGCCCTTCCAGGTTTTGAACCAAGATCATATCACCCCAAGCTCTGTCATCCCAACTGACTACAGTTGCACCTGTAGTCATCCACTATTACAGGAACAGCTGCCAGCCTTGAGAATGCTGGAGTCTATGGAAAGAAAATCCAGACCCTAAGCCATTGTAGTACATCAAGAGAACTGTATCTAACCTAAGGTGGCCATCTCTCAGTTAGCACTAAAAAAATCCCAGGAATTTTCCCATAATCCCAAGCAAACAGAAATAATGGGCTACTTGTTCCTCCTGTCTGGTAAGTGAGCATAATACCATATGCTGTCTTTCTCCTGGGCTTACTACAAGAGACAAGGGAAATGATGTATGAGAGAGTGCTATACAGCCAATGGAGACCCTTTTGTTCTCCTGGTGTCTTAGTTAGGGTTTTACTGCTGTGAACAGACACCATGACCAAGGCAAGTCTTATATAAAAAAAACAACATTTAATTGGGGCTGGCTTACAGGTTCAAAGGTTCAGTCCATTATCATCAAGGTGGGAGCAAGGCAGGCACGGCGCCGGAGGAGCTGAGAGTTCTATGTCTTCATCCAAAGGCTGCTAGTGGAAGACTGACTTCCAGGCAACTAGGGTGAGGATTTTATACCCACACCCACAGTGACACACCCATTCCAACCAGGTCACACCTATTCCAACAAGGCCACACCTTCAGATGGTGCCACTCCCTGGTCCAAGGATATACAAACCATCACACCTGGGTATCTTGCTCTGTTTTCTGCTGATGTAACAGAATATCTACAGGAAAAGATGCTTAAAAGAACAGATAAATTTGGCTAAGAGTTCTATCTACAACTGGGTAGCTGTATCCAGTTGGCTTTGCTCAGCAATCCATGGTGGAGAGTAGAAAATAGAAGCTGGCCATGCAGAAGAGATGGGAGGTTATGAAAGGCTTACACTTGTCCCAAGAGAACTAACACCTCCCCCACCCCAGCAAACCTAATCCCATGGAGAGAACTAACCCAGTTTCTGCACAAGGCATTAATCCATTCCTGAGGGTGGGACTCTATGATCTAATTATCTCCCATTAGACTCTCCCGGGGGTGTTTTAGGATTATAATCTTCATTTATATTTTGACCATCATTGAATATTACAGTTCACTTCTTACCATAGTTAACATCTATGTAGAGTTTTTTAAAACACATATTTTAAAGACTTTTATTACTTTTAATTGTGTATATCACATGATTTCTTGGTCTCTAATGGTCTCAGCAAATCTTACCCAGGCATAAATGGTTTCCTTACACTCAGTCTGTAAACCACCCACATGATCCTCAGGTGCAGCCAGCAGTAGAACCTGGAACCACTGTCAGAATCAGGAGACCTCAGTGGTAATCAGTGTGTAGAGGCCTGAGGTGATAGGACGCTGGTGCAATTATATATTGATTGCAGGGGTTGTAGCTGTCCTGATTGCTTCTTATTGATACAAATATACCAGGCTGCCTATTTGGATAAAGCTGAGGAAGAATTAGGACAGACAGGAAAAGAATTGGAAAGAACCTTAAAAGAGAAGGAGGTGTCTGTGTAGAAGAGCAAGCCACAGAGCTGAAAACAGCAGCGGCATGAGCCCCCTCATCCTGGGGCTCTCCCCACTATGATGCTAGCATAGCTATGGGGCCTGATGTGGTCTATTGTCAGCCTGACATACCTGGAGCTATGGACTCTTAGTTGAAGAGCTGATACCGTCACATGTCCTTTCAGTATGTCAATGGCTCATTTTCTTGGGTGACGGTTGGCATAGGAGGACCCAGTCACTGTGAGCTGTGCCAAACCTGAGCAGGTGGGCCTGGACTGTCTCAAAGACGTAAATGGATGTGAGCCTGGAAAAGGGGCAATAAATCAGCGTCTCCCGGAGGTCTCTATTTCAGCTCCTGCCTCATGGCCTCAGCCTTGCCCTCCTACCCTGGACTCCTTCCATCGTGAATTCTAACATAGTTAAATAATCATGGTTAGATAAAACAAACAAGAGTTTATTTTAAGCCAAATAAACTCTTTCATCTTCTAAGTTGTTTTTGGTCAGGATTCTGTTACAGCAACAGAGAAGTAAGTAGAATACTATCCAAGAACAAGGACGACACAGATACCATCCCTCTACAGTCACCTCATTCCTTAGAACTCCCAGAGGCAGGAGCTACTCAGCAAATCCCTTATATTGAAAGTATGAGGACTGGAGTTTGATCTCCCAGAATTCAAGTGTTTTGTTTTTAAGCCAGGCATGGTGAGAAGTGCTTGTAGTCCCCACCTCTGGAGGTGGAGACAGGTAGACCAGACCTCTGGGCTTGCTAGCCAGCCATTGTAGCCTACTTGATGAGTTCTAGGCCAGTGAGAGACCCTGTCTGAAAAACAAGAAGAAGGACAGTTGAAGATATCCTCCAACCTCCACAACACATGCACTTTTTATGCACACACATAAACAATGCATGTACACACACTCACTACATGCACGTATGCATGTGCTCACATGTGTGCACACACCACACACACACACACACACACACACACACACACACCACTCATACTCAAGAACTTCTGGAAGCTTCTTCTGCCTAAAACAGATGTGCCTCTCAGGGGCTGGAGAGGTCAGGAGTGATAGCTGGCTGCCTCCTTCCCACAGCCATGCTGTTATAGGAGAGAAGCAAAGGCAAGAAACTGCCTGTGGAGGTCAAAGGACAAGTGAGTGTCACAGCACAAAGGGCTCAGAGGTCATGAAGTTGAAGCACAGAGAGAGAGCTAGTAAAGTCAACAAGAGGACTGACCATGGACAGAAGTTGGTGCCCTGACAAAGGAAAACTGCATCTCCTCAGTGGACCAAAGGGCAGCTTTTCCCAGAGAAAAGAGAACCAAGTAGTCCGAGCACAAGATAAACCATTGAGAACCTCAATTGTGCATTTATGATAATGGCATAAATCTGATTAACAGAGCAATGACATCATCCATCCCAAAGCCTCTGGGGACCCCCAGTCTCTACTCATGAGAGAACAAAAGAAAAGAGGTCAAATAACAGTTTGCACTTATGAAAATAGTTTGACCATCATGGCTCAATAAACATGGCTTTGGGCGTCAGAGCCCCTGCACTTCAAATAAGGAACCACCAACCTGAAGGTCTAGCCATGTTGTCACATGCTACGACTAAGCAAGCATGATCCTTGCCTTCTACAGACTGTTATGTGTACACAACCTCATCTGGTTTGAACTAGCTCCTACTTTTTCACAGCCCACAGTTAGGAGAACAAATCCCCTGCCCTCTCAGAGAAGCCAAAGTATGTATGATCATGCATGCATGCACATACATACACACACACACACACACACACACACACACACACAAGCTGCTCCTTGCTAGTTACAGATGCTAAACTCACTCAAGTTGGGTCATAACCCCGAATTAACACTCAGAGCACTTTTTGGACTTGTGAAGAGTAGTGAAAGTTTTGAGTTGCTGACATGCACATCTCAAGATAGGTGAGACCCAACAAGGTTGCAAACACTCTGCCTTCTCCTGCAGTTCTCACATGCTAACCAGCAGTCCTTGTCAGGCTCTGTGGCACCTCTTGGTGGCACTTCTATTGCTAAAATAAGATGTTCCTCAAGTGCAGTGGTGAAGAGCAAGAAGGCTGACATATTACCTGTAATGAAGATACAGTCATTAGAAAGTTTTTGTTTAAGCAAGATATATGATGGCTTCTGGCTGTGACTTCATCATTCATGAATAAACTATGCACATTAAGCAAGCCTCTTAAAACAGAAACACACATAGATAAGGTTACATGTAGACTAAATAATGAGATGTGTAGTACCTTGAATAGGTTTGGCCCCCACAGACTCACAGGTTTGAATGCTTTGCCCACAAGGAATGGCATTACTAGGAGGTATGGTCTTGTTGGAAGGGATGTGGTACTGTGGGGGTGGGCTTTGGGGTCTCCCAGACTTAAGCTCTGCCCAATGTGCAATTTCAGTCATCTCCTGGCTGCCTGTAGAAGACAGTCTGGCTGTCTTCAGATCAAGATGTAGAACGCTCAGCTCCATCTCCAGTACTATGTCTGGCTGGACACTGCCATGCTTCCTGCCAAGATGATAACGCACTGAACTTCTAAAACTATAAGCCAGCCCTGATTAAACGTTTGCCTTTAGAAGAGTTGCCATGGTCATGGTGTCTCTTCCCAGCAATGAAACCCTAGCTAAGCAAAAGCTAGTGGGCGCCTAACCACATATTTCCCCTTGGGACCACTTAGAACACATTCCTTGACTTTACTGAGCATGACTGATGGAAATGATGGGGTCACATAGCAAAACCAGGCTTCCCTGCCTAGTGCTGGGCCTGAAACTAAAGGAAGAGCCATGATCTTTGTAAGCTATGATGTCTGAGCAAGAACATCTATAGCTACAAGTTTTCAGACCTGGAAGCTGCTCTTGAGAAATGTGACACTCACTGAAACGAAGGTCCTTTCCCCACAAGGAACAGACCAGTAACAGAAATTCTGGGGATTTATGGTACCCCTTTCCTCAAAATAGTTACCATATTTATGATGGGTGAACCAGCCCTTTGAAACTCTCTGTTAAAAAAAAAAAAAAAGCAGAGGGAATTTCCTTTTCAAAAGTATCACATGCTTGTGTCTCTGGGTGTTCTTTTGGTTCCCAGCAGTTGGGAGGGGCGACATTTGTGGGGAGCTCAAAACATCAGCACAAGTGACATTCCTGAAAGCAGTGATGGAGTTTTGGTGTCTCTGACAGTAACAGTAGATAGAAGGTCCCAGGCTAATGTGGTATTGCTGTCAGCAGACCATCCTAAGCCATGGAGGAAACAGGAGGATTGCCTCAAGCTTAGGGCCAACCTGGGCAATATAGTGAGTTCAAGGCCACCTAGAACTTCAGAGGAAGACCCTGTATCACTAAAACAAAGGAGGGAGTTTGAGGGAGGGAGAGGGAGAGAGAGATAGAGAAGAAGGACGAGGAGGAGGAGGAGGAGGAGGAGAGGGGAGGCAAGGTGAGGAGAGGCGAGGTGAGGCGGGGCGGGGCGGGGCGGGGCGGGGCGGGGCGAGCCTAGTTAATTTAAAATCAAGTATCAGATTGCAACTTGCTAGCTCACAGAATTGGCACAGACAATAAAGGGATCCAGACCTCACTTAGAGATAATCCGCATAAACAAAGGATGCTTCTTGCATTGCTGCTGGATGGAATATTGCACAACCCATGTCTATCCCCTGACTTACTGGGAAAATGGCAATGCTTCTACTGAAGCCAGTCCAATTCACAAGAGTCAGTTCCAGACTGTTTCTTTGTAACCCTTACTCCAAATTCCAAGTTCCAAATAGGAACACCCCATTTCTCAGAAGTCCGTTTCCAAAGACCAGTTGACCTGGTCTTTGGAGCATACTGGAGCATGCAGGTCTAGAATTTTCAATGCCAGTGTCTATGTGGATGCTGGGCCTTGCTTTCCACCACTCACATAATGGCTTAGGGCTATGGGGTTAGCATTATGGGTGACCTCCAGGTATCTTTCTTAACATCTAGGTCAAGGATGCTGACAATTGCTGGGTCAGGGAACACACAGGAAATGGAGCACAAAGCAGTTAGCTCAGTTCGGACAAGGTGATTCTGAGAGGCCTGTGGCTGTTGGATAGGAGAGAGAGAGAGAGAGAGAGAGAGAGAGAGAGAGAGAGAGAGAGAGAGAGAGAGAGAGAGAACAGATTGCTCAATGAACAGGGACAAAGCATTGTCTCAGCCGGGCGTGGTGGCGCACGCCTTTAATCCCAGCACTCGGGAGGCAAAGGCAGGCGGATTTCTGAGTTCGAGGCCAGCCTGGTCTACAAAGTGAGCTCCAGGACAGCCAGAGCTATAAAGAGAAACCCTGTCTCGAAAAACCAAAAAAAAAAAAAAAAAAAAAAAAAAAAAAAAAAAGCATTGCCTCTACCATCCCTGTACAGTCATTGCTGGAGCGTTTTGGGGAGAGAAGATGACAGTATGTTGCTCAAGAATGTTCCACGTTCATCATCCTAGAGAAGGCAGAGGGAATACTTGGTGATCAGTCAGGGGGCTCTGTCAAATCCCTGCCCTGTCTTTTAGGATAAGATGCATCCTGTTTCCACACTTGTTTCAAAGCCGAACTTGTTTAATTATCTGAAGTTTTCGGATTTATTTTGTTGTTTTTCTTTTAATTCGGTAAGTGTAGCCCGCAGCCTCAAAGTAAGCAGAGTGTGTCGTTAATGAAGCTGGTAAATAAGCTTAAAAGGAGGAGGAGGACCAGGAAGTAAGTGTTGCCATCTACCGGGAAAGTCCAACCTTCTCCATATCCATGCCACTCTCAGCCCTCTGTGCCCCACCGCTTGCAGAAGTCGGTTTACACAAGGTCTCTGTCATTGACTAGAAGGGCTGATAGACTCCCCAACTAGTGACTTCATTCAGACCTTGTTGACTAATGATTGCCCACCCCATATAGCAGGCACTGAGAATCACATAAGCACATGTGCCTGAAAGAACTTAGCACACAGTAGGCACTCAATCAATGCTTTTCTTTTCCTTCACTGTGGTTCCACATCTGTCAAACCTGAAGTCACAGCCGCATGAGGAATCAGGCGTTTTCTCTACATTTATACACAACTTCTCCTTAGGCAAAATACTGAACAAATCAGCTTTTATATATAATATTACTTCCATTTCTTTTGCAAAAGATGTGCTGACAAGACACCTGGTAGCATCTGAAATTTCATCTAGACAAAGAGGGCAGAGACCAGGGGAGCTGGGAGCTTGGTTTTCTCCTGTAAGCTTCCCACTGCCTCCTTTCTACCCTTGCAAATGCACCCACAACCCCAGCACATGTGCACCGGGATGATAAGAGACTTTCAAAGGCCTGGCTACAGCTGCAAGAAGTGAGTGGGTACGAACCTGTGTCTGTGTGTTTGTGTGGCACACACTCACACACATTCGCCTGGAGAGCTTTTGGAGCTCGCAGGACAATGGAGCAGAGGCAGAGAGCTTACAAAAGGGGAGGGAGAGGCAGGGGAGCAAAGAAAGAAGACTGCTTGGCTGCCTCCCTTCAGTTCTGGCTGCAAAATCTGAGCCAGCTAACCAGTTAACCATATGATAAAGGACAGCAGGGAAGGAGGGGAGCTGCCAGCCCGAGGGCCCTGATGTGGAATAAAGATAAACATTAATCACTGCAGTGCCTTATGGGAGCTGGGGTTGTTCTGTATGCATTTTGGTGGGGGATTTATGAACTAGGTAAATGTGGGCCTTCGTGGGCCTTCATGCTAACCCTGGGTTAGGCAGATAATCTCACCCTGATCCCCGTATACACAGCTCACTCACTCCTGCACATGCACATACACAGAGCACACACACACACACACACACACACACACACACACACACACACATGGAGGCGGGCTGCTCTTGTGATGAGGGCAGATTAAGGATGGAGGAATGGAGGCAAGTATTGGAAAAACGAAAGACAAACAAACATGCATTTATGGAGACCTACTTGGTGCTAGGCACTTCAGAAGAATTTTTTTTTAGCCCATTTGTACAAATGAAGGAAACTAAGATGTAGATACGTGATTTGGACTTCGTTTTTATTTTCAGATCTACACAGCTGGTAAGTAGTGAATAAGGACTCAAGCCTAGATTTTCTCTCTCTCTCTCTCTCTTTCTCACTCTTTTTTATGCCCAAACTAAGATGCTTAGCATGAAAATTATGGGAAATTTGGACAGATGTATATACTCAAGACTCTCAAAAAATGAATATAATAAACATCCTGAACCCCGATGTCCCCAGTTTCCCCCCATAAGCCTTTGCAATCTCCCTCCTCCATCCTTCCCTTCCCCTCCTCACCAGGCTGCAATGGGAACACTTTTCTGTTACCAAAGAACACTTTGTATTTTCTGGAATTTTCCATTTATTTGGACTCACAGAATGTATATTTTTTGTGTGTTAGCCCTCTGGCACTCATCATGATTATGTTGAAACGAATCTGTGTTGTAACATGAACTGGTGTCCCCTTACTTCTATGTAGATGCCATTCCCCTGATATGCCACAATTGGGTTATAACACAAATGTGTTAGTAAATATTTGGATTATTTCTGCTTTGAGACATTATGTACATTCACACACACACACACATACACACACACACACACACCACAAAATCCTCTATTCATCATCATCATCATCACTGTTTCCATGACATGAGTGTGGGTATGGTATTGTATACATGCTAGAGTCCAAAGACCTCTTACTCTCTCCACTTTTACACAGGATCTGTTATCTAACTCAGATCATCAAGCTTGTGTGGGAAGTAGCTTTATCCACTGACCTATCTCTTGGGATCCTCCAATCTTAATTTAAAAACAAAACAGAAAATTCACAGCTGACTCTAAGAGCCAGGACTAAGGCCTTCCAACAAATTCTTCATCTCTGCCGGACCCCCCCCCCCCCAGGACTGCTGTCAACACTCTAGAGGGAACAGCTATTTATTTTGCTATAGACAAAGACAAGGGAGAATGCTGGGGAATGACACTTTGTTTCTATAAAGAATAAAATTGTGTCCGCGGGGTGTTCCGGGGGGTGGGGAAGCTGGATAAAAATTAGAATAATTTAACAAAAAGTTGTACAGATATAAAATTACCCATATGAGAAGATACTTGCTATCATTGGTCACTAGAGCATTCAAGTGAAAGCCACATCCCACAAGGGACCTCCTCATGCAGGATGGAATGACTGCAATGGAACAGACCAACCATTCTAAGAGGCAGGGATAATGTGACATGAGAGGATGCTCCAGCTTTGCTGGTAAGGATGTGAAAGGATGGGGTTGTGTTAGGACACAGCGGGGCTGATTTCATGCAGAAACTAGGATTGCATAGAACATAGTACACTCCTAGATAGTTACCTGGGAGAAATGAGAGACATACTCCTACAGGCACCTACTCATCCTTGGAAGACCAACACAGGTGATTCTGACAGTGATTCACACCTGGAAGCCATTGTGCTGAGGGTCTATGATATATTGATAAATGAGCACATCTCTTACTCCTCAACTGCTCAGTCAAATCTCTACTACGGGACCTACACCTGCAAATTTAACCAGGTTCAAAATTACTCAAGAAAACCTAGCTACACTGAACATTTGCAGATTTTTTTTCTTGTCATTTCTTAACAAACAAGACAACTATTTATACAGCATCTACCTGATGTTAGGCTTGTGAGTCAGTTAGAGAGGATTTTGAGCATCATGGGGTATTGGTACCCTAGAGAGTCCTGCCTATGGGAATCACTGTATAAGTAAAGGCTTACCCATTAATGAGGAAATACAACTCAATAAATCTACGTAATGTTGGACAAGATACTTAGCCTTTCTGGGACTATGTTTTGTACATTTCTATATTTTGTTGATCTCAAAGAACTCTATCATAAAAAGGGAGAATGTGAGGGCCTTTGCTTTCCTGCCAGTAGGAGCATCCCTATCCCCTTTCTGACAGGAGTTCCGTCATTTGAGTAGGTACACAAAGGTACATACACACATATACACACTCACCTACACACTGAGAAGCACACATATACACATACTTATACATACAATATACACACAGGCATACACACACATACACTCACACTATCCCTCACACATACTCATGTACACATTCACATTTAAGCACCCATACATACATTCACACTCACACACAGTTACATAGATACACTACACACTCTCACACACAGTCACATGTATACACACATGCACACACACTCATATAAACACACTCTTATACACATGCACACACATGCTCACTCACTCACATTCACAGTCCACAGACACATACACACAAACTCACACATACTCACATAGGCACATACACACACTTATACATAGACATATACACACTTATACATACACACACTCTCACACACTTACATTTACACACTTATAGACACACACACACCTTGAGATTTTGAAATGTTAATCTCTCCAACAGTGAGGCTGTCACAGTTACTGTGGACCTGCTCCCAACACAAAGCCATCTACTGCTTTGAGGCCCACACGAAGCATCTTCCTCTTGTTAGAATCCCCTTTGTCTGCAGTGATTTGCCCATTCTGAATAGCCAGCAGAATGAAATTGGGGACAGCACCATCCACCTCTGTCATTTGGAGATAGACTTGTCACTTGCAGTCTCCAGCTGCACCTGGGGCACTTCGGGTCAAAAACTGTTTCAAGGCCTCACTTATTACCACTCTTTAAAGAAGTCAGTTCTCTGATGTAGAGACGGGCCAGTCCATGTTTTGCCCCCTCAAAATGTGCTCCCACCCCCATGATCCCAGTGCTTTCTTTGAAAGCCTGTTTACTTCAGGAAATTCAGCAATTGCTCGCAAAGTTCCTTTGATGTCTATTGAATTTAATATGTTTCACTACATTATGGAAAAGCTATTTCAGCTTGGGCAACAGCATCCCCTTGATGTGCAGAGGGGGCTTTCTGTTGGATTTTGTGTGTGCGGTTGTTGATTTGTGTGGTTGAATTCTTTCTTTTTTAAGAATGATTTGAAGATTATTTTTTTTTAACTTTTTAAAAATACTAGCCGAAGGGTGAGCAAGCACGGAGATTGACAGCTCCTGGAAGCTCAAATCCTCTGCGGAGGGGGAGATCACAGGAAGCAATTCGTTCCTCATTTTCCCTAATTCCATTGCCAGCAGTGGCTCTACAGTGAGCCAACACAGAGCATCTTTCAGAAGCCTTGTATCTATCAATGGACAATCAACAACCCACTGTGCTAAATGAAGTCTTGCACTAGGTATAAAAGTCAAATAGATTAAAGAGTAACTGTGAGCTGAGGGCTGTGTCTTTACAAGACTGAATGATGCATCCCACGGATTTGCATCTGCTCACAACTTTGCAAACATGAAGAGGTAATCAAGTTAAAATGAGGTCATGCCTCATCCCTAACCCAGTGACTGGTATCTTTGTGAGAAGAGGAAAAATCAAAGTGGGAAAACAAAGCAAGGGAAGACAGAGCCAGATGAGAATGATGTCGCCACAAGCCCAGGAGTGCCCATGATCACCAGGTACCTGGAAAGGCAATGGCTGGAAAGGCAATGGGATTTGAGATAAAGCTTATGGAGTGGATACAGATGAGCCAACCAACACCTCAATCTCCATCCTTCAGCACCTAAAACTACTAGTGAAGAAATTCTTATTGCTTGCAGTTCTCAATTTGTAACAATTCTTCATGGCAGCCCTACAATGTTATCATATCCAAGACATAATTAGTAACACACAGCTATATACTATGTCGGTGATGTGAATGCTCTCATGTGCTTAATCATTGCAGTCTTATAAATGAAGTACTATTATTAATACCCCATGCTTAGGGTAACCTCAGGATTTATCCAAATCTAACACATTTGAAGGAAAGGAAACATGATGAATAGCTACACTGGGATAATTGGCTTTGACTAACACTGTCAGGAATGTATTTCACCTTCCCCATATTACAGATAAGGAGACTGAATCATAGGAAAGTTAACTACCTTGCCCAGGATTACCTGGCTTGTAAGTATAAGACATAAGGTGTTGACCTAGGCAACCTGGCTCCAGAGAGTGTGTTTGTCTTACTGGATCCACTCAGACCCTGGGACCTAAACAGGAAGAAAGAGCCACATGCATATAGGGTACCACATAGGGTACTGCATATTGGGTACTATACTGCATATAGGCCTCATCATGGGCCTGCATTGACACTGGAAAAGACAGAAGAGAAAGCAAGTAGACTTCTCATTTTGTTATGCAGAATCTCAGGAAGAGAAGTCAGAGAACCTAGAATATGAAATTCTGCTCTCTAGTAACAGTGCCCTGTGGCCAGGCATTCCCTCTTTTTTGCCTGTGTTCCCGCCCAGCTGCCTTTTATACCTTCTAACTTCAGTTGCATCCAATAATAATCAGTGACCCCCCCCCCCAGGATAGCTCAGGTCAGAGTATCAAACAATGGCTGATGGTTGCAAAGAACTCTGGAGGAGAGGGATCCTCTTCAGCCTACAGATGTCCCCAAGAATCTCCTATGGCCCCTGTCTTAGTCGGGGTTTCTATTCCTACACAAAACATCATGACCAAGAAGCAAGTTAGGGAGGAAAGGGTTTATTCAGCTTACACTTCCACATTGCTGTTCATCACCAAAGGAAGTCAGGATAAGAACTCACACAGGGCAGGAACTTGGAAGCAGGAGCTGATGCAGAGGCCATGGAGGGTGCTGCTTACTGGCTTCCTTCTCTTGACTTGCTCAGCTTGCTTTCTTATAGAACCCAGGACCACCAGCCTAGGGATGGCACCACCCACAATGGACCTCCGACCTTGATCACTAATTGAGAAAAAGTCTTACAGCAGGATCTCATAGAAGCATTTCCTCAAGGGAGGCTCCTTTCTCTGTGATAACTCCAGCTTGTGTCAAGTTGATGCACAAAACCAGCCAGTACAGCTCCTAAAGTAGAAAATGAGATGTACCATACTAAACGTAACCTTTGGGTTTCCTGAGAAACAACAGATAGACAGTCCTTCCTCTCCTAAAGAGCAGAGGCCAGGGACAGTAAAAACAAAGACCACATTCTGAAGTCTGTACTGGTTTTTAAGTCAAGTTTTCCGCCCTAAATTAGACTGAAGTCTTCATGTCCCCACTCCCTGTGGCCTAGGTCACCTCCCAGGTGACACCTTGCACATTACTAGAGACTCGGACAAGCCTTGAGTTCACTGTCTCTTTAGAACTGGTGCTTGTGACCACTATGGTCAGCCTCTCTGGGCTGGCACACGGTCTGGTCTCTGTCTGTAGCTGATATCAATCAGTCTCCTCTCTCCCTGGAAGTTGCTTCGTGGGCAGATCCTGATCAGCTTAGGTACTCATCCCATCCTATTAGTCCCACATTATGTAAAACCTGCTTTCTAAGCAACTGTCTGCCGAGGTCCCTTATCTCCAGCTGCATGAGCCAGTGCCCTACAACTGCACTCTGACTCCATTCTCCTCTGCTTTGTCTTTTCTCCTCATGGATTCACCCATCTCACCACTATGTCGACCCTTGAGGCGCGGTATGGATCGGTCAGTATCATGTCTGATGTGATGACTTTCAATGTATTCCAGTAAAATGCATCTCCAGTATAAAGACCAAGCTCCCGGGCGTGCACCCCTATAGCTACTCCCTCGTCCTGCACCCAAACTGCATCTAACATCCCCTTACTCTCTCCAGGCACAGTGCCCTCCCATTCTATACCCTACTTGTCCCCAAATACATCAGTTCTTCAGTGCCTCTTCTTCCATTGCCAAGAATGCCACCATCCCTGTCCCTAACCCAGTCTCTTTTTCTCCTTTAAGGTACATCTCTGATACCACCTCCTGATGTCAATGCCCTTGCTTCCTCCTTTCCATACCCAGCTTCCCTTAGAACCAGTGCCTAGCAGCTCATGGGTCCTAAAGGGTGTTAACAAAGGTCCTCTGGCTCTTCTCCCAGCTGACTGATGGCAGAGTCCCCACTGTGCTTCTCTGGCTCTTTGGAGACCAAACATCCTCACCTTTGAATCCCTATGATGTCCAGCTGTGCAGACAACACAAAAGGAGCTCAGACAAAATATGCTATAGCTAAGATCAAATTCCTCATCCATCTGCCTGCTTCCTGGATGGGGCCTGCTATGTACATGGCCCCATATGTGGAAACTAGAGGCTGTATGGGAAGACACACAAAAGCCTCCAAAGAAACTCACTGAGAGGGAAGCCCAGGATGTTATTATGCCCCAAGACAGGGGAGGAAAGAACAGGACAGCATGCAATTGGCTTATGCGGGCACCCTCCTCTGAAAGCCTCTGCTGCCAGCCCTTGCAGGAGCATTCTGAAGGTTTTTTCCCCTTCAGTTCCTCCTTTTCTCCATTGCCCCAGCCCTCTGGTGTTCATGGAGATTTGGCTGCCAAACCCTTTCCAAATACACATCATTAATTCCACTAGGCCACTCATGTGGGGCCACGTATTTGCAAAGGGAGAGAAAGGCAGAATTCAGAATCTGGCCTGCCACATGCAAAGACCAATGGGAAGGTGAACCAAAGACAGCCTTTATGTTTTTTGTTTTTCAACAGACAGAAGGTCACGGCAAGCAGCAGCCATTAGGCTAATTAGACCCTCGGAATAAGAGAGGGGAGGGAACTCTCCAGCGGAGGAGAGAGAAGGGAGGGGACAAGGACAGTAATTGAAGCCAAATAATGAATATTAAACTCTCGTAAGTAATGTTTAATTAAGTTATCTTACGACAGAGGCTTTTTGCAAATATTTCCATGGGATTCAAAGTAGCACATTAAGTGCCTGGGAAAATAGCTAAGCAGGGAACACAGGCTGCCTGCCTTCCCTCCCATCTAGGCAGCTGCTTCAGGGGTAACAGAGTTCCCAGGGTTAAAAGCTAAGGAGAAGACAGAGGACTAGACACCTAGCCCACTGCTTCAGCCTGCTCTGAGCAGCTGCCTCACCAGGCCACAGGAGACAGGTTAGAGTTGAAAACTCTTTGTCCTGACGCTTGTATAAGATCTGCAAAGGAGGACAGACTGACAAATGAACAAATGACTCAAGGACAACGCAGGCTTTACTCAGGAAAGGAGATGCCGAGGTGGTCTTTAGTGCAAAGAGCAGAGTCTGTTCTTTCCTCTCAGGCTTAGTGGCAGAGGGTAGAAAGGGGGAGTCGGGAAAGGGAGAGTGAATAGTTTTCTTTTTTTTTCTTTTTTTCTGGTCCTGGGTAGGTTGTTGCTAGGGGGCCGGTAGGGTGTGTGCTGAGCTGAAGAGTGTCAGAGAAGCATCTTTCCTGTCCTAGGGAATGATAAGGGATGAGGATTAAAAAGCAACAAGATAACATTGTTTTCAGTACTTGATGTGGTTTAACCTAAGTGGAGAAACTTTGAAAATGGCATGGTCATGGCTGACATCTTGTACGAACAAAGCGGAATCAACACTTGAGAAAAGATGTTTTCAAAGCCTGAAAATCAGCCGAAGGTAGCTATGTGGAGTATGCAAAAGTCATCTTATATAAGACATGGGAACTCAATGGAAAAAGTGGAAGATGCGTACAAACAGGCAATTTGCAGAAAGGAAATTAATCCAATAAGCATATAAGGAAACAAATATACTATCCAAAGTTGGTATCTGAGTCAATACCTACTTGCTGGGCAGCTGTAATATGCCAGATTCAGTCACCTGTCCTTTCTTGATAAGACAATTAAAAGCAATCAAATTAATAGTGAAAATGAGATGCTAACATTGGGAAAATGGACAAAGAGATATCGTGAACACCCCCTATCCCCACCCTGAAGATCATCTCCAGGGTCAGGTTAAAGTGCAAATAGGAGGCGAGAGTTCTGCATATCTCAGCAATCCTGCCCATCATTAGCTCATCACTGTCTGGGTTGCAGTCTCCTTCTGCACCATGGTCTGCCAAGTTCTCAGAGCTGTGAAATCTCTTTCTGGGATCATGTTCTCCCTCTGGCTAGCACCAGGCTTCAGCCTTCTCCTTCTCGCAGCATGAGACTCCTAGAGGAAATCCCAGTTCCCTTGGGTGCCTTCTTTCACAGCCTGGTAGCCAAAGGGAGAGAAAAACTAGTGTCTCTTTAGAACATGTGATTCCTCTCAAGCATGTCACTTAAACTACCATCTCTTAGACACCAGACAAACATTATGAGTTAATATCTGCTTGTGTTAGTGAGGATACAGGTGGCCAGAAATGTGACATTGAGATAAACAGATGCCACTAAAGAGCAATGCATCAACACACTCACACACACAAGGATCCAGGAAATTCCCTTCCAATTATATATTCTAGATTCTCAAAAATGTGGCAAGTACATGCATGGAGGCATTTTTGGGTGGTGCAACTTGGAAACAAATACATTCATTAGCAAGACAATAGATCTATCAGCCAGAGCATATATGAAATGAAACTGGCAAAGACATTGTATCACAATGCTAAATCTTTTCAACAGAATTTTAAGGGAAAAAAATACAAAATAACCAAAGACAGAACAGGAAATTAAATCATCATTATGCAATTTATTTAAGAGCTTTAGGTGTTATGCTGTGCACATAGGTAGACTCTTCTGGTCAGGAGTCAGAATATATTATCCATTGCCCATGCATATTTACAGACAAATGTATATGAATTAAGAATGAAATGCATGCTAATAACACTGTATGCATGGTAGAAGCTACCTGGGGCAAGGAATTCTAGAAATAGTGTGGATAGTGTCCAGAGCTCTAAGTGGGTACCCAGCACATTCATCTGTAAAGTTTTTGCACATTTTAAACATTTCAGAAGATATTTAAATGTAGCCATCATATTCTTAAACAGATATAAATACATTTTATTAGATTGCAAACACCATGAATGGCTGTACTTCATTTCTATTAAGTGCTATGCACTTAGGATTAATGGTGTGTATTTGCAAAGGGCTATGCAGGCAAATCTCCACCAACTCCAGAGGGTGAAACCAATGGGAAAAGGAATAAACGACAAAGTCTGAACCTTCCTCATAGGAAGACAGGAAGTGAAGTCCTCAGGCAAAACTGAGGGGGGGGGAGGTGCCTGCATAAGCCAATCATGAGCTTTCTTACTCTTTCTTCTTCTGTCTTGGGACATAAGGGCTTCCTTCTCGGTGGGTTTCCTTGGACACTTTTGTGAATCTACCCATGGTCTACCTACAGCCTCTAGATTTCCACCCACTTGTGCATGTCATGTGCAATCAGGGAAGAGAGGAAGATCAGACATGAATAGGAGCCAACATGTAAAGCATAGGTACATGTAAAAAACAGCACAGAGGGGGCTTGGGGGATTGTGATGTGTTCTAATGTTGAAGCATCTACAAAAAAACAACAAAAACAAACAAACAAAAAACACCATACCTGAGGATCAGGTGGACTGCTATCTGCCCAGCACTAACCCATGAAGAGCAATGACCATAACCAGACCACGTGCATTACTGGACCTCTCATGAGTCCTGGTGAACAAAAAGACCTGAAGGTGGAAGCTCTTTCTACAGTTAAACAAAACTCAACAATTCTCCCTGAAAGAAAGAGGTTGTATTGCAGTCTGTGTCTCTATTGCATTACAGACTTTATTACACATATATCTAAATGCAGCTGCCCCAAAGTCAGCAGGAATTTCCTGAGCACTGACAGAAGCCCTTTTTTTTTTTTTTTCTTTTCAGACTTTGAGAATACACTTGGTCAGCAATGAGAAAACAGACCTGGATCATGGAATATGAAGAGCAGCGACAGAAACCAAACACATCGACAGAAGTACCCGAACCTCTTTGAAAGGCGATTTGGATTTGAAAATGTCATTCTCAGGAAGTTCATGAATGAACCCTAATTTCTGGGAGGGTTTGCTGTGATGAACTCCTCAATCAAAGAGCAGCATCGCCCCAGAGAGTGACATTGCTGTGTTGACTATTTATTGAAAAGTGAACAGAGCCAGAAGGAAAGCCAGAAACCCTAGCATTGCATTGGTTTATCAGGGCATCAGAGGCTAACTCCAACTCTGTGATTAGGAGATGGGTCTATCCAAGGTTTTGCCAATGTCAGTCTACAGTTTATCTGTAACTGATGATGGTTTGGGTCACCAAGTACTTGTAATGAGCATAGAGCATACAGCTCACAGAGCCTGAAATATTTCCTCTCTGCCTCTTTACAGCAATTTTTTTCTAACCCCAAGTCTAGAGTGAACCTGTGCATGAGGAATAGTACAATATAGGTCACACACAAAATATAAAAGCTATTGACCATCACCTTGAGATGTCAGAAAGTACATATCGAATTTAACCTAATAAAATGACAAGGTGTGATCAACCTAAAGAATTTTTTAACATTATATATTTTGGTTTATTATTCCTAAATACATGCAAATCAGATGTATATTTAACAATTACAGCATTATCTCCATGCTGTTGGTTACAACTGAAATGCTCTGTACCTATGTATGGTTAATGGCTAGTATTGTAGAAAGGCCAAGGCCAGATAATGTAAAATTTATATAGGCTTCAGGACAGGCACACAAACACACATACACACATATGTACACACACACACACACACACACACACACACACAGATGACAACATTCAATTCTACTTCTAATTCTGTGAACTCTTCCCTGATTCTTCCCATCCACACCAACCTTTAGCAGTATGTAGCTCTCTGTTGATGTATGAATTACATGTCTGAACATAAGAACCTCATACTTTGCAGCCCACAGACCTGAGTTTCTAATCTGACCCGCAACTTGCTCATTCTGGGCTTCTGCTCTCATTCAACACTCTATACCAGACTTTCACACTACTCTATCTAACCTTATCTCCCCTTATCTCCCCTTCTGGAACTTTGACATGGAATTTTTCCCTCTTCTCTTGCTTATAGATATCTTAGAATTTCCTCAGCTAGCACCTGCCTGTACCTTTCTTGGGGTGGGAAAGGCATGTCAAGGAGCTAGCTCTAGGCTGGGTTGAGAGAAAAACACCCCTACAGAGTAGTACACCAAAGTCAGAAGTAAAGGACTCAACAGTACCTGGAAGGGTCCTTTGGGGTGAGAGAAACAGTAGACATCTTAGAGTTACCCAGTGAGAGATATTGGGAGAATTGGACACAGAACCAGATTTAGGAGAAAAGTGTCTAGGGCCCAAAAAAGGTTTCTCAGAAACCCAATTCACAGTCAGAGTCAGGTAATAGGGAAGTCACAGTGGAAGCCCAAGTCCCAAGCTTCAGGGTCTGAGTAAATGAGATGGGACTAAAATGATGGGGACCCGAGGTGCGAGGGAGGAACTTAATACTTCAAGGTTTAGTACCAAGATTGTTGGTGGTCAGCACCATCTGTCATCATCAAGGAGAGGATGTGTACTTCCTATCTCCATCTCCATCTCCACTTCCACACAACCCCATCCTGCCCCTAGAGACCACCACTCTGACAAAGCTTCATCCTTGGCTATGCCACAGAAAACAAAAAATTCAGAACCAACTACATGGTAAACCAAAGTCCGTGAGTTTATATAAACATAAAATGTAGTATACAAATAGACTAGTAAGAAAGTTGGCTCGAAAGAGGAAGCTACATGTCCAAGGGTGGGCTGAGAGAGGGGTACAGAGAGTAAGAAATAAATAGACAAAGAGACAGAGACACAGAGACAGAGACACAGGAAGATAGAGATACACAAAAAGACAGGGGGGCCTGAGGTGTCCTCGCATTGACTGTAAGTACTACCCTTTGGTTAAGTCTTATTGCTGAAAGAATGTAATTTACAGCGATGTTTAAAGATTAAACAAAGTTTAACAAGTATGATTTCTTTTTTTTTTTTTTTTTTTTTTTGGTTTTTTTGAGACAGGGTTTCTCTGTGTAGCCCTGGCTGTCCTGGCACTCACTTTGTAGACCAGGCTGGCCTCGAACTCAGAAATCCGCCTGCCTCTGCCTCCCGAGTGCTGGGATTAAAGGCGTGCGCCACCACGCCCGGCTAAGTATGATTTCTTATTTCTTAAAAACTGGTAAAATATGAGGTCTAGTTTACCTGCTTCTCTTAAAGAAGTTCATTTTACAAATAAAATTGCAAAGTGTTTTTCTGAGGGTTCCTTACTTAGGTTTAGGAATAAGAGATCTAATATGGTTTAAAATATTCTGGCACTAAGCAAACACAATTACTTGCTATTTTAACATTCTTATTGGAGAGGTCTTTAAGAAAAGCCAGTAGTATCTATGCAGGCTATTTCTTTCTGACTCTTGACTAGCAGGAAATCAAATAAGATCTTAGCTTAAGGAGAATCCTCCCTTCCTGCATCCCCTTAATTTTTACTGTCTTCTTACCCAGTCTCAAAAATACAATCCAGCTAACTAGGTTTGAAACAGCACACCAGTAATCCTGGCTACATATCAAGTTCTACACAGCCTGTGCTGCATAGATAGCAAGACTCTGTCTCAAAATAAAAATGGTTAGGACTATAAATTATTAGTATACCATTTACCTAGCATACACAAGACTCTGAATTAACTCCTAGTAACACACACACACACACACACACACACAGAGGGGGGGGAGGGGGACACATCTAAAATATCTCCAACTGCTCTGCTCCTGGAAGGAGCCTGTGAAGGCATTTCTATGTGTGCCTGGAGAGATGGGGAGTGTTGTATTTTTAAAGTAATTATATATACTATTACTATAAGATAATAGCTCACATAACACACACACACATACATATATATATATATAGGCATATATATATACATGCATACATATATATGTATATATATACATATATATATATATATATATATATATATATATATATATATATGCCAAAAAGTAGCTTAACCAGATATTTAAAAAATATACAAAGTGTTTTAGATTTCAGGGCACTTAAGACTTGAAATCTGTGCATAGATTATATAGCATTCCACATCTAAAATTTACACCTTAGCTGAGCAGAACAGGAGTATCCAGTCAGCGCTCAAAAAGGTTTGGATCTTGTAGCATTTTAGATTTTAGATTTTTGGATTTGGGAAGCCTAACCTATATAAAAAAAATAAATAAATAAAAGATAATTAGTTAACTACTGAAGTTGCCTAACCCTGAAGTAAGTTCCATCCTTTATATACCATGACAGTATTTAGCAACCATATGAAGTCATATTGCCATCCATATTGTGTGTGTATGTATATGTGTGTACATATGTATGTGTGTATGTATATGTCCGTGTGATGTGAATGTGTGCCTGTGTGTGTTGTACTGATTCAACATTCTTTTGAGTTTTAGGAGATTTACTCTAACCCTTTGATCCTCTGCATCTTTTATGAATATAGGGAAAGTTGTCATTGTTTTACCCAAATGATCATTTTCCACATTTCTCTCCACTTTGCTTATCATATACTTTATGTAGTTTCTCCAAATTAATGGGTTTAGGATTAATTTGCTTTTGATATCAGAAGAATGTGAGCAGTGTATGTATACTATAATTTACCTGACTGTGTCTACTGGTGGCCCCTCCCTTTGAAACAACCGTATGTATATTTCCACACTTAAACTCACTGCTGTTTGGGTTTCTTTGTGATAAATTCCCAGCACTGGAACTTCTGGGTGGAAGGAGAGATGCATTAATGAATCTTACCAACGCTTGCCACACTTTCAACCAGAGTGACTGAAGCAGTTTGAATCTATTTCCCAGAAGCATGTACAAGCCCTCCTGTGTTGCACCTACCCCAGAAATAGATATGACTGGACTTCCTGTTCATTTCTGGCTGTAAATGATAACTACTTAATAATTTTCCCAGCTTCCAGTTGTTAGAACATGGGCCTGCATCTTTAGCCCATGTCTACTAGTCAGAAATGGGGCACACCTTTCCCTTCGGTGCTCTTTGAGACAGTTAAAAAGAAGCCTGGGCTGTGACTTGGTGCCTGGCTTGGTACTCAGTTTATGGTACCTGGCTCCTTCACTCCCCTTGTTACCTACACCATGCTGAACTAAATCATCTGAAGTGAAACTTCCCACCTGCCCTTAAGAGGTGATAATAGTCAGCCTTTCCTTTGATGAGTAATGCATCCCCTTGAGCCAACACAAGGTCAGGGCAGCAAACATAACTCATGGCCACCACACCTGAAGGACCATGTGAGCCTTTGATATATTAAGAAACATATTTTGAGTCCTGACCTGTTTTTTGTTTTCTGGAATATGGCTTCTATAATCCTCGGGATCTCGGGAATGGTGCATCTTTGTATGTTAATGAAGAACCTGAAGCCTGAGGCTCCTCATAGCATCAGAATGAGGAATCTGGTTGCTAGGGAGGCCAATCATGGGTCTAGAAAGTTGAAAATTTCCAGATCCAAGCCATGACCTCTGAGGGGAGAGAGGTCAAAGGTTAAGGTGTTCACCAATGATTGACTGAATGAGAATCATTTACTGGATCACATTCCATTACTCAGTCACAATTGAGCAATGAAGCCATAGTAATAAGACGAATGAAAAAGGCTCAAGACATTCAGGTTACAAGCACGTTCACAGCCATAAGCAGGCAGTCAAGCAGTCCCACAGGGACAGAAGTTCCTATGCCTCATCCTACATATTCTCCAGTCAGGCTGTTTAAAGTATGACGTGTAATAAATTGGTATTTTGTAATACCAATTGTATTTTGTAATAAATTGGTGTAATAAATTGTTTTTTTCTGGGTTCTGTGAGCTATCCCAGGACACAAGAGTTATTAAACTTGTGAAGGAGAGCATCAAAACAACCATTGGCATCTGAGGAGTTCCCTTATCCTGTCGTGATCTCTGCTAGGTAAAGCCACACCGTTGACTGTGCCACTGAAGAAAAGGACTTCAAGATGAGCCAGCAGAAAGCAAAGTTAGTGATTGTATTAAGATAAGGAAGAGGACAAATAAAGAGAGAAGGGGGGAAAGAGAGGCAGATAGACAGGCCGACACAGGAAATCACAGTATGCAACAAAGAAATAGATACAGGCTTCTTAAGAGAGTCACACTGAGATGTCTTACGAATGACATACACATGCAGGATGTTGTTTCTTTCCAAGTTATATGGTTTAACTTAGAGTATAATTTATACTGCATTCCAAAGACTGAGCTTAAAATTTTATGTAAAGCTTAAGATGTAAGTGAAAATATACGAGGTCGTTTATTTGTTCTCCTTTTATAGGGCTGGAGAAGTGGCTCTGTGGTTAAGAGTACTTACAGTTCTTGCAGCAGGATACCTGGGTTCAATTCCCAGAACTAGCAATAATTCTAGTTCTAGAGGATCTGTTGCCCTCTTCTGACTTCCTCAGACATGACCCCCAAATGTAACTAATACAAGGGTGGCCGTCTTGCTCCAGCTTGAGACAAACATGAAAGTCCTTTGAGCCATACAGTCTCTGGGGAGTCAGTGAAGCCTACCTGTCCAACTCTACTCCTGTCCCCTGCCCGTCCACAATGGTGGATTGAATACAAACTCACCAATATCCCCTGTGTTCCCATGAACCCTTTCTATGACATCTCCTCATTGCGTGGTTGAATATGTACATATGAAACACTCAGTGTGTAAGAAGGATGGCTTTACTAGAATTTCATCCAAATGCTTGAAATAAAACAAGCCTTGAACTGCAGAGAGCAGGTCTCAATCTAAGATGTAGGCACAGTCTTCCTGGGGAGCTGACAGCAATTCAAGCACTCCATGTGGGCTTGAACTTCCTAACCCACAACTCACCTTTGCAAGACATTTCATTGCCTTATCACTCAATTCCATCTCAAAAGCCACATTTAGTGATGGCCTTAATAGAAAATGAAGGCCCTGGCTCTCTTGGCCAAATCTCTCATGAAAGAATGCATGGAAAATTGCTTCCCTGGACTTACTTAACACAACCCTCCAATTTACTCCCTAGTATGGTACTTACTCTAATTTAGTTATTTGTGGCTGTCAAACAAAGATGGAGAGGCCTCCCAGGCTTGAGAGCAGTTCTCCACATCAAGACCACAGTGCTCAAACACTTCCCAAGGCCTAAGAGGCAACACATCCCCATGATGCAGAGTTCATCGTCAGCTCAGCCGAAGAAGAGACCCTTGGCTACACCATGAAATAAACACTAGCCTTCCTGTTATAAGCACAAATTGGAGTTCTGAGAAGGACCTGCTGAGGTTTCCATTGGTTTTGTGTCTCAGAACAAAGGATTGCACCAGAGATACAGGGCAAGGTAATAGAAATAGAGACAATTTATTTAAAAAGAAAATGCATTTCCAAGAATGGGAATGGGCTGATGAGCAGAGAAAAGGCATGGGCTCAACTGCTCTAAGCTGCTAGACTCATAACCCTTTATAGGTCATGGACATAGTACCTACCCACATTGCATACTTTTCTCAAGCATGCTTGCTTCATGTAGCATGGAACCCAGGTGGAAATATGTTTACAATCCTCTTGTCTTTTTTTTTTCTCCAAAACTGGCTTCTTTCATTTACTAAGCTTTTTAAAAATGTTTCAAATTCTATCTACTTTCTATCCATCTATTTATCTATCTATCTAATGTATGAATGTGATGTGTGTGTTTGTGTGCTGGTGTGCGCATGTGTGCCATACATGTGGAGACCACTGGACAACTTATTCCTGTAGTTCTCGCCTTCTACCTTGTGGGTGCCTGATCAAACTCAGACTTTCAGGTGTAGTGGTTTAGTGACAAGTGCCTTTTCCAGCTGAGCCACATCTCTGGACCTTCATATGTTAATCATGATGTAGTTTCCTCTAGTCCCTAGTCTTCTGCAACAGGACCACTCCTCTGGAGGCCTCTTAGCAACTCAAAGGTCAAAGAAGGACGAGTTATAAGGCCCTGGGTCCTCCTATGACAAAATGGTTCTGTGCAACTTTGTACTACCTTGCTACCTCCAAGATTCAGCTTCCCATCTAAGCTCCAGGAGGGAAAACCACTGCTTAGACCATTGCTGGGCTGGGACTCCTTGATTTCATATTCCCAAAGCATTGCTTCAAATACTCTTTCATTTTTCCAGAATTCACACACTGGACTCCTGGCCCTCTCATATCTTTGGAGAAAGTTGAGCATGGCTGGCTTCTCTTGGTTTCTATTTGGTCAGATTCAACAGTGAAGTTCCTCCCAGACTTTCATTTTCTGAGGTTTTATTTCTGAGCATTCCAAATTGTGAGTGTTTCTTAGACATGGGTTCCAAATTGCACATCTGGAGCTGGTCTCTCCTCACAGTCTGCCCTCAATCTGAGAAGTTTATCAGTTCTCTTGGAGAGGTTCCACCATACCATTAGCACTGGATACAGATGTCACACTTTGCAAGCTTTTTTATTTTTATTTTTGTTTTTTGGTCTTTGGACAAATCAGAGAAAAAAAAAGCAAACAAAACAAAACAGATTCACTTGGTACCTGACTCAGAGTGAAAGCTGAGCCTATTTGTGAAATGCAGTTCACTTCATTCGGGAAGGGACAAATGACCCAAGCCACATTCTCAGTGTAAGCTACAGTCAGGAGTGCAATGATTCCACATGTGTAAGAAGAGTGTTCACACATCCTTCAGACATCCCCACGTACATATACCACCAAACCACATACAAGAAAATAGTCAGAATGCTAGTTGGAGAAAGGACATTTTTTTAACAGAGACAAGGAGGAAAACACAAAGAAAGGCTTAGTTGTTGCCACAGACATGGCACAAGAGACTGTACGTGAATCTACTGTGCAGTTTCTCACCGTTGACAAGGCATTGCCATATACAGATGTCCTCTGGTCTTTTCCACTCTGTGAGCACACACTATTCCTATCCTTGGACCATCGCCTTTAGCCCAGAGACTTATTTGCCTCTCACTTCAGCACAGCCCAGCTCTTCTCCTTCCCAATCACCTCTGTCAGCCTGACCTAAATAAGGAGTCTCCCTGCCATCAGTCTGCATTTTATCAGTCTTTTTAAATAGTACCTAATTATGATTTTGTGTGTGTAATCATATTCTTCTCTCTCTCTCTCTCTCTCTCTCTCTCTCTCTCTCTCTCTCTCTCTCTCTCTCTCTCTCTCTCTCTCCCTCCCTCCCTCCTTCCCTCCCTCCTTCCCTCCCTCCCTCCCTCTTGTTCTGGCTCTCTCACTCCTGTTCTCTCTCTCATTGAAATATAAATTTCTTAAAGTAAGAATCCCCCCCACACGATTTTTTTTTATTTTAAGAAAACAGGTAAGACTCCATTTCATCTCACTCAGTTTGGGTTCCTGGAATCTGAGGCACTGCTCTGTCAGTGAGTCATTGCTGAGTCAGTCAACACAGATTTGCAGGGCAAGCCTACACTCAGGGTCTATGCTCACAAGCTTCTTCATGTTCCGTCCCCTACCTTTATCTGTCACATTACAACCACAGTGACCTATTCCCTCGACTGCTTTGCCCACCCCTTACACTCACCTCATATTTACCATGAGGCAAGACTGTAGTTTTGTGAGTCTATGCACAGGACCCAGTGTGGGTGCTCAGCAGATCCTCCACCAACAGCAACTGTCCTAGCTCCCACTCACGGCTTCCTGGCTGCCATGATGTAAACAACCTCTTCCTCTGCTGTAATGATCTGCTTCTCCTCAGAAGTGATACAATGGAGTCTGCCAATCATGGGTTAAGACCCTGAAAGTATCAGCTAAAAATAAACCTCCCTTCTTTTTAAGTTGTTTTTCTCAGATATCCATCACACTGGTGAAAACCAGCTAAAGTATGGCCATTAAGACTTCAGTGTAGTTTAGAAAGATATAACTCAACTCATTCCGGTGCATACTCAGAGCTGATAGGCCCCACCCATCCAGTGCACTTCAACGACTCTCTGACTCGTTTGCCTGTTAGTAAAACCTCAGATAACTGTCTGAACAAATTGTGAGTTCACCAAAATTTATGTCTGATGACCTTTCTTCCATCACCATTCTTTCAATTTTGTAACTTCTTACCTCTCTTGTACTTTGGTGTCTTCTGGTAGGCTACAAGGAATTCACCTCTGTGTGTGAGTGAATGTGAAGCCAACTTCAAGGTTTAAGGATATCTCTCCATCATAATAGTGTTTCTGACATAACAATGGAGGCAACTGAAAGAGAGTGACCAGAGACACTGAATGAGTCCAGCCAGCTCTCTTCCCTGTTGGGATCCTTTCATAGTCAAATGGAAGCTCCAGTCACGAGATAGTAAGGGGTCCAGAGGAAGAGACTGTAGACTGGAACCAGAAGCAGAGAAACTGCCCCATGAGGTATGCTGAGCCTGCACAGCTATATGCAGGGTGAGTTAATAAAACTCCGAGTTCTAGCCATCATCTTGGTGCTTAGCCATGAGCAAGGATGCTAGCCTGTAGTCTGGACTTGGCCTCTAGCCCAGCACCTTCACACTAACCGGCCAGGTTAAAGTGAGCTAGGCTCTTTCCCTCTCTCTGCTTCCCTCAGGTAGACTGTGTAGGGAGGGCTTGGGTGAAGTGGGGAGTGGAATGTCTAGCCCCTCCGCATTTCCACATCCTCTGAGCATCTGCAATGACCCCTTCCTCTTCCCACTCCCTCCCCCACAAAAAAATCAACACAACAGCAAACAGGGAGAAAGGGCAATGAGCACGAGCCAAGCCTTCATCTGCTCAGTCACTCTAAACAGAAATCACTTACCCTAAGCGGCAATCAGTCCCCGATGGCCTCCTTTCCAAATGCCTTGTATGACAATGAGTGATTTGTAACAACATCCAATCAGGCGCACCTAACCTTCCTGTAATTGCCTGTCCTTTTCAGCGTTCTTAAAAGCTTTCCAGTGGAAGAGAACATAAGCTCTTTGCCAGAAACGGGCTATTACACAGAGGAGAGCGACACCCCCATCCACCCCCTGCCATTCTTCAAGCCCATCTGTGTACACACCCCCACCAAGTCTCTATGCCCCTGTAGAAGAAACCCACACAATCCCCTGCTCTTTCCTAACTTCTAGAAGCTAGACCTGAGCAACTCACAGCTACCCTGCAGGAAGTAGGGGCAGAAGCAGGGACAATAGTATTTTCATTCAGACCAAATGCAGTCATGAAAACATGAAGAACCCAACACCATGAAGATCTGGAAATGTGTCCTGGGTCCCAGGGTTTGGGTTGAGCTTCCATGCAGGCATGGAAGGAGAAGACACGTCACATACTTGACCTCTGTGCTCTGACCAAAATAACAGTGTGACTCTGCTGGCCTAAGGACAGCAGAAGGCTAGGAATGCTACTCCATGCCACAGCCTACCCTCCATATGACAGAGGTGAGACTAACACCTAGGTTGGGAAGCCCATGAAACCATAATCACAAAAGTGAGGGGCCAAAAGGAGCCATGAGCTAGAAGAATGTCAGAGGCACTAAAGAGAAAAGAAGAAATTCTATAGAAAAGAAAGTCCTAGGAACAGCTGATATGCAGAACTCCATGGCTCTCTGTTTTTACCTTGAAAGGTCTAGAATTATCTCTCATGCCCCCAAACATATTATACTCCCCTAAAATCTCTTGATGTTTCCTCAACTCTATGGATTCATTCCACAGACATATCTTAGCACCATAAAACAAAAACAAGAACAAAAGCAAAAAACAAGGAAGGAGCTAAAAAGATACCTGAATCAGAGTTGTCATGCTAGCATGAAGACTTCAGTTCAGATCTGCAGAACCCACATTAAAAAACAGGTATACTGCACGTGCCTGTATCCCCAGCACTAGGGAGGCAGAGACAGGAGGATGCCTGGGGCTATCTAGCCAGCCAGTGGGACTGAGTGAAAAAGCTCAAGAGTTGGGGAAGAAACTCTAGCTCAAAAACTAAAGTCGAAACCAATTGAAGAAGACCCTTGGGTTCTATACACATTTATATACATGCATGTGTATACCTCTATTAGTCTGGGTTCTCTGGGACAGAACCAATAGGATGAACACTCACACAGGCACACACACACACAGATACACACACACACACACACACACACACAGAGAGAGAGAGAGAGAGAGAGAGAGAGAGAGAGAGAGAGAATACATTAAAATAGCAACAGCAACTGAATCACACTGAGTGCTGAGATCTCAGCTATTGCTTAGTCCTTAAGGCTGGAAGCCTTTGCAGTTGGAATAGTCTTATGATGGCTGTCTCTCACTAGGCAGGCTGACAACCTTGTGCACTTCACAGAGCTTCATATCTCCACAATCCCAATCTGGTTTTGAAAATCTGAAAAGTTCCTGGGGAGTGGCTGTTTCTTTAGTCTAGAATAGGAGCTAGGACATGTTGGTTCTGTTATCAGAGAAGGTATCATCATCATCATCATCATCACCATTATCAGCAGCAGCAGCAGCAGCAGTAGCAGCTGTAGCAGCAGTAGTATAGACCAACTGAGCAATGAGAGGGAAATCCAGGGAAGTAAAAGGTAAAGTATCTTCCTTTTGACACACCCTTTTTATCTTAGTGGCTACCAAAGGTGCTCCCCATAACTGGGGTGAGTTATCCCAAATCAATTAAAGTAATCATAATAGTTCTTCACCTAAGGTTTCCTATTCAAGTGATCCTAATTTGTGTCAAGGTGATATAGAAACCAACCTTTATAACACCCACACATACGAGTGTACACATACACAAAGAGCCATTCAATATGAGTGGGCTCAGCCCACTCTGGGATTGATCAGTGGTTGGGAAGACTTCGTCAAATTGCTAGTGACTGATCAAGGACAGTGTGTGCATTTCAGAGGTACCTCCAAGAGGCAGCTACTGGGCAGAAGTCAGGGGAGGCTCTTGGGATTAGAGAATGGGGTGGGTTCTCTCTTAGTGGGGTATCCCCGACTAAGGCACACCCAAAGCAAACTCATAGAGAGTGATGGGAAGTGATGGGAAAGGAGGAAGAGATATAGAAGAGGGCATAGGTACCTCTTTCCACACCAGAGTCAGCAAGTAGCTTTCCCTCAGACTTGTGATCCCACCATTTAGGCAAGCAAAATGTCCTTTGTTCTAGTCTGACAATATCCAGGAGAATCTGTCCTCTGGAGTCCTACAAACAAGAAACTAAGCCCCCACTAGATAACCTTTCTGAGCCTAAATCCTAAGCCTTCATTCATTCCCAGCTCTATTGCACTACACTGGATGTGAGTTTTCCCTGGAACTTTCTAATCAATCTAGAAGAGATAGACCCTGGAACACCACCCTCTCTCCTTCTTTGCCCATCACTGAAAAGGCACTCGATCCAAATTATCCTCTCCATGTTGAGTTACATCCTATTGCTCTTTCAAGGTATACCACCTCCAAGAAGCTTGCTCTTCTTGTCTGCCAGACCAGCTCAGTCTATGCCCATCTCCCACCCTGGATGCAACTGTACATCTCTCACAATGCATGTGGTACTCAGCAGTATACCTGGCAATGCATATGTTATTCTTTGTCCCCAGACACACTTCAGGGTTCTGTGGGAGGGACTGGCATTCTACCTTTCTGTCCTCTCCCCTGGTATTTGAAACAGTAGCTTAGTTCTGCTGAGAGCTTAAGAAACATCTGCAAATTAATTGACTGATAAAAGGCGCTGAAATTTGCAAGCAACGCTGTCTTTTAATCATAGCCCTGGGAACTACAGATGGAATTCTGTTTCTTTTCTAACCTTCCCTCTTGTGAGAAAGTTGACAGTTTCAGTCCAGTTTCTACTTAAGCACCTGGTCCCAACTACATGCATATGAGTAATACCGCCACTAATGAAGGTCCAAGGCTCAACTCCTCTAAGGTGGCAGATACTTGATGGCTTTGTACAGAGATCACAGAGGGATCCTGAGGGAGGCTGCCCATTTACAGAGCTGTGACAATCCTACTAAATCTTTGACATTGTCCCCACCATGGTATGTTAGAGTCAATCTCTGTGGTAACCTGCTTGATACAGGTGCACCACATCTCGCTCTACTGTAACGGTCATTCTTTCCTAATCACATTTCTACTATGGTGGTTTGAATATGCTTGACCCATAGGGAATAGCACTTTTAGGAGGTGTGGCCTTGCTGGAATAGGTGTGGTGGTTTTGGAGGAAGTGTGTCACTGTGTAAACAGGCTTGGAGGTCTCTTCCTACATTCAGGCTCTGCCCAGGACAGAGGAGACCCTCCTTCTAGCTGCCTGCAGAGGAGTCTTCTTCTGGATGTCTTTGGATCAAGACATAGAACTCTCTTTTGGCTCCTCCAGCAACATGTCTGACTACAGGCTACCGTGATTTCCATCGTGATGATAATGGACTGAACCTCTGAAACTGTAAGCCAGCCCCAATTAAATGTTGGCTTTGTACAGAGATCCACAGAGGGACCCTGAAGGAGGCTGCCCATTTACAGAGTGTGGACTGTGACAATCCTACTAAACCTCTGACTCTTCCTAAGAGTTTCCTTGGCCATCTGTTTACAGTAATAGAAACCCTGACTAAGACATCTACCAATGTTCATATCTTTCTTTCTCTCATTTCTAGATTCTCAGGCTCTTAGTAGCAGAGGATATGTTTCTTCTAAATTCTGTATCTTCAGAACCATGGGTGGCTATTGGAAAAAGCAGAAACTCATGGAATGTAGAAGGAAAAGGGGGGAATGAGTAAGTGTATGAGAGGAAAATGGATGGGTAAAGGGAACTGGAGGACTTAGGAATTACCTTTTGCTCAAGCTCCAAGAAGAATTCAGTCTCACTACAAAGCACAGGGTGGAATTTGCCCACCTGCACAGAAGTGTCAGAGTCTCAGTTTACTCACCTACTTCTCAGTCTTTCCACTTTCAGAAACAGGGAGAGTAGAGTGCCTACCTCAGGGTACTTATAAAGCTTAAATAAATTACTACGTGCAGAATTCTTCTCATTCTGCCTGTCAGAGAATAAGTAATCAATCACATTAGCCATTGTCTTTACCATTCTCATTATAGCAAGAATGGGTCCTCTGGGCTATCAAGTCCACACCTGGTTGCAAGACACGTGCTTCTTGTTCTAGATAGAATCTCTCTCCTGCTAAGGGGTAGACATACATCTTTACTATGTGTTAAATCGCCTCCTATTGTGTATACTTGAATGTGTGATTTATTGGGTATGGCTGCATGTGCTTTATAGCTCCAACTTGGGGACAACCTGAAACTGATTACAAACACAAGGTTCAGAATGCCTCATTTATGCCTTTTTGTCTAAAATCAAGGGAAGGTTCAGGCTGAGTAAAGTTTCCAGATAACTTTGCTTTATCCTTCCAAACATGAACTTTTCTTACTTTGGCCATTGTTGGTGAAAGATATGTTCCATATGTGACAGCTTCATGCTTACTGTGAGCTCTGCCCATGTCAGGGTTGGTTTTATGGAAAGGGAGACAAAGCCTCTTATCACTTTCATGTCTTTAAATCTCCCTGGACATCACTCATGGGTAAAACCAGATGGTGCCCAAATCTACCTACTATAGTTGTTCTAAGGATTCAAGGGAACAATGCTTGTGACAGTTCTGAGCAGACATTAGAGGGACACATGAATGTACAGTGTCATCACAGAGAACCTTGGAAGTTCATTAAGGCTACAAAGTCATTTGCTGCCGCCCCCGCTAAGTATTCCAACTACTTTGTGCTGAGCTATAGTTTCTTCTAGATTTTCCATTATTGTTAGCTCTTCCAGGAACACCATCCTTAACTTTTAACCTTCTTGACCTGACAGGACTTTTTGATACCATCACCATCATTTCTGTCTCATGGCAGTCTATCAACTGCCACACTAAATGAATTTGTTGCCTAACTCATTAAATAGTAACCACCATGCTAATCCTGCAAAAGTGGAGAAATAAGACATTCATAGCGGCAACCTGGGTGGCAAGAAACATCTAATTTAATACTATAAGATGAGGCGTCTGAGAGCCAGGAAGGAGGGAACAATTTATCTATAATCCAACATGCTATTAACAGCAGAGTTGGAACTAGAATTAGATTGTCAACCTGAGCAGACTTTTGGTCTGAAGAAAGTTGAACCCATCAGCTGCCAAATGAAAGGTGTAGACATTGCAGTTTTTGTTGTTTTCTATTCACATTTAAGTTTGTAATAAGATCCACATGGGTGTACCATGCAAGACCAGTGGGAGTAAGACCAGAAACTTCTTTGGCAACCAAAAGACCAGACTGAGTTTGGAGTGTCAGGATGAACTTGTAGAGCTCAGGACCAAACCCAGACCTGGGCTTACTCATATCGAATCTCTGAATCCATCCCTTCTTCTGTCTAAAATGTGAACGGTGGCCCAACCACCATTTCTTTCAGTTGTGTCTGTGGACCAACAGCATCCTCTGAGAACCTATTGGAAATGAAAACTGTAGACTCCACCCGAAACACGCTGAATCACTATACAAAGAGTCCAAGTGACTTGTAGGCACATGACAGCCTAGTGGCTCTGAATTTTCCACTTCTGTCCTCTTCTTGTCCCATCCTCAGGTACAGCCACAAGAGGATCCCAAAGAGAAACAGAACTAGCCTGAGATTCCCCTACTTTACAAAGTGGTCTCTACCTGTTATCAGAAACCTTTCCCTTGCTCTCAGGATGGGCTGAGGTCGCTGCTCACAGGAAGTTTTCAGGATGAGAAGAGGAAATTATGCCATTCTACCATGAAGAAAGCCATTACCAGACTTCTCAGTGAGGAAGGAAGAGTTCAGGAGCTCACAGACCCGGATAAGCATCTCTTGACTTCCCAGGCTGTTCTGCTCCTTACACAACTCTTCATCTAGAGAAATGATTTGGCTGTCTTATGCATTTAATCATTTCCCCCGACTTCATGGGCAAGTGCCAGAGGCTGTGGGTGAGAGCTGCATCCAATGGCTGTAGCTTATTTGCTAACCAAAGGACATCCTTCTTTAGATGGATCTATGCATTATAGTGTGGAAATGGGCTCCAGAAAGGGAGAAATTCCTCCAAGATCTCAGTCTTCTGAAAGCTAGGAGCTCAGGGCTTAGGGTACTCCAAAGGCTTTCCTCTGCTGACTACCTGACCTGAGTGGTGAAATCACAGGAAACATGATAAAGCTTCGTGTGCAGCAATAGGTCAATAATCATTTGAGAGATTTTTTTTTCATACAGCTGAGGCTCATGCTTGTAATCCCCAATTCATTTCCCCCCACTGAAATGGGCCTGGCCTCTTTCTAGAATAGGATGGCACCACTCTGTTGTCTGAAATGGATTATACAGTGTTAATTAGTTTGGGTTGTTTGTGCACATCATTAGGTTAAAAGCCATATAAGGGCAGTGCCTTTTCCTCTCCTGCTCCCACCCCCCGCGCCCACAGTGATGAGAATAATTCGTGACTTCTAAGATGCTCAGTAGACCTAGGTTAAGCACTTGGTAGATGAAACTGGAGATCTTCCCTCAGCCAAGCATGGATGAGTACTCAGTGGAGATAGTGACAAAGTGACAATATTTCTTTATTCCCAAATAGAATTCATGAGTTAGGCAGGGAGCATTTGAAAAGTTGGACAGGTTCTACCACCTGCTGAGTATGAGCGACACTACCTTTACAACACAGGCTGTCCCTACCCGGCATTGGTATTGGAAAATTAGTCTTCCTTTTCTCTATGCTAAGCTGTCACTTGTCACCTGAAGTAGCATAGAACTGTCAGCAGAGAGGAAGTTAGAAACTGCTCTGCAGAAGAGGAGGCATGAAGCACAGGCACCCCACCACCACTGTAATCTCTCTCCCAGTGGGGGTGGAGGAAGGGTGAGACAGCTCTTTTCAGGTTCAACATGGTGTTCCCTGTGGCCACCACCCTGTCCCTGTTCCAGGTCATCATCCAAACTGGGAAATGTTGGCCTGAGAAACATGTCACAGTCTTGACTCAATACAAATGTCACAACATACAGGTGAGAAAGACAACCTTCAAAGGCAAGGTGACTTCTGAAGGTCTTGAACACAGGAGAACAGACACAAGGTGAACACTCAAGTTTTCTGAATTCTGACCCAGGGCCCTGTGCTCCTTCCAGCTGTGCCCCTACTTCGTTAATCCATGTCAAATATGTACTTCTGATTTCCTATTGGTTGAAAGACTAATAAAAACTAAATGCAGAAGCTTGCTAAGACTATTTGTAAAGCGAAAATGTATAGACACTATTCTTATTTGATCCACATCCTATGTCATTAGGGAAATACATATTAAAAGCAAGATTCAGTTGCACAGCCTGAACATCACCACTCACCAAACACTAGCACAGGGCAATTGGCTCTCATTTACTATTAGAATGAATGGATAATGGGGTGGCCACCTCTTTATGAAGACAATCTGTGAGCTTCTTGCAGTGTTAAGCAGAATCTTGCCATAGAACTCAACAGTCTCACCCCATAATTTCCACCAAGTTGAGTTACAGACTTACGTCCACACCAGAATGTTTATAACAGCTTTATTCATAATTACCCAAACTTGGAAGCAGTCAAGATGTCCCTCTATCAATAAACAGACTCTGGAACTCGGATACAATGAATTGTTATATAGTAGTAAAACAGAAATGAGCTATCAAGCCCAACAAAGGATGTGAAGTAACCTTAAATACATATTACCAAATGAAAGAAGCCAATCAAAAAATGCTACATACAGCACAAATCCAAGCATGTGACAGTCTAGGAAGACGGGTTCACTACAGAGCCACTAATCTAAGCAGTGGCTCCCATGAGTCTGGGGAGGGCTTCGTGAAGCAACAGAGGCTTTCCAGGGATGGAGGCTACATGCTATTTTGTGTTCCCAAACTAGGTAAAACTACACATCATGAAGTGTTAATCCATGCAGAGCTTAATGGTTGGTAGGTAATGTATACTGATAAGTATTGGCTTATCAGTGACCACAGACTTACCACACCAATGCAAGATGATAATAGTAGGAACTATGTTAGAGGAGAGATTATATGGAAAGGACTATGTTTCCTGTTCAATGTTTCTTTAAATTTAAACTTGCTCTTTAAAAAAAAAACTCCTTTTAAAAAGAATAAAAGTAAATAAAAACTGTCTACTGTGGAAGGATGTAGACATGTAGCATGTAGCATGTAGCATGTATGAACTTCAATACTTGAGTCAATGAGCAGCAAGGGGCCCGGCTGACATGGCTGCTCTCTTGTCCCAGCACTGAATGACTAGATGGGAATCTTGGGGCCTGAGCCCTGTCTCATGACTCTCACACCTATGAAACTAGCAGTCCCCCACCTTGCCACTCAATATAGAAGCATCAATCTAAACTCATTCCAGGCTGGCTACTGTCTCCAGCTCATGCTGTAAGTGTCCTTTCTAGGGTTCTGAGGATAACATACTTGCTACAATAGCAAGAAGACTGGAGTTAGAAACCCCAGCCTCCATGTAAGTTTCACGCATGTGTGGTGGTCTGGCTAAAATGGCAGAACTCAGGAGGCAGGGAGACAGGGGATCCCTAAAGAAAGACCGCTTCCTCAAACATGCTGAGTTAGCAAGCTTTGTGTTCCACCAAGGTTCTCACTCTGTTTCAACACATAGAACAAAAAGGAATCGAAGAAGACACCCAATGTCAACCTGTGGCTTCAGCATACATGTGCACCCTACAGATACACAAACAAGCAAACACACTTACCCTTCACACACACACACACACACACACACACACACACACACACACACACAAGAAACCAATGTCCCCTCTGCTCCATTAGTTGGCAGAGGACATCTTGCCATCCCCTGAGGAATTTCTCAATGGCTTTTATTTTCCAGAAATAATCCTTAAACCCCCAACTGCTGCGTCCCTCCCTCAGGGAGTCTGGTAACCTGTACTCCTGATAAAATGTTAGTAAATAACCACAGACTGTCTCATATCCAAATGGAACCTGTGGAGGAGGATGGGAAGAAGGAATTCCACAGCAGGAGCCATTCTGGGACACAGTCGCTGGGCTGACAGACTAACTACAAATCACGAATCAGATGCAGGCAGTAAAAGGCTCATCATCTCACTAAAGCCATCTCTATTCACCCTGTATTTTTCCACACATTTCATTTCCCATCATGGCTGACTGCCTAAAGCATTCATGTGAAAATAGCAGATTTTTGCCTGTGTGTGTTACTCCCTGTCTCCTCCCAATAATGCAGTTTACTGGAGCCTCAGAAATGACATAAACACTTGGCATATCCAAGTGGAAGAAACAAAGAGGAAAAAAAGATAAAATATCTACCGATACCGTCATGGAGAGAAGAATGAGTTCAGTAATCCTTTGACAATAATGGAGTCAAAGGTGTCCTGGTATGTTAGAAAGTTGCTTCATGTTGATTTCATTTCATAGATAGGATAACTAAGTCCCAGAGAAGACCATTTTCTCAATATCTATCACATATCAGGAAGTCTTGGATATGTTCTCCGGGGTATTTCTTCCTTATAAAGATGCAGAAACAGGGTGAATTCGGAGTGGAGCCTTTGAGCAAGAGATTGGGTATGAGACAGCACAGTAGCAACCCTGAGAAACAGTGTCTTTATCAAGGTCTTCTGAGTTTCCTTTCTTGGTACCCACAGGATCCAGCAGGATTAGAGGAGGAATCTAAAAAGATGCACGAGAAACAGGACACCAACACAGCATGGAACCAGAGATTTGACATAAATCAACTTGAGCTTCCAGATTCATCCTATGAAAGTCTTTCTAATAAAGACTTGGGATCCCAAAGTATACTATCATAGAGAAGAGGTGAACTCATGGACCACATTGACACCTGGCTTATTATTTGCTAGGCAAACCTGAGTAAGCCCTTGAATGTGTGTGGTGAATGTAGAGACACCTGGGAGGCAAATATCTATGTAAGTCTTGGAGAGAATCTCTTTCGAGAGATCTACTGTCACTGTGCTTGGCACTGTTCCCTGGGCTGGGGTCTTGAGCTGAATAAAAAGGAGAAAGCAAGGTGAGGAACAGCGTTCATCTCTTTCTGCTTCCTGGCTGGAGAGGCAATGAGACCAGCTGCCTCATATTCCTATAGCAGCGACTTCTCTGCCAAAATCAACTGTGCTTCAAACTGACATCCAAAATAAAGCCCCTCTTTCTATCAAGTGTTTTTTGTCACAGAATTGGGGGAAATAACTGATATATTTTGTTCACCCATTAAGCCTTGTGAGAATCCTACATGGCTGGTTGTTCATTCTCTCTGATAGAGGCCAAGAAACCAAGGAAACTGCTGGATATCGAAACGTTTTCTGAGCTTACACAGCCTGGTTACAGTAGGGATAGATTTCACCCCTAAGACTTGATCTAGAACTAAGGCATAGTGCATGCCTCTTTCTCCTTTGAAATGTCCATTTTGCTTGACCCAGGCAAAGCCATAAGGGCTTTTCAGTGATACTACTATGTAAGTAATTGACAAGGGTTTTCCATACACCACCTAGTTAGATCTCCAAACATTCCTATAAAATGGCCACAGCAAAGATCGCTAACCCATTTAACAGAGTAAGAACCCAGAGCTTAAACAAAAGGATGGAGTACAGGTCCCTGGCACTGTGGTTTATCAGCCTGGTGGCCTCACCACTCTGCCTGCTCTGCATCCCCACTGAACATAGGAAGTGCTCTTAGAAGTAAGCCCCTCTGTCTGTCTTCACTCCCTATTAAGACAAGTGGAGGGACGCTCTTAGATTTGGAAGGGTTCCTAACTCAGATCCACTTCCACGCAGCCTTTACTTTTAATTTCCTCCATGAAGTGTTTTGATGCTATCACCCCCTAGTTGGCTTCCTATGCACTACCGTTGGCTGACTGACAGAAAAGGAACCCTGTTAGTCTTGTCCCCAAATCAACCTTCCTTTGCTCTTTTCTTCTTTCTCTTTTTACCTACCAAAACTTGCCTCCTTGTTCTTGTCACAGATATCTGCTCCCCACTGCCCCCCCGAAACACAGCCCTTATCCATGCTCTTGTACAGCAAGGGTGACATTTAGAGGCAGAGTCCTGGAAGAAATCATATGGATCTGGATCTGTCAGAACACTAAATTTAGCCAACCCAGAGGGCCCTGAGGAAATCAGGAGGGAGGGACAAGGGAGAGGGGGACATTTCATCCTGCGACTGGGCCTGCAAAACACAGATCCACCCTGGCCGGCTGGGCTGCCCTCCTTTCTTGCTCATCAGAGTGGGGAACATAACCTCAATCAGCTGCATTTGCCTGACACCATTGTTAGGTGACTTGGCAAGGCCCTAATCATGTCCCCTATTGTCTGGTCCCTCACAGAGCTGAGCATAGCAGTGTCAAAGCTGCACTTCCCTCTGCACAAACCCCTGAAGTGTGTTGAGATATCCGTCTAGACATATAGGTCTACATGTATTCTCCCACTTACTTATTCATATGCACATATATACACTCCCACACGAAAGTGTGTTAATCCAATGAGGAGCAGAGTGTACTGTCCAATCTCAGCCCTTCTCATAGAAGGACAGCAGTGACAAATGCTTTCTTTGCTTTTTCTTGCTCCCCAAACCCCTTCTTGGGGGAGTCACCCAAAGATGACATATTGAAAATAGAATCAGAAGCTGTATTAAGCAGATGGTTTGGAGGCTTGGAGGTAAGAGGCAGAGAGAACAACCACAATAAACGAGTTTCTTTGGAAAAAAAAAAAAAAAGAAAACCAGTATTCCTTTAGATAATCCTGAAGCATCTATGTTCAAAGCTTCTTAAAATGATGCAGAGTCAGCAGGAATTTTCTCATTGCCTTGGTTTCTCATCTGAGCCAAGAGACCTGAAGTGCTGGCAAAGTAACTCTAGCTGGCCATCTTGCTCTTCTTAAGCTGTGTTTGGAAAAGAGGCCGAACCTTTTTTAAAATAGAGGTTAGCCCTACCCGTAGAAAGTAAATAAATGATCTACGAAGATTTCCCTTTCACGAGGAAATGCTTAAGCCCTTATAAAATGTCAGACCCTAGGCAATTTGGTTGTTCAATAAGATGCAAAGTAGGAACCAGATGTAATAGAGTGAAGCAAATTATTGTCTTAACAGCTGGAACCTGGATGCCTCTTAGGGGGAGAATGGTGTTTGCTGAGGATAATGCCTCATAAGAGACACGGGATGATGGATGGATTGCTCTAACAGCATGGCTGGTTCTGCTTGGCTGGATTATGTCCTTTGTAGAGCCTCCCAGCACACTCCAGTCTGGGCCCTGTCATTATTACTGGGAATGCCTACTGGGTGAGTACAAAGGACACCTGAAAAAAAGGAAAGCCATTCTTGCTACAGCCATGGTAGACCAGGGATGGCTGATACAATTGATCAACTGTCAGCCTCTGCACAAACAAACCCAGACCAGACCAGCAGGGTCTATACATGACCAGAAGGACCATCTGTGATGGTTTAGATGTAGCTTAAAATTGTCCCCTATAAACATATTGAGACATTGGAAGCCTAACCTGACAATGGTTTTTAGAAGTAGAGGATATTAAGGTTCCATAAAGTCATCAGGATATACTTCTTGTGACTGAATACTTGTCACCTTAAGAGAAAAGAGACAGACCACAAGAAAAGAACAGGTGCTTATTCCTCACTTCTTGTCCTTTGCTACCCCATGCCATGACAGGGCTCTATCACAAAGAAAGCTAATACTAGATAGAGAGATGTGGACCTCTGAATGTGGGCTAAACAAACATTTTCTCTCTATAAATTGACAGTGCTTCAGGTATTTCATGATAGTAGTAAAGAGCTTATATACCATTCAGTTGAATATGCCCAGTGCATATACCCAGGACTCCTGTTTGGGTACCCTGTAATAGAGAACAAGACACCAAGGTCTTGATCTTAGACATAATCTAAGTTCCCCTTTTGCTGAGTACTGTCCTCAAAAATATGTTCTGGGAACATTGTCTATGTGAAAGTGCATGGACATGTGTGAGTACCTCTTCCTTTCTGGAAGTCTCCCAAACAGTGCTTATGTGAATGCACAATGCACATGTGCACACTTGTGTGCACCCACATGCACACACGCATGTACCCATGCATGCACGCACATATACACATACTTATTTCTTTCTGGAAGTCTCCCTAACAAGGCAACTTTTTTTCTCATGATGCTAATGAGATTTACGCTTTAAAGATCCATGCTACCAGTCCAAAGTTCACCATTCAATTTCACGTGAACATTTCTGTGTTGTTTTCTACTAAAGATCATACATGCTTCAAGCCCCACAAAGCTTGGATCCACCCCCACTCTAACAGCACCAATCAAACATCTGGCTCTCAAGCCAAACAGCTGTCACTTTAACCACATAGGTTTGTGCTCAGGAGCCGCTCACCCAGAGCAACCATCCAGAGCAAGGCACTCACAGAGTTGCCTAATGTCTCACATATCTGCCAACACTAGAGTCGTCCTCCTTTCCTGCCCACAATTAAGACAGTTTAAAAACCCACATTCACAGATAAACAGACACATGGAATCCCAGGACACTGTCAGTGGAACCAGGCCTTCCCCCACCCCCCCCCCCAACAAAAACAGTTTACTCCTCTTTGACTGTCCTTCCATTCTTTCTCTTCTTCATCTTTGTAAGCCTTAATGTATCACTTTACTCATGAGGCTTCAAGCACACCTGCTCTGTAACAGATACCCAACTCCCAGCAACCCATGCCTGAGACAGAGCTCCCAGGCAGCTCTCCAACCAGTCCAGAGGCCTTGAAGTGATACATCACTTTCTCTGACCTAATCTCATTCTACCAATCCCATTTTTTTCATTCTCCATTCCAAACATGCCTCCAGGTTGATCCATCCCCTGTGTATTATATATACACACACTTGGCATAGATAGATAGATAGATAGATAGATAGATAGATAGATAGATAGATAGATAGATAGATAGATAGATGTATATGTATATATGTGTATAGATATATAGTATGTATGAAGTATATATATGACATATATATCAAATATATATTTGTAAATATATATGGCCTATATCATGTCTCCCTCAATTGATTTCTATTCCAAACATGCCTCCAGGTTGCTCCATCCTCTGTATCTTATATATACATATACTCAGTGTGTGCCTGTGAGTATACATATATACTAACTATATATGTAAAATATATATCAAGTATATATGACATATTTATTATATATACATATATATTTGTATACATATAGCGTATATCATGTCTCCCAATTCTAGCCTTACATACCCTCTAATTTAGCCCCCACACTGAACCAGAGTGATTGTTTTGAAATGAAAACATTATCCTGATGTTTTTGTGAGCAAACATCTATTACAGGGTTCTTCCCAAATCACTGCGTACGAACACTTACACGTGGCCTCTTATGGGCCATAGCATGACCTACATGACCATGATCATCACCTGCACTCTACTCCACTCCAATATTCTCATCTGCCTGGAGCACCTGGCCTCATGGATACTGACACCTCTTCCTCATTAGGTACCCTACTTCCCTTCTCTACTCACCAGTTATGGAGAAAACTCACACCCATCTTCCAGACCTGACAAGTGAGGCCCCTACTGATGCACACCCACACTTCCCAAGTAGATGGGTAGTTACAAGTAACTTGTTTAAGATCTGGCCATACCTGCCATTAGTTCAGTTTTGAACATGTGACTAAAAAGTGCCTACATCACTTTAAGATTAGCTTGGACCCCAGTGCACAGCCACTAGAAATGTAAAGCCCAATTTCAGAGTTCTATCAACTCCTAGAAAGATGAGCTCTCCTGGTTCACAAGTTATGAAGCATTGCTGTCTTGTTTGTCCTTAATTATTTTTAAATAATAATATAAATATTAATTCACCAAAAAGTCTGGGAGTGTTGTATATTCTTTTCACACATATTAGATGGTATGGGAGCTGTTCTGGGGATAGAAGCCAGGACCTGTTAGGCAAGCACTATACCACTAACTTACACATCCAGCTGCTATGGGTTATTCTTTATGTACTCCTTAGGTTCTCAGGCCATCTACACCTGTGTACTGAAAGGGAAATAATTCGGTGAGGCAGTAGTGTGGACAGAGTTGACAAGCCCCCATTCTTCCTCTGATTTCATGGACCATGGTCCTCCTCCTACTGAAAACTAGCCTTTCTCTAGCCTTTCTCCCATCCTCAACCCCTTGAGTGGTGTGGTTCAGCATATTTCTGTGTGAACTAATTGTTATTTTCTGGTATGTCCAGATTTTATTAAGTCTTCTGGTCAGTGAAAATCAGAGTGAGAGTTGCAAGCATGTGGCATAAAGTGGCTTTTTGCTTACACCAAGCAGAAAAGGATAGTGCTACACAAGGAAAAAAGAGGAAGAGAGACAGAGACACAGAGACCATCACACAGAGAAAGAGAACTAACTTCCTCATTTAATCAAGTCGAAACACAGATTATATGAGGTTGAAAAACAGTTACCTTGTCCTGGCACCGGCGTCGCACTCTTGTCTAGGGCTATAAAACCCTACGTGATTTTATCTTTTCATAAACTTTTATTGAATCTGATGTTCAAGGGGCCATGGAGGATCATCCAATTAAACTCCCCCCTCTAATCCTACTCTTAAACCCCAGCACTAAATGGATGGGAGATTAAAAGGCAATAAATATGACAAATGAGGGTTGATCTGCAGGTTGATAAAGGAAATAGAGTCGGGTAGGGATTTGGCAGGGAGAACCAAGCCCTGATGCCGGACAGCATGAGCTATTGGGGACCTTGGTCATGGTAGCAAATTCAAACTTCTGAAACACTAAAAATCAGATGCTTAGGACAAAGTTCTTAACAATGCTGTGAGTTAAGCTAAGACAGGCTTTCCACCCAGAGCAAGACAGTGCAGAGAGAGGGGCTGGACTTGATACAGACCCCCAAAAGATGAAACACTAGCACTAATCTTGCTAGCTAGGAAGCTCTGCTGGTGATGCCAGTGTGCCCTGTGCACTGTCCAAAGGACAACTATATTTATACTTATTCTCATGGATAAGTCTCCCAGTCCCCTAGTCCCCTTCCAGGGCCCTGCCCACAATGCACTGTTCTTTCTTGTCCCATGGATACAAGTCATGAAAGAAAGAGGATATACCCCATTGTATATATTAGCAAAGCAAAGTTCAGAACAAGCCAACATTATCCCACACAACCCTTCATTAAGTAGTAGGGCTGATATGAGCCTTGTCTATCTTTGAAAATAGCCTCTGCTTCCTGGAGTTGTGTTAAGGGTTTAATGAGAAACCAAGGAGATGCAGACTTTACAGTAGCCACCCAAGCAGCTCATCTTCTTTCCTCCCTTAGATCCACACCCTGCATTTTAAGTCACTGAAAAGGATCAGTACATTGTCTCCCATCACCACCCCTCCCCAAATGCAATCTTGAAACAGAGGGGGCCTGGTCGTTTTTATCACTTCATTTCATCACATTTCAGATATTCAAGAACACTCTCTTTGCCAGATTCTTTCATAAATATGTATCAAACTAATCCTCATATCAGCCTTAAGAAATAAGAATTATTTCTTCATTTTAATTAATGCATAAACAGAAGCTTACAGAATCCAAATGATTCTCCAAGAATCATCTGTGACTGACAGGGGTGAATTCCAGACTAAGTGTGCCTTAGGATCAAGGTCTGTGCTCCTTCCAACTCTACCCTACCCACGTCCAGGCCAGCAGGTCACCAGACAGAAACAAAACTACAGAAAAATTAAATTGTGGGGTTTCTGCCTTGTCAGATACACTGTTGTCACCATTTAGGTAAAGAAAGGTATGCCGAAGAAAAGTAAATGCCAAGGGAATCTTGGTGCACTGAGCTTTCTCACACAAATTGTAAAAAGCTGACATGAGAAAATGTTCGAAGAAACAAGAATGCCAGAGAACTCTAGTTTAATTGCATCCTGTGTGTGTGTTTCAAGCAGGACAATTTGATGTGTTAAAAGGGATGAGTAAAGTCCTTGCCATGCAAGCAGGAAACCCTGAGTTCAAGCCCCAGAACCCACATTTTCAACCCAAAAGCTTAATATGGAGGTGTACTCTTGCAATTCCATTATCAGACAGGAGGTTCCTTGTGTCTTTCTAGCCAGCCAGCCTAGCTGAGTGCAAGACTTGGTCTCAGAAAAAAAGAGTAAACAATGTCCTGGTGAACAGTACCCAGTGCTGACCTCTGGCTTCCATATATGTGAATGTCTACAAACATCAACACAAACCACACACACACACACACACACACGAAGACAGGATGAAATCAGGAGAACATGTATTATCAAGGTAAGACGTACCAAGAACCCAAGTTCAAATCCCCATGTACCATCACATCATTGTTCTCTGCTTCTCAGAACATTGTCTCTGCCAACAAAACACAGAACAAGTGCCCTTGTAACAACTGTGAGGAAGAAAGTCAATCCTTCCAACGCAGGTAGCTTGAGGTGCAGCAGTGAGCCGCAGGAAGAACAAGCCAGTCTGGCTGTGGCCTTCCAGCTGCTAATTCTGAGACCCAGCCCTGTTCCACTTACAGCTTCACAGGTACATTTGCACATGCAAGCAACCAGGGAGCCTCAGAGAAATGAAATTTCTCTGCATACGAACTGGATATATTGGAAATAAGTTCACTAAGTGTCTACCATGAAGGATCTACAACCAACTCCAGGAAGTAGAGATAATTTTTTTTAAATAGAAATTCAAGGTTCTCATCTTGGTGCTAACATTTAATGAGGGACGATGAAGGAAACTTTGTTTGCTAGTTTACAGTAGAAAAGGACTCTGCTTATGGGTAATTCCTTGGTCTGTGCTCAGGAAAGAACTGACTTCAGCTTCCATGGCCAATCCCACAGTCTTCTCAGCTCATCTGGCTGCTTAGCATCTCAGGATGGAAGAGAGATGAACTTGCATTACAGACCCACTGGGCACCAAACTCTTCTCCACACGTGACCTCACTTTATCAAACAGGCACACTGTCCCTCCAATTAACCTCATTTTAACAGGGAAAAATAATCAGAAGTAACTCAAAGACATATGGCTGTTTTGAAGTTTCAATTACCTGATTCCAAGAACATAAGTGCCCTTTACTATGTCAATGGAGCTTGGTCCTGGCTGGTCAGGAGACTAACTCAGTGAGGTGTCTAAACAGACACAGCATTGGTAGTAAAGTTACTTTTCTTGTGCTGGACTGCTACTGTCTTCTGAGACTGTCTCTGCTGGTGTTTGCTTTTCCCTAAGGTATGAGCCCTTGATGGACTGGCCCTAATCCACCTTAAGATAGGACCATCCCTTGTCCCTAGCCTCAGCACTACCCAGTTGAAGGTTCTGACTCTTTATACAAGTAAATATTCATTTCATCGCATTTAATTAACATGGAGAGACTAGAGATAGCTCAGCATGGTACCCAGCTAGCAGGAGCCTGTGCCTCCCTTGGATTCAATCACAGCACTGTCTTCCACAATTAGCTTCCTTTCCACTGATCTGAAGGGTCTGTGCCCATAAATATCAACCAATTTTATTGATATTTGTAATTAAAACCACCCAACGGGTCACGCTCGGTTGAGCAACTTTGCAACACATACATCCATAATGGGAACATGAGCATATTTGTATGTGACATTTGATAGATAATAATCCAGGGCATTTCTCATTTTCAGAACATCCTGTGGGTACCAGCTAATTAATCCTAGCATGTCTCTGGGGATGGAGGACGTACTTTAGACATACCCCTTTGATTGCCTTTGTTCCTGAAGTTTTAACGAAGCCAAGGATCAAGAAAGTAGGTGGCTGAGAAGTCTCACTGTTGTTCTCTCAGAGGACCTGGGTTCAATTCCCAGGATGCACAAAATGGCCCACAATCATCTGTAGCCTAGATCCAAGGGACCCAATACCACCTTCTATTGAGGTTCAGGTTCCCCATGTAGTACACATACATACATGTAGGCAAAATACTCATACTAGTAAAATAAATATTTTTAACGACAATTGATAGCAGTCTGAAGACACATGGAAGCACCTGAATCCTAGGCCTAACCTTGTCACCTTCTCAAGTTTCTTCTCACTTTCTCTCTGCTTCCTTCTAGGGAAGTTTTCAAATAAATGCCATTGGAAATGAGCTCCAGCCAGGCAGTTTGCTCACACCTGCAAATCCCAGTCCTCAAGGGGTCAAAGCAAAGGCCTTGTTGCAAATTTAAGAGTAGCCTGGGCTAGCTAATGAGTTCCAGACCAACCTGGACAAGAGAGTGAGACAATGTCTCAACACACAGAGAGTAGAGATCTGGGCTTCCCCATAAGATTCATCAAATCATCTAGAGTTTTCACTTATGGTACAAAGAACCCTTCTGCCCCCACCGCAACCCCGCTCCTGCAAATGGTGTGGACAAAGGAATAGAGTCTCACTCGTTCCTTAGTTCACACCTCATAGAGCAGGAGTGATCGAGGCCGTGACTTAGAAGCACCATGATTTCACTTCCCTGGTGGCCCAGCATGGCATGATATGATGGCTTGTCTTAGTTGTCTACTTCACTGGCTGCAGAGATGCTTAGGACTGATGAGACACATCTGTGGGTCTGTAAGGGCATTTCCAGAGAGGACTGGCATTGGGGGCACTGACTGGAGGGAAATAGTCCCCTGAATGGAAACAGTATCTTTTACCAGGGAAATTTCCTGACCGGAAGACAAGAGATCAGAGAATTCATGTGAGCCTTCAGGGTGCCATTTTGTCCTGATTGAACACATCTGCTGCTGCAGACTGCAACCTCTAGGTCCTTCAATTTGGGCCTAATGTCAGCGACTGTCCAGGGCATTTTTCAGATATTCTGTGCTACATTTGTATGCTGAAACATCTAACTTCCTAGAAGAGGAACTGGACCCCCACCTCCTTAACAAGCTAGAGATGGTCAAAGTTGGATTAACTAGCCTCTTTCAAGTAAGACAAACCCCTGGGGGAATAACTTCTTAGAATGCATATACATACATTTTATAGGTTCTGTTTCTGTAGAGAACCCAGCCTAACTTAGGTAGCTACATTCACATGTTGTTTGGGATGTTGGATGTTGGTTCCCTGGGCATTGTTCATATCATTCATGAGTCCCATGGAGAGCTGATTGAGCAGAGATGGTCACCAGAAATGTGCCCTGCATAAGCTCCGGTTATGTTCCCATGTCTCATTTCACCCCTTGAAATCCGATAGCTCCACTATACTCAGTGAGATTTAAGATCTTTCTCCCCAAATCCCCTAACAGCATTCTTAGCAGAAACAATCAGCTTCTAAGTGAGTTAAAAGGAAGCTGTTTTATCCCAAAGGGTAGCCTTTCAAGTGTTTGGGCAGCAAGCTTAGTCCTCTCATGACCTGGAGTAATCTTATCATTGCCTAACCCCTGAAGGATGGAAGGGAATTCCAGGTGGGGAGCAGCCAGGAGAAGCAGGTGAAGAGAGATAGTTCAAAGACAGATGAAAGTGTATTGCTGGGCAACACTGGGTGGGAGGAGTATTTTTACTGTGTCAAGACTCACGCCACACCTGCTTTCCAACATGATTTAAGACTGTTACTGTAATAGGCACATATCCAATAAAGCCATTAAAACAGAAACAAGGAGTGTAAGTGTCTGCAGAGGGTGACATTGAAGAAGCCATGATTCCCATTATCCCAAGAGCTCAAGTGGGAACAGTGGGTTTAGAGAAAGTGTGGGGAGATTCATTGATCAACGGGACAACTAACTCAATTATTCAGGGACTAACGATCCAATTTGTGTTTAATCTGAGCCTCTGGCATCACTTCGCTCTCTTTCTCTCTCTCTCTCCTCTGCTGCCTAACTAGGAATAATTTTTACTGCCCAGCACGTAGCCATCCAAACATAGCCATGAAAGGGATGGACTCAGCGGCTCAAGCAGCTGAAGACAAGTTTATCTATCACCCAGGATGACTTTCTGCCAAGTCCAAGAACTCTTCATGGAGCTGCTAGGGCAGCGTTGTATGACATCAGCTTGGACACTCGTGAGACAGGATGTGTACCACCTGATGGGGCATTCTTTAAACAGTTTGGATCATTAGAAACTTCTTTGTCATATAAGAACAAAAACCTGCCGATTTTGAGAAATCAAGCAGTGAGCCCAAGCTTGGTTCAACTTCAAAATTACTTGAGCTGCTCTGGAAAAAGAGATTCTTGCAAAAGTATAAATTAATGTCCCACTGGAAAAAAAAAGAAAAGAAACTTTGGATAATTTAGCAAAAATGGGCATTTGCAGAGCTAAGATTAGACTCTCAGGTAGACCAGAGGACACATTTTAAAACATTCTCAAAAATAGCCTTCTCAGCCACACCAAGCTGCAAACCACCAAAATATCCGTCAACTAGAATACCTGAAGCTGGATGATGTATTTTAAAGATGGGTTTATTTGTTTCATAATTCTAATGGCTGAGAAATCTAAACATGGTGCCTATCATGGCTGGATCATAATGTGATGGAGAAGTAGAAAAGGAGATAGTCACATATATAATGGACTGAACACATGCGTGACCTCGTCTTATACAAATAGATCTCAAGAGATCCACCCTGTCCCATAACTATATTAATCCTTTCATAAGGTCATGGCAACCCTAGGATCTAGTAAACTTCCCTAGGCTCTGCCTCTCAAAGGCTCCACCATGTCTCAGTTCCATTATGATGACTCTGTGTGAGGTGCTAGAACTTGTAGGAGAGGAGGGCCTAGTAGAAGTAAGCTGTATCAATGGGGACACACCCTACAGGGGAACGATGTAATCTCTATTATTATAGACTCTCCATCCTATCCTCTTCCATTCTTCTGACAACCTGTGGTGAGAAGCTCTGCATTGCCACGTGCTTCCTCTGTGATGTCCCGTCTTGACACAACTGGGACAAGAGATGTCAGCTAGAAGGCTCCAGACTCATGAGCCAAAACATACATTTCCAATTTTAAGTTGATTTCTCTTAGGTTACTTTGTCCCAGCAATGAAGAGATGGCACAATTTCTATCAGGTTTGAAAAACTGGTAAAAAATGAAACCAAACATTTGGAGAGGATAGAAAGTGCAGGTTGGAGATATTGCTTACCTGATGCAGCTGCTGGTTGGAGGGGAAAGCAGAACCACTGGCTCTGTTCCTGAATGGCTCAGGTGTTTGCTCTGTGATAAATCGCTGAGCGCTGAGCTGTCCTTTCCATCTGGGGCACGGAGCTGCGTGTGTTTTATTCTTCACAGTTTAAAATGGATTTAAATTACACGTTGTTTTGTGGGCTTTCTGCACATCTGAAGCTACTACGTGTTTACTTCTTTAAAAAAAAATGAGTAAGGTACAGATTTATTGAAGCAGAGTGTCTGAGACTGGGTCCCGGAGATCCATTCCTGTTTTCTAATGTTCAGGGGTGATTTTGTTGTATGTCTTTGTGGGAGGGCCATGGGGAAATTCTTCACCAAGGCTGACCATGCTCAGAGTATTCACCTATGCTTAAAGAAAGAACTCCAACCTACAGTCCTAAATACCACGCGTGTTCTGCCTGGACTCAATCCAATAGATAAGGGCTCTCTTAATGCTGCTGTTTCTGAGTCCAGTCTATTTGCCTTTTCTGGCCCTGGTGAGCATCCTTCTGGACAAGTCACAGAAAGCAAGCCCAGAGTTTCATTGTTCATGATAGCTACAGGATGGTGGAAAAGAGAACACCCTCAGAGATACTGAGGAGTATGTATGTTGAAAAGTCCTGGCTGAAGTGAGCATCAAGAAATGTCATCAGTTGCCGGGCAGTGGTGGTGCTCGCCTTTAATCCCAGCACTTGGGAGGCAGAGGCAGGCGGATTTCTGAGTTCAAGGCCAGCCTGGTCTACAGAGTGAGTTTGAGAACAGACAGGGCTATACAGAGAAACCCTGTCTTGAATGTCATCTGTCCTCACTTCTCAGCATCTCAGGCAACTGCAAATGCTGTATGACTCCTGTACCCATGGAGTAGACAGACATGTAGTTGGGCTCACTCCTCTGCTCAATTCTCTCTGTAGTGGCTTGAATAAAAAGTGACCCTCTTAGGCTCATGAACTTGATCACTAGGTTCCCAGCTGATGGTACTGTCTGGGGATTTATGGAACTTTTATTGGGCACAGCTTTGTTGGAGGAAGTACATGATTAGAGGTAGGCTTTGAGAGTTTATGGCATCACGTTGCTTCTAGTTTGCTGTGATCAAGGTGTGATCCCAGCATCCTGCCCCTACCACCATGCTGATTGCTGCTATTTGCCCCCACCCCCACCCCTCCATTCTATGATGGTCTCTTGCCTGTCTGAAACCACAAGCCAAAATAAACATTTTTGTCTGTTGTTTTTGCTGTCTTATCACAGCAACAGGGACATAACAAATACTTTCTCCACCCTAGAATAAAGTTCCCTTTTCTTCTTGGTGAGCTACTTTCCCCCAAATCCTTCCACATGTGAGCTTTGAGCACACATGAACTATAGTTACAGCAAAGCCCCAAGCAAGCTCTGAAGATTCCTCTACCCCTACTTTTCTCTTGAGAACTCCAGGTTTCAGGGGTGGGACAAGATTGGTCTGGGGGCAATGTTTTATCAACCAAGAAAGAGGAAGGATTTGACCACAAATGAAGATGATAGGTTTACACCACAAGCCTAGCCAAACAGAGGATGCATCCCAGGAATAAATCAGCAGAAGTAAGGAGCGGTTGCCTGTAAACAATAATTTAGCTCATGATCCCTCTGCTCCAAGCGCTCCATTTCCTCAGGACTGTTACATTGCTCAGTGGCCAGTCTGCAGAGTCGGATATGACATCTTGATAGGTCGAGTAGATTTTCTTATACCCATTTTGAGGAAGAAACTAAGGACTACAGAAGCCCTAAGGTTCTGTTTTGGCTATAATGCCAGCTGCTCCAGTGTTCTCTGCCAACAATCTCATCCTTAGATCAAGAAAACAAAGTATAAGATTCCCTAAAGACATAGGGTGAAGTAGGCAGATACTTGCTGCCTGCGTACAGGAAGAAACTTGATAACATGAAGGAGTCCGACCTTCATCTGTCACAGTGGCCTACATGCCTGACTTCCAAACACCACAGCTACAGGTGAGTTGTGTTTTGATTTGAAGAAAAGCATCCAGGGACCACATGTGCAAGGAAGCTAGGCTCTACCTGCATGAGCTACGTCCAGTGAGGACAGAGTGAAGGCGATTAAACCTCATTCTGTAAGCCCCTCCATGCTTTCTGCTGAGAGGAAGGCCAAGATTTCCCTTTCCCATGATCCCATGCTGCCTGCATATCGCCCCCCCCCCCGCCCCCACCCCAGCCCCTGAAGGTTACCCTCATTAACATTGCCAAAGGCAGCTCGCTCTCTTTCCATACAATTATTTGCTCTAAAACCAATGGAACTTTACCGGCTTCCCAGGCACAGGAGGCCAATGGCTGTGCATATGGGGCTCTGCGTCTGCACATCTCAGTGTACAAATCTGGTGCATTCTGGTGCAGGGTCGTTGTAACTGGATGCATTTTGCTCTCTCCCAGTGCTTAATGTTCTTCCACAGTCAAGACTAATGGAATCAGGTTGTGTGATTCAGAGGATATCACATTGGTGACTCAGATCTTGCTGGATGGATAGATTCCCCACCCTCTCTGCATTCTTTTCAAGGTAACCTTGACTTGTCACACAGCCAACAGGAGAATGCCAGGAAGAGGAAGCAGGATTTTTTTTTCTCCCCGAGACATTGACTTAGCCATGACAGTTAACAATGGTGGCTGTGGAGAAGAGATAAAAGGAAGACAGACACCAAAGACTGGAAGTGAGGTGTGAGCTAGTGAGAAGAGCTACTCCCTATCTATCCCTCTGTTAGGGATGGAGACGCCCAGAGGCTATATCGATGTGGACTGCATGACTCTGTTCCCTGGCAGTGACCTTTCTCAGCAACCTTATTATTAAACACCCTCTCCTCTTGGGAAGCAAGCAGGTCCTGAGGGGGAAATAAATAGTCAATGCAGCTGGAAAACACTGCGGCAACAGAGCAGGGGTGCAATTATGCCATCATTTCCGCCACTAGAATTTCTTTAAGGAAATTTTTCATTGGGAAAATAAAAAGCAGAGAGGCTGACTCACCCTCTTTCAAGATGCTGTCGGCCTCGAAGTATACACATCCAGAGGTCAGACCAACATAGCTAGCTGTGCGCTGAGCCTTGGCTCCAAAGGCATGCACAGTCTCGGCACTTGCCTGTCTTTATACCACCTCCTTCATCTCTCCACCTGGGTTTTTTTTATTATTTTTGAGATGTTTCTTCCCCAAACCTTCAACTGCACATGTGGGGCCAGACAACATCAAGCAGTCGAGGTGGTTGCATGCAAGCCGCTTAATTGCTTTTTATAGCCTTGCATTAGTTAATTATCCTGTCTCTGCAACAAAATAATGGACAAAAGCAACTGGAAGGAGGGTTTATTTTAACTCACAGTTTAAGGGAACAGTCCATGTGACAGGGGCTGGCACAAAGGTAGCTGGTTATATGTCACACTGCATGCACAGTCAGGAGGCAGAGAGGAAAAAAATGGATGCAGGTGCTTATCCTATCCTTGTCAGGACCCCAGTCCATGGAATGGTGCCACCTACACTCAGGATTATCTTTCTCACTTCCACTAACCTCTTTTAGAGATTCTGCACAGACATGTTCAGTGGTTTGTTTCCCTTGCCAATTCTAAATCCTAAATAGTTGACAAAAATTGGATTAACCATCACAAGGCTCATTCTTGCCACCATAAAAAACATGCATCTCAGAGCTGGTGAGACAGCTTGGGGGTAAAAGCACCTGCCATCAGGCCTGGTGACTGAGTTTTGTTCCCATAAACCCTCACCGTGGAAGGAGAGAACTGACTCCGGAAAGTTGTCCTCTGACCTCCACGTGCATAAGATGGAATGTACTCGAATGCACACATCCCTGTGCACCCACACTAGATAAACCAGCAAGGATAATCATAAACTAAATAAACTTGTATTTTCTTCCCAAGTTCTGTTTATTAAGGCTCTATTTGAATTTTCAGGGAGGGTTAATCATACAAATTACTGCGAGCAGGTTGCTCCACCTCCAGGTAAGCGGGACACAGGTGTGAGATGCTTCTCACATGCCCCAGCCAGCCACCTTTCATACCAGGTGATGACACAGGGAGGTAGACACAAGCAGTGAGTGACATCAACAGGGTGAGTCCTAGGTTTCCAGTGTCACTCTTGCTAAAGATTAAGCTCTGCTTAGGGAAAAGGGTAACACAGGTTGACCATCCCTCCCATGAAAATCAGAAATGCAAAAATGCTACAAATAGGAAGGCACATGAGTGTCAACATGACGACATGAACTGAAAGAATGGGTCAAGGCACACACACACTGCCTTGTGCATAAAATCATTATAAATACAATATAAATCATCTTTAGGTCATACATAGAAGGAATATGTGAAAATGTGAATGAATTTCATGTTTAAACTTGTATTTTATTCCCAAGATATCTCATTATATACATGCAAATATTTCAAAACAAGGAAAACTATGAAGTATGAAGCACTTCTGCTTCTAAGTATTTTGGGGGAGGTGTAAGCTTGTTCTTAGGACTTTCATTTAGAAAAGCTTCCTGTAACAACTCCAGAAAATGCCAACCTCGTTTTCTAAACAAAGCAGAAAAGGAGCTCCAGGTAGTAGCGCTATGAAAACAAAGGACATATTTGGGTCAGCTTAGACCTCTGCCTAAGTCAGGAAGCCCTTGGATCTGTGTGTCCAGAATCCTGAGTGTTTAGCTCCCACATCTGTGGATGAATCCCACCACTCAGCCCCTATTCTGCCCCAGTAGAACCACCATAGGTGGTTTCCCCAAGCCCTCCCATTCATTTCTCCCAGACTCCATCACTGCCCTATTACCCCACTTGGCCTGAGCTATTGTCTCCTTGCTGCTCAAGGTATACATTTCCAAATATCCTACCTGTCTCCATCAACCATCCATTGCAGTGACTGAGTACCACAGCCTGAGTAACTGTGAGTAAAGGCAAACGTTCGGCACGTTGACAGTTTGGGGATATGGGAAGTTCAAGGATGAGAGCTCACAGTGGATAAAGCCCTTTTTGCTGGTTGAGATTTTCAGTACCAACATGGTACATGGCAAGAAGGGTACTTCCAAGAGATACTGCCCTACCATGTTTTATAACGGACTTCCTCTGAAGACAGTCCACTAAGGCATTCATCTATCAACTTATGAGTGGATGAGATGAGGATGGATTTTTCTTGATGAAACCATATTTTAAAAGCTCCACCTATTTGGTCTCTTCATTAACCTCTTGATGAAGATTAAATGTCTACATGGACTCAGTAGGGACATTCAAACCGCAACATCATAATTTCCTGTATCAACTGTCTTACTTCACAAGACCTTCCTTAGCTCCTCACTGGAATTGCTATGTATTTCTTCATGTGTTTCTCACCCTTTGGGACCCAGTCTTGATGTGATGACTGGCTACCCATCTATGATGGCATTCTTTAATGGACACTCCTTCCCTGGCCTAGCCCTTACTAGTGCAACCAGAACCTTGAGTCTAAATACCAAGTCAGGTTCCCATAGAAAATACATTTGCAACTACATCATTGACAGTTTTATGAATGGCAAATAGATTGCTCAAAAGAGAATGTCTGCACAGTGTGAGAGAATATTGAACTTATAGAGGCTACCCAATGCCCAGTGCACACTGAAGATCATGAAGAAGTTCTACTACCAAACCACTCAATCTCCTCCATAAGTGGCAGGGAGCTCCAGCCATGACAAGTGAAGACAAACTCTTATCTGCTTAGATTCTAGTCTGCCAGTGCACAGTGTCATGGGCCTTTGTTCAGAACAATGGATTCCCTTTCTTTAAGACCTTTAAGGATCCAGTTTCCGACTCAACAGGTTGGTACTGGCCAACATGCTTGCCAGAGTATCTTCACCAAAGTTCTGAGTGATCATCATCAGAGCTCCTCCACACTGTTGGCTGCCTGCTTCATCTTGCTAGGACCAGCCATTTGATGCTGGAACCCCATTTCTACAGAGCGAGGTCTATCTAAGCTAGGGGAAGCCTCCTTCTTGGTCCACATCAGCAAGATGGGGGATTTTTAGCTTGGTATTTGAAAGGAACTCTCACTCTTTGCCAGATGTCAGACTAAAATAGATTCTCAATTTGTAGTAAATTAATACTTCCCATGTGACTTAAAAACAAGATGCAAGAATATACAGCCCATTGTGTCTCGCTGTCAGAAAACATAAAATCAGTTGTCATAGCTCTGAGTGTGTTCTGCCTTAAATGAAAACAGTAATAATCTAGTTATGATTAGTTCTTTCTCTTTTACTTTTTTTGTGATAGAGTCTTTTGTAGCCTAGACTGGCCTCTAACTCCTTATATGGCTAAATATATCCTTAGATTTCTGATAGCCCTCCCTCTACCTCCTCTCAAGTGTCATGTTTGCAGGTTTGCACACTAGTCCTGTTGAGTTAGAAACGCCTTCCTTAAAGGTCCTAAAAAGAAAGGGAATTTCTTGGCTCTGAGAAAAGGCTCACAGCACTCTGCATTGGCAGACTAGAATCTAAGCAGACAAGTCTCTGTCTGACCTTGACATGACTGGAGCTCCCTGCCATTTATGGAAGAGGCAGTGCAGACTGATAGCAAAACTTCTATGTGGTCCTCAAAAATGCCCTAGGCATTGGACATTGCCTATAAGTTCAAAAGCACTAAAGATCAAACTCGGACATCATGTATGCTAGGCAAGCACTCTACCAAAGAAGAGACATCCCCAGCCCCTCCTTTTCTCATTGATATGCAACTGTTTATCCATTATAGTTGCATATTGTAGCAGCTATACAGTCTCTCTGCATCAATGTTCCATTTTGCAGTGGGAAAGACCAAGGTTCAAAGATGTAGATCCATGAGGCCTGCATATTATCTGGTGCTTAGTGATAGAATTATAGCATTAATCAGCTCTTTCTGGCTTCATACCCTTAATACCACACTGTCTTCTCTTTGTAGATCCTTGTATCTCTCTTTTCCCAAATTATAAGGCTTCTGAGTATCACTCCTATCCTGACACACTCCTTCCTCCATTCTCCATCCTCTCCCTCATAGCACAATAGGTCTGTAGCCCTTTAATCTCCCTGTGATTCAATGACAGGGACCTGATCAGAAATTTGCATTGGCCAGCCACTATAAGTGACAAGATAGTTATCAAGTTCTACAGTTCTTGAGCTAGTCAATAAATCTATCCCATCAATAAATCAATGCCCTAAATATTATTAAAAATCACAATTAGGTTGTGACCTCATCATCCAGGTTCATAGATGTTTTCATTTCAGAAGGGATGTCTTCCTTTTTTAAGATTTATTTATTTTATGTATATGTGTACACTGTTGCTGTCTTCAGATGCATCAGAAGAGGGCATCTGATCCCCTTATAGATAATTGTGAGCCACCATGTGGTTGCTGGGAATTGAACTGAGGACTTCTGGAAGAGCAGTCAGTGCTCTTATCCATTAAGCCATCTCTCCAGCCCCTCAGCAGGGAAGTCTTAACACTAAGGAGTCTCAATCCAAACGATAAGACTAGCAGGTATGGTTTGGGGTATGAGTTACCTTTAAGATGTTTCCAATATTTGTTTTATTTTTAAATAATCCCCTTCACCCATCCTTACTTTTTCCTATCACTCTCCAGCAGGTCTCTAGCACATGAACTCCAATCACTTTCTGCTGCAGCTACCCTAGTATTTCATATTCCTTACCCCAAGGTCTTGGGGTTCCAGTTCCACTAAGACTCATTCTCTAAACTCCAGACAGATTCTTGGGGACCAGACTCCAAAATAACTCCCTCCAAGGGCAAAACGGGCATTGTCTTGCACCCCCCTTTTCTCCAGGCCCTGCCAAAGGCTTGTCTTCTGATTACAGGAAGGGTTTGCCTCCTTCTGTTTTCTAAGAAGAGCCTCCTCTGCCCCTAATAACAGGGCTGTTAAAATCAGCAGTTCCATTTTATATAGCCAGAACCACACCAACTCACATCAGCAGGTCAACCGCAGGGCTGCATTTAGCAAGGGCAGGTAAGACTTAAGGAGAAAAATGTCACAGAATGGGAAGTGGGCAGGCAGACAGCCACAAACTTGACTTGGTAATGTTGTCCAAAGCCAACGCTTATTATCAGCATAAAGCCCCTCAACAATAATAGCTATACTAACAGACAATAATAGCTATACTAGCATTCAAGCTGGTCCTTTCCACCCTCTGTAAGGATTCTGTTCTTTCCCAGACTTATAATTTATGAACACTATGACCTACCCCATCTTACTTAGTCTTGAAACACAGATACCATTATTGTTTTCATAGCAATGTGGTAGAAATATGGAAAGGATATACAGGCATTTAGAGTAACAGCCTTGGTTTTAATGCAAGTGCTCACCACTAGGCCACAATGATTATACAAACCTCCATTTAATGTTACCTGGAGAAGTCTAGCTAACATTTTCATGGGTTATAATAAAGAGATCCACCTTGGCAGAGATCACCTTAGAGGCCTCGACAGCTGCTCAAAATGGGGAGAGCAACTGACCGTAGGGGTATCCAGCCCCAATAGATACATCTACAACACACCTCCTAAATCTAAGTCTAGGAGGACATTGTGAAAGGACAGTTGGACATATTATAGGAATCAGAAAGACACTTTTTCATCTGTCATTTAGAAACATCTATAAATGACGAGGAAATTGCACCCCTGAAATCCCAGTAATACAGAGCCTAAACAAAATGTGCTCAAGGCCAGCATCAGTTGCTCTGTCAATGCACTTAAGGGAAATCTGCCAAGGTTCTACCTTCAGTGGGGACCTACGAGCAACTATTGGCTACTAAGAGAAGAAGAATCAGACTTCTCGAGAGACCAGACCCCTGATAGGTTATCCAACCAAGCATTCATCCCTAAACACACACATAAAGCAATACCAAATGGACACAACAGTCTGTGTGTATTTATACGTGTGTGTGTGTGTGTGTGTGTGTGTGTGTGTGTGTGTGTGTAAATAAAAAAAGAGGTCATGAATTTGAAATTTGAGAGGAATGAGGGGCAGGAGAGGTTGGAGAGGGAGTGGAAATATAATTTTCAAATATGAAATTCTCAAAAAAAATGAGAGAGAGAGAGAGAGAGAGAGAGAGAGAGAGAGAGAGAGAGAGATATGCAGTGTTTGGGGCCTATCTGTCCTGATAGTATCTTGGGTGTCCTGGATGCATGCAGGTGACTGAGGAAGACTGCTGACAGACACGTGTCCTTCTCTACGGATGATAGCTGTTCATTATCTAAGGAGGTGTAGTTGGAACAGACAACCTGTCTGGCAGCCCATTCAAGGCAGAAAGAATGGCTTCAGATCAGCTATTCTAAAACCAAAATCATCTGTTCAGGGAAACATTCTTCATGTTGTTACCCCAACAATTCTACACCGCGGTTTGACTTGTTATCAAGGGATAGAGTGTTTAAATAATTCATCTTGGTGGTTTTGCCAGGAAGCTACATAACTCAAAATTTCAAATTCTAGTGGCCAGCACATTCTCAAAATGTGTTCCAAGGATTCTATTAAAAAATAAGAATGTCTCCAGGGGGCTGGGGAGATGGCTCCATGGTTAAGCAGTTCCTGCACATGAGGAAGACTTTGGATCTCTAGAACGCACATAAATGCCAAGCGGGCATGATGCCCACCTGCAATTTCAGCCTCGGAATGTGGAAACAGAGGATCCCCAGAGCAAGCTGGCTAGCAAGCCTAGCCATATTGGTGAGCCCTGGATGTGGCTGCAAGAAGCTGCTTCATTTGAATAGGGTAAAAAAAAGAGAGAGAGAGATGGAAAATGATTCTTAACATCAACCTAGGGCCTCTGCATGTTGACATCCATAGGCAGGGGTGCAAAGGTGTATAAGAACCCGCACACGCATGTACCTACACACATACAAAAATATCCATATGCATATATAGGCATATATACACACACACACAAGAAGATAAAGAAAAACAAAGTCACTAGGGGCTCCTTTATGTCCTCAAGAAAGTTACATTGAAGTTCTAGCACCCAGTAGCTATACATGTAGCAACACAGAGATTGGGGTAATGCTTTGAGAGAGACTGGGTGACTCTGCTGGCACCTTGATTTGGGGCTCTGGCTTACATAATGTGAAAGAACACACTTCTGTTGTTTGCAGACTTGTAGTTTATGTCATTTGATTATGGGAGCCATAGAAACCTAACACAAAGTCAAAGAGAAAAATCATCCTTTAAAAGCCAAGGGTTCAGCAGTGTCCTTCAGCCTGAGGACCCTGGAGAGACAGGAGATGGCCTTTGACAGATCAGCTAACACAGGAAGCAAACTGGGGAGCAGATGAAGTTCTCAGTGAATGTATATCATTGGTATGGGCACTCCTACATCAAGGATCCTGATGCCCCAGATCCAAGTGACTAGCAAGGCCTTCCCCTTGGTCCCAGGACAGATATTGTGACAGTGTGTGCAGAAAGCATCAACCACAGCTTCCTCCTCCAGGATGACTGCAGCCTGAGATTGCTCCCCAAGGAAACCCCTACTGAGATCAGCTAACCTGCCTTCTAGCTCATGCTGTGTATAATCAATGTGTTGATTTCCCAAGCTGCTGCTGGCACATTTCCATCAGAGCACACAACACACCTATCCCAACTTTTCCTGACATTTTGGTTGTGAGTCTAGCCTTTAAGGGCTGATTTCTCTGGTCCATCAATCCCAGCTTGTTCTATATGTATGTCTGTAGTTTATTCCCAGTCAGTCTGGTCAAGCCAATCCCAAAGCTATGTAGGTCTCAGCAATGGACACTGTTAAGTGTTTCATTGTTTCAAATTTTTCATTTATCATTATTGTGTGTATACATGTGAGTGTGCATACATACGGTAGACAGAGAACAACTTTGTGGAGTTGGTTCTCCCCTTCCACCTCTATGTAGGGTCTGCATTAGGGTTTCTACTGCTGTGATAAAACATCACAACCAAAAGCAACTGGGGTGAAAAGGATTTATTTCATCACACAGCTTAATCCATCACTGAGGAGAGACAGGGCAGTAACTCCAGGCAGGAATATGGAAGCAGGAACTGAAGCAAAGACCATAGAGGAGTGGTGCTTTCAGGCTTGCTCCTCTCGGCTTTCTTTCCAGGATCACTAGCCCATGAGGTGGCACCACTCTCATACTTAGGATTAATTAGGGAGGTTTAGCTCTCCCACATTAATCATCAATTTTTAAAATATACCACAGGTATACACACAGGCTAATCTGGGGATGGAGGAGGGCATCTTCTCAGTTGAAGTTACATTTTCCAAAATGACTCCAGTTTGTGTCAAGATGATGTAGAACTCTTCAGCACATGTGAGTTGAAGGATTGAATTCAGGTTGCCAATCTCTCATAGCACCTTTATCTGATCACCTCTCTCCCGGAGCTCATGTGAACTGTTCTTTAAAGCTTTGCCACAAGAGTAGGATGCCCGGAGTGGATAGAAAACAACTGAGATTAATAAAATTGAGCATGTTTCTTTACACAGCCATTTCCCAGGACGTCGAGCTTCTGTGAACAGCCAAGAGGAAATGCTTAGGAGATACAGCTCCTTAAAACTTACCTGACATGCTCAGCAGGTAGAGGTGACTGATGACCTGAGTTCAATCCCCAGAATTAAACATGATGGAAGGAGTGAGCCAATTCTCTTAAGTTACTCTCTGACCACCGAGAATATCTATGGGAGAAACATGTACACACACACAAACACACACACACACACACACACACACACTGAATGAATGAATGAATGAATGAATGAATGAATGAACGAACTTAGAAAAAATTTTATATTGAACATCTTTCAAACATATATGCATAGATATACAATATTATTTGAAAAATAGTGCTATTTCTCATTGGGTTTTATGGTCTTAGTACACAGCTGTTAACACCTGCCTTAACATCTTTCCTTGCCAAAATTGCTGCTGTGATACCCCATAACCAGAATTTGGACATCCATCACCTACCTTTGCATATGCTGGAATAGATCATGACTCCTCCCAGGGGCTCCAGGGCTGCCGTATGGGGGAATAGCATTTGTAGACAGAAAATGGTAATGAGGCACAGGGGAAGCTCAACAGCCTATTTGAATCTGATCTGGCCAAGCCTGTGGGGTAACCACAACAGAAGCAAGATCCTACAATGGATTTTCTAGTTGTTTCTATACTGAGTTAGGTTATAATTGTATGTGTATGTATGGAGAAATATGTGTGAAGGTTTTCTCATGAAGGCAAATTTAGGTTTGCTTAATGTAATGCACATAGAGAGAGGGGCTAGGGAGAGAGAGAGAGAGAGGAGAAAGAGAGAGAGAGAGAGAGAGAGAGAGAGAGAGAGAGAGAGAGAGAGAGAGAGAGAGAAAACTAAAAGAAGTCCAAGCTTCAGTCTGGGCTGCTAAGAGACGAGAGGACAGGTGAGAAAATCCATTTGGGCTCTCAAGTTAAATCCTGGCACTATTAAATGAACAACCCTGAAGGGATCATGGTATCAAGTTTGTTCTATAGACAATACCTTTAGACTACTCTATTTGGACCACAGCCCGTGGGAATGTCTTGGGAGAAGCAGGAAGAAAAAGCAGCTGATAGATATCTAGAACCTGAAGGCCTGCCTCCAGCTCTCCTTCTCCTTCCAAGATAAAAAGCAGAGATCTGGGTGCAGCTGAGGAGGCAGCTGTCGGCATTTTGTCCTCTGAGTTTCCCAATTCCACATTGTTCAAGGTTTCGAATGTTCTCCAATGTTCCCTCAAATGTAGAGAGCCAAGCAGACAAAGCTGGAGCAGCCAAAAAGGTGTGAGAGCCAATCCTATCACAGGCTGATGTCAGAAAACGTCTGAAGAACAAGAATCCCTTTGTAGGCCACAAACGTAATGTGAGAATGAAGAACACCCCTAGGTTTCTATTCTCAACTCAGTTTCCACCCAGGTCTCTGCTCTGCTTATATGACAAATTTATGTCCAGATGAGCCAAAGGTTTTTCAGTCCTAGTTAAGTGTGCTCTATCATCCCTGCAGTCCTGTGGTTTGTATGTGTCTCTCAGAAATTCATGTTGAAACTTGATCAGCACTGCAATTACATTAAGAGGTAAACACTCTAAACCAGGATGGAGGAACCTCAGAACACTGAAAACAGAATCACCATGTGATTGAGGTAGGCTACTCCCAAAGATCTAAATCAGCACCCTGTGCAGGGACTTGCACACGAGCGAATATTCACAGTGGTCAAGATATAGAATCAACTTCATATCCATTAACATATGAATAGATAAAGAAAATGTGGTATGTATCCATGAAGGAGTTTATTCAACCATAAAGAGTGAAATTATGACATTTATGGGAAGATAGATGGAGATCACACTGCTAAATAAAAATAAGCTCAGAAAGATAAATATCGTGTGTGTCTGTGTGTGTGTGTGTGTGTGTGTCTGTGTGTGTCTGTGTATGTCTGTGTATGTCTGTGTGTGTCTGTGTATGTCTGTGTTTGTCTGTGTACGTGAATAAAATGAAAATAGATGCAGGGGAGTTGAGGAAAGAAAGAGGAACACCAGACAGAACACTGCATGTGAATGTATGCATGTATTGAAAGCATAGGGTGGCCTAGATCTTTGACCCAAGATAGAGTCACCCTAAGGCACCAAGATAAATGACCTGTGTGGGACCCAGACCCTTTGAAGAAATGGAAAACAAATATTCTGCCCTTCTCAGAAATCTGCTGACCTTTTGTTTCAGAAAAAAAAGAGCTTGACCATAGCCTCCTGCTATCCTAATAGCCAGAGCACTCCCCTCATAAAATGTTGCTTACTGCAGTTCTAGTTCCCTTCCTCGCTTCATCTTAAAGCACCTTATAAAACCCAAACTCCCCATTTAGTTGGGGTTGCTCTTCCCTCTCTTGGAGACAGCCCAGCAGTCCCTACCTTTCATAAGGATTTGCCTTTGGGCCTCAGTGTAGCTCTTGTCGTCTAGTTCTCTCATTAAGCCACACAGATAGGTCCTAATGAAACTAATTATTTTGCAATCTAATTTTAGAAAGGAAGATTAGAACAGAAATAAATAACTATCTGAAGTGAAAAATATGGGTTCACTTTATAAATGTGTTACTTTTCTTTAAAAAAAAAAAAAGAAAGAAAGAGAAGAGGAAGGCGAAACTTGTAGAGCTGACCCACCCACGAGTACTCCACCTTCCTGAATAGGACTGGTGTCTTTAGAAAGCACAAATGGAACTGTTTGGTCAACTTTGCCCTTCTTCCTTCAGACACAGCAGGAACAGGCCAATGTGATGTACTAAATAAACTCACACAAGCAACTAGTAACTTGATGCCACCATTGTTTATATTCAAACCTCCAACAAATTTATACTATCCACAAGTTATCCAGGATTTAGGACATTTTTTTTACAGCAGCCAGGATAAAATTAAACACATGCATGTGTAGCATCCAGCCTGGGTCACCCATGTCCAGGTGGTACCCCTATGTTATCCTCATTCTTGTGGCTACCCAGCATCATTCATACCTCCTAGTAGTTTCAAGAGATAAAGCTTTGTTTTTTTTTTAACTTGAGTTGATACCATTTTAGATAGTGTTTGGCTGTATAGCTGAGACTGGCCTTGAACTCACTTTGCCTCAGCCTCCTGAGGGCTGAGACAACAGGTATGAGTCATCAGGACTGTGACAGCTACTTCTGTCATCTATGATGATGGCTGCTCTTGGAAGTCATGAATGTAACCTTTATGGCTACTTCTTGTCCACCAGCCTGTGGAGGGTCTGTCTAAGTAGCCTGAACATTCAGGCTCCCCATTTCACCTACTAGAAACTGTTCTGCAACCTTCAGCACCTTGACTTTGATTCCTATCCCCCAACAGTCTTTTTCTTTCAAATGATAGTCTTGCTTATATAGTTTAAGGTTCCACTTTTCTTAATGCCACATGAGATCTAACATAGGTCATAAACTAAGGAGGTCACAAAAGCACTATCAGGATAAGAAACATCTATGAATGCTACTACATGCTTTCCACATCTCTGAATGACAGTGTCACCCCCTTCTAACTCTTTTTCTAACTGATGACAAGATCTGACTTTTTTTTTATAAATTCCATATGTACAAAAGTGTGCAGGTATACTCGTGTGGGTATCTGTTTCAAAAAACTGCAAGATTGATTTAAATCCCTGGTAAATTAAGATGAGATGTGGATAATAACATATAACCCGTTATATTGGAGGGTCACTAAGTTATGGCTATTATGGTATTTAATAATAATGAGTGCTGACAAACAATGTTATTTTATCACTTCCATTTCCACTGCTGAGAAAATAAAGACTCCAAAAGTTGAAGTCACTTACTCATTATGATTTGTCTACAGTGTGAGGGAAAAGTCTCAAAAGTTAGACTTCATCTGCCTCTAAGCCCTGCATCCTTTCCCCTGTAACACATCCGTCCTCTCGAATATTCCCTCAAGTGCTTTTACATTCGAACATCCAGTGGATTCATCACACTTTGCTTCCAGGGTGTTAAGAAGGATCTTCAGGTGATGTTTCTAAAGAACTTTGAATTTCCCTGGTGAGAATTCGCATTGAAAACTGCTATATTGTCAGCTCTTAATTATTGGTGACAGTGCTAGACTGGTATAGACCCATTGGACAAGATTCATAATTAATCCCTTCATTTGAGTCAAGAGTTTCTGCCTGTTTCTTCCACTGTAGCTCCTGTCAGAACTGCCCACAGGGAGAACCTTATTTCCTGAGGGGCTCAGCGCCCAAGATCGAAGCTGCAGAGAGCTTCACTAATCAGGTATCTGCATTAACGTGGCCTTGAAAAGCAAAGGCCAGAATAAAAGAGAATAAAATAACTTACGGAGGGTGAACTGATCTGAGGAAGAAATTTCAAGTTGTGGTTCTGTTTTATTTAAACACAAGAAAGACACTCAAGTACATGTGATAAGTCAGGTCAAAGCCTGAACTCTCTCTCTCTCTCTCTCTCTCTCTCTCTCTCTCTCTCTCTCTCTCTCTATCTATCTATCTCTATCTCTCTCATATTGTGTGTGTGTGTGTGTGTGTGTTAAGAATCTATACTGCCCTTGAGAGGGAAAAGAGACATCCTCCATTCTATCTACCAGAAAGGTTTTAAAGGAGAATGTAATTCAAAGCTTTCATGGAATGCTTGCTTTTAAGATGACCTGGCTGTTTGTCTGCTTGTTTGTGTTTGTTTGAAGAATGACCTTCATCTTGAGCATGGATCTCTGCTGCAGCCTGAATGTGATGTGCCTTCCGAAGAGTGCGGAAGGTTTGCTTCCCGGCTGGCAACACTATTTTAAGATGTTTTGGAAATTTTAGGAGATGCTGCTGCCCAGCTGGAAGGAGTGAATTGGGCTTGGACTGAACTTAGAAGATGCATCTTGGCCTGGCCCCTTCCTGTCCTCTTCGAACTTGCTTCCTGAATGTCCTGACCAGCTTTCCTCCACCACTCCTTCTGACATTGTTCAGCACCCACAGAGCCAGCCAACTGGGAACTGAAACCTTTCAAACTATGAGTCAAAATACATTTTTCTTTCTTTTTTTACTCTTCCATTTTTTACTATTTTTCCTTTTCTTTTGTTCTATTTAATTTTTTATTCACTTTACATCCCAATAGCTGCCCCCTTCACAGTCACCCTCCCACACAGTCCCATCTTCTTCCTCCTCCTTTCCTCTTCCCCTTCTCCTCTGAGAAGGTAGAGGCTTCCTTGGGTATCCATCCCAATGACACACCAAATCTCTGCAGGGCTGGCATATTCTCTCCCACTGAAGCCAGACAATGCTGCCCAGTTATGGGACAGCTTTAGGGACAACTCCTGACCCAGTTGTTGGGGGACCCACCTAAATACTGGGTTGCACATCCACTACATATGTCTGGAGGAGCCTAGGTCCAGGTTGTGTATGCTCTTTGGTTGGTGGTTCAGTCTCTGAAAGCCTAAAGGGGCCAGGTTAGTTGACTCTTTTGTTCTTCTATAGTAGTTCCGAACCCTTCCAGAGTGCTTGATCCTTCCCCCAACTATTCCTGGAGCTCTGCCCAATGTTTAGCTATGTGCCTCAGCATCTGCTTCAGTCAGCTGCTGGATGGAGCCTCTCAGAGGACAGTTATACTAAGCTCTTGTCGGCAAGCATAACAGAGTATCATTAATGATGTCAGACATTAGTGCTTGCCCTTGGGATGGGTCACAAGTTAGGCCAATTATTGATTGACCATTCCCTCAGTCTCTACTCCATCTTTGTCCCTGAATTTCTTGTAGACAGGACAGATTTTGGATTGAAAGTTTTTGGTGTAGGCTGGGGTCCTTATATGTCCACTGGGAGTCCTGCCTGGTTACAGGAGGTGGCCACTTCAAGTTCCATACCCCTGCTAGGCATCTTATCTAAGGTCACCTCAATAGACTCCTGGGAGTCTTCCTTATCCAAGGTCTCTGGCACATCCTAGGATGCCACCAACAACCCACCCCTGCCAACCACTGATGTCCACTCCTCCTTGCCATCTGTCCCTTGCTCATGTATCTCCCCATGCCTGATTCTGAATCTCCCCCATACCCCCGCCCCAGTCCCTCTCCCACAGAGTTCCATCCTTCCATCCGAATCCTGAGACTATTTTATTCACCTTTCTAAGTGAGATTCAAGCATCTTCCTTGGGCCTTCTTATCTAGTTTCTTTGGGTCTGTAGAGTATAGCAATGGGCATCCTATATTTTTAACTGACTAATATCCACTTATAAGCGAATATATACAATGCATATACTTTTGGCTCTGGGTTACCTCACTCAGGATGATATTTTCTAGTTCCATCCATTTGCCTTAAAAATTCATGATGGCCTTGTTTTTAATAGCTGAGTAGCATTGCATTGTGTAAATGAAAATTTTCTGTATCCATTCTTTGCTTGAGGAGCATCTCAGTTATTTCCATTTTCTGGCTATTACAAATAAAACTGCTATGAACATAGTGGAGCACATGTCCTTGTGATGTGATAAAACACCATGTGGGTATATGCCCAGGAGTGGTATAGCTGAGTCTCTAGGTAGAACTATTTCAAATTTTCTGAGAAGCTGCCACATTGATTTCCAGAGAGGATGTACAAGTTTGCACTCCCACTAGCAATGAAGGAGTGTTCCCCTTGTCCCCCATCCTCACCAGCATGTGCTATCACTTGAGATTTCTATCTTAGCCATTCTGAAGGGTGTAAGATGGCATCTCAGGGTCATTTTGATTTGCATTTCCCTGATAACTAAGTATGTTAAACATTTCTTTAAGTGCTTCTCAGACATTCAGAATTCCTCTATTGAAAATTTTCTGTTTAGCTCTGTACTCCATTTTTAATTGTGTTATTTGGTTTGCTGTTATCTAACTTCTTAAATTCTTTTTTTTTAAGATTTATTTATTTGTTTTATGTGAGTACACTGTTGCTGTCTTCAGACAAACCAGAAGAGAGCATCAGATCAGATTACAGATGGTTGTGAGTCACCACACCATGTAGAATTGAACTCAGGACCTCTGAAAGGGCAGTCAGTGCTCTAAGCCACTGAGCCATTGCTCTAGCTCCCTTAAATTCTTTATAGATTTTGGATATTAGCCCTCTGTCAGATGTAGGGTTGTTGAAGAGCTTTTCCTAATCTGTAGGCTGCTATTTGTCCTATTGACAGTGTCCTTTGCCTTATGGAAGCTTTTCAGTTCCATGAGGTTGCATTTATTAATTGTTGATCTTAGAGACTGAGTCATTGGTGTTCTGTTCAGGAAGTTTTCTCCTGTACCAGTGAGATCAAGGTTATTTTCCACATTGTCTTCTATTAGATTTATCTAGTTTTATGTTGAGGTTTTGAACCAGATGAACTTGAGTTTTGTGTGGGGTGATAGATGTAAATCTGTTTGCATTCTTCTACATGCAGACATCCAGTTCGACCAACATGATTTGTTGAAGATGCTTTCCTTTTTATTGTATGGTTTTGGTGGGTGTTTGTTTGTTTGTTTGTTGTCAAAATTCAAGTGTCCTTGGGTGTTATTTCTGAGTCTTTGATTTGATTCCATTGATTAACCTGTCTGTTTCTATACCAATACCATTGAGTTTTTATTACTCTTTCTCTGTAGTACTGCTTCTACTAAAATCAGGGACAAGACAACACTGTTCACTCTTTTCATATCTCTTCAAGATAGTACCTGAAGATCTAGCTAGAACAAGACAACTTTTAAAGGAGAGCAAGGAAATACAAATTGGAAAGGGAAAGTCAAAGAATTGCTATTCTCAGATGATATCACAGAATTCACAAGTGACCCCAAAATCTCTACCAAAGAACTCCTATGGGTGATAACCACCTCCAGCAAAGTAGCTGAATAGGAAATTAACTAAAATAATCAGTAGCGCTACTTTATACAAACGATAAACTGTCTGAGAATGAAAGCAGGGAAACAACACCCTTCACAATAGCCACAAATAAAATAAAATATCTTGGTGTAACTAAGCAAGTGAAAGGCCTGTATGACAAGAACTTCAAGTCTCTGAAGAAAGAAATTGAAGAAGATCTTAGAAGATGGAAAGATCCCCCATGCTCATGGATTGGTAGGATTAACATAGTGAAATGGCCATCTTACCTAAAGCAATCTACAGATTCGATGCAACTCTCATAAAAATTCCAATATGATTCTTTACAGGCCTTGAAAGGACAATTCTCAACTTCATATGGAAACACAACAACAACAACAACAACAAAACAGAATATCTAAAACAATCCTGCACAATGAAAGAAGGTCTGGAGGGGTCACATTTTTCTTTCTTTAAACTGTGTGCCTTAGGTATTTGTCACAGCAACAAAAGGACCAAGTAACATAAACCCCACGGAAGAAATTTCTCCATGAGCAAGGCCAGTGGTAGTGAAAATAGTTGAGAATGTTATTTCCTGATGTGTAAATAAAATTGGTATTTCCAGAGCCACAAATATTTACTAAGCATCTACTGTGTAACAGGAAATAAAAATGTCAACACCTGGCACTCTCCAACATCCAAGCTTACAGAAGTCAGAACAGACACACAAGTTGTACTGTGGACAACGTGGATAAATGAGTGCCAAACCAGAGGTCACAGTAGTCCTAAAGCCACATGCTCAATTCCCCCTCCATCAGCCATCATCACTGTTGGCCTCTATATTCAGCCCAAGTAGGAATTGAATAAAAGAGCCTTGTCCTTTTGAAAACTTCCTTATCTAGCCTTCAGGTCCAACCACTGGAGATTGACAAGGACAAATCATATTAGAACCAATTACAATTCACATCACTGTTACAATGGTGGAGTGGATGAGTGTGGAGAACAACTGAAGCCAAGTGGCAAGAAGGAAACCAGGCAAGCCACTCCTCTGAGCTCACCAGACCCATAGGACCCAGAATAGCCTCACTGATGAGTTAATCTCAATGTCCAGAGACAAAAGACCTGTGGCTGAGTCTAAACCCACACCTGTGACTTAAGAATGTGGGCTCCAAGAATGAGGACCTAGAAAGGACCTTTCCCTGCAATCTCCGAGAAACCATGAGTCTGCCATGCTGCCGTGCAAGGCAGTCCTCTGACTATCCTGTGAGCACTGGTTTCCTGCCCAGCCTCTGCACTTGAGTTCCAGTCTCCTTGGAACCACTGTGACCAATGGTGTTTGCCTTATCAAAAGAGTAAGAAGAGGACAGTTTTGTTAGTAAGTTAGAAAGTGAGAAATGGGTTCAAAAGTCTTCTCTTGGATATAATGACAATGATGTTTGAAGATGCATCTCGAGAACCACACCCAGGAATGTTTTGAGACTCTGATGGAAGGAGAAATTGTCAGCTGCCTGAGTTATCTCCTGATAGTATTCTTCCACACATATAAACATCACTGGCACAAGCTGGCTCTGGAATCACCTAGAGGCCAGACAGTATAACATTGGCAACCTGCCACCTGAGCCTTCACCATGCTGTGGCTCCTCCTGGCTATATTCTGGAGCTTCTCCATTCCTTACATACTACCTAGAACATAGCAGGTCCTGGATAAACATTTCCAAAGGCCATGGAGTAGAAAAATATGTGTTATGAACCTTTTCAATACCAGAAATGTCTCTCCTGGATCCTGAACTCTCCCCAGGCTAGGCTCTACCTGGACCCTTTATAAGCCTATACCAGTAAGCCAAAGATCCCCAGGTTCCAAGCTTGTCATACACATATGCACTTGTAAGAATTCTATAACCTGGGTAATTTCTATGTTATCTATTGCCTTTGCTGTTCTGACTCCTCCCTTTACCACGTCTCTATGGTTATTGCCTATGGATAAACACGTTTGTGGGGAGTGGGGGGTGTCTTGTCAGTATGTGTGTTTACTTTTAAGTCTATAATCTTGGAGATTGAAAAGAAAGAATAGCTTGTCTGAAAAGAGGATGTCACCAGAACTTTATATTAGGACAGCAACATGACAGCCAGATATTAGAGAAGACCAGAAGGCTTTACACAGCTCTGTAGGGACAGAGATGTTCTTGGGACTTACAGAATCAGTTTCCTCTTCCTTTGCATCATCTATAATATGTGCCTGTGACTCAGTTCTGGGATAAATGACACTAGGTTACTACCAAGGGCTGTTACTCATATTCAATTCCTAAGGCAACACTTGCACAGTGGCTTGGCCTCAAAAAAACACAGGGACTTCAAAGAGGACCATGTTTTTGTGAACTGAACACCAGAGATGCCCCACTGATGCTCAGCACTTTTTACAACTCTGTTAGAGTATGTACCTCTATTGGAACTAAGTTTTTATATTGTCTTCGGCTTGATATAGTAATATCAATATAATATGGCTGGGGGCTTAGAACAAATGAGATTAATACTAAAGGAAAAAGTCTCTCCTTTTATCTCATACTATAGACTGAAATCTACACCAGTTAAACATGTTCCCACCCACTATCCAGACCTGGCTCGCATCTGTCAGTTAAATCACACCATCAATAACTCTGTTGGATCTGACCTCAAGAATGCCTGTTTTATGTTGGCCTCCCAAGGATCCCATACAGCCTCAGTTTGCCTGATCCCAGGCAAACCAAGGCAGATTTTCCTTCACAATTCAGAAACCAGCTCTAGGAGGGAGCTAGTGTCTCATGGGTTAGTCCTTTCCTTCGATGTGGCTTTACCTTGTCAGACTCCAAGTTCAGTCATGAATACCAGCCAACAGCTAAGGCCCTAGGCTCTAGGCTGGCATTGAATGTTCAAAAGTAGTTTCCTGTGTCAGCTGTAGTCCCTGCCTCAAGAATGCAAACTGTGGCCTCGGAAGAGTCCCCCTTTGTCCCTGTACTTGTCATCTGCAAGGATTGAATTTGATATGTGATTATAAAGTAATGAGACTGGCTTTTAAACAAACCACAGACCCTATGAATCCAGATGAGTGCTGGCCTTCAAAGATGTCACCATGCTCTGCTGGCCACATACTTACTCCAAAGAGGCTGCCACCCCAGACCCTAGGGATAAAATTTCCCTATGAAAATCACCTCAGGGGCAATTAGCTAATTACAAGAAGAAAATAAGATCATTCACACTGTGCAGTGGTTCCTGTCACTCTCTAGTGTGCCTCATTGTCAATATGTCAGATTCACCTGGAGGCTTGTCTTTCTTCAGAATATGTGTCTTATACATCTTAGCACACTCCAGGCAGTTCATACCATCTTGGCATACAGAAAGCTCTGGTAAATGCTTGGCATGCTCCCCTCCCCAAATCCCACCAACAGGTTTCTCATTGGCTCAGGATTATTCTCCCATTCCTATTTTTTTCCATGCAACACTCAGTGGTTTATACCCTCTCCTTTTTGCTTCTTAAATTACAACAAAAATTCCTTGGGGTGAAGCTAGAATTTACCATGCATAGAGAGGCAGAAGAGCTGTGTCCATCTAACTAAACTGAGTTGTGTGATGGAAACCAATAAACCCAGATGCTCCATGTCTTAAAACTGTAAAGCTCCATTGTCACCTCTTTATAGAGTGGCCAAGTGTAGAAAGCCAGGCACCAGGATGCTTCATGTCAGCCAAGAGAAGCTACAACACACTCCATCAATGTCTTTGCCCAATGGAAGAAGACACAATAGACTACCAGTGTTCACACTTGCAATATTCTGTCTGGAACTAATGAAATCTTTTCCTCTACAACCTTCTGCCCATGACTACTCTGGCCTCATGTCACCATTCTAAAGAGGGACAAGGAATGTTGCCACGAACCTATAAGGAGGGAGGCATAAATCAAGATAGGGCTAAGCACCAAAATTTCCTAAAACAAAGTCTGGACGCCAATAGGAGTGGATCAAAGAGTTTATCAAGCCTGTGAGATTGTTCCTTGTGGCCCCCAATTGATCTTGACCCCTACCCCTGCAAGAATTAGTCCCCTTGCTACATCTACTTTGCTCTACTTTGAGTTCACCCAATGTCATTTTCTTTTTGGTTAAGGGGACATCAACAAATGTGATTCAAGCTGGATTTAGAAGTGCTTGCACACTGAGGCTCTTGGAATGTCACCACCACCACAGGGAAAGCACAGAGTTTCTGCTAAAGAGGACACATGGATGAGAAGCAAGGCACCTCTGCTAGGATCCCTAGCCAGCTGGAAGCAATACGAGTGAGGCCATCTTGATCAGCCAGCTTGCAGATGAACTGACAGACTGACCGCCAGTGTGTGATTGAATCCCGCCAACATTGTGTGGAGCTGAGATAAGCCATCCAAGCGACACTGGCCCAAATTACTGAACCACAAAAGAGTGAGGAAATAAATGGATCTTGTTTGAAACCACAAAAATTTGGAGTGATTTGTTGCCAGCCGTGGATAGCAACGAAAGCAATTCAGATCTAGAAGAGGAGTTAATACTGTAACAGAACTCCAAACCGTGTGGCAGTGGCTTTGAGATATGACAAAGAGGAGGAGCTGTGGAATTAGTGAATAGGTTGGTAAGTGAGGCTGGGGGAAGTGGTGCAAAATCTTTTAGTGCATGCTAGGAAAGGGGGAGCACCGTGTTATGGAGTGATGAAATAATTGAAAATAAATGTTGCCTACAGAAACTTGAAAGAGAGACAGCACTTAATGAGCTTGTCGATTAGGTTGAGAGATTCTTCCAACTCAGTGCTGAAAGCATCCATTGGATGCTTCCAGCTGTGTGTGATAAGGAACTGCCAGAATTAAGTGGGAAGCTGTTCAGTTTTCAATCAGATTTTAAAAGAAATACAGAGGACCCTAAATGTGCCAGTTTAGAAAAATTAAACTTTTCCTCACAACTAGTGTTTCTAGTCAGTGCTCCTCAAATATGAGAAAGTCTCAGCATAAAAATCAAACAAGACAGGTATATTTGTGATAATGTACTAATGTGCTTTTAGAAGGCAGGGACTAGATCCTTTCAGGGGGAGGCAGAGATGTCTTAAAATCTTCAGAGAATTGTCCCATGGAAGTGCAGAATACCTGTGTCATCCAGGTTTCCATTACTGCAACATGTAACTGAGATAACCCACTTATAAAGAAGAAAAGTTAGGTTTGGGGCTCAGATTCAGAGTCCACAGTCATTAAAAACCATGACAAGGTAGCCCATTGTGGTGGCAAGGTGTGAGACAGTGCAGAGGAGGCTCATTAGATAATGATCAGGAAGGAAAAGGAGAAAGAAGGAGAAGCATCCCATTCTCCTGACTTCAAAGGCCACCCAGGTACTAAAAGATCTCCTACAGACCCCACCTCCTAAGGGTTCCATTGTCTCCCAATAGTGCAAAGCTGAGGACTAAGTCCTTGGGAGCTACTTCAGATCTTAATAATAGCAATTTCCAAGACACAAGACTGTCTCAAATGAAGCAAGGACTCCATGAGGGTTTGGGAACATGGAGTGAGCTCCTGTGATATTCAAAGGCAGACCACAAGTTTCTAGAGAGTTTTGACTGTGAGAGCTATACAATGATGTACTAAAAGCAAAGACACAATTGAAAGGACTAGAATCCTCTAAATCCCCACTTCCAACAAGCATGAATCAGGCTACCATGGCTACTTGACTACATAAATGGGCAATTTCTTGTGACAGAGAAAATACCCTCTCAGAGAGTCAAACCAGGGGCCTAAAAGAAGGGTTTAAGGTCTCCAACAGACAGACAATGAACTAGTTAACTCCTTCAGGATGAAAACCCAGGCCCAAATGAAAGACATTCTCTGTCTGTCCCACATAGAGAAACCCAACCTGTGAGCAGTTGGACTTTAAAACTGCTGTACAGTTTTGTGAGTCCTGTCCTCTCCATCTGAAATTCGAATGTCTACCAGCTTCATCAAATGCCTTTCTCACCGCTGTGCTTTAAGGTAGTGAGGAGAAACAAATTTGCTTTTTTAAGTGCAAAGCCTGTGGATCGGGAGGAGCCGTGTGCTTAAGAAGCCATATCGAGAGGCCTTGCCTACATCTAAACTTGAAAAAGACACATAGACTTCAAGCTTGATGCCATAGTCATAAAACCTGCTGGGGGTCTTGTGAAGGACAATGGAGTGATTTACTGAGGCTAATAGGTAGACTTGGTATACTGCTCCTAAACACAGCTTCTTATTTCCATTCACAGTGTACACTCTTAGAAGACATAACTTTATGACTCACACTAAAAGATGGAGCCCATCTCCCCTCTTACATATTAGATGACTTTGTGACTTGCTTTGACCAACTGAAAGGGGCAGGAGATACATTGAATGACTTCAGAGCAGGGGCCACCAAAACCATAAGAGCTATCTTTGAAAAGTAGCTGATTATTTACGGAAAGGGAAGGAGCTGTATGATAGGAGACAAGACAAGGCCCCCCAAGCCTTAGCTGAGGATGTTTGAATGCAAATGTTGACACACACTTGGTGCCATCTTGGATCATGTGCACCAGATAAATGTCTGCATCACAGATACAGGAATGATGCCTACAAGAACCACCCAGCTAAGCCCAGCCTACTCTTCAGAACTCTGATCAAATGAAGATTGATATTCAAGCCATTCGTTCCTGACATGCTTTATTATGGATCCATAATAAACGTTAAGAAACAGAAAAAAAAAGATAATATATTAAATCACATCCTATTTGCCTCCCCCTTTGACTGTGTAGTGGGTGTTACTATTATCTTCATCTAAAAGCCAGGATATCTTTCTTTCCTTTTTTTTTTTTTTTTTTTTTTGAGTTAGAAGTCTCTGGGTTAAGACACATGCAAAGGAGTGTATCTCTTTCTGAATGGACTGTAAGGCATTATGGGATAAAAATTTCTGTTAAACTGCTAGGTAACATAAACATAAACTGGGAGTGTAAGACCCTGAGACTTGAACACTCTGTAAACATGGCTTCCCGTGTACAGGTTGGCAAGCCCAGGGTCAGTCAGGAGAATACCAGGTGTGTTCTAGTCTCAAGCCTATGATGTTCTTATGTTTTGTGCATGGAATACTCAAGTTATTATTCACATTATTTAAATCACTATATTGTCTTGTCTCCAAGCCATTCACTTCATGCCATATTCCAACCCAGACATAGCTTTGTACTCTCCCTGGGTAGCTTTACACCTTATTTCCTACCACTGCTGACATGACAGGTCATTTATTTCATTGCTTTATCTATTACTTATCTGCCCCCCACAACATACACACCCCAACATATAAGGAAGGGGATCCTCTTTGTTTAAGGTTCTGGAACCTTCTCCATGCCAAATAATTATTGTAAGTAGTCACACTACCACTTAGCAACAGCCCCAGAGAGGAGGATTTTCATCTATCTTGTCTAGCATTGCATCCTGATCCTTTGAGCAGTTCCTGCTGATGGCAGTTGTCCAGTAAATGTGGCCAGGAGGAAGAAAAGAATAAACAGAAGGGGATTTCCCCAGCATAGTACAAAGATTGTCTCAAACAGCATTGAATTGCTCATTCTCTGTCTAAATTCCCCCGGCATTCTGCATGTCTGTGTTTTGTTTTGTTTTATAACTGTAGTCAGAGCAACCTCCCCTTGCCCTCTTTCTTCTGAAGAACACTACTGGTCATGTTTGGGTCCTAATGGGGGTGGGGAGGCACATTGGTTTCATTTTCCTCAGTCTCCATAGCTCCAAACCAGAACCACAAGTCAACCATTCTTCCAGGCTACCCTAGTGCTTTCCATGGCTTCCCATCTAGTCTTAGCCCCTGGCTTGGCTCTCACTGAACATGAGTACATGGCTACCCATAAAAAGGTGCATATGGGAAAGGTGATAAGGAATAAAGAGGCAGAGCTTCTTCAGAGTGTACAGACTACGAAGGCAGAGAAATAAGGAACTCTGGCTGCTTTCTTCCATTAAAGAAGAACACTTCAGAAAAAAAGACGGGGCCATTTGGACAGACCATATTACAAATGCTTTTTCTGTCCCAATCCTTCACTTGATTCTGTCTCTCTCTCTTTCCGTCTGTCACTCTCTCCCTGTCTCTGTATCTCTCTCTGTCTCTCTGTCTCTGTCTCTCTCTGTCTCTCTCGTCTCTCTCTGTCTCTCTGTCTCTCTCTGTCTCTCTGTCTGTCTGTCTGTCTCTCTCTCTCACACACACACACACACACTATTACTATTACGACAACGACTACAACTACTACTACGACTACTACTACTACGACTACGACTATGACTACTACTACTACTACTACTAGAGTCAGAATTTGGCTGACTTTAGAACCTGACAGTTCTGATAAAGCCCAGTGCATAATTCAAAACTACAAAATGCACTGTCATTTGCTTCCCATAGCCAAGTGTTCTGTCTCTTCCAGGTTTCAATGCTGTGCCAAGAGCTATTCCTCAAAGGGCACATGTGTCCTACTGCAGGTGGCACAATGCTGCTCCAGAACCCCAGGGATCCCAGTGGTGATTTTCCCACTGAAGTTTGCATAAGCCCAAGTCATCCCACCCCTTTCCCTCCTCCCAATAGTTATTCCCTGGCTCTTTTACTTCATTTTTTTTTAATCTACAAACTCTACAATATGAGGTTCAGTTTGCAGAATTTCTACAAGTCAACACAAACTGGGTGGCTTCATCTCCCAGTCCTGGGATCTTGAAATCAGATGTGGGCAGGGTTGGTCCTTGCTGAGAGTTGCCTGAGAAGATCAGCCTCCACACATCTTTCCTTCATTGTGATATGCTGCTAGCAGCCTTTACATTCGGTGGCTTCTAATTCATCATTGCAGTCCCCCCTCCATTGCTGTGTGTCTGTACCCAAAGCTCCCCTTCCCATAAGGAGTCATTTGAAACTAGGGTCTTCATAACCCTCTACCATACGTTCTCCTTTCACCTGCTTACATCTGCAGTGTTCTTACTTCCAAATAAGGTTGCACTTTGAAGCAGTAGTGGTGAGAATATCATTTCAGGAGTTTGATAAAACATAAATATCGCTGGGAGCCCTTTGCCTCAGGATCAGCGGAAGCCATCTTGGTTCCAGGACACCGCTGAACTTAGTCTGCACAGGTGAGAGTGTGCACCACACAAGCTGACAGCTTCTGTGACCCGCAAAAGCAAGACAGCTTCTGGGAAAGGTCCTGTTTTGGGCCTTCATCTTCGGCCAGAAGGAGGTCCAAACACCAGATATCTGTGTACCTTCCCTGTAAGAGGAGAGCTTGCCTGCAAAGAGTGCTCTGACCACTGAAACTCAGAAGAGAGAGCCTGTCTCCCAGGTCTGCTGACATAGGCTAACAGAATCACCAGAAGAACAATCTCTAAACAGAGACAACTATAACAACTAACTCCAGAGATTAACAGATGGAGAAAGGTAAACATAATAATCTTACTAACAGAAACCAAGACCACTCACCATCATCAGAACCCAGCACTCCCACTTCGCCCAGTCCAGGGCACCCCAACACACCGGAAAAGCTAGACCCGGATCTAAAAGCATATCTCATGATGATGGTAGAGGACATCAAGAAGGACTTTAATAACACACTTAAAGAAATACAGGAGAACACTGCTAAACAGGTAGAAGACATTAAAGAGGAAGCACAAAAATCCCTTAAAGAATTGCAGGAGAACACTGCTAAACAGGTAGAAGATATTAAAGAGGAAGCACAAAAATCCCTTAAAGAATTGCAGGAAAACCAGACCAAACAGGTGAAGGAATTGAATAAAACCATCCAAGACCTAAAAAGGGAAGTAGACACAATAAAAAAAACCCAAAGTGAGGCGACTCTGGAGATGGAAACCCTAAGAAAGAAATCTGGAACCATAGATGTGAGCATCAGCAACAGAATACGAGAGATGGAAGAGAGAATCTCAGTTGCAGAAGATTCCATAGAGAACATCTGCACAACAATCAAAGAAAATGGAAAATGCAAAAAGATCCTAACTCAAAACATCCAGGAAATCCAGGACAAAATGAGAAGACCAAACCTACGGATAATAGATAAGTAGATGAGAATGAAGATTACCAACTCAAGGGGCCAGCAAATATCTTCAACAAAATTATAGAAGAAAACTTCCCAAACCTAAAGAATGACATGCCCATGAACATACAAGAAGCCTACAGAACTCCAAATAGACTGAACCAGAAAAGAAATCCCTCCCTACACATAATAATCAGGACAACAAATGCACTAAATAAAGATAGAATGTTAAAAGCAGTAAGGGAAAAAGGTCAAGTAACATATAAAGGCAAGCCTATCAGAATTACACCAGATTTTTCACCAGAGACTATGAAAGCCAGAAGATCCTGGACAGATGTTATACAGACAATAAGAGAACACAAATGCCAGCCCAGGCTACTATACCCAGCCAAATTTTCAATTACCATAGAGGGAGAAACCAAAGTATTCCACTACAGAATCAAATTCACACTTTATCTTTTCATGATTCCAGCCCTTCAAAGGATAATAACAGAAAAAAAAAAAAAACAAGGACAGAAATCATGCCCTAGAAAAAGCAAGAAAGTAATCCTTCATCAAACCTAAAATAAGACAGCCACAAGAACAGAATGCCAACTTTAACCACAAAAAAATAGGAAGCAACAATTAATTTTCCTTGATATCTCTTAATATCAATGGACTCAACTCCCCAATAAAAAGACATAGACTAACAGACTGAATACACAAACAGGACCCTACATTTCCCTGCTTACAGGAAACCCATCTCAGGGAAAAAGAAAGACACTACCTCAGAATGAAAGACTGGAAAACAATTTTGCAAGCAAATGGTCTGAGGAAACAAGTTAGAGTAGCCATTCTATATCTAATAAAATCAGCTTCAACACAAAGTCCTCAAAAAAGAAAAGGAAGGGCACTTCATACTCATCAAAGGAGAAAATATTCGAAGAGGAACTCTCAATTCTGAATATCTATGCTCCAAATACAAGGGCAGCCACATTCATTAAAGAAAGTTTAGTAAAGCTCAAAGCACACATCGCACCTCACACAATAATAGTGGGAGACTTCAACACATCACTTTCACCAATGGACAGATCATGGAAAGAGAAACTAAGCAGGGACACAGTGAAACTAACAGAAGTTATGAAACACATGGATCTAACAGATATCTATAGAACATTTTATCCTAAAACAAAAGGATATATCTTCTTCTCAGCACCTCATGGTACCTTCTCCAAAATTGACCACATAATTGGTCACAAAACAAGCCTCAACATATACAAAAATATTGAAATTGTCCCATGCATCCTATCAGATCACCATGGACTAAGGCTGATCTTCAATAACAAAATAAATAATAGAAAGCCAACATTCATGTGGAAACTGAACAACACTCTTCTCAATGATACCTTGGTCAAGGAAGGAATAAAGAAAGAAATTAAGGACTTTTTAGAGTTTAATGAAAATGAAGCCACAACATACCCAAACTTATGGGACACAATGAAAGCATTTCTAAGAGGAAATCTCATAGGTATGAGTGCCTCCAAACAGAAACTAGAGAGAGCACACATTTGCAGCTTGACAACACACCTAAAAGCTCTAGAACAAAAGGAAGCAAATTCACCCAAGAGGAGTAGAGGGCAGGAAATAATCAAACCCAGGGGCGAAATCAACCAAGTGGAAACAAGAAGAACTATTCAAAGAATCAACCAAAGGAGGAGCTGGTTCTTTGAGAAATTCAACAAGATAGATAAACCCTTAACCAGACTCACTAGAGGGAACAGGGACAGCATCCTAATTTAAAAAATTAGAAATGAAAAGGGAGACATAACAACAGATCCTGAGGAAATCCAAAACACCATCAAATCCTTCTACAAAATGCTATACTCAACAAAACTGGAGAACCTGGATGAAATGGAAAATTTTCTAGACAGATACCAGGTACCAAAGTTAAATCAAGATCAGGTTAATGATCTAAACAGTCCTATATCCCCTAAAGAAAGAGAAGCAGTCATTAATAGTCTCCCAACCAAAAAAAGCCCAGGACCAGATGGGTTTAATGCAAAGTTCTATCAGACCTTCAAAGAAGATCTAATCCCAGTTCTTCACACACTATTCAAGAAAAGAGATTCAGCAGGTACCCTACCCAACTCATTCTACAAAGTCACAATTACTCTGATACCTAAACCACAAAAAGACCCAACAGAGATAGAGAGCTTCAGACCAATTTCCCTTATGAATATCGATGCAAATATCCTCAATAAAGTTCTCACTAACCGAATCCAAGAACACATCAAAACAATCATCCATCCTGACCAAGTAGGTTTCATTCTAGGGATGCAGAGATGGTTTAATATACAGAAATCCATCAATGTAATCCACTATATAAACAACCTCAAAGTCAAAAACCACATGATCATCTCCTTAGATCCGGAGAAAGCATTTGACAAAATCCAACACCCATTCATGATAAAAGTCTTGGAAAGTTCAGGAATTCAAGGCCCATACCTAACCATGATAAAAAACAATCTACAGCAAACCAGTAGCCAACATCAACATAAATGGTAAGAAGCTGGAAGAAATCCCACTAAAATCAGGGACTAGACAAGGCTGTCCGCTCTCTTCCTACTTATTCAACATTGTACTTGAAGTCCTAGCCAGAGCAATTCGACAACAAAAGGAGATCAAGGGAATACAAATTGGAAAAGAAGAAGTCAAAATATCACTTTTTGCAGATGATATGATAGTATATATAAGTGACCCTAAAAATTCCACCAGAGAACTCCTAAGCCTGATAAACAGCTTCAATGAAGTAGCAGGATATAAAATTAACTTAAGCAAGTCAATGGCCTTTCTGTACACAAAAGATATACAGGCTGAGAAAGAAATTAGGGAAACAACACCCTTCTCAATAATCACAAAGAATATAAAATACCTTGGCGTAACTCTAACTAAGGAAATGAAAGATCTGTATGACAAAAACTTCAAGTCTCTGAAGAAAGAAATTAAAGAAGATCTCAGAAGATGGAAAGATCTCCCATGCTCATGGATTGGAAGGATCAACATAGTAAAAATGGCTATCTTGCCAAAAGCAATCTACCGATTCAATGCAATCCCCATCAAAATTCCAACTCAATTCTTCAAGGAATTAGAAAGGGCAATCTGCAAATTTATCTGGAACAACAAAAAACTAGGATAGCAAAAACTCTTCTCAAGGATAAAAGAACCTCTGGTGGAATCACCATGCCTGACCTAAAGCTGTACTACAGAGCAATTGTGATAAAAACTGCATGGTACTGGTATAACGACAGACAAGCAGACCAATGGAACAGAATTGAAGACCCAGAAATGAACCCACACACCTATGGTCACTTGATCTTTGACAAGGGAGCAAAAACCATCCAGTAGAAAAAAGACAGCATTTTCAACAAATGGTGCTGGCACAACTGGCGGTTATCATGTAGAAGAATGTGAATTGATCCATTCCTACGTCCTTGTACTAAGGTCAAATCTAAGTGGATTAAGGAACTTCACATAAAACCAGAGACACTGAAACGTATAGAGGAGAAAGTAGGGAAAAGTCTCGAAGATATGGGTACAGGGGAAAAATTCCTGAATAGAACAGCAATGGCTTGTGCTGTAAGATTGAGAATCGATAAATGGGACCTCATAAAGTTGCAAAGCTTCTGCAAGGCAAAAGACACCGTCAATAAGACAAAAAGACCACCAACAGATTGGGAAAGGATCTTTACCTATCCTAAATCAGATAGGGGACTAATATCCAATATATATAAAGAACTCAAGAAGGTAGACTCCAGAAAATCAAATAACCCCATTAAAAATGGGGCTCAGAACTGAACAAAGATTTCTCACCTGCGGAATACCAAATGGCAGAGAAGCACCTGAAAAAATGTTCAACATCCTTAATCATCAGGAAAATGCAACTCAAAACAACCCTGAGATTCCACCTCACACCAGTCAGAATGGCTAAGATCAAAAACTCAGGTGACAGCAGATGCTGGCAAGGATGTGGAGACAGAGGAACACTCCTCCATTGTTGGTGGGATTGAAAGCTTGTACAACCACTCTGGAAATCAGTTTGGTGGTTCCTCAGAAAATTGGACATAATACTACCAGAGGATCCCACAATACCTCTCCTGGGCATATATCCAGAAGATGTTCCATCGGTAAGAAGGACACATGCTCCACTATGTTCATAGCAGCCTTAATTATAATAGCCAGAAGTTCGACAGAACCCAGATGCCACTCAACAGAGGAATGGATACAGAAAATGTGGTACATTTACACAATGGAGTACTACTCAGCTATTAAAAGAATGAATTTATGAAATTCCTAGGCAAATGGATGGATCTGGAGGGCATCATCCTGAGTGAGGTAACACAATCACAAAGGAACTCACACAATATGTACTCACTGATAAGTGGATATTAGCCCAAAAACTTAGGATACCCAAGATATAAGATACAACTTGTTAAATGCATGAAACTCAAGAAGAACGATGACCAAAGTATGGACACTGTGCCCCATCTTAGAATTGGGAACAAAACACCCATGGAAGGAGTTACAGAGATAAAGTTTGGAGCCGTGACAAAAGGATGGACCATCTAAAGACTGCCATATCCAGGGATCCATCCCATAATCAGTCTCCAAACGCTGACACCATTGCATACACTAGCAAGATTTTGCTGAAAGGACCCAGATATAGCTGTCTCTTGTGAGACAATGCCGGGACCTAGCAAACACAGAAGTGGATGCTCACAGTAGCTCTTGGATGGATCACAGGGCCCCCAAAGGAGGAGCTAGAAAAAGTACCCAAGGAGCTAAAGGGATCTGCAACCCCATAGGTGGCACAACATTATGAACTAACCAGTACCCCAGAGCTCTTGACTCTAGCTGCATATGTATCAAAAGATGGCCTAGTCGGCCATCACTGGAAAGAGAGGCCCTTTGGACTTGCAAACTTTATATGCCCCAGTACAGGGGAACGCCAGAGCCAAAAAGTTTGAGTGGGGGGGGGGAGTGTATGGGGACTTTTTGGATAGCATTCGAAATGTAAATGAAGAAAATACCTAATAAAAAATATATATATAAAAAACCAAAATATCAATATCTTTGTTTGGGGTATCTTTGAGATCCTTGGATGTCTATTTCCTTTTCCTGGGATGGGTGAAGCTGCTCTCTAGGTTCACTGTCTCCCATGGCTCTTTGGAGTGGAGATGTGAGGTTAGAATGACTGACAAGATGCCCAAGAGCACCACCACTGAACTTTGAGCTCATTCAAAGACCACCCTGAGAAAGGGCCTTGTTCTAGACAGACCTTCTTCATCCCAAGACATCAGGGTACCCTTAAGGCAGCCACCACTTTGGCCCTGAGATGACATACTTCCTTTGGAGGATCTTCTAACTTGAGAACATTGAAACATATTTTCTGGTTTAAAACATTCAATATTTCTATGCCCTAAACTCTCAGTTATTGAACCCCTATATGTGTGGAGTTCAAGAGTTTGAGCCTTTGGAAGGTGATGAAGGCCTGTAGATGGAATCCCTGCTACAGGATCAGTGCCTATAAAACAAGAAACATGAGAGCATGCAGCATGGTCTAATGAGAGCACTGAACTAGAGGTCTAGAGACCTGGAGTCCAGGTCAGCCTCCGCCATTCAGCACCTGGGAGGCCCTGGACAGCACACCTCACCCCTCCAATCCCTATCTTTCTGCCTTCTCCCCTTCTCTTTTTTTTCTTTTTTTTTTCTTTTTATTTTTTCAGTTTTTTTCTTTTTTTTTTTGATTTTTAATATTTTTATTACATATTTTCCTCAATTACATTTCCAATGCTATCCCAAAAGTCCCCCATACCGCCCCCCACTTCCCTACCCACCCATTCCCATTCTTTTGGCCCTGGCATTCCCCTATATTGGGGCATATAAAGTTTGCAAGTCCAATGGGCCTCTCTTTCCAGTGATGGCTGACTAGGCCATCTTTCGATACATATGCAGCTAGAGACAAGAGCTCCGGGGTTCTGGTTAGTACATCATGTTGTTCCAACAATAGGGTTGCAGATCCCTTTAGCTCCTTGGGTACTTTCTCTAGCTTCTCCATTGGGAGCCCTGTGATACATCCAATAGCTGACTGTGAACATCCACTCCTGTGTTTGCTAGGCCCCGGCATCGTCTCACAAGAGACAGCTATATTTGGGTCCTTTCAGCAAAATCTTGCTAGTGTATGCAATGGTGTCAGCGTTTAGAAGCTGATTATGGGATGGATCCCTGGATACGGCAGTCTCTAAATCGTCCATCCTTTCATCACAGCTACGAACTTTGTCTCTGTAACTCCTTCCCTGGGTGTTTTGTTCCCAATTCTAAGAAGGTGCACAGTAAGTATTTTCTTCATTTACATTTCCAATGCTATTCCAAAAGTCCACCATACCCTCCCCCCCAACTCCCCTACCCACCCACTCCCACTTCTTGGCCCTGGCATTCCCCTGTACTGAGGCATTTAAAGTTTGCAAGACCAATGGGCCTCTCTTTCAACTGATGGCCAACTAGGCCATCTTCTGATACATATGCAGCTAGAGACACGAGCTCCAGGGGGGTACTGGTTAGTTCATATTGTTGTTCCTCCTATAGGGTTGCAGATCCCTTTAGCTTCTTGGGTACTTTCTCTAGCTCCTCCACTGGGGGCCCTGAGATCCATCCAATAGCTGACTGTGAGCATCCACTTCTGTGTTTGCTAGGCCCTGGCATAGCCTCACAAGAGAAAGCTACATCAGGATCCGTTCAGCAAAATCTTGCTAGTGTATGCAATGGTGTCAGCGTTTGGAGGCTGATTATGGGATGGATCCCTGGGTATGGCAGTCTCTAGATGGCCCATCCTTTCATCTCAGCTCCTAACTTTGTCTCTGTAACTCCTTCCAGGGGTGTTTTGTTCCCCATTCTAAGAAGGGGCAAAGTGTCCACACTTTGGTCTTAGTTCTTCAGTTTCATGTGTTTTGCAAATTGTATCTTATATCTTGCATCTTCTATGTTTCTGGGCTAATTAATATCCACTTATCAGTGAGTACATATCATGTGAGTTCTGTTGTGATTGGGTAACCTCACTCAGGATGATGCCCTCCAGATCCATCCATTTGCCTAGAAATTTCATAAATTCATTCTTTTAATAGCTGAGTAGTACTCCATTGTGTAAATGTACCACATTTTCTGTATCCATTCCTCTGTTGAGGGGCATCTGGGTTCTTTCCAGCTTCTGGCTATTATAAATAAGGCTGCTATGAACATAGTGGAGCATGTGTCCTTCTTACAGGTTGGAGCATCTTCTGGATATATGCCCAGGAGAGGTATTGCAATACCTCCCCCTATCTCTTTATTCTCTACTATTGAAATATTAATGACAGTCGGGCAGTGGTGGCACACACCTTTAATCCCAGAACTTAGGAGGCAGAGGCAGGTGGATTTCTGAGTTCGAGGTCAGCCTGGTGGTCTGTACAGAGTGAGTTCCAGGACAAACAGGGCTACACAGAAAAACCCTGTCTCAAAAAAAAAAAACAAAAAAAACAAAAAAAACAAAAAAAACATACAGATAGATAGATAGATAGATAGATAGATAGATAGATAGATAGATAGACAGACAGACAGACAGACAGACAGACAGACAGACAGATAGATAGATAGATAGATAGATATAGAGATATAGAGATATATAGAGATATATATATGACATAATACCATATAATCCCTACAAGCAAAGGAGCCAGACACAAGATCATCTGGTTAATCCCGCAGATCATAGGCGAAAGACCACCAACCTAAATAATCTTGGCCAAATTAATTAGATAAATCTTTTAAAATTTGTTTTCACAGGATGTCTCTCCCTAGAGGTGGAGTTCAAGAGAGGGCTTTTATAGTTCAAGAGTAAGGGTTTTCAAATGTGGGTTTTGACAAAGAAGTGTGTTATAGAAGCAGAACATAAGCATAACAAGTTGGTCATAACAACCTCTTGAAACAAAGACATGGTTACCAGGTAGTCACAACAAGGTAATCATAACAAGGTAGTCATAATAATCTTTTGAAACAAAGGTATAGCTACCATTTCCTGGAACAGACAATACAGAACCATCTGTAGTTAAAGTTACAGTTGGAGCATAGCCCAGTCCTTCCAGAACAGATTTAATCATAAACAGAAATGAATCTAGTCTGTTTTTCTTATAAGATGGCTTTCAAGCCTAAGATAAAGAGAGGCTGGTCTATCAACATGGCACTTCAACTTTGGCTTCTAGCATGCAGAACAACAAGAAAAGTTCATTGTCTAAGTCAGCTCCCTGTGTGTGACAGTTAATATTGATGACTGATTTGATAGGATCTAAAATCAGCTAGGAGATGAATCTCTGGGCATGTTTCTAGAAACACATGAGAGTTTGTGGATCAGGTTAACTGAAGTAGGAAATCTCACCCTAAATTTGGGCTACACTATTCTACTGGTGTCCTAAGGTGAAGATGAAGGAGAAAGGAACCGAGCATCAGCATCCCTCACTCTCCACTTCCTGACCACAGATGCCTGGTGACCAGCTGTCTTAAGCTTTTGGGACTTTCCTATCACAATCCTTGAATTTGGAGCCAGAACAACCCTTCCTACCTTAAGTTGCCTTGGTTATGTATGTTTTCCAGCAATTAGGAAAATAACTAGTCCAGTGTGGTAATTTGTGATGGGGTAGTTGACTAAACAAGATGCACCACCTCCAAATTCATGACTGGACATGAACATAAGAAAAGCTTATACTGTGTCCTCGCATTGTGATTTCAAAATTGTACGGGTAATATTAAATCATAATATAACTTTCAAAGCACTCACATGACTTGAGGACCCCATATCCTCTCCTTACTCCCATTAGGTCTTTGGAAATGTGAGTATGAGGGAGTTTCCTGTCCCTAAACATAATTCGAAGTAAACAGCATGATTGAGCACTGAGCTAGGGGTCAAAGTCTGACTCAGGCTCTGTCATTCAGCATCTGGGAGGCCCTGGGCAGCTCACCTCACCTCTCTGATCCCCATCTGTAAAGCAAACAGAATGACTGATCTCTAAGCTTCCTTCAAGATTGAGCAGCCCATTGCTCAAACCTGGCTGCCTGTTAGCTTCTCTGAAAAGAAGTGTACATATCAGAGTCATCAAGGAAGCTTTCAAATTTCCCTTTTCTGTTGGAAGCAATTATGAGAGATCAGTGAGAAACTTCCTTTTGGTCCATGTTTAAAATTCAGGATCTTGAGGAGATTTTTTAATACATTGTCAGTTGACTATTAGTACATCACTAGCCTGCTCACAATGTGGTATACTTTATGAGTTCTATAGTTTTGATCTGGAGTGTTCCCTAAAGGCTCATGTGTTTATGACTTGTTCCTAAAATGATAGAGTTATTCGGAGGTTGTGGAAATAGTGCGAGGTAAGGGCTAGTTAGGAATGTCTTCTTGAGTGGTGTGCTTTACCTCCAGGATTGTGCTCATCCATGTTTTCTGATTCCTATCACCATGAGCTGAGCAGCTGTCCTCCCCCACGCTCTTCCACCATTGCCACATAAGTTCCAAAGCAATGGAACCAGCAAACCATGGACTGAAACCCCTGATATCGTAGCCAGAATAAAACTTTCCTCCTCACAGTCATTTGTCTCAGGCATTTGATCACAGCAACAGAAAGTTAACCCAAAGATTTTTCATAACTCTGTAGAAAAGCCGGGCTGCAACATGGGTCAAAGCAGGTAAAGGCTCAGCTGGATGCAATGTCCAAAAATGTCCATTCCTATGAGTTGGTAATTGAATTTTGCTTTGCTTACTTTTCATTGTTGGGATAAAATATCTGACAAATGCAAGCTAATAAAGAGGAGATTTTTCTGGCTCATGGTTCAAAGGTGGAGTCCATCCTGATTAGGAAGGCATGATAGCAGTAGCATGACAGCTGGTCACATGGCACCAGCAGTAGAGAATAAGCTCAATGAATGCTGGGGCTCACACTTTCTCCTTTCTGTCCAGTCCAGGAAGCCTGGCCATGACAGGGGACTATCATTTTAAGAGTTAGCCTCCCCATCCCAGTTAACTCAATCTGAAACCTCTTTATAGACATGTCCAGAAGTTTGATTTCTGGTTGATTCTAATCCTAGTCAAGATGGCAATCGGGAAGCTGTGAAGCTCTGTTGTGTTTCCATGTGCTTTGGGTTCTTCTACCATGGAGGTAGGTCACAAAGGAAGTCCTCTAAAGAATGGTGCTCCATCATGGGATAGCTGGCTTTGTGGGTGTGAGAGCAGAAGAACTGACCCCGCTGTTAGTGGCCCCCAGTGCCCTCCTCACCCCTGCCCACTGCCAGAGTTACAGGTGATCATGGGAGAGCATCGTCTCTAGGGCAGTTTCATGGACAAGAGAGAGATACCATCCTTCCTGCTTCCCCCTCACCACATGCAGCAGGTGGGAGACCTGGCCCTAGAGTCATGAGAACAGGAGAACTATCCCTGTCCCTCATCAGTTGCAGCACTTGAGAGAACAAGCCCTGTACCTCACTTGGGCAGCACAGTAGAACTGACCCTGGTGCTGAAGTCACAGGTAAGCTCACCTCTGACTATAAGCATGGGAGAGCTTCTTCTTCCACTTGTCTGTTATGTGGTGACATGAGTGATAGTGAGATGCCCTGCCTCACCTCTTGCCACCTATGGTAGATAGGAGAGCTGGCTCCAAGGTCATGAAAGCAGGACAGCTGACCATGTTCCTCACCTGCTGCAACACTTGGGAGAATGGGCCCTGCACCTCAAGTGAGCAGCACAGAAGAGCTGGCCCTGGCATGGGGTTTATAGATGAGCCAGCCCCAGGGCATAAGCGAAGGAGAGCTGCCCCTGCCTTTTGTCTGCTGGGTGGTGATGCGGATGAGTGAGAGATTCTCTCCTCTCCTCTCTTGTCCCTCACTACCTAGGGCAGGTGGGAGAGATGACCCTTGGTTCATGAGAGTAAGAGAACTGATCACATCCCTCACTGGCTGCAACACTTGGGAGAGTAGCCCTGCACTTCACCTGGGCAGCAGGGGAGAGTTAGCCCTGGTTTCAGGGGGTTGCTGGTGAGCTACCCCTGAGAGTGTGAGAACAGGAGAGCCAGCAGGCTGACCAGCTCAGATACCTCTTAGGCCCAGATCCAGTTGGCCCACTTCAACATCTACCCCATCAATAAACTACTAGACTGCCCAAAAGCATCACTCCTATAGATCCAAAACTACAGGATCTTCATGAGGTTGCAAGGGGATGGATATGAGGGGAGAGGGAGATGAGGAGGGTGCATGATGTGAAATTCACAAAGAACCAATAAAAATTTAAGAAGGTGGAGAAGGAGGAAAAAGAGGAGGAAGAGGAGCGAGAATGAGAAGAGGAATGTTCCAGAGAATGAAAGAAGAGACCACAACAAGACTCCGCAGACATTTAAGAATACCACCTGGGCTGCAATTTAGTTGTGTTTTCCAGAATAGTTCAGAACCAAAGACTTGCAAACAGGAGGACCCACAAGCGATCTCCAGAATGCACATAAAACCATCAGTCATAGCAAGCACTTATAATCCCAGTGTTTGGAGGTAGACCAAGGATGGCCTCACTGCCCAGCCAGCTTCACATACTTAGTGAGCTCCAAGCATTAGCGGAAGAGAACATCCAAAAGCAGGGTGGGAGGTGTCTGAGGGTCTATATCTAAAGTTGAGTACTGGTTTTTACACACCTGCACATTCACACACTCAAACACATACGGCTTTACAGATCAAACATGACTATACACATATGCACTTGCTCTGGGAAGTCACCTTGACATTTTCAAGCTTGTGGTGATCTCTGCCTGCAGGGGAAACTAAACCAAAGAGCCATGAAACTCATGAGGACCCTTGACTTCCTGCACCCCTGATCTGACTCGATGTAAGAAGATGGTCTCGAGAGCCTCTGTGCTGTTAGTGGTCTCACCTTTGCCTACTCTGGGAAATGCTTATACAGAGTAAGTATTCTAAATACCACATGGGACATACATGTACTAACAAAGGTTTTTGCTTTGCATATGTAACCTGCATGCAATTGGAAACTGTATGTTTTTAATCAATAAAGTTCCCCAACCAGACTGGCAGGTCCATAGAATAAGAGGCCACGGAAGCCCATTACAGGGGGTAGAGGGTAAACAGTAAGGTTGGTGAAATCACTTCAAAGAATTCAACCACTTGTTTTTCCTCCTCAGAGGCAGCTAAGGAGAACAACTTGGTTGGCATTTAGGAGCACTCTGCTCGAGCCTGAATACCTAAGACCAAGTAGAGAAAGAAAAGGAGGTAGAAAAATATTCTGCTAATCTCACTTTCTTCACCATCCTTCTGTTGTTGGACACCTAAGTTGGTTCTATAATTTAGCCACTGTGAGCTTTTCAAGCACGAAGAAAAACCCAATTATGTCCTTCACAGGAAAATGGATGCAATTAGAAATAATCATATATGCGGACAATTAAGTCCATCTCAGAAAAACAAATATCATATGTTGTCTCTCATCTGTGAGTCCTAGATATTATATAGATATGTAAAAGCAGGTACATATGTATGACAAAAATGTAGAAGTAAACTGTCTATGGAACAAAGGAAGAAAGACAGGGAGGATCAAAAAACAGGGGGGGGAGGGGCAGGATATAGAAGGAATATGCCTGACATGAGTGACAAGAAAAAAAAAACAATGGAATGTGAAAAGAGTGGGTACCCACAGCACCTTCCTTCTTTCTGTGACCCCTAGCAGCCTGTTTCTGCTTGTTCTCTATCTGTGAAGCCCTCTCCTTGTCACCGCAGATGCTGGCCTGAGACAGACACCCTTTCACCAACTGGAACCAGGCTGAAAACAGGGAAGGGGGTGATGCAAAGGGCTCAGAACTCAGCAGGAGAACTCATTAAACCCAGGGAGTCATTTTCTGCATTCTTTGAGCTCAGTGTCTGTAATAGATCATGAGTTCCACATGACAGCATATTATCTCTGTGGGCACTTACTGGCCAATGGGCCTTTAAAATGATGGTTCCTTTAAGTCATCGAGGGGACACAATAATGCAGTCCCATTGCTTGGCAGGCTAGATCAGATCAAGGATAGGAGCTCTGGATTTGAATCCAGAACATACATCAAAAAAAAAAAAAAAACCCTCAGTCCCAAGAAACCATTTAAGATGTGTTCATCCCATTCATATGACAGGTTGAAAACCTGAAGCACAGAGAAGGTAAGGAAGTTGCTGACCATCACACAGCTAATTAGTGCAGAGCTAACTGATCATATGAGTTGGGAATGTATTTCAATCCCTCTGATCATCAAGCTTTCCCCCTACAAAACAGCATGCTTTTAAAAATTAGAATCTGTCTCCTTTTCCTTCAAAATTATACTTCTACCCCTCAGGTCCCCAGCAGAGATACAATATTTTACCTACTTCATGTACTGCACACTCCATGCCTTTCGGGCCTCTGTCTCTGCTCACCTCAGGTCCTCATCCAGTGCCCCTTAACCTTAGAACAGCACCACCATCACCAGCTCTTAGTGCTGGGGAGTGGGCAGAGTGGTAGGTGTAAAGGCATGATGGGCGTCTATGGTGCACCGGTCCTCCAAGAAAGCTGCAAGGGAAGCAGCGCTGGATCAAGAGCAGAACCTGCAACAGGAAAGCACAGGTCCTGTGCACTGTCCTAGGCAAAACCAAGTGACCAGGAAGCTAGAGGCAATAAAGCAAGCCCAGAGTTGATGCATTCCAGCAGAGTCTCTCTCTCTCTCTCTCTCCCTCTCCCTCTCCCTCTCCCTCTCCCTCTCCCTCTCCCTCTCTCTCTCTCTCTCTCTCTCTCTCTCTCTCTCTCTCTCTCTCTCTCTCTCTCTCTCTCTCTCTCTCTCTGTGTGTGTGTGTGTGTGTGTGCGGGTGTGTGTGTGTGTGTGTGTGTGTGTGTGAGAGAGAGAGAGAGAGAGAGAGAGAGAGAGAGAGAGAGAGAGAGCGCAGCAATACTTTCAAAACTCCAAAAGCTTCTTTCAATATCTCCATGTGAATCTAGGAACGCCATGTGGGGCCGGGTACTAAGCCCAGAGACATAATATAAAGCTTTCTATTATTTTTCTTTCTAAACAGCCGTAGCCTACCTAATCCTGTTCCCAGGATGAGCTCTATGAGCTTAGGAGAGATCTGATTACACCCAAATGTCAGCAAAGTGGCTCATAAGAGCTCTACCATCCCACTAGCCATGGTGGGAACAAGCCCAGCTTCATCCCATTTCAGCATCATTTCATAAAGAGGCCAATCCCAGAAAACACTCATTATCTAATCATCTTAACTTGCATGATTATTTCCCTCAAAGTATAATTAGCAGATGTGCCTCTGGGGTTTAAAATATATAGATAGCTCTGCCTGATGGACAAAAAAGAAATATCTATCACAAAAGGGAGAAGAGACTGAGAAACAGAAGAAAGGGTGAAAGACTTAGAAAGTCATAGAGATAGAGACAGAGGTGGGAAAACCGCAATGGCAAGAGTAGAGGCGATGGATGGAAAGAAGGGCAGAGATAGGTAAAGGAAGCAGGGAGAAAGGGAAGAGATGGAGAGAGAGAGAAAGAGAGGATAGAGACAGAGACAGAGAAAGGCACACACACACACACACAGAGGGAGAGGGAGAGGGAGAGGGAGAGGGAGAGGGAGAGAGAGAGAGAGAGAGAGAGTGAGAGAGAGAGAGAGAGAGAGACAGAGAGAGAGAGAGATGCCTAAAGATGTGATGCAGCTTATGTCAATAAAGTCTTCCATCTAGGTCATACCTACATAGGAGCCTAAGAGCCCAATAAAATCCACTATAGACAGAATGTCCAATGCACAAGTGGCTCCAGCCTCATGTCTTTCTCATCTCAGTGCTATTGCCTTATATTCTATTACAGCAGAAGAAAATGGACCTAATAAGACGTCAGTGCCCAGAGGAGACAGACATGAAATCAGTAACTTAAGAACCTGGCCATAATGTTTTCCCAGCGTCATGAAGGAGGCAAACCTGACCATTTTGCTCTTCACAGAGACTACGAAGAACTGTGGCCAAAGAAAGACTCATCACCAAACTTCAATTGTCCCTGGGAAGTCCCAAGAGAAAGAAAACCATAAGTCTGATTGGTTTCCCATGAGTCCTTTGCAACCTTAACACTTGGCCGTGAGTTTTTTATTCATCGTGGTAAAATGGCTTCTCTTAGTTACCTTCCCATTACTGTAATGAAATTCCCTGATAAAAGCAACTTAATGGAGAAAAAGTTTACTTTGGCTGGTAGGAAGGATATAGTCAATGATGGTAGGGAAAGTCTGATATTAAACAGGAGCAAGAGGTCAACTAGCCACATTGTATACATACTTAGGCAGTGGAGAGTAATGATCTCGGTTTCCTTCATTAATGCAGTTCAAGACCCTAACTAGGGAATGGTGGCACCCACCGTGGAGCAATCTTCCTACCACAATGAAAGTAAGACAAACCCCCAACAGTCATGCCCAGTCCTGTCTCCTAGGTGATTCCACATTCTGTCAAATTGACAATAATCACTAACCATCCCAGTGCTCCTCCCAGTGAGGCCTTCAGGCTCCTGAAAGGATTTAATGAGCCAACCCACACTATTTATAAATGTTAGCACCTAAAGCAAGGATCAGTGACTAAGAATTTTAGAAACTCTGTTCCCTCCTGCATTTCTTTTCACTGTGTAGTTCTGTATTTTCAGAAATTGGGTAAAGAGATACAAAGCCCCAAACGATTCCAGTCACTCCTCAGCAACTGAGATCTAAGAAGGGCTACCAGACAAGCAGTTCATACTGTGTTAGTTATGCCTTCATGGTTGTGACAAAATATTCCAGTAGAATAGCTTAAAAGAGATCAGACTAGAGCACACAGTTTCAGAGAGTTCGGTCCATGGCCAACTGACCCAATAACTTTGACCCAGAGCATCCTGGTGGAATGTGTGCAATAGTGCAAAGATGTTCCCCCAATAGCTTTCTTGCTATAACTTGATTCCACCTCATAACAGACCATTCTGCTATGAACTACCACTTTCAGAATCCAAACCCTTCTATTATGTCACTGGCTAGAACACCAAGCTTTCAACACATTAACATTTTAGGGGCATACCTCATATCTAAACATAACACCTATTTTTAGAGCCTCTGTTCAGGCTTCCTATCCTCACATGATGGGGGATTATCTATTTTTTATGGCCCACCAGGCATAGCCTATAAACTCAGTAGCACAGAGCAGTAGATATGGCCTTACAGTCAAATCACTAACTCAGAATGAGATCTTCATAGGAGGTCAGCTATGCCAAGCCTTGCTGGACTATGACAACTTGCATAATAGCCATACTTTTTCACACAAAAATATAACCAGGCTTTCTGACCTGATAATGCTAAATTTTCTGACCAATTAAAATGCTAAATTAGACATTTTGTGAATCCCTTTGTTGTGAGTAAATAAATGGTAAATGTCAGTACGGGTACAGAGACAGACAGGGGTAACTGGAGAGAAGCCATTTTGATGCATATTTTCCAAAGACTTTGAATAGGTGAACAGAGACAAGGAAGCTGCAGTCTTTGGGGATCCTGCAGAGGGGTCCCAGGAGGTATGGGGTTAACTCACCAACAAAAGCCCCAGAGGGCATCTGATGGTACTACCAAGAGACTCAGACACAGTGGAAGTGGCAACCCTGAGAAAAGTGTAAGTTGAAGCCAATGTGTGGAAAAACTGCTGACTGGGCTCTTTCCCACCCTGGAGGGTCAGGGATGCTGCCACTCAAGTGCTGAAGCAGAGATAGAACCTCTAGTAAGGTTGAACTAGAAACGTCAAGGCGCACGCTGGTGCATGGTCTCCCACAAAGCGAATGCACAGTTTAGTCTTAGGTTAAAAACAGAAGCCAGTGAAATTGTGTCTTGGACAAGGGACACAGAAAGAAACAACTAACAACTATCTTAGCTCCCAATTTCCAAAAGTCAGAAGAGCTCGATATAGAAGTAGCAATAATAGTAAGAGATAAAGGGTCTTTTTTCCCTTGGAAAAATTAATTAAATTCCCATGTCTCCTCACATAATAGGAAAAATTATGTACATTCTTCTTAGTGTTTGATCACTCTATATTGAAGCCAGATAATAAATGTCCCTCCTCCAAAATACACTCACACACATACACAACTTCTGAACATTTATTTTAAAGACCTTATTCTTTTTTTCTACTTTTCAAGTTAATGTATATTTAGTGTATAAAATAATGGGTTTTGTGTGACATTTTCACACAGACTTATTAGAGACTTTGTTAGATTCTGTCTTATTAACCTCCCTTTGTCTCCTTCCCTCTGCCCCCTCTTTCTTCTCTCTTAGTCTCAAATTTGAATGATAGCTTTGCAACATGTAGAATAGAACTGAAACATGGAATAAACAAGTAGGAAGGAAAAGTCCAGAACAGAACAAAAATGCCATCAACAAAGACCTTTTCAGAATCTTTGTTTTAAATTAGGTATTTTCTTCATTTACATTTCCAGTGCTATCCCACAAGTCCCCCATACCCTCCCCTCCCCAACTCCCCTACTCACCCACTCACACTTCTTGGCCCTGGCATTCCCCTGTACTGAGGCATATAAAGTTTGCAAGACCAATGGGCCTCTCTTTCCACTGATGGCCGACTAGGCCATCTTCTGATACATATGCAGCTAGAGACACGAGCTCTGGGGGGGGGGGTGGGTACTGGTTAGTTCATATTGTTGTTCCACCTATAGGGTTGCAAATACCTTTAGCTTCTTGGGTACTTTCTCTAGCTCCTACATTGGGGGCCCTGTGACCCATTCAATAGCTGATGAGAAAACATGGCATACATGCAACATGATGCAGGATGCAGGTGTAGAAAAAAGTGGACATCACTCTTTTTCAAAAGGGTGGGAGCTGAAATTAAGGTTCTAATAGCACCACTGAAAGACCAAACCAAAGAGAGCTCCCCAGATGGAGACAAGGAAGGGAAGCAGGAAATGTATTTGCAAGACAATTCAAGAGGTCCAACAGATATTTAATATACACTGGAGGGGGATGTAAAGCAGAAAGAGGTCATCCAATACCTGCTACAAAAACATTTTCCATAAATTGAAATCAAAACATATGAGTTCCTTGATTGAAATGGCTCAGGTTGCCCAACAAAATAAATAGATAAAGCCCTCACATCAAGGCTTCTTGTGAAATCTTAAAACCGCAGGACTAAAGATAATCTCTTAAATGTTTCCAGAGAAGGGGGGGGGGAATAGTCACATCAAAAGATACAAAATCAGAAAAACAATTGACTTCTCAATAAGCACATGTGACATTAGAAGACAAGATGCTGAGAGAAATTTATTTTCCACTCGGAATTAAATTCCCAACTGAAACTACAATTCCAGTGTGAAGATTGGAAAAATAAAGCTATTTTTAGTCCTAGAAGGTACATTTGGATTCCTGGGATGCTATTGTCTCTGTAGCAGGAGAAAAGAGGAAGAAAGTTACAAAAAGGAAAATGCAGATCTTGGGAAGCGGGATTATAGAGGGGAGAACACTTTGGTGAGTCCTAGGGAAAGGACAGAGAAAAGAAGAGTCCTACATGGCAGCTTCACAGGCAGCCTTAGACCAGTTGCATCTGATAGAAAGAGGAGTGGCAAAAAATACGTTATTCTGTTACAAAGCCAGGTATCCTGTTCTAGAACCCTACATGGCAAATCAGCAAGCAAACTTCAGACATCGTATACATATCAGACATCGTATACATCGTATCCATCTAAATACCAGCATACATATCAGACATCGTATACATCGTATCCATCTAAATACCAGCTTAAACAAGCCTGAATCAGTTAGCACTTTGGTACCATGTCGCAATACCTGAGAAAGACAGTTCAGTAAGAAGGAGTTCTTATGGCTCACAGTCTGAGAATGCGGGCCCATCATGGCAGTGAAGGCAGGGCAGCAGAAACGTAAGACATCTGGTCCCATTGTGCCCTCACAAGAAGCAGAGAGAGAGACCAGAGCTCCACTCACCTGTGTTTCTCAGTCCAGGTACCCAGAACGAGGCAGGCAACAACCCACATTCAGGGTGAGTATTTTCCTATCAATTACACTTCTTTGGAAACTCTACACTCAGAGATCTGGTTCCATGTAATTATAACTCTTCTCAAGTTGATGATCAAGATTAAGCATGACAGAACTATGTTTTTAAAATGAAGTTCGGTATGAAAGCCTCTTCCCTGGGGATTACCTTTCACGGTACCAGAGGCGCCGTGTAAGCTTCCAAGTAAGGAAAGCAGCCAACAGTCCTATCCAGCTATGACATCTATGGACCACAGCAATGCAGTACTGGCACTCAGACCTTGGCAGTAATCAACAGCTTTCTAATTGAATTTAAGACTCACTCAACAAGGAAGTCATGCCTGGTACTGGACGCCAACTACTCAAAGCTAAAGAAGTTATAGATCTTGGACAAGAACCAATAATCACCACTTCGCTGAACCGTACAATTCCTATATTTGTTCTCATAGCCATAGATAAATGTAGTCTTTACCCTACATCAAGGGGACTTTTCTTTGCAACAGAATGAGACCATTATAGAAAACCTCAGCTAATCAAAATGCAGAGTGGTGGAGGCCAGTACTAACTAGAATATCCACAACCCAGCTACTGCACCTCATACCCAGGGATCATTGTGGAAGAGGGGGCAGAAAGATGGTAAGAGTCAGAGAATCAAGGAGTTTGCTGTCCTGTTATGTCTGCTAGAAATGTCACAAGATAAACCCACAAAGTCTTACCAACATCACTCCCTCAACGTGAACTGAATAAGGATGACCCCAATAGACATACATGAAGAACTACAGGGAACTAAGGAATGCTGAGAAAAACAGAAATAATCTTCCCTAGGAAGGAGCATACCAACTAGTTCTCCAAAATCAAATGTCAGTCCTGAAAACATATACACACAAGTAGCACTCATTATCTGTACTGAGCAGGTTGTATTTATACATTTGGAAATATGTATTTATAAATATTTATAGATATTTATAGATATTTATATTTTATTTTAACTACATATTTATATGCATTTAATATATAAACAATATATAGTAAATGTATGTATTATAAATATATAAATATATAATATATTTCCAAAAGTATATATACATATTTCCAAATGTATAAATGTATATTTATTTGGATATATGTGTATATATACATATATACATTGGATATATATATACCTGCATTTATATGTCCATATATTCCCATATGTATGTGTGTATATATGTGTGTGTATATATATATATATATATATATATATATATATATATATCAGATGTTTATATATGGATGTATAAATGTATATGTGTACATATACATTTCTATATAGAGAGAATATATATAGCTTAAAAGAGGCAATGAGAACAAGGAAGTGTACAAGGGAGGTTTTAGAGGAAGGGGAGAAATAATATAATTATATCATAATCTTAAAATAAGAAAAGAAAAACTATGTACTCAAGGAGTTTCAGAGTCACTTCCCACACCAAGAACATGTACTGTACATCACAACAAAAGTCCAAACACAACTCCCCTCAGAACCCTGGGTGGCCAAGCATCTTGTGGAGCTAGCATTTTCTGGATTATCAATACAGAACAAGGGAGACGTGCCCTAACCCAGGAGCTTTGCATTGTTGTGACAGGTCCTAGCACACAAGGACCTGTCAAATAGCCATGCAGGGCAGGTCCCCATTAAGTGTTAAAATGAGTGCAGCTCAGAGAATAGAAGTTTTGAAGAACAGGGGTTACTATGACACCAGGTTTCATAACTGAAAAGGGTTTAAAGCACCCAGGGCATGACATGATAGAGGCGACCTCTCCAGGGAAGGACAATTAATGTATGGAGGTGACAAGAATGGATGGGCTGAGAGATGACTTGAGGAAGATAGTGCAAAGTAAAACTGAATGAGCAGGCTACGTGCGGGTTGTGGGGAGCTCTTCAGTAGAACTGAGGAGCTCTTCAGCTCCATCTGCACCCCCTCCCATCTCAGCTGTGACTCAGCTCTCTCAGCATCTCTCTGGCCACATCCTTCTCTTCACATCTTAACATTTGCATCACTTGTAATATTGGAGCTTCTTGGGGAAAAAAGAGAAAGGCCTCTATTCTGGGTCTCCACATCTCCTAGCCATTCTTTCATGTAAATTTGGCAGAGCGTTTCTGCTCCCACCCTGCCAGGGAGCTTGTTCTTTCCAAGGACTCTCCCAACTGCTAAGTCAAAATCCTCAGCTCCTATCCAATATTATTCTTCTGTGTGCTTAGTGTTCTTCACTAAGAATCCTCTATTTCTCCCAGTCTCTCCCTTCCCTGGTTCCTGTGTCCCCTCCTTCCCTCCGCTTTTTCTCTTTGCTTTTTGATACTTTACTCACTGATCCTGAACACATTAACTCTGCACCTTCTCCATGAAAGACTGGACATCGGAGCCTACAGCCTACAGCGGAAGAAGGTACCCACAAAAGCTAGAACATTGTACAAAGGACTATAAGTATGTTGCCGGAAGCTTAGGTGATTCAGAGGAAGCCCAAAAGGAGCTGTAATTCTCTCTTAGGAGAGAACACTGTAGAAGGGATAATGGTGGATGCACACTCCTGACGGAGAAACTGAAGGGGCCAAGGCTGGAAAGCCTAGTGGCTTGCTAGAATAGTAGGAAGGGAATGTGTGGTATCTTCTTGTCACCTTGTCTTTACCCCCACCCAACTTTCTGAGGTCTCACAGAGACTCAGAGTCAGTCCTAATCTGACTCTGGCATTGAGAGTCAAGGTTTGCAGACTAAAATCTGGAGTCTGGTGTTAGTGAAGCACTGTCAAAAAAGGAGGGGAAAAGCTGTGGGAGGAGCAGAAGGGGAAGGAGAGAGAAGGAAGGTGGAGATGAACTATCACACATGGTTGATCCCTGTCTCTCTCCTCAACCGAGACCTTGTCACCCAAGTGGCCTCAATACCATCCAGCTGTGCAAATTGGAACATCAATTCTTCTTTCCCCTCCTCAGCAATATTCTAATCCATAACCATTCATTTCCCCAGAAAAAAAAATCGCTTGAGGCTTGCCTTAAATCTCCCTCCCCTCACTTAACACAAGCTATTAGGAGAGCCTTATAACAAACAAATAGCATAGTCCCTTCACTTCCTATCACCACAAAAGGCCTCCTCCAAGTCTGACACCCACCAAGCTCTCCCATGATCCTCCCCAATCTATGGCTTCCCAACCAGTGAGAAGTCATTCAACTTCTTCCCCAAAGATTTTCAAGTAAAATTGGAAATTGCCCGAGGAAGATTATACTATCTTGATATCTGGCAGATTTGAGTTCTCTCTAAAATGCCAACTCACATTAGCCACAGATGCCCATTCCCCTGGCTGAGGAACTAAGAAATGCCAGCACCTTTGACTAGCACACAATACCCTCACAGTGGGGCCCGTGCCTGGCCCTCTATTGCACATGTCACCCCTTGCCAGTGCATCCTGTGTTCCAGCAATAATTTTCTCTGTGTCCTCAGACTCTAGAACAGGGCCCAATTTTTAAAATGAGCTAATGATACTCTGGTTCAGAAATTATCTCCAACTGGAAGGCTCTCCTCATGTTAAAATATGGAACTCATAAAATATTCACCATCTTTCTTACAGTCTGATTCTTATTAATGTAGCAGGGTTTTTTTGGTTTGTTTGTTTATGCCAATACTGAGGACTGAACCTACAGCCTCATGTATATGCTTATCAAGAACTCTACACTCACATTTCATTTTTTAATAATGTTTACATGCTTTATATTTTTAAAAAACAGCAAGTCATACAGAAAAAAATACAAACTCTTACTCAAAGTGCCCTAACCTATATCTGCAATCACCAGCTGTCATGTTCTAGCATGCATTCAAACTTTCTGTCATTGATCCATCTCTGTCTCAGGGCAGCAAGCTCCTATAGGATGTGCCCTTGCCTTGTTCATTCTCCCATCATCTGCGAAAAGGCATTGAGTATCTCACAGAATAGAAGGTTCCTTGCAACCCTCACATACTTCAGTGACAGAAGTCTGTCATTCCCACATAAGCCTCCTCCTTCTGATGGACTCAACTTTGTCACAAAGTCCTGATGTCCTTCTGTGACCCGCCCCCCCCAGACCTAACTTCCCTCATCACCCACCTGCCCTACCTGCTCCCTGAGTTCGACTCTGGGATACAGCCTTGGCAGGGGAGACTCTGTAGGCCTTTCTAATTACAGGGGAATTGACAGGATGGGGTGGAGAGATGTGTATTTTTAGCTGTGGTGAAGAGAAAAGAGATCAAAAGAGAATATGTTCTTACCTCAGCTCCTGCCCCTGAGCTCAGCAGGCTCCTGGGGTCTTGAACTTGAAATTTTTGGGAATGAAAGACTGAAGGCAAGACAAAGCTATGGGAGGAGGAGTGGTTAACACTGCTGTCAGAATATTTGTTTAGGAGAGAGGTTTGCAAAACAGGGAAATGTGTTTACTGCTCAGTGTTGGAGCGCTAACAAGAAATAGATACACAGACAGTGTGATGCTAACTGCCTTTGACACCAGTGATAGCCCTTTGGTTAGAGTGAATTCACCCCACGCCCAAATGGATTATTGCATGTGTCCATTGTCTTGAGAGCCACCCTTTTCAAATATTCTAATACTCGCATTGGCTCATCTGTCCACTTACTGATTTATTTGAAGGCAGATTGGTGTGAGGAAGCACCAGCCAGGAAGGACCCTTTGAGGATGCAGGTCTGAGGGATGGGAAGGATAAGCTTGGTTGTTGAGTCACATATTCATCTATAAATCCTTGGAGCAGGTGCAGAAGTGTCCCCAAGAGTCAACCTGGAGTGACAGTTCATTCATATCTGTCTTTACCATTTATCATTTTTTTCTTCTTTTCGTGTGTGTGTGTGTGTGTGTGTGTGTGTGTGTGTCTGTGTGTGTCTGTGTGTGTCTGTGTGTGTCTGTGTGTGTGCCTGTGTGTGCGTGTAGAAGAATAGACCTGGTAGAATATTGTACAAAAAGATTTGCTAAAACTTTAGACACAGTGGTGACTAAATTGCCCAACAATAGCTACCTGCATTCTAGAGGTGCTGAGAACTTGGTTAACTGTTTAGTTCGTGAAGATGGATACTTCATCAGTCCTAATCTGACTCTGGCATTGAGAGTCAAGGTTTGCAGACTAAAATCTGGAGTCTGGTGTTAGTGAAGCACTGTCAAAAAAGGAGGGGAAAAGCTGTGGGAGGAGCAGAAGGGGAAGGAGAGAGAAGGAAGGTGGAGATGAACATACAAATAAGAAGTGAAGGCAGGCAGGCAAGAAACACATCATAACACTTTGAAAACAACACTTTACACTTGGCCATCAACTCTGGAGGAGGGTCTTGCCCTCAGCCAATCCTTCCTGGAAATGTCCTCACAGAGCCACCCAGGGCTATGCCTCATAGCTGAATCTATATCCCCTCAAGCTGACAATCAAAGTTAACCATCTCAGTACCAACAATCCATGCCAAATTTAACAGGCTGTTTGCTGCCTGGGATAAACTGAGTTGGATGGATACTGAGATCAGGTCCAGGTCCTGTGTGGAAAAGGGCTGGAGTTAATGTGTGATGTCTTCTATAGGCATGCAACTGGTGAGAGATAGCTTGAGGATGCGTACAGTGGAATCACATCACAAGTGCCTTTTATTCATTCAAATGCAATCATTCTGGTTCGACAAAAATTAAGAGAGACAGATCAATTTAAAATTGAATCTACCCACCCTTATACCTGGCAGTAACATCCTCCTGAGTGAGAGGTCGCTCGCAGGCTCTCTATTCTTATACATTTTCTGCTGCAAGTGCCTACTATAATAAATGCAATTCTGGTGATTTAAGGAAATAGGAAGCACTCATATCAAGCACATACCAAATATGATCTCCCTAAAAGCAGTAGCTTGCAACTCTTGTTAAGTGCTTGAGACCTCCAATGTGGTGTGGTTCTAGGGAAGTTTATAGGCTCATTTTGCTTATATGCATTCTACAAGGACTCTACACTTTAAAGCCCGTCATTAATGTCACATATGGACCTATGATTCTTGCCATCCAGGTGAGATGAACCAAACTGAAGGGACTAGAAATTATCTGGGGATCTAGCTATAGAAGAGCTATATGATCTCTCTCTCTCTCTCTCTCTCTCTCTCTCTCTCTCTCTCTCTCTCTCTCTCTCTCTCTCTCTCTCTCTCTCTCTGTCTGTCTCATAAGTTAACCAAGTGTTAAACTTCTCTGCCAGCATCACTGAAGAGAAAGGGTGATATCGGGAGGAATTCCTCAGGGCCAAGTGATGGGAGAAACACTTCTGCTATGTTGTGCTCCTGAGTTCTTGAATGTGTATTTCCATACCCAGCCAACTTGGGCTAGTCAGTAACTTTTCTCTATCTATGCCTTTGTCTCTAATGGGGTTTGTAGATATCATAGGTTGCTTTAAAAAAAAAACAAACTCAATCCTAAATGGAAAAATAAAAAAGAATTGGAAGGTTTTTATTTGTTTGGTTTCATTTTGCTTTGTTTTGTTTTTGAGACAGGATCTTCTTACATAGCCCTAGATATTCTACACCTGTCTATGTATACTAGGACAACCTCAAACTTTCAGAGATCCACCTGTCTCTGCCTCTTGGGTGTTGGAATTAAAGGAGTGAGCCACCACACCCAATGATACTTGAAGCTTTATTACATACTCTAAAGATGTATTTTCTGCTTTATTAGTAAATTGAATTCCCAAAATAATGAAGCATGTCTTCCCTGAACAACTACCCAATTGATATGCAGTGAGCTTCAACCTGTGCCTGGTAGGAACAAGATAGATTAAGCCTGGTTCTATTGGGCTTTGACTATGCTCATCCTCTTCTTTGAGAATCTGTCTTGCCCCAGTGTCAACCATCTCCTCATGCATGTATGTCAATGAGCAGGCAACTGGTCTTAAGGGACCCATGAAACACCTTAAGAGTTTTTCCTGTGCTCTCTTCTCCTTTCTACTACTCTCCCCGCCTTCCTCTTCTTTCTTCTCCTCTGCTTCCTTCATTACTCCCATCTCTCCCTCTGCCCTCCCCTCTCTTCTTCTCTCTTCTCCAGGATAAAGATCAAATTTCTATTTTCCATATCTCAAAGTCTGTTGTCCTTTGTTGCTTGATGTCCATTCTCAACCACTGCAGTTTGTGAGGCCAGAAAGACAGCTCAGGGGACAAGGGCATCTGCTACTAAGCCTGTTGACATGTGCCCAGTAGACCCACATGGCAGAAGGAGAGATTCAACTTCTCTAAGTTGTCCTCTGACCTCTGCATGCATGTCATGGTAAGCATGTACTCTCACACACACAAGGATAATCCAATGAAACAAAACACTTCAAAACTGTGGTTTTCATTTTATGTTTAGGTTTTCGGTATGTATCTAGACATCCATAGGTTCATATATATGTATGTGTAGATGTTTGTGTGACTATAGATATCTTTCTTTTCCTTTTTAACTTTGTTTCAGGTAAAAAGGTAAATGATGACCAAAACAGAAGTCCTGTTATATTTTTTTCTGCAAGAGACATAAACACTTTAGGCATTATTCTAAAGGACTTTGGAGCAGATATCTAAGCCTAAGCCTCTGACAAAGATAAGAGCAGAAGAAAGAGATGCTAGGTGAAAAAATATGTTTTTATGAGTAAACAAATTAAGATGACTTAGCATGTTAAATATTATAACTAAGGATATCTATAAAGACCATCAATAAGTCAGTATCATAAAATGAGAGCTTGTAAAACGGGGAAAATATTAGAACGACACAGAACCCAAAAAGTAATTTAGAAAGATAGCATCAGTATGGTCACCACAGGCCACATGGGGCCATTGAGCACTTGTGCTGTAACTGACCCGAACTGTGGAATGCTAGAAACACAAAGTACACAATGTGAAAGGATCTGTGGAAAGTTCACTGACTGCCTGTTGGTAGGATAATGTCTGAGGTTGATGGGATAGATAAAATAGATTAAGGGAAAATATTCCTTAAAACAATTATTTTAAAACCCTCTTTTCGGGTTCCTAGCCATTTTTCTCATCACTGTGATGAAATACTGATGGAAAGTTATTTACAGAGTTGGGAGATGGGCTCAGTTTCATGTCAGCAAACACGTGGTGGATAAAGGAGCTTGTTCATAGTGGCACAGACAGAAAATGGAGTGGTCAGGTGGAACCAAAGGCAAACGGAACCTTCAGGACCCGCCCCTGTGTACACCACCAATGCACATGTTCAAAGAAACATGATAACTTTCCCCACAGCATCACTAGCTAGGAACCAAGTATTCAACCACACAAGCTTGTGGGGGACATTCCACATTCAAACCCTCACACTGATAGAACATTTTAATCGGTGCAAGGCTCACATCATAATTCTGCAGGCAAATCCTGAATATATAAGAAATATTTTAAAATTTTCAGGCAGCAGTCCCAATGGAAAGATGACAAGCAGTATACACAATCTGCAGAGAGAAAACAACACAAAGAAAGCTCACAATAATTAAGCACAAAATGAACATAAACTGAAAAAGCAAGGAAAAATATTTTACAGCTGGGCAAAATCAGAAAATTGGATAATGCCAAGAGTTGCTGGGGATTTAAGGAAGCAGGCACCCTCAGCACTGCGGATGAATGCAGCCATTCCAGGGAACAAATCTGCCAATACCTGGGTGAATTATATGCACACATATGCTATGGTCCAGAGATTCCACTCCTACACTTCTTTTTCTGATGAATAGCAGCTGTACAACTCCAAAGAGGCACAGGTCTAAGGATGTACATTTCAATTTTATTTATAGTGTGATGTCAGGTGTTAGAGGCAACCTGAGTGTACAATACTGTACAGGAAATGGGAACACATGCAATGTAGGTGGTGGTTACTCCCCAAGAGAATGCTGTGGTTGAAAGTTATGGACTATATTAACACATGTTGATGCAGATGAGTGCCACCAGAGTGGATAGTGAATGATATGCATGTGGCTGTGTTTCTGTGTTGGGGTGAGAGTGTCTATGTGTGGGGATGGGTTCAAAATAATACATATACACTAAACACATCCTAATATAAGTAAGATATCAAGTCCTGTAGAATATGGTAGGCAGTCAGTGGGAATAGAGTTAATGGATCATGGAGAATAAATACGTGTTCATGGACTCCCATTCTTTGTCTGACCCAATGATACTTTTGAAACAAGAAACATGATAAACTTGTATCTTTGATGGAAAAAGAAACTAAAGCAGTGACTTTGGTCTACACAGAAATGATAGACAAGAAAGACCACATCGTGAGTACCCAATGAATGCAATGTTTTTCTCATTCAAGGCAAGAAAAAAAAACACAATAAACTGCTATAAGTCTGAGAAATATAAAAATAAACACAGCCATTTGTCTAATGAGACAATTTTTCTGCTGGCACCAAATTCTCAGAACACCCTCTGCCTTAGACTTGAAATAGCTAGTTTAATATTATGTTCTTGGAAGATTGTTCATAAGAGATCATGAAGGAAAACTTGGTGGAGGTGAGGCTAAGAAGGATGTGTAGAGAGAAAAAATATAGGACAGTAAGATTCAGGAGCCTCCAGTTTCTATTTCAACCACATTGATCTGCTTTAGGCATTAAGTTTCCATATAATCTTTTATTTGAAGAAATGATTCTGTGATTAAAAAGGAAAAGACATGGGCAGCATCCTTGTGGGCCAATCTTCTCAAGGATAAAAGAACCTCTGGTGGAATCACCATGCCTGACCTAAAGCTGTACTACAGAGCAATTGTGATAAAAACTGCATGGTACTGGTATAACGACAGACAAGTAGACCAATGGAACAGAATTGAAGACCCTGAGATCAACCCACATACCTATGGTCACTTGATCTTTGACAAGGGAGCAAAAACCATCCAGTGGAAAAAAGACAGCATTTTCAACAAATGGTGCTGGCACAACTGGCGGTTATCATGTAGAAGAATGTGAATTGATCCATTCCTATCTCCTTGTACCAAGGTCAAATCTAAGTGGATTAAGGAACTTCACATAAAACCAGAGACACTGAAACTTATAGAGATGAAAGTAGGGAAAAGCCTCGAAGATATGGGTACAGGGGGAAAATTCCTGAATAGAACAGCAAAGGCTTGTGCTGTAAGATCAAGAATCGATAAATGGGACCTCATAAAGTTGCAAAGCTTCTGCAAGGCAAAAGACACCGTCAATAAGACAAAAAGACCACCAACAGATTGGGAAAGGATCTTTACCTATCCTAAATCAGATAGGGGACTAATATCCAATATATATAAGGAACTCAAGAAGGTGGACTCCAGAAAATCAAATAACCCAATTAAAAAATGGGGCTCAGAACTGAACAAAGAATTCGCACCTGAGGAATACCGAATGGCAGAGAAGCACCTGAAAAAATGTTCAACATCCTTAATCATCAGGGAAATGCAAATCAAAACAACCCTGAGATTCCACCTCACACCAGTCAGAATGGCTAAGATCAAAAATTCAGGTGACAGCAGATGCTGGCGAGGATGTGGAGAAAGAGGAACACTCCTCCATTGTTGGTGGGATTGCAAGCTGGTACAACCACTCTGGAAATCAGTCTGGTGGTTCCTCAGAAAATTGGACATAATACTACTGGAGGATCCAGCAATACCTCTCCTGGGCATATATCCAGAAGATGTTCCAACCGGTAAGAAGGACACATGCTCCACTATGCTCATAGCAGCCTTATTTATAATAGCCAGAAGCTGGAAAGAACCCAGATGCCCCTCAACAGAGGAATGGATACAGAAAATGTGGTACATTTACACAATGGAGTACTACTCAGCTATTAAAAGGAATGAATTTATGAAATTCCTAGGCAAATGGATGGATCTGGAGGGCATCATCCTGAGTGAGGTAACATAGTCACAAAGGAACTCACACAATATGTACTCACTGATAAGTGGATATTAGCCCAAAAACTTAGGATACCCAAGATATAAGATACAATTTGTTAAACGCATGAAACTCAAGAAGAACGGAGACCAAAGTGTGGACACTGTGCCCCTTCTTGGAATTGGGAACAAAACACCCATGGAAAGAGTTACAGAGATAAAGTTTGGAGCCGTGACAAAAGGATGGACCATCTAAAGACTGCCATATCCAGGGATCCATCCCATAATCAGCTTCCAAACGCTGACACCATTGCATACACTAGCAAGATTTTGCTGAAAGGACCCAGATATAGCTGTCTCTTGTGAGACAATGCCGGGACCTAGCAAACACAGAAGTGGATGCTCACAGTCAGCTATTGGATGGATCACAGGGCCCCCAATGGAGGAGCTAGAGAAAGTACCCAAGGAGCTAAAGGGAACTGCAACCCCATAGGTGGAACATTATTATGAACTAACCAGTACCCCAGAGCTCTTGACTCTAGCTGCATATGTATCAAAAGATGGCCTAGTCGGCCATCACTGGAAAGAGAGGCCCATTGGACTTGCAAACTTTATATGCCCCAGTACAGGGGAATGCCAGGGCCAAGGGGTGGGGGTGGGTGGGTGGAGGACTGGGGGTAGGGGAGTGTATTGGGGACTTTTTGGATAGCATTGGAAATGTAATTGAGGAAAATACCTAAAAAAAAAAGAAGAAGAAGAAAAAAAAGTTATGGAAAAATGTAACGAAGAGTGTCTTCAATGGTGGTTTCACAAAACCTGCAGACTATCCTTCATGCCACCATCTTTTAGCAACAAAAATGAAAACTGCAGGCAAATATTAGATGGATATTTTCTGAAAAGACATTTTGGGATGATGAGGTAATGCAGTATGGCCTGTCTCTTCCTACTAATAGAATGCACCAGAAAAAGCAAGCTTAGAAGAGAGGCTAGAGCAGCCTTATTTATAATAGCCAGAAGCTGGAAAGAATCCAGATGTTCCTCAACAGAGGAATGGATAGAGAAAATGTGGTACATTTACACAATGGAGTACTACTCAGCTATTAAAAGGAATGAATTTATGAAATTCCTAGGCAAATGGATGGATCTGGAGGGCATCATCCTGAGTGAGGCAACACAATCAAAAAAGAAGTTACTTGATATACACTCAATGATAAGTGGATATTAGCCCAGAAACCTAGAATACCCAAGATACAATTTCCAAAACACAAGAATATCAAGAAAGAAGATCAACACGTGGATACTTCATTCCTCCCTAGAATAGGGAACAAAATATCCATGGAAGGAGTTGCAGAGACAAAGTTTGGAGCGAAGACAAAAGAATGGACCATCCAGAGACTGCCCCACCAGGGGGTCCATCCCATAATCAGCCACTAAACGCAGACACTATTGCATATGCCAGCAAGATTTTGCTGAAAGCACCCTGATATAGCTGTCTCCTGTGAGGCTTTGCCAGTGCCTGGCAAATACAGAAGTGAATGCTCACAGTCATCTATAGGATGGAACACAGGGCCCCAGTGGAGGAGCTAGAGAAAATACCCAAGGAGCTGAAGGGGTCTGCAACCCTATAGGTGGAACAACACTATAAACTAATCAGTACCCCCCAGAGCTTGTGCCTCTAGCTGCATATGTGGCAGAAGATGGCCTAGTCGGCCATCATTGGAAAGAGAGGCCCCTTGATCTAGCAAACTTTATATGTCCCAGTACAGGGGAATGCCAGGGCCAAGAAGTGGGAGTGGGTGGGTAGGGGAGCAGGGAGTGGGGAGGGTATAGGGGACTTTTGGGATAGCATTTGAAATGTAAATGAAGAAAATATCTAATAAAAAAATAAAAAAGAAGAAGAGGAAGAAGAAGAAGGAGAAGAAGGAGAAGGAGGAAAAGAAGGAGAAGGAGAAAAGGAAAGAAGAAGAAGAAGAAGAAGAAGAAGAAGAAGAAGAAGAAGAAGAAGAAAGAAAGAAAGAAAGAAAGAAAGAAAGAAAGAAAGAAAGAAAGAAAGAAAGAAAGAAAGAAAGAAAGAAAGGAAAGAAAGGAAAGAAAGGAAAGAAAGGAAAGAAAGGAAAGAAAGGAAAGAAAGGAAAGAAAGGAAAGAAAGGAAAGAAAGGAAAGAAAGGAAAGAAAGGAAAGAAAGGAAAGAAAGAAAGGAAAGGAAAGAAAGGAAAGAAAGGAAAGAAAGGAAAGAAAGGAAGAAGAAAGAAAGAAAGAAAGAAAGAAAGAAAGAAAGAAAGAAAGAAAGAAAGAAAGAAAGAGAAGAGAAGAGAGGCTAGGAGGAGTGATGGCTACTGCTCTTTGAACTAACTCTCCTAGCTCCTTCTCAAGTCTCCTTCAGGAGATTTAAGCAACAGCCAAGTCAGCCAAGCTGAACAAGTTACAGATATGTTCAGCTGGTGACTGAAAGAGCGGGGGATGACAACTTCAAGGAAAATTGAAATGTTATTGAACACAAAGAGCCTGCTTTGCATTCTTACCTAAGTGGAGAATAAGCACATATATGCATGTATCCACAAACACACATGCATAGAAGTGAACTGCAGAAGTGCATACAGGTAAAGTCAGTGTTGTGATTTTAATATCTATTGTTTCTTACAGGCTCCTATAGTGGGAGGCATGTTGGAAAATGATAGGAAGTGACTGAATCCTGAGAACTCCAACCTAAGCAATGGATGGCTCCCTTGGAGTACCTATCATGGTAACATGACAGAGAGGTCATAAAAATTGAAAGTAGGACTTAGTTGGAGGAAGTAGGTCACATGCCTTAGAAGAGTGTATATTGTCCCTACATAATCATTAACACTACATAATATTTGTATGTGCACATATGTGCATGGGGGGGGGCCTACATATGAGCATATGTGCACACTCAAGGACAATCCCAAGTATCACTTTACATGGGTCCTTCACAGTGTTTTTGTTGAAGCAGGGTCTTTCATTGGGCTGGGGTTTATCAACTACAATAGGCTAGCTGACCAGAAAGCCCAGACATCTACCTGTCTCTCACTCCCAAGCTCTAGGATTACAAATGTGGACCACTGTGCCCAGATGTTTTTTATGGATTCTGGAACTCAGGTTCTCATACTTACAGAGCAGGTCCTTTATGGGCTGACCAAACCCCCCAGCCTTAGAAAGTAGGTTTTATGAAAGAGATTGAAGGGATGGGAAATGACCAAGAGGAGGTGAAGATTCTATGGCATAATGGAGGAGGTGCTAAAGATTTTGGATAGGATCTATTCCAGGTGCTTTTGTATTACAGACTTGATCCTCAATCCATGGTGCCATCAGAAGCATAGCCTTTAGAACGTGGGCATTGGGTTGCTTTAGGTGTGCCCCTGATGGAGATCATGGGACCTTTGTCATGTCCTTTCTTATTTAATTGCCCAATATTAAGTGACTAGCTCTTCTCAACCATGTGCTCCCTGACAGGGTATGCTAGCTTCCTTCCAAGTGTCCAAATGGCACAGCCTCTCAACCATAGACTGACATCTGCATCCCTGTTAGCAGAAGCAAACCTTTCCTCTTCATAAGATGATTGTCTGCTGTCCATATGCTACAGTAACAGAAAGCTGACTAACACACCAAGTGTATTGGATGGCTAAAGCATCTGTGACAAAGCCCCAGTGAGCCTACAGGGATAATCAATAATACCTCTCCTTTCTGGTTTTATTTGTTTTGCTTTATTTTGTTTTGTTTTTTAATTTTAGGAATTTAAGTGTTTTGCTTTCTCTTTAATGCTGACCTATTGACTGTTGGTAGACCCTAGGAGAAGAAGACATGTTGTCCCTGGTTGTATACCCACTGCTCAGCCTATCAGGTTCCAATAGTTAGCTTCAAACCCATAGCCACCCATATGATCCTGATTAAACTCAGAGAGACACCAAACAAATGAATAACATGAATGTGCAGGTGAGGTTTAGGGGAGGAGCATAGAGGGAGGTGGGAAAAGGGTGGGGGAGTCAATATTGTTTATGTGTGTGAAATTGTGAAGGAACAAATTTACTGAATTAAAAAAGTAATAAGCTCAGGAGTTCACTCCTGTAGAGAAAGGAATTTTCCACTCTTCAGAGGAAGAAAACTTAATCTAGACCACCTAGATTATATTATGCATAATATACATAAAATAAACACATATTACTAGAAATACAAAAAGTGGGGAAATATGTTAATTAAGGAGTAAAACAGCTCATAGATATAGAGCCATAGACAACACAGATATTGGAAATAACAAAAAAATATCCTTTAAATAACTGGAGTTACATGATGTATAAGACCTTTGGTACAAAATTTAAGGAGTGGCAAAAAAAAAAACCCAACAAGCAAAATACTTCAATAATGAAGCATTTCAACAGGTCTAAACCTAGGATGAATAAATTCTCATAATTATAATTAAAGATAAGAATAATAACAATAACATATCATTCTTAAACTTGAACATAATGGGAAAATCGAGACTATTCATCATTTTTACTTTATTTTTTGTGTATGAGTGTTTTGCTTCTATGAATGTGTCTGGACAATGTGTATGTAGTGCAAAAGTAGACCAAAAGAAAATGTCAGATCCCTTGGAACTGGAGTCACAAACAGTTGTAAGGCACACTGTGGGCACCAGGAATCGAACCCAGGTCCTCTGCTTCAAGTGCTCTTGGCTGATGAGCTGTCTCCTCAGCCCTTTAGCTTGGTTTCAAATTTTTTTCTTTGAACAAAAAAACAAAATACCAAACAAAGCTTCATCCGAATATGAATACCAAAACCACAGGTCCCAGGTGCTCAGCAAACCTATGGGGACAAAATGCAAAGAAAAAAATGTCATTGAAATAGAAAGCTGATGAGAACCTATCTTAGAAGTCAGGGGGAAAAGGCCACATGACACGTGACACAGGGCAGAACAATAAGTCATTGCTGATTCTTATCAGGAGCAACAGAGATCAGAAAGCAGCAGAGAGAGATGCCTTTAACTTTCCTAAGAGGAAAACCCTCTTTAACCTAGACTCCAAAGCCAGCCAAAAAAAAAAAAATTAAAAACCATAAAAATAAAGTAAAATATCTGTAAGTCACACTACAACAAATGTTATGGGAAGGTTCTCAGGCTCAGGGAATGATTCCGGAAGGACATTTGGACTTAAGAGTTGACAGAAGCTGAAAAACAGTAGATTTGGGGTGATATCTAATTTTTTAACTCTGAATTTTTAAAAGAAAAAGGAAACCAATGCTGGTGCCTATGGGCATGTGAAGTGAATTAAGTCTGCGATGACATAGAACAGAAGAGGCTGGAATGAACAGCTCAACTCTCTTCATAAGAGTAAGTAACGAGGTGTGACATCAGTTTGGGTAGACTGTGATCAAGTTAAATGTGACTATTATAAACCCTTGACAAATGACCTTTTAAAATAAAAGGTATGGTGATAAATCAAGTAGAAAAAAAAGAACAAAATATTCTAAATGATGTTATGAGCACAAAAAGATGCTGGAGATGAAGATAAAGAGAAAAATAACAGATTTTAAAAAAATAGCCAAAAATGTTTTTCAGTAGTCACTACCCCGAAATAGACCAGAGTGGTGCTACCATTTGTCCTCTGAGAGACCTAGAGAAAGTGTCTGGACCTCTGCAAGCATCAGTCTGCTTGTCTAAAATAATAGCACCTGCCTCCTTGAACTGTTAGATTGATTTTTAAAACTTGTAAAAATTCATAGCCTTAATAAATTATCAATAAACAGCAGAGAAAAAACAGAAAAAGTCAGTGTTACTAACGTGTTCTCTCTCTCTCTCTCTCTCTCTCTCTCTCTCTCTCTCTCTCTCTCTCTCTCTCTCTCTCTCTCTTTGTGTGTGTGTGTGTGTGTCTGTGTCTGTGTGTGTCTGTGTGTGTCTGTGTGTGTCTGTGTGTGTGTGTGTAAAACCTGGAGCTCACTGATTGACTAGGCTGGCTGCTCAGCAAGCCTGGAGGATTCTCCACTCTCTGCTTCCCACTACTAAAATTACAGGCATCTGACCCAATGCCTAGGTTTTACAGAGTTGCCAGAGGTCTGCACACTGGTCCTCACACATGCACAACAAGCACCTAACCACTGAGCCATCTCCTTAGCCAGGTTAATCAGTTTTCTGTTACTGTACCACAATACCTGAAATGATAAACTTAAAAAGAGGAAAGGTTGTTTGAGCATACCGTTTCAGAGACTTCAGCCCATGGTTGCTTGAGCTCATTGCATTTGGGTCTATGATAAAGCAGCACAATGACAGAAACATGTGTCTATAGAAGCAGCTCATCACATGGTGTCCAGGAAGCAGAGAAGAAGAGAAGCCAGGATCCTAAATGACCAAGACCTCCCTATAAGCCCTACATCTTAAGGATTCCCTTTTTTGCAGATAGAACCAAGATGGGGGCTGAGCCTTTAAGAAATTTACCCTAGGGGATGTTTAGGAGTCAAGATATAGCAGAAAGGCAAAATCATAAGTAGAAGGAGGGATGAAAATTCTTTCCTTAGGACTCTGTGCATTTGTTGCCATATGCAGCCATCACTAACTGCACCATGAAAAAGTAACTGCACATCGCCAGGATTCCAAAGTGTTTTGTATACAATTCTGTGTTATCACTTGCAAATTGAGTTATGCTCTTTCCTTTTTTAAAATATTCTTAATTAAGCACTTTAGTTTGAGGCTATTCTGACACATCTTGTAAGAATACAGAGAAATCCCACATATCCTTTACAAAACTCAGGTTTCCATGAGTGATAGCATCTCACAGAGCTAGAGTACACTGCCCCAGATGGAATGTTTTCAGTGTTTCAATCAAGGTACAGAACAATTCTGACAGCCACAGGATCTCTCATGCTACCCTGATAGAAACTCCATCACTTCCTATCTCCTTTAGCTACATCTCATCGCCTGGCAACCAGTAAGCAACTCCATCCTGAAATACCATTTTAATTCTTTTAAAGATTTGTTTATTTTATGTATATGAGTACACTGTAGCTGTCTTCAGACACACCAGAAGAGGATATCAGATCCCATCATTACAGATGGTTGTGAGCCACCATGTGCTTGCCGGGAATTGAATTCAGGACCTCTGGAAGAGCAAGCAGCCAGTGCTCTTAACCGCTGCTGTACAAATTAACCATATAGGGAGCCCAACCTTCTTCTCCATGAAATTCTTTACTGATTGATACAAGTGGTTGCATATATCAGTAGAGTTTTCTTTTCATGGCTAAGCACTATTCTACACAACAGATGTGTCACAATTTAATCAATTATTGATTGAAGATATTTAGATTGCTTCTAGATATTGACCATTATGAACAAGTTTTCATGAACAGGATTTTTGGGTGGCTGTAGGTTTCATCTCTAGAATAAATGTTGAAAAAGTACAACTCTGGATTGTACCTTTTGTACTGGATTGTTGCATGTTTGTTTTAAGAAACTTCCAATTTTTTTTTCCAAAATGGCTGTATCTTTTTACCTTCCCACTGACTCCAGTTTTACAAAATGTCTTAGTTACTCTAATCGCTTTGCATTCTCACGTAAATTTTAGAAGAAATTTCCTCTACAAAATCCTTATAGCTTAAAAAGAATTTCACTGAACCTATATATGGCTTTAAAAGGAAATGACACCTTTACTACATCCCAATCCATGAACATGGTACACCTCCACTTATTTTGACTTTCTGGTTTGACTCTTATCAATATTCTCTTGTTTCAGCATTCAGGCCCTCTGTCTATCTTATTTGATTCATGCCTCAGTGTTTCTTTCCTCTTCCTCCCTTCTCTTTCTCCTCCTCCTCTTCTTCATCTTTTCCCCACTTCCCCCTTTTCTATTTCTGATTTGTCATTTATGGTATTTTGTTTTGTATTATTTCAATGTCATTTTTGTTCATTTTTACCCCATAAACTTGCTAGAATTATATATCACTTCTAAGAATTTTGTGATGTTCTTGGGAATTTATATGTAGACAATCATATAATTAGGAAATTTGAGAAATCATTTTATTTCCTCTTTCCTGATCTAGTTCCTCTTCTTCCCTTATCATCATAGCTATACATTCCAGTGCCATGCCAAATAAGTTTGGTGAGAGTGAACATTCTTGCCTTGCTGTCACTGTCAGAGGAAGAGTGCTCTGAGGTTTGTCATGACTGAGCATAGCATCTTTATCTAGTTGGGGGAAAAAATCTTCTAGTCCTGTTTTGCTGAGTTATTTTAAGTCAATAATGCAAACATAATTTTCTGCAATGATAGGTAAAAGCCACGATACTGTCTTTTCTTTAATTGCTTGATTATTGCATTCTGATCGATTTTTAAATGTTGAACCAACTTTTTGATCAGGAGTAAAGATATCTTCCTAATATTTTTTTAAGATACTGATATATTCCATGTGCAACTAGTTAAAAGAGATGGTATTTATATTCACAAGGGGCACTGTTCTATAATTTCATTTTTATTGGTTTTGACTAGTCTAATGGTTAATAGCAGGACATGGAACCTGTTCCTTTATTTTCTATATTCTGAAGACAATGTGTGGAATTGATGTTAATGCTAGTTTAACTTTCCAACAAATACATCTGGGCCTAAAATTTTCTTTGTAGAGAGATTTTTATAACTAAGAATCCAAACTAAGGAAATTCAAATCCAAATGTTTAAAAAAAAAAACTTAGCTGTAAGGCTATTCGCATTATCTATTTACTACTGAATGAACTGTTGTGGTATACTGTCATCTGTCTCCCCTGGCTTGCTGGACTCATGAATATGCAGTTCCTAGACTGACTCTGTCACTGACCTCATAGGACCTGTAGGTTTGTAATCCTGTCTTCCAATTCAACCTTAACCTTGGCAAGTTCTACCTTCTCTTTTCTTCCTCAGTCTTCTACGGAGATATGCCAATGTCACTGCTATTTAAAAAATGAATATTTATTTTATTGATTTTTAATTTTTTTCTGTTTTTAAGTATTTTATTTTATTTCCTCTTATATTTTTAGGATCCTCTTTTTCTACTTTTTTTGGTCCCATTTCCCCCTCTTTCTAGAGTTTTGAGATGGAAATCTATATTATATGAGACCTTTCCTCTCTTTTTAATGTATAAATTTAGCACTATAAAATTCCCCTCTCAGAGTTGCTTGTCACCATGTCCTACAGATTTTGATATGTGGTATTTTCACTCCGTTCAATGTAGGAATTACATTATGCCTGCATGGCTTGCCCAGCCTCTTGTGTTGACATTTCACTAGCTTGAAGTATAGAAATCTGACTTCCTTTTACAGTTCCTTGTCCTTTCTTGTTTATAATTGTCTTGAATACATGCAGCATACATATTAAACCCACATCATGCTGTTATAATTTCTGCTTCTCTCACCAAACATAATATAGAAAATCAAGAGTAAGAAGTAAATGTGGTATATTCATCATGCCCTTTCCTAGTGTTCCAGGGTTGCTGATTTTATTATACCTCCTCCCTGTTTAGAGACTTCCTTTCAGCCAATCTCTTAGAGCAGGTGTGCAGGCTATGAATTGCTTCGGTTTACCTTCATCTGAGAATGCCTTTATTCATGCTTATGTCCTGTAGGGTATTTTCATTGGAACCTGAAAAATGATGTGTGTGTGCATGTGCGTGTGTGTGTGCTACATGTGTGTATGTGTACATTTGTGTGTGTGTGTGTGTGTGTGTGTGTACGTGCATGTGTGTGTGTGTGTGTGTGTGTGTGTGTGTGCGCGCGCATGTGTGTCTGTGTGTTTATGGTGCCACTGCCACTTCCTGGCAACCACTGAGGTTATCACTCAAATTCCTCTCCTGCCCACTCATGCAAGAGTCATTTCTCATTTGCTGCCTCCAGAGTTTCTTTTTCTCCATCATTTGAGTTTTTTTTCTCCATCATTTTGAGATTTTACCTATGTGGTATGAATCTTTGTGCAATTTCTTTGAATGTATACTATTGGAGATTCACTTCATTCTTTGAATTGATAGAATTAAAATTTTACCAAATTTGGTAGTTTGCAGCCATGACTTCTTCAAACGCTCTTCAGGTCCATGATCTTCTTTTTATTATTTTGGGCCTGTAATGACACAAAGATTAGCTCTCTTGTTAAATCCCCCAGGACACTGAGATTGCTCGAATTCTCCAGGCTGTTTCCTTCCTGATGTTCAGACAGGAGCTCCTTTGGTCCTTCCTCCCTCAGACAGTATGGCCAGAAGAATGGACAGATGGAAAGGGTCCTTTCATACACCCTGAAATGGCGCCTACTGACACTATGCTGGCTTTCTGATCACTGGGCAGTGATGGGAGTCCTTAACAACGGGACAAGGAGAGGCCAAGCATCTTCTCAGGTCATAGTAGAAGTCTAAGCTCCTCCCCCCCATCTTGGTCTCTGTTGGTGAAGAAAAGCCATTATCTAAGAATTTCCTGTGTTTCTATTGGAGCTATTGAGTTCTTGTTTCTCTGCCCTGTTCATAATTTGAGTCCACTTTTTAAAAGCAGAGAATTTACAATCACGTCTCCTCTTGGGTCATGGGCCACCTAGACTCTGTGCTTTCCTTTCTCCCCATCTTTGTGTTCATTTTTATATAAATATCCAGAGGATTTCATCCTGTTTTGTACACACACACAAAAATAAGAAACCCAGTCGGCTCTCTCTTCCCAGATATGGCATTATCAAGTGATATTTCATTCTTATATAATTTTCTAATTCACTGGAATGTTTTGAGGCCATGAAGCAAGCCTTGTTCACTTTTATTTCCCCAGCACTTAGCAATGATCATGTGTCCAGCATATGCCTGTCACTTGAATGAACCATATGCCTAAGTGCCCGTGATTCGTCCTTTGCGGTGACCATTTCTCTCCACTTTCTGGTACAGCCTCTCCAACACCGAGCCTGCACCTGTCATTAGCTTGCCTAGTTGCACACAGCTGGGGCTCAGTAAATGCTTCACTCTGGACAAGGGCTTGTACTCTCGCTTGAGTGTCTGTCCTCAAACCAGAAGCAGAGCAAAGACAAGTAGAGAACAGGGTTTGCAGTTCTGAAGTTTAAGAAGGGCACATCCTTGGCATTTGCTACTGAGTAGCAGAGTCACCAGTGCAGAAAGACTGCAGAGGGACTGTGCCTGGCTGTTCCCTTCTTATCTCCACATATGCTACTGCCTCCAAAGCTACTAGGCTACAATTGGAGAAAACAAAACAGGGGGGCTTTGGGGACTTCCTAAATTGAAACAAAATTGCATCTCATTAAAATGTGTACACACACACACACACACACACACACACACACACACACAGAGCATATTTGGTTGTGGGTTACAGGAATTCCCAGATCACTTGGTAATTTATTCTGCTTCTATTCCCACACTATTGAGAGGCACAGAAGTACAAAGTAGCAAACATAACTAATGAACAGGTTTAGTGCCTTTATCCATCATAAACATTGTGCTAAGTCCCCTAGGAGAGGCCTGTAATAAATCCTCCATTCATGGTCCGGGTACCCTGTCCCTGTCTGGAGGACTTGGGAGCCAGCTTCCCTTCCTCTTTTCCACCCTGCTTGGCATTTTTAAGGGGGAACATGCTGGATCTGTCTACCTAGTGGCTTCATGTCCTTCAGGGTAACCTAGCTTTGGACAATAGAAACATAATGTCAACCACATAGGATGATTTTAAGTTTGTTAGCAATTACATTTTAAATGTAATTTTAAATGAGTAAGAAAAAAATAGACTTGTGTGCTTTTTATTCATCTTTAAAGAGTAAGGTGCATAGGTGCTAAGAGGTGGCTCAGTGGTTGAGATCTGAATTAGGTTCACAGGACCTGCTTTGTGTAGCTCAAAAACTTGTAACTCTAGCTTCAGGGAACCTAATGCCTTTATCTGGTTTCTTAAGGTATCTGAACTGATGTGGTGTACATACACCACACACACACACACACACACACACACACACACATATTTTTTTAAAATATCTAAAAAGTATAGAATACTTTACATGTTATTTTACCCTCAAGTATTCTAAATGCTATAATTTCTACATGTTACCTGTAGCCAGAATTTTTGAAAAATTATTCATAATAATTTTACATTTTTGCATTAAGACCTAGGAATCCAGTGTTTGTTTTACATCTGTGATAATGTATCTAGTTTTCGACTAGAAACTGTATCGAATTTTCGAGTAGTCAGTGGCTAGCAGCTGTCATAGATAATGCAGATTAAAAGCAAGAGCAAATGAAGGCATGTGGAGTGTGTGATCAGTCAGTGAGGAAATCATTGAGTAAGAGGTGATGAATGAATGAGAGAATCAATGAGAGTGGGCGAAGGAAGGAAGGAGACTGAGTAGATGTGTGTGAAGGAATCAATGAGTTAAGTGATGTCAGTGAATGAATGAATGAAAAGAAGTGAGTGAGTGAGTGTGTGAGTGAGTGGATGGATGGAAATGAGTGAATATGTGCTTTGGTAAATGAATGAGACAGTGGGCAAATGACATAGAGGGGCCCACCTGGTTCCTCGTCATCAGTTTGCTTCAGACCCACAGGCAAGAGCTGGCAACTTTCCAGTTATTAGGCGTGTGAATTGTCTACCCTTCTACCTGGGCAGAGATTCCAAAGTTCTTGACCCTCGGCCTCCATCCTTATGACAACTCTTGAAAGCAGGATGCCTCAAGCAGATAGGACCATCCCACTCCATTGTCCTCTTTCTCATCTGGACAGACAGTCTACTCCAAAGCTACTCCCATGGGGGGAAAAAGTGCTGGCATCCTGAGGTCCCAGAAGGCACTCACTTCCATTGCCAGCACCTAAGGTGCCACCATTGTCTCCTTGCCTTGGTAAAGAGAAACCTGGGCAAATCTACACTCTAAGGGCAACCAGGCCCAGGGGTGTTCAGTGGGGAAGCTGCCTACCTGGAGCAGAGGACAATCCCCAACCCCGCTTTATTCACTGTAGTTTGGACTTTCATACTGTCTCAAATCCTTTTTCTTCCAGAGCCGTGGCTCAGCATGGAGGGTTATGGCTGACTCAGATGTTAGGGAGGGTAATATAAGATATGACTAAAGAGGGGTGCAAGCCCTGGTCAGACATGTCTGCCTCGGTAGTAAAATAGTCTTAGAAATTTTAAGGGCCAGAAAGTAGACAACTGGTCTCCATGTACTGCAAGGAGAGAAGAATAGAGTGACATATTGGGGACTGTGAAGTATCTCATGGGGTTTCCTACAGGATATGGAACATTCTATGAGGCATATGGCTTCTTAGGTGTGTGTGGTGTCCTATAGAGGATGAGTCTTCCTATGGGGTGTGAGGCATCCTATGTGGTGTGTGACTTTCTATATTACTCAGATGATCACTGCCACTGTCACAACCCAATGAGAGTCTTCTTACACACCCTTCTGAGGATCTGGTGTCTGTTGTTGATGCCCTTTGTTAGATAGACAGCTCTCAAAACCAGGGAGGGATTCTGCCTCTTTCATCTCTCCCCAACAGTAGCAAACACCACATTAGGCACTTAGTAAAAGTTTGACTTGGCAATGCCAGCTGAGTAAATCAGAGGAGTTAAGTGGACCCAATCTTCTTCAAACTTTACAAGATGGCTGAAGAGCACGGAACTACTCACTCCATGCCTGGAGATGCCCATCGTCACCTGAGTTGTTGTTCTGTTAGATAGCATGATTCCTGAGAACTGTGATCTCTAATGACAGATGGCTAGTGGACTGAATGACCCTCCACAATCTCCCTTGATTCAGCAACAACGCTAAGCATGGTGTCACACTGGACAAACTTCTGAAGCAAGCAGTTACCACTACCTCCAGAGGTGGCATAGACACAAAGGCAGGAGCACAGGACAATTGTGATTCTCTTCCTGCAGATTTGATCTCAGCCTGCACTGCCAACAGCTACTGCACCTGCTGTTCTGCTCCTAAGTGAAGCTCAGCACCTGGTTATTCCCCACTGGCCCACAAAGGACAGCAGCCAAGAAACAAGGCGGAGATGCCAGCTCTCAAGCAAGATGTCCAGACCACCTTTCTTGCCTCTTTCCTCAAAATAAAATTAAATATTCTGCAGATATTTCAACATAAGGTCACAAATCACTCTTCAAAGGTCGTGTGGAGGGCTGAAAAGTTGAAGAATGGGCTGAGGAGATGGTTTGCTAAAGTGTCTGTCATACAAGCACAGAGACATGGGTTTCAGTCCCCAGAGCTCATGGAAAAGATGGGTGTGGCCATGCAAATATAATCCATCAGAGGAGACAGTTGGATTGTTGGAAGATACTGGGCAACTGGAGTGGCCATTTGGTAAACTCCGGGTTCAATAAGAGAGCCTGTCTCAAAAAATAAGGTAGGGAGTCACTGAGGAAGGAACTCAAGATCAACCTCTGATCTACACACACACACAGAGAGAGAGAGAGAGAGAGAGAGAGAGAGAGAGAGAGAGAGAGAGACACACAGATACACAAACACAGACACACAGACACACACACACACATACACACTGAATAACAACGCCATGGCACCATGGTACTTTGTCTGAGTTTTTTTATTTTCTTCTAGACCCCAGATTAGTTCCTAGAGTCCTACAGCCCAGACCACCATGTGTGCACATAGAGTTTAAAAAGAGAATAGAGTCTAGGAAGGGAGAAGCCCAGTGGGGATTTAGGCAGGAATCTCAAGACACCCATGTCCAATAGCAATGGTGATGGCAATATGGGCATATCCAGTGCCCCACAACACTGTCACTAAGGTGACCCCAGCAGGCTAGCTGTCCACGCCCATGTCAAGAAGCAAGCTTTGTCACCCTGCACCAGACTGTGCCCTCTTCTACCTAAATAATTTCAAGCTCCTCTATCTCTTGGCTCTCTCAACTTGCTATTGAAGATCTGAGCCTCCCTTCACACTCCTCTGGAATCAGACCCCAGGTTGATTTTTGTTTTTGGTTTGGTTTTGGTTTTGGTTTTGGTTTTGGTTTTGGTTTTGGTTTTGGTTTTGGTTTTATTCTTATGTGTGGCACATGTGGTGTGTGCATGCATATGTCTGTGTGTCTGTGTGTCTGTCCAAATGTGTGTGTGTGTGCACAAGTGTGTATAAGAGAGTGTGTGAGGGCATATGTGTGAATGTATATGGAGGCTGAAGATCAATGACATGTGTCTTTCTCTGTCCCTCTCCACTTTATTCACTAAAGCAGGCTTTCTCAATTGAATCCAGGGCTCGCTGATTTGCTAGTCATGCTAGCCAGCTTGATCCAGACAGGGTTGCCTATCTCTGCACTCTGAACCCTGAAATTTCCAGAAGGTCACCGCATCCACCCAGCATTTAGTTGTGTATCCAGTCCCCATGTGTGAGTGGCAAGGGTTTCACCTGCTGAGACATCACCACAGGGTCCCTGCTATTTTCTGCTCTCCCTCCTCTGAGCTCTGGTTACAAGCCTGAGCATAGGGGATACCCACACTGCAGCTAGCTGCTGCCCAGACATTCTGCATCTCAGTTAGTTTATCAATACTCTTTTACTTGTAGCTACATTATCTTTCAGTATCCCCAGCTGGAGAATCTGAGGTGATATCTCAAAGCATCCTTCTTTCCCAGAACAAGCATGTGCCCCCATGGTGTTAGGGTTAGAACTTCTCAAATATCTGCCCCATATTCTCCTGACTCTGCCTCTGGATCCCTTCCTGCAGTCCCACTAGCAAACTTTTCTTCCACACCATTCAGTCCCTCTTGGAAAAGTGTCTCTTGCTGCCTGATTCCTATTTTATGTTTACCAAACATGTTTACACTACTTCCGAACCACAGATGTAGGCATGGCTGGAGTATTTACCCCCATAAAGCTTCTAGCTATCTTGCAGATAAGAGGATAAAAATCCGAGGTGCAGCAGAGTCATCACAATTCCTTGCACAAAAAAATGGTCCATCTCACCTGGCAGCCACCTGGACACCTGCTATACGTTTTTGCTTAGATGGGCTTCTTCTTCCAAAGACCCTTTGGAGCAGGCACAGTCTTATGAAAGAGGCAGCCCACAAAGTCAGTGCCCAGTCTCCACTTAAGGAGCTCTTTTGAGACTTTGTGGCAGGGCAAGGGCATCTGGGGACAGCGCCTGCTCCAGGGAGCTCCAGAGAAGGATTTGCTCCAGCTCATAGGTTCAGTCTCCAAGTTCATTTTGAGATATTTAATTGCAGCAATAAAGTAGATTAGCTGCTTCACACTGTTGGCATAAATAAGTACTTCTTCCTTTTGTATTAACCCTGCCATGTCAGTCCTAACACCAAAGTTCATATGGAAGTTTAGACACATATCCCATAAGCAGCTCACCCCAAGTGGCTAAAAAACCAGAAAACCCAGGGAGGCTTCTTTCCCTGAATGTTGATGTGTGGACAACAAAGCTGATGATCTCACTTGGGACTTGGGTCCATGAACAATTTCAAGGCTCTAGACTGCACTCACACACACACACACACACACACACACACACACACACACACACATACACAGAGAGAGAGAGAGAGAGAGAGAACAAGAGACAGACAGACAGACAGACAGACTCACACACTGCTCTGATCTTATGGATATTGCTAAACCCTCTGTTAACTTATCCCTCAGTATCAAACCCTCTGTTAACTTATCCCTCAGTTCTCAAATTAGGACCAACCAACAAAGCATACAAAATCAACCTAGGAGCTTGTTCAAAGGAAAGACTTCTAGGTTCCACTGAGATCCCAAATCAATGTGTCCAGAAAGCCACATTTTTATTACATGATGTAGAAAATTCAGTTTTGCTTCACAATTTAGCAATTATAATCTATGCTCTATTTTTTATAAATGGAGATGATGATGATGACGAGGACAGTGGTGGTGATGATGATGATGATAACAATAGCAATGACAATGGGAAGATAAAGATTAGATGGTAATGACAGTGGTAGCATTGATTAAAGACACAGATGCCTGAATATTTACTGGGTAATTTGTGATTATTAATGATCTGATATTATTTCATTTAGTTCTCACAACAATTTGATTATTGTAAACTCATTCACAGAGAAAAGCTGAGATTTACCGAGAAGTCAGACTTCCCAACTCAGCAAAGCTTTTGCTCTGCACCGTCTTCCAGAAATAACACACTTGCATGAATCAATTCACTCAGCCCGTCCCACCTCCCCAGAAACCACAGCTGAGGAGTCTCTGGCCAGACCTGACCAGTCTCAGCTCAGAGCCAGAGAAGCATCTGCTGAAGGACAAAATGCATGACCTTGAATCGTGTTCTACCCATCCAGGAAGACCACAAGCTCCTGAGCCAGCTGCTATATCCCCAGTAAAGACTCTGCTCATCAGCCACAACTCATCAGAACTACTGCCCAACAACCAGAAGACCTGGGGCTTGCTATGACTATGCATCTACTGTAAATGTCTATCTTGGCATAAATACACCCCTGTACAATGCCATTTTGTTAAGATTAAATGGACAGAGGGTTGGGGGATGACTGGTTGATAAAGTACTTGCTGTGAAAACATGGGGACCTGAGTTAAATTCTGGGAACTCACATTAAAAGCCAGATGTGATGAGACACATCTGTAATCCAATGTCGGGGATCTCCAAGTCCAAGGGAAAGACCATGCTAAAAATTAAGTTGACTGAGAAATGATTTCCATCATTGCCCTCTGTCCTCAATATATACGAATACCTATACATGTGTACCTAAACATACAGAGAGAGAGAGAGAGAGAGAGACAGAGACAGAGACAGAGAGAGACAGAGAGAGACAGAGAGAGACAGAGAGAGACAGAGACAGAGAGAGACAGAGAGAGAGACAGAGAGTTAGAGAGACAGAGAGAGAGTTTAAGTGAACAAAATGTTTGTAAATGTTCCTTACAGTTATAAAATATACCCATGATCATTGCTATTATTGCTATCATTGCTAACAATAATGCAACCACCTTTTGGGTTTCCAGTTCCATCTCTCTCCTCCTTCCATCCTTTCCTGTCTCCTTCCAGCCTAGGTGCCACCACATCTGTCCCAGACAGAAGCCAGGGCCCAGCATCCAAGCTGAGAATGTGTAGCTGTAATTCATGAGCTGTTTTTTTTCCTCCACACTTTTTAACAGTTCAGAAAGACAAGGCACGGCAATAAATTGTGTACAGAAAGGACGGCGTGTCACCAAAGGGACCATTACCTCCTTAGAAGCCAAGCAACATAGATTAGAATGGAAATTATTTGGCATCTTCATCAGTTGACTGAAATTGTTCAAGGCTCAGCAATTCACTGAGGTTTGCAACTGGGTCATTGGTTTTAGTAGTGTGTGTGTGTGTGTGTGTGTGTGTGTGTGTGTGTGTGCACATCTTTTGGTGAGATTCAAAATTAAAAGAAAAACAGGCCACTTCACATTCTATAGGCCTAAGATTGCTCCAATGACATGGGTCTGGTATTCTTGACCTAATTTCGTCTGGCTGGGCCTTTTCTGGGCACCAGGAGTTCTCCATAATACATTGTAGGAGGAAGGAGAGACTGGCTTTCTCAAAGGACAGAATGGCGACATCCCCAGACAGACAACCTAGAGAGGGAAGGCATCTTTAGAGAGGAGATCTTTCAGAAGTTATTACCTAGACCCTAATAATTTCTGGAAATTATTGTTGTCCAGTCCCATCTGCTAGACTCCTGGGTCAGGAAAGACAGGAAAATATAGGAACAAGAATAAGGGCTAGCCTTAAGTAAGAGCTTCCTAAGTTCCAGACACTGTGGTAAAGCTTCATGTGCACTGTCTTATAGGATCATAGAAAAGCCCTATGAACCCAGGTTCTATTGTTATTATCCCCACTTAGGACATGGGCAAACTGAAGCCTACAATGGTTCTGAAACTGATTCAACATCACAGAATCTATCAGAGGTGTGCTGATCAGATTGGTTTTTAGTTTGGGGTTTTTTGTTGTTATTGTTTCATTCTTGCCTTGACATGTACACAAGAGAAACAGCTTTTAAAAGGAGAGATTTAGTTGGGCAGTGGTGGCACATGCCTTTAATCCCAGCACTTGGAAAGCAGAGGCAGGCAGATTTCTGAGATTGAGGCCAGCCTGTTCTACAGAGTGAGTTCCAGGATAGCCAGGGCTACACAGAGAAACCCTGTCTTGGAAAAAAAAAGAAGAGATTTATTTTGGATCACACTTCCCAAGGTTTCAATCTATGGTTCCCAGCATCATTGTTTATAAGCCTGTGGTGAGGCTAGACGTTCTAACCATGGGAATAGTACTCAAGAATCGGAGAGAAACAGACAAGAAGGAGAAAGGGTTAACAAGAACCCACTGGAACATGTCCCCAGTGACCTATTGCCTACTGCAAGGTGATGCCAATGAACGTCTCAAGGTTTTTCCAAGAGTGCCACTAGCTGGGGTCCAAGTTTCCTACACATGAGCTCATGATGGGAATTTTGTATTTGAGACATAATAACATGGAAGCTTCCATTCAGATTCAATATCTCCTTGAGAACCACACCCTTGAGCTCTGCCATCTGAGCCTGGTATCCAGGACCTGGCCCCCAGAGATTGTAGACCTATGGCACAGAGGTTAAAACTCAAGTTATGAAATTGAGTTATGTGGCCACTCTTTAGCTATGCACTATACCTCAGAGAAGACAGTTTCCCTATTCCCAAATCAGTTATATCCTCTAGATGGAAACTTAATAGGGGTGTAGATGGCATGTGTGCCTCCAGATGCAAGTGTGCATGTGAGGGAGGAGGTAGCAAGCAGATCGCCTTCCGTCAAGAACCCACTTCCAAGACAAGTAACACGCTCCTAGTGACATTATTTCATACAGGAAGCCAGACCCTCATGACCTTATTATTTCTTCTGGGTGATACCTCCAACTCTATTACAGTACAGCTGAAATCTCCAACACGTGAACTTTGGGAGACACATCTAAATCATAACATCTTTCTAATCACCCCAAGAGCAGAGCTCTAGCCTTGACCTCCCAGCAAGTTCCACTATCCCAAGGAAACTGTGACACATAGCCAATAGTAGGATCCTTTTCTGGGTAGGATTTCCCCCCCCCTCAAATTCCCCCCACCAGCAAATATTCTTCTCTCATATCCTTTATTAGACTCTCTGGTCCTAAGAAAGCCCCGGGCACAGGTGCTAAGAAAGCACCCAAACACCTTCTCCCTTTTTGAACCTACCAACATCGTTGCATAGAATGGTCTAGGGTCAGATTATAGCCTACATCATCTAACCCTAAAGGCTCTTGGGGTCATTTGAAAGTATTAAGGGTTCCCAGAGGTGCAGAATTAGAGACATTGGAGGCTTCCACGGCCTCGCGTCTCTCAGAAATCGGGAAGGGAGGTGAGGGCAACTCGTTGCTTAGAGAAGAGAAAGAGGGATGGGGAGTGAGGTAAAAGTGTGCAGGCCCAGAGAAAGTTGGGAGCAGTAAAGTAGGCCAGAGGGTCTGGGCTGAAGACGTGCGATTAGTATCACTAATCATTTCACCAGCTTAAAATAGGTTTGCTCCTCCGAGACCATCTTCCCAGGGTCAGCGGCTTCTGATTAACCCAGGTTGCTGCTGAACTGCAAGGTAGAAAAAGACAGATGGTGAGGCTGGGGGTGGTGGGAAGGGGTGCCCCACCAAAACAGCAGGCAATGAGGTCCCAGGGCAATTCCCTAGTTTCCTTCAGCACCCTATTCTTTCCAGCGGCCACTGTACCCCAAATTCACTGCCCAGCAGCCCAGAACAGAATTAGCTCACCGCCGCCCCCCTCCCAGAGAGCAGAACCAAGCAAGCCAGGGAGGTAATTGGCAGGGCTTGGGGCCAGCCCCAGGGGGATAGTGATTGGGAGAGTCTCCTGTCTTCAGCATGTCACCCTCACTTATCCTCAGGGTTTGCCTGGAGTATTCTCTGCAGCGGCCTCACATCTGCTCCCAGAACAGCAACTCCACTGATTCAAAACACGCAGCTCTCTGCCCAGGCACTTGTCATCTCTCAGCCGCTAGACTAGACAGTCCCTTTCCCTCCTCCTGTAAGTCACTTGTTCAACATGGTTGTTTAGAAGGGGAGGGGGTGGTGGGGAGTGCAGGGGCAGAGGCCCAGAATTATAGCAGAAGTTAATTGCCTGGGTGGCAGCGGGCCAAAGCGGGGACATGTCAGCCTCAGAAACTGACCTGGTTCTCTGCTGAAGGTCATTAAGGGAACAGCAGATTCAATGTCTTCATCCCACAAGGCCACATGAAAGATGACAAGTTAGCTGGCCTGAGTGCGGCTCGGCTTCCAGTGTGGAGATGGGTATCTCTGACGGCCGTGGGGCACCATCCTCCTTCTAAAGGCTACCTTCACTGATGAGTACTGTTAATTGGTAGCTGTGGGACCACACAGGAGACATCATTTCCCAAAATACATTCACTCAGAATCCCCCAAATCCCTCTTTTTCTCAAGCCCATGCTGCCCCATATTTAGAGTTCCATCAATCCTCTCTTCTCCCCTGAACTACATCACACTGGCTCATGCAACAGGAGACCATAACATCATGCCTAACCTAACAGAGTCACAGAGCTCACTACATCAGCAGGTATAGGGCAAAGACCATGCTGAGTGTCCAATTGCCCTAAGAAGACTCTGAGTCTCCTTGGCCAGGCCTCTGGGTGTGAATGCCAATGCCTCTAATGTGAAGATGAAGATCTGGAGTAGCAAAATGATCAGTGACCCCCAAGGTCTACCAATAGACAGGCAGTAAAATGTCCAGTAAAGAAAGGGCCCTGGTACTGACCTCAGAGACTTATGGCAAACAAAGTTTAGAATGGGAACCCTAATAGCCATACTCAAAGGAGGACCAAAGCTGGAAAAGTATCATTAAAACCACATCCCTCTCTGGTCTGTAGCCCAAGGTTAGAACTTGAGAGAAGAGACGCCAGGAACACAAAATCAGGTGGCCAGATATTGGCATAGCATGAGAAAACAAAGCCAGGACAGCTGTGAGCCTGAACCAGTGCTCTCTGCCCTGTGTCTCCATTTCCTCCAATCCAGGAAGCTAGGACAAGGATTACCCATCATGCAACCTTGTCCACTTCAATCCTAGGGAGATGCTGGCAACCAGTATCCTGGCTTTCATCAGCACCCACCTAGGGCTCCAGTCATTTGCCTTCCGACCACGCCAAGGCATAAGAATGTCCTGGCAGCTTATGAGGCATCTGGCAGCAACTGGGATCCCACAAAAGCATCTCACTATGCCCTGAAAAGCCCCACTCTTGCATACTCCAGTGCATCAACATGATTTTTGCCCTCTGAGATCACTGTTGGCGAGAATGGCCAGCCCAGATGTTACCACCCAGGATCAGAGAACAATCAGGCTACTGTCATCCAACTTACCACTCACTGACAGCCAAGGGACATGGGCTGACAATCCCATGTACTCACCCATCAAGTATGTAGCACAGTTCCCTCTCTCCCTTCTGCAGCTATAATTGCTGATGGACAATGTGCATCCCACTGGCCAGGATAAATTTCTAAACATTCCATCCTAGTCAGTGAAGGATTTATTCTGGCCTTTGGGCCTGACTTCTGGTGAGTCTCCTTCAGGGAAAAAAAAATCAGGATACAACTTCAGTGACCTCAGTTTGACACATGAGTACATCACAGTGGCCTACCACTGATCAAGCAAAGATGAAGGCCAAAGCCATTTGTCTTTAAGGCATGAAGATGGGATTATCTAACATTGGGTACTGGGTCAGATACTAAGAACAACATTTAAAATAAAAAACAGTACACTGGTAGAGTTAGATGCAAATCAAATGCTAAGTAAATAAGAGATGCCGTGTGTATCCATCTGAAAAGTCCAAGTCATCATCACAGAGCAAGTACCTGGACTTTAAAGGATGGAAGCATCTTTAGCATCATTAGGATCTGCCTCTAGCAAGAATTTCAGACGGAGCCAGCCCTGGAGAAGGCACTTTGCACATCCTGTATGTTAATCTCCACAACGGTCCCAAAAGGTGGACACTGTTCTCACTTGCAATTGCCTCGCTGTAAATTTACAGAGGGGAAAAGGCAGCCTTGAGGTATAGATCCCAAGTCACAGAGCTATCAGAATACTCTGGGATTTGAACCTCATCAGTGTGACTCCAGGTGTGACATTCTTAGTCAGGATGGCATGTCACTTTCCAGAGTGAGAAGCCAGAGCATTGCAGTTACAGCTGCCAGGTGAGGAACATCAGGAGATGGGCAAGGCATGTACAAAGACTCAGGGTGTGATGTCAATGAGTCCTTGGAACCTAACCAGGCGTAGTGAGGACAGGGTGGTATGCTTGATCACCTAGAAGTTGTGGGGTATGGCGAGGGCAGGAGTTGCTGCTTCTTGAGAGCAAGTTGCACTAGATCATGGAAGACCACGGACAATGGATTCAGACTTAGATGAATGGGCACTCAGTAAGAAGCTGGGCATTCAAGTAGAGAAACAGCATGGTGCATTTAAGTTAAGAGGAGGCAAGGTAGAGACCAGGACATCAATAAGGAGACTATAGCCAGGAATAGCAACAACAACTTGGGACAAAGTTTTGATCATTAACGGCTTATGGAGAAAGGATAAAATGCAGGAGTCTAGCACTTTCAGAGGCTGGCCAGCAGGAGAAGATTAACTCTGGGAAGGGAGCAACCACATAGATCCATCCTGTGATCCAGCATGTGGCAGCTCAACATAAAGTCCACGACAAAAGAACAATTTCTGACCAAGGCAGACCAAAAGGGCTAATGAGTAGACATGAAGTTCCAGCCACAAGATATGGGAAAGAATGGGAAAGAAGGGACAGGGGAAAAGCCAGGGATCAGTCGAGCTTTAGGGAGGTCAGGGTCAGAGAGAAGAAAAAACATGGGTTTGTAGGGTGGTAAAGGGTGACAAAGGATGTCAGGGAAGACCATGAAGTGTAAACTGCAAACGGGAAATGTGAAGGATCATGCACAGCTTTTGCCATTCACATAGTAGAGTGAAGAAGGACTATTTTCATTTCTGATGACCCAAAGTTGTATGGGAGAGAGATTATGTATAAGGAATGTACAGACACTCTACTTAGCCTAAGAATCAGAACACAGATAGAGAACACTGAATACCCCTGGCTCCTCCCTGGTAACTTCCCTTTAGGAATGTTTCATAGATGCACCAGGCTGCACAAGTTTAAGGGCACGTAGAGGAGAGGACTAGATGGTATACATGCAAGAGGGAGCAAAACAGAATAGAGTATTAACACAGCACAGAAGAGGGAAAAAAACACAACATTCTTCAACCGAAGCCAGGAGGCTGGAGATGAAAGCTACTATAGAGTTGAGCAAAGTGGAAGATACTGAAAACTGGAAGTTGAGGGACCACTTGCCAGGTGGCCTGTCTTCTCTTCAGTAGGATAACAATGACAGTAAATGGGCAAGTAACGAGGTTAGGACTGAAGGGAAGCCAACTGACCAGAGACTGGAAAGACTGGTTGCCAAGCTGAACCAACAAGCCTGCCTGATAACTCTACAGTGGCTCTTTCTACCCAATTGTGCTATTCTCTCCAAGGGTTCTCAACAAGCCAGGTGTGGAGGAGTACCGACAGGTACCTAGACTGACATCAGAGTGTGAAAGCAAGCTGGTGGATCTGGCCCAACTAGACTGAATCCAAGTTGGTGAAGCGGCTGGTAAGAATTGTGTTGGACGGGTACATCATGGGATCTTAGCCTGACATGGATGGAAATAGGTCCTGCCTAGGGCCAAGGTGCGGGATCCAGGGACTCTACCACCGAATGAGGTCACATATCAGATAAGACAGTAAAGCACTCTGAGGTAAGTGTCAAATGAGCTGTGTAAAGTGCTAAATGAGTTTGCATCTGGCTTTGACACCTCTCAGCTGTGTGGCCTAAGGCAGATTTTCTAACATCTCTGAACCCATCATGAACTTATTCCTAACAGCCCCCTCTTTAAGGGTGTTGTCACCCAGGGCCCCAAGGAGAGAACTGTGAAAGTTCATTGTACGCTATGTGCAAATGTCAGCTGTGATGTGTCAGGCAAGGGAGGTCAAGAGAGTCAGCAGGTTTCAGGCAGGATTAAAACCTAGCAATTCACTCTCCTAGTCCTTCCTAAGGCTGTCTTTCCCTCTCTCTGCCCTTGTACTTCCTGGATATTATTTGGTTGGTTTCTGACCAATCTTTAAAACTTACTCGAGTCAATTTGAATTCTAATCGGATCCTCCAAGGTGCCCCCTCCAGCCTCAGCTGGGTGTCATCTATGAAATTAATGAGCGTGCTCTCCGTTTCATCGTGTAGTTCATTGCTGGAAACATTAAATAGCTCAGGGCTCCAGACATCGAATTGCTTCAGATGGCCTCTCACAAGTCTCCGGGGTTGTTTGTTTGTTTGTTTGCTTGAGCCAGGTTTTTTTTTTCCCTCCTGAATTTTAGCCATCACCACAGTTACGATTCACACACAGAGAAAGTCTCTCTGTGGAACACTCAGCAATTTCCTCAAATCCATCCCACTTCTACCTCCAAAAGCATAACATAGACGGCTATACAGCTGCCCCCCTTGATCCTGGCCTCTGCCCAGGGTCCACCTTCTAAGGGCCTCTGAGGCATTATGACCTAGTCTATGGAGTTCAGTGTATATGTTAGTGCATTTAAGCCAATTAATGAAATGCCTTACACTGAGTAATTTATAAACAGCAAAGATGAATTGCTCACACTTTTAGAGACTACCAAGTCCCACAAGATGCCAGTAGCTTGGTGTCTGTTGGCTACATGCTCTTCCATGTCCCTCTCAAAAGTTGTGAGAGTGAATCTTGACTGGGTTGAGCAATGCCTAGGTATTTAATAATCCATGCCTCCAGATGTGTCTGTAAGGGTGTTTGTGGAGAGACTTAAGTACAAACCCACTCTGAATTCAGGCTATGCTGTTCATTCCATAGGTTGGAGTGTGGAGGAGAGGGGTTGGAGAAAGTCAGATAACACAGCCATGTTCTTTAATCTCTGCTCCTTGGTTGCCATGAAGTTACAGGTCTTTTCTGTCATGAATCCCACTGCCATGATGCTGTCCTTATCTCAGGACGTCAGAGAATGGGCTAGGGAACAGAACCCCTGAATCAGTGAGTTCAACAGACTCTTTTTCATTTAAACTGGTATTAACTCAGGTATTTGAGCACCTATCACAAAAAATATTTCGTAAAGCTATTAATCCTATATATAAGGCTGGAGATAAATTATCCACCTTCCAGAGGTTCCATTTCATGATACTTTTGGGGGGGATGATTAAATTTCACTGTAAGAATTCTAATTCAACAGGAGTATGCAGCCCATATCAGTGTGTGACCAAACTGTAAGTGCAAACCCAGAAATTTACCACTACAGAAAGCTTCTTGGAGGTAATTGCTGGAAATATCTTAAATGCAACCGGGTTCTTTCTCCACCTACTTTACCTGAAGGCAAGTTCTAAGATCCAGATCCCAGATATTATACCTCTCTCCAGCCTCCAGGCACTTCCTTTCTTCTGCTCCAACATCATGATTCTCAAGGACTCCATTCAGCTTCTGTGAACGAGCGACAAGGCATCAGGCATTGGCACATTGCCATTAATGTGATCTTGCCAGTGCTTCTGGAGCTCCTATACAAACTCTTCCCCACACTCTGTCCTTTCTGGTGTCCTCAGTCATTCTCTATCCCTGGATCTTACACAACAAGTCCTCCACACTTCTTCCCCATCCCCTACATGACAGTTGCTTTCACTGTTGATTTCCCTCTGAATTCTGGCTCCTGAGTCACCCCTGGCTCTTCTGATAATTTCTGTCACCTTCGGGATCCTTACCCACATTTCTCCATCTCTCTATTTCTCTGTTATTTATCTTAACTCTCTACCCATGTTAAACCAAAGCCAACTGTACTTCTTTTTTTTTTCCTTCTTGACTACCTCCACTTATTGAGTTAGCCTTGTACCTACATTTATGAAGTATTTTGTGACTCTGGTCTTTGGTGCCAAAGGACCATGGATTTGGTATTTAAATAGGATCCTGGCCACTATATTCTGGTGCCCATGTTAGTACTTTACCTCTCAAGACAGGAGATCTAGGTCTCTTCTTGGGAAGACCAGGAAGCATAGCTAATTGTCCTCAAGAAAGCTCAAATCCAAGCCCCTTAGTATCTTGTATTCATCAGTCAAATCATTCACAGCAATGACTAGAGTTTGTTTGAATTGTTGCTAGGCACCAGGAATCCAGATGTTATTAAGCTACACTCTAATGTGGGAGATTCATGAAGATAAAGACATGATATCTAAGACTGTAAATATAACATAGAAGAAAGGACTATATTTATTTATTCTTGTGGGGCAGACTGTCAAGAATGATTCACATAATTGTTATACTGGGATACACAAAAAAGAAAAAAAAAATTCTGCCTTATCCTATAGAGCACATATCTGTAGAGAGGTGTGTGTGTGTGTGTGTGTGTGTGTGTGTGTGTGTGTGTGTGTGTGTGTGTGTGTGCTTGCACATGCATGTGTGTGCACACATCTAGGTATATACCATTGTGTTTATGCAAGAGTATGTCAGCCACAGGGAGGGTAGTTGGTATGAATACCTTCCAGGACATCATAGAAAATCCAGAAAAGGAAGAACTAAAAGATTCCAGGGTTGGACTGGCAAGATGGCTCAGCAGGTAAGAGCACTGACTGCTCTTCCAGAGTTCCTAAGTTCAATTCCCAGCGGCCACACGGTGGCTCACAACTACCCATAATGAGATCTGATGTTCTCTTCTGGTGCGTCTGAAGACAGCTCCAGTGTAATTATGTATAATAATAAATAAATCTTTGGGCAAGAGTGAACAGGGGGCTGACCAGAGTGAGCAGGGGACAACTGGAGCAAACAGAGGTCCTAAAATACAATTCCCAACAACCACATGAAAGCTCACAACCATCTGTACAACTACAGTGTGCTCATTATACATAAAAATAAAAAATAAATCTTTTTTTAAAAATCCCAGGGTGATTTCACAGTCCCCCAGTTTCTCACCTTCAGCAATGCCCTTTATGCTACTGCCCCCATCCACCCTAAGCAATTCCTCAAGCTTCTCTAAAGCTTTTCTTCCTGTCGCTATTCTCATCATGATTGCCATAACAGTCCCATGAATGATCTCCCTGCCTCCAGCTCTACCCTTTTCCAAAAGGCTCTCCACATTGAATCTTTCCCTCCTTCAGGGTTTCCCAATTGTCCTTGACCTTGCAAGACTGTCTATGCTACAGTTTAGACCCTACTTGTACTTTAACCTATGTTCACCACTCTTGCCCCAAGCCCAGACTCTATATTCCATCTGTATTATACAGCTCTCTCCCACTCCATCTCCCTCCATGTTGCTGCTTCTTCCTGTGACAGCTTAGCCCCAGTGGACCCACAACCAATCTTTTGCCTTCAGCCTAGCTTCCTTTACCCTCTCCTGGCCCCACCTCGACACTCACTGGTCCCACGGGAGTGTCACCAGGGAGAAGGCAGAAGTCGTGTCTGCCTGGGAGATTCATCAGTCCTTGCTGAGTAAAAGGGGCTCAGCTATGGAAGAAAACACGTCACTTAGTAGGGCTCTGTTTTCAGCATGGCATTCTCAAATAAAACTCATCATTTTGGATTTTTTTCTGAAAAATAACAATAAAAAGAGCAAGGAGAGTGAAGAGGACTTTGGAAACCTTTGTGTTCAAATCTCTAATGTCACCTGAAGAATCTGAGACATGAAGGAAAATAAATCCCCTAATGCTGCAAAAAGAACAGCCATGGTCATTGTCACCATCGCTGCTCTAGTATGTGGTAGCTTATGCTACCCACACTCATAATCCACATAACTCGGTCACATAACTTAGCAAAAGCATTTTCTCATCTACTTTTTTTTATGGGAGTCCTACTCAAACCTGCATTGATTAGCCAGCCACTATCAACATCTCCATTTTATTGATTGGAAAACTGAGGCACAAAAAGATGAAGTCACAACTTCCTAGCATAAAGGAAACTCCCTTGAAATCCAGAGGACACACACACACAGTACCTAGCTGTTGGCATTTCATTCAGATAGGGTCAGGTGCCAACAAGGAACAGAGTAATGTGACCAATACCAAGTTACCATAGCAACATGTCTCCAGAGTGCAGACTGGATAGTGACCCAAGAGACCCTCAAGACAAAAACCCTCCTGCTTTCAGCTCAAGCAGAACCTATGTGGCATCCATTGCTAACGGACTAGACAGGCATCCACAGCTCTCAAACTTGTCAGTGCTCAACCAGGGCCTGACTTTACTTAAGAAAATTATTTTTCCTGCAGTCTCATGGGCAATGGACTATGTCTTGCCTCTTAAAAATGAGATTGGGAAACCAGAACTGACCTGACACATCCCTCCAGTTTCCCTATGCACTCTTAAACATTCTGCCAAAACTAATATCTTTATTCCAAAAACCTTCAATTCACATAGGGCAAGCAGCTTCTGCCTGTGCTGTATGGAGCGTACACTTCAGTCTTTATATTACCCAGAGGAATGAGCTGCTATTATGAAATCATTAAATTAATAACTTGGTAATATAGGCAGATATATAAAACAATCTGTTCATAGAACAAAAGAAATTACTACGTTCCAAACATTCATAATTTAATTTAACAGCAAATTAAAGTAGCATACATAATTTTAGCCTCAAAATGTCAATAGAATTATGTAAATACAGCACCAAGTCCTGGGTTATATGTGCATGCACGCACATGCGTGTGTAGGGTTGTGGGTGTGAGCAGAGGGCGGAGGGTGGGCCTGACATTTCCTTCCTGTAGGCCTCTCTTCTTCACAACACAGAAGCAATTGACAGAAATAGATGAGGTGCCCAGCTTTTAATTAAGAATTTATTAAACATTCAAAGAGCTGTGGAGGAAAAAGCCAGCATGGCATTCTGCTGGCTGCTAAGGCTGGGTGCTGAGCAAACACTAAGAGTGACAGAGAAGAAGAATACAACAAGGGGCTTCACTCGCCTCCCTGGGGAGGGCAAACTTCAGGCACTACTGGATCTCAAGCATGCTGTTTGTAAGAAGCTATGAGATTTATAACTGTGGAGACAAAGCCACAGCACAGAATCTGTGAGGTAGCATCATGCATGACCAAGATAAGGAACGTGTCCTGCCTTAACATTGGGCAAGAACGAGCTATCACTGTGACAGCTCTGAGGGGGGCCAAGGTACCATGGAACTGGTGAGACGATTCTAGATGATTCTAAAGTTCTGTTGTTTGTGCACAAACAGTCCTGGGGCTTTATATCACTTTATGAATCTCTCACATGAAGTCCTTTTTCTTTTATTTTTGAGATTATGATATCACTATATTTTGCCCGTCTCTTTCCTCTCTACAAACACTTCCATATATCCCGTCATACTCTCCTTCAAATTCACGGCCTGTTTTCCTCACAAATTGTTAATGCATGCATATATTTATACACATATATATTCCTAAATATAATTTGTTCAGTTCATTGAATGTTACTTGTATGTATGTTTTCAAGGTTGACCATTTGTCACTGGGCAACCAACTGGTTGTAGTCTTCCCTAGGGATGACCAACTTTCCTGGTTTCAGTTTTACTTAGTGGCCTTTAGTTTCTTGTGTACTGTTGAGTCCTCATGGGCTCTTCCCCGTCCACTTTGGCATGTCTGCTGGTGTCCTCCTTGCTCACATTTGGTCAATTATGTTGGTAAGACTTTGTGGGTGTAGATTCTGATGCTATTAGGAAACACAATCTCACAGCAAATGGCTCTTACATTCTTACCACCCCCATCTACAACATAAGTCCTAAATGTAAGTCATAGAGCACTGAGAAAGAGGGGACAGGAATCTCCTAGGAGCCAGAGCAGCAGGGTGTCTGTTAAGAGACTCCTAGGAATGTCACTCAAGCTATACCTATGCAGTCTCAACATGGAGGCCAAACATGATATGAACAAGGACATGCTAACGTGGAAGGGGGAAATTTCATAGAGCCTCGACCCTAGAAAATGAACTGCACGCAACTAGAATACTACAAGTAGGAGAAAAGCTGTCTTCCCTAGAGCATAGTCCTTCAGTGATCACCCTTGTATACATACTTTTATATGTACAAGGGGCAATATGGACAATTCAGGTTGTATTTGTATAACAAGGGTGTGTGTGTGTGTGTGTGTGTGTGTGTGTGTAACATTTTTTAAAAAGGCCAGATGACAAGAATTTGAGAGAGAGAGAGAGAGAAAGCAATGAAAGATACATGGGAAACAGAGGAAGGAGAAAAGAGAAAGAAATAAGTGTTGTAATTGCATCTTAATTTCAAACTTTAAAAAACTTAAATAAAAAAAAGCATCAACATCCAAAGCCTGTAGCCTCCCAAACATACAAGAAAAAAATCTGTAATCTATCATCAAAGGCATAGGCCCACACCCATATTCACATGAACAGCACTCACTGAACCTAGGGGGTTTAATATCAAATATTAATATCAAAAATGTAAGACAAAAAATTGAGAGGAGGATGGGAGGTGTCTGGGGGAGTTGAAGGGAGGAACATGAATACGGTCACAGTGCATTGAATGAATGTATATAGTTTTCAAAGAATAAATAAAACACTAAGACACTTACACAGGCAAGCACACAGAATTCAGCACACTTCTAGGCACTCTTGTGTCCCACTGACAAATCCAACACTAAGAATCTGTACTTCAACAGAAGACATTAAACTAGAAGTATATAAATGAAGAACAAAGTCAGATCAGTTCTAACTGTATGCTCGAGAGTGCACCGGGACTTCCCCCAGGGGCTTGCTGGAAGTGAAGAAATACCTGAACTTGAGCTTGAGTGGTAGTTAAGAGGCCAATGAGAAGAAAGGAAAGCAAAAGAAAGGCAGAAAGGGGAAGCCTTCCCACGGAAGAAGAAAGAAGGCTCCCTTAATGGGAAGACCTTTGATAACTAAAGTTGTTAATAAAATCATATACAGCTTTCATCTTCTCTAGAATATTTCTTTTCTGAGCATTCAGATGGGGAGTGAGAAGAGGAACAATTAGATCAGGTAACCAGAAGTTACTCCAGGAGTCTAAGATTGCTGGGACCAGCAAGAAGTCTGAAACTGTTATCAATGAACATGAAAAAACAGAAGATACCAAGAGAGGCCATGAGGGCAGCTTTGAGAGTTCTGAATTATTCATCTGCACAGACCAATTGCTTTTTTTAAAAAAATCACAAAAAATGCAAGGATTTTAGCACAGAAAAAGTGATTCTTTTCATGCACATTAGAAGACAGTGTGTAGGGAGACAGGGAGTTGACCCATGCAGTCACCGGGTCCCTTAAGACCTCTGCCTTGTGGCTCCATCAGCGTCCACACAGCCATCCACTGGTTCCTATGTGCAAGGCCAACATGTGAAGGCATAGAGAGGTCAAGGAGAGCTGCATACATCTGGTATTGCCAGGCCTGAAGGTAGCAATCACCCATTTTACCCACGTTTTCTAAGCCAGTTCTCATTCTTCTCTCTCCTGGGAGGCTGGAAGGACATAAGAAGAACAATTTTCTAATTCCCATAGCTGACAATGGAGAGAAGGGATGAGAAGTTAAGAGTGACTATGTTCAAACCTAGGGACTTCAAGATTGATGGGACCATTGATACACAAACTGAAATTCTGAAGGAAGAACTTAACGGCTGCGAATCGAATATTATCCATCCACATGTTTATAGCAACAATAACCCAAGAGAAGAACGGGAGAGGTTTTGCTAAAATGGATAGTCACAGCATATCCCAGGCACTTTGGGGATCATAATGCCACTTGTACATGACACCAAAAGCAGTGACCAAAAGCAGAGGCAACACAATAAAAACGAGATAACATATACTTCAGTGTCAAAAGCTTTATGAGGTAAGTACAGTGGTCCATGTGTGAATTATCGGCACTCAGGAAGCTGAGGCTGGAGGACCATGAGTTTGAGGTCAGCCTCGGTCACATGGTAAGACACTGCCTCAATACAAACAGAGCTGTAGAGGTGGCTCGGTAGTTAAAAGCTCTTTCAGAAGATGGAAGCTCGGTACCAAGTACCCAGATCAGGAAGCTCATAAGTACCTATAACTGTAACTTTAGGGGATAAAACACCCTCTTCTTGCCTTGTAGGGCCCCAAACTTGTGTACACCACACACACACACACACACACACACACACACACACACAACACACACATACAACAAACACACACACACACACAACACACACACAAGGACTTTGTCCAGAGAGCTAAAAAGGCAGACCATGAGATCGAAGAACATGAGAAAGCCAAAGTATTTGCAAATGTGGTAAAGATTAAAATCCAGAACAAATAACTACTACACCTTACAAAGACATTAAGAAGTCTTAACTTAAGATTGAACACAGGACTCCACAGATATTTTTCCAAAAGAGAGAGGTAGGAAAGGAGGGAAGAGAGGGAAAAGGAGAGAGGGTGGAGGAGAGGGTGAGAAGAAGGAAGCAGGGAGGAGAGAAAAGAGGGAAATTGCAAGAAGAAACAAAAAACAAACATTGGTATGGTTCTGGAGGAACTGAAGTGCTCTGGATTGACAGAAGGACTAAAGGATGTGGGTGACTTAAGTATTGGTCAAAGGAACAAACAGACAAATACAGTTTACCCCCTCCCCCAATGGAACATGATCCTTAAAACAAACGGATACTCAAATATACACTGTAACATGGACCAACCACAAAGTGAAGCTGTGTAGATAAGCTAGTCACAAAGGAGAAAGTGTGTCTACTGTATAAGATGCCTAAAGGAGCCAGACTCATGGGCAAAAGAAAAAAGAAAAAAGAGAAAAGAGAAAAGCATGGGAGCTGCTGGGAGAGAGAAGGTGGTGAGTTAATGTTTAACAGGCTCTGAGTCTCAGCCTCGGAATATAAAAGTGTCCTGGGGATGGATGGTGGTGATGGTTATACAACAATATGAAGGCACTTGCTGCTTCTGCACTGTACAGCTACAAATGGTTCAGATGGTGAAGTTTATGTCAGGTGTATTTCAGCACAATAAAAAAGAGGAAAGGTGAGTTCACCCACCAAAGATGCAGGGTCACAAGGAGATTCCCTGCTCAAAGCTACTGGTTAGCTACTGAGAGACGCCGTCTGAAAACCCTCTCCACACATCTGTCTCCCTCCTGAGTCACCTGTCACTCCGGTCTTCCATCCCCACCCTGCTGCTCCTGAGCTCACCACCTCCCACAGCCTTCAGTCCTGCCCCTAGAGGAGGGTGTCAGAGATGGCAATGTCCACCATCTACATTTCTCCCTATGCACTCTCCAGCTCAGCAGTGAAAGCTCTCAAGTCCCCCACATCCTCCAGGCATGCTTCATTTCTGGTTTCCAGAGCTAAACATATTCTAAACAGCCACCTCCCCCTCTCTTGTCTCTCCCATCCCTCCTCTCCTTGCAGGTCATCTGCCTCAACTCAGTACAGTGTCTTCCCACCAGAGCATAGGATTTCACAAACATTTCCAGGTAAACTTTGCCCTACAGAGACACCTCCATTGCCCCCATTTGTAAACATGAGAAAAGCAAGGACCACAGAGACTAGCTTTTACCACAGGGTATCTATAGAGTGGGTGGCAAACTTGGGCTATGAAGAAGCATCAGCTAACAGGGACAGCAAGCATCCACCCACAGCTAGCGGACACTGGGTCCATTCCAGGTGCTCCTTACGTTACAATCCACAGACCCCTCACAATGGGTGAAATAGACTATGAGCATCCCATTGTGCACCTGACAGTATAGGTTAAGTAACTTGCCCAATACAAATAAGCTAGCCAAGAGTGGGACAGAGATCCAAGGCCCATGCGATCTAGGACAGCGTTGTGCTGGAAGGCACAATACCAACTCTCCCAGAAGTAGGTCACACTCCCCTCCTCCCAAACCTACAGAATCCACTTCATCTGTAGCATGACGCTGATCAAAGACTAACCTAGATCATCAACTGCACCAGCCACATGTGTGACTAACAATTCCACACTGCTTTTTCAGACCGGGTTGGGACCCTTCTGGACCTTCCCTGCCTTAATATCGGAGCCATCTGTACAAGATGCAGCCAATTGTCACCTATTTTGAAAGTCACTGGCATGGAGATAGGATAAGAAGTGTGCATGTGGCCTCCATCTCAAGTCTCTTGCACAGAGCTTTTAAGGCTTTTGAAGTGTCCTGAGTGACAGAGGGGACAGGGCCCCTTTTGTTATAGCTTTCTGGTTTTGTCAGCAGTTCCAGAAACTGAGCTTCTAAAACTCTTGGAGTCTCCCTGAGTGCAGGATAATGGGAGCTGTTTCTGTGACTCATAAACTAGTTCCTTTCACCTCCACTGAAGTGTCTGTTAATAAGGTGGCTAAGATGGCTGGTATCTCTAAAAGCCACCTCAACAGCTTCAGGAAGAGAATGCTTCAGAGGAGAATGAGGGTAGATCCTTCATCCTCATCCCAGCCTCCCAGGAGAGGGGAAAGACTGGGTTTAGTCTCCTATGTCCAATGGGGGAGACTCCACTAGTAACCCTAAGAAAAGGTGAATAGAGCCACATGATAGAGGCATGGGGTGGGTTGAAGGAAATGCCCTCCACAGGCTTACTTAGTTGAACTCTTTTTCCCTGTTGATCTCCTTGTTTGGGGGAGTTTAGGAGGTGTGACTTTGTTGGGAGAAGTATGTCACTGGAGACAGGATTCGAACGTTTAATAATTTGTACCATTCTCAGCCCCCTCCCCCATCTCTTCACCTTTGTGATTCAAGATATAAGCTCTTGGGTGCATTGAGGGGAAGAGATCCTCTGTGACTTTCATGGGCAGCAGTGACAAGCTGCAGAAAGCAATAAGGCAGTACAGCCCACCAGAACTCAGTAGCTGTAGCTGGTACCATTTCAAACATGTCGCTGGGAACCTGACCCCAAGTTGTTTATTTTAGGCATATTTCAACAGAGTACAATCTAGTGTAAATGATTCTTGTGAGGATTAACTCAACCCTACATGTACCACAAAGTGTACCTAAGAGTCCTTGAGCAAAGTAAGCTAAAACCAGATCCAATGTGACAACATTGAAACTCTTAGTAAAGCACCCGTGACACCTCTCATACAGATAGGTTCTATAAATTGACAAAGAAACAAGTTTACAGAAGGGTCTAGAGAGGGGTCCAGTGTCAGAAAGTCTCTATCCACCAGACTGTGCAAAAGTCACCAGGCTAGAAAGCACATTTACTACAGCCTGTTGAGTGTAAAGCAGGTTTTGCATTTCTTCCCTTGAAGAAATAACCGTGCCTGCTTAACACTCCTGGTTCCCCTACCGCATATAGATGAGTTCTTTAGTGCTCCTACAAGCTCTTGCATTCATATCTTGCTACCAAACCTGCCACTTATTGCTGTGACAGACTTATCCCTCCAGAACCATAAGCCCAAATAAACCCTTCCTTCTATAAATTGCCTCAGTTCTAGCTTTTATCACGGTAATAGAAAAGGAACTTCTACAACCCTAAATTCCTGGGAAGGACCAGAGCTCTTGCACTTGAGACCCTTCTAGGCCTCACTCTGGGTCGCTCTTCACCTGGTTGCTCCTTTCTGTCCTTTCCTAAGACTGGTAAACATAGCAAAGTTAACAGAGTAAACCTGTTTCCTACATAAACATAGCAAAATATTCCCATGCCTTGTATAAACCAGTTTATCAAATTATCAAGCCCCAGATGGAGGGTGTGGTAAGCCCCTATTTTGTAACCAAATGGCCAAAATTATGGGGAACCTGTACTTTGGGTTGGTGTCTTAAGTCAGAGGACCTTGTGGGAATAAACCCTTCAAGCATTATTTGTAGGTAGATGGCATAGGAGTTAAATCAGTGTATATGCCATTAATGAAAGGAATGTATCATATTCTCAGCTAATGTCTGCAGAGCATGACATCAGCTGTCAGTGGTTGTGTTGGTTACTTTTTGTATTCCTGTGACAAAAAAAAAAACTGATAAGAAGAAACCTAGTAGAGACAGTTTAATCTGTCTTGCAGCTCAAACAGATTCAGTGCAACTTGGTGGGGAAGACATACAGCAGATAAGGAAGCATGCTTTCAGCAACAGCTGGTCACATTGCATCTGCCATCAGGAAGCATGGGGTGAACAAGATAGGGATGAGCTATAAGACCTCAAGGCCCACCCCCAAACGACCCACTTCTTCCATCAAGACTTGACAATCTACAATGTGAAAGTTTCTACAAACCTTCCCAAACATCACCACCAGTTAGAGGCCAATTTTTCAAGCACACGTGCCTAGGGAGACATTTCACATTCACACAAACAATAATAGCGCAATGAGCTTACATATCTGTTGTTCGATATATTGGGGGAGACGGGAGTCACTTGGATATCCACCTCATATCTAGTATGCACCTGCAATGCATTCAATTCAAGTTTTCATTTGCTTTCTCTACTGGGGTTGTGTGCCAAATACTAGAGACACATTGATAAGTGAGGTATCTCTAAGACCACTTTAAGCATATTCCTCTTTTGGTCCATCCTCAATAGTTCCTTGTATTGCCATGAGCAATTTTTATATGCATTCACCACACCATAGACTCCCAAAGGTCAGGATGACACGTAATAGAGTTCTGCATTCCCTTTTACATGCCTCGATTCGGGTAGATACTTGGGCAATTCATTCAATGACTCACTGAGTGACTCAACAGGGTCCGCTGAATCACAAATCTCATGAAATAAACTCAGCCTGATGTGATGAGTCACTAACTGGGAGGACAGGGTGTCTTGGTGTAACTGACTTGGTAGTGCAGTCTACTAGACTGGCTCTCTCCCTTTTACTACTGCTCATTAGCATAGTCATCAACATTTTACATAATATTTGCAATCCATTCTCTCACTTTATTCTCCATGGTTTGGAAATATAATCTTTTACATTGGCTTGAAATTAATTTTCTATATGTTTCATAAGCATATTTTGATTGCTTCTGATTAAGTTGTCAAACTAAAGAAGTCGTCTGAAATTAAACATAATATCCCTAGAGAAGCACTCTGAGGTGAGAGAGCTGAGGCTCTGAGTATCTTAGAGATGAGTCCCACCTGCTACACAAGGCTATCAACCTGACAACATTTTGTTAGGTTTACATGAACACAGGATATATTCAGCCAAGATGATAGGAAGAAGTTATCTTTCCTAATAGTAAGAATTAGGCTGTCAAAGACATCACTAAGATCTTAAAAGCTGAGTTCCAGGGGCCTTCCCACATTAAGTACATTTTTTCTGAAGCCAAAAGTAAACGTCAGCTCTAGGCCCTCATTTACCCATAGAAAGCATCTGGGTATACTGTTCCACCTTCTAAGAAGGATTAAAGTATCCACACTTTGGTCTTCCTTCTTCCTGAGTTTCGTGTGGTTTGTGAATTGTATCTTGGGTATTCCGAGATTCTGGGCTAATATCCACTTATCAGTGAGTGCATATCATCTTGTGTTCTTTTGTGATTGGGTTACCTCACTCAGGATGATATCCTCCAGATCCACCCATTTGCCTAAGAATTTCATAAATTCGTTGTTTTTAATAGCTGAGTAGCACTCCATTGTGTAAATGCACTACATTTTCTGTATCCATTCCTCTGTTGAGGGACATCTGGGTTCTTTCCAGCTTCTGGCTGTTATAAATCAGGCTGTAATGAACAAAGTAGAGCATATGTCCTTATTACATGTTGGAGCATCTTCTGGGTATATACCCAGGAGTAGAATTGCTGACTCCTCAGGTAGTACTATGTCCAATCTTCTGAGGAACCGCCAGACTGATTTCGAGCATGGTTGTATAAGCTTGCAATCCCACCAGCAATGGAGGAGTGGTCCTCTTTCTCCACATCCTTGCCAGCATCTGCTGTCACCTGAGGTTTTGATCTTAGCCATTCTGACTGATATGAGGTGGAATCTTAGAGTTGTTTTGATTTGCATTTTCCTGATGACCAAGGATGTTGAACATCTTTTTAGGTGCTTCTCAGCTATTCGGTATTTCTCAGTTGAGAGTTTTTTGTTTAGCTCTGTACCCCATTTTTAATAGGGTTCCAACCAGAGACTGTCCCACCTGGGGATCCATTCCATATACAATCACCAAACCCAGACACTATTGTGGATGTCAACAAGTGCTTGCTGGTAGGAGCCTGATATAGCTGTCCCCTGAGAGGCTCTGCCAGTGCCTGGAAAATACAGAAAGAGATGCTCACACAGCCATCCATTGGACTGAGCACAGGGTCCCCAATGAAGGAGCTAGAGAAATGACCCAAGAAGATGAAGGAGTTTACAACTCCATAGAAGGAACAACAATATGAACTAACCAGTACCCCCAGAGCTCCCAGGGACTAAACCATCAACTAAAGAGTATACATGGTGGGACTCATGCATGGCTCCAGCTACATATGCAGCAGAGGATGGTCTACTCGGTCATCAGTGGAAGGAGAGGCCCTTTGTCCTGTGAAGGTTCTATGCCCCAGTGTAGAGGAATGCCAGGGCCAGGAAGTGGGAGTAGGTGGGTTGGTGAGCAGGAAGACAGACAGGGGAGGGAATAAAGGGACGGGGCTTTCAGAGGGAGACCAAGAAAGTGGATAACATTTGAAATGTAAATAAAGAAAATATCTAATAAAAATTATTTTAAAAATAAATAATAAATAATAAATAAACACTCATTTAATTGGGAAAAATTTTAAAAACCTGCAATGTGGAAGTATAAGCTGAATAAACCCTTTCCTTACCCCCTTCCCCCAGCCCCAAAAAAAAGAAAGAAGTGCTGGGTGGAAGATTGACAGCTCAGAGCCTACCGAGATCCCAACCTGGGTTCTCAACTAATGCTCCATGCTTAAAACATACTACTCTCCAGCAAAGGAAGCAGGTAGGCTAACTGCATATCGTCCTCCAACTCATCCAAATCCAGACCCGACGCTCCCACCTGCCCCATCCCCAGGTCTGCAGCAGACGACCTGCTGTGGCCTCCCTGCCCACTCCACCCCACTCCCACTATATACACCCATCTCCAGTGGATCACACAGAGATCTTCCCCTTCTACCTTTCACAGAACACTCTGGCTAGAGAAGCAGAGAAGCACATCGCCTTTCTTAGCCCCTCAAAAACCAATCCCCACTATCTACCCACTCCCATTGATAAACCAATCCCCACTATCTACCCACTCCCATTGATAAACCAATCCCCACTATCTACCCACTCCCATTGATAGTATCCCCAGCTCTGTAGGTGATCACCTGCTGCGGACTTCCTTTCTCCCCTAGCCTCCTTTTCCAGTGACTCACACAGATCTTCCCCTCCAACTTATTTCCCACCCATCCACCTGATGCATTGTTTGATCCCAGCCCCCAACTCCAACAGGCATTCCCTGGGAACCTACGGGCCATTTCTGCCAGTAGGTAGGCTAACTGCATACTTTCACCTCTCCCTCCATTCTTCCAAGTCCCATCATATAGCACACTCTCTGCCCCCATCCCCAAGGGACTAAGGAAATCCTGGTGGAGCACCCAGCTATCCTCTCTAATGGGGACTCATTCATTCCCTACCTTGTAGCCTATTCCCATTCCTAAGTGACAGCTTCTAATATATAGAATCATATTTTAACTGGAAACCCCAGTGGCAATACCTATCAATATCCCAGAATTCCATACTAGTCAACACATATGCAGTGCACTCACCTAAGAAACGGAGAAGGCAACTGAAACCAAGAGGAAAACAAAACAAAAAAACAAAAGACCAGATATCGTAACACCGAGAATTACAATCTTCCCAGACCCAGATGACTAGATACTAGTGTAAAATCACAGTCAATGCCAGGACAATGTCTCCACGAGAGCCCAGCAACTCTAACACAGAAAGACCTGCATAATGCTATATAGCTGAAGTGAAAGAAAAAGACTTTAAAATATCTTTTATGGATACAACCAAGGTCTTTAAGAAGTAAATGAGTAGATCCTTCTTTAAAAACCTGAGGAAACACGAAGAGTAGAAGGAAGTGATTAAAAATCTCGCTGGGCAGTGGTGGCACATGCCTTTAATCCCAGCACTTGGGAGGCAGAGGCAAGTGGGTTTCTGAGTTCAAGGCCAGCCTGGTCTACAGAGTGAGTTCCAGGGCAGCCAGGGCTACACAGAGAAACCCTGTCTTGAAAAAAAAAATCTCAAGACATGAACATGGAAATAGAATCAGTAAAGAAAACCCAAGGTAAGGAAATCCTGGAAAGGAAAAAAATTTAGGAACTCAAACAGAAACCTCAAAGGCAGGCTTTGCCATCATAATAGAACTGGAAGGTAGAATCTCAGGCACTGAAGACACCATAGAAGAAATGGATACCTTAGTCAAAGAAAATGTTGCATCTAAAAAACTCCTGATACAAAACAACAAGGAAATATGGGACACTATGAAACAAATCTAACAACAATAGAAATAGACAAAGGAGCAACAACCCAGGTCAAAGACACAGAAAATATTTTCAATAAAATCAGGGAAGAAAATTTCCCTAACCTATAGAAGAATAAGCCTATCAAAGTAGAAGCATACAGAAAATACATAGTACAAAATATAGATAGAACCAGAAGAGAAAGTCTCTTTGGCACATAATAATCAAAATGCTAAGTGTACAGAACAAAGAAAGAATATTAAATGTTTCAAGGGAAAAGACTAAGTGACAAAGTTGGACCTGTTAGAATAACACCTGACTTCTCAATGGAGACTCTAAAAGCCAAAAGAGCCTGGACAGACTGTCTACAGACTCTAAGAAACTACATATGCCAGCCAATCACAGTAGATGGATAAAATAAAACAGTTCATGATAAAACAAAATTTAAGCAATATTCTAGCAATAAATCCAGTCCTATAGTAGATGCTAGAAGTAAAATTCCAACCTAAACAGACCACGCACGCACGCGAGCGCGCACACACACACACACACACACACACACACACACACACACACATAATCAGCAAACACTGCTCTTTGATATCTCTCAAAATCAGTGATCTCAATTCCCCAGATACACACACACACACACACACACACACACACACACACACACACACACACATACACACAGAGAGACAAACACAGAGAGAGAGAGACTAACAAACACAATAGACCCAAAAACAGGATCCAACCTTCTACTGCATCTAAGAAATATACATCAACAACAAGGATAGACATTATCTCAGGGTAAAAAGCTAGAAAAAGATACTCCAAGAAAATAGACCTAAAAAGCAAAACTCCTACAGCTGATAAACACTTTCAAAGAAGCTAGATACAAAATTAGCTCACAAAAATCAGTAGCCCTTGTATACACAAATGACACACTGAAAAGAAACCAAGAAAGCAACATTTTTCACAATAGCTTCAAATCATATAAAATATCTTGGGGTAACTCTAACCAAGCAAGTGAAAGACTTATATGAAAAAAAAAAACTTTAGGACATTGAAAAAAGAAATGGAAGAAGATATCAAAACGTGGAAAATCTCCCATGCTCATGGATCAATAGGATTAACATAGTACAAATGGCCATACAATCCCCATCTAGATACCAACACAATTCTTTACAGCTTTTAATAGGATACTATTCAGCTTCATATGAAAACACACACATGCACACACACACAAAGTTGGGAGGTATCACCATCCTGGACCTCAAATTGTACTACAGGGCTATAGTAGTAAAATTAGCACGGAATTGGTACAGACATACACCTATTGTTACCCAGACATGAATCCACACTCCAATGGACATCTGTTTTGTTTTTTTTTTTTTTAACGAAGCCAGAAATACACATTTCAAAAGAGACATCTTCACCAAATGATACTAGTCAACCTGAGTAGCTGTGTGTAGAGGAATCCAAATAGAAACATACTTGTCACCTTGTACAAAACTCAACTCCAAAGGAGTCAAAGATCTCAACAAAACAACTGCATGCACTGAACTTGATAAAGGAGAAAATATGGAATAGCCTTAAACTCATTGGCAAAGGAAGGGACTTTTTGAACAGACCACTGTTAGCACAGGCACTAAGATCTACAATGAATCAATGGGACCTCAGGAAACTGAGGAGCTACTGCAAAGCAAAGGACACTGTCATTCTGCTAGTGCTGCAGTCTACAGAATAGGATATTTTTACCAATGACACATATGATAGTGGAGTCATATCCAAAATATATAAAGATCACAACAAGCTGTATATTAAGAAGACAAATACTCAAAATACTAATTTTAAAAATGATCTACTAAACTAAACAGAGATTTCTCAACAAAGAAATCTCTAGCGGTGAGAAACACTTAAAGAAATGGTTAAGACCTTTCATCATCAGGGACGTGCAAATCAAATCACTTTGAGATTTCTATCTTCCATGTATCATAATGGCTAAGATCAATAAATCAAGGGATAGGTCATGCTGGCACGGATGTAAAGTAAGGGGAACACTCACTCGCCCATTGCTGGTGAGAGTGCAAACGTATACTGCCACTACGGAAATCAGTGAGGCTGTTCCTCAGGAAGATGAGAACTGATGTATCTCAAGCTACAACTATACCGCTGTTGGCCATAAACCCAAAAGAATGTTCATCCTACCACAGAGACAATTGCTCAGCCATGCTCACTGCTGCTTTATCCATAATAGCCAGAAATTGCAAACAACCTAGATGCTTCTCAACGGAAAAATGGATAAAGAAAATGTGGTACATTTACATAATGGAGTATTACATGGCTGTTAAAGATAACATTAAATTCATAGGTAAATGGAGACTAGGGGAAATTACCCTGAATGGGGTTCTATCCCAGAACCAACAAGAAAAATAAGATATGTATTCCCTTACATGAAGATATTAATTGTCAAATCAATGGCAACCAAGCTATAATCTGTAGACTCATAAAGGTTAGGTATAAGGTAAGGGACTAAGGAGACAGATAGATCTTGTTAGGAAAGAAAAATAAAACATTTTTGGATGGATGGGTGGAGCTGCTGAAATGGGAAGATCAAGTGAGGGGAAGAGGGGAGAAGGAAGTGAGGGAGAAAATATGGGGGAAATAGCTGAAATTGAGGACATCTGAGAGATAGTATGGTAACCTAATACGTTAAAAGTTTACTAAATTATGCACATATATGAAGGTAATCTAAACAAAATTGCCAAATAATAAGGGAAACAGAGCCCCAACTGGACATTTTTGTCACCAAATGAAGCTTCAAGTATGAGGCTTGGCTTACATCTAATAGAGTTGTTGGCCAAATGGGTTCCTTGGGAATTGCCAAATCACCCAGGCCATTGCGAAGACTATGGATTGCTCTTCACAAACTGACAGTGAGGCCCCTCTGCTGAACACAACACCTACACAACTCACTGAAATCAGAGAAGTCCAGCGGGTGCAGACATAAAGCCTTCATCCCTACATTCTAGGTATGATTTGGTGTGGAAATGGACTATGTACACTATCAGAAGGGGAATGTAAACACCAACCTGGACACAAATGCTTTGATCTACAATGGTATTCTGCCTACAAGATATGCTTAGGCAATGGTGGCACGATGCCTATGGGAGTAACCAATCAATAGCTGATCTGACTTAAGGTCCACTCCACAAGATGGAACCATACCCAACACTGTGTGGGTGACCAAGAACCTGAGACAAGATCGCCTGTAGACCTAGGATAAAATTGAATGCTACTATTATTTAAAAAAAAAAACTATCAATAAAATGACTTCTAATGCTATTCTGCAATATTCATAGATGGGTGCCTTGGTCAGCCATCATCAAAGAAGTTTCCTCCTTCAGCAGATGAAAATAAGTAAGGAGACCCATTGTCAGACATTTTGCAGATGGTGAGAGACCTTGGAACATTCAGCCTTAGCACAGGATGTCTCCATCAAGCCCTCCTCTCAGGCCTCAGGGAACCCTGGGGAAAGGGAGGCAGAAGTGTAAGAACCAGAGGGGATAGAGGACACCAAGGAAAAGATCTCACTAAATCAACATGATCAAAACCCCTAGGAACTCACAGAGGCCTAAGCCTCATGCGCAGGGCCTTTGCAGGTCTGCACCAGGTCCTTTATGTGTATAAAGTAAGGCTTCCTGTTGAGTGTTTTTATGGGATTCCTCAGTATGTGTGAACAAATGGCTCTGTGTTTCCTGTGCTTTCTCTTAGGCTCTTTTTGCTTGCTTGTTTGTTTGTTTGTTTTGTCCATTTCCGGTGTTTTAGTTTTTGTTTTGTCTTTTTCTGTTTTATTAAATAAGTAAATAAATAAATAACGACAACAACAAAAAAACGTATTGCTTCTCCACTTGGATGGAATCATTCAAAACTTCCAGCTCAACGTACAACTTTGAAAGACATGATATTTTCCATTGGATTGAAATTAATTTGCTGTAATTCACACCAGTGTATTTTGATTGCTTTTGATTAAGTTTAACAAACTAAAGGAGTCTGCTGAAATTAAACATCAAAGTAAACAATCCGTTTTCTGAGGCTCCTTGTACATAATTATCAGCCTTGTCATTCTCGCTAAATATATCCATTATGTGACAGCCCCTGTGCCCAAGTAGTGGTAATTAATACAGAATCCCAAAATCAATCCCAGAGAAATCCTCTAAAATCAAGGGAGGCTCATTTGCATAGTTTCTAAAAGACATGAATGAATTGTTCTGAATCCAGGATGAAAAGCAAGGGGCTTACAGAGGGCACGGCATTTTTGTATAAATAAATAAATAAATAAATAAATAAATAAATAAATAAATAAAAGGAGCCACATACTTAATTCTAGGTTGTTGCCAAGAAAAATAGGTCTTTGGTGTACACTGTGAATAACTAGGTAGATGACTCTTTGGGCCGTCACTTTGCAGAAAGCATCAGCAAAATTAATGGCTAGTAATTAACTACCCAAGCAACTAATGGGCTGAGAAAAGTTCACAGGTAGCTTTGTAACATTTGCTGAAAATGATGGAAATTAAAGTCAATATAATTTTATTAAAATGCGGGGAAAATAATTTAAATATTTTAAGGGAAGCGGGAGAGAAAGACCTCTCAGGCCCCTGTAGGCCTCCGTTTGTTTGTTTACTTTCATCCAGGGAAATACAGAAGAAGGGGGAAAAAATGAGAAACAGCTGCCGCTGGCAAAGTCTGCTCTGGTGCCCAGAAGCAGAGTAATTCTGGGCCCAAGGTGCAATCTTTCAAAGCCTTGGTGTTCTCGTTGAAAAATAGGACATGCCTGAGCCAGTTCTACTCCTGGCTCACCCCAAGGGGGCGGGAGGGGGCGCAACAGCAAGCACATGACAGCCGGAGGACAGGGCCAGGCATTCTGGGGGGGATAGGAGGCAACCCAGGTATCGCTTTCCCAGCTGGCACTCCTTCCCTCTGGTTGCAGTGATCTCTCCGTGCCCATCAATTATTCATGATAATAATAAGAAAAATAATAACCAGTATTTATCAGGCTCTTATCAGACTCTGTACTAAGCATTTTCTCTGCATAGCAACTCACAAGAAAGTTCCTATTGGTACTGTCTTCCTCTAGAAGTTTAAACAACTCTGCTAAGGAGTTATGAGTGTCCAGCTCAGTGACAAACTTGGTCTCTGAACGTACAGCAGGCCCACGGCATGGTTCAGCAGCCCCTGAGTGGACATGAGTGAATTTCAGGACACTCTCAGAAATGACATGCAAGATGTCAATACATGTGCACACTCATCTGGTCCCCCAAAGGAGCCTTTGATTCCCAAACAGTTAAGAGGTTTGTACTTGTTTTCAACAGAAGCAAGTGAAGTGACCGGGCCATTGCTGCATGAAGTGTGGTTTGAAGTGTGGCCTAGTATCACTAGTACTAGCACAGAATAAAAGAGACTGGGAGACTCTCTGCAGAGTCCTGCAGGGCTGCCTGGAGGAGACAGAAACCCAAAAGGATGATGAGGAGTCACCCATGGAGGTGAGTCCTGTGGTTTAGATGTGGCGAGTTCCCTATACATTCATATACTAACAACTTAGTCCACAGAGACATAATGGGACCTTTAGGAGGAGGGATCTACCAGGAGGTCTTTAGATCATTGGGGCTGGGCTCTCAGAAGAGATTAAGATAGTTGGCTGAGATGAAAGAGCAACCCTGGCTCTTCTTCTCTCTCTGGCTCCCTGGAGCATCATGTAATCTCTCTTTTTCATGCGTGTTCCTACTATTATCTGCTACCTTCCATGACACCCTCACCAGACCTAGGGCCATGCTCCCGAATCTCTAGAACTGATATTTATAAAACACCTGTGGTGGTTTGAGTAAGAATAGCACCCATAGGCTCAGACTTGAATGCTGAGTCATCAGGGAGTACCACTACTTAGAAAGATTAGGAGGTGTGGCCTTGTTGGAGGAAGTATGTCAGTGGGGATGGGCTTTGAGGTTTTAAAAACCTGAGCCAGGCCCAGTGGCTCTCTCTTACTGCATCAGATGTGGAACTCTCATCTACTTCTCCACCACCTTGTCAGAGCATGCAACCATGCTTCCTGCCCTGATAGTGTCTTTTCACAGAAATAAAATGCTGATTAAGACAATACCCAAGCTCAGGTATTTCATTGTGGTTATGGAAAACAGTAAATATTGTGGATAAGAACATAAAGACAGAGTGAAATGGCCAAATAAATGAGGGATGCAGTCCCACCCTTCATGAAAAGTGTTTCCACTGTCACAGAAGCCATTTTACTGGCATGTATAATGTAAGGTAAAAGACACGGGCAAGAATTTTAACATACCAGCCATACATTAAATGTATGTGGGAGAATGGTGAGCCATTCAGAGTAGCTGCTCACATAGGATTCTGGAGTGGTCAGATGCACATTTGCTAGCAGCACGAGGTGACAGGACAAAGTTTAGACAAAGAGGCATGGGCACCAGTGAATATGACTAAGAGTGACTATAAGTGTAAGGTGGTACATACGCAAATTACTAAGATCATTTTCCATTTGCCACTGTAGTTTAGTGTTTGTTTTCCATATTACATTGGTGGGTAGGGGTGGGAGAAAGAGAGAGAGAGAGAGAGAGAGAGAGAGAGAGAGAGAGAGAGAGAGAGAGCCATAGCACAAGTGTGCAACTGAAGAAGTTGAGCTTCCCCTCCACCATGTGAATACAGAGACTTGAACTCAGATCATCAGATATTACTGGCTCAACCACCCACTACAATTCCATGATGACCCTGAGACCTTGACCTTTCAGCCCCATTTCAAAAGGAACACTTGAGGCTCAGAGAGGCAGAGTGAGTTTACCTGTGCCACTTCCAGTCCAGCTCCCTTCTAGGAGAGGGAACTGATACAGAATTCCCTGCCTCCAGTGCCCAGTCAGCCAGCACCGTGCAGCTGCTTCCTGGTCCCTCTTTTATAGAAAACACTAAACAAGGAAGTAAAATCAATGAGAAATAATAAGTGTTTTTTAAAAATGACTCCATAAAAAGACAAACTTAAAAACCATAAAACAAAAAGTACAGCTCTCAAAAACAATTGGGCAAAGTCAGCACAGGGGGCCAGAAGAGATTAATTTGAATTTTAAAAGCTCAAACATTAATATCTCAGCCAAAAGGCAAGGCAGAAGCCAAGTTGGGGAACAAGGAGAGAGCAATGTATTTTATAAATGAGGGGAGGCCTTAGGGCCTGGGTGCTAGGCAGAAAGCCTTCCTAGGGGAGGTGGCCTTGTACTTGACCTTTGAAGGGCTCTATGGAGAGAAAGTTTCAGTGGAAGAGGAATAATGAAAAGAAGAAACAAAAAACCGGAAGTGGAATGACAGGGATGAAAGATGATGCTAAATCGGGCTGGGAGATGGCTGGGGTTGGGGGGGGGGGGAGGGTGGAGATCCGGGATTGCAGGGGCGTGGCTGGGGGTGGGGGGGAGATCCAGATGTGGTCAATTAAATATAGCAAGTTGTTCTCCTGATGGGCAATGAACAACAAGGAGGGTTAAGGGTGCACTGGGGACCAGTGAAGGCAAACTTCAGGCTCACTCAAGGAGTTTCAGATTCAGTTGAGAGCAAGTAGGGAGAATCAAAAGCCCTCTCCAGGAAGCTCAGAGCTTAATCATGGCGGTCTCCTATGCAGAAGGCCAGAAGGGCAGTGCCACTGACTCAAGGTCAGAGACCATGTGAGGGGCTTAAGAAGGGCCAGCACCCTAGGGAGCCAGTCCTCTGCTGCCTTGGACAGACTTGGCCCAGTTCTGCTTCCCCAGAGTGAGAAGGTGTCAGAGGTTGTAAGGGAGCTGTTTCAGAGTAGCGATTCTTCTTGGCAGGAAATGTGAGAGCTGCTGCCCGTGCTGACTGGGCTCTCCTCCACCAGGGCACGGTCAGCAGATGGCAGTTATCAGAGTGAAGGAACAGAGAGGACAGTGCTCAGGGTGTTAGAGGAGGTTGACAGGGACTAAAGTATCCCCAGAAACCAGAAATCATTAGGAAAAGGTCCTGAGAATAATGTGCACACACGTGTGCACATACACTTGCTTTCTAACACACATGTCACACTTCTCCCCTCAGCATGCATATCTGCTTCCAAAACTCGATTGTCTCACCTCCCTTCTCTATCTGGCTCACACTCATACTTGTTAACACACTCACTCATTTCACCTTTCCCCTCATGATACTCACACCCGCAGCTCCTCACGCACTCAGCTCCTCACACTCCCTTCTCCTCCACATCCAGTTACTCATAGACATGTCTGCATGACCTTTGCTTATAACCCATGCACTACTACACCGCCAATACACATCCACTTGAGAGACCTACACACACACACTCACACTCTCTCGCACACACAGATACAGAGAGCACAAGAGACAGACAGACAGACAGACAGACAGATGAGTCAAAGAGAGAAAGACAATTTAGAGACAGAGATGAAAAGACAGAGAGACAGAAACAGGGAGAGAAAGAATAAACTAAGTTTCAGCTCAAATTATTTTGTCAGCCTCAGCAAAATTAGTGGAAAGAGCCACTGAGGCCAGATGGATTGGAGTTAAAGGACTGCCTGCCATTGTGAGACTGGCCTTTGTGTCTCATTTGGAGTGGGGATGTCATAGCATCCCTTCTACTCAGGAAGAGCAGTGACAAAGAACAGCAGGGTTTTCCCTTCGTATCTTTTCTTGTCGAAACACAAAGCTGGTCCCTATATTGATTTCCAACAATTATTTTTCTCCCCTTTGTGACCTCCAAAGCCAGGAAACTACGACCCTGCGCTAAACTGGTTTCAGAAAAAGGCAAGCGCCCCTTGCCTCTAGACCATTGTCCTGGAAGCAAGGTTTGCTTTTGTTGCCCTCACCTGGGTTGCAACTGATGTTCATTGCTTGCTGATCCATCCTTTAGGAGGCAGTGCAGGCCTTTCCCCTAGGGTTCTGCCCTCTGGAAGGGATGGTCTTCCAGGGTGCCTTGTCAGAGATGGCCATGGACGAGGGACCATCCTTCACACAGTAGAACACTTCAACTCTTGCAATGATGGAGCCATGAGAGTACCCTGACCTCCTTAAGATGCTTAGTACAGCTCCTTCCAGGCAGCATAGTGCTCTATCATTGCCTTGGGCATTGCCTTGAAACTTTTGCATTACTGGGACTATTGATGCTGGTTAGCTGGAGCTAAGAAAATAGCGGTGATGAGACCAGCATCATTGAGGTGACATTTTCTGGGAGGTGCTTTCTGAGAGCACAAAGAGACTGTGTTCCAGAGATAGCCAAAGTTGTACCTCATGCAGCAGCAGGACTTGGTAATGTGTAAGAGTCACCCAGGTAGTACTGGTTTTGACAGCATGAAGGGGTCATGCAGAACAGCTGAGGCTCAGCACTGTGATAGGCCATGGAAGGCGATTGGTGAAGGTGCAGCCTCAGTTGCAATTGATGGCCCAGGACAGAAGGGGTCATGCAAAGGAGTTGAAGCTTGGCACCATGAAGAGAGCCTATGAGAGGCTGTTGGTCAAACCTAGTTACAGCAGAAGACAGCAGTGTTTTGGAGATGCCAGTACCATGAGATGACCACCAAGAACAGCAGCAGCAGTGGAGTACAGGCAGCTGGAGCCTAGAAGACCATGAGTGTGCTACAAAGGGCAAGGCTGGAGAAGTGACCCAAGCCCTTGGAGGAGCCCAGAAGATCTTGAGTTGGATTCCAGACATTGGAGAGTTGGAGTTTGATTTTGCTTTTCATTGTGACTGTGCCCTGATGCTTTTCCCTCTTGAAGGAAGTATTTTAGTGGAACCCACAGTGAAGAGACTTCTAATTGTAAAAAGAAAGATTTTTTTACTAGGTATTTGGATTTTTTTATTAGGTATTTTCTTATTTTACATTTCAAATGCTATCCCAAAAGTCCCCCATACCCCCCCCACTCCCCTACCCACCCACTCCCACATCTTGGTCCTGGTGTTCCCCTGTACTGAAAAAAAAAAGTTTGCAAGATCAAGGGGCCTCTCTTCCCAATGATGGCCAACCAGGCCATCTTCTGATGCATATGCAGCTAGAGACATGAGTTCTGAGGGTACTGGTTAGTTCATACTGTTTGGATTTTTAAAGAGATTGAAATTTTAAGAATTTGCAAAGACTGTGGGACTTTTAACATTATTTAGATCTTGGGGATGAATAAGAAACTAATGGTTGAGGCTTAGTAGTGATGTGTTTGTGTGTCAAGATGTCAATTGTACTGGCTGGTTTTGTGTGTCAACTTGACACAGGCTGGAGTTATCACCAAAAAAAGGAGTTTCAGTTGAGGAAATGCCTCCATGAGATCCAGCTGTAAGGCATTTTCTCAATTAGTGATCAAACGGGGTGATGCCATCTCTGGACTGGTAGTCTTGGTTCTATAAGAGAGCAGGTTGAGCAAGCCAGGGGAAGCAAGCCAATAAAGAACATCCCATGGCCTCTGCATCAGCTCCTGCTTCCTGACCTGTTTGAGTTCCAGTCCTGACTTCCCTTGGTGATGAACAGCAATGTGGAAGAGTAAGCTGAATAAACCCTTTCCTCCCCAAGTGCTTCTTGGTCATGATGTTTGTGCAGGAATAGAAACCCTGACTAAGACACTTGGGCATTGCCTTGAGCATTGCCTTGGACATTGCCATGAGTACTGCCTTGAGCATTGCTCTATCATTGCCTTGACCTCTCTGCTTGCTGTTGATCATTTAATAAACCTCAGTTCATTTTGAACTTCCATCTGGATTTGTGTTACCCTTTTCCCTTCCCCAAGGGATGGACCTCATCTCTGGAGCAAGAAGATACAATCTGGGCCCATTTGACTCTATTTTCATGCCTTTTGAAGTCCCAGATGGAGGAATAAGGACCAGCTGAAGATCTCTTCCTCTTGCTCTCCTCTTGAGTGTCAGAGTCCGGAGAGAAGAAAAGGAGATAACTTTAATTGACTGCTTTCAGTGGCGCAAAGATTGTGATGGACTAAAGTGTCCCTTCAAAACACATATGATGAAACATTAGCGCCTAATGTGACTATAGATACATACAAACCTTTAAGGAAGTAAGGTAGAGGACACCATAAGATAATGTCCTAACTCTGAAGGATTGATAGTCTTTCAAGAAGACCCAAACAAAATATCTCTATCTGTTCTCTTCCCTCCCTCCTTCCTATATCCTCCCATCCTTCTGTCTCTGTCTCTCCTCCCTCAACCTCCCTCTATCTATCTATCTATCTATCTATCTATCTATCTATCTTCCTGTTTCACTTAACACAGAGAGCTCCTGGGTGGACACAACAAGAAAGTAGCCATCTGCAAGCCAAGGACAGAGGTCTCACTAAAAACCAATAGCCCTTTGTCTTGACAGTTCAGCCTCTAAGACAGGGAGACAAGTCTCATTCATGCCCACTAGAGTTGTTCTGTGAGAACGTCCCTTAGGAACAGTACTCCACATCTCCCACTCAGGGATGGTTTGGTGCCTCTTATCTCAGTTTATTCCTTGGAGCTTCATCAGGACCCCATGAAGAATAGACTGGGGACTCTCCACACCTACCTTTTAAACTAAGAGTTAAGGCTCAAGCAAGTATGTAACCTAGGAAAGAGAATACTGAATACTCAGAGCAGAAGTACAGAATCTCTTCCCATATTACTCTGTCTTCTTTCCACTTTGCTCAGCCTAGGTCCATCCTGCTTCTGCAGTGTATGAGCCCATACATCCTCTCCAGCTCTTTCCAGGCCATGGCACAGATGTGAGATCATCTTAGGCACATTATTCCTGTCTTTGTTTTTTTTTTATTACACCCAGTGTTGATTACCTTAGTTCCAGATGCTAATACATCACTGGAAACCCAGGTCCACTTTCCCAGGCAAGATGTACTTGTGCATGACTTGATGGCAGTTGACTGATGTTAACCACAAACTGCTGTGGGTCCCATTGGGAAGCTCAACATTACTGGCTTACAGGACAGACCCTCAAATGTGCAAGGGCCTTATCTGTGTCCCCAGAACTACTTTAAAAGGTAGATGTGATTGTGTGCACTTGTAATCCAAATGCTGGAGTAGTACAAACAGTGGATCCATTAGCCTTGTTGGCAAGGCAGCCTGGCCTACTTGGCAAGTACCAGCCAAGTAAACGTCCTTGTATCAAAAAGAAAAATAATTCCTGAATGAAGATACCCAAGGTTGTCCTTTAGCTCACAGGCAAACAAACACACAAACAACCCACACATACATGTGTCCATCTTACACACACGAGAGATCGACAGACAGACAGACAGAGACAGAGATATAGAGAGAAAGAGACAGAGACAAAGAGGCAGAGAGACTTTTCCACATTTCCACCATATGCATATCCTGAAGCCACCATACACCCTGAGCCACCTTAAAGCCCTCAACCCTCTCCATACCAGAGAAAACCCATCATTTCTCTTTGGTTGCCAATTGCTGCTCCCCACAATCGTGTAGAACAGTGCTGCTAAGAGATCTTTCCATGGGGCAGCTGTGTGGCTGCATGAACATGCACAGCAAATCCAAGCTATCACATGATGCCTGACAACAGCTTGTGCACAACCACACATATGATCAGGTGTTTACATTCCATGTGTAGTTGCTAGGCTGGCCACATTTACAGAGTGTGCTCAGCCTGCAGTTTACAGTGGCCTTAGCCTCCCGCCTGTGCTTGAAAGAGGGCTCAAAGAAGTTACACCACCCAGTGTCTGAATAGTTTTGAAGTGAGTAGGAAGAAAGTGTTTTCTCTGATAGGAAGGAAGATGCACTATTACCAACAGTCATTTACTGTACGATGGTTTTCTGCCACAATATTACATACATGATCTCGGTCTTTCTAACCGAACTCTGAATGGCATCAGCCACTCTACCTTACAGATGTTCACACAGTAGCCAAACAGACTACTGAACTATTCACAGAAGCTGGTGAAGATGTCTGAGACTTCTTTTTAGAACATTCTTTCTAGAACATTCCAGAAGGCGATTCATGTCAGCCAACAGCAGTTTGATCTGTTTAGTCCCATGGGATAGAAGCTTCTTTTATTTATTTTTTTGTTTGTTTAAATTGGATATTTTCTTTATTTACATTTCAAATGTTATCGCCTTTCTAGGTCTCCCGTCTGGAACCCCCTATCCCACCCCCCTTCCCCTGCCTCTATGAGGATACTTCCCCACTGTGATGGTTTGTATATCCTTGGACCAGGGAGTGGCACCATCTGAAGGTGTGGCCTTGTTGGAATAGGTGTGACCTGGTTGGAATGGTTGTGTCACTATGGGTGTGGGTATAAGATCCTCACCCTAGTTGCCTGGAAGTCAGTCTTCCACTAGCAGCCTTTGGATGAAGACATAGAACTCTCAGCTCCTCCTGTGCCATGCCTGCCTGGATACTGCCATGCTCTCACCTTGATGATAATGGACTGAACCTCTGAACCTGTAAGCCAGCCCCAATTAAATGTTGATTTTTATAAGACTTGCCTTGGTCATGGTGTCTATTCACAGCAGTAAAACCCTAACTAAGACACCAACCTACCCACCCATTCCCAACTTTCTGCCCTGGCATTCCCCTACACTGGGGCATTGACTCCCCTCACACCCAAGGGTCACTCCTCCCACTGATGTCCAACAAAGCCATCTTCTGCCACATGTGTAGCTAGAGCCATGGGTCTCTCCATATGTACTCTTTGGTTGGTGGTCCAGGCCCCCGGAGTTCTAGGGTATCTGGTCGGTTGACACTGTTGTTCACCCCATGGGGCTGCAAACCCCCACAGCTCCTTCAGTCCTTTCTCCAATTCCTCCATCAGGGACCCTGCACCCAGTCCAATGGTTGGCTATGAGCATCTGCCTCTGTATTTGTCAAGCTCTGGACTCTACTCGTTTCTGGATCTTCCAAACTCAGAGCATTACTTTCTGTACACAGAAGATGTTCAGTAAACACCCAGAGATCATCAAAAAGTAACAGGCAAGCAAAATCTTGACTGACCAGAATCTGCCAATTTGATCCTTCAAGTTAAGTTTAACCATTGAGCTTTTCATTTTCACGGAAGCAGGAAATTCACAGCACAAGACTTCTATCTATCTACCCTCAGGTCAGTAGCTTAGAGAGGCTCATGGTGGTGGATGGAGGAGTATGTGAATGTTTGCCATGCAGTTAGTTCTCTGCCCTGACTCTGTGACCTTTACTGTCCCTCTCAGAGAGAACTAATCAATACATGCTTGACTTCTATGTCCAAGAAAGCTCCCCTCTCTTCAGTGAGATCAAGAGCAGGACTGGAGACTTACTATGTTCTGAGCTCTGTATCACATGTTGCAGGGAGAACCAAACTGCATTACAATATTATACTTACTATCATACTGTCTCATGGATATTATTGTAGAATTATAATAATGGCCCCAAGATGTGCATTGCATAATAGCAACTGAGGTAGGAATATGGTCAGAAACAAAAAGAAATTTCAAAAGCCAAATAGAAAATTGAGTCTATTGAGTTAATTCTCAGTTCACTTGACAATTCAATTATCCAAATGAAATGGTCTCAGTTAATCAAGATCACAGGGCAAGTGGGATTGACTCTACAGATTACTTGTACCCTAATGAGCACACAGGTCCATAAATATGTCCTTCCTGAATGTAACATGGAAGTGTTGCAGTCGCATCCCATCACTTACAGGCCACCAGATCCCCCAAACATCCTCATACGTCTTTCTACATATGTTTCTGAGAAAGAGGACGAAAGAAGAAAACAGGCTGAAGATCAGCCCCCACCCCACCCCCTGAGCATGCCCTCACTAATTTATGACACCAGGCAAACTGCTCTGTCCTCGTGGCTTCAGTTGGCTCATCTCTCAAATGGAATAGCAACACATACACCTTGGACATACGTTTTATTGTTGTTGGGTTTTGTTGTTATTCTTGTTGTTGTTGTTGTTGTTGCTGCTGCTGCTGCTGCTGCTGTTATTCTTGGTTTTGGAGACATGGTTTTATGCAATCCAGGCTGGCATTCCTCTGTAGCAGAAGGTAGCTTTGAACTCCTGATCCTTCTGTCTCCATCTCTCAAGTGCTTGGATTGTGGATACACAGACGACACTGAATCTGGTTTGTGAAGTACAGTATATCAAATCAATTGCCTCCTATATGACAGGCAAGTACTCTAAGAACTGAGCTTCAAGCCCAGCCCAAGAAATAATTCATTTGTGTGGGTCCTTACTCTGTACAGACAAGTCTTAAAGAGATATGTGGGTGTGTTCATTAGCTTTTCATTGTTGTAAAAATGTGCTAGACAGACATAAACAACCTAAGAGAGGGAAAATTTATTTAGCTTACAGTTTTAGCCCACTGTCAGCCAGTTCCATTGATTTTTTTAAGCCCATGGTAAGGAAGAAATGTAATAGCAAAAAGTCATGGCAGAGGATTGTGGCCAAAAGAGGCTGAAGAAGGAGAGAAAAGAAATGGAGGCAAGAGGAAAAAGAGAGAAAGCAGGAAAGGGGGAGAAGGAACGATCTGGAGACAAGATAGACCCTTCAAAGGCATACTCCTGTCAACCTAATTCCTCCAGTCAGTCCCCACTTCTTAACAGCCATCCAGCTATGAAGATGTCAATGAATTAATCCATTGATGAAGTTAGTGCATTCATAATCCAATCACCTCTCAATAACATCACCCGCTGGGGGACAGGTTCCCAACTCACAAGCAGGGAAGAAGACACTTCATATTCAGCCATAACAACAGGATTGTATTATAGCAACAAGACAAAGGTTTAGAAGTTGTAGCAAAGAATAAAAAAGAGTCAAAGCAGGGAGAAGGTAGAAGTCAGAAATGAAGCATGAAGGCAGTTGAACCCAAAGTGTTCCAAATCATAAAGTTTTTCACCCTAAAGAACAGTGAAAAGATCAAGATCACTCATCAAGATTAAAAACGTTTTCTGCAGCCCGTTTTGTGGACATCCTCTTCTAGAAGGAGGCACTTACAAATCCTTTATCGCTTCTGACCACTAGAAGCCTTCTAGTTCAAGGCTACAAGTGGAATCTAAATCAAAACAACATGTGCCTTTCTACTCTTCATAATTGAGTCATTCATCTAGGTAATGGTATTAAACAATTAAGAAGAAGCTGAAATGGTGGTGCTACAAATATTTCTCCATTGTACTGCCTCATCTACTAACCTTGCACATGATTATATGGCACTTCAGTAACAAATACAGATAAGTATCAAGATGTGAGCATTCGACAAGGTCAAGCTTGGCAATAGATATGAAGACTAAGAAAGAATCAATAGAAGCCACACATGATCTAGTATTGGCCTGAGTAGGCTACATTGCCAAATGGCAATTGGTTAAAATCATGGACTGTGCTGGCCAAGGCATAAAGGATCCTCTCTGCTCCACACAGAAAACCTTGGCCTGAAAATCACAACCTTCAGCTAATTCATCAGTCACACATTTTTCTTCAGACTGTTACCAAATTTGTAAAACTAGATTGAGGGCAAGTAGAGGGATATCTTTCTTTAACACAGGAAAAACTATAATCTTTTCCCAGGTAATAGACAAAGTTTTGCAAAGTCAATTAAAGTTGGCCAATTAGTAATGCTGGCTATCCACCTCCTAAGAGTTAGTTAACAGCGCTAGATGCAAATGCTTTTTTCCCAACCAGTGTTACAGTCACTCCAGCTGCTAAGTGTATGGGCATGAGGGGGGCACCAAAAGCAAACTGATGACCACAAAATGGAGCTTTGGGGAATGAGAAAAATGTGGCTGCATGAGCCAGAGAGAAATCTGAAGACCAAGTCCTAACCACAGTCTTGTTCCTCAGATAATTGTCATAAAATCTGTCCTGATTACAAATCTGTCAGCCGAGCCGGGCATGGTGGCGCACACCTTTAATCCCAGCACTCGGGAGGCAGAGGCAGGCAGATTTCTGAGTTCGAGGCCAGTCTGGTCTACAAAGTGAGTTCCAGGACAGCCAGGGCTATACAGAAAAACCCTGTCTCGAAAAACCAAAAAACAAACAAACAAACAAACAAATCTGTCAGCCACACTCAGCTCAGCTCACTAAATTTTATTACAACCAAATGTTTTCCAGGAACTGTGAAACCTAAAACATGTTAGCTTTGATTAGGCATCAGCTGGATCCTTCTAATGTTTGTTTGTTTGAGTGAGTGAGTGAGTGAGTGAGTGAGTGAGTGAGTGAGTGAGTGAGTGAATGAGTCTTCAGTAATCCAGATTTCTTTCTCTTTTTTGAAATATTCTGGTCAGGGGATGGATAAATGGTTCAGCCATTAAAATCATGTGCTGTGGATCTTGCAGAGGAACTGAGCTAGGTTCCCAGCATCCCCATTAAGCAGCAACATGCAACCACCTACATAAAACTTCACTTTTAGGGAATCAAGTGTGCTCATTCAGATCTAAGCCAAAGTTAAAAAAAAGTTTTGTTTCTTTCTTGAATTTTTTTATTTAAATTAATATAAAGTTCTAATTCTCTGTATGGATTAGCAGGCCTCCTTTTGTCATTTTTAGACCTATGGAGGTTTTAGTTGACCCTACACACCTTTTTCTTACCAGGTCCCCATCCTTTATCCACATTTAAATTCTTCCACCCCAGCATTACCCTTTGGCTTTCTTATCACATCTGTTCTGCTACATACCTCTTCTCTCCCTTAAAAGCCTCGTTTCCCATCGTGTGAGCATCCTATCTCATTTGCTGGCCTCTGTACACCTACTTTCACATAAGTACTGTAAAGGCAAGGTGGATCACTGTAGAGCAGAGTGTTAAAGTAACACAATATGGGAGAGATACAGACCAAATTGCTGTCATGGATTCCAAGAGCTGTCATTCAACCCTGGGTTCTACACAGGAGTGAGTTCATGATCATAGCACATAGTCTGGCAGCTGTTGTAGTTAGCTTGAGCTGTCTTAGGCAAGTATCCTAGATTGAGTCACTTCTGCCATGAAAATTCCTGCTGCTGAACCCCTTTTGATTGGTCCAACTATCCCAAAAGAAAGAGAAGTGAGTACCCTCCCTCCTGCATTTCCCAAGCAATGCAGCTGCTAATCTTAGTGCTCAAGCTAGCTGAACCATCAGCTCCTGAGTCAGAATGAATAAGTAAAGTTCACACTCTTTCTAAACACGGTGTGTCCACACACGACACACACACCCTGGCATGTGGTCTGAGTGTTAAGACAAATCACACCCAGCTTGGCAAGGAGCAGAATCAAGGCTGGAAGAAAAACCTTCCTGTCACACAAGTCAGGCTATCTGACAACAGTTCCCCTGCATTTGACAGAGATAAGAATGACCAGTCCACTCTTATGTCTGCCAAAGTTATTCTTTCTCTGATGCGTGGAGAGATACCAGACCATAAATATGAAAAAGTGAATTCATAAACTCTGGGACTCTTTTCAAACTGAAAAAAAAATTTTTAAAGGAAGAAGAAATGGAATCAGGTAAAACATCAAGCTGGTATTATTTCTTGACAGCCCCCAAGTAGCCATGTCCTCAGAAGGAAACCATAGACACTGGGAGAAATGAGCCAGGATGTACACCATGCTATAAATGCTAGAATTAGTTTTCTACTCAACTGGCCACCTTCCAGGGTACTCTCTTTCTGTCCACCACAGAGAAGATCCCAGTCAGGGTTTTAAGGACTGCAATCGCCCTGAAATTCTTAAGAGAAGGCAAAGAACAATCTTCAGTAGCTATTACCAAGAAGATCAGAGTCCATTCTTTGCAGAGAAGGCTGAGGGATGGTGACAAGATCATCTCTCCTGGGAACAACACAGAACAAGGGCCACATCTCTGTATTTGCTAGAAGAAGAAGAGAAGCAGGAGATCACACTGGTTTGACTAGTAGGGAAAACTCAAGAGGAGATATTTTCCCAGTGTGAATTCCATGGAGACCAGATGGAGACCTGAATGTGGCTAGGAGGATCAGCCAACTGTAGTTAGCGTTCCTCCAGGGACTGATGATCCTCTAGGGAGTTAAGCCAAGGGATCCTGCAAATCACTCTCACAGGTGACCTTGAACTTTAAGGGTATAAAGCATTGTGCCTACCATCTAATGAAAGAAGGAAACCTCTACCAAGAACTTCCTAGAACTTAAAGGTCAGGGACTGTCTAATTTATTTTTACAACCCAAATCAAGGTAATACTGGCCCCAGGGATAGGGCAAGGGAGCTGGGAAGTGACAACCATGTTGTCTTCAGAGGTGGGATTTCCTTCTTCCAAGCATCCTAAGGCACAATATTCTGAAGTTTCTATGTAGAAGTCAACTGGATATGATGGAGGAGACACCAATGGGCTAGATGCAGCTCAGTGGTAAAATGCTTATCCATCCTTTGCACCACAGCAACCAATCCAACCTAAACCAAACCCAAGCAATAGAACACAAAGCTAACAGATTATTCCCTTTCCCTACCATAGTATAGAAAATCCAGGAAGAGAGCTTGTATTAAAATGTACCTCTATTGGCATTTGGACTTCACTAGAATTTAACTATACTATCATTTGGATTTCTAGCATGGGAAAGCAAATTAATTTTGTTTAAGAGACCCAGGTGGTGCTGGCTCTAGTACTAAACATCCTGAAGGATCTATGGAGAAGGAAGGAGCTGGTGCTTTAACAATGAGTATACATTTCAGAAGGAAAATAGATGGATTTGACCAAGCAGTGACAAGCATCAGCAGAGGTACAGAGAGCTGAAGATGGAGAGGGCAAAGAGAACTCTGTGGCTGAGTGTTAGGGTACACATACACAATGGGTCCTTCTTTTGTTTATTAACAAACATTTACTGTGTTGCTCTTACATACCTGGCAGTTTTCTACTTAAAGAATATTCCAAAGTGAACACAATCAAAAACAAACAAAAAAAATCCCCTGCTATCTTTTTTTGCACCCTAGAAAGAAAGAGGGAAAATAATAAATATGATATCTGGTGTAGAAAATTATCATTAAAAGTATAGTAGGGGTGGGGTTTCCTGTCAGGATCCTTGCCCTCCTATCTAAAATGGTTAATGTGATTACAAAATGTAGAATGCAGTGGTTTATAAGACAGCAAATATCAGGCAGTTACTTCTGAGAGACAAGAAACAAACAAGCAGTCTTGAACCCATCCAAACTATAGAGAGTATCTAGATCAAAGCACAGGAGGGGAACATGTAGGGCCCAGCTGATCCCATCTGCTGGTGAAAAAAAGAGCTTAGAGTTCATTAAAATCAGGACAACTGGAGTTCCCAAGATAAAACAGACACAGAACCATTTGAAAAGAAACCTAGAGGGCAGGAAAAGACCCCCATGAGAGGTCAGTGAAGTGTTTGTGTCATCAGGGAGAACATCCAAGGCCAGAGAAAGAGTTGTCTGAAAGGACTGGAGGGGACAGTGGCCAGGAGTCACACAGGACCAGAAAGAGTGCCTGTTGCCACTAGTCATTAGAATGCATGAAGCTGTAAAACTCTATATTCCTACTCCAGTCCCAATAGTTGGGGATAAGTAGCCCAACACTGAGCACAAATTAGTCCTAAGTGCAAGACATTTCAACACAGACCAAAACTAAGTGACATTTATGTGATAACAAAAATATCCAACACCCAAAAAGGAAAAATAGAGAAAAAAAACTGGTATCCAACCAAATATCACTAGGCATTATAAGGGGGGGGGAGAAACAAACAAAGAAAATACAAACCATGTTGAAGACTAAAGTTATCCAATTGAAATCAACTCAAATTGGCACACATTAGAATCCATAGACAAGGAAATGAAAGAGTTCTTCTGACTATAACAAAAAACTGAATAGAGAGACATGAAAGATACCAAAAAATGGAGTTATGGAGATGAAAACTACAATATTCCAGGGTAACTTAAATTTTGTGAGATTAATAACATTTTAGACATTACAGAAGAAAAATTCCTAAACATGGACTACATATATATAGAAATTATCCAAAGAACTTTTAAAATGGGGACCATGTATTTAACAGGTTTCTATATTTGAAATAAAAAAAAGAGAAAATGAAGGAGGAGGAGAGAGGGAAGGAAGAAAGGAGAGGGAGGGGGAGAGAGAGGGAAGGGAGCGAGGGAGGGAGAGAGGGAAAGAAAGAGAGAGAGAACAGAAAAAAATATCCAAAGAAACAATGGCTACAATTTTTCCAAATTTTCCATAGCTATAAACCCTAGGTCTCAAGATTTTCAATGAACCCAACCACAGGAAATGTGAAGACAGCTAAGCAAAAGTACATCACAATTAAATTGCTCACCAGCTGATGGCAGAGAGAAAACTCTATAAGCATGAGGAGGGAAACCACATTGTACCCAGAGAATCAAGGATCACATGATGGCGGCATCTCATAGGCAACAACACAACAGGAAATCATGGAGCAGCATTGCTGTATTCCTGAAACAAACATGCATTTATGTAGACTCCTATAGAAGCAAAAGAGGATTTCAAAGTCATACAAAACCTGGAAGGATGAATCATCAGCCATGCCTATAGCATGAGAAATGTCGGAGAAAGGCCCGATATCAGATAGAAAAAGAGGTCAGTAAAAGAGAAATGACATGCTTTGGCTATGGTAAACATGGTGGTAAATGTATGACTTATTCCTTATTATCTTCTAGAGATAATACTCTGCAAAAAGTAACAAGTTGTGTGGGATTACATGTGGAAGTAAAAGCACAAATGGACATTAGCAGAGAAATGTAAATATGTATGTATGTATGTATACATAATTCTGTAATATATTAGGTAAAAGACTTGTTACTGGAAGACAGGCAAATATATGAGATCTGTATATATAAACCCTTAAACAAAAACAAAGAGCTATAGATTATCAGTTTACAAATGAAACAATAAAAAAATAATTATTTCCAAAAAGAAGTAAGAAACAGGAATGTGAAACTATAAGCAGAAGGGTACAATAGGAAGCCACTGTCCAAATATCAGATTTAAACCTAACGATATCTAACCATATTAAATGTAAACTAAATGCCCCCAAGAAAAGAGGAGAGATTTGTCAGATTGGTAAAAAAAAAAAAAAAAAAAAAAAAAACTAATGCTAAAACTACCCACAAGAAAGTTTATGTGAAAAAAAATCACAAATAAATTTAAAGGCAAAAAGATGGGAAAGAGCACACTAAAGAAAGCTGGAGAGGTTCCAATGTTACACAGAACTGCTAACACAGCAGGGAAGATGGCAGAGGTAAAGCATAGTGTTCCAAGTGATAAGGACTCCTTGGATCATGAAGACACAGCAGTCTTCAAGCAGTGGCACGCTTAATAAATCCTTAAAGATACATGAGTTAAACCTTGTAGAACAATGACAAATGCACAATGGAGCCAACAACTCAAACACCTCATTTTTGGTAATTGATAAAAGAAGTTGGCAGAAAACACACAGTGGGTTCCCAACTAATTTGACCTAATTTATACTTAAAGAAATAAACACACATGCAACAAAAACAGAAAGCACATTGCTTTTGGGCACGTAAAGAACATTTCCTAGAACAGGCCATATCCTGAGCCAGAAATCTAAGTCTTCATAAATTTAAAAGAATTCAAGTCATACAGATTACATTCTTTAATCACATCGAATTAAGTTAGAATTTAGTAACAAAAACATCTCTGTGAAATGCCCAGACGTTAGCCCACATTCCAAAACAGCCCACAATTCCAAAAAGAAATCGAAATATCAAGTATTCTGGCCTACATAAAAATAGAAAGACAGCAAAGTAAAATTCTCAGATAGTGCCAGGTTATTTGTGGGGAATTTGTAGAATTAAACTCATTTTTTTTTCTTTTACAAGAATAGAAGCTGAGGGCCTGAGTTTCTTCCTTAGAACACCAGAAAAAGATCAGCTGACTAAAGTCAAAGAGAAAGAAAAGAAGCAATAAGGACCAGAGTAAAATCAATACAACAGGGGATGGGAAAGAAACAGAAAGATCAATGAAGCTGAAAGATAGTTTGGTGAGGAAGATCAATAAAATTGATTGATTCCTATCCAGGCTGATCAGAAAAGGAGAGAGAATGGCAAGGTATCAATACTAAGAAAGATAGTGAGAGACTCCACCGCTGTGAATTTTACAGGTGTTAAAAGGATAAGAGAGCATGGTAAAATGCTGTATGTCAGAGAATTGGGCAACTTACATGAGATGAATATCTTCCTTGAAATCTGAAAACTGTTGGAACTCAATGATGACGTCAGTAACCATTAAACAAATTTCTTCCAACAAATTCTAGACTCTTAATGGTTGGCTGGTATCTTTTACTATTATTTAAGGGAAGAAAACTATCCCTTCTACACAAAATCTCCCAAAAACTAAGGAAGAAGCACTTTCCAACATCCTCTGAGGTCCTTGTCTTAGTTTGCCTTCTATCATTGTGATAACTGTGACCAACAACACCCTGGGGGAGAGGTTTATTTTCCATTACAGTTCTCAGGTCACTCTCCATCACTGAGGGAAGTCAGGGCAGGAGCTAAAGCAGCAACCTGGAGGTTAAACGCTTCTTGGACACAAATGTAAGAATGTAAAAATACAAAATTTCTGGTAGAACCCCTGTATGACCTTAGTTAGACAAAATTTTCTTAAAGCCAATTAGCTATGAAAAAATAATTGAATAAAAAAACCAAAGTGTAGATCAACCTTGTGACTTTTTAATGGAATTGTTAAGACATGCTAAATATCAGAAGAAAATTATAGCAATGATAAAAGCTTAAACAAAAACACCACATTCAGGATGTATAATGAACTCTCTGAATTCAATAATGGAAAAATACTGACCACCTGATAAAGTAATGGATCTGTGAACATGCTCTAAGTTGTCTACCAATGAGTCAGGAGGAGGGCTATAATTGTCTTTCTTTGAGTACAAATAGAAGCTAGGGGTGTAGAACATGTGCCATTCCCATGACTACCTTGTATGATATGACTCCATCTTTGCTAACTGGAGAAAAATGGCTTGCCTAGCCTTAAAAAAACAAATGGCCATGTTTCGACATTGTTTATGGAGAGAATCACAGGACAGAGCAGAGCAGATAGCTGGAAGAAAACCCCCAGGTAACATAACAAGAGTTTTGTAGCTTAAAGACAAACTGCTCGTGGACAGACAAATGTGTAAAGGAAATGTGGAATCTATGTACAGTGAAGTTTTATACAGCCCTAAAGAAAACTGGGTATGTGACGTCTGCAGAACAGCAGACTACACTGAAAGTCATCGTGTTAAGCAAAACAGAACTGACGTGAGATGAAAAATGGGGTTTTCTCTCATGTGCAAAACCTCCATTTAAGGAGATGGAAAAGAGTCAGTAGTGAGTTACGTGTGGCACAAAATCAGAAGGGATAAGGTCACAAGGGAGGAAGAAAGAGATAAAAAAAAAAGAACAAATGTTGGCAGAGAGATAGAGAAGAGGGGACAAGTAAGAGCAAGAGAATCTGAGAGTTCAAGGCCAGCTTGGTCTCACTAAGCTCTAGGAGAGTCCGTGCTAAGATTGTGTCTCAAAAAACAAAAATGATTCTTTACTTTGTTGGAGGTGGGTACCACAGAAGCTCATGTTTGGAATACTTAGCCCCCATCTGGTGGTGCTATTTACAGAAGCTGTGGAATTTTTGAGAGGTGGAGCCTTGCTGAAGGAAGTTTACCACTGGGGGAATGCCTTTGAAGGTTACGCTGGTCCCTAGTCTGTTCTCAGCTTTTGGCTTCCTGTCTTCTTCAAAGGGAGCAGCTGTCCCCACCACATGTCCCTGATACCACAGGGTTTTCCCCTATCATGGGGTTTAACACGGAGACTGACAACTTACTATGGCTGAATCCCCCCCAAAGAAACCCTGAGTCAAATTTACATTGTCTTGCCAGATAAAACTACACAAAGTAACTAACGCAGGTAGTTAGCCCCTAGTCATCAGTCAAGCACAGCTCAAGGAGACTTTAAGGACCTGAATCCTGGCAACAGCCTGATAAGCTTGAAAGTGGATTTTTCCATATTCAAGCCACTAATGAAAAATCTTCCTGAATGAAAATTTAAGAACTAAGATAATCCTTTCCCAGACTTCTGACCCACAGAACCAGTAAAACAATAACTGCATGCTATTGTGTTATGACATTAAAGAAAGCTTGTTAAGTGGCAACCAAAAAAGGAGAAGGGTCTGGGCAGGAACCTCATCAAATGGGGCTGGAGGAGCAAATAAGCACAAGCAAAGTTGCTGTGCATAATTAGTAATTAGCGAAATCCACATTAAGATATTACTGTGCCCCTTTTAAATTTGCAATTGTCAGGAGGAGATCATGGGGCCCTTCTCCAAGACAGTTGTGAAACCAGCAAGAAGAAACTGAAGGTGAGGCTGATTGGAAGGTAAAGCTAACCTGTCTAATTGATAGGTTGCAGGTAAAGAATAAGAGAAATGTCTAAGGTTATTCTAAGAATTTTTGGTCTTAATCTCTAGAAAACTAATTTGCCCATCATTAAATAGAGAAACCTGAGCCATCAAGATGGCTCAACAAGCGAAAACAATTGCTGCCAAAGCAGGTGATCTGAATCCAATTCCCAAGACCTGCATAGTAGAAAGAAGAGCAGATTATTTCAATGTTCTCTTGACCTCCACATATGTGCCATGGCATACATACACTCATACACTCACACAATAAATGAATAATTAATTTTTTAAATAAAAGAAATTAGAGAAGTCTGAGCTGGCCAGATATAAGATGTGTTCACTTTATACTGTGCCAAGCTCTGGGTGCTTACAAAGCAACAAAGCAAGCTAGATATCTCAGACTGATACTGCAGAGGAAAAAAATCCTTAGAGCTGGGGCTGGAGATACAGAGTTGGGAAGGAGCCTAGTGAGATGGACCAAGTCCACTGTTAAGATGCCAAGAAGACAGAAAACTCAGCAGTGACAACTGTTCACAAACAATAAGCCAAAGGAAGACAAGCTTCCTAGAAATACACTGACCATCTGTGACAAGCAAGGCTCATAGGTCAGATTGAACACACATTGAACTTAGCAATAGGGCCAGTGCTGGTGAGAGCCATTTTGGGAAGCCATAGAATGAAAACTTGATTGAATGGGCTCATGGGAAAATAAGAGTTGAGGAGGTTGAAACAATAAGTATTAGTTTTGCTGTCAAAACAAGCAGAGGAATTGACCAGTCAGTGAAGGGATGTGGGGGTCAAAGGAGCTCCTCTCTTCCTTAAGACTGAGGAGGGTAGACTATGCTTATATTCTGATAAGACTGTCTTATCAGAGGGTATAGAGCTAAAAAATTAGTAATGCAGAGGGAAATAGAAAGACAACTGCAAGAAAAAAAATGTCCTGGGGTTGTGGGGATCAGAGCAGATAAGGATGAAAGGGTAAGAAGCTTGGTCTATGTACAAAGCTGCCACTCTTCATTCAAGAACCACACAGAGAAGAGTATGATTAATCGTATTAGGGGTTGGTTCTCCCCCCATGGGATGGGTCTCAAGTTGGGGCAGTCACTGGTTGGCTAGTCCCTCAGTCTCTGCTCCATTTTTATCCCTGCATAATTTGTAGGCAAGACAAATTTGAGGATGAAGGTTTTGTGGATGGATTGATGTCCTCCTCCCTCCTCTGGAAGTCCTCCCTGGCTCCAGAAGATGGCCATTTCAATCTCTATGTCCCCCTCTGCAGACAGGAACCTAGCATAACTGTCTCCTGAGAGGCTCCATCCAGCAGCAGATGGAGGCAGATGCGGAGACCCACAGCCAAACATCAGAAGAAGCCCTGGAATCTTGCAGAAGAGTTGAGGATAGGAAGTGAACAAGTTGGAGAGGTTAAGGACACAAGAAGATCCACAGAGTCAACTAACCTGGGACTGTGGGGATGCACAGAGCCTGGGCCACCAACCAGGGAGCATGCAGGAGCTACAGTTAGGCCTCCTACACATCTACAGCCAATGATCAGCTTGGTGTTCATGTGGTTCCCCTAACAAGTGGAATAGGGATTGTCTTAGTCTCTGTTCCCTGTCATTGGATCCCCTTTCCCCTATTTGGACTGCCTGGATAGACCTCAGTGGGAAGGGATGTGCCTAGACTTGCTGTGACTAGATGCCCCAGGGTGGGGTGGCACACAAGGGGTGGTGCCCCTTCTCTGAGAATGGGTGGGGACAATAAGGGGGAGTGATTTGTAAGGGCGGGATTGGAAAGAGAGGAGGAGGGGCTGTGATTGGGATGTAAATTAAATTAAAAATAATTTTTAAAAAAGCACACAAAAAGGCCAAGGCAGAAACTACTGTAGACCACTGAGATGCCAGGCACTCATACTCACTCAAAGGATTTTTTTCAAATGTGTCTTTGTATGTCTGTGTATCACACGCATGCTTGTTGCTCAAGGAAGCCAACAAAGGGCTTTGGATCCCCTGGCACGGGAATTGCAGATGGTTGAGTCTCCATATGGGTGCAGGAGATCCTCTGGAAGATCAACCAGCGCTGTTAACCACTGAACAACATCTCAATCTCCAGAGGAGACTCTTTAAACCCCACTTTGCTGAGAAGGCCACGGAGGCTCAGAGACCTCCAGGCTCCTGTATCATGCACAGCCACTTGTAAGGGGCTTGTTCTTGTTCTTGTTTCCCAGAACTCACAGTACATAGGCCACTGTGTCCTTGCTCTACACATCCCCAGGCCTGCTCACATCATGACATCAAAACAGAGCCTGAGTCTGAGGCCAGGAATTTGCAAAGCAGTTTTATGTCTCCCATTTGAACTCAGCCTCAGAGTATAAGATGGACCATTGGTCTTCTTACAGCCCTCTCCTCGCCCCACAGATAGAAGAACCGTAAAATAGTAAAGCCAAAAGAGACCTCGGAGGTCACCCACTCCACCCCTTATTTCCATAAAAAAAAAAGAAAAGAAAAAAGAAACTGAGGCCCAAGGTTACTTAGGCCCGTGCCCAAAGACACTGCAAAGCAAAGGATCATCTCATTGCCCATGAGCTGTCAGACACCATTCCCCTCTGTCCCCAGAGATGTCTGTGCACTCTCCTGTATGTACAAAACCGATTTGAAGATGCAAATTGGTTACATCCAATTTCATCCAACTGTCCTCGAAATTTAAGAACTCTGCTGACATGCACAAAGCAAAGAGTAAATTGTTCCCCTGAGAAATCATCTTGGAAACAGCTTTTGTGTGTCCCTGACCAAGGTGCTAGACAGGCACAGACCCTTGGAAAGAAGTCTGTGTGTTTGAGGCCCACATATTCCCTTCCTAGGAAGTGAGGTATCAGGGAACCACTTAAATCCTCATGATGCAGAAATGGGTGCATACCCTTATACAGAAGTTCCTATGTGCTTTTTGAATAGTTGCTTTCTGAAGTAAATATGTGTTGCTGGAATGACACATAGTGACATGTGTGAAAGTCTGCCTGGCCTGGGCTGACAGACAAGGTAAAAAAAAAAAAAAAAAGTCTAAGATGACACTGTTGCATAAATGTTTGTTATGTGCCAGGGAACTCAGGCACAGGGTACCAGCCAACCTAAAGTCTGGCCTTCTGTCTTGACAAGTACATTCCTCCAAAGTAGATCTCAAAGAGCCATAGATGAGAGATGTTTGACATCATTCTTTTAGAAATAAAAGTATATTTTTGGTTTTTTTTTAAAGATTTTTATTTATTTTATGTATATGAGTATTCTACACATACATCTGCATGCCAGAAGAGGGCATCGTATCCCATTTTAGATGGTTGCAAGCCACCATGTGGTTGCTGGGAATTGAACTCAGGACCTCTGGAAGAGCAGTCAGTGTCCTTAACCACTGAGCCATCTCTCCAGCTGCACTTTTTTTTTCAAACAAAATCTGATTCCAAAGACAACTACTCAGTCTACTGCACTGGAGGCAAGAATGGGAAGGTACCTCAGTGAGATGGTGTCATTTCCACAAGCTTTAAAAAGCATTATAAAGAATTTAAAAAGCAATTATAAAGAAAGTGCAGGCTTTGCTCTACCTCCCTCTTGAGAAATGACCTAGTGCTGCCCAGTTCTGGCCTGTGGAGAAACATACATCACCCTCCTCTAACTCACGCCCTACTGAAAAATACTTTGCTACTAACAAAATTCATTCAACTGCAATGTACTTTTTATAAATTCTGTCCTTTCCTGCTTTCTGTTTCAGTATCTCTGAGACTATCAGGACTACTTATCATATCCAGTGTTCACCCTGCCTTAGTATGAGACTGGGATTAACATCATGTCTCTGCTCCCTTTAATGGACTTCCCAACAGCACAAGATAGCAGACACTGTCAGTGACTTTCCCATATCTCTTTCCTGGTGTCCCCAGCAAATTCCTATCCCTCTCTGTCTAGAAGATGTCTTCAAGTCTGAAATCAGAAATGCCGAGTCAATGTGACCTGGAAAAAACAGCAGTAAAATAATTTTTACATGAGAATTTTTCTAATAAATAATATAAACAAAAGTATAAAAATAATTTCATATTTGGAATGTTGCCATCTGTTACCAAACTTCATGGTAGAATTGAACCCAGGTTTATACAGTGGCCATTTGCATAGTAACATGTCTTTTAAAGGCCCTTCCCTTTATGAATCTTTTATCTTCACTCTGATAAACTGAGACACTCATATTTTTGTCTCAATGATTCTTAAGAAATTTGATTCCAGGTTAGGCATAAGAAGGAGACCTCCAGTGTGAAGTTCTAAAAAGAGGATCAAATGCCTATCAGCTGATTAAAAAAAAAAAAAAAACACCATGGCACAAGCAATACCAACATTCTAGAGCATTCACAGTTGCTAAAATGTTGTGGTTAGACTAATTAGGACAGTGTAAATGTAGGAGAAGTGAGAATAACTTTATATAGTAAGTCTCCCACTGTGCTGCTCAAAGTGTGCTCCATGGGTCATATTCAGCCTATGGACAGTTTGATGCCAGTCTCTAACAAAATTAAGTACAGAAACCAAAATTAGACATATGGAAACTTTGACCTAAAAATTTTACATGTGTTAGATATGATGATTTTTAATAAGACTAATAAATTTTCCTAATAATTTATTTTGTTAATGAATTTCTTAGCAGATAACTTGTGGCTCATATAGACTTGAAAACTATTGGAGTAATATTAGCTATACTAATTGTTGACTTCTATCATCCTGTGATGATCATGTCTGTTCAACCTGGGATCTGAGGACATGAAAGAGTAGGGCATACTACAGTCTAATGACATAGATAATCTTACTTCACTTTCAATGTTCTTTTATACATGAATGTAACAAAGAAAGCAATGACCCAGGGAAGGTTGTTTAAGTTTAACATGGTCAAAAAACATGTATGTAAATGTCAGTGAGTGCATACTAAATATTAACAGAACAGCCTTTACCCAGAACTTTCTCGGGATAGACTAATTTAAACACAATTGCTTAGCACATACTATAGATTATATCTTGGAAAGCATGAAAACAAGATAGCAAAACATATCCAGATTCAGGGTACACTGACCAGACTGAGTTCTATAAATATGATCTGACATCCAGCAAGAATAAACGTGTCTTATAAATTGAATGTAAATTTTTATCGCAGGAGGTAAGAAAGTATGTCCAAGAACAATTCAAGAAACAAAATGCACTTTTTTTTCCTGGAGCTTCTCTCACAGTTCCCCAAAGCACTGATCACCATACACCATTCTTTTGACCATGTTCCAACAGCTAATGATGGGGCTGTTTAGAAGAACTATCAGCTTGAAGGCCAGATAGAAACCAAGACCATGTTGAAAAGAACCGAATCTCTTGCAACTAAAAAGCAGACTGCACTGAAAAGCAAACTCTGCATCTGATCATATGAATGACAGAGCAACAGAGAAGGCTTGGTTCACAGCTTGGCTAACAGTCTTCAGTACCAACAACAGGACATAGCAAGAAATAAGTAAAACCATGCCATTACAATAAAAATAGGCTGGTGCCCTTTAAGAATCTCCTAAGTTCCTTGAATTTCTTGGGGCCAGCAGAAGTGCCACCCACCTATTCCATGCAGAGAAGACAACTCATTTGTCTGGATCCATGTAAGAACCTCCCTAGAAGCTAATGGCTCATGACAGGATACTTATACACCCCAAAGGCTGCAACACTTCTTTGTTACCTCTCAACCAGGATCTAGGACAAAGTCTTCACAGAACTCAACTAGGTAAATATAGTACCTTTATTAGAGGAAATAGGTTATTTAACAAGAAAATTTTTTTCAAGCTGCTACAATGTGAGAAGGAACTTAGGTAATAGGCCTTGGAACTTATCCTGAGAGCACTAAACTGGGTTTGGAATACAAAGTGGGATTGTGGGCAGTTTATTGACATGAGAGCACTTTTCCACAGCTCAGCATTTAATGCCTTGGCAAGAGTAATCAGAGCCAGGTCTGAAACACTGTTGTTATGGTTCCTTGGAGCTTCCAGATACTAATGATCTACAGTACATGAAGTGGAAATGCCAGAACTAACTTAATTCACTGAAGAAGGGACAAGAAGCTCAGAGAAGTAAACTTGCTGGACTACATTTTCTGAGTTCAGAGAAAACTTGATTGCTATGCTCCCTGAGGATGCCCTATGGGACCTTCCCTTTCTGTCTGCATGCCTTCACCATAGCAGAAGTTATGGGTCACTGTGATTAGAAGTATAGTGGTTGATATTGTTGTCCTTCCTATGGGGTTGCAAACCCCTTCATCTCCTTCAGTCCTTCTAACCAGAGCTTCCAGACTAAACCACCAGCCAAAAAAGTACACATGGAGGGACCCATGGTTCCAGCTGCATATGTAGCTGAGGATTGCCTTATCTGAATCAATGGGAAGGGATGTCCTTGGTCCTGTGGAGGATCAATGCCTCAGCATTGGGGAATGCTAGGGTAGTGATGTAGGAGTGGGTGGGTGGGTGGGTAGGTGAGCACCCTCATAGAAACAGGGGAGGCACATGGAATAGTGGGTTTGCAGAGGGGAAACTGGGAAATGTAAATAACCAATTAATAAAGGAAGTATAGTGGTGGCAATTATCTAAGGTCAGGAAAATAAAACAGTGGGTGATGCTGATGCTGATGCTGCTCTCATGCATCATTGGATCTATGGTTCTGGAATAGCCAGGGCTACATTAGAAGCAAAGAGAATCCTATTCTTGATGGCAGTAAGACTGGAATGATGATGATGAGAACCTATGGAGCTCTCCAGGGAGCTGCTTCATTGACTAAGAGTCATGATGCTTCCAGAGGTGAGAAAAGTTTACCTGGCCAACAAAGGTCTTGCTTAGTTTACATAACTAAAAATGATCAAGAGGGGTAAATCAAGAGGGTGATGTCATCTGCCACAGCAGAAAACTATAATTCTCTCATCTGGTCTCCAGATCTGAGATGGTTCTTAGTACAAATACATCAATAACACAATAAGCTGCTTTACCAAAGAGCCTGGAAATGTCACAGAGAGACTATACAGCTTTAATATTTCTGTGCCATTCCCAAAAGGACCTTGGAGCATTTTTAAAAAAATGTGTATTCTGGGGAAAAAAAGAATTCCCAAGCATTACAAATACTGTAGGTTGAATACAGGGCTTGAGCATTTTTGAATCTGTTATGAAAACATCCTGTTAGAATGTAGAGCACAGACATGCCATGTGATACATTGCAAATGTCTCCTTCAGTGGACTGGTTGTCACACTCTGTCAGTTGCCAGGCCTCTGAGTTCATAATCTAGATGAGTACACTGAGCAGTTGGTAGGACTTATCCCTGTCTTTCACAGTAGAGTCCCCAGAAGAGGCTGGTCAAGTGGAGGCTTTCCTGACAACCCCTCACCTATACACTCACAAAAACTGAAATGCACCCACACACTCACACTCAAACACACCTACAGATTCATCCACCTATATGCTTAAAGTCATGCAATTCAAACACACACATACCACATTGAAATATATACACTTGCAAAAAACACATTCATACTTCCATACTTCTGGTTACTCACACCAACATACACAAACATGTAAATACACACACTCACCCTCTCACTATAGTTTGATTATTTTCCCCCTCATATTTTCATATTAAGACCAAAACCCTAATATATCAGTGTTGGGTATTGTGGTCTTTGAGAATGTATTTATTTAGTGGGAGTTATACCTTCATATAAACACATTTAAATTTCATTAAAAGTGCTTTCAAGATAGGTTCTCTTGCTTTTGTGTACTTCTCACATGTGGAGATTCAGATTTTGTCACCTTTGTCCTTATGCCTTCTGTCATGTGGGGACACAACAAAAATATCCTCACTAGACGTTACTGTTTTGATCTTGGACTTGCCAGGGAGACTTAAAGAAAAATGGATTTCCGTCCTTTCCAAATTATTCAGTCTGTGCTATTATAACAACACAAAACAAGCCAAGATAATAGGCACACACATACACACACAGAGAGGGGGAGAGAGAATGTGAGAGAGAAGTATAGACCAATTTCCCTGGTGAATATAGATGCAAAAATCCTCAACAAAACTTTTGCAAACTTAAAATTCAAGAACACATTAAGATCATACACTATGAACAAATTAACTTCATTACAAGGATGCAAGTTTAGTTCAATATATTCAAATCAATAATTGTTACTCAGCACACAGTATATAATATATATGATATGTATATACTTACACACATGCACACAAAAAAGAAAAATCTATAAATATGTAAAAAATACTTGAAAGCATTCAGCATCCTCAGCCATCAGAGAAAGTAAATTAAAACTGCTTTGAAATGCCATCTCATACCAGTCAGAACATCTATTGTTAAGAAAATAATGACAGCAAATCTTGGATATAGGTGGGAAAAGAGTGAGCCACTTAGTGCAGGTGGGGATGTAAACTAGTTCTGTCACTATGGAAGACAGTATGTAGCCTGTTTTTAAAAGTGAGAATAGTCTTCAATTCTATTCCATTGGTCTACTTGTCTGTCACTATACCAGTACCATGCAGTTTTTATCACAATTGCTCTGTAGTAAAGCATTAGGTCAGGCATGGTGATTCCACCAGAGGTTCTTTTATCCTTGAGAAGAGTTTTTGCTATCCGAGGTTTTTTGTTATTCCAGATGAATTTGCAGATTGTTCTTTCTAATTTGTTGAAGAATTGAGTTGGAATTTTGATGGGGATTGCATTGAATCTGTAGATTGCTTTTGGCAAAATAGCCATTTTTACAATGTTGATCCTGCCAATCCATGAGCATGGGAGACCTTTCCATCTTCTGAGATCTTCTAGAATTTCTTTCTTCAGAGACTTGAAGTTTTTATTATACAGATCTTTCACTTCCTTAGTTAGAGTCACGCCAAGATATTTTATATTATTTGTGACTATTGAGAAGGGTGTTGTTTCCCTAATTTCTTTCTCAGCCTGTTTATTCTTTGTGTAGAGAAAGGCCATTGATTTGTTTGAGTTAATTTTATATCCAGCTACTTCGCCGAAGCTGTTTATCAGGTTTAGGAGTTCTCTGGTGGAATTTTTAGGGTCACTTATATATACTATCATATCATCTGCAAAAAGTGATATTTTGACTTCATCTTTTCCAATTTGTATCCCTTTGATCTCCTTTTGTTGTCGAATTGCTCTGGCTAGGACTTCAAGTACAATGTTGAATAGGTATGGAGAGAGTGAACAGCCTTGTCTAGTCCCTGATTTTAGTGGGATTGCTTCAAGCTTCTGACCATTTACTTTGATGTTGGCTACTGGTTTGCTGTAGATTGCTTTTATCATGTTTAGGTATGGGCCTTGAATTCCTGATCTTTCCAAGACTTTTATCATGAATGGGTGTTGGATCTTGTCAAATGCTTTTTCCGCATCTAACAAGATGACCATGTGGTTTTGTCTTTGAGTTTGTTTATATACTGGATTATGTTGATGGATTTCCGTATATTGAACCATCCCTGGGATGAAACATACTTGGTCAGGATGGATGATTGTTTTGATGTGTTCTTGGATTCGGTTAGCAAGAACTTTATTGAGGATTTTTGCATCAATATCCACACACCTATGGTCACTTGATCTTCGACAAGGGAGCAAAAACCATCCAGTGGAAGAAAGACAGCATTTTCAACAAATGGTGCTGGCACAACTGGTTGTTATCATGTAGAAGAATGCGAATCGAACCATTCCTATCTCCTTGTACTAAGGTCAAATCTAAATGGATCAAGGAACTTCACATAAAACCAGAGACACTGAAACTTATAGAGGAGAAAGTAGGGAAAAGTCTCAAAGATATGGGTACAGGGGAAAAATTCCTGAATAGAACAGCAATGGCTTGTGCTGTAAGATCGAGAATCGATAAATGGGACCTCATAAAGTTGCAAAGCTTCTGCAAGGCAAAAGACACCTTCAATAAGACAAAAAGACCACCAACAGATTGGGAAAGGATCTTTACCTATCCTAAATCAGATAAGGGACTAATATCCAATATATATAAAGAACTCAAGAAGGTGGACTCCAGAAAATCAAATAACCCCATTAAAAAATGGGGCTCAGAACTGAACAAAGAATTCTCACCTGAGGAATACCGAATGGCAGAGAAGCACCTGAAAAAAATGTTCAACATCCTTAATCATCAGGGAAATGCAAATCAAAACAACCCTGAGATTCCACCTCACACCAGTCAGAATGGCTAAGATCAAAAATTCAGGTGACAGCAGATGCTGGCGAGGATGTGGAGAAAGAGGAACACTCCTCCATTGTTGGTGGGATTGCAAGCTTGTACTACCACTCTGGAAATCAGTCTGGCGGTTCCTCAGAAAATTGGACATAGTACTACTGGAGGATCCAGCAATACCTCTCCTGGGCATATATCCAGAAGATGTCCAAACCGGTAAGAAGGACACATGCTCCACTATGTTCATAGCAGCCCTATTTATAATAGCCAGAAACTGGAAAGAACCCAGATGCCCCTCAACAGAGGAATGGATACAGAAATTATGGTACATTTACACAATGGAGTACTACTCAGCTATTAAAAAGAATGAATTTATGAAATTCCTAGCCAAATGGATGGACCTGGAGGGCATCATCTTGAGTGAGGTAACACAATCACAAAGGAACTCACACAATATGTATTCACTGATAAGTGGATATTAGCCCAAAACTTAGGATACCCAAGATATAAGATACAATTTGCTAAACGCATGAAACTCAAGAAGAATGAAGACCAGAGTGTGGACACTGTGCCCCTTCTTAGAATTGGGAACAAAACACCCATGGAAGGAGTTACAGAGACAAAGTTTGGAGCTGTGAAGAAAGGAAGGACCATCTAGAGACTGCCATATCCAGGGATCCATCCCATAATCAGCTTCCAAATGCTGACACCATTGCATACACTAGCAAGATTTTGCTGAAAGGACCCAAATATAGCTGTCTCTTGTGAGACGATGCCGGGGCCTAGCAAACACAGAAGTGGATGCTCACAGTCAGCTATTGGATGTATCACAGGGCTCCCAATGGAGAAGCTAGAGAAAGTACCCAAGGAGCTAAAGGGATCTGCAACCCTATAGTTGGAACAACATGATGACCATATAACCAGTACCCCGGAGCTCTTGTCTCTAGCTGCATATGTATCGAAAGATGGCCTAGTCGGCCATCACTGGAAAGAGAGGCCCATTGGACTTGTAAACTTTATATGCCCCAATACAGGGGAATGCCAGGGCCAAAAGAATGGGAATGGGTGGGTAGGGAAGTGGGGGTGGAGGGTATGGGGGACTTTTGGGATAGCATTGGAAATGTAATTGAGGAAAATACGTAATAAAAAAAAGAAAAGAAAAAAAAAGTGAGAATAGAACTACCACACAAACCAGCCAAACTATTCTTGGGTATAAAATAAAAATCAACATACCATAGAGATTCTTGCATACCCTTGATAATAATCAATCTTTACAATAGCTAAGAAATGGGCCAACCTACATGTCTTTCAACAGGTGTATGTAGAAAGAAAATGTGCAGCCTGGAAAGATGGTGCAACAGTTAAGAGTACTCATTACTGTGGCAGAGGATGTGAGTTGAGGCTTCTGTCTACCACATATAACTGCACTCAAACCCTATTCTGGTCTCTGTGGGCACCAAACATGTGCATGGTACACAGATAAACATGCCCATACATATTAATATTTAAAATTTTTAAAGAAAATGAAACTGTACCATTTGCAGATAAATGGATAGAGTAGACCATTATGGTAAGCAAAAAAAGCTCAGCAAGACAAATGTTTTCTCATATGTGAAAAATAGATCTAAAGTATGTGTGTGTGTGTGTGTGTGCGTGTGTGTGTGTGTGTGTGTGTTAAAAAACAGATGGTTCATAGCAGATGACAGCGAACTAGTAACCAACTGGCGCATCAATTGCAACTGTACAACTGGTTATATTTGAGAGAACACAGCTACACATCCTCTAGCCCTTTGTATACAGTTTTCAATCTGACACATGCATTCTTTTGGAAGAATCAGAACCAGCTCACTTATGAGGCAAAGCTCTACACGTGAATAACTCTCCCTGTTCTGTTTGACTCTTCTGCTCTCTGTCACTATGTAGCTCAAACATTTTCCATTATCTGAACTTTACACACATATCTGACTGGTCCATTATACTGATAGCATTATCATATTAATACTGGTGAACAGGAAGTGGCAATTTTCTGGTAAGATTATGGGTACCTGGGATGGAAGATAAGCCCTACAAAGACTCAGAGACTGTCACATCATACAGATTGTAAAAGTTCACTGATCAGGGACATAGTGAGATTATTTTTTTCTCCAAGGTAACAGAGAAATCATTAGACCTTTCTGTAGCTTGAATCTGGTTTTAGCATATCCCATAGCTTCCTGTGTTGAAGACTTGGACTCCATCTTAGCAATGTTAATGAATGGCAGAATCTTTAAACCTAGTGGTGGTATGTTCTTATGTCATTGATACTGGTTGCCTGGAATGGTCCATATGACTTTCCTTGGCTTCCTATCTTGCAAAACATCACTCCTTCTTGTACTTGCTCCCACTATTGTGATGTTGACCTCCATGAGATTATAACCAACATTCAGATGAGGCTAATCCCATGCTCTTGAACCTTCACAACTGTGAACTGAATAAAATCTTTTTTCTTTAAGTTCCCACTATCAGAAATTTCATTGTGTGGACAGAAAACAGATTAATAACACACTTGAGTATCTCTCCTTTCAGAGAGAGAGAGAGAGCCCATATTTAGGGCCATAAGACCAGGCATATTCTATGATGTTTAGCAATACCTGGGGTAGATGGCAGTATTGTGTGGACTCTCTGTTGGACTTAAACATGAAAATCATTAAACAAAGCCCTAGCTTTCTGGAGCAAGTCTCTACTGTCTACAGGTTGAAAAAGACTATTTAAGAAGCAGCTTCAAGTTCATCATTGGGTCTTAGCAGAGACTAAGTATGGGGTATCAAGGAACCATAAGAATAGAGCTGTCCATCATAATCTGAGTAGTTAGCACCCACCAAGCCATAAATTTTATGAATGCTGGAGCATTTTATCATCTAATAACAGTGGCACATTTGCAATCACGCACAAACAAGTCTAGAGAACACAAACAAGTCTTGTGAGTGAGTCTCTACTAATATCTGTAGTGGCTTCCCCTTTACCAGCCTATGGAGAAGGAAATCCCTGTTTCTGGATCAAATAAGTCAGTTCCATTTACTAACACAGCAGTTCTCAACCTGTGGGCAACAACCCCTTTGGCAAATCTCTATCTCCAAAAATATTTACGTTATTATACATAACAGTAGCAAAATTATGCTTATGAGGTAGCAATGAAAATTATTGTGTGACTGGGCTCACTACAATTTGAGGAACTGTTTTAAAGAGTCACAGCATTGGGAAGGTTAAGAACCACTGGACTAAAATAAACAACTCTCTCCTACAGACTGAGACTGAGACAGAGACAACCCTGAAAGTCACCAGAGAAGGTAAATTCTCCCCAGATCCCTTAAACTGCCCACAAATCTGGTATGGCAAGGGGAGAAGCCTAAAGTTACATTCACATACTCATAAGCAATACTATATTTTTAGCTAGCTATAAACAAAAGAGCAAAATTGGAATTTGAAGACAATAAATGGGTCATCCTCAATGGTCACAGCAAACATCTCATAAAAGAAGAATTGGACAACCAAACAAAGAGAATTCTATGTCACTTTTGACCAATCAGTAGGTAGAGCCAGGATGACAGGCAGAGAGTACCAATGGACTTTTTCTTACTAAAGCAGATCTAGCTATTTACAAGGATGTAAATGGTCCCTTTGGACCAATGCTTAGCTCTCAACATGCTGTAAAACAAGCACACACACACTTCCTGCCTAGTTATCTGTATTATAATCCTACTACTCTAGAAGATGTGTTTGTGCCTACTGTATTGATCTAGGAGTGCTGTTGCCTCTTTGGCTCATAGTGTCTTGAAAGAACCACTATCCACAGGTTACAGAACACGTAATTTACTGTTAGTTGATCCTGAATGTGTCACCTAAATGTGTAGCCTGAATGTGTAGCCTAGAAAACCCATCTTATAAAAAGAGGTGTAACAGAAGGCTCAGGGCCACAGGACCCAGCATCCTGCCATGTGCCCACTTCTTTCAACTTGCTGTTATGCAATTTTACAACAGCTTCTTAAAGTTTCATCTAATTGTCAGCTTTGTCATGATGCTCACAAAGTTGGGTATTGATCAAGACACAACACACATGTGAACCAATGGCTACTTTATGATGGTGCAGCCTTAGATGCCAAAATACATAGTGTCCTGAGCTATCGTTCTCGCCGGCAAGAACACACTCAGACAACCAGATTCTTCTGCAGCAAGCTTTATTGCTTCTTAAGGAGAGAAGACCCAGACCCCGGAAAATGGTGCTGCTTATATAGCCCTCAGCGTGGCGTTTCAGCACCTGATGTGGCGTGTCAGCTCCTGATTTGTTGCTTGCCCATCACCTCATTACTACGCTGCAAGGTGGGCAGTGACTAGGCGTGAGTTCACTCTCGCACTTGCACACAAGGCTTGTTTACTAGTTAGGCACAGTGGAAGCCAGCGCCATCTTATAAAGGCAATTGCTCTCGGCACGGCTCTCCACAACGTAGGTCTGAAAATCAAGGGCAGGTAGAAGAGGTAACCCTTCTCACCTTCACATCTAGGCTCACTTGAAGGCTTGGTGGCTCCTGTCTCTGAAACTTTGGTATTGGATATCCTTTGGTATATAGAACACAAGGATATCTCAAGCAGGAAAGGGAAAGAGGAAAGTCTCCGTGCCATCAACATAAATCTTGAATGCTTTGGGCCTTCCATGCTGATGTAACAGCAAACACAGAAAGAACTGGGAGTGGAAATTAACATTGTCATAGCACAAGAGTCTCTACTGCATCAAGGGACAGAAGAGCATATTTGACACTTAAACAGTTTCCTGGAGGTTATGCTTCTGGGCTCACTGAGAACCCAGAATGGGCAAACATCTCAACCAGTGACCTGACAAAGTTGAAGAGGGAACTCAGCCCTGGAGGATAATGCTCAGTTTATGCCATGAGACGAGCAATGTAGAGCAGAAATGCTGGCTGACTGTGAGGACAATTTGGAATTGTTGGTGGAAGAATAATATGAAAAAATATCAATGGCAACCTCCGATTCAACTGCAGCAGCAAACACTTTGATTTGCCTCACTAACTTTCCTATTGTCTTTTTTATTTTTTTACTTTTATTTTATATATATATTGCACAAAATAAAAAACAAGTCAACCCGTTCAAAAAGCAGTGGGGACATAGTTTCTCCTTTGCTTCACCAACCACATTCCCTGATCACCTGCTGTTCCAGCGCTTGCACCCTCCACACCTGCAACTCTCCCCCATGAATGCCTCAGAAGTGTCAGGAGTTAATGTACCTACAAGAAGCCAGCATGGAAGAGTAGACAAGTTACGATGGGGGGAGAGAGATGCATCTCTTTCATTGCATGGGGTTATTTGTCCTTGTGTTTAGTACTCAGAGTTCCCTGAAGCAGGACTAAGGATCAGTTTACCTTAGATGTAGCTTAACCCTTTGTTGTTTGGTGCCGCTTGGGTTTATTTTACAAGCAAATGACCCAGGACTAAATCTGGGGAAAACACAGACTAAAGCATTTCCCCAGCTCATTTGTGACCATATTCCCCTGGACTCTATACAATCAGCCCAAGTTCTATGCTTATCCCAAGATTGCCTGTCTTCCCCTGGTGAAGACAACATCTAGATTCTCTCTCCTTTTAGGTTATAATACAAATCCAATGGCAACAAATATGACCGTGTCTCCCTGTTCCTCAGCAGCCTTCAGGGAAGCCTCCTTCATCATTGGCATGGTCAATATTTGCTCAGAAGGGCTGAGGAAACCTGGGGAGGCTATTCCTGGTCCACGGAGCACTTAGGATTTTCGTGTGACTTTCTGGCTGCCATTCAAGATTCATGGAGCCCACCACCAAGGGAGAATCTTCCTCAATAAAAGAATGCATAGACATCATAAGCCCAAGAACAATCCTTTGTCCCTTTTCCTTTCCCACACCTTTCAGTCCAGCCAGGACCGGGGTACTCATTGGTCTTCTTCCCAAACCAGCAACACCCACCAAGACAATCACTATTTCCTATAAAAGAGCCTTGGGACAGCAGATCTTTTCCAAAACCACTTACCTTTCTTACTGGAGAACAGATCCCATACTCATTGCTTGAAATCATCCTTGAAATCCTGGCCAAAGTAGCTAAGCAAGAAAAATAATAAATGCATAACTAGTTAACTAATCACTGGTGTCCAGTATCCAACTAGGAAAGAAACAAGCTAAATCACTTTGGTTGCAGACTACATGATTTTACATACAGAAAACTCTAGACTCCATACTGAGAAGACCTGCTGAGAGTAATAAATGAATGACTAGAGAAAGAGAGGGCTCAGTGGGTAAGAGCACTTGATGCTCCTGCAAAACACCAGAGTTCTTTGCAGCACCCACATAGCCACTTATAATTGCCTATAACTCGGGTCCCAGTAAATCCAATGCCCTCTTCTGGCCTCCAATAGCAGCCTATAACTTATTGACATAAACACACACACACACACAATATACATTCACAAATCTTTTTTCTAGAAACAAAGAATAATGAGGAAAAAATGAATAATAAACAAATGAAGTAAACTTAGAGGATACAAAATCAACCTTAAAAATTTGATAGCATTTCTTTACAACAGTGGACTATTAAAAAAAATTTTAAACAGTCTACTATAGTAGTTAAAAAGTAGTTCAATGATAAACTTGATCAATAAGGTAAAAGATCTGTACACTCCTGGCACGCTGATATATTTATGTAATCCTTACTCAGAAGGACAAGGCAGAGGGATTACAAGTTTGAAGCTGTTCTGAGTTATAAAGAGTTATAGGCCAGGCTGAATTACAAAGCCTTAAGAAAATTTATACACTCAAAACTGTTTTATAAAAACGAATGAAAGAAATTGTAGACGACTTAAATAAATGGAAAATTATCCCATGTTCAAAAATTGAAAGAATTAATACATCCAGAAAATGTCCAAGTTACTTATAGCAATTTATAGATTAGTGAAATCTCTATGAAAATTCTCATAGAAATAGACAAAATTTAAAGTCTGTGTAGAATAACAAGCGCTCACAAATATCTAAAGCCATATCTTGAATGAAAAGAACAAAGCTGGAAGCTTCACTCCACCTGATTTCAAAAGATGCTACCAAGCTATTAAAACAGCAGGGTGCTGGCATAAACAGACAATAAACCACAAATCTACAGCCAAGTGATCTTTGAGAAAGATGCCAAGATCACACAATAGGAAAAAGGACAGTCTCTCCCATAAATGGTGTTGGAGAATTGGATATCCGCAGGCAATACAATGAAATTCTCCTACATCATGGATAAAAATGGTTAAAGACACAAATGTAAGACCAGTAAATGAAAAACTACTTGAAGAAAACATATGGGGAAAGCTTCTTGACATTAGTCTTGGCAACGATATTTTGGAATGCTCCCAAAAGCACAGACAACAAAAGCACATATAGATGAACGGGATAATATCAAACCAAACGGCCTCTGCACAGCCAACTGAGGAAAGAGACAATTTACATACTGGACATATGATAAGCACACATCTGATAAGCTGTTGATATACAAATGCATAAGGACCTCAAACAACTCAAGAGCAAGAAATAAATTGGTTTGGGCTATTTTTAATCTGGTTAGTTGGGTTTATATTGTTTGTTTGTAGACTTTTTTGTTGTTTTAGGAGTGTGTGTTGTGCTCATGTGTATATATGAGTAGGTGCATGGGGGGTGTACATTTACACATTCATGCATACATGCAGAGGCCAGACAAGCTCAGATGTCATTCCCCAGGTGCTGTCCACATTCTATTTATTTATTTATTTATTTATTTATTTATTCATTCATTCATTCATTCATTCACTTTACATCCCAATATCAGCCTCATCCTTCCTCCCAGTTCCCCCCTCACACAGCTTTTCTCCCCCATTCCCTTCTCCCTTTTCTCTCTGAGGAGGATGAGGGCCCTCTCTGGGTATCAGCCCACCCTATCACATCAAGCCACTGTAAGACTAGGCACATCCGACACCACTGGGGCCAGAAAAGTTGACCCAGTTTGGGCAATGGGATCCACAGACAGACAACAGATTTAGGGACAGCCCAGCTCCAATTGTTGGGGGACCCACATGAAGACCAAGCTGCACACCTGCCACATATGTTCGGGGGCCTAGGTCCAGCTCCTGTATGCTCTTCGGTTGGTGATTCAGTCTCTGGGATCCCCCAAGGGTTCAGGTTAGTAGGCTCAGTTGGCCTTCCTTTGGAGTCCCTGTCCTCTTCATGTCCTTCAATCCTACCCCCAACTCTTCTACAATGCTCTCTGAGCTCCATCTAACATTTGACTGTGGGTCTCTGCATCTGTTCCCATTAGTTTTAATAGAAATACAAACTGCATGATATTGGTATAGATTGGCAGATTGATCAAGCGAATCAAATCAAAGACAGGGGAATAAAGCCACACACCTATGGACACTTGTTTTTGACAAAGAAACCAAAACTATACAGGGGAAAAGGGAGAGCATCTTCAACAAGTCGTGCTGGTCTAACTGATTTCTGCATATAGAAGAGTGCAAATTGATCCATATTTATTACCCTGCACAAAATTCAAGTTGAAGTAGATCAAAGACCACAAAATAAAACCAGATACACTAAATCTAATAGAACAGAAAGTGGAGAAAAGCCTTGGACTCAATTGACACAAGAGACAACTTGTACCTGAACAGAACACCCATAGGTCAGACATAAGATCAACAATTAACAAATGGGACCTCATGAAACGGAAAAGCTTTTATAAGTCAAAGGACACTGACAATAGAACAAAATGACAGCCTACAGATTGTGAAAAGATCTTCACCAACTCTACATCTGACAGAGAGCTAATATTCAAACTATATTAAGAATTCGAGAATTTAAAAACAAACCCAAATAAACCAATTAAAAATGGAGTACAGAACTAAACAGAATTTTCAACAGAGGAATCTCTCATGGTCAAGAAACACTCTTTAAAATGTTCAGTCTCCTTAGTCATCAGGGAAATGAAAATCCAAACAACTCTGAGATTCCCCCTTACACCCATCAGAATGGCTAAGATCAAAAATGGAAGGGAATGCACATGCTGTAGAGGATGTGGAGCAAGGGAAGCTCGCCTTGGTTTCTGGTGGGAGTGCATACTTGTACAGCCACTCTGGACATCAATCTGGTGGTCTCTCAGAAAATTGAGAATAATTCTACCTAAAGACCCAGCTATACTGCTTCTGGGCATATACCCAAAAGATGCTCTGTGCCACAAGAACATGTACTCCAGTATGTTCACAGCAACTTTATTCATCATAGCCAGAAACTGAAAACAACCTAGATGTCCTTCAACTGAAGAATGGATAAAGAACATGTGGTTCATTTACACAGTGGAATACTACTCAGCTATTTAAAACAAGGCCATCATGAATTTTGTAGGCAAATGGATGGAACTAGAAAACATCATCCTGAGTGAGGTGACCCAGAACCAAGGCCTAGCATAACTGCCCTTTGAAAGGCTCCCCACAGCATCCATTCACCTTTTATTTTTGAAGCTCTTTTACTGGCCTGGAACTCACCTAGTAGGCAAAGCTGGCTGGCCAGTGACCTCTAGAGAACTGCTTATCTCAGCTTCTCCAGCCCCTATGCTTAGCTTTCTTAAATTTTATGTGGGTTCTATGAATTAATCTCAGGTCCTCATGTTTGCAACAAGCTACTTCTGTAGCCCGTGTTTTGGTTTCTCAGACAGAGTCTCATTGTATAGCCTAGACTGATTTCAAGTTCAAAGTCTTCTTGCATCAGCAAAGGAAATGCAAACTTAAACTACAACAACATGCTGTTTCATACATTTTAGAGTAGCTACCATTTCAAAATTAATATTAATAACAGGCATCAATGAGGGTTCTAAACAAAAAGTAAATGTTAATTTGTATAACCAATATGTGAAACAGTGCAGGGATCGTTTTTAAAAATTACAAATATAACTGAAATATAAACCAATCATCTCTAACAGACATGTCTAAAAGAAATAAAGCCAGTATGTCAACTGACTTTAATTGTTATAGCAACTGGAACTTGTGTGGACCCTGTGAGGGTCCACACTTGTACCTACTGTATTTACCAAATTAAAGAACATCTAAGCCGGGCGTGTTGGCATACGCCTTTAATCCCAGCACTCAGGAGGCAGAGGCAGGCATATTTCTGAGTTCGAGGCCAGCCTACCTGGTCTACAAAGTGAGTTCCAGGACAGCCAGAGGTATACAGAGAAACCCTGTCTCGAAAAGAAAAAAAAAAAGAACATCTATATTCCTGTGTTCACTGTTTAAAATAACCAAGAAATAGTCAACCTAAGAAGTGTGATATTTATATTACAATGGGTGGTACAGTCTCTGTGTTTGTGTGTGTGTGTGTGTCTAATAATGTGGACTAATACTCTGCCTTACAAAGATCTATCATTTGCAAAAATGTTGAATAGACTGGAGGAGATTACATTAAGTGAAATAAGCCACCTACAAAATGACAAATAATGCACTGAAGAAAATCTAAGAGTCAAATCCACAAAGCTAGAACACCGATTGTTGGGGTCTGGTAAGGGATGTGAGAAGAAGGAGATATTGGTCCAAGAGTATAGAGCTTCCATTAAACAGGAGGCTTATGGCCTGGAGATTTTCACAGCATGAGGGCCATGGTTAATATAGACTGTATGTTTGAGAATTGCTGAGACAGTAGATTTCAAGTATTATGTCTACAAGATGATAGATTAATTAGCTTAATTTAATCATTTCACAATTCATTACATTAAATGTGGTATAATACATGAATCCATAAATTTTCTTTTGTGATGTACAAGTAATAAATGTTTTCAAAGTGTATGTGCTCTTGTGAGGAAGTTTCAGATGCCTGACACCTGGTTTGGGTGGGTGTTTGGGGTCCTTCGTGGCTTCTCAGCAAATCCTGAAATCACACCAACTTAGTCATAAGCACATCTATGCCAGAAGCATCTTGAGAACTTGCAGCTCACAGATTTTGACGAGGGGTACATGGTACATGTTTGAACCAACATACAGGGAAATTCTAAAAGCAGGGGAGGGAAGAAAAGGAGAAACACCCAAGTAGAAGGAACCAAAGAGAAGGCACTGAGAGAGGAGAAACCTCACCTTCACTCTCAGACAAAGCATATATAAATGTACAGCTGAAGGGAAATCAGAAGCAGTGACCCAAATGAAATATATGATTGCTATAGCAACGGAAAAGGATGGTGGACACTGGTACCTCCTGTTTACCAAGTTAAAGTAAGCATTGCATTTGCCAAGTAATGTCATCTACAGCTTCTAGTCTTTCGGTCATCAGGCCTGGGAAACACAGCCCTATGTATTACTGTGGGATCTGGAGAACCTCCCATTGAATACATCTTGCTTAGAAATGTAGGACTGGCCGGGCGTGGTGGTGCACACCTTTAATCCCAGCACTTGGGAGGCAGAGGCAGGTGGATTTCTGAGATGGAGGCCAGCCTGGTCTACAGAGTGAGTTCCAGGACAGCCAGAGCTATACAGAGAAACCCTGTCTTGAAAAACCAAAAGAAAAAAAGAAAAAAAAAATGTAGGACTGGCAATATGAGGTGGGGCCTCTCTTCCCTCAGTTAACAGTGGGCCAAAGCCAGATTCAGGCATAGCAACCAAAAATAAGACTCTCCCAAGCCTCCTAGCAGAAGAGAGAGAGGGGGAGGGGGACAGAGACAGAGACAGAGACAGAGACAGAGACAGAGAGGCAGAGAAACAGACACAGACACAGAGACTGACACAGAGACAGACACAGAGAGAGAACACCAGCTCACTCCAGCTATGGATAGCTTTGGCCTTGGTCAGCAGCAGCCACATTCCACTGACTTACAGTCAGAAAAGTAATACAAAGAGGACTGAAGACAACTGAGTTAGGAGGGGTAGTGGAATGTAGGGTCCACAGTCCCAGTCCTCCGTAGCGTCACTGTGAGGCTCAAAGTAATCAGTCAAATAAGGCAGCTGGCTGCAGGAGACAATTTTCCTTCCACTGTGGAGGGTAGTTTGACTTATTTTTAAAAAGCCTTTACTAGAAATCAGATGCGCCATCTTAGCTGATCTTCCCTGGGGAAATAAATTACACATAACACTGTACACAAACACAGCTCCAAACACAAGCCCAGCTGGCAGCACAGTGCTACTTGTCTCCCTGGGGAAATAAATTCCAATGTCTGTATATCTCTATCTATAGATACAGACACAAGAAAGGTCACACCATGTCTCCTCTGGTGCTCCTTTCCCTGGAAATTAAACAATAATTGTTTTGGTGTTTAGTCCCAGCAAAAGGAAACCACTATTGAAGTAGCCCTCCTACACTCAGGTAACACAAGCCTTCCTGGTATCTCACAGGCGATGTACCGCAGAGTGCAGAGCATCAGGTTACAGGGGTCTATGTGTGCGTGCCAGGAACATTCCAGAACCCACCTGACAGAGTCCACCTGGGACTTGGCAACATGTGGGTTGCCCACAAGTGACTGGGGATGTTTCTTGTTCCCTATGACAGAGAGAGAGAGAGAGAGAGAGAGAGAGAGAGAGAGAGAGAGAGAGAGAGAGTCTCTGCAGCTTTACCACCACAATTGCAGCCAGTCAAGATTGCCATTGAAGCACCACCATGTTTGGAAGCTTTGGGTTTACTTCATTTATAAGAAAACAAAGACCAGAGTTGGAGACAAAAATGGCTGTAAGCTCCGTGAGGACAAAGTTCTGTCTTTTGCTAACTGTTAGGATGGTATCTGGCTTATGAGGAAGAAAAGAAGGTGGAAAGGAAAGAGGAAAATACGAAGGAATGGATGAAGGAAGGGAGGGATCAAGGGAGGGAGGGAGGGAAGGAGGGGTACTTCCTCCTGTCACTGCTGTCTCTAGTCAGTAGACAGGATGGCCAGTGTATCAGGGCCGCATCCATAGCTCAAGAAATAATGTCACACTCAGAAAGAAGCTGGGTGGGTTAAGAAGCTGGTCATGGTAGTGGGCACATTAGGGCTCCTTCATCTACCAATTACAGAACTATACCATACAGTGTTTGCCTGCGTGTGTGTTGGGGGGGGGGGCATGTTGCTGCAGTGTACATATGGAGGTGAGAGAATAATTTGCTAGTGTTGGTTTTCTCCTTCCACTATGTGGTTTCTGGAGATCAAACTCAAGTTCTTAGCAACAAGCACATTTAACACAGGCAGTCCAGTTTCAACTTGGCTTTAGATAGTCCATCTGGCTTAGACCAGGGAGTGGCTGGGAAGAGTCCTCCAGTGGTTGTTCCCACGGCTCTAAAAGTTGACAGCTGCAGCAGGAGACATAAGTCCCTGCTTATGTTTAAACCCATTGGTTTGGCTAAGAAAGAGATCCCTAAGCACCAAATGCCTGTGCTGAATGGAAAATAGAAGATCACCAGGAAAAGGGTTTCTCAGGGCTGGATAATAGGAGGAACAACAAGACCTTGGAGTCCAAGGCCAAGCTCAGAGACCCTTGCAGGCCCCTGCTAATGCTGAGGAGGTCAGCCTACCTCAAGTGTGCCTGGCAGAACTCCTAGGTGAAGGACCTGCTCTTGTCCATTGCTGGCATGTTTGTGCCAGTGAAACTTGGCCTGTGCTTCCTGATCAGCTCTGGGATGTAAGTCCCCAGGAAATGGGGAGGACAAGTCAAGGCTAGAGATGTCATTTCCCATAGAAGTCCAGCATAAACCAGAGAAACAGGCTTCCTGCCACAAGTTCTACCATGTCACCATGGCTTCTCTTTACTTCTAGACTCAGGATAAGTTAACAGGAAACATGAAGCACACATGGACTGTCAATCTGGCACAGATAATAAAGTACAAGATTATATCTTAAAACAAAACTGGATAAGATGCAAGCACTGGGTGGTCCTCTAACTTTATCCATTATGAGTATCTGCTCTGCGCCAGGCTCTGAGGTTACCATGGAACCTGGTGGTCTGAATCTTACTCTTACAGAGCTTGTTCTCTAGAACCCAACAACTGTAAATCTGTGTGCCTTGCTGAAGATGACAGTGTGCTGTAGGACCAATGGAGAGAACTTAGAGATACAGACACTAGGTGTTCATAAACCATGTGGTCAGTTAGGCACTCTGCACCACAGTGTGAGGCTACATGTGAACATGAAAGAAGGACATTCCAAAATATAATGTCTGGGTCTCTACTTAAAAGCTATGTGACCTTAGGTAAGTAACTTCATTCTCTGTGACCCATTTTCTTCCTTTGAAAGGAAGAGAGGGAAATCAAAAGTGCCTATCTGTAATGAGTAATTTTGGTTGTTAACTTGACTGAATCTGAGATCAACTAAGACTTAAGTTGCTGGGCACACCTATGGGGAACTTTCTGGATTATGTTATTTGAAATGAGAAGAGACACCCTAAATATGACTACCCCAGATAAAAGGAGATCCAAGGCAAAAGCTTTGATTTTTGTTTCATTGTTTTTGTGTCTTTCCAGCAAGTTCATCTACGCTGCTGCTGCTGCTGCTCCTGCTATATTCCTTCACTAATATCAGAACCAAGCTGAAGACTGAAGACCAATGGCTCTCCAGAAGTCCTCCAAGTCTCCAGAACCAAAGTAGGAAAACTAAAAGGAATCGCCACCAGTTCAACATCTCCAGTGTGAAGAACACCACTATTGGGCTATTCTACACCTCATCATTTAAGCTAAGTGTCTTAGTTAAGGTTTCCACTGCTGTGATATACGTCATGACCAAAAGCCACTCAAGGAAGAAAGAGTTTGTTTCTTCTTACAACTCTCAAGTCACACTCCATCACTTAAGGAAGTCAGGATAGAAACTGAAGCAGGGGCCATGAAGGAATGCTACTCACTGATGGACTTGCTTGCTCAGACTGCTTTCTTATGTGGATCCTGGGGTGGCCCCACCCACTATGGCTTTGGCCTTCTCATACCATCAGTTAAGAAAATGTCCCACAGGCTTTCTTAAAGGCCAATATTATAAAGACACACTCTCGATTGTGGTTCCCTCTTCTCAGATAACTCTGCGTCGAAGTTGACAATAAAAAAAAACACTACACTGGAAGTAATGCAATGAACCCCCTTTCAATATATAGAATATATAGTCATTCTTTCAACTCTGTTCTTATACTGGAGCCTAAACAATCATTGTCTCTTGTAGGAGTCAATAAAATGTACCGACCTCATACATGAGCCAAGTCACCATTGGCTCTTGGCATGGCTAGCATTTTTCTTGAGAAAATGATGGCCAGTGGTGGTGTTGATATTACTGAAGATAACTATAGTATTAATGGGACTTTTCTTAATGTCTGAAAACTCCCCCAGCAACGACTCTAGGTCAGGGCAGCCAGGCAGGGTAGTTAGGAGAAAAGGCAAAGAACTGAGAAAACCACTAATCTAAGTCACTCAAAGTGTTCACTATATTCCCTGGGGCATTTGGCATAAAATGTCATGTGGAGAACCACTTCTGATACATGAGAAATGGGATCAGAATCAAATCTCACTATAAGGTTTACAATACCGAATATCTCAAACTGCTCCCAACTTAAGGTCAGTACTAAGTATGGAGATTGGGAGACAAACCTGAGAGTTCCAATATCAACAGCTATGGGAGAAAGAAGGGCACAGGAACGACCCTGCTGAGGACAGTGGGCACACAGCTCAGCATAGCCTCAAGGTGGAATATAGACACCAGCCTCATGAAACACAGCTGTCTTAGGGTTTTATTGCTGTGAGGAGACACCATGACTACAACAACTTTTATAAAAGAAAACATTTATTTGAGACTGGCTTACAGTTTCAGAGGTTTAGTTCAATATTGTGATGGTGGGAAGCATGGGGGCATGCAGGCAGACATGGTGCTGGAGATGTAGCTGAGAGTTCTACATCTGGATCAGCAGGTAACAGGAAGACACAGTTGGCTACGCTTGAGCATCTGAGACCTCAAAGTCCACCCTCTGGTGACACACTTTCTCTAACAAAGCCATATCTACTCCAACAAGGCCATATCCCCTAAGAGTATCACTCCTTGTAGGCCTATGGGGGTCATTTTTATTCAAACCGCCCCAACAACCTTGGAAAGGAACGTATGTTCCAAGACTTTAGTATATTCTGAGTTGGGAGAAATTCCAAAGTCTGACTGACTCACTTCTTCCCTTAGGACAATCTACACATACATATTACATGAAGTTCAGGGATTGAATGGCTCCCCAAGGTCTATGTACTGGAATTGGTGCAGGGCAGTTCTTCAGTGGCCAGGGAAGGACCACCTATGGTGCCAGTTATGAGAGCGTGTGACTTGCGTGGTCCCCACACTTCATATTTCCTGCCACTTTCTCCTCCATAGGGTCACCAACTAAGCAAACACAGTAACCCCCTTAAGTCTGATGATACTCAAATGACACATTTCCTTCTCATCCACCACCCTGTCAAACACGTATAGTACCTGTGTTCTGCGTGCCAGGCCTGTTCCACAGGCTGGGGAAGGAATAAGACAAGGTGAATCCTCAAGAGGCTCTTGGATCTTGAAAGGAGATGACACAAACAGAACTCATTTAGAATGTGTCACAGACCCATAGGTAGACCTATGGTCCTATTAGGAGAAGAGAGCACTTCCAATGGGGACCTCAGAGCTAGAAAGGAAATATTCCCCAAAGGAGATGTTGATGCTAACTTCAAATTCCAAAAGGACGACAGAAGTGCTATGAATGATCTTGGGAGCAGATGTGTGTTCTATTGAACCTCAGGAATAGATGGGGAACAACCACATTTCCTGATTGCCCTTCCCAGGGAGACCAAGCCCTAGAACCATCTTTCTATGGAGTTATGATTCCTCAGTCCTAGATACTGGCTACTTGCCCTAACCACCCTGGGATCAGAATTCTACAAACAGCTCTGTAGCCAGAGCTCATTATCATTATTCATACTGACCAATCCCCTGCCTGCTTACCAATGTCACTTTGGTTTTCCATAGCAACCACAATGAAAGCTCTTTCAACCCCCCTCTGCCTCCTGACTCACTGCAGAGCTATGTGGCCCTGACCATAGTGACACCTGTTTCTACAGACCTGTGAGGATGAACACTCATAGACCTGTGTGTCCTGAACATCCTTCAGGACACTGACTTTTGTGTCTATGCATATCATGCCCTAAATGATTAAAACAAATTTTGGTTATCCCTACAACTAGTAGTGTTTCCCTGAGGGACAGGAAACCCAGCTAGGCTCTCTCCAAGAACCATCAAATGGTACAATGACGATTTTTTTCCTATTAGGCTTGGTCCACATGGGCCTCACTTGGGGGAAGAAAGGACTCACTCTCCCCAGAGTTGCACGAAAGCCAAAGGAGTCTAGAAGCACAACCCCATGAGGTCAGCAGATGAAACAGAGATCGCTGCAGGCCAAAGGCTAGAACACTAGGCTACTCATGTTTCTCTACAGACAATGATGCAGTGCTGTCCTTCCCATTACATCCCCAAACCAAGAAGAACTGGCCTTTTGTCCTGCCTAGCTAGAGGTCACAGAGGCACCTCTACTAAGGCTTACTAAGGCTTTCTGTGCAGTGCTTCAGCCAAGGGCTTCGTGTTGCCTAGAAACCAGGGAACTTAACAGAGACCATTGTTCTGGGTGGAAGCAAGCCCTGAGGGCACTCCAGGTTTCAACCATTCAAACAGAACAGCCCCTTTCTGAGGCTGGAGGCTGGAGACTATGGCCTCACATAAGAAGCGCTTTTAGGCTATCTCTGGTGGTTTCTGAGCAGCAGGCTTTTTTTCCTCAGCAGCTGGGAGAATATCCACAAAATGACCATCTAAGCTGTCTGTAGTGACATATACCTGTGGTGTTGGGCCACTTACCACATTGTCCCTTTCAGCATCAAGGATATGTGGCTGACAGCTGTGAGTTCCAGGTCTGCTCTGACTTGTCCTCCTAGTAGCCTTGCTTCTGTGTGAAGCAGTGTTCACAACATGCCACTTCATCCACTATCCTAACTTTCTGTTCAGCCCCTCTCCTGCCTTCAACCTCTACTGCACAGCTTCCTAGACTAGACTTGATCTCGGCTCTCCATTTTTGATAGGTTCTCCTATCTGATAGGACGGCTGTATGCCTTACACTGGTTACTTTTACATTCTCATGAACCAAAAAGCTGACATTGATAACTTGTGGGAGGAATAAGTTCATAGGGCTTACAGTTTGAGGTGTTCCAGTCTATCATATCAGGGAAAACATGACTGCAGTGGTGGCTCTATCTATGACAGGGAAAGTGTGTATTGGAACCCCTCTCATGGCAGCTGAACAACAACAACAAAAAAATCACAAAATACAAACAAGAACCAGAAGTAGATGTATTCTTCAAATCTTGCCCCCAGTGACCTCTCCCATATCCCAAAATTCCCCAGCCTCACCAAACAGTGCTACCAACTAGCACCTAAAAGACCACAAGGCCTAAGATGAGAATAAAGAAAATACACTTTACATTTAAATGATATGTCCTATTTACATGGACCCTTCTTGCTCTTCATCCCTTGTCCCAGTTTTAATATTAATATCATCCCCCTTTGACCCTCTGAACATCCCTTTTGGAAGATAAATGACACAGCAGTCTCCCTCATGAGCTCTCTCTCTGTTTCCTTCACCCCTCTCCCTGAGACCTTAGCACTGGAGAGTCCCCTTTTCTTGAGCCATGTGTTATGAATTCACTATATCAAGCCACCCTGAGGAGAGGACCAGATAGCAGGCACTGCCCCCTTAAGTAAATGAGGGCACTGAGACTGTGGTGAATAAGATGTGCCCTAATCACTGAATTTGTTAGCAAGATTCTGACTATTCAAGAGTTCTTTTATCTTGTCTCTATTTCCACAAATCCAGACCACCTTTACAACCACAACCCACCCTTTCAAACAACTTCAGTCTGCAATGTCCCCTTTGAGAGTAACTCTTACCATACGCCACTGCTCTTGGGTTATCCTATGGGAAATGGGCTATCTTTCTCCAGACTGTTAGTAAAGAGCCCAGAAACAATGTCTTCTCCTTTTCTTGGCCTAGATACAAATGATATGCTTATAAAATACTTGAAGAATCAATTCAGAGATTACTTAGCCATGTAGCTTTGGAGGGCTCTGCAGAAGTCAGACCTACCAGAGTTAACAGTAGGGTGATAAGGGAGGAAGGTTCTCTCTAAACCTTAACTTTTAACTCTTTTGCCATGTCTAATCCAGGTTTTGTAGGTCAAGGTCATGCATAAAAAGGATCCAAATAAAATAAAAACCCACATCAGAAATGAGCCTCCAAAGTGATGGGGCTCACAGCAGGGATCAGTTACCTTGGAGAAAGGCCCTAAGCCTTAATCCAAATTCAAGCATAGGACCCAAACATAGGCTATATTTGAGTTGTTGGCATCAACACTGGGAAGCAGGCCATTGAGATCTGCCCTTGGCATGAAAAATAATTGATACAGTGAAACCATCCGTAGCATCCCAGCTTTCCTGGCTAAATCTCCACCAGGTAAGATGCTTTGAGCAACCTTCTTCCCGACTCTGCACTGATACTCGTTATCTGCACAATAAAAGTGCTGGAGTCCATCATTGCTAACCAGTGGACAAGCAATTCAACTACAGTTGTAAATTTAAAGTTTCTAGTAGTCACACTGTACGAGGAAAAAACTAATGAACTCATATAAAATATACCATTGAATGTAATGTAGATGACACATTATGCTTTCAACATATAATGAATACAAATGTTTGAATAAGGAGTTTTTATTCTTTGCTTCCTTTGATTTGAAATCTGATATCTGTTTTATATTTTCATCATATGCCAACTGACATCAGTTATCTTTCAATGGCTTGATCATTGTGATACAGTAAAGTGGCCACTGTAACAGGGGTGGTACAGGAAGGTCCCTTCTGGTTCAGGCGACCTGTGAGTTCATGATCATATCTCTCTAGTTTGCTTAGGACCAGATTCTCCACCTCCAGGCTCTGCCCGCCTGCTTATCAGAAGGCACAACTGCTACTTCCTGTCCTGCCAATTTCTTCACATTGTCCTTGAACCAATAATCTCAGAATATCAATATTTAAAACTCCTTGACTCCTAAACTACAGGGACCTACCTCACTGCCTCTCCCAGTCTGGAGTGTGAGCCTGACTTGCAGGGACAGGTTTGCCCCATTGCCCACACCTTGGCAGAGAGATTTTGTGAGCATTTGCTTCACTCACAGCACGAGACCAGTGTGATGCCAAGCTTGAAGACTCTGAAGAGAGCTGGATGATAGTCACATTTACTCCTCAGACGCTGACCCCAGTGAGCAGGAGATAAACAATGGAAGGACAAAGTAAAACAATCAAACAATCTATATTAAAGTGTTAAGTTGGATACTGCACTATCAGACGCCGTATCAGTTGGGGGTCTCAGCAGGAAACAGATGGTGTACTCAGGCTGGATAATTGAGGAGAGCTTAATGAGAGTACTATTTTAGAATATGGGGGAAGGGCTCTGGGAAAGCACAAGGAATAACACGCACACAGCACCTCCAGGTTTGAAGAGACCAATATGAAGAGAGACGCCTGAAGCCACAAGTACCTCTATGGAGAGAAATTCACTTAACAAAACTGTGGCAACCTGAGGATGCCCCAAGTTGATAAGACTAAAAGCAGATGCTCTCAACTTTCTCCTCCCACCCCAAATGCCATCCCCAGCTGATTCATTCTATTGATCAACCGCAACCTGAATCCAAAGGTGAAAGGAGACCAGGGAACCTCCCAGAGCACAAAGAAGGAAGGACAGGGACATGGAGAGACCAAAAGATGACTCCCAGCCCAAATAATATGAGAATATCCCAGGTGGCACTCCTTCTGGGTGATGCAAGGCTAGATCTACAGTTTAGAAAGTGAGTGGGCTTTAAAGAGATACAGCCAAGAGACCTTGAATGAAATGAAAGAGTTGAAAGCAAGTGTGTGGTCCACAGAGATGGGGTGACCTGTGAAGGTGGGGTGAACCATAGAGGCAGGGTGACCTGCACAGGTGGGATGGTCATGATGAATCACCTAGAGATCTAAGTCTTTCTTCTCTCTCCAGTTCCAAGTTATGGAAATCTTGGGATTTCCTTCTTCCTTCCAAAAGCTGGACTTACAACCTGAAAGACTAAATGTCAAAAGAAGACAAGGCCTTAAAGGGAACAGAGACGAGTTAGAATGTGGTTCTCAAAGTCTGAGGGGTACCAAAGCAGATCAGGTGCTTTGTGGGCCAAAGTAGATTCTTCATACTCTATTACAGGAAGATGATGACCTCCAGGTCCTAGATAGAGCCAGGAGCCAAGAGGTCTAAGAGGGTTGGTTAGAGCAGTAACTAGAACTTCTATGAGTACGAGGGTGGCACCGGGCCTAAGATTATCTCATTGGCCAGATGAAAGGTGATTGATTACTGGAGAAAAAAATAACAAACCCAATGGAGCCACTGGGGACATTGTATATAACATTATGAACTTCGGGAATCTGTGAATCCATTATGCCCATAGCATAGAAAAAGAAACCAAGGTTCAAAGTGTTCAGTGTTCCAGGCCAGAGAATCATTACGTAAGATAGAACAAGGAACTCCAGTCTAAATCTTTTCGAATTTCCCACATTTTAATGAAAGAGCACTGCATAACAGCAACAAATGAGACCTGGATATGTAGTGCTTGCCATGAAAAGAGACTCCCAAGTAATTAAGACATTATTGCCCCAGGCATTGGAGGCTGAATTGGAACTGCAGACACCAGGTGACAGTTCAGAGAACTGTGACCTGGAAGAACCAATGAGCAAGTCTGTGGAAGAAGCTCAGCATGAGCTAATGTCAGGTTTCCACAGAGGCCATGTTCCTTCTCTCCAGAACTCTGAACCATTCTAATCCATCAGCCATCCTCTTTGACAGTCCATATAGGGACCAGTCATCATTCCCCAGTCTAGAACTACAATCCAAATCTCACTGCATGCATAAAAACAGAATTTCAAATATACATAGACAGAGCTTAGGTTTAGTCTGTATGTCCTGCCATTAGACTGTGTGTCATGTCAACCTTTCTCGGATGGATAACAATGAGATGAGAGGCAGGCTCCAGGCCAATAACCCAGACATTAAACATGAATAGTCATGGGTGCTGACATCCATGTTCTACCCAAGTTCATTACATTTTTATCTTCTCTCTAAAGCAGAATGGTTGTTAGGATAGCCTTTCCCATTTGTAATATTTTCAGTGTGAAAATCCAGGTCATTATTTCTTATTTAGGCCATGTCTGCCACAGAGCACCACCAGATGGTAGAAGGGCCAGAGTTGTTCTTAGCAACCTCATGACTGATGTGGCCAATATGTTTTGTTTGAGTCAATGTGATTTGGTATTTAAGGAAGGGAGACAGGAGGATGAGGGGACAATGAAGAAAAACAATGATAGGCCAAACAGCAGTTCCTATGAAGCACTAATAAATTGCAGTCAGGAATCAGCCCTGTGGTGGGTCTTCCCATGATTCTTCATCATACATGAAATGTATATCTGAGTCACAAGTCGGGGTGAATAGCTCAGACAATAAAGGATTTGCTGTAAAAGTGTGAGGATCGAAGTTTTATCCACAAACTCACATTTAGAAAAGAAATTGTCTTGAAGCCAGGGTGAGGGGATACCCAGGGCCCCTGCCCCCCTACCCACTCAGAGGAGAAGGGGAGGAAGGATGGGAGAAGGATTGTGGAAGGGACTGACCAGAAGGAGGGCAGTGGGCAGGATTTAAAGTGAATAAGTAAAAATAAATAAATTAATTATTTTTTTAAAAATCAGGACCCACTGGCCTCAGTTGGCCAGATGACACCCAAGTGCCCACTGGGGGCGCCACTACAGTGAGTGAATGTGTGATGGAGAAATGAGAACGATGGAGTGTGTGGTGGAGAGATGGGAGAGAAAGTAAAATGGATTTGTACACTGGACAAAGGTGGAACCGGAGAATTAATGGAAGTGAGGAACAGCTGGATATGAGGAGCCTGCACAACACCTAAGGCCACAGGGATGTCCAGGCCAGCTGCCACCAAGGGCCATATCTAGGTTCATGGTTCTACTGCAGTCTGGGTCTGTGATGATATCTGTGGCCCATGTTGCCACCAAAGGCCATCAGATATCAGTGGTCTGGGCTGCTACCTGAGACCATGTTGATGTCTGGGGCCAAACTGATCTGGGTGGTCTGTGCTGCCACCTGATATTATGAATGTCCTGGTCTGGGCTCTGTCACTGAAGGCCATGGATCCATGATCCTACTACAGCTGGGGTCTGTGTTAATGTCCATGGCCCAGATTGCCAGAGGAGATCACGTGGATGTTCATGGTCTAGGCTGCTACCTGAGACCATGCGAATATCTGAGGGCCATGGTGCTATGGGGGCAAAGGCTGATCTGAGTGGCCTATGCTGCCAGCTGAGCCCATGGTGGCATGTGAACCCAGGCTGCCACCGGGAGCCAAGTCTGGATCTATGGTACTGTTATAGCCAGGATCTGTGTTGCTATCTGAGGCCTGTGATACTGCTAAAGGCCACACAGATGTCCCTGGTCTGGGCTGCCACCCAAGGCCATGTTAATGGCCAAGCACTATGCTAAGCTGGCCCTGCACCTTTGTCTGCCTGCTGTGTGGTGGTTTGGGCATGAGAGAGATGCCCCGTGCACCCCTACCACTAGCAGTGGGTGGGCAGTGAACTGACCCTATGGCGTGAAAGTGGGAGAGCTGTCCCTGCCCCTCAATGGCTGCAGCTCCCTGAAGAGTGGGCCTTACACCTCACCTGGGCAGCATAGCAGAGCTAGCTCTGGTGGCCTGGGTACAAGAGAGCTGGCCCCTCCCATCACCTGGACAAAGCAGGAGAGCTGACACTGGTGGTCTGGGAGAAAACAGCAAATGTTCTCACCAACTCAACTTACACCTAGGCCCAGAACCAGGGCTCTGAGTTAGCCGACCCCAACATCTCCCCATCTATGAACTGCTGGAGTCTATAAAGAGGCAGGTCCTGCAGATCCAAAGTTGCAGGATCTCTATAACACAGGGCAACAACAAGATATCCAAGAGAAGTCTCTGTGAAGATTCAGTATTGATAGTGTATCAGAAGCCAAAGACCTCGAACCAGACCAAAGCCTCAATGCAATGGCATTTGCAAGTAAAGATGTGTGAATGAAGGGGTACACTGTGGGACAAACCATAACACACCACAGCTTCCATGGCAAGATAGCTTTTTGTTTTGTTTTGCTTTGCTTTTGCTTTTGCTATAAATTTTATATAATTTTTCTGAATTTCTATTTTTGCTTATTGTTTTCTTTTGATGGGGGAGGTTTCAAGGTTAGGGAGTAGATATGAAGGGATCATGAGAAGAGCAGGATTGGGGTGCGTGATCTGAAATTCACAGAGTCAATAAAAAGGTTTTAAAACCCCAGTGTGGTGACACATACTTACAATTCTAGCACTGGAGAGGTATAAACAGGCATGTCCTTGGGGAAAGAAGGATATCCCTGGGGCTCTCTGGACAGACAGACTAGGTGAACAGGCAAGCATCAGGTCCATCAGAGATCCTATCTCATTTAAACTACATAGATAATGTCTGGAGAATGAAACCCTAGGTTGGCCTCTGACCTGCATACACATATACGCATGACCATACACACCTACACACACACACAGTTACACACACACACATGAATTGTTGGCACCAATGCCTGGACCCACATTGGAAATTCTGTTTTCCTGGACAGAAATGGAGTCAGAAATCAAAAGGAATTTTTAAAGAATGACCAATGCAGACACAGTTGAAAAGCACTGATACTCAACGGTTCCACTGTCTCTGAAACCTCCTCCTGTTCCCCACACTCTGTTTATGCACCCCTAACACTGTATGGAACAAAACAGTGCTCAGGAGTTCTGACTAATGGGGTGGCCATGTTAAATAGAAGTAGACCATTGCATGATGTGCTGAGACAGCTGAGAGAGTAGTCACCCAAATTCCTATATGGCCAGCTTACTCTGGCCCTGGCAATGCACCCTGCCTACACCAGAACTGAAACTCTGCCGTCTTTGATCTCTTCTGCTCACTTTGAATCTTGAGGACTGTCCAGCTAGCTTCAGCACTGGTCCTAGAACACAACAGTAGCCAAGCCCTCTGGCTACCCTGACCCAGAGGTCCTACATACTTGAGAAAGGACAGCAATAGGGCTGAGTATTTCCTGCTTGGTGTCCCACCCCCACCCCAGGTTGATTTGTCCTGTATCTGAAATTGTCTCCCTAGTGCTAATGTCCTATAGTCCTAGAGCCCTAAATCCAGAAGCTATTTGCTAAGAAATGTTTGCATTTATTTGTGAAATTATATGGACCTTTATAGCACACTTACAAAGACAGATAAATTCCTGCTAGCATGGCCCAATTTGTTGTTCTAACCTGACACTTCTGTGTCATAATCACCTCTCCTCTCAGCCAGTTATGGCCAAGGCTGTTAGGGATTTATTAGAAGCATTTTATAATGTGCTTTACAAGATGTTCTTGAGGCCGTGGCTTTGTTTATGGGGAAAAGAGGGCGGGGGAGGCAAAAGGATGGGATGAAGAATGAGAGGAAGAAAGATAGAAGCTGGTGGCAGAACACACGGAAGCTTCTGGAAGGACTCCCCAAGGGATATGCTAACTAGGAACTCTCTTTCCACCCTCCACCCCCAGCTCCCACCCCTGCTCGCCCACCACTTGAAGAACTTTGATCTCTCACTTCTACAATATTATTGATCTTCAGAGGTAGGAAAGGAGGGGGGAAAAAGATACAGACATCAAGGAGATTTCAAGATAAGACTGGGGAGGAAGGGATCTCCTTTATAGCCAGTGAAATATCAGAAAGCTCTGCTAGAAATGAACTTTCCACCTCTGGTTCTTTCTCCTAAAGAAAAGAAAGGAAGGCGAAAGTATGGGGAGGAGACCTCAGTCACAGACTTCCAAGTCCTTAGTGTTAACTAGAGATGGATCGTCCTCACCCAGGGAGGGTTATAAGGAAGGTGGTTGCAGACTAGGCAGGAAGAGTCTTAGAGTTCATTGCTTACTGACCTGTGACTGAAGACACAAGATGTATAACTGAAAGCCCGAGTCCCTGGAGAATTCACCCTGTGAGGAACTGTCACATTTGGAAGCCAGGCACAGCTCCCTGTGCTAAATATCTTCATAGAGCTGTGCCCAAAGAGCAACAATTGCAAAAGTAGAAATGACAGGCTGTTTCTGGGTTATGAGGAATGAGCTCTAAGCTAGACCTTCAAAGTAGAAGTACTTTTTCCAGCAAGGAACATACTTTGCACCAGAAACCAGAGTAAGGGGGCAGTATGAATGCTCATACCATAAGCAGGAGTCTCAAACTATCAGGCACCTAAGCTTTTGTGAGAGCTAGAAGACCAAGCCTGTGGCTCTCCTTGAGTTAGATACAACCACCTGTCACTGAGACCCAGAGCCTGGGGAGGATTTGCTAGGCAAAGACCAGGAAGACAAAGTACATCCAAAAGTTCCATACAAAAGTAGCTGAATCCAGGTGGCTGCAGGTAGTGCTGATCAAAAATATAAAGGGAGCTGGGAACCAAGTCAGGAGTGGACTTCTTACTCTTGGGGAAAAAGAGATGTCTCAGCTTGATTTTCAAAAGATCCTTAGCCCAGCAGTGATAGACACTCCAGCACTCCAACTCCATTTGGCCATGCAAAGTCCTCTGATCTCCAAGACATGTGTCTAGGGCTAGAGTGTGAAAAACCAGATAAATCAAGAGCACCCTTGAGTGTCAGGAAGAAAGGAACATGTTAACTAGTAGATAAGGTTGTGCAAAAGAGACAGAGGAGCTTATGTGAAAGACTTCCCAAAAGCCAAAAATGGAAGAACTTGGGAACACTAAAGAAACAACACAGTAGTGGGTTATAACCCAGATATGAAGAAAATGTCCGTGAATCAATATTGATTCAAATACATAAGGAACTATTACATAACTAAATGGGGACATGGAGACAAACCTCCCAGAGATAGTTATTATGCTGGGCTCCCGGATATGGAGTTAGAGCCCCTTCTGTGCTACCCATTCTTAGAGGACTACTCTTGTCAATTTGCTGGTAAAGGGTAGAAAGTGCACAGGGAGGGGAACTAGGTCACTTTGCAGAGGAGAACCTGTCAGGTTGTACCTCAGCTTGAATACCAAGGTCAAGACCATCCGTGAAGACACACACTGGCAGTGTGTCCTTGACATAATGTCATTAGACTATCATTTCACCTCCCATAGTAGATCCAACTCCATCCTAAGCATGAAAAAACACCAGAGAAACTCTGATGAAGGGGCATCCAATAAAATGCCCCCGAAATACTCTTTAAAAAAACAGTGAAGGTCATTGCAAATACGGAAAGCCTGAGAAAGTGTCAAAGCTAAGAGTAGCCTAGGAAATATGATAACTAAATGTACTGTGGGAGCCTGGGACAGAAAGGATGTTGAAGGCAAACCTGTGAAATCCAAACAAAGTGTGAAGTTTTGTCAAGAGCAAGGGCCCAATGTTTTATTATAAATTGTGCTGAACATATCATAAAATAGTGGGCAAGAGATGTCTACAAACTCACTGGATTATTCTTGAATGGTCTCTGTAAATATGTTTTATATTAGTTTTTAAAAGATCCTTGGACTATTGTGTGAAGACTAAGTCATGGGAAAATGATAGGAGAACGAAGAATAGTTCTGAGCACCAGGGGACTTCAGAGACAGGGAAACGGTGTGAAAGTGGGAGAGTGAAAGATTGGAGTCAACAATTTGAGTAAGGTTTAACCCCCAGGGAGGATCAGGTTGAGGGGTGTGGGTGGAAGCCAAGCTCCAGCTGGAGGCTGGCCAAGTCTCTGTGACTTTCGAATGTTTCTATATGAAAAGCAGAGAGGAAGGGGCTGAGGCTCTTGCAGCTTAGCAGCGTCTATACTGCATTCAAAGCAGTGAAACCCAATCCACTCTTCATGAAAAAGTTCTGTGGACATTTACTCTTCATCGGATGCTTGCTTGTCTGGTTGTAGTTAGAGCAAAGAAGGTAAGAGACCACATCCCCATGACATTTGAATGGCTCTGTATGGAAAACAGAGAAGGAGCTGAGACTATAGCAGCTTAGCAGCATCTATACTGCATTCAAAGCAGTGAAACCCAGTCCACTCTTCATGCAAAAGTTCTGTGGACATCTACTCTTCATCAGGTGCTTGTCTGTGGCTGTAGTTAGAGCAAAGAAGGTATGTTGTCAATAAACAGAGGATGATGCTATGTCAGTCTGTCTTAAGTACCATGACAAATGTACAGGAGGGACATGGAACTGCTTGTTTAGAAGGTGATTATACTGGGTCACCAGACAGAGGTTTAAAGGACCTGTAGAAATGAACCACCTGGGAAAACAGCATTTGGAGGAAGAAAACGGGTCTATTGATGGAGTGGGATTCAAATGAGAGTTGATAGAACATAACTAAAGGGGACTCTCAGAGAGTGAGAAACTGCTGATTTGGAAGAGGCCGTGCAGAGGGAGAGAGTCTGCATGACTGCAGAGTGGCATGTGGAGGCCTTGGCCTTTGAAGCAAGCCGGGGGTCTTCCTTTATACTCATCTAAAAGGAGACAAGTCCATGGGTACGGTTGGTATGGGAGCTGGCATTTGTGTGGAGACAGAGGTGGAAGGCAGTCAGTTTCTGCACTAATGTGAGCAATATTTGCTTAAATTTTTAAAGCAGAAATATAGACTCTACAGAAGGGAGGTTGGAGACAGATAAAAACCACAATCCAAAAGAGAAGAAAAGAGGTCCTGAGCCAAGGCAACAGACATGCTTAAGTTTCCTCCTGATGATGTAGCAAATTATCACACCTCTTCAAACCACACAGTCTTCCATTCTAGAGTTCAGCTGTTAGATGAGCCAGCTATGCTAAAAATCAAGGACCCTGCAGAGCCAAGATGCCATCTGAAGGCTTTAAGAAAGTGTTCATTTCCTAGTGACCATATCTTTGCTGTCCTGCCGCTCTCAAAGCCACCAGCACAGTATCCTCAAGTCTCTCTCTGATACTGCCTCCCTCTTCCACATTGAAGGAGCCCTTGTGATCGATCACTGGGCCTACAGAGATATTCTAGTGGTCTCTTTGCTTTAAGCTCAGCTGACTTATAATATCAATCCCCTCTGCAACCTAATTCCCCATCACTACAGAACTAATCTATCCAGACCCCAGGAATTAATGACTTTAGTGTGGAGGAATGGGGCATCAATTTGTCCACTTTGTATGAAGTACAACCAACTGCCTATAGCAAGCTCTGTCAGGGTAGGGCAGCCTGCCTGGATGGCAGAAGGTACAGGCACTCTGGAGTCAGATGATGTGGGAGCAACTCTGTCCCCATAGGCAAGACCTGGACAAATATCCTAATTCTCTGGGTTTCATGTTTCTGTTAAAGGGATATAGTAGCATCTACCTTGTGTGGTTTTTTTTAGAGGATTAAAAGCTGCATAGCAATAACACTATAAATAGTAATTATTGGTATTGTGGACAATGGACTCATAGGTACAGTGAGGATGAGGAGAAAGAAAAAACCCAGTGTGAGATATTCAACCATCACCTGATCAGAAACTGTTGAAAGCCCCAGAGGACAGGCCAGCAGAGTATGGCAGGCTGAAAATAAGTGACATCTCCTGCTTGTTGGGTCTGCGGTCTCAGGGGACCACGAAGGAGTCACATGGCACAGAGTCACTGTACCCCATCCCTCTCCTCATAAGTCAGCAGGAGTCAGATCCAATGACCACTGTTACCACAAAACAAAAGTCCCTGGCACTGGCACACAATGCACTTGGTAAATCTCCCTTGTCTGACCTGTTAGCCATGGGAGGTCTGTAGCTACAGTGCTCTGTCACTCCACTGCATTTCCCAGGCTGCCTCAGTGCTGCCATTTGAGTGACCAGTCTAAAACTGCTCAAATTTAATTGACATTCATTTTAGTTGCTTTTTTTTTTTTTTTTTTTTTTTTTGCTGTGAGGAGACAACATTACTAAGACAACTCATAAAACGGACCATCTGACTGAGAGTCTGAGAGCTAGCTTACAGTTTTAGATGGTGAGTCTATGACCATCAGGGCCAGATTGTGAAGGCAGGCAGGCATGGCACTGATGAAGTGGCTGAGTGCTTACACCTGATCCACAAGCAAGAAAGAGAGAGACAGAGACAGAGACAGAGACAGAGACAGAGACAGAGACAGAGACAGAGACAGAGACAGAGAGTGAGAGAGAGAGAGCTCCTGTGCCTGGCATGGGCTTTTGAAACCTGACACACCTCTTCTAACAATGCCACTCCTCCTCACCCTTCCTAAATAGTCCACAAACTGGAAACCTAACACTGAAATACATGAGCCTGTTGGGGCCATTCCACAGCCCTGTAACCTTAGTGGAAAAGGAGGGGCTTGAAGACATGGCAGGGCTATTGGCTTAATATCATTACAAGGGATTAGATAAGCTCTCCTGGGAGTGAGTTCTTCACAGAAAGGGCATTTGCCTTGTTTTGTTTTGTCTTTTTTTGGTCTTGCCCATGTTTCTCTACCCTGTCATCATGCCCTCAGCAGACACTCCCGCTGTGCCCTGAAACTTCCCAGCTTCCAAATAAGCTCCTGGAGTTTATGAGTTACCTTAGTCTCTGGCTCTGTTACAGTTCCAGGAAATAGAATAAAGAAACCCAGGAAACAGTGAGGGCAGGAATGAAAGCCCAGCCTTGGGAACAGGCTTCCCAGGCAGAGAGAGGAGCGCTCCATTTTTTTTTTCTGCAGGTCAACAACTTTTAATAATTCTCTACAGACTTAGACATCCAATTAAAATTCCTCAAGGGCAGACACTGGGCCCCATTCATCTCTATGTACCAAAAATCTAACACTGGGTGGCATCATTAGGAGTTCAAAGGAAGGAAAGAAAGAGGGAAGGGAGGGAGACCCAAGAGAGAGAATGAGGAGAAGGGAGGGGAGGCGGACAGAGGAGAAGGAGGAAGGAAAGAAGACAGGAGGGAGGGAGGGGAGAAGGTGTGGGAGGGGAAGAATGGATGGGGGAATAAAACTATGGGTCTTTTCTAAGTCTGGAGGAAGCATTTAAAGACCCCGGCTTTTTTAGTGAGTTTCTTGGTACCATTTTCTCTGCCAGTGGTTCCTCTGGGCTCAGCTTCCTAAGCACCTACAACTCACAGAAGTAGATGACCAAGCAAGACACACACTGGACATATCCCCCATCCCAACCCCTGCCAGGCAGGCCAGCCCATGCACCACATTCATACCTGGGACGTGTCCAGCATCCTAACTGGAGGTTTGTAGGCATGAAGAGAGGGACAGATGTGAGGCCCACAGAAGCCACAAGGACAGTCTTCCTGTGGACACAACACCCTACAGTGTCAGCCCAAGGTCAGTGGCAGCTGCAGTCCATCTGGACCCTGAAGCCAACCCAGAACATCGTGACTGCTGTCATGGATTGTACCCGTCTGTATTTATACTAGATTTAGCATTACTCTCCTTAATGTAATTTTCAACTTTGCTGAGCTCCCTTTGACCATGATGTGACAGAGAAATGATTTTTCTTTCATTGAGGACTGGACCTGTGGAGACCTGGAACAAGCCACTGAACCCCTACACAACAAGCTTCTCCTCCTGCAGCCTGGAGGACTCCCCCAGCTGCCCCCGCCCTCCCTAATCATCCCAAACCAAATGATGTTCTAAGAGGTCCCACATACATTCTCCAAGTCACTTCTGCTCAGATCCTGCAGAGAAGAGGAAGACAATGCTCTGGTACCATTTAGCAATTGGAGAAACTGAAGGATCAGGTATCATCTCTGCTTCCCAAAATTACAGCCAGAAACACTGCTTCTCTTCTTTTGTGAGTCCTCTGGTCTCTTCCTCCTTATCCTGCTTGGATGATCAGATAACAAGATGCTGGGCAGGCCTCTGTAACGTTGCAGGAAAATTTAGCAGAGGCAGTGAACAGTCTCATCCCATTCTCAGAATCTGTTCCTTAGTCCTTGACACTCATAGCCACCCACACATGTGACAGGTGCCATCAAGGTCTCAGAAAGAATGAACTGAGAACCAAGTACCTACCTTTCCTAGTCCAGTTATATTAAAAGGTACCTATGAAATAGTAGTGTAGCCGAGTGATAACTTGGAGAGGCTAATACCTTTGAAATGTTGCATTGATATGGTTTCCCTAGAAACAAGAGATACACAATATTTTAGCAAACAGAGCCCCATTAGTGGGTCAGCACCTTAGGGGGTTAGAACCACCCACAGCCTGCACTGTGTTCTCCAGGGAGGGGAGGCATAGCAGAGCGAAAAGGCGTTGTGGGCTGTTTATAATAACACCAGTTGGTTTGGGGCTAGAAGGGTGTGGTGATAGCTTAGAACCTTGTGCTAGGGTGATTTTGCGCATGGAGAATATGGAATCTGGGGATCACAGAAAATAAAGGAGCTGATTGGGTTTAAGATGGATTTTCTGGTACATGAAATGGACAGCCATGCATAAATTGTTCACTGTCTCTAAGAATGAGACCTGGGAGGAGCAGCTTCTTTCTAGGCAATAAGACCTATCTAATATGTCAAGACATCACAAATACCAAATATAATTCAGCAGAGGAAAAGTCCCAGTGATCTCATCCTCACCATCACGAACAGAGACAGGGTAGCATTAAGTGAACAGTGCTCAGACCAGCAGAACAGAGCTCTAGAGAATTCTCCGTCTCCCTGCTTAGATCACATCCCTGGGATACAAGGCTTCCTTCTCAGCCCGTTTCCCACTATCATATTACCTTGACTGTGCCTGGGCTAGTCCAGAGAGGACACGTAGAACAGCAAGTAAGGGCTGTATACAGTATCACTGGGTGATTTGCTTGTCCTTATTCCCATGGACCTTCCAAAACCCATCAAACCCATACAAGGGACCAAAATGTCCAAGAATCCTGGGCCCAGTACATTCTATCTGATACCTCCTGCTCAGCAGCCTGTGTGGAAGAAGTTAGAACACACAACACATACATACACACGCGCACACACACACAGTGGGGAGGGGGAACTGTGTACTCACATAACGTAACTTTGGGGGGCACTAAGAGCTGTGCTACTAAAAGTCTTTGTGTCCCTAGCACCTGTCAACTAGTGCAAGAACTTAAAATCTTTCTGTTAGCATCAAGTATGATCCCTGAATCCCTCATGAAATGAGGCTTGCTCCCTCATGCCAAAATGGTGTTGGTTTTAACCTAACATCACTTGAAATCTCTGCCACACTTTCTTTACAAGTTACTGAATCTTTTTAAGCTTGAACTCCCCCAACTATAACATGGGAATAATAATACTTTCCTTGTAGAAATGATTAAAAGAATACCATGTGTGGAGCTCTGAGTAGGATACATAGATCAAAAGCTATAATGATGGTTTTAATGTTCACAAGCTTGGTGATGAAGGCCCTTAGCATTGGGAAGTAGCATAGCTGGATGCCCAAGAGCAGCAAGGCACCTGCCTATGGGAGAAAAGGCCAAGATGAGAAGGACTAAAATATGTGGTCTTCCCCCACCCACCCAGTCTGACTAAGGATGCTCCTAAGCCATGGCCTTGCCTAAGGAGGCTTCTCAATGGTGGTAGCCAATTCATGTTCACTGGATGGATCTCAAAAAATACAGCAAGCTAAGACCCTAACTAGAGACCCCCAGGCACCAGATAACCACCCTCCCAGGCAAGTGTCATATTTGCATCTAGCACAACCCAATGGGATAATAATTAATAATTACCATTGGCTAGTGAGTTGCACATCTAAAAGGCAGGATGGATGGTATAATTGCCCTGTGTGTCCAATTATAGACTACAGTGGAGATAATAATAGGATTAATTAACCTGGAAAAGACTTAACAAAAGGATCTGTGACAGCAAAACAGTAGCCAGGGAACCTGAAGCCCAGAGGGATAGAGACAGCTGGCCTGTGTCACTGACAGGAGGCCTTTTGGCACAAGAGGCCCACCATTGTCCTCATGAGGGATTACATGTCTGCTAACAACCAGTCCCGGAGAGACAGTTCTGGTCTCCTGGCCTGAGATTCTAAGAACTCAGGAGGGCCCTGCAGGTGGAATGCTTTCACGGAGGCTCTGTGGAGGTGGTGGCACGACTGGAGGCTCGCCCAAAAAAATGAGCTAGGAAGAATGATAAGCTTCCCCTCCCTTTGGGTCACCAGCCCTGTTCTTGGTGCCCCAACAAAGGGCAGTGACAAGGGGCCATGCTACTCACTTACGCTCCACATTTGGATTATGAAAGAGCCAGCTGCCTGCTGAAGGCTGTTAAATCCCTGCACAGGGACCGGAATGAAGCTGCTCCCCTGTCCAGGAAAATGGCCTGCAGCATCAATGCTGGATCATCTGGTGACAACGCCTAGCCCCTTGCAGCAAAGGCTTCGCTGGCTAGGCTGGTTGGTCATCTGTTCTCAGCTTTGCACACAGGACACACCCAGGCCTGCACTTTTCAGTCTGGCCACCCAGCATCCCCAAATCTCCTCCCATCTTCTCTACCTGATGGCCTTCCTGGGTTACAGGCAAAGGAGATCAGAAGTCCAGAGGAACTTTGTCTTCAGCTGTCCCCGTGGCTTCTCTTCCCTTAAGTCTGCTGACTTCTCCCTGTCGAGGTCCTCCTCTGGGAAGCCTCCCTCAGGCCAAGGATGCCACTGCCTCAGAATTGCTCTATATGCCCCCATACCACCCAGAAATAACACTCAACTGTGTCCATACCATGCATAGGCAGCACACATTTCCGATTAAAGGGCCATCACCCAAGGGGTAGTCACTGCATCATCAGCTTCTCAAATGGTTTGGGGCATCTCTTAGGTTTTCATTAAACTCCCATCAAATGAATAGATTGTAAATAAAAGGTCTTAACGGCTTGCCCACTATATGCTAAGCACTGTCACCTGCATTTAACTCTCACAACAACCCTGTAAGGTAGATATGATTATTGCCTCTTTACAGATAAGGAGCCACCGAAGCAAAGAAATTAATTGCTCTGTTTAAGGGGCTGCAGCTGGAAAATGACGGGGCTGGAATTTTCATGGATGCTCTTTTGCATCCCACAGTACTCTTTTGCACGTATCTTGTTGTGGCAAATAGGGTTTTATTTGCAATTTCAATCTCTGTAAACTAGGGCTGTAGCATCTAACACCATACACATTAGAATACATCCTGCGGAACCAAAAATGTATGCGCCTCAGAGAGCACAAGAGGGACACTGGGCTTTTCTTATTCCAGCAAGTTCAGAGCTCTCTCAGCCTGTGCTTAGGCCAAAACAGATAAACCACAGCACCTGGGGGCTCCTCTCTCTCTCTCTCTCTCTCTCTCTCTCTCTCTCTCTCTCTCTCTCTCTCTCTCTCTCTCTCTCTCTCTCTCTCTCTTTCTCTCTCTCTCTCTTCCTTCCTCCCCCAAAATGGCAGATGGAGGTATGTCTTAGTTATACTTTCTATTGCTGTGAAGTGACACCATGACTAAGGCAACTCTTATAAAAGAAAACATTTCATTGGGGCTGGCTAACAGATTCAGAGGTTCAGTCCATTATTGTCATGGCTGGAAGAATGGTAGCATGCAGCATGGCCTGGTGCTGGAGAGGAGCTGAGAGCTCTATATCTGGATAGTCAGGCAGAAGAAAGACAGAGCCACGGGGCTTGGCTTGAGCATCTAAAATGCCCAAACCCACCCCCAATGACACACTTCCTTTACAAAGACCACACCTATTCCAACAAGCCCACACCACCTAAAATTGCAACTCCCTATGGGCCTAGGGGGGTCAGTTTCATTAAAAGCACCACAGGGTTTTGCTCTCTGCTTCACATTTGGAAGATCAGTACAATACAGGGGCCTTGCTGTCCACAAAGTGTTTATATCACTCAAAAACTGTATATTGAAACAGAACTCCCCAAAGTTAAGGTATTCCCCCAGATCTCCTTTCAGAAAGACCTTGACGGAAAGGCCAGGAGCCTAGAAGGAACAGAATAATGAGGGAAAGATTAGTAGGCAGTATTTCTGGTTAGGACCAAAGAGTCTATAGTTGAAGCCAGACATTCAGAAAGTCATTGTCCCAAGCTCTGACTAACCTACAGACAAGTGAGAAGAAGAGAGGGGCAGAAGTGGCCAGCCCTAGGTCTCTGAGAAACTGTGACCAGGTCCTCTTATCTCCTTCAGTAACCAGGTCCAGTAAATGAGCAGGGCTGCATCTAGGACACAAGGCCCCACAGTGCACTGTCTATTTATTTACCAAGAATCTGTTGCCAGTTGTGCTCATTACTGTTGATTATGCAACTAGATTAAGTGTTATGCAAATTAATAAGCTGTGGAAGGGAATAATAAATGAAAATGAAGTTGCTGGTTGTAAGAACGCCATACTGAACATTTCAGTACGACTCAGTAAAAGTGTGTCATTAAAGCTTAAAGCTGCTGTTGAATAAAGTGTGGGTGAAATCACCAGGATTTGAAGAGAAGGCTGCAGAAGGGGCAGGCATGATGACAAAAAGCTGTGGCTGAAACTTCCATGGGTCTGGAAGCCCTGACTCCACTCTGAAGAAACCCAGATTGGAGCCAGATAATACAGATCAAGCCTGGTGGACATCAGGAAGCAGGGGAAGAGCTTGAATTACAGAGCCTCCCCAAGCCCTGGCGTGTAGTACATCTCACAAGATTTTAAACTAAAATGAATTGGTAAGATGCCCAGGTCTTATATCTTCTTTTTTATAACAATATATCCATTTCTCAAGAGGATGAATTATTATTGAGTTGTTCAAGCTGGCCTTCAACTTCTAGGATCAAAAAATACCCCCACCGCAACCTTCCAGGTAGTGAAACTACAGGCATATACTATCACATTCAGTTTTCACAACCATCTTAGCAGCCTTGGATTCACCAGCTTCTGATGCCTATCATATCAGAGAGGATAATGTCGTCCACAGCTGGAAGAAAGGCTATAGAAAGTCTACAAAAGAAAGGAGGGCTTATGGAAAAAAAAATTATAGTATAGGAAAGGTGGGGAATCCTGGTGATCATGTCTAAGACCTAGTTAAAAGGGATAACTAGTGACTCCAAAGACTTGTAACCCACTCATTGACATCACCAGTCTCACAATGTAATCTCCCTTGAAAGAGGAATATGCTAATCAGAGACTTGACTGAAGATGGCTTAGTGGGGTCTCAGCTCAGTGCCAGTGAATCCTGGAAGCAGGCTCTTGAAACTTCCTGGCCTACCAGGAAGCTGCTGAAGCATCCAGAGATGGGACACGCCGGGCGTGGTGGCGCATGCCTTTAATCCCAGCACTCGGGAGGCAGAGGCAGGCGGATTTCTGAGTTCGAGGCCAGCCTGGTCTACAGAGTGAGTTCCAGGACAGCCAGGACTACACAGAGAAACCCTGTCTTGAAAAAAAAAAAAAAAAAAAAAACAAAACAGAGATGGGACACATGAGAAAGTGTGTGTGTGTGTGTGTGTGTGTGTGTATGTGTGTGTGTTTGTGTGTGTGTGTGTGTGTGTGTGTATGTGCAAGTGAGCCATTTGTGTGTCCATGTATATATGCAAATGAGCTTTGGCAGCTGGCTCATGATTGGAAGTACAGAAATGCCTCAAAGACCTATTGATCTTTTCTTGATGTCTCATAGCCACCAAGTTGGCTTGTGGTCTTTGCCTCTGTGTTAGAGGTCTATCTCGCCCAAACCCAACTTTTGTACATGTCCTGGGCCATCCCTCTCCTGACCTCTTTCTCACCTTTCCCTGAGTTCCTCCATGTCTCCCATCTACCCCTGTGACTTGGTTTCCCTTCTTCAGTAAAACTTCAAAAAGACAGTGTGGAGAGGTCTTAGCAGCCATACTGCCAGCCCTTCCCAGTTGAACAAACGGGTGAGGAACAATTGCTTATGAATATCCTTGACCATACCACAGACAGGATGTGCCACCCCATCAGTGTTAGCTACCACTCCCTGGCCAGGTCTTTGTGTGAGGGAGCTCGTGCATAATCCCTTACTTTACCTTGACTCACACATTCCACAAACATTTATTGAATATTTATGTTTGGGGATTACCTCTGAGATAAAGGAGGTAGCCTCTGCCCACCTTCAAGTAAAGGGAACAAAAAATTACAAATACAATATAAATCACATGAGACTAGAAGCTAACATATCAAAGAATAACTCATATATTGATTGACTAATGCTGGGCTCACCAGTGTGTGATCACTTGCTGTTCTCTCTCTCTCTCCCTCTCTCTCTCTCTCTCTCTCTCTCTCTCTCTCTCTCTCTCTCTCTCTCTCACACACACACACACACACACACACACACACACACTTCAGCAGCCCTAAACAGACTGTTTCAGTTATTCAGTGCAATGATACAGAACTCTTATGAACTTGAAACCCCAACTCCTATGCTGGAAGATTCTCCTTCTCATCTGCTACAGTTGCTTTCATGGAGCTGGGTCCAGAAAACCCACTGAGAAGAGATTCTTCTCTTTCCTTCAGAGTGACTCTTGCTGCCATCTGCATGGAAGGGAATATGAAAACCCCAGTACTTCCAACAGAAATCCTCTAAAAGCCATCTCCCCCTTGCCAGAAAACCAGTCTGCCTGAACTACTTAACTGCTGGAAGCCACTCTGTCATCCCTTCATCTGCAGGGTTAATTAACTCTTTGCCCTTTAACCTGGTCATAAGCCAGTTCTCCATAATTTGTTGACTACTTCACCCCATCTCACAGTACTTTGTCCTCTAAACACACAAACCCACAGAGAGAGAGAGAGAGAGAGAGAGAGAGAGAGAGAGAGAGAGAGAGAGAGAGAGAGAGTGCAGATGTACATAAATCTTCCCTAACGCATTTATAATTGTAAACATATATTTTACCTCTATGGAACACGTTGGCCAGTTTTGTGGTTTTCTCTTGGCTAATTCTTTCTCTTCGCAGTCCTTTTCCAGTCCCACGTTTTCTTGGATGTCTTCCTGAACTTGCAATCCCTCCAACTAATCATAAAATAACCCCCATCATGTTACTCACCATGCCATATCAGCATCTATGCATAAGATTTTTGAAAAGAGTTCAATCTCTCTGGCCTCACCAATACACAGCTCAGGGCTCAATAAATACAGGGCATCTGAGATAGGCAGCCTAAAGCAAAACCCATGTTCTTTGTGGGGTTGGCTATGTAAAAAGGGCAGGTTGTAACAAATGCATTTAGCTGGGTAGTAAGTGTTGCGGTGGAAACTGAGCACATACATCAATCGTCATTTCATTGCTGTGATGAAATATCTAAGAACAACTTGGAGAATGAAATATTTATTCTGGTTCATGATTTCAGAGGTTCCAGCCCATGGTTACCTGGTCACAATGCTCTGGGCCTGTAGCCATGCAGAATGTCAGGATGAGGAGCAAAAGCTGCTCACCTTCGTGGCCACGAAGCTCTAACCACAACCCAGCTCCCAACAGTTCATTCAGCTGTGAACTCCTCCGAAGGTTAATCCATCAATGAAGCTAACACGCTCATGATCAATCACCTCGCGCTGATGCAATGCTCTGGGGTCCAAGGGCTCACTATGTGAGCCTTTGCAGGAAAGAGAAACTTCAACCCACAACAGACTGTGAGCTACAGTCCTGACCTGCTGCCCAATACTCTAGCTACTAGATAGGCCGATCTTGGCAAGAAAGGATTGACTGTGTTTTCCAGAATATATAATGAGCTTACGTGACTTAATGACAAATATAATAATAAAAATATGACAATAAAAATTATATATAAAATGTTAATATAGGGGGAGTGGGTGGGTAGGGGATTGGGGGGGTGGGTATGAGAGACTTTTGGGATAGCATTGAAAATGTAAACGAGGAAAGTACCTAATAAAAAAATAAATTAAAAAAAAGTCAAAAGAAATGTTAATATAAACAAAACTGTCTAAGGAACAAATGAGACTAATTGATTGGGGAAGGGAGAGAGAAGAATGATGGTATAGGGGAACAGGTCCAGAGGGCATTGCCTGTCCTTTTATAACACAGTAGCATAATGAATGCACAGCAATAATTTTTTAAGAGAACAAAAAAGGGAAAGTGTACAACTAGGGTAATATGTGAAGTTAAATAACCTGGATGCAGAGTAGCTTGGTACATAATCTCACAAACAGAATCATAAAAGGTCAAAGTCATAAGAGCCAAGAGCAAAGCAGCAATTCCACTAGTGGGAGCCCTGGAAGATGTTGGCCAAACAGTTCAAAGTTCCAGTTTGGCAACATGCATAAACATTCGGGATCTATTCTATATAGTGATGGGCCCATAAGGAGCAACGCTGTCTCATATATTTAACACCTAGTAAGAAAATAACCTTAAATACTCATACAACCAGCCAAAATAGATAACCATGCCAGGTGATAGGTAGGTTGACTAAAGTGATCATAATATACAGATGCTGTTGTCAGTCTAATATATACAATTTTATCATTTCATTATGCCTCAATAAAGCTGGAAAAGCCATCACACACACACACAAACACACACACTCACTCACTCATGAGACAGACAGACAGACAGACAGACAGACAGAATGTAATACTGAGTCAGGTTACTACAACTTAATTATAAGCCCATTGCTTCTCAAGGAGTGAAAAGCATTCACCGGGGAAGAGAGCATATGTCCAGCTGTCCCAGCCATTCAATCTCCTAGCAACTTTATCTTCCCACATATCTGACATCAGCATCCTGGATGATCAGTAAGATGTCAGTGGGTTGAGAGACTAAATCAATTCAGACCCAATGCCCCGGAGGAATGACAGTAACATATAACCTCTGGTCTCAAAGCAGAGGACAAGCCTTGGAACACAGTTCCCATGCAGCTTCCCGGGGCTGAGTCAAGTCCTCTCTCCTGGGCTTGCAACACATTCTGGCTTGATGAGTAGCCTTAAAACTCCAAATTCAAGGTGAACCAATGAATTCATCAACAAGAGATCATTTCCCATGAAGTGAGAAAGGAAGGGGGCCAAGAGACCACTGAACACTTTGCTGTGGGGAACTGAAAGGGGTCTCTACAGCCAACCCTACTGACCCAGCAATGAAACACACACAGGCTTTCATTTGAAAAGTTCATGAGCAACTTTGGAAGTCATGTGACGTTACGGAGAGTAAACTGAACCTCAGTTAAATGGTGGGGTTAAAACCCCAGTTTTTCTCTGGGCTAGAGCCTTAGTTTTGAGAGAATTAGGGAATATCCTTTAAAAACTCTTTGCTTCCCTTTCAAAATGAGTGTAATAGCATCTACCTTCCAGTCGTGGTTAGTTGAGATATTGCAAGTATCCCAGGCTTCCTAGGTGTTAGGCTTTCTTTACAGTAACAATATGCCCGAGAGACATAACTTAAGGAAATAAATACTTAATAATGTTTATAGGAAAAATACAATACAGGACAGAATTAGGAAGTGATCTGGGATACCCATTCTAAACACTGTCAAGGTTCAGGTAAGATGCTACACCTATTTGGGGCTTTATAGGGAACTGATGAGGTGGTCTGGGATGTGGTTCATCTTTATGGATCCTGAAATCAAACCAGCCATTCCATAGCCCACCCCTTTTCATCTAGTGAGGCTTGAGTTTTGCCTCACCCCCACCCCCCACAAAACCTGGACATTGAGGTTCAAACATCCCATACCTCAAAATACGGCCATATTTGACATGGGGAAATCATTTGGGATATAATTAGTTGGCATGAGGTCAGGATGTGCTCCGAATCCAAAGTCTGATGACATACTTTTTAAATGGTGGGGAGTTGTAATCCTTGCATGATTTTAATCCCAGCACTTGGGAGGTGGAGGCAGAAATATCAAAAATTCAAGGTCACTCTTGACTATGTAGTGAGTCTGAGGCCAGCCTGACCTACATGAGACCTTATATCAAAAACAAGGATACATACGTACAGGAAAGACACATGTGTAAACTGGAATGAGGCCCCTGCAAGGCTAGAACTACCCGCAGCCCTGCGAATAGAGTCTAAAATCATATCCTTCTAGGGCCCTCAGAGGAAGCACAGTTCTGCACATACCTTGACCTCAGAATTTAACCTTCATAATGTAGAGACAATAAATTTCTGTTGTGTCAGCCACTCAGTTTGTGGTTCTTTATTATAGCAGCCTCAAAATATAATATGCACTTCAGCCATCCTGCTAAGATTGCTATCCTGTTCCAGGGAGAATTAAACCACCAAACTCGAGTTCCAAAGGAAACCCACTCTCTTGCTCAGGGGCTATTGAGTAAAACCAGAGCTCTGGAAAGCTAGGGGGCCCCAGGGTCTATTTACCCTTCTCATCCAAAGCAGGGAGGGGTAAAACAGCTTTGTTCATGTGTTCTCTCTGTGTGTGTGTGTGTGTGTGTGTGTGTGTGTGTGTACGCGTGCACGCACACAGTTGCACATGTATACATCTGGAAACCAAAGGCTCTTCTTGTTCCTCGCCTCTCATTTACCTTATTTGTCTGTGATGGGATCTCTTATTGGCCTAGAGCTTGACAAGTAAGCCTGGCTGACTGGCCAGCAAACACCCGGGGTCCTCTCCAGCACTGAAACTGCAAGTACATACCAGCCAGCTTTATTTTCTTTTAACCAGGGTTCCAGGGAATCTAACTGAGGTCCTCAAGCTTGCAAAAGCAAGCACTTTACCCTCTGAACTATGGATTCCATAGTTCCAGAATTTGTTCTATAGAGAAGCTCACTCCAGCTCTTCTTACCACTTTTATCCCCACACTATTATTCCTGCTCTCAGGGACCATGCAGAAGAGAAGAAAAAAATGCAGTCACCCATCCTCATGACAGATTCACAGATACCTGACTTTTTAATGAGAACTTTCTACAAACTGAGCAGTATAGGGGGAGCAGAGAATACTAAGAACTAAGACCCAACAGTCATGTAGACTGCGAGTTCCTGGCAGGCAGGCTGACTCTGACTACTGGTATAAGACAGAAGACAAACTTTACCCAAACAGCAATAAATATAATTTTAAAATTGAGAGTGAAATGCAGACACCCATTATCAGTGGTGGGATCCCAGAAAGCTCAGTGAAAAAGATTATGGTCCCCAAAGGAGGAAGAACCATAAAAACCTGAAGTGCCTGGGAACCCCCATCCCCGACCTCATCAAAGACTCCTTTCATTTGCCCAATACCCAGGCTCCCTTCCTGAGGTGTAAATTCCCTGAAAAGTCCAATCTTTTTGGGACGTGAAAGTGTTGGCTGCCCTTTTGAGGGCTGAGAGCAAAGAGCTCCAAAATTTATGCAGTACATTAAACGAGATGCCTTGGTATCCAACTAGGTTAAATTGCTTTCTATATTTAAATTGCCTGCTAGCTGGTTAGATGTGGGAGCCACAGCTGTGAAATGGATAGTTCCAGCCAATAAATAGAAAGGCATAAATCCTAATGGATTAATCTGTTATAATTAGACAATTCTGTATGACTTTGACACGGAGCCTAACTCTTGGGAGGGGAGATGGGAGGGGAGGAGCCCTTCAGGTGTTAGAGAGGCGTGGCAAAGAGATAGACAGACAGCTGAACCATGAGGCTCATGGGCCAGAGGAGCTGCCTGGCCATATCTAAAGGAAGATGATGAGGGCAGGAGAGACAGAGAAGTGAGTGAAGGAAGAGACCTCTCTACCAAAGACAGTCACCAAAACAGTAAGTATATCTTCTAATAAAAAGGAACAGAGTGTCAGAGACCTTCTCCCTCCCTCTCCCCTCTCTGCTGACATTCTCTCCACCATTTCTCAAAGGCCTAAGAAAAGTCTTGGGCTGGAGTTTTGTGGTAGATCTTTTCACACACCTAGTGTAAGTAAGACCTGGGCTCCAGCCCAACCGCCACCACTAAACAGAAATAGAAAGGATCAATGGAGCAAGAGAAACTTTTCTTTGGAACTCTACTCATTCTCAGAGACGCTGAGCAGGATACTATGTTCTGCTTCGTCCCTCTCTTCCAGAAATAGAGGCAGTGTTGCAAGGGCTTCCAAACCAGATGTTCAAGAGAAGCACCTGACCCCCACTAAGGACATTCCTCTCATGGGGTCCCACAGTGATAGATATGCAGATAAAGGCATGAATAGATGTTTTCAACCTTTCTGACTCCCCAACACCACTGTCTCCTGTCTCCATCTCCCCAGTGTGCTGAGAGAATGATCTTTGTCCCATATATAGTCTTACTGAAAGAAAAACTATATAATGATAGTGTACTTGTGAATATAAGAAAGTTGGGGTTTGGGTGGTTGGTTGGTTTTGGGTTTTTTGGGGGGGAGCTTGGGATAGATAGATAGATAGATAGATAGATAGATAGATAGATAGATAGATAATAGATATGGGGTATATATTGAGATATATCAACTTACAAATTTAGCAGAATTTCAAGAAATTCTCTTAAAACTTAACTAAGATAGTCTGATAGTTATCTGTAAAAAAAAAAAAAAAAAAAAAAAAAACCAAAAATGTAATACTTTCCAGAAGTCATTATAGAAAATAAGAGTAATAAGAAGAGCGTGCTGTGATAAGTATTAAAGCTGACTCTAACTACAGCAACCAAATGGCATGGAACTGATGGGAAAATTAACACATAGCTCAGAGCAAATTCAAGTGCATAAATAAACACACACATACGTAGAATCTTATTTTTAAAATAGATGTCACCATGAAACAGTGAGAAGACTCTTGGGGACATCTTTGTGTTATCTGGTTAATAACTAAAAAAAAATAATTTTCCTCAAAACAAATTCCAGATGGATGAATTTTTAACTCGTATATTATATGAAGTCATAAAACAAGCAGGAAAAATGCAGGTGAATGGTTCATTTCCCATGTACTGAAAAAGGCTATCTAAGCAAAAGTGTGAAAACTGTAAGGGGAAAGGTTGTTTTACATGTCTGCGTATAAAATTAAAGTCAGGCATGTCAAAAAGCTCCATTAAAAACCAGCACAAATTATCACTGGAGTAAAATAAAATAAGGACACAATGAAACAATGCTTCTTGCATGCCATAGTGAGAGCATAGTTAACAATAAAAGAAAACTGCAGCAATTAAAATAGGCAATGGATACAGATTGGCTACATAAAAGTACAAATGGCCGCTTTACATTTTTAATAATAATATCTGGTGCCATAAAACGATCATTTGCAATAATTGCTAGAAGGAGTAGAAAACGATTAAAACAAAATAAAATGCAACAAAAACCACCCACACCTACTCAAGTATTCTGGAGAGCATGAAAAATAAGCACAAAATAAGAATCTAACGTCTAGGACTCTATTTGTAACCATCTAAGATGTAGACAAGGATGTATGAGCAGAGTCTTACTGCCATATTATCTATGAAAAATTAGAAATAATCTTCGTGTCCACAAACTGAGGAGTGACTGGGTAAGCCCACCGCACATCCACAAGGCAGACTACTGAAACCGTCTAATATCATCAAATGACAGAGGGAAGGTCACAGAACGTTCTTGTAGACAAGCATGGAAAAGAGCACCTAAAACCTCAGCACTTGAGGGACAGGAGTATTATAGCTTCAAGGCTAGCCTGGGCTACATAGCAAGACTGCTTCAAAACAACAGCAATAATAATCTGAAATTCAAACAAAGCTACAAGTATAGACCCAGCAACAGGCACGAAATTCTGTAAGAAATGGATTGAACATGGAAACAGCTCTAGGAAGAATCTTCAAGGTATTAATAACACTTCCCCCTAGAGAGTACAATGGGGATACTGAAATTGTTGTCTTTATATCAGTCTGCATTTTTCAAGGGTTCTATATTAAATATATTTTTACTTTTCCAGTTAGAATTCAAAGCAACAAAACTTACTCACAAAAGTCCAGGAGAACCTGCTCCTGGTGTTTTACTAAAAGGACATGGTGTCAATCAAACTAATGGGCATGGTGTCAATCAAACTGCCTTCTAAATGCTTGCATCTATACCTGTAGTGACCATCTCAGCCTTGGTCCAGAAAAACGTATTTCTATAGTGGATGACAGTTAATGCAGAGATTCATTACTGTTCAAACACTAAGAGCTAGTGACTGTTGTTCAGCCCTATTTGGGACATCATCCCACTCCCTCCAAGGCCTAGGAATATGAAGGAAAAGGAGGCACAAAAATTCCAAGAGCTGGAAGATAGGAGGAGCAGTATGAAATGTTCTTTTGGATATGAGTAGCATTTGCAATCATGAACACACAGAAACTGGGGATACCTGCACATGACTTGTGCACATGTATGTGCATATGCGCGCGCGCGCGCGCACACACACACACACACACACACTCACTCATAATGTAGGAAGAAGGTTAGTTGGGAGAAAACACGATCAGACGAGGTAGAAAGCTCAGAGAAGGTAAAGAGAGTCAGTGTGATCACAATTCTTTACATACATGTATGAAATTATCAAAAATTTCAAAATGAAAAAAAAAAAAAAACCCAGATCCTCCACTATCCTGCGACAGGGAAATTGAAAGACAGGCTCTCTAGAAAGTGTGCTGTAGACTGTTAGCCCCTCTCTCTCCAGCACTAACCAGAGAGTAGTGGCTTTAACTCCAGCTGACAGCAGGATTATTCACACTGATGGCCACACTGCCACTCACTCACCTGAGGGGACGTCCCAGCTGAGCTCCTCCTGCCTGAATAAATCACGTCAGTCACACCAAGCTTCACTGGCTGCGTGTATCCGTGTAAATGGCCTTGACTGGGTGCTCATAATTGCTCTTCTCCACTCCCACATGTGTGTGAATGTGTATGTGCACACACATGCACCTGCTACCTCCTTGGATGTGGCCAGAATTCAGAGCACCTTTTTCTCAACTATTTCCAACCCAAACCCTCAGCCAGGCCCAGCTCTCAGATCTGCATACACACCCAACCTGTTGCTGTGTTTCTTATTCCCCCCCCCCAACACTGTTCTTCTGACTGATATCACCCTGACTCCTGAATGCTAATTCCTCTCTTACTTTGATTACAAGCATCTTAACGGACCCCCTGAAAAGAACACCAGCATTGGGCATGGCCAAGAAGCATGCCATGCAGAACCCCACTCACGGAGATAACAAGACCATTTGGACCAATGAGGAAGAAAGGGAATAGATTCTGGGCACTGTGAGGATGTAGCAAGGACTTCCTGGAAAACTTCTGGATAGCCTGAGCTTGGAAGAGACAGAAAGGTAGGAATCTACAAAGTAGTAAGAAGGTTTCCAAAAAGGGACATTCTAAATGAAGGCAAAGGGACCTGGAGCAGTGGGTATAATGGGACTCCCAAGTGGTGAGCCAGCATTGAGTAGACACAAATGACCAGGGAAGGGACCAAAGAGGGAAAGGAGTTTGAGTGAAATTAGCCCATAAAGAACACTGTGTCTCCTACCAAAGTACTGGAAAGGGCCACCAAGCCATGTCTACCTGAGCGGAGCCCCTGGGTCAGTTGGTTCTCAAACTTTCTAATGCTGTGACCCTTTAACACAGTTCCTCGTATGTTGTGACCCCCAACGAGAAAATTATTTCATTGCTATTTCATAACTGTAATTTTGCTATTATAAATTGTAATGTAAATATCTAATACACAAACCCAAAATGGTCTCAACTCACAGCTTGAGAAACACTGCCCTAGAGTCTCTGCTCAGGTTCTTTTTCCCAATCAGTGCCTACCTCCTTGGCTGACTCCTTCAAAACATCCTGTGGACAGACAGCAGTCTCCAGTTCACATCTGTCTGACTTGTGCCTTCCAGGTCTCTCTCCACCTCTGGATTCTGAACCCTGAGCCTGCGTACATTCTCGGTGTCCTGGCCACCTCTCTGAACCTTCTCTAGTCAGACTATCATCCCTGCTTCTCCCAAGAGCATCCTCATCAATGCCACCAATGTTGTCAAGTCCAAGTTCAAATCCCAGTCTTCATTTTCTGTTGATGTGTCAGGGACAATTCCCTAGCGTGCTGACCCTTCTTCCTTACACACTTTCACTGAGAACCTTCACAGACTTGGAGTGTTCCTCCACCTGACCACCTTCCCTTCTGAAGTCTCCTTTCCTGGTTCCTCCTCAGCCAGAACTGTTAATACGGCCATGTCTGAGGACTCAGTATTTGGCTTCTTCTCAAATATTCCTTGCCTATTATGGCATGCTCATCCTAACTCCTGAGCTCATAACTCATGCATCCAATCACCTGTGTGAAATTACTTGTGGCTGTCACATACTTATTCAAACATAGGGCATCCTCAACTGAACACCCTGTCTCCACCCCAAGCCCTTTCAGAATTCCTTGCCCTGTTTACCCACTTTCACCTAACAGAGACTCCACCTTCCAGGTGCTCAATAAAAGTTAGAACTATAGAAAACCTTTGAACAGAGAACACAGTGCCACAGATTCAAGATCTTGCATCTCAGCAACAATATTTTTAAACAAGATATAATACACTCTAACCTTATTGATCAAAATATAAACCAATACAAAAAAATGAAATGTAACTTAAATGGGAAATTATATTTCTGTGTGTGTGTGTGTGTGTGTGTGTGTGTGTGAGTGAGTGAATGAGTGTAATACATAATTTCCAAAAGGCATATCTAGAATATACAAGGAACTTTTAAACACTGGCAAGGCAGACAGCCAAAATGTTTAATGGGCAAAAGAAAAGGGAATATTTTTTAAACAAAGATAAACATATAGAAACCAGTCAGTGCACATGAAAATCTAACAGATCTCCCCTTTTTGTTATCGTGGAAACACTCATAAAAAAAATTATGAGATGTTTCTGTGCACCCCTTAGAAAAGTAAAAACAAAAAGAAACAATACCAAGTGTTAATCAGCATGTGAAAGAAACACAATACCCATCTGCTCATAGCAAGATGCTAATGGCACCAACACTGAGACAGCTTCACAGTAGCTATTACAGCAAAGCTAGAGCTGAGGATCGGGTTATTCAGAGAATTTATCTAGCCTGCACATGATCTTGAGTTCTATCCCCTGCATAGCATGACAAAATAAAAAGTCAAAACACTTGTGTATTCTGTAACACTGTAGTTCCACACTTTAACATGTACCTATCAGTGTCTACATATATGTACAATAAAGGAAACATACAAGGACATTTGAGGATGATCAATGACAACAGTTGAAACCTAGGAGCAATCTTGACTATCCACACAAGGTAATCCTATACAATGAAGAATGACTTGCTGATACATGCAAGACCATAAACAAATGTAATTTCAACCAAATAAAACTGGATCAAAAAGAATACATGGTGTTTGAGTGCATTTACATTAAATTGCAATGGAGACAAAATTGATCTACATTGTTACAGCACAAATCAATGGCATCTGGGAATGGTCCTATAGACTTCTGGGAGTTGATCGCATCTGATTTCTTGATCTAGATGGCAGCTTTGTGCATAGGTTATCTGTACAGTTCGGCATCTTCTATTTCTGAGATTGTGTCTCTCTAAGTTATTCAAGGTGTCTTTGAGCACACTCTGTAGCCTAGACACCTGAAGTTACAATGCTTTAGCCTCATGAGTAACTGGAACTAACAGGTCTGGTTAACTTTTAGCGTCTTCTCTGAGGTTCCTTAAGGAGTGTAAACTAAGAAACCATTCTGTGAGTGATTTACTGAGGGAGGTATACTCAGAAGGACATGGCAGAGGCAGGACAGGGGAAAGAGCCATGCAGGATGTGCTCTTCTTTGGGTGATTTATATATAAATCTCAAGATTTACTGAGGGATGGTTTGAAGCCCACCTAGAGTTTTCTCCTTCCTTCTTATAAACACTTCATCAGCAAAGGCTGACAGCCTTAAAAAGCTTGCAACTCTGGTGTCCCATTGTAAAAACTACATTATTCACCTAATGTAATTGTCCTCTGGGAGGCTTACTGCCTCCTTCTGCTAACCTAAGGCCAAGTCTTGGAAGCTTCTAGCCTCCAGACAATCTTATCTAGGTCTAGAGTGGTTTCAGCCTGTAAGATTTACTGTTGAATAAGCTCGCCCTTTCTAGTTCTTTCTGAACTCTGGCTGGCTGGTCAACTCAGCTGTTCTGGCTCAAACATCTCTCCAAGCTGATTGATTCAATCTGGCTTCTCTCAGCCTCTGAGTGAATTGATCTGCTTAGGCTCATACTAACTTTGGTGGTACGTTCTAATGGTCTGGCTTTTTCTGTTTTCACCTATGTCTAGCTTGTTGTCTCTTCAAACTCTCCCCTCTCCCCTGTCTCCTCTCCCCCCTTCTCCCTCTCCCCTCTCTCCTCTCCTTCTCTCTCCTCCCCTCACTGATAAGTGGATATTAGCCCTCTCTTGGATCTCTCGTTTTCCCTCCCCCCTCCTCTCTTAAGTCACCTCTTTCCTCTCTCTTCTTGTGAGAGTTGGGCATATCCTATTCTGTCAAATCTTTCTCTGATTCATCACTTTGTCTGCCACCCAATTAGACATCACTTTCAAACATGGGTGCTTCCTTCTACAAACTAACTTTGCCTTCATAGTTTGAGATTAAAAGTATGTACTAAGGGCATTAAAGGTGTGTGCTAACAATCACAAAAGAACTCACACAATATGTATTCACTGATAAATGGATATTAGCCCAAAACTTAGGATACCCAAGATATAAGATACAATTTGCTAAACGCATGAAACTCAAGAAGAATGAAGACCAAAGTGTGGACACTGTGCCCCTTCTTAGAATTGGGAACAAAACACCCAGGGAAGGAGTTACAGAGACAAAGTTCGTAGCTGTGATGAAAGGATGGACCATTTAGAGACTGCCGTATCCAGGGATCCATCCCATAATCAGCTTCTAAACGCTGACACCATTGCATACACTAGCAAGATTTTGCTTAAAGGACCCAAATTTAACTGTCTCTTGTGAGACGATGCCGGGGCCTAGCAAACACAGGAGTGGATGTTCACAGTCAGCTATTGGATGTATCACAGGGCTCCCAATGGAGAAGCTAGAGAAAGTACCCAAGGAGCTAAAGGGATCTGCAACCCTATTGTTGGAACAACATGATGTACTAACCAGAACCCCGGAGCTCTTGTCTCTAGCTCCATATGTATCGAAAGATGGCCTAGTCGGCCATCAATTGAAAGAGAGGCCCATTGGACTTGCAAACTTTATATGCCCCAATATAGGGGAATGCCAGGGCCAAAAGAATGGGAATGGGTGGGTAGGGAAGTGGGGGGCGCTATGGGGGACTTTTGGGATAGCATTGGAAATGTAATTGAGGAAAATATGTAATAAAAATATTAAAAAAAAAAGGTGTGTGCTAAGGCTGAGCCACACCACAATTAGGAACATCATTTTTCAATAAACAACACAATCCCAGAATCCACAGTATGATCAAATACTCTGCAACACCCTATGGTATAGCCACTGCTTCTTTAGGCAGCTCACTGAGTTAGCTTCAGAAGGTGGTCTAGGTGGCAGCAGCACAGGCAGAGTGCAGTTCAGATCCTGCCTCAATCACTGTTAATGGTGCCATGCATCACTTCAGATGGAGAACCTTTCAGACTGAACAACAGGCTCTGCCCATCACCTCTCCAGTGCCCCCTCCTTCTATTCTCCATGCAGCCACCCAGTTCTTCCCTTTGTCTTCTAGCAGCAGAGTGCCACTGCCAGTTCTTAGACATGTCATCTCTATTCCCCTATTTTACCCTGTCCTTTTTCTCCCTGTCAAGGCCTCACCCCAGCCTCCCACGAATGGAAGCTATGCTTCCTTCCTCAAATCTTTCCTAGGATGTGTCATCCTCCTTGAGGCCCTGGCTTCTGAATTTGAATCTCTTCCTGTCACCATCCAGGGCCCCAGCTCCTCATTGTGGTATTTTTTTCTTCTGTAGCACTTACTATTCTCTGGATACACATGGGTACACACACACACGCATACACACACACACACACACACACACACACACACACGTACCGCACATGCACACATTTAAGAATGAACTACACAGTGCCTTACTCTGTTTTGTAATGTTGCTTTATGTCTCAAAAACTCAGAGCCTCCTTGAGCTCTCATGATAACAGCTAACCAAAACCAAGACTCACTGTTTGTTCACCAGGTAAGCAGCATCTTCTGCTCCTGGGTAAGTGTCTGAAGGTGTTCCTCCCATATGACTCTGTCCCCATAATCCTTGCTAAGGCCCATATGTGCATCCACCATCTCCCATGGCAACCACTGGACTGGGTGCCTCCCCATTCTTATAAGTGCCCTGACTGCATTGCTTAGTAGGCAACCCTTGGGTTCAAACCTCAGAGTGAGCAGCTAGCACATCTCTCCTGACAGGCCCTAATTCAGTGCTGGGTGTAAAGTCAGAGCCCAGTGAGTACCTGTGGGAGAGATGAAGAAATTAATTTAATTTAAAAGGTATCCACAGCCATAACTTCAAATTGCCAATGAAGGTATATCTTCTTCACCACCAAAGCGATTCAGGAGATTTCAGGGGAGAAAAAAAAATCCCGTTCCCACTAGCGAGCATAGGTAGCCAGTAATAGTCATTAACTGTAGGCAATTCATTCTACTTTTAAAAGTTCATTCCATGCTTAAGGATGTTGGCCATAGATAACGAATAGTCTAGAGCAGAGGTCAGAGGTCAACAACCAGCTCTCAGGACAGGCAGAGGTGGCGGCCACCTTTCCGTGATGGATGGCAGCAACCTTCAACTTCTAATTGCTTCAAAAGAACACGCATATGATGCCAGCCTGAAATCACACACATGGGGAGAAAGAGAAGGACAAGCAAGTGGGTCAGTCAGCAAAACCGGGCTGGCTTGAGAAATAGAAGACAACCACAGCCCTACTTCCCTTCCCCACTGACTTCTTTAAGTATCTCTTTCCTAAGTCATTAATAACTAATTTCACAATCTCTGCATCATATGACAGTCATAAAATATTGCCTGCACTTTTCCCAGCAACTTTTAGTATTGAGCCAATAATTGAATCCAAATTATCTATTAAGTTAATTCTTTGGTAGACAATATTTCACACTTGAGGTCATTTTTCACAAGTCCTCTGGAATGAAGTAAATGTACAGGCAGTGATGGCGTTTCCTTTCCTGAACAAGGGAAAATAAAATTGCTGGGTTCCGCCTGGAGGGTGTCAAGCTGTTATAAATTCTTATTTTTTTCTTTTTGCTGATTAGAGCTAGCTCTGTGTCCTCAGACACCACCAGGATGCACGTTGCTTCTGTGTGGTCTGTGTCCCAGCTGCAGCTGTCCTAGGCCGTTGAATCAGATGTCACCCTCTCCAGCCAGACTCCATGAAGACTCTCCTCTTTTTATTTTATTTATTTTAGATAAATATAGATTCCGATTGCCCTTGTAGAGTCCAGCCAATCCACGTTCCCTTTTTAAAGGGCAAGCCTCCCCCTGACTCGGTCCCTGGAGCCATGTTTATGTCAGTGGCCCCATTTCAACCCCCTCCCCTGCCACATGGCTAGCCAACACTGATTAGACTTGGAAGGACGCCTAATGGAGACTGAGCAGTTAATCTTACAAGAATTAGAACTTGGGGCAATCAGCCAGATTGTGTGGGCTGCTTGAGTTAAGGATATAGAATATATATTGTGAATACAGAATATAATTGTGTGGAGTTTGCTTGGGATAATTGCCTCACAGCTCTGGGGTTTCTTGGTCTAGAAGGGTTGGAAAGAGAAAAGGGGAAAGAGCAGAAAGAGTGTGATCAAATGAGAGGGATGAAGACAACACAGACATCTGAGCAGGTCCCCATAATGGGACACAGGGACCAGAGAGAAGGGTCGGAAAGGGCACTAGGGATCGTGGGTCCTATAGATGCCTCCTTCTGCCTTCAGAGCCATTATACTAAGCATCTTTACATGGTCTGAAAGGAAAAGAAAAGAAAAGAGAGGGAGGAGAGGAGAAAAGGAAGGAGAAGAGGGAGAAAACAAGAGTAAAGAGTGGGGAAAGGGGACGAGGGAGAAGGGAAGAGGGGAAGGGAAGGGGAAGAGAAGGAGGGGTGAAGAAGAAAGGGGAGGAGAAAAGGGAGGGGGGAAGATATGGTGGTTTATGTAGGCAGCCGGAGCCTAAAATATGGCACCGGCCTCCGGTACACTGTCTCCGTAAACAACGCCACTGCGCAGGCACTAGCCCGAATCTGGCGCCAACCCCTCCACAAATTAAAGTGCCGGCAGACTGACCAATACCAGGAGGACACATAGCCCTCCCCAGTGCTGGGGTGTATATAAGCAGTGCTCCGTGGGTTCCCGGAGTTCCCGTAGCATTGAGGTGTTCCTGAAATAAAGCTGTTGAGAAGAATCCGACCATGTTGTGTTTTTCCTTGCCGGATAAGGTGAGCGCAACAGGTTTAAATAGGTATGCCCCATAGACTCATGTGTGAATGCTTGGACCATGGAGAGTGGCACTATTAAGAGGTGTGGCCTTGTTGGAGAAGCGTGTCCCTGTAGTGATGGTGGTGGAGTGACTTTGAGGTCTCTTAAGCTCAAGTTCTGCCCAACGTGGGACAGTTTCCTTCTGCCGCCTTTGGATCAAGATACAGAACTCTCAGCTCCTTCTCCAGCACCACGTCTGTCATGTTACCAGCCATGCTGTTAATGGACTAAACCTCTGAAAGTGTAGGGCAGCCCCAGTTAAATGTTGAATTATGTGAGCACTTGGAGAAGAGGTGGACCCTACATACCTCTCAACAAAAGACTGAAAGATAAGAGAAATTGGAGCTAAACATTTTGCGGAGACAGAGTCTGAGAGCTGGGTTAACAGAAGAAACCTGCTTGCATGGTTTCAGGCATACTGTAGAATCATCACCTACATCTCCCAGATGCCTGGTCTTTCTCCCTCTGCCCAGCACATCCAGATGGATCCTAGCTCTCAAAGTACCACCAGCTTCTTCCCCACACCAGGAGCCACCTCAAAGCAAAACAAAGGGACTCTTCATTCATTCATTCATTCATTTATTCCACACAAGCTGAGCAAGTCCCACATGGTGCCCTGACTAGGCAAGCAGCTTCCTGTTCACCAGCAAGGCACAGGCAAGACATAGCACACTATTAAAGGACACTCTTTAGAACATTCGACACAGTTGTATCTGTGATCAAGTTCCCATTGTTAACAGAGAGGTTTTGTTAAAATCCACCAACAGAACTTCACTCTTGCTGTCCACACATGCCTCAGTTGACCCACTCCTGTGTGGCAGTTTCCAGTTAAAACAGTGATGCTGTTTCCCCAAGCCAGTTGGTGTTGGTTTAAGGTGAACAGCCTCTCAAGGAAGTCTCATTTTACTTCTGGGTTCCTGAGAAATATATTATGATGATGGTTAATACTACAAATGGATGTGGGATTTCCTCTGCTTGTTATTAGAATGGTCATACATAGGTGGTGAATGCTATCAAATTATTTTCTTTCCTTTGCTTTTTTGTTGTTGTTGTTTTTGTTGTTTTGTTTTCTTCTGTGTTTCAAGATAGTTTCCTTGAGTGACTTCCAATGCAGTTAAATCAGCCCTGTGTTCTTCAGGTAAACCCACCAACACAGTCATGGTGGGTCTTTTTTTGCTTGTTTGCTTCCTTATTTGTGTGTGTGTGTGTGTGTGTGTGTGTGTGTGTGTGTGTGTGTGTGTATGTGTGTAAGGTCATGTGCACCATGCAGATGCAGCAGTCCTCTGGGGGAAGGCAGAGAGCATCAGATCTCCTTGAACTGAAGTTGTAAGCAGTTGTGAGCAACCATGTGCGTGCTAGGAATGAAACCTAGGTCCTCTGAAAGAGCGGCAGCAAGAGTCTCTAACCACTTAGCAATCCGTCTAAGCCCAACAGTGATTATTTTCATAACCTTCTGGAGGGGGATTAGATATATTTTTAAATCTGGGATTGTTGTTTACTATATTAGAAAGTAAAAGGGATCTAAAAAAGTTTTTTTCTGCCTTTGATTTCAAGTGACGATTACATTTACGCCACTAAAAGAATTGGCGTTTTTAATTTTTTCTAATGAAGCTTCTCTGAGGTGAGGGTTATTTTCTCCCCTATGTGTTATGGACTCGGCTGTCATCCCGGGGACCCGGGTCTGAGAGAGGGGCAGGCTGGGATCTAGATTCTTTATGATCTGGGTGTTTTGCTCATTCTTTGCAACATTGGCATTTCTCAGTTTTACAGAGAGGTCATCTATGTTCTCCAATGTATTCATGCTTCATGGGATGTCTCCCAAGTATTATTTTACTAATTTTTAAATCCATACTGTCATTTTCATGTCTTCTCTGGTTTTGGTTTTATTGCATCATCTTTTTTTTTGTCTCACCTGTAGTTTATCTATCTTAGTAACCTGAAAAGATAGACCTACATCCAGCTTTGCTTCTGAATTTTCTGTGCTGTAATTTGCAATTCACTCACTTCCACCTGTACAGTTAGTTATTCTGTCCTTCTTTTAAGTGTTTTGAACACTCTTTCAGCCTGTTGTTTTCATCCTCCAGACATGGGTCTCTGGTTGTGGAATGGAGGTTGGCAAGTAATAACTGTGTCTACATGGGTACCATGTGATACTTGAGGCCTTTCAATGCTGTGCACTGACCAACTCGGGACACTTAAGCTTCTCTCCATCTTCATCGTTTCTTTTTGAAAAGACTATTCAAAATCCTTGCTTCCAGCTATGGTAGTTTTGTTGTATTTTTGGTCAAAAACCTTTATATGATGTTGATCCTTCAGAATTTATCGAGGCTGCCTTTGTGCCGTAATTTATGAGCATTTCTGTGAACATTCTACAAAAAGGGTGTATTTTCTGTTAGCGATAAGTTACATATTTGTGTGTAACAATACACTTATTTTCAAGCTTATTAAACAAGTTGTTCAAATCTTCTATATAGCTAATAAATTTGTCAGCTTGCTCTATAAACTTGTGAAGAGAATATGTTAAAATATTCAAATAAAATGGTTGATTTATTTATTTCTCTCACTGTTTCTGCATCTACTTTTTATAAGTGCATGCATGTATATTAACTCAGCACACATAGACAGCTTTCTTACTAGGTGTGTGTGTGTGTGTGTGTGTGTATGTACATATATATATAGTTTTTATAGTGTGATCTTTGTGTTCCTTTTATTGAAATATAACTTTTTATTTCTTGTAAATTTTTCTTCTGATTCACATTAGCTTTCTGTGTCTTCTGTTCTTTACTGCCAGCCCTTTTAATGTCTCTGACAGAAAGCTTAATCCTAAATCCCCTGTCCTGAATCCCTACTTAAGTCTCCAACTTTGTGTTTTGATGTGTGTGTGTGTGTGTGTGCTTTTCTTGTTCTTTTTATTGATGCTTGCCTGTTTTATTATATTCCGGTTTATTTGACTTTTATTTCCTGTTTGTTTTCTAAAGAGAACAAAAGAAGGCATGGAATTGGTATGGATGAGGAAGAAGGGAGGACCTGGGAGATGAGGGAAAGAAAACCTTGTTCACAGTGTGGAAAAAAAATCTACTTTCTATTGTATATATATTAAAAAAAGAGTCTCTGTAATTTGAAATGTAGGTCCAATCCATTTACATTATTGTAAGTTCATATTATATTAGAAGAAAGCTTGCTGTCTTCTTCCATGTTTTCCATTTCCTGCTCTTTTTCTCTGGACAGATAAAATTTCCCTCTGCTGATCCAAAAGTTCTAATCTCCCTTTTTATGGAATTAATTTTATCTAGTTCTTTGAACCAAAAACTGCTAACACCCTCTCCTGCCCCCAACCCCACCCTCACGGAAGTGACTCTGGCCAGCTGGAGCATGGTGAGCATGGCTCTGGCAGGCCTGGCCCTTCTCCCTCATTCCTTCTGCCTTGCTAAGAACCACTAGATTACATTCCTGAAGCTAGTCAGCACAGGCCACTCTCTTATTCGGCCATTTCCTCCTCCTGAGGCTAATTACCAAGGTCTAGCTATCAAAATATTGAAGTCAAAATTCCCCCTTTGGCTTACCTAATGAACATGCCAAACTGAAATCAAACACCTCTTCCTAACACGGGGGTCTCCCCATTGTACCTTTATAAACTGCCACTGTCCTATGTATCAAGTCTGTCTTCTCTCAATCCAGAGTTAGTCCTTTATCCCCCAGAACAAATTCATGCCCTTACCCCCTCTCTCCTTTTCCCTTCTTCTTCCTCATCCTCTGTCTCCTATGTTTATCTCTTACTCCCTGCCCTCTGTCCCTCTGGGGCAAATTAAATCTCCTTTGTGCTGAGAGTTTGGTCTTGGGGATCCTGGGCTGATATCTTTCCCTATACCTGCTGCCTTCAAAATCAAAGGACAGGGAGTTGAGCCAGACTACTCCTTAAAACTCAAGGCTCACCCCCACTGGCTCCTTCCCCCACATCGTGACCTCACTTCTGAAAAGGTCCACACGTTTCCAAAAAGTGATACCATCTGAAGACACAGTGTTCAAAAGTGTGAGTCTATTCAAACCATGAGGCTGACACTGACTAAATGCCGCCCTTCTCTCCTCAATCCACAAAACTCTGTCTGCCACTGCCAGTGCTCATTAATACCACTACCTTTACCTCTGTGTGAGAAAGTGTGTCTCAGCCCTGGCCCCTATCACCTCATGCATACTTCCCACAGGCTGATCTCAGACAATAGTAGCTGAGTATAGCAACGTCGCTAAGGCAAGTCCAGTCTGGCAAGATGCAAGACTCACTTGGGGATGTCTCTGCTTCCCGGATTCCTCACTAGCCCTGACAGAGCCACTGTCTGAGGCTGTCCTACCTTCTGCTCCTTCCATGGGGAGCCAGATCCCTCATGGCATCTTCTCAGTAAGCCTTTATGGACCAGTGCCTCTGATTAGTCCACTAGTAGATTCTAACTACCTAGAGTTGCAGTGAGTGCTTGCTTAATCTGCAAAATTATCAGGGCTCAGTGAAAGCTAGTCTCATTCATGTTACAGTCTGTGGACCTAACATCCCCTCCTCTAATCCAACGGAACTAAACAACATGCTACCCCAGCTCCTGGTAGCTCTGATTCACAGAATTCATTCCTCTGTCCTCCTCTGTTGGCTCCATCCTCCACCCCATTCTAGCAACTTGCTTTTCCTTAACCATTTCCTGGGGGTTCTTTGGATGAGAGACCAACAAAGCTAGAGCCTTCTCTGGCCTTGTATGTAAAAAAACTTATTTTCTTGAAAACATTGTAAGACTTCAGTTCTGAGTTTCATCTCAGAGATGTTGGGGTTCTAAGGTGCCTACCTTCCTTTCTAAACACCATTACCATTGGCATAAGAAAAAAAGAGCTGTGTGTGAGAAAGCCAGATGGTGGGAATAGGAATTCCCCAGCAGCAATCTCATGGACAGATGGGGACAATGACATATCGACGGATACCAGCATAAACAGTTGATGCCAAAACCAGATGGGTCTGCCCCTCCTCCATCTTATACCTACAGTTCACATCACAGCTTCCTGGATACCTAGAACACCGGATATAAGGATAAACTAATGCAACACATCAGACTGAGAGAAGGGCAGAGCAGACTTGATCAGGAAGGAGCATTATGGGTAGAATGGACCACCATCCCACCATAGTGCCTAACTAAAAGATAGATAAAGAGTAGAAGTTTCCAGAAAATGTCTCCCCGGGGTATGATTTAGCAGCTGTCCAGATGCCCTGTTAGATTCTCATCTGGGTGCTATGACCAGGTCCTCTCAGTCTACAGCCTTTCTCAACTTAGACCCCATCACACATCATTCCTTGGTCTTAGCCGTCTCAATGGCAACCTACAATCTCTGCCCAGGTGTGGCAAGAGCCATCACCCTGCCAATCAATCAGCATGAGCTTCTGCCCAGGGTGTGGTTCGCAGCAACTCCAGTTCACTCTGGTGATGACAGGCAGGTGCTCTCCCTTTGCAGATCCCCTCCCTACCCCTCCCTGCGCAGGATACTCCTGCTTTCCTCATCCCACAAACCATGCAGCATCCCAAGGGCCGTCTATGTCCCACCAGATCCAAAAGCCCATCCAAGCCCTCAGGGACTGCCTTATCTATCCTGTGATCTCTTTGTGTGGCTCTGCCAAACAGTAGTAGCACTATTCCATTCCCACCTTCCAGGCAAAGTCCCCCTCCATCCCCTCAATCCCCCCCCCCCCCGAGAATTACTGGGCACTTAGGGGAAGAGTGCTAATAGGAAACAGTAGGAGAACAAGCGTTGGTGCAGGCACCTTGCTTCCTTTCCTTAATTTACAACGAACCACCTCTGTTTATTGAGCCAGTAACATATTTGAACACCGACTCATAAGAGGCCCTTCTCACAGACACCGTATATCTGGCAAGTAATTCCCCTTCCACTGAGGTGTGTGTAGAATTCAGTGCAGGCAATTTACAAGGCTGTGTGGGGAGACACTTGAGCTGTGAGCTGTTTGCACAGCAGCCAGAAGGCCTGTCCTGTAAAGGAGTGGCCGCCTCTGTGTGAGCTCTCATCCCCAGGGAAGGCCCTGTGTGCAGGCATCTATGAAGGTGGATGTGCAGAGGGAGTCTTTCTAAGGGGATGCCTGGCCATCTTCTCCTAAGCCTCTTTCTGGCCTCTACTGACCACATGAAGCAGGCCACACAAGTACAGTCACCTCTATTATAGAACATGGCGAGGGAGTACCATGGCAGGCCCATGCCAAGGTGTACCCCGGAGAAATTACACCATGCAGCAGATCTTGTATAAAGGGGATTTATTGGGAGAAAGGAGAGAAGAGTGAGGACCTGGGAAGGGGTAAAGACAGGTGAGCAGTGAGGTAGGAGAACAGAGAGAGAGAGAGAGAGAGAGAGCGCTCTGGGGGTGCACCTGGCAGCCCCAGTAGGTGATGACATGACATGAACTGTTGCTAGGTCCCTGAGCAAAGCCTGGTAGAATCACCTATATGTTGACAACCTCCATTTTACAGATAGGGAAGCCAAAGCCAGAGAAGCCAATAGTCCCTACATCTTCTGTTCATGGTTTGTCCCCGTCAACATTCACATGCTCCTTCTCTTGATAGAACATGAAGGAGAAAACAGATAGTGGGGATCCCCTCTTTTCTCTGCCCCAGAGGATGGAAGAGGAGGCAGGCACGTTGATCTGATGCAGGAGAGAATTTCTTATGAACAAGGAAGATATGACCAAAACCATCACACACACACACACACACACACACACACACACACACACACACACACGCACACATGCACACACGCACACATAGTTCCCATGACCCTAAAAAAACAACAAAACAAAACAAAGCAAAACTGGCATGGTTACTATACTTCCCATTTTACATAACTTAAGTTTAACTTAAGTTTAACTTAAAGTTAAACTCATGTTCCCAGTCTTTCCACTTCATTCTAACCTGAACCTGGTTTGGGGGCACTTGTAAGCAAGATGCTTTTTTCTGGTGCCACTGGCCAGTACAGCAGTGTTCACATTCAAGGTCAACTTTGGATATCTTTTGGGTTTACTCTGGAAGGCATTAGGAGTGGGATGGGGGCTATACAGTGCAAGGAACACCCAGAAAAGTAGGGACCGATAACAACGTAACTACTTAATTTTCATTCTCTCTTCCTTGCGAAAATACAATAGCCCATCTTCTTAAGGAGTCTGTTGTCCCAAGTCCAGATACCCAATACCAGGCCACTCACAGACCTTATCCCTCTCCTTCAAGACCCTCCAATAGTTCAACAAGCTCCTTTATATAGGGAGAGAAGGGACTCCAGCAGGCCCAAGCAGGCAAGCACGGCACTGGCAGGCCTTCACCTTCCCCCATTCCTCTGCCTTCTAAAAAACCATTAGATTACATTCCCAAAGCTAGCCACCAAAGCATCACCCCTTATCTGACCACTTCCTCCTCCCAAGGCTGACTTCCAAGGCCCAGTTATGGAAGTATTGAAGTCCAGCAGTCAAAAGCTCCCTTTTGGTTACCCTAATTACTATGCCCAATTAAAATTCACCAACTCATCCTAACACTGGGTTTCCTCTTTCCCTTTATGAACTGCCACTTGCTTGTGGGCCACCTCCATCTCCTCTCCATCTAGAGGCAGTCCTTCTTGGTCCCTCCCAGGCAAATATCCCTTCCCCCATCTCCCGTGTTCCTTTGTCATTCTCCCTTATCTCTGTCTTCTGTCTTGTCTCTTATTCCCCTGACCTTTGTTACTCTGGGGCAAATAAATCTCCACTGTACTGAGAACTTGGTCTTGGGGTGTCTTGTGCCAATACTGGTTCTTTCAGGGACCAGTGGTTGGGAAGGGATCTATTACAAACATCCAAATATTGAGACATCTTTTCTATTCATTTATTGTCCAAATATTTAGATTCTGTGGGAAGACTGCTACAGACAAAAAGAAAGAACACTATGTGTCTCTTCTTCCACAACTTGTTATGGTACCTGTGTTAGGGACTTAAAGCACTGATGTGATTGCTTTTAGAAAGTCAACTGTCCCCCATTTGACTGAAGTTTCTCAGAGGAAGAGCCACTGTTCCTAGACCAGTCAATCCCCAGTGTTCCTTGGCACACAAGTCATTCAACTGCCTGTTCTTGGGAGTGGGGACAGGTGATAGGGAACTCACACAATGAGGAACCTATTCTAGAAGATCTAAGGAACAAAATGAAGGTCAAAAGGAAGAGAGCTCCTAAGAGGGCCAGAGCAAACTCACAGAAATGCACAGAAATTTCCAAAGGCATCCTTAGCTGCCCACAAAATGGTCTACTGTGAACAACAGTTACCTAAAAATACCTCCCAGGACAGTCAATCTAACTGTTTCCCCTTCCAAATATGAGACCGTTCCTACATCCCTGCTTGATCCCTAACCCCACTCCCCACCCATCCATCCCTGGCCAAGTTGGTGCTGAAGGAGGGAAAGGGAAGGAAGTAGAAGTAAAAGAGGGTAAACAGGGCCCCGTTGGCCCCCAGGGGTTGCTGAAAGGCCAAAGTTAGAGCCTCAATCTCTCGGCATGTTTGGCTCTGGAAGCTGGGAGCACAGCCAAGAGAGGGCGGGTGGGTGGGGGCCGCAGGAAGTGGGCCTGCCTTCCTGCAAGCTTACATAAAAGAAACTGCAAAGTCTCATTACAGATGGAGTTGAAGGTTGACACAGCCTTTTGTTCTACCCAGGTGCTGATGGAGCAAAGTCAGACAGGACAGCCGGGCAGAGTGTGGCTGCAGTGGCCATGGGCCACGTTCTGTGCTGGGCTTCCCAGTACCGGCTCTGCCCTACAGCCTGTGCTCCACAATACAAGCACCCCAGGACAGCTGGAATATAAGGCACCCCAGCTCCAAAAGGCATCCTTCAGAAGCAACTACCATTACTTCATGGGGCTGAGAGCTGCTATACCCTATCTGAGGGCTCCCCATCACGCCAAGCTTTCTGGAGAGAAGACACTGCAGTAGAGAGCAGGCAAGACTGAGTCCTGGCAGAAGAGCCTCTGGAGATATCCCAAGACATCTTCCATTTTACTAGGGGGAACTGAGGTCAACAGGGAAAGAAGGACCACCCCAGGTCTTACAGCTCCTACTCCATCCTCCATAAGATGCCAGGGCAACAACAAAGTCAGCCAAGCAAGGGATGTCAGGGTTGTGATCCAGGCCAGGCAGGGTGGCAGGGAGACAGGCTGTTCTTGCCAGCACCTCCCACCAGATACCTACCACAGCCTGGGGCTTGGCAAATCCCATCTGCCTCCCAATCTGGGCTGTTAACAACTTACTCCAAACTCCCAAGTCTTTACAAGACAGATTCCCATGAGTCCTTCAGGACCTCCTGGAGAAGCAGGAAGGAAACAGACATTTTTCTCCCACGCAAAGAAGAAGCAAGCGACAATAACAATCAGGAAAGGCAAAGAAGAAGAGTATAGGCCAAAGGTCAGGCTCTAAGGGGTACAGAAAAGAAACTGCTCAGGACTCCACAAGCCTTACTGGAAGGTGTCTTGGCCTAGGCCTCTTCCTTGTCCTCTTGGCAAAGTGCTAAGCTTCTTAAGAATTTAAGGTACTAATGCCTGATCCCAGGTCTCCTAATAGCCTCTTGACTTCTAGATATGCTCTTTGAGACCAAGACCAGCCTCCTGCTCTCAGTCACGTGGAAAGTTCCCTGTCATGACCTTGAACAGAAATGAGCCTCTGTGCCTACATGTAGAGTCCAGGCTGACAAAGACTCGAAGCAGTGGATACAGCAGCTGCCACCCAACTATACCCGGGACAGAAAGAGTGGACCGAGAAAGAAGGAGAAGGGGAGTCCCTGGAGCAAGAAATTTCCTCAGAGTCACAGGACTGGCCTGTCTGTACCTTAGCTGAGGGCCCGTGCTCCTGGGAGGGAGAACAAGACAGAGGTCTCACTCTCCTGGAAGCCCCCACCATTCATTCCTTCTGACCAAGGCCGAAGGTGAAAGCAGTATAGCTTTAGATGCAGAGAGAGATGTCTGCAAACCTCAAAAGAGGCCAGAGGAGGAGAGATGGGAGTATTCCAAGGTAAATCTGGGATTATAATACAGTTACACACTTAATAAAATGCATTGAATACCCTTCTCTTCCTGTACAGCAAGGAAGATTAAAATCCTACAGAGTACACTGGCTTGCTAGAGACAGCCATCCCACAAGTTTCCTGTGTTCTGCAGATGGAGCCCTGCCCCTGGCAGTGCTGATGGACATCTAGGGGAGGGAGTAGGATGTTGCTATAGTTGTTCTGGAATGTTCCCCAGGTTTTTGTGCTAAAGGCTTGGCCCTCAGCTGAAGGCACTACGTGAAGGTAGTGGAACCTTTAAGAGGCATGCTCCAGTGGGAGGAAGTTAAAGCACTGGAGATACGTCCTTGGAGGGGATATCAGGACTGGGGGGGGGGGGTGCCTTCATTCTGTCTTTGCTTCCAGGACTCCGTGAGGTAACCAGTTTTTCTCTGGCTGCCCTCTTCCTGGCAGCCATGACAGTCTGCCTCTCTACAGACTTCAAGCAAACATGAATTGAAACCTCAGATACCAAGAGCCATAGTAATTATTCTCTCCTTATAATTGATTTGCATGGGTATTTTGTCATGGTGAGAGGAAGCTCACAGATGTTCACACATCCATCTGGGATGTAGGATGCAAGCTGAAGGATCTTGGTGCTGAGAGAATGTCTTCTGTCTGGTTCCTTATGACTTAATAGGCCTCGAGCAATGAAGTTTCTTATGTTTTTCTGCACCTCTGTCAGATGGTAGCCCTGGGAAAATGCATGTTTGGACGACTATCACAACTGGGGCACTGGGACTCTGGATTAATTTCAACAAGTTGCAAGTGTGGAGGTCAGGTGTCCCAATCCATCCCTCTTCTACTGATTCCCTTGAGCTGAGGTCTAACCTGGAGCTAAGCAACCAGCAAGCCTGGCAATCCTCTCTTCTGCCCTTCCATGGTCCTGGGATTACAGGAGCAGGTCAACACCCAGACTTTTCTATGCGTGCTTTGAATCTAAACTCAGATCCTTATCCTTGCACAACAAGCACTGAGCCATCTCCCTGATGGTTCTTGATGTGAATATAAAAACAAATGTGTGCACATGGTAATATTTCTTCTCTTGATTTTATGAAGCCAGTGATGTAATTCACACACTCCAGGTCAGTAGGTTCTCTCACCTAACAGAATACCCTGGAACTTCTTTTCTGCCTCTGCAGCATTTTCTAATCCCTCCAAATACACTCATTCATCTATCCCCTGTCAACAGGACTGGAAGCTCCTGGAGCTCCAGTCTTCTGGGCTATGGAATGACTTTGTGTATGTGTGGCTTTACACCAGTGCAGCCAGACATGAGAGGATGGATCCTCAGCAATGGAACCAGAGAGCAGACACATTTGTGGCACAGTAGACATTACTGCCATTCTCCCATAGCAAAGGGCCTTTGGTTTTACACTCATGTTGCAATAGAGGAGACTCATGCTCTCCAACAACTTTGCCAGCCTTGCATTTTGTCAAGATTTGGGGGGTTTGCCCACCAGAGAGGTAAGAAATGGAATCTCTCCGTGTGGTTTTGATTTGCATTTCTCTCATCATGAATGGGCTACTTGCGTATTCATGGATAAAGGGCATTTGCATTTCTTTCTTTGCGATTTCAATGTTCATGTCCTTTGACCATTTTCCATTGGGTTATGGATCTTCTCAATTTCTAAATCTTTTTATACTAAAGGGATTAGTGCTTTGTGATATGAATTGCAAATACTTTTTCCTCACATTGTCAAATGCCTTTTGACTGGATATGGTGTCTCAGATATGGGCAGAATGTTTCAATATATATGCATGTATTCAAATATATCCATCATTTTTATGGCTTCTAGATTTACACCATACTTACAAAGGCTATCACCATCCGTGACCCCCCAAGTTTTCTCACACTGCTTTTACTTCTATCGTTTCTACCACTTAAATCTTGGCTCCATTTGAAAGTTTTCAAAATGCACAGGGTAAAGTATGAAGGCAAACTATTTTTGTTCCTGAAATGGCTTCTCTACTGTCCCGAGATCATTGGTTAAGGTTCTCATTTGCAGGATCTGTGGTGAAGCAGAATAAAATGCCAGTCACACAGCATGAGGACCTGAGTTTGTGTCTCCAGTACCCACATAAAAGCCAGAAGCTATAAACTTAGCGTTGGGAAGGTATGAAGAGGTAGATACAGGTGGATGCCTAGAACTCATTGACCAGCCAGCCTAGCTAAATCCACAGACTCCAGGTTTGAGAAGAGATCCTGTCTCAAAAGAAAAAAATGGCAAGCAATCTAGGAAGACATTCAACATCAACATCTGGCCTCCACATGCACGCAAGCATGCCTGTGCTCTCTCCCATCAGTACCATCCCCCACAACACACACTCAAATTTGCCACACTGACAAGGCATCATGTGTACCATTGTTTTCTCACACACTGTCTTAGTTAGGGTTTTACTGCTGTGAACAGACATTATGACCAAGGCAACTCTTATAAAAGAACATCATTTAATTGCGGCTGGCTTACAAGTTGGTTCAGTCCATTATCATCAAGGCTGGAGATGGCAGCATTCTACATCTTCATCTAAAGGCTGCTAAGAGAATACTGGCTTCCAGGCAACTAAGTATTAAAGCCCACACCCATAGTGACACACCTACTCCAATAAGGCCACACCTCCAAATATTGCCACTCCCTGGGCCAAGCATACACAAACCATCACACATAAACTGGACTTATCTTGGTTCTGCTATTCAACCCCATCAGCCTACCTACCTGTCTGTGCTGATACCACTCTGCCTTAATGAGTAAAACTGCACCATGACTTCTGGTTGTCTCATAGGACTAGTCTCTCCATATTCCTCTCTTTCTTTTTCACATATGTCTTACATGTATTGCCTGGTTATTTTTCAGCACAAAGTTTAAAATGCTTTGCCCAGCTCTGACAGGATGGAGCAACTGTGAGACAGACTTCTGTTGTTACGATTTACCCAGTCTATATTGTTCTGTTATAGTAACAGAACAGGCACTTCTGGTCCATTCAGCGCTATAACAAAATACCATAAGCTAATTTATAAACAACAAATCTATTGTTAATTATTATAGAGGTCAAAAAGATGGCAACGGATGGCAGATTTGATGAGGTTTGACCTTCCTAAGAGTACTTTCTTTGTCTCCTCACATGGAAAGAAACATATAGAAGCATTAATATCAGGCGCCCAAAATATTCCTCATATAGTGGAACTATACATAACACTGACGTTGAAGTAAACATGATACCAAAATGGGCTTTGAGATTTAAAGGTTAGAGAGAGAGATATCCCTGAACTGCAGAGTTGAGTTTCACTGCAATATTGAAGCCCATGGACTAAGTTTCTCCTTCTTTTTGTGTTTAGACTGTGACTCCCATCTGACAAGATCTTTCCCTGGCATATAAACCTAGGAACCATCAGATTCTAGCTGCATGCCCAGAGTGGCAATTCCCTCAGCTCTCTGCACACTTGCCCATCACTTGTACCTGGTCTTTCTCTTGGCATGTCACACCTGCTGACCATCTCCTGCTTATTGGCCCAGCTTCGTATCCAGCACTCAACAAACCTCAGGAAACTACTTGAGCCTTCCTCTTCACCAATATTCATTGACACTGAGCTGTTGGAATGATTATTTTTATAATTCAACTTAACTAGGCTACAGAGCACTTAGTTATCTGTCTATGTCCATGAGGGTATCTCCAAAAGCCCTTGATGTTTAAGCCAACAAAGGAGAATTCTGCCCTTTTCAATATGATTTGGCATCATACGACCCACTGAGGACTCTAAAGGCTAGAAAGGTAGAGGAAGGTAGAGTGCACTCTACTACTGAATGTCTGGAACGGGACCATCAAGGATTTTCTGGTTATGAGCTCAGACATACCAAATGCTCGTGGATTTCAAGCCTTTGGGCATGAACTAAGATTACAACACTGGCTTTTCTGGTGGTCCAGCTACCAGATGGCAGACCATGAGATTTAGACCCCATGGTCATGTGAATAAATTCCCTATAATAAATTCCCATTTCTGTGCTTCCTGTTGCTTGGTTCTCTGATGGACCCTAATTGGAGCACCTCATTGGAGCACCCAGAGCTGTGGACTGGGTCCATCTCTTTGTATTCTATCTGCATTACCTTCATCAAAGGAGGTCTTCTCCATTAAACTCAGAGCTTCTCTGACACAGGCTTCATTTGTATTCTAATCGTGGCATGTAGGAGATATACAATATATAAACAAGCAATCAAACAGATGAGGAAAAGGCCCTGGTTGTGAATCTCTTCCTTCCAGCGTGTACATTAATACAACTAAGTGACCTTGGACATAGTGTTTTCTGTGGAACTCTGTTCTCTCTCCATGCCATGCCCATTGCTGACTTAAAAGCAAAACAATGATGGTTATTTGCATGGGATCCTCACAAGATCAGGCTCACTAACCTTCTACCAAGAAAACAGAGAGGACAGCTCATGAGACAGTGCACACAGCCCTATATCCTCCAACATACAGTTGACGAATAATTGCTGAGTAGGGAAATCAATTCTTCTTGGGTGATGTAGCATCCCTTAAATTGCCCATGTTCCTGTAAGTAATCCCAATTAAACCCAATCATTCACCATACTAGACTTGGATCGAATCATTTCTTTATTCTCTTCTATGTGCCCTATTCAAGGTGAATAGATTGCTGTCCCCATCTCCCCATGAAAAGTTATCTGATGATATTAAACATGTTTCAGCCTCAGTTTCCATGCCTATACAATTCATATAATACTAAAACACCCTCCGCGCTATTTATACGATTAAATAAGGGAACACATGTTAAATGCCTGGCCTGCTATCTGGTGCCTGAAAAGCACTGAATTAATAGCTACTGCTATCACTGCCACTAATGATAGTTCAGTTAATAGAGTTCCAAGCTTGAGCATTATGTTCAACAAAAAGATATGCGACTGGGCTCAGGTGTCAGGGACATTTGCTACAGATAGGGCAGGTAGGTACTTAGTGCTGTACTCTGCTCCTTTCCAACAACATATCATCCCCTCTCCAGCTGTGGCCCAAGCCAGATGTGCAGAGTTCCTGCTGCTGCAGACTCGGGATTTCCTGGTGCACCACCCCTCCCCCTTTCCAGCAGGTGCCTGCTCACAGAGAGTCTGAGGACATCACAAAGGTTCTGCAGTGTGAGCACCCGGCAGCCCCGGAAACCCCGCAGGGAAGAAACACCATCACAGAGCGCCAAGAACTTTCCAGAGCATTCATCAGAAATGCTTGCTGAACAGCAAACCCCAACTTCACATAAGGTCCCACCGGAAAACTGCTGACAAAGACCTGGTTATGTAAGTGAGGCGGCGGGTAATTAGCACAACTGCTCCCCAGAAGAAGAGGAAGAAGCAGCCCCTCGGGCCCCGGCTCTGTCGTCTAGAAGGAGAACTCGGCAGAGTTCCTGTGTTAGGCCAAGAATCAGGCAAGAATTTTGCTCCCTGGATTATATGAAATTAGAAAGTGTCATGTCAGACGACTGCCTAACCCAAAGGAAAAAAGTCAGGGTTCAGGACTCTTCTGAGAGGTGCGTCTCTGTGCCACTCTATTCTCTGGATAGGTGAGAAGGAAAAGCCAGTCTGTGAGTGTGGATAAAAGACTCTGAATAAATATCTCCCCGTATCTCAGGCCAATAGGGAGTCCCAAAGGACCAGGAAGAAGTTGGCCATCAAGGTCTGAGGAGGGGTGGCAGGCAGGTCACCCACAGCATTCTGTGTGCCCACCTGCCTCCCGAACTCAGGACCATCTTCCAGACCTTCTCTGTCCCAGAGCTCCAGGAGACCGAAACTTGCTGCATGGATGCAGCAAAAGATGATGCCTTCCTCCTAACTAGGAAGGGTGGGTGGCCAGCTCTCTGCATGTGGAGTGAGTTACTGCTGGATAATAAACTGGTGAGTGCTTCATAAAGAGACGCTGAATAAATAGGCTGTGCTTTAAAAGCTCTTGAGTATGGGTTTAATTTTATACTGAGAGTCACAATTTGAAGGCTGATAAATGCCATCGGTGCCTATGGCCAGGGTGGACTTGGGAGAGAGGGGAGGCGTGTGTGTGTGTGTGTGTGTGTGTGTGTGTGTGTGTGTGTGGACCCGCTCAGGCTTCAGTCTTTCCTCTCTGCATCACTAATACAGTCTTTCTGCCCCTGCCTTGTTGGAGTCTCTGACTTTGAACGCAGCCTTGCAAACAAACCAAAGCCTTCAAAGTTGACCCCTAGTTTTCCCCTGGAGCCATCAGATCATGCCAGCCAAGGGCAAAGGTGCCTTCACCAGAAGAAAGCAAGGCCCTTTCAGCTCCTGTGGGCAGGACCAGTTGGGGTCAGACACAAACCATCTTAAAAGCAAGCAGCAGAGAGGCGCCGCCTGCTCTGAATAACCCTTTGCACCGTTCCTCCAGACACAGGGTAGAGAGCACTGACCAGGCCCCAGGCTACAGTTCTTGTCCCAGCTCCACCACTGACTATATGGAGGGGAAAAAAACCCACCTCCATCCTAGTATTTAACCTTTCTGACTCTCAAGCTTCTCTCATAAAATCCAGCTGCAAACAGCTGCCCAGTCAGTCTCACATCATCCCTGTAAGGATGAGATGAGATCAGACAGGAAAGTGCGTTTTGAAAGCAGAGCTGCATATGGCTCATTAGTCCATCCACTCTCCAGACCTGGTTTGCTTCCCACCATTGCCTTTGCTGCTTCTGGGTAGGATCAGAAGCCGCTACTGTGAGGACCAAGCCAGGCTCCATGTGCTGGATGAGGGTTTCTGCTGGTAGACAGGGCTGGCAACACAAAGGAGGAGAAACATGCTTGTCTAAAGCCAGGGGGCCTGAGTTTAAGACCAGCTGTGTCAGCTCAGCACCTCACACACTAAGGGAGTCAAAGTCAGACCCGTCATGTCATGGCTGCTATCACGGCTCTACTCTCCACGTCAGTAAGGAAGACTCCTTGCCAGCACTGTTTCTTCTATAATCTGAAAACCAGATGCCAAAGGTTGCATACAAGGAGCAGCCTGACTCCAGGGAGCTGACATTTACATCAGGGCGCTGGGAATCCCAGGGCACCTCTCTGATAGAGACATCCTGTTCCATCGTAAAGAATCGCTGAGAACTTCCTAACGCCCAAGTACTCTGTCTTCTACTCTCTTGTTTTTGCATCATCTTCTACCTGAGGAAAATATCATTATTGATATCTTATCAATCGATATCTAATAAATATCCGTAAGTGGACTGAGCCCCATTGACTTGCTGGCTGGAAGCTGCCAAGAAGGTTTTGCACAAGATACATAGTTACCTCTTTCTGTAGACCACCACAACCGTATGGTATTAGTAACATTTCTTATTACTATGCAAAGATGTCTGACAAAAGTAAAATAAGGAGGTAAGGAGGATGGTTTATTTCTGTTCCTAGGAAGGTACAGTCCATCACAGTGGGGAGGACATGGTGTCAGGGGTGTGAGTGGTCATTCTGAATCTGCAATCCGTGCACACCAGTACGTTCCAGCACTACAGTCACTTTCTCCTATTGATTCATTCTTTTTTTTTTTTTTTTTTTTTTTTGAGACAGGGTTTTCTGTAGACCAGGCTGGCCTCGAACTCAGAGATCCGTCTGCCTTTGCCTCTGCCTCTGCCTCCCAAGTGCTGGGATTAAAGGCATGTGCCACCACTGCCCGGCTTCCCAGGCCACTGGATGGGGCTATCCACATTCAGAATTCCCTGTGGAATTTCCACTCCTGCCTGTTGAAGTCTTTGACTTCCGGACCCAGCCTTACAAACAAACCAATGCCTTGAAAGTTGGCCTGTTCGTAAATCCCCACAGGTTTTCTTCCTTAGACGATTCTAAATCCTGCCAAGTTGACAAGATGAACCATCCTCCCTGAATAACTCCTAACAGTTTTAAAGTTGTGTTTATAATAGAAGGTAAGCACCTGTAGCTTCATAGTCCAGAATGGGCTCTTGATCCTCCTGCCCTATCATGTAAGTGCTAGAATAGCAGACATACCCCATCATGCTGGGCACTACACTTATTATAAAAGATCAAAACCCACAGATGAAAAAGGAACGGAGAACTGTATGGGAAAGCTGAACTAAATGCATTCTTTAACTCTGTTCACTCAGACATCTCTTGATGCAACAAGCACGTCTTGAGCATGTCACAAGTTTCAGATACTTCATGTTTTATGATGGGTGTCATAAGGTGGAAAACACAATCCCTAGCCTGGAGGAACCTAAAGGGGTGTGTGTGTGTGTGTGTGTGTGTGTGTGTGTGTGTGTGTGGCAGAGAGATACAGAGAGAGAGAGAGAGAGGAGAGAGAGAGAGAGAGAGGAGAGAGAGAGAGAGAGAGAGAGAGAGAGAGAGAGAGAGAGAGAGAGAGAACAACAGAGACAGAGAGTTCTTTGTGTTGGTGGACAGAAAATAAAGCTATCAGCCTAGTAGTGTTCAGTTTAGAGGTGAGCCTGGGTCATCCAAGGGCACTGAAGCAAACCTCCCTCAGCCCTGGGGAATCAGAGGATGTAGCTAGAAGGATGTGTGAAGAGAGGTTGGGTGGGGCATTATAGGTCTAGAACCAAAGTTTAATTTGAGTTTCCCGCATCAACACACACAAGGGAAGCACAGTCTGGTCCAAAGGGAAGCACATCAAATATGACAGCTTTTCCCATGCTAAGCGGACCATCACATACATCAGAATTGACGGGACACTACCTGGAAGAGAAAGTGTCCTGCAGAATGAGTTTTCATGCAATGTGGCTTCCCAAGGAATGGCCATGATCTACAACATCTCCCAACAGGACCATGAGTGGGAGCTGGGATATTTGCAAGCACACACTCATGGAGGGAGTTCAGTTAATACATCCCTGCTTGGCTTCCCAATGGTTGGACTTAACTCAGCAACTGAACAGAAGAACAGAGGAGTGGCAGTGAAAGATTAAAATGCCAAACGAAATCAGAAGGGAAGTTATGTTTTAAGAGCCTGCTATGCAGCATGCCCTGCAGCAGGTACTGCACATATATTAGCTCATTTACATCCTAGCTCTTCAAAGTTCATGTCACGAGTAACAAATTGAGACCTTCAGGTCACTTAAAAACCGAGTTGGTCTATGTGGTGAGCTGACCAACCTCAGCTCTCATCCCTGCCATGCATTCCAATTTTCCTGGAACTCTTTGTCCCAAACCACTTATTTGACAAAGGAGGAAACTGAGGCAGCCAAAAGCTCAGTGACCAGGACCTCGATTTCTTGAGCTCCTGGAAGATATCTCTCTCAGCAGGCTTTGTCTTGAAGGAGTGATGGCTCCTACGATTTCTACAAATGCTGCTTCTCTAGGGAACTTGTTAGGACCTATGCCTATCCCCGACTCAAAGACATGACCGCATCCAAACAGCTGAGGGCCATACCGAGAATGCCCCCAAAGGATACATAGGCACATCCTGGACCCTATCTGAAGGGATGCAGAGTCTCCAGTCCGGTCTGTGTTTTATTAGAAGGTATCTGCAATGCACAGGAGGACACTTGAAGCTGCAGGAGTAGGGAGGTGGTTAGGATCCCCCCTCAAGATGCTTCTGACTTTCCAGCCATTCTCCCTTTGATTTCTCTCCAAGTTCATGGTCAAGCAGTTAAGGATATTGTTTTAAAGCCAACAAGAGACTTAGCAAAATTCTCCACTAACTGCAGAGGCTATCAAGAGAGATGGCCCAGACCAGCAGGTTCTCTACTGTCCCAGAAGCAGGAAGACAAATATACATCCAGCAGCATCAATCTTCAAAGTGGCTTCTCCCAACCTCTGCCAAATCCTATCGTGGTCATCATGGTCACCTCAGGCTACCAACAGCTGGGCCCGGTAGAGCAGGTCTGGGTTCTATGAGCTAGTCATTCCCCAGCCTGTTAGCCAGTCAACTTTCCCCAAAGGAACTCAAGCTTTGGTTCAGAGAGCTGCAAAGGATTCTACCCACTCTCTAAGAGTTGCCACCAAAAGCCTTTTGACTTTGTGTATGTACATTCACACTGGTAAACACACAACCCCTCTCTCTTCCCTCAGTGCACACTCAATGTGCAAGAGGCTGAAAACAAAACTAAACAAAACCCTGTGGTAACCTGGACACCTTTCATCCTGTAGGAGGCAATACCTTTAGAATCCTCCTCCCTGGGTAGGGGACAACATGGTGTCATACACACACTGAACACATTCAAGAACAGAGCTGTTAATGAATACAGGAGGCTACCAACCTAGAGCTTGCTCTCTTCTCCTTTGTCTCCAACACATAGAAAGAAGCCCCAGATTTCCTTCAGCTAATGTTTTGCCCCTTTGCCTCTGATTCCCAACCCTTGGCTCCAAAATGATACCTGTATGTCCCATTATCAACTGTCAGGAGCCATCATTATCATAAGGACACTGTTCACCCGAGGAAATCTATTTATGAAGTTTTGTTTGTTCACCGGGCACATTGAAATCCTTCATTTTGATCATCCTCCGGAGATCTCGTCTATTTCCTTTCCATTTCAAGAGGCAGCTGTTGATCTGTTATAATGGCCTGGTGATTTCTAACAAGCACCTCAGCCCTCTGTGATGGCCTTCCTCAATCACACACCCTGACAGAGCAAGATGTGGGTTTTCCCTCCTGTTGTCATCAGTAAATAAAACCCAACTTCCTTCTTCCCCAACTGGCAACTTAACCCTTGTAGGCCCAGGCGCATCACTAAGCTCCCAGTATATTTACTGAGTAAAGCGGCTGTGATTCAGGGCAGGCACACAAATAAATTCAAGAAATCAGAGTGCACAGGGACACAAGGCCTTTGGCCTGGAACGTGATGTTGTTAGTTTGTTCTTTTAGTAGGAAGGGGAGGCTAAGGCAGAGGGATGGGATAAAGGATTAGGGTGTCTGAGAGCCTGATAGGAATGTGGACTCTTGGCAGCAGAACTCAGCAGATCTTGCCTAAACATCTATCCAAGACCATCCTCTCACCCTGGAGGGTCTGCTCCAATCTTGTTCCTATCCTGAGTCTATACTTATGGGGCTTTGCTGGCAAGACTTAAACTTTCATCTTGTCCTATGTACAAGAAAAGCTTCCTAAGCACATTAATCATTTTCTATGAGACTGCATGGTTTCCTGCAGCTACCTACAAGACAAAGCTATTTTCCAGGGCAAGAGAAAATATAAATTAGCTCCAGAGTCTTAGGTTAGCCCTGGTGTTAGCCTGCAGTGAGACAAAAGCTCTGGACTGGTGTCAGGTATAAGGAAAGGGCTAGTTCAGAATCCTTGGTCCTCTCAACATGCTACCTGAGCCCTGTGCTGGAATTCCCTGCCAGTCTGTATCAACCTTCTTTCAGTTGGTCAAATAGTAGCAGAAACCTCTCTCTCCTTAGAGCTCCAGTTCCAGGAGCTAAGCATGAATCTTGAAAAGAAAAATTAAGAATGACCTCTTGGAACTTACATTCTAGTGCAAGAAGGGAGAGAGAGAGAGAGAGAGAGAGAGAGAGAGAGAGAGAGAGAGAGAGAGAGAGAGAGAGAGAGAGAGAGAAGTCATACACTGCTTGGTGATCTTAGTCGATGATAGAACTACATATGTGGTAATAAAGGTACCATGAGACTCCACTGAGCTGGGGAAGTCCTGCCTCCTATTCATAACAGCTGTCATGATGCCAGAGGGCAGTGCACTGCTCCTGTCTGAGGTTGATATATAAACAAACCCACATAAAAATGCAAAGCATACAATTGTGCACAGTACATAACATTTGATAAATAAGACTAAACAACTGTTCCTGCCTTATGTGTCTGCTGTCCTTTTATTGCTAGTTTAGAGTCTATCCCTCTGATAAACAAATGGTTGACTATGAATCAGCATGCCCTGTTGCTTCAGCAACAGCCTCCCTCAGCAACCAATTAAGTGCACCTCTTGATTGTGCCAAGAGGTCATGATCACCAGTAACCCAGACTGTGTAGAGTTAGTGTCAGCATTTGGTGACATTCACACAAATAAATGGCCTCTCAATGCATATCTTAGAGCATAACCCCTGTCATTAAGTAGTGCATGTCTGCATGTAAACACGTGTGCATACAAGGTCTGTCAAAAGGTGGTTAGTACTCAGGAGAAGAATTAGGAATAGGAAGTCCTGAAAAGGAGAAATGAGAGAGGTATCCTGGACAGACAAGGCCTCTTAAGTAGCTGACATTGAGTGAGTAGCTGCAGGAAGTGAGGGGGAGGGGGTCACTGTCATGAAGAATATACTACCTGAATGGCATAGCCACAGCAAAGGCCAGGAGGTGACATCCCCAGCTTGTGCAGGAACCAGTACAGAGACAGCAATGGTTGGAGCAGAGTGTACAGGGAAGGCAGCTGGCAAAGAGGTCAGCAAGGTCACACCGGAGCCAGAGCAAAGAGGGCTTCATGGTAGGCTGTAAAGGTTCGCTCTCCCATCAGAGATCATTTTATTCTTTAAGTGAGCCTCCCTTAAAACTTTCCAATTAATTCAAGTTAAATCTGTGAAGTTTTGCCCCAGCTTTTAGCTTGGGTGCAAATGCTGTGTGGCTCTCTAGGTGGGGCCCATCACAAGGTGCAACCCCCATACCTAAGGGATATGGACTTACTGACCTGCCAGCTAAGACCCAAAGAGGCACAAGTTCACAGGGCTCACTGTACCCAACTTTCCATTTGTAACAAGACCTTCTAAAGAGGGTGGCTGTGTACAAACACTCCTTGGATTGCCTGGGCATTTACTGTCTCTGCCCCAGACCCACACAGTAAGATGCAAAAAGGTAAGTTTAAGAAGCTAAATAAGGTGTCATCACTGTTATAATCAAACAATATCCCTGGACCACTTCAAACTGCCAAAAAGGTCAAGCCTCCATTGCAAAGAGAGCATCAGTTCGTCAAGTGCCTGGATGCTATACACACTTCCCAGAGGCAGGGCTGCACCTTGATCCCTTGCTGCAGTGGTGACGCCATCAGCCAGCTTCCTAACAAAATGAGAATTGTGAGTAATTTCAGGTCACTGGGTCTCTCAAAAAGCCCTTTCATCTTTCTTGGTGGATAAACGTGAAGGATGGATGGAGCCAGCAGGTGTCATCCCACGAGATCTGTTCAGCCAACCAGGCTGGATGTGGGCTTTCAGACAGAACGGAGGTGAAAGCAGGTCTTTCATTGTCAGCCTCCTGTGGATTGTGAGCAAGGAGAAGGAAGGCTGAAGACAAAGCAAAGGAGTGTTTTCCTGGAAGCCTCCCTTGGGTGGCAGGTGCTCCAATGCCTTGAGTCACACTCAGATCCACCTCCGGGGTTGTGCAAACTGCTGCCCACAGAGATGTGTCAGGGGCTTGATTATTCTCTGTCTGAGTGGGCCACAGCCTGGAGACTTTGTGACCTCTGACTATTAGGAAGTTTACAAGCCAAGGTACACACGCAAGTGTGTACTCCCCCAGGTAAAGAAGCCTCAGCAGCCTCTGGTGGATCTCCGCTCCATGAGACACCAGCATCAGCCTCCTTAGACAAAGCCATCTTTAAGGAGGAGGGAGAAGTCATCTAGGAAGTACACAATTTGTCACCTATACCTACAGTGAATACTGGGACAGCCGTCCAGAGCTCAAGACTCATGGAATAAAAATTGACACAGCCAAGCGGAATGTCACTGTTTACTGAAAAAAAAAAGATGAATTCTGTCTCCTTGCAAGTCGTTCTGTAGTAGACCAATGAGTTCAGCAGCTGGCAGCATAGATTCAGAGCCCTATTGTGGAAGAAACCTGGTAAACACGCGTACCCTCTGCCCTCTCCTTTTGCAGACCAGGAAGGTGGGGTGCAGGGGGTGACTTGCTGAGAGCCTTGCAGACATACCCAAGCATCTCTGACCATCTTCTCCCCTCCAGTCCCTAACTGGCAGCTGTTCTTGCTGGAGGCAGCCATTCCTATGCCAGCACACACAGAAGCCTCTGTGCCAACTGGGAAATAATGGGCTTGCTATCATGAGGCCCAGAGCAGGTGCACAGATGGATGAGTTGAGTGTGGCTGGATCTTAGCCCCATTCACACTGATGGACCAATGTTCCAAGATAGGGGCACAACCTCACAGGGCTGTGCTCAGCCAGCCCCCATGTGCCTATTCTTTCACTTGCATCCCTTGCCCCACTACAGCACCTTGCTTTCTCCATTACCAGCAAACCAGTGAATTCACATCCCTTCCCATGCTAGCTGACCCACCACCTCTCTTCCTCCACCCCAGTCCCAGGCTTATGTCAGTCCCATTGGTTGTTCACTACTTGCCACCAGGGAGTGATGTTCCAGCTGCTTTGCATTTAGAGCTTGCACTCTGAGAATGTATTGAGATAGAATGGGCAAACTACAGCCCATGGGCCAAAGGGAGCCTGTGTCTGTTTTTGTAAATAAAGTTTTATTGGCACATAGCCTAGTCTGGTTTTGATACCGTGCCTGTGACAGCTGTTGGGCTACAGCAGCAAAGCAGACAAGATAGCATGGCCCACAGAGTCTGTTATATTTCCTTTCTGGCCCAACATAGAAAAAAAAATGCTAGTCAAGCTTGGTGGTGTGAACCAGTAACCCCAACCCCTTGGGAATATGAGGTGGATAGAAAGTTCAGGGTCAACCTAGGCGATTTAGTGAGTCCCTAACCTGGTTCAAAATAATTTTAGTTAAATATAACTGCCTATAATGCATTAGTCCCTAGATTCAATCCCCAGTGCAAAAATAAATAAATAAAATAAAGTGTAAAAATTAACTTATTTATCACAATCTAAAGAAACTATTAAGGGACCCAAAAGCTCACTGGCTAAGCTAATGTCACCAGCCAATAGATACCAAGATTTGATACAAGATTGAATCTAGAGCATCCTAGATTCCCAAAGGACAAAATATCCTTTGATATTTTGATGTATTTAGGCCTTCCCTTCTTGCCAGACTTGGGAAAGGGCACACAAACAAACCCCAAGAAGCCAGATTTAAAAGCCCAGGGCTCCCTCCTTTCAGAAGCTCCTGAAAGCCCACAGTCTTGTAAAGACTTCTCTGTTCTTGCCTTAGGCCCAATGAGGTACCACATGGCAGTCAGCCTCCAGTAGGCACTGACTTTCCCAGTAGCTCATTTCTGTTCTAATCGATGCTTCCTGTTCTCAGTTCTAAGCTGGTACACTTGCCCAGGCAGTACGCCCTCTGCCTTCATGCTTGGAGAAGGACCAGCCAATCAAAGGACTCAAGAGAATGTGACATTTGGATGCTCTGTAGCCACTGTCCCTAGTGACTCTCAGATCAAATCAACTGTAATTTACAAATAACACAAGCATGTCTGCTCTCTGTTCTCTGCTTTCCCCACTCTCCTTGCCCTCCCAACTCCAGTTGGCAAGGCTTCCAAGAGCAGTTCCCTGGAGCATAATGACAGTCATGTCCCTGTCTATTCCAGGGAAATCATAAAAAGCTTCTTAGTATGTAGGAAGGAAGGAAGGAAGGAAGGAAGGAAGGAAGGAAGGAAGGGAGGGAGGGAGGGAGGGAGGGAGGGAGGGAGGGAGGGAGGGAGGGAGGGAGGGAAAGAAAGGAGGAAGGGAGGGAAAGAAAGAAAGAAAGAAAGAAAGAAAGAAAGAAAGAAAGAAAGAAAGAAAGAAAGAAAGAAAGGAGAGAGAGAGAAAGGGGAGAGGCTCCAAAGGTGATCTCAAGCAATGAGCCTAGACATCAAGGTAGATTCTGAGGGAATCAGAGAGGTCCATGATATTGGCTCCCAGATGAGATAGTGCATGACATAGAGGCCATTATATGCCAGGCACACAGAGTATCCCTAGCAATCCTGACCATTTCTAGAAAGCCAGCTTGATATCATGATTTCCTAGATGAGTCAAATCAAGGATGTGGGACATGATATCCTAGTTGGTTGGTGGCAGATTTAAAATTCAAAGCACATCTCTCTAGTCTCAAATTCAGTCTCTCTCCTCTTAAGCATCAGCCCTCAAGACATGAACAATCTAAGGTCAAGAAAGCAGGATTTCAGTCCATCAATTTCTTTCCTAAAGGGTCTATCTTCTCACAAAATACATTTCCCATCAAGGCCATTAATCTATTCCAGGAAATCTGAGATGGTGATACTGATGTGAATTACCTATCTCCACTCTCACCCCCAAAGGCCTCAAGCCAAGGTCCTTTGCTACTGAGTAGAAGCCACCTCCCCCTTCTCTTTTCTTTCAAGTATACATCATGCTTGGTTTTATGATGTCTGTAGAACTCCCTCCCCATTGCCCTGCAGGCTCCTTAAGGTACACTCAGCCCTGTCTTCTGATGACCTGGTACCCATAGCTATGCAAATGATGAGGATGATGGAAAGGGAGAGAAGGATGCAGCAACAAGCCCCTTGAAATGACTGTCCCTAGCTAGGAAGCTATGGGCCAGTATGAGCAGGTCATCTATACAGTGATTCAATTCAAGCTGGCTGCCTGGTGGGACAGTTGGAGCACACTTCTGGTGCTAGCCACTGAATTTGAGCCTGAGTCCTGCCACTCATCTTCAATATCTGAGACATGGTAGAAACATCTCTAATTCAGTATATATAACAGGGACACAGCATCAACCTGCCTGAGTCCTGATGGATGGAGGGATAAGTTTCCACAGTTCCAAAATAGCATCTTGCCCAGGAATACATGAGCATTTGTAAAATCTCAGATATGCATATTTCAAAACCTCCTCGTTGTGTTGGGTTTTGTTTTCAATAATCCTATTATGATCCTTTCAAAATGCCAGAGTGTCTTTTCCTGCCATGGAAGACACAGCATAGAACCTTAGTTTGCCTTAAAAACAGGATATGGTAAACAACATTCTCTTGAGTTGATGTTCTGCACAGCTTGTGTTTTGTTATATGTATATGTAGGTAGTATGTGTGTGTGTGTCTGTTCACATGTGCACATGTGTACATGCACATGTGTATGCAAGTGTGTGGAGGTCATAGGTCAATGTGGGGTCTTCTTTGATCACTTTCCATCTTATCTTTTCAGACCAAGTCTCTCACTATCCTTAGCGACTTACTGATTGGTCAAAGCGGCCGACCAGCAAGCCCTAGGAACCCACCTGTCTCCTTAACCGCAACACTGTGTTACTGATTAACACCATCACAAACAGTTAATGTGGGTGCTGGGGATCCAAACTCAGGTTCTTATGTGTGCATGGCTACCATTATACCAGTGAGCCATCTCTCTAATGAGCATCGCCCCTTGCTAATGTCTTTATTAAGAAGATTGCAAAGCTCTGTGTATTTATTTGTAGGAGATGCTCAACGTAGCATGACTGGGTTTTCTGATCAACATTTAAAAGTTTCAAGCCATCGGGTGGCGGTGGCACATGCCTTTATTTCAGCACTTGGGAGGTAGACGAAGGTAGATGTCCAAGTTTGAGGCCAGCCTGGTCTACAGAGTAAGTTCCAGGACAGCCAGGGCTACACAGAGAAACCCTGTCTCAGAAAAAAATAATAAGCCATTCCTCAGTAAACTGGTCATGCTGTCCATGTCCAGAATATTGGAAGTGTGTCTAAGGAGTGGTAGACACACTGGTCAGAAAACTGATAGCTTAATGTCAACCTGAGCGCTGGCTTCTCCATTGCTTCCCATTTCTGTGTCTTTCTTTCTTTCAGAGCTCATTTAGAGTCGGGAAGTACAACCCGGGTGCTTGTCTAATAGCACTTTGTAGGTGAGGCTACCAAGGTTGAACAAGATGACAAGATTTCCCATAAGTGACTAGAAGGCAACTTTTCACCTACCACAATGAATACCATCTGTCTTATTTGTCACTTTTCGTTCCAAATGGCTTTGACTCTTTCCTTAAAATTTTAATCATTTTTAGAAGATAAACACCAACCCCCATGGAGACTCATAAGAGTGGAAAACAGCCCATGAATACATTTACTTGTATTAACATGGAGTGTGTGGTTTGATCCCCTGGCATCCTAGCCCACTTGGTAGGGCTTGACTTAAATCCACTCGACAAATTGAAAAATTCTGGACCAAGAATTTCTCCAGCCAGGAGGCAACCCTGAAACTTTGCTCTTCTGGAAGGAAAGGAAAATCTACCTCGTTTGGACATTTGGCAGTCCATAGCTAAAAACCAAGATACATACATGCATACACACACATGCACACACACAAAGAAGCAGCTTTGGAATAAAGTCAGACTATAGCAAGTGGCATAGCAATTGCCAGGGATCAGCAGGCATGGCACTGGGCAGCTGAAGCAAACCAGGGGACTCTTAGTGGGATCCTGGTGATGACATAAGGCCACCACCCTGGCTTACCAGTATCAGGAGGTTCTTTTGGACACATCATAGCCTGAATATCATGTGCAAAGCTTGTTTCTAGGAAGCAACAGTAAAATCATGTTTGAGCCCATCCCTGGGAAACCTGTTCTATTTTTCCTTGCAAAGGCAGGGTTTGGGGACTTGGGAATGAAAACAATTCCCCTGTGACTAGTTTCAACATAAGGTAGAGATCTGGCTGTGAAGATCACCACAAGGTCAGAATAAGGCAAGCAGCCTTGCTCCATGATGCCTAGAACACTGAGCACATGAACACAGACCTCCTGAAACCCCCACTGCAGGCTTCTTAGACCTTCAGCCTAGTCTGGTACTGCAAGGACGGAGGCCTGATGAGTCCAGAGCCAACAGAAAGCTGAGGTCCAGGCTCTCATCTGAGTATAACCATCCATGACAGATGTTTCCCCAGCAATCAGGGAAGCATTGAGCTGCTGCTTCAGATTTGCCATGGTCTTGGCATAGAGAACATGAGCTGCAGTAACCTTGCTGACAGACGCATTCTCTGGATGAAGAGTGTTCAGGAACCAGTAGCTAAGGAAGCTAATGTCATAATGTCTGGTGACTGGGGTAAGCACCCAGGGATCTAGGACACCAGATAACCTCAAAGCAACTTAAAATTGCCCTCTGGGTCCTTCTGCCTGCTCCTGGTCCCAGCCTCTATCTCAGTGCCCAGGCTCCAGCATTCTTTAGATGTTCTCTGCTTTCTGCTCCAACCTTCTTTGGATCACCTTATAATTTTGTGAGCCCCCATCTTCCAGAGCCTTCAAGAGATCCCTTGTAAACCTTTTTAGTCTTTGCTGTTTACAAGAACCATGTAGTCTCAACTGGCCATCATAGTAAGGCAGAGGTGGCTGGGATGAGGGCTGGTTGGCCCATTGTCCTTCCTCCAGGCTGAAACTGGAGCATAACATACCAGTGTCACTATTGGGAACAGATGTTACTAACATGGGTACAATCAATAAGAGTCACTTGAGCAGAACCAGGACTGAGAAACTGAAAAATGATGTCACCCAACAGGGTGACAAGGCAGGATCACAGGCAACCCTGAAGACATAGACTAGACTTTCTGTGTCCATCTTACTGAGCACACACACACACACACACACACAGAATCCCAGTATCCAACTAGGATCCATATGGCAAATGGAAAAAGATGGACAAAGGGGATAGAAAAAAGTGGGGGAACCTGCTTGCTCTTTTGTACCCCAATCCCCAAACACTAAGAATTATCTTTCTGTGGTAAGATTCAAGAATTAAAGTTCCAGTCACACACTTCAGGTTAGACCAGAAATCCTAAAGAGACACCACTCCATTATATATAAAGTAGACAGGACCACCCAGGCTTCTTAAAAATAGACACATAACTCAAGACTGATGTCAGGGTCTCCCTCAATTCTCCCACCCCACATCTATTTCTACTCTCTTCCAATCACCCAGCCACAAACATCAGTGTTGACTGGGAGGGTGAGACCCCACAGACTCAATACAACCACGGACCTCAGACCCACCAAGCAAAAGAAATCTCTTATGTGAGTTCCATCCACCATTAACACCCTGACATGTGGGCCAGACACACCAGTGCATACACACATGCCAGCACACACATACACATATAATAAAACATTTCCCCAGCTGAGCAAGACCCTCAGGTAAGTGTTCAGTAGGTGGTGCTGGGCCAAGAACAAAGCACAGGCAAAGTCACACGGGAGTGAAGCACGGGGCAACTCGCTTCCTAGTACGTTTATTGGAGCTTGGTTAAGAGTGAATGCAATCGGGAGTCCCCGGCCACAGCCCCATCAGCCCAACTGGACCAGAGCTCAGGGGTCCTGGTACCTTTCTTCCCATCATAGACAACATTATTAAAAAAAATAAACTTTACAATAATACATTTTCGCTCATCTGTAGGGTATTATTTCCATAGTTTTGTTTCTTTTTTAAAAAATGAAAGAAAAATCACAGGATATATGGATATGGATATACACATATGTTGAGAAAAGAGATCCAGTATGTACAGACAGTGCATGAATGTCTCAGAAATGAGGAGAGAGAAAGCAGAAACAAGGAGAAGAGAGAAGGGGCAAGCTTGGGAGCCCATCAGAGTGTTCTGTACACACGTCCAGCTAGGGTATCCCCATCCCCGCTCAACAGCCCTTCTCCCCAAGAGAGACCCGCCAAATGGACCCACAAAAAAATTCAAAAACAAACAAACAAAAAAAGCCAACAGAGGATCATCTCTTTTTGACTTAAAGATTCCTGGCATGAAGGAGGAAGGAGCATCTTGGAGCTGGTACCCAACCAAGGCTTGCTTGTTCCCCAAAGAAGCTTCCTCCCATAACAGCTCCCAACCCCACCATGCTACAGGCACCTTGGCCTGGAGCAGCCCTGGGGGTTCCTACCCCAGACTCAGATCCACTAGGCCCCATAAGGGCTAGGGATGGCAGCAAACCGTTTCCATCTTTGAAGCCAAGAGGAAGAGGTGACAAGGTCCTTGTGGCTAGCCCTGCTTCCTTGCTGACCGAGACTCTCTGCAAACCCTTGGGCAGATCCCCAGAGTGGGCAGCCGCAATTGTCCTTTCCCCAGTCCACACCAGGCACAGCAAAGTTCCTTCCACAGCAGGGTCTCATCTGGTCCAGAGAGAAAACACCAGTGAAGAGAAAAAAGTCTCTCAAGAGCCTTGAGCCCTCGGTGCTGGATGTCCCTTGTAGGGGACCTCTGGGCAGGCTTCTGACTACCCGCCTGCTTGTCTGTTTGGTTTAGAAAAACTTCTCCAGAGAAGAAATTTGGGAGGAGAAAGGTTCAGAGGCAATGTAGGGGGAAAAAAGTGTTTTTGCAAGGGGAGTGTGTGTGCGTGTGTGTGTGTGTGTGTGTGAGAGAGAGAGAGAGAGAGACAGAGACAGAGACAGAGACAGAGACAGAGAGAGAGACAGAGACAGAGAGAGAGACAGAGACAGAGAGAGAGAAAGAGAGAGAATATGTCTTTCAGTGTGTGTTGTGTGTGTGTGTGTGTTTCCATTTTGTCAGGCGGGAGTTCGTATCTGGGTTGCTTGAAGAACTTTCGTGCTGGGTTCCAAAGGCCTACAAGGCCAAGGTCAGCATCAGGAGTGGGAGGGCAGTCAAGGCAGTCGACAGTCTGGCTCTGCAGGAGCCTGAGTAAAGTTTGATCACCTTTTTACTCCCTGGGCTGATATTTGTCGTGAGCTGATCCATGGCAAGCAGAGGAGGAGACACATACAAAGAAAACAGAAACCTGTCAGTAGGGCTGTGGACAAACAAAGAAAAAGACACACCAGAAAACTGCTCTGAGCCTGCCTCTCTAGCCACACAGAGACCCTCCCTTGCTTCTCCTTGGCACTCAGAGGACAGAGCTGTATCTATGGGGAACTGGGCAAGACAGGAGCAATTGTTGGATTCTATCTCTTCTAAGCCTTAAAGCAATGGGCAGCCATCTCAGTAAATGGACTGGTACATACACACACACACACACACACACACACACACACACACATTGGGGATAGGGGTGTGTGCCCAAGGGAAAAATAAGAAAATAGGCTTGGTGGCTTGTAATCTCAGCATTCAGGAAATGGGGATAGGAAAATCATAAGTTCAAGGCTAGCCTTGGGAACAAAGTGAGTTCAATGCACCAGTAAAGGACCATAAGATAAAACTGCATTTCAAAATCTGCAAATGAACAAAAAAGATTCCAGAGAGATAATCAGGCCCTTCAAGGTCCAGTCCATAAGGGCCTGACTGTTGACAGAGGAGGAGAAGGTCACCTTCACCCTGCTCCTGATTGCTAGGATGCTCTTCCTCCACAATTCCCCTACCCTGCACATCTGACAGCTTCTCCCTCACCCTCCTGCAGAATCTTGTACCACCATTCTCTCACCTAAGTTATCCTGGCCTATGAGTCACTCCTATACCCTGGGCAAGGGGCTCCTTCAAGTGTCTGGGTCTTTCTCTACTTCTACGCCCTATAACCATCACAGAACTAGGGTTAAGCAAGTTCTCAACCCATTTGTCTTGGAGGAAACTGGGGTTGGGGGACAGTTTAGAGTAGCTACTTGTTACCCACAAGGAGACACCCACACCACCTCAGAAGAGTGAGTTCTCATTTGGGCCTGAGTGGGGTCAGAAGTTCAGCTGACCCAAGGGCTCTAAGTTCAAAGTTCCTCTAAATAACAGTTCCTCTGGGCCAGCTTCAAGTACCCATCCACCACCACCACCACCACCATCGCCCCCACCCTTGTGCCCCTACTCACCTCTGTGAAACACATGCTTAACTCTTTGGAGTTGTTGGACTTCAGCCCTTGCTCCTAAGGAAAGAAAGCAGGACAAATTAGCAGGCTGTTTGGGTCCAGGTTTTATCCAGTGTTGTCATTTACTGCTGGCACCCTTAAGCACAGGGTTCATACCAGATGGCAATGACTGGGTCCCATGCAGCACAAAGCACCCCACTCACTCTGAAACACTCCATATTTTTATCCTGGCTCCTATGGGTTCCTGGAGAAAACTTCAATCTCCTGTTTGTAGGATGCTGTGGTCATCCATCCACATCTCTGACACTACTCACTGCTGCCCAAAGACAGAAAGCATGCCTTTGCCTTGCACAAAGCAGTGTTCGGCTCCTAACAGCGACTCAGCAAATGTTTTATTAAGTGCATGCAAGTGCATATGAATAAATGCCACAGAGAAAAACTGGCTGCCGGAGGCCAGCTCGTCACTTGCCATGGCTGCTGAAGAGCTGTGGTGGAAAAGATTATGAGCCCTCAGCTGAGTTCAGGAGGGAAAAGAGCTATGATTGATTAGTGATGCCTGTCACTAATGTTAGGGATCTGGCAACTGTGCTTCGTCATTTCCACCCCAAACAGATGTGTACACCTGGGCAATATGCAGATGAGGGGAGGGACGAGAAGAAAAGCAGGTTTGGTAATGCTCCAAAATTCTCTACCTTGACCTAACGACTTGGCAGCAGGACTAAAGTAGATGCCCAATCAACAGTTCTCTGTTACCAACACTGAGAGAGAGAGACCCAAGAGAACAAACTGAGGACATGGAGCATCCTTTTGGCTTCAAAAATCTTGGTTCTCACAGTGTGGGGACACTCTGGACACTAGAAGGTCCTAGGAAGCCCAGGAAATTATGCAGAAGTCACTGTTGTTGGCCAGAATTATCAATAATCCCTTGGACACCATAGGCAACTGATCACTCTGGGCATCTGGTCAATCGAGTGCAGCCCCAGCTGTCACTTAAACCCAAGCCAAGAAAGTGTGGTGATAAACCAGACTGGAGAACCAAGGGTAACTAGACCCAGGAAAAGCCTGCTTAAGATCACAGTAGCAGGCTCCCCAGGTGAGATCGGGTTTAGTCAAGCCACCAACTGCTGTTCTCTTTAGAGGTCTCTGAGCTCTAGGCCCTTGAATCCCCAAAGATGAGCTTCTCCTCTTCAAGGCCAATGCCATGTTAGCCAAGCTCTGGGCAGCCACTGCAGGGAGAACATGTCATCTCATCTCCAAGGCCATGTACAGTCTTCACAGTCACCCAACTGGCACCTTCCCCTACTCTAATCCTTACCATATCACATCTGCCCTTTTGGTGTACCACCAGGAATTCACTTGCACCCCGCATCACTTTCTACTTTAATTACCAGGTGTGACAAGCCTAGCCTACCTTCAAGGGTTCCCTGGCAGTCCTGTGTCCTCTCCCTCCTTTCAATGTTTACTAAATATGGAACCCATATAAATCCGAGTCAGCCAGCCTCAAGGGATTCGAAGTCCTTGTCTTATTCCAACTAAAGAAAGGCATCCCATATTTGTTTCATTAATGTATTTTAGAATTACACATAACATTGTTTTAAAATGGTCTATTACTTTAAGAAAAATGAAATCTGAGAGAACAACTCAACTAAACAATTACTGAAGGTGGCACGGTCACAACACTGTGACTAGACAGATGCTCCAGTAGCCCACACAGGCTCTTAGACTTGAACACTGGTGGCCATACAGGATTCTACACCAAGACCAAGCCACAAAGAAAAGGCAAGAATGTTCCCAAGCCTCAAGCCAGAACCCTGTTCTCCAGCTTTCCAGAGATGAAGAGATAGGATTTAAACATGCATGCTTTCTAGGGCCCCTGACCTAAGCCTATATCCTTCCCCAGAGTAACCAAGGCCTAACAAATTACCCCAAACAAAGAGAAAAATCATTCAAAACTTAGGACAGTAGACGCCAGCGTTGTGAGAGGCCACACCCATGAAGTGAGGATTACCTGAAAGATCTGCCCACACTGCCCAATGTGCTATAAGACTTAGCTCTAGACCCCTCTACCTGCCTAGTCCCATTCATTGTCTACACTTCAGGACCTAAGTCCTTGGTCCAGGGTAGTCTGAAACAGAAGAGTGCACAGGGACCCAAGAAGACAGAACCTTGAGCTCAAGACTTGATTGCTCATAGCCCAAAACACATTTACTGAGTCCAGTTTTGCCAGCTATAAAATGACCTAGACATGTGTACACATCTCACTAATCTATGGTGGTGTGCATGTGACATAAGTGAGGCACGCGTGGGTGCCCCGCAGATCACAAGAGTGCCTGTTTGTAGCACAAAGCATGAAGCGGAACAAAGGAGTTTTGTACCCAGAAGCAGAACCCAAGAGCCAAGTGCCCAAGTGACAGGGAAGGAGCCTTAAGGACAGCAGGTGCAACCAAATAAGCCTGCAGTCTGGAGTCACTTAGCAATGGGTAGCTCAGAGCAGCATCTTGCTCTCTCCAAGAACGCCTCTACCCTCTCCACACAATGACAATGCTGGAGGCAGAAGGCTAGAAAACCTCTACCTTCCTGATTCCAGAAAACAGTAGAGAGCAAGTGGCTGCAGTGGCCTCCAACAGCTAACCCAAGGCTCAATTACCCATTTCTAGTCACACAAAACAGCAGTGGGGAGGGTCCCAGCCTGGCTTTTCTAAAAGTGGCACATGGGTGGGGAGGAGCAGAGAGATAGAAGCTCTATTACCTAACACCAGAACACAGAGGCTCAGATTCACTGTCTCCCTCCCTAACTGGATGTGGCTGCTCCCTTCTCTTCTTAAGGATCTCAGCCCCACGGCTGACGAGATGCTTCAGCAGGTAAGGGTGCTTGCCACAAAGTCTAATAACCTCAGTTTGATCCCCCGAACCCCACAGTAGAAAGAGAGAACTGACTCTTACAAGTTGTTCTCTGATGTCTACATTTGTGACATGGCATGGATGCATACAGGTAAAATAAATAAAGACAATTAAAAGAGAATATCATCTCTGCCTCAAAGGGCTTATAGAGAATCAGAAAAATAAGCTTATACACAAGGGTCTTTGGGGAGCCTTAACTCCAGGAGGGGGCCCCATCTCCCAGCCCCAATCCTGCAATCCTGCTCTTCTCTCTCTCTCTCTCTCTCTCTCTCTCTCTCTCTCTCTCTCTCTCACACACACACACACACACACACACACACACACACAAGCACACCATTGCACTTGTCCACTGAGGCTGCTCTGAGTCCTGCTCCTGCCCTGCTCAGAACCTCTCATAGGGCAGGATCAGGGCCTGTGGATGTTGATATACCAGAGGATACAGGCCCAGGCTGCTAGGACAGGCAGATATAGCACTTTCAATAACTACCCTTATTACATGAAAGTGAGGCAGAGGGGCTTTGTGGGAAAAGCTAACTCCTGAAGACCACCAGAAGCATGGGGGGTCAGGGAGGGGCACAAAGCAGGTGCCAGTGTCAGAGGGAAGGAGTCACACACGTGCAAGTTTCATCCTTCTAGAACTTTCTCCCAGGGAGGTCCTTTTTGCCCAGGAAGTCCCCAGGATACCTCCCAAAGCCAAGTCTTGAAGTCCCATGAGTCCCTGCTGGGCAAACAGAGTCAGCCAGCTCTCTCCTGTACCCCTACTCCTGTTTTAGGCCCCACCTCCCACCTCAAACCCTTGTCTTCTCTCTCACTTACACACTCTCTCTTTTCAAGCCTGTGAATAAGAGTGTATCACGAGAATCTTCCAGCAGGCCTCCCTGACTCTCTGCATCCCTCCCTTGCCAAATGATCTCCACCCAGTGTCAGATTAACTCCTGTGATCTTGGCTCTGAGCAGATCCCACATACCCCCATGGCCCAAGTTTGTCAAGATCTCACTGTTCAACACTTTCTGCCTATTCTATGTGCACAGGACCCACCCCTTCCAACACAGAACTTCCTGTCCTGACAAACCATAATTCTTTGAGCTCAAAGCCATGGGTCTGTAAATGTTTTCAGTAAAGGGTCAGTGGCAACCATTTTAGGCTTTGCAGCCAGAATAACTGTCACAACTTCCTACAATGCTGCCTATGGCACAGAGACAATATGCAAACACCCTAAGTCAGCAGCTCAGCTATTCCCTCTGCCTGCCACACCCTTGTTTACTGAAAACTATGAACTCAATGCCCATCTTATTTCTTCAGCCCTGGCAGGGGGTTTCCCTTGCTGGCTCGTCCCCAGCTTTCACAGCCACACAAGGCAAGCCCTCCAACCCTAAACCCAAGTAGATCAATCTTTTGAATGGGACTCCTGTCTATCCCACTGTTTTGAGGAACAGGGAACTGGATGATTAAAGTTCTCAGTCTCAGGACTCACTATAGAGTTAGAGTTTCTATTGAACAAATGGAGACATGTGCTAATGGGTTCCCCAGTCCCATGCTCCAGTACCAATGGGGCTGGGGAAGATAGCCATACATGTAAGAGTATAGGATGAGTAAAGACAGAAATGTGATACTTGCAAGGCCCACTTCAGGCATCAGGTGAGGGTCTTACAACAATCCTTTAGTCCTCTTTTCAGTTGTCCAAGATAGGGCACCCTCCCTGCCTCAGCCTTCAGAAACAAAGACATTGGTTATCTAAGACTGACCTGCCTCCCAGCCAGAGACCAGTGGAGTAGGGGAGGAAAGACAAGGACATTCACACAAGGTTCAAATATGGACAGATCTCGAGGCTTGAGGCCACCTCAGAAGATAAAAGAAGCTCTCAAAGTTCCAGAGCCAGAGAGCCATATAAAGGGGGCCAGAGTTGGGTTGTTTCTAAGAATGAACCTGAGGCTACATCAAAGACATAGGACAAAGGACCAACTCAGGACTCCCTATGCTGTGTAACATTCCTGCATCCCCTCCAGCAGGCCTTCAATTAGAATAAGAAACCTCAACCCCACATCCACTTTTTGTGCAGAGCAGACTTGAAAGGGAAGAAGCAGAAGGCAACTAGAGGCCCAGAGGTCCTATCCCTGCTCAACCACCAAGTGGCCATGAGGTCGCCAACAGGTTATTGCCCACCCTAGGACACCCCCCCCCCCGTTTGGGGAAGAAATGTTAAAGGATCCATGAAGGCTTAACCCCTAAACACACCTTGGGTTCTTATCAGGCTGCTATCTCTAGGGGCCCCTTGAATTTCCCCCAAGGAAGGAAAGATAGATAAAGGGAGATAGGAAATATAATCTTGCCTCGTCCAAGCTGTATTTTGGAATATATAGGATCCCAACCCTAACCTGAGCTTCCTGCTCTGCCCCCATTCAGGGACTCTTTCTATAGTCATATATTACTGAACTCCCAAGTTCATCAAGACCACCATAGAGTCATAGATCAAAGATATTGTACATTAGCAGAGTGATGGACATAAGATGGGTGTAGAATGGGAAGAATTAAAGTCCCCAGGCCAGCCCTTAGCTGAGGCAGGACAAAGCAGCCTGGCATGGGTGGAAGGGGGTTCCCTAAAATATATAGTAATCAGTGATTCAGAGGTGCTCCCCCTTGCATTTCTGAGCAGAAATTTAGGGAGAGATCATGTGCAGGTGTCTCCTAAGTACCTGATTTTCTTCTTTGTCTTCTAGAATGACTGTCCCTAGTATTCTGTTCAGTGACTTAAGTCAATGAGTGCCAGGATGACAAGCCCTGGGGCTATGCCTGAAAGAATGCCTGCTAATGAGCCTCCCACCCCTACCCCAGCCCCAGAGCTTCCTAATCCTTGTCTTTGGGCAGCAAGCCTCAGTATACAATGCATTTTCACATCATCTCCCAAACAGCTTGTCCATCATCTCCTCTGGAATGAAATCAGGATTAAGACAAGCCCCCCCCCCCCAGACTAGAGCCTGGTGAAAGCCTAGGTTTTAGGTGGAAAAAAAATAAGTAAGGATGCTTTAGCAACCTAATACACCCCCCCCAAAAAGACAATGAATGGGGGTCTATAAGATGGAAGAGCCAATACAGGTGCAAGCCTAGCAACCTGAGTTAGAGCACCAAAAATCCACACAGTGGTGGAAGAAGAGCATTTACTCCACAAAGTTGTCCTCTGACCTTTACATAAGTGCTATGGCATGTACACCTGTGTATATTCATCATACACAAACAGGGTTACAGATAACAATAATTGATTGATTGATCAATATGTAAAGAATTAATTTTTTTCTAAAAAGAAATAATGAGATATGGAGTTTTTAGCCCTTGGGTGAGGGCTCATGCCGCAGCACTGAACTTCTCCTACTTAGGGTCACTCTCTTTAGCAGATAAGCTATTACCGTGAAGGATGCCACTGCTTGGCCATCAAAGCCATAAAGACTGTATGTCTTAGTTGAGTTCCTATGGCTATGATGAAACAGCATAACCAAAAAGCAAGTTGGGGAGCAAAGAGTTGATTTGGCTTAAACGTCCACATTGTAGTCCATCAAGCTAAGAGAGGAACAGGAACTCAAGCAGGCCAGGAATGTGGAGGCAGGAACTGATGCAGAAGCCATGAAAGAGTACTGCTTATTGGCTTGCTCCTCGTGACTTGCTCAGCCTGCTTTTATAAAGAACCCAGAACCACCAGCCCAGGGGTGGTACCACTCACAATGGGCTAAGCCATCCTCCATTAATCACTAATTAAGAAAATGCTCCTGATCTTATGCAGCCTGATCTTATGGAAGCATTTTCTCAAAAGAGGTTTCTTCTTCTTAGATGACTATAGTTTGGGTCAAGTTGACATAAATCTAGCCAGTACACTATACAACCCAAACCGTATTAACCTCACTCACCAATGTTTCCCTATAAGCTCATATAAGACCTAGTATGCAATGGGTCTATAAGCTACATTGCATGGATGGATGGATGGATGGATGGATGGATGGATGGATGGACAGATGAACACTATAAGTCTTAGAGTCAGATGAAGGTTTGAAAATTCAGATCGCCAACAGTCAGCACAGGTACACTCACCTAAGACCTCTGGATCATTTTCCTGAATATTGAATAGGAATGTTGTCACCTCATTGTGAATTCAATGAGATGAGAATTATCAGTGTACTAGTTGATAGTTACCAGATGGGAGCTTTATGGTAACTACTACATTTCTCTTGTGCCCCAGTATATCTGATACAATACTGTTAGGTAACAGGTGTTTTCATAGTATCGAAGAATATGCCTAAATTAACAAAGAGGTGAGAAAAGTTCATTGCTAACTCCCTACCCCTTGGGCTTCTAAACTCAAGGAACCTTCAATGTTCCTCCGGTGGCCCCAGTTGAATGGTTTCCTATAACATGTCTGACACCATGATGTTTTCTGGATCTTAAGCCATCCCAAGCTCCAGCTCTCAAGCTTCAGAGGCACACCCTCACCTGGATAGATGTGCAGGTGGTGATGACACTGGTCCCCAGGCTGGTGCTATCACTGAGGTCATCTGGCAGTGAAGGAGTTTTCTCTACCCGAGGGGCCTGGGTAGCTGAAAATGTGGGACCTTTGGGAGACATGTTCACATCTGTGCCATTGCCAAAGGCTTGAATGGCATTCCCTGGAGAGAGGACAGAGAGAAACAGCAAAATCAGAACCCACTTCCATCATGCCTGGTTGAACCTATTCCTAACCACTGCCCTCCCAACAGGGCCCAGAAACTGAAGACGAAATGGTAGGATAATAGAATTTGACTTTGCTAAGGCTCCCTTCAGACTTAAAATGATCTCCCAGTTGATGAGAAAAATAGAAGAGGAGAGCTAGACAAGGCTCTCTGCTCTGCAGTCTCCTCAGTCTATGTTCTTCTAGGGACCCCTGGGACCCTGTCACAGTAGAACATCCGCTGTTCCTTGCCATTTCAGCTGACCCGACTATCCTCAAGAGATACAGCCCCTGAGAAGCCTTGAGCCCTCCCTTTTCCAGGACATGGGTGTCTGAACTCTGACACCACAGAGAAAGAACTATATCCTACAACTTCCATCTGTGCTGGGGTCACACGTGACTCCGCAGTTTACCTCCATCTAGCTACATGTCCTTTAATGACAAGCACTGGGATCTATCTCTGAATTCCTGAGTAGACAGGGAAGGGAAAAAAAGACAGATGAACAGAAGGAAGAAAGGAGAGAAGTGAAGGGGGAAGGGGAGATGTACAGATGGAATTATCAGCAAGGGATATCAGACTGTAAAGACCAAAGGCAGGCTGCATTTGACTGGGACCTCTTCTCTGTGCAGCCTTTTGATCAGTAGTTAAATGACTTTTTTTAAAGTCCTCAGTTCCAATAGGTAAGAGCTAGTACATGGAGAGGGTGCCTGTGGTCCTCAGGAGAAGACCCAGTCTCCAAGAGAAACTGGATGCTGCTGTCAGAACAGCAAACTAAAGTCCTTCTGCATTGACCTTCCATGGGCTTAGGGACTCTGATGGTAGACTTGTCATGGGCAGCCCACTGACAGTTCTAGTATGAAATCTCTAAGAGCTCAAACCTTCAGGTCTGTGGAGCCCTATATGATGCAGAAGCCACATATGTATCACTGGCCATCCTAACAAAATAAGAGGAAAACAACCAGGGCAGACCACTCTACGTTTCCTCCCAGGTAGCAGAAATGTATGCTGGGTAGGGAACAGAAGGGACATAGAGGCATGGGAAAGTTTTCTCAGACTTACGGAGGCATGGGTTTTCTGTGAAGTCCTTGAGGAACTTCTCACACTCTTCTTCCATGTTCCCACTGCCACGACAATTGCACCAGGGAGACACCACGATGCCCGTGGGGTTGGAGTCCACATAGTTCGGTGTCATATCAAACCCTGGGAAAGATGATGCATAGGCACAATAGGACAAAGTTGTTCACCTGCCCCCCCCCGAAAGCTTGTGTTTGTGACACCCTAACTTACAATCCTAACTGAACACAATTACCTCTGGTGACTATGAGGTCACCAGGAACAGAAAGGACAAAGACCCAGAGAACCACCAGACTCTGTGTCATCAGAAGGTCAGAAAAGACCCCATTAGCTCCCACCCTGTCTTCAATCTTCCTTGCTTTCTACCTTGAAAACATGCAGAGTGATTCTTCTAGAGTCAAGGAGTTAAAGGCTCCTATCCTGGGTTGGATCTCAGTGCTAGCATTTGCCAACTAAATGAACCTGGTCAAGGAACTCAATTTTCTCTTAAGCATCAGAAACATCAACCACTCTTTAGTGGAAGCTCCACACTTACTCATTAGCAATACCTAGAAGGCTGTAGCTTAATTTCCAAAGCCTTGTAACAAAGGCACAGGGTCCCTCCTGATAAGGAGGTAGCCTCCCTTCCCCCTAGATGCTCTGTCTGAATCTGCCACAGGCAAGGTTATGCTGTCAGTCTCCCAACAGCCTTGGGCTGGGCTGCAGCAACCCCCACCCCAGTGAGACGGGGGGGGGGGGGGTGATGGTGGTGAGGGAAGAAACTACTTAAAGTACAGAAAATGTAAGCAGGGCTTACCAATCATGCCAGCATAGGAGCCCAGACATGCCTGGTAGTTGTCCGCAGGGCAGCTGGTGATTGTCCGGTAGGAGGCTCGACAGTTGGCGTGGAAGTCTGCCAGGCGGGACCTGGTGTTGGGAAAAGACCAAGGAGGAAACAGTTTAGTCTGGCAGCCTGCTCCAGCCTCCTCCACACTGCCTGGGGCTCCACACTGCAGATCCTAGAACCTGAGGAAGCCAGGAAAGGGGGGAGTAGGAAGTGAAGGTAGACCTATGGAGCTGGGCATAGTGCAATTTAAAAGCCCGAGCCGTGCACCTGTCATACCTGCACTTAGAGGTCTAAAGCGGGAGGGTTTGAGGCCAAACTGGGCCACATAGTGAGTTCCAGGCCAGCCTGGAACATAGTGTGAGACCTGTCTCAAAAAAGAGCAAAACTAAAGAACCATTCTCTAAATGGTCCTTGTTAGCAGAAAAACAGAGGGGGCAGGGCTGTGCTGGCAGACAGTATCCAGACCTGGGACAGGGAACAAGTTTCTACTTCCTGACAGCTAAAACCTTGAAGAATGTTGTCCATATCCTCTTCCAACCCAAAGTGGACCTAATGATCCCTACCCTAGCCTGTAGCTCGAAGAATCCAGAACTCAGAGAGGGAAGGCAGGGTCTCCTTAGGGTGAGGCATCTCCTCTTTGTCACTTGGACTCTTCTGCATCGTCACAGAGCAGGCCAATAGGTAGCCCCTCTCCCTACCTCCCCAGCTCACCAGACATAGCCCACCTTTTAAATGTTTCTCATGACCTAGCATGCTATCACCCATTGTCATCAGTACCTGTGACATGGCTTTGTAACCACCTGTGCACAGCTCAGTCACACTCAGCCAGGAGCAGGCCCAGGCCTGTTCTCATTACCCAGCCTCAGAGTTGAATGTGGCACAAAGCCACACTCTTGGCTAGCTCCCTTCCTTCTCCCTCTTCTCCTAGTACTCTGGCCACAGAAGTTTCCATCAGCCTGGATTAAGGAAGCTTCCCCCTTATCCTGTCTAAGGCAACCATCACCCCCTAGAGGGGAGTGTCCTGCCCATGTGGCCTCATTCATCAGCCCCTCTCAGTCTCTGACAGCACAAAGCAAGCATGGTCCCACTGACACTTCAACCTCAGACTTATGACTTCTACAACTATAAGAGAGTCTATTTCTGCCATAAGCTACCTGGTCTCTGATACTCTGCTACATCCTTGGGAGATACTATGGGGTTTTCAAATACTCCATTTTGGCCAAATCTCCCCCCAGAAGAAAGCAACAGGAGAACATAAAGGCAGAATGGAGGTCCTGTAGAATCCTATATCGTGAGCAATCACTGTTTACCATCTTCTCTATGAAGCTGTTTAAATATCTTCTCTACAGGTTATTTTAACACACCCTCTAACTGAAATGCAAGCGTCCATTCAATTCCATGTGGGCATGTATGGACACTATCTCCTACTTCCTGCATCCCCAAAGCCACCGAAACTTTCAACACAGAGGTTATTTTTCCATGATCATGTTGGATTTGTCCTATTTCTCAATGCAACCACACAGAAAGTCTAGACCAGGCAACTCAACAGCACAGAGACTTGCTGACATTGCTTTGTTTGATCTTCCCAATAAGAACATCCACTGCTAATATTATTCTTTATTTATTTCTTTATCTACACCCTCTAAGACCCTGTTAATAGTCATGGATGGTAGCTATCCCTCATCTTTGCTCCAACTTGGAGCATATCCCCTGGCCTGTGACTGACAGAGTCACGATGGGAATGGTAAGCACATCAATATGGTATCAGAAGGGAACCCCCATGACATGTTCAAGGCACATGCTCTCCACCCCTCTGATTACGGCACAGGGCTTTGGTGAAATGTTACTATCCTCTCAGCTCCTTACAAATAACATCATCTGCCCAGAACTGAGCTGAGGGTTCCGGCTAGACCTGTAGCTGTTGGAAGCCTCTTGAACTGCTCCCATTGACACCAGCATCCAGAACAGCCTTGTCCTCTCTCAAAAGTTTGGCTCCAAGATCACACAACACTAGGAACACTGCCTATCTTGTGTCTGGCTTCAAAGTGCCAGGAGCCTCTCAAAATCACCAACTCAAAGGCTGGAGAAGACATGGAAATATACATGGGAGGAAATGAAAAATGTCATTTGAGAGATATCTAGGACATTTCACTAGCAAAGGAGAGATCAGCCTGGCTCTGTAGGAGAAGTGGGGGTGACAGTGCAAGCCAGAGAACAGAAGGTGAAAGAGTACAGACCCCTCCAAGGGTTGTAGCCAGAGGGGTTCCTGAGCTGCAAGAAGGATACTGGTCCAGCTGCTGGGAGAGCCATCTGTCACATGATGGTGCACAAGCTCTTGTTCTATTGTGTGACCTGAGGCTCACTGGCTATGTCTCTGGTACTCAGTGTCCCCACTTAAGTAGAAAGCTACGCTTGCCCAGAGCTTCAATAAAGCGGTGAGAGATACTGGACAAAGCAGCTCCCAATGTAGATAGGAATCATCATCTTTACCGCTTTCTCCCCTCAGCACTCTGCCTGGCAATCGCAAACAGGAAATGACTATTCATGACCCACAGAGAACAGAAACACCCCACTTTATCCTGTGTGGGCACTGTGTGCATGTCATGAGAAGGGAGGGCTCCAAAGGCCGCTTGGTGGATCCCAGGAAGACCCTGCCCTCCTGAATCCACTGATCCTTCCCATGCCACGATGAACGCAGGGAAAAAAGCAGGGGCTCTGGAAACTTAGGAACTGTGCGCAGAGCCCCCGCAGCCAGGCCCCCAGGGTAATGTAAAACGAAAACACCATCTGTGGCTCCAGCCTACTGCCCTCAAAGAAGTCTGGTGGTTAGTGTCAGGAACCCCAGACGTGATACTGTTCAAAAGTAAAGGATGTGGATTTGGAATGCTGGTTGGTGAGGGGACGGGAAGAGAGGGAAGCAGCTAGGCCTTCTGCTGTCATCTTAGCCACTCTCAGCATCAAGGCAGCTTGGCAAGCAAAGGGGACAAATGGGGCCATTTAGAAGGTTGCCAAGTCCAAGTCTCCAGGAGGCCTTTGATTGCTCAAGTTTCTCTCTGCCTCTCAATCTGTGATAAACCCACAGCAGCGAGCTTCCTCTGCCAGAACAAGAGACCAAGTAGAGTCAATTTCCTTCAGGCCCTTTACATACTCCAACTCCAGCACAAGGAGAATCAACCACACTCCAGCCCAAACCATTATATGTGGGGTGCCAATTGGTGATCGCCACCTCCTCTAGGCAAAATGCCACTCATCCCCCAGGCCCTGGGATATCACTGGTCTCTTGGATTCTATTTCTGCTACCAAGAGCTGATCTTTCCCAGATCAGTCCCCCACTTCACAGATTTAAGGTCCCCCCACTCCTGCCCTCCAGAAAAAAGATGGTGTAAAGAAATCACTGAGAGGAAAAAAACAGGCAGATAAGCAGAGAGAAAAGAGCAGAGAGCCATCAAGAGAGTGGAAATGCACACAAACTAAATTCCTCTCAGCTGAGCTCAGGGGAGCAGGTAGATTGCCCCAAAATCACGAGCCCTCTCTGGGCCTGGTTCATCAACAGCTGTGGCCTATTCAATCACAGGGAAGCAGCAGGAGAGAGACACTTGACCCTAATTTGATGAAAAGGTGGCCATAGTAGATGCAGCATGTTCATCTCATTTGAATTTCAGATTTTATTACTATTACTATTATTATTATTATTATTTTACATCTCAGACATACTTATACTAGAAAAAAGTTTTTTGAATCTGGAATTCAAATTTTACTTGGCATCCTATCTCTTTTTTTTCTATTTGATTTTTTTATTGGGTATTTTCTTTATTTACATTTCAAATGTTATTCCTTTTTCCAGTTCTGCCCCCTCCCCTCTGAAACCTCCTATCCTATCCTCCCTCCCCCTGCTTCTATGAGGGTGTTCCTCCACCCACCTACCCGTTCTTACCTCCCTGCCCTCAATTGCCCTACCCTGGGCCATCCTATCTCTTTAATCTGCTACCACAGGTGCCCTGGTCAAAGGAGAAAGAACAGAGCTGGTAAACATAACACACTTCTAAAAGTGTAGTAAACAGACTACCAGCATTGTCATTGGCCAGAAATTGCTAGGCATGCAAATTCTCTAGGCTCCACCCCAAACATACACTGCCTAAAATTGCTGCATCATCAGAGCTGGGAATCTCACTACCAAGCCTCCAGATGCTGGAATGGCAGGCTCTGAGCCTCAAGTGTGGCAATCTTCACAAGCTGCCGAGTTGGGCTTGTGGGTGCCTTTCAGATCCTGCCTTCTGGGCTTCAGCTTAAAATACTCCTGCTTTATGCCCCAGACATGGAAGAAAAAAAGCCCTAGGAGAATTGTGGTAGCATGCTTCTATACACATGTATATATGTGTGCATGCACACACACACACACACACACACACACACACACACACACACACTCCTGCATCCAAAGAAACACATAGTACACAGTTATAGGAACATGCCCTTATGACTGCTTTGTATGTGGTGTTATCCAAAAGAAAAGGACACAGGTTCCTGTCTTTTATTAGTGACATTCTGACTTGGCCCAGGCTACCACACCTTTACAAGTCTTCTTAGGAGAGCTACATTTGGATCTGAAGGGTCCCCACAGGCCTGTGTGCGGAATGCATGTTCTCCAGCTACTGGTGCTATCTAAAGTGACTGTGGAGCCTTAGGATAAAACACATGAAACTCAAGAAGAAGGAAGACCAAAGTATAGATACTTTGATCCTTCTTAGAAGGGGGAACAAAATATCCATGGAAGGAGTTACAGAGACAAAGTGTGGAGTAGAGACTGAAGGAATGGCCATCCAGAAACTGTCCCACTTGGGATCCATCCCATATATATCTACCAAACCCAGACACTATTGCAGATACCAACAAGAGCTTGCTGACAGGAGCCTGATATAGCTGTCTCCTGAGAGGCTCTGCCTGTGCCTGCAAATACAGAAGTGGATGCTCACAGCCATCCATTGGACTGAGCACAGGGTCCCCAATGAAAGAGCTAGAGAAAGTACCCAAGGAGTTGAATGGGTTTGCAGCCCCATAGGAGGAACAACAATATGAACTAACCAGTATTCCCAGAGCTCCCAGGGACTAAACCACCAACCAAAGAAAACAGGTCAACCATTTCTAACAGGTATTTTGTCTGAGTAACACAGAGAAACTGACATAGGAGGTGAATTTCTCAGTCAGTTCCCCAGACTGTTCCAATGCTGGTCCATGCAAGGCTTCTGGTTTGCACATCTTTCGACTATCAAGTTGCAGCTCCAATGTGGCTAGAATGGAAGCCAACAAGTCCCAGTTTGTAGTTGTACGCCATGGCCAGGGGCCTGCCAATCAGAATGGCATCATCACCAGCACCGGTAACTGTCAATGACAGCACACTGGAACATTTCATGAAAGGGTAAAGTGTTCCCAAGAAGAGAAAATGGCTCAGGATAGACTGTGTGAACAACACCTTCTGGAACCTGGAGATGCCTGGCCCAGATTGGATCAAGTGTTTCTTGGCCATTATAGTCCAAAAGGGGGTCCTGACTAAGCTGCTACTGATGAAACAGGCAAGAAAGAACATCATTTGCTTCTGGTTATCCCAGCTTGCGCACAAACATACCAGGTCTGCAGTGTTATTAAGAACACTTACATAGCAATCTGAATAAAGAAATGGAGGAGGAGAGGGGGATGGACACGGAAGAATGGAGAGAAGAGAAAGAGAGAGAAAGGAGAGAGGAAGAGGGGGAAGGTTTCCTCCCTTGCTTCCTAGGATACACTATCACTTCTATGTTTCATTTTATAAACCAGTCAAACACTTTATTTTTAACCTAGCTGGGTCTCTGATAGTTAAAATTTAAAAAAAAAATGACTACTACTTAACTTCATTCTCTGATATTAAAAGGCTTTCTCTAGCCAAGCTTGAAACAATCGGGGGGGGGGGGGGGAGCACACTATGAAAAGGTTACACAGAAGCCCACGGACATGGCTCTGTGGGCAAAGTGCTAGCCTCACAAAGGAAGACCTGCTTTCAATCCCCAGCACACACACACACACACACACACACCTAAGCATGATGTCACCTGCTTATAGTTCGAGGACAGACCAATGAGAGCCCCTTTCTCAGATGAAGAGAACAGCATCCCTGAGAATGACACCTGAGCTTATCCACTGACTCCCACATGTACACATGTGCTCGGCTCACAGCCACCCCCAAACACACGTGCTCCATCCCCAGACACCCCCAAGCACACGTGCTCCTCCTCCAGCTAACACCCCCCCCATATACATGCCACTACCACCCCCAAGACACACATTAAAAGTAATATTAGTTAATAAATTTTTAAAACCTGCCCTGGGACCCCACTCCTGCCAAACTACCACACATATAGCCCCAGCCTGGCATACCAGGCTGGCAACACCTCAACCCCAGATATCTGCAACTATTCCTCAGGAGCGTCTCTCCAACCCAACATTCAAATACAGCCCAGCTTAAAGCTGATGGAAGGCAGCTTTACCCCTCCCCCATCTAAGAAGCCCCCTCCAATGGAACTTACTACCCAGCAAGAGTCCAGACACACAGCTCCCCCCCCCCCCCTGCAACTGTGTAGAACTGCTATCACTTGCTTAGAGTACTCTACAACTGAGCCAACACTCACTGGCCTGGCCTGGCCTGGCCTGGCCTGGCCTGGCCTGACACCGATCCAGATGTCAAGTATACCCCCAGCTGACCAGCTATAAGCAACTCAACCTGGCACAGACCAGTGAAGCACACCCCCATCTTATTACCTGACTCTTCACTGCCTAGCCTCCTCCAAGTTCCCCCAGTCCTCCACCCATCTCCAGGCTCCAGCTTTGTGGCTAAAAAACACTTAGCAAGACACATCCAACAACCTAACTTCAGATGCCCAGGTCTCATCCAAAAATCACAAGCAATGAAATGAAATTAAAAAGCAAAACAGTCCGCAAGGAGAATTTAGATGAAATTGAAGACACGGAATTCAAAAGAACAATTATAAATAACTTCAAAGAGGTCAGAGAATTTAAAGAGATTGCAAACAGCTGAATGAACTCAAAAACAGAACTAAACTGAATGTACTCCAAGTAAACACAAGAGAATATCTTAATGAAATAAGGAAGTTCATGCAGAATGTGAAAACAGAAGTCAACGAAGAAGCTGAAATAACCAAAGAAAAGTCAACCTGAAATAAAGCTAGAAATGAAATTCTCAACTCGTGCAATGAAAAGATCAGTGGATAGTTTCACAGACCAGATGGATCGCCTGGGAGACAGAATATCAGGACTTAAAGACTAATTAGAGGAACTGAACTATTCAACCAAAGAAAATGGAAAAATCAAATTTTAATGCACAAACAGACCATGCAGGGTCAGTGAGACACCATTAAAGACCACATCTATTAATTATAGGTATAGAAAAAAAAGAGAAGAATTCCAGGTCAAAGGCTTGGAAAGTATTTTCAATAAAATATAGAATAAAATTTTCCAACCTTGAGAAAATATGTCCATACAGGTATAAGAAGCCCAGAGAACTCCAAATAGGCAGGACCAGGAAAGAATATTTATCCACATGTGATGGTTAAAATATTAAAAAAAAAAAACACTAACATTGCAAACTTTATATGTCCCAGTACAGGGAAATGCCAGGGCCAAGAAGCAAGAGTGGGTGGGTAGGGGAGCAGGGCAGAGGGAGGGTATAGGGGACTTTCGGGATAGCATTTGAAATGTATATAAAGAAAATATCTAATTAAAAATGCAAAAAAAGCCCACCACCACTAACAACAACAATAAAAGGACATTGAAAGCTCCAAGAGAAGAAGCTCCAAGAAAGGTCAAGTCATATAAAAGGTAAAGCCGATTTGAATAACACCTGATTACTCATAGAAACTTTTAAAGCCAGAAGATCTAGGGAAGATATATTCTGAGCTCTGAAAGATCATAACTGCCAACTCAGAATATTAAACTCAGGAAAGCTATCTTTTATAAGTAAAGGAGAAATAAAAACTTTCTGTGATAAAAACAAACTAAAGGAATTTATGACCATTAAGCCTACTCTACAGAGGATGCTGGGAAGAACACTTGAGACTGAAGAGGAAAATAAATACATCCAAGAGAAAAATATACAATACCAGGACAATTCATCACAGAAACTAAGAAAACATCACAAAGTCATCAAAACTACAGAAATTAATATACACCTTTCAGTAATAACTCTGAATATTAATGGCCTCAGATCCCCAATTTAAAAAAAAGTGCAGACTAGCAAACTGGATTAAAACCCAAGATCCATCTTTTTTTCTGCTCCAAGAAACATACTTTATTATCAAGGGAGACATCACTTGGAATAAAGTTATTGAATGGAAAAGGGCACTACAAGCAAATGGAACTAGGGAACAAGCAAACATAGTTACTCCAATATCTTAGAAAATAGACTTCAAACCAAAGCTGGTCAAAAGGAATAGAGAAAGGCATTGCATACTCACTAAGGGGGCAATCAATTCATTATGAGAATATCAATTCTAAGACCATATGCACTAAATACAGGTGCACCAAATTCTATAAAACAGGGGCTACTAGATGTAAAGCCGCAAATTAACCCAGCATGGTAACTGTGGGGAATTGGATACCACAATCTCATCAACAGACAGGTCACTCAAACAAAACTTAGATACATAAACATTGGAATTAAGACACACTATAATCAGCCGGGCGTGGTGGCACCCGCCTTTAATCCCAGCACTTGGGAGGCAGAGGCAGGTGGATTTCTGAGATGGAGGCCAGCCTGGTCTACAGAGTGAGTTCCAGGACAGCCAGGGCTATATACAGAGAAACCCTGTCTCGAAAAACCAAAAGAGAGAGAGAGAGAGAGAGAGAGAGAGAGAGAGAGAGAGAGAGAGAGAGAGAGAGAGAGAGAGAGAGAGACTACAATCAAATGGACCTGGTAGGCTTCTCTAAGACATTCCACCAAAACAGCAACTAATGCACCTTCTTAGTGGCACATCGCATGGTCTCTAAAACAGACCACAATTTAGGACACAAAGCAAGCCTTAACAAATAGAAGAAAATGGAAATAACTTCCTGTATTCTGTCAGAACACAATGGAATAAGTCTAGACATGAAGAGCAAGAAAACTGGACCAAGTACATAGACACAGGAGACTAAACAAGACCCTATTGAATGATAATTGGGTCATTAAAAAAAAAACTACCAAGGAGAAAACACACACTTTCCTAAAATTCAATAAAAAGGAAATCACAGCATACCAAAACCTCTGAGACATAATGAAGGCTATCCTAAAGGGAGAGTTTATAGTGCTAGATGACTATATCAAAAATTCTAAACAATTTCAAATGAAATAAAACTTAGTGGTGTCTCTAAATGGTCCATCCTTTCATCACAGCTACGAACTTTGTCTCTGTAACTCCTTCCCTGGGTGTTTTGTTCCCAATTCTAAGAAGGTGCACAGTGTCCACACTTTGGTCTTCATTCTTCTTGAGTTTCATGCGTTTAGCAAATTGTATCTTATATCTTGGGTATCCTAAGTTTTGGGCTAATATCCACTTATCAGTGAATACATATTGTGTGAGTTCTTTTGTGATTGTGTTGCTTCACTCAAGATGATGCCCTCCAGGTCCATCCATTTGGCTAGGAATTTCATAAATTCATTCTTTTTAACAGCTGAGTAGTACTCCATTGGGTAAATGTACCATAATTTCTGTATCCATTCCTCTGTTGAGGGACATCTGGGTTCTTTCCAGCTTCTGGCTATTATAAATAGGGCTGCTATGAACATAGTGGAGCATGTGTCCTTTTTACCGGTTGGGACATCTTCTGGATATATGCCCAGGAGAGGTATTGCTGGATCCTCCAGTAGTACTATGTCCAATTTTCTGAGGAACCACCAGACTGATTTCCAGGGTGGTTGTACAAGCTTGCAATCCCACCAACAATAGAGGAGTGTTCCTCTTTCTCCACATCCTCGCCAGCATCTGCTGTCACCTGAATTTTTGATCTTAGCCATTCTGACTGGTGTGAGGTGGAATCTCAGGGTTGTTTTGATTTGCATTTCCCTGATGATTAAGGATGTTGAACATTTTTTCAGGTGCTTCTCTGCCATTCGGTATTCCTCAGGTGAGAATTCTTTGTTCAGTTCTGAGCCCCATTTTTTAATGGGGTTATTTGACTTTCTGGAGTCCACCTTCTTGAGTTCTTTATATATATTGGATATTAGTCCCTTATCTGATTTAGGATAGGTGAAGATCCTTTCCCAATCTGTTGGTGGTTTTTTTGTCTTATTGATGGTGTCTTTAGCCTTGCAGAAGCTTTGTAGTTTCATGAGGTCCCACTTGTCAATTCTCGATCTTACAGCACAAGCCATTACTGTTCTATTCAGGAATTTTTCCCCTGTGCCCATATCTTCAAGGCTTTTCCCCACTTTCTCCTCTATAAGTTTCAGTGTCTCTGGTTTTATGTGAAGTTCCTTGATCCACTTAGACTTGACCTTAGTACAAGGAGATAGGAATGGATCGATTCGCATTCTTCTACATGTTAACAACCAGTTGTACCAGCACCATTTGTTGAAAATGCTGTCTTTCTTCCACTGGATGTTTTTAGCTCCCTTGTCGAAGATCAAGTGACCGTAGGTGTGTGGGTTCATTTCTGGGTCTTCAATTCTATTCCATTGGTCTATTTGTCTGTCACTATACCAGTACCATGCAGTTTTTATCACAATTGCTCTGTAGTAGAGCTTTAGGTCCGGCATGGTGATTCCACCAGAGGTTCTTTTATCCTTGAGAAGAGTTTTTGCTATCCTAGGTTTTTTGTTATTCCAGATGAATTTGCAGATTGCACTTTCTAATTTGTTGAAGAATTGATTTGGAATTTTGATGGGGATTGCATTGAATCTGTAGATTGCTTTTGGCAAGATAGCCATTTTTACAATGTTGATCCTGCCAATCCATGAGCATGGGAGATCTTTCCATCTTCTGAGATCTTCTATAATTTCTTTCTTCAGAGACTTGAAGTTTTTATTATACAGATCTTTCACTTCCTTAGTTAGAGTCACGCCAAGATATTTTATATTATTTGTGACTATTGAGAAGGGTGTTGTTTCCCTAATTTCTTTCTCAGCCTGTTTATTCTTTGTGTAGAGAAAGGCCATTGATTTGTTTGAGTTAATTTTATATCCAGCTACTTCACCGAAGCTGTTTATCAGGCTTAGGAGTTCTCTGGTGGAATTTTTAGGGTCACTTATATATACTATCATATCATCTGCAAAAAGTGATATTTTGACTTCATCTTTTCCAATTTGTATCCCTTTGATCTCCTTTTGTTGTCGAATTGCTCTGGCTAGGACTTCAAGTACAATGTTGAATAGGTATGGAGAAAGTGAACAGCCTTGTCTAGTCCCTGATTTTAGAGGGATTGCTTCAAGCTTCTCACCATTTACTTTGATGTTGGCTACTGGTTTGCTGTAGATTGCTTTTATCATGTTTAGGTATGGGCCTTGAATTCCTGATCTTTCCAAGACTTTTATCATGAATGGGTGTTGGATCTTGTCAAATGCTTTTTCCCCATCTAACGAGATGACCATGTGGTTTTTGTCTTTGAATTTGTTTATATACTGGATTACGTTGATGGATTTCCATATATTGAACCATCCCTGCATCCCTGGGATGAAACCTACTTGGTCAGGATGGATGATTGTTTTGATGTGTTCTTGGATTCGGTTAGCAAGAACTTTATTGAGGATTTTTGCATTAATATTCATAAGGGATATTGGTCTGAAGTTTTCTATCTTTGTTGGGTCTTTTTGTGGTTTAGGTATCAGAGTAATTGTGGCTTCATAGAATGAGTTGGGTAGAGTACCTTCTGTTTCTATTTTGTGGAATAGTTTGTGAAGAACTGGGATTAGATCTTCTTTGAAGGTCTGATAGAACTCTGCACTAAACCCATCTGGTCCTGGGCTTTTTTTAGTTGGGAGACTATTAATGACTGCTTCTATTTCTTTGGGGGATATAGGGCTGTTTAGATCATTAACCTGATCTTGATTCAACTTTGGTACCTGGTATCTGTCTAGGAACTTCTCCATTTCATCCAGGTTCTCCATTTTTGTTGAGTATAGCCTTTGGTAGAAGGATCTGATGGTGTTTTGGATGTCTTCAGGATCTGTTGTTATGTCTCCTTTTTCATTTCTGATTTTGTTAATTAGGATGCTTTCCCTGTGCCCTCTAGTGAGTCTGGCTAAGGGTTTATCTATCTTGTTGATTTTCTCAAAGAACCAGCTCCTTGATCCATCCCATAATCAGCTTCTAAACGCTGACACCATTGCATACACTAGCAAGATTTTGCTGAAAGGACCCAAATATAGCTGTCTCTTGTGAGACGATGCCGGGGCCTATCAAACACAGGAGTGGATGTTCACAGTCAGCTATTGGATGTATCACAGGGCTCCCAATGGAGAAGCTAGAGAAAGTACCCAAGGAGCTAAAGGGATCTGCAACCCTATTGTTGGAACAACATGATGTACTAACCAGAACCCCGGAGCTCTTGTCTCTAGCTGCATATGTATCGAAAGATGGCCTAGTCGGCCATCAATGGAAAGAGAGGCCCATTGGACTTGCAAACTTTATATGCCCCAATATAGGGGAATGCCAGGGCCAAAAGAATGGGAATGGGTGGGTAGGGAAGTGGGGGTGCTATGGGGGACTTTTGGGATAGCATTGGAAATGTAATTGAGGAAAATATGTAATAAAAATATTTAAAAAAAAAAGAAAAAGTAAAGAATAAAAAAAAAAAAAACAAAGAAGCAGCTGGACATCTAACTGTACATTTGTGGCTAGGTGGCCACTGGGCAGAAATTGCCTATCTCTCCTGCAGACCTGTACTGTTCTTGAAAGGACACAATTTACAGGTTAGGACAGCTTTGTTCTGCCAAGACAGAATAGGCTTGTCCTTAATATTCCGGTGTCTGTAAGGTCTGTCAGATGATCCTGGGCCAGAAGGCTGAAGACTGATGCTTCAACTTCCTGACTTACTAGGGCTGTATAGGTAGGCAGCTGTCTCTACAGTTTGTCTCAGTTCTGGAAGCTGTGTTAGGCTTCCTATATATTTTCAGTAATGTTGGTTATTCTCAGATTTCTGATGGGGTTAAAAGACGACTTATAGTCTCTTAGCCAACCCAGTTATTTACATTGAGAGAACAGATTTGAGAGCATGGTTTTCAGATGGCATTCAATCTAAAGCCAGGACATAAGTCAGGTGTAGAATTATAAGTCTTTTAGTTAGGACAGATGACAGTGTTCTATCTTAATGACAAAAATGATAGACTGGGTGTTAGATCTATCCGATACCTTATAAATTACAAAATAGTAATAGTTGTGCTTAATTTATAGTTTCGAGAGAAAAGATTTTTTTATTTAATTAAACAGAAAGGGTGATATGTAGCAGGATTTTCCCTGTCCAATTACATTAAAATATTAGTGCAGCAGGAGGCCTGTGATTGGACAGGGAAAAGGGAGACAGAGCTAAGAGTTAGAGAGAGAGAGAGAGAGAGAGAGAGAGAGAGAGAGAGAGAGAGAGAGACTTGAGGGAGAGAGGGGGAAGCAAGATGGAGACAGACAGACGGGAAGATACAGATTCACCATAGCATTAAATAGCCACAGGTAGATAGGGCATCATAACGGATAGAATAATTGGGAAATTGGGATAATTTGTCTAATCTAGGTGGGCAGCTTTTTTATTATCAATTGGTTCTGAAATCATTGCATTGGCTTCTTGTGAATTGAGAATTTATTGACACATAAATCTGATTGGTTAATTATAAAAAAAAAAACTTAGTGGTGTAGTATAAGGCCTTGGGAAAACAAGAATAAACAAAATCCACAAGTAGTAAACAGGAGAAAATAATTAAGATTGGAGCAAAAAAATTGATGAAATAGAAATTATAGAAGCAGTATAAAAATGAGGAAAGAAAAGAGCTGGCTCTTTTAAAAGAGAAACAAGACTAACTAATCATTAGCTAAATTAACTAAAGGAACAAGAGGAATGCCCAAATGAATAACACTGAGATGAAGGAGACATAACAGATAGCAATGAAATTCAGAAAAATCATAAGGCATATCTTAAAAACATATATTCCACAATATATATTCTACTTTTGTGTTGAAAAATATCAAAGAGATGACTGAATATCTAGGTGCATAGGACCTAGGAAATTACACCAAGTTGAAGTAAAGAATTTAAAGAGACCTATAACCAGCAATAAACTGAAGTCATGACAAACACAAAGTCCCCAGGATTTCTCCCTTGTTAACACAGATGCAAAAAAATTCTTAATAAAATGCTAGCAAACTGAATTCACTGCAGAATTCTACCAGACCTCCGAAAAAGATCTACAGCCAATGCTATTCAAATTATTCCACAAAACAGGAAAGGAGAAAATTCTTCTAAACTCTTTTTATAAAGCCATCATTGACCTAATATCAAACCAGACAAAGACACAATGATAAACAATAGAGTTCACTCTTCCTCATAAACACAGTTGCAAAAATTCTCAATAAAATACTCAAAAACAGAATTCCAGATCACTCCCAAAAGGTCACCCATCATGATTGAGTTGAGTTCGTTCCAGTAATGCAGAGATAGGTCAGCAGCCCTAAGTCAATAAATATGAATTCACACTGGTACTGCAAACCAAAACTATGACTGGCGCTCTTGGGCCCCAGGGAAGAATCCACTGATACTTAGCTAGACTGACATCACAGCAAATCATCTTCTAAATGAATGCCTTTGCATCCACAGTCACAGGATACTCTTGTCCTTATCGGAGAAGCCTTCCTTTGCAATGAATGGAGGTGAATGCAGAGACCCTTGGATGCACATAATGGTGATAATCAAAGATGGTTAAGGGCTCAGCCCTAAAGGAGAATCTAATTCTCTCTTGGTTAGCCTTAATTTTTAACTTCACATAGCCTAGAGTCACCTGACAGAGAGACACTCAATTGAGGGACTGACCAGATCAGATTGGCCTATGGACTCTCTGGCCAACTTACTCAGGGAAGAGATACCCAGAAAGCCCTGAATACTGAGGAAAGATGCATCACTATCGAAAATGACCAGGATGTGAGTTGTGTCTGTATCTAAAATTTTAAATATGAAATCATGTTAAGGGATTAAAAAAGCAACAGCCAGCATGGTTTATGCCCCTGGTTACAAACAGGGAAAATGTTACCCTGAACACTGAGGAAACTCATAAGGAAGTTTCAAAAGACATTATTCTTTGTGTTCTCTTTTAGCAAACTTGCTTAGAAGTCGTAATAATTTCTAGAAGTTTAATTGAACGAAGCCTTGGGAACCCTGCCTTATTATAAACAATAATTTCTCTAGACCTTTTAGTAGAGAAAATGTCCTCAATTCTGAAAGTATCAGCAAACTCAGCCCATTCTATCTTGTGATGAAGAGGCAGAGAGAAGCCCCAGTACTAAGAAGGCCCACTCTTCATTCTGGCAGCCCCAGTTCCTGGGAGTGGCCATGTTGGGGAGAGACTTGGTGCTGGCCTGCAAAAGGCTGCCAACCCATTCTGAACATGAGTTGCCAAGAACCTCCCTCCTCTCCTCTAGATCGTCCGTGGAAGAATCCAGTCAAGCACCCAGGCTCTGCCATGACCCAGCTGCTGGGTTTGAACCTTGGCTCAGCTTGGTCTGAATGACCCACTCAGGTCATTCCATGAGGCCCTGTCTTCCTCGCCTGCTAAATGGAGGTAGCAATGGCACTGGGCTTATGTGGCCCTTAGGAGGATTCAGTGAGCTATCTGATGTGGGGGTGGAAGCATCTGGACTGATGCTGGCACAGCCGGTACCCTGCCAGGATGGACTCTTATGAGGATGAATGTGACAGGTGCCACTAAGCTCCAAACCCAGTAGGTTTTTTTCCTTGCTGTGCAGGTCAGAACTCTCCCACTTTTCTCAGCCCCTCACTTCTACCCTACGACAGACAGTCTCAAGCCATGGAAACATAGTTCTCTTCTGGGGCCAAACCAGAAAAGAAGTAGGTGCCACCATCCTCCTTTCCCATCATCCAGTCTCGAGTGAGCACCATCTCTCCTCCAGGTGAGCCAAGACGGTGCCCACGGCAAATAATGACCTGGAAATGGTTGTGATGACAGCCACTGGACCCTAACTAACCAGAAGCAATCAATCAGACCTAGGCTACCACCGGAGAACCTGTATGCCAACCCCAGAGAGGGACCCATACCTTCTCATGGAAAGAGCTAGCAGGACCAAGGTAGGGCAATGTCAAACCCAAGCCCACCTGGATCTCCACATAGGGATACCCAGGTACAGCCCTCAAGCTACTTCTTTCTCCAAGATATTGTCACTGGACACACCCCTTTATGTCCTCCAAAAACAAATCCTTGTTTTTCTGCTTCTTCTCCATCCCTTCACCTGTGTTCCAAATCTATTATTACTGGGTAAGAGGAGAAAGGAATTAAATGTATGCATCATTTGATTTTAATTGAAGGACTGTTCTATTTCATTGAACTGCTAAGTAAGCTGAACAGGAGATTGTGTTTACATAAGCAAACCCCAAGTCACTATAGACTTGCTGTCACATTAAGTCAATACTTATGAAGGCTCTCTATTTAATTATTCAGTGAGGATTGACTTATTATTGTGTTAAGAGTGTGGTTAGCCTTGAGCTAGGTAGCCAGCCAGCTGAAAGATTTCTTTCAACTTTCTCTGAATGCTGATATGGTTCTTGCTAGTGGTGTGAGCTTAGGTTTCTTCCTTTCTCCCTCCCCACCCCTGCCTCCCTCCAGCCTCAGAGAAAGGCACTTCAAGTCCACCTCTCTTCAGTTGGGGGCAGCAGGTGATTCTGCGTGGTTGACCTTTCAAATGGTCTTTCTAGGATGGGTAATTTGCCCTAAGAACTAAATATTGGAATTCTCACCCAATCAATTCCTCTCTCCTTAGTACAGTAATCCCAGCCTTTATTCTTCGTGTTTCTGACTCTGAGGACCTCCTCCAAAAGCCCCAAAGCCTTCACCTGCCTTGTTATTCCCAGCGTTATCCCTCCCTCAGAACATGTTTCTCCATTTTTACCTCCCAAACAAATGCCATCTCTCCACAGCATCCCAAACAACATCCACAGCATATTGTCTTAAAGGGATGAAGACACAGACATGTTCTTATAGCAAACTTAACATGGGAAGGCAAACCCAGAGTGGAAACTTCACCTCAACTTCAGACCAACAAGAGACACAGAATGATACAGTAACTAGGAGCGGGTTGAAGCCAAGTCACCTTGGTTCAGATCCCAGGTGTCAGTCACAAAGGTACATCCTTGGATTCTGCACTCATACACCTTCCAGTAAGCGCCACATCCATGAAAGGATGCTAGTGAATTCTGGGAAGCATAACAGAGATTACCACAGAGCAACTAGGGCTAGCATGCTGGCCCCAGCTTTTAAGAGTAGCCCTCTGTGTATTGAGAGTAACATCCCCATATAGGAGAAACCTCTGGACTTCTATAGCCCACCATGTACCACTCTGACTCCCAATCATAACTGGAGTAACTCCTTCACCTTATCTATCCTCAACCCCACCCTTCCACTCCAAAGCCAAGCAGCAACATAGCAGTCCATTTCCCAACCTTGTTTCATAAATCTCCTTTATCACTCCGCTTGCTAAAAATACCTTCCTCTAGCCATGTCCTCCTTTAAAACTCTACTAGTTCCAAAAATTCTAAATTCAGGTCAGTCACATATCATCTCTTCCAGAAAGCCTGAATACCTTTATCTATCTCTGAACATGTTCCATAAACTCCAGTCATGGCTTCTACCATCTATCGTAATTTGCATTTTTTCCTATGTACCCAAGGCTGCCCTCAAACTCCTGACTCTCCTACCTCTACTTCACAAGTAATAGCCCCCTTTTTTTCTGCCATGTTTCACTTAGTAAACTATGAGTTCTTTCTGAACAGAAACTGTTTCATCCATGTTTGAATCTTCAGTGCCCAGAGGTAAAACTGCTGCACAATGATGACACATTAGCCACTGGATGGAGGGCTAGATGAAATAATGAATGGATGAATGGGTAGACAGAAGGATGGGTATGTAGGTAATATAGATGTGAGTGGATAGATGGTGGGTAAGTGAGTCGATGCAAGATGGATTGATTAATGAGGACTATGCCTGAAAGGATGGAGAGCTTTCCTCTAAGCAGCAAGAAACCTGAGAACCCTGCTTCCCTTGAGAAATAAAATTGCAGGCAGATCTGGTCAACATCACAAAGTGTGTCAACTCTGCATTTACTTGGGTACCAGCATAGCTTAGGCCCCAAACACTCCCTACACTGAGTTTTGTCTTTTCACCTTCCTGTGATCCTGCCTGGTGGTTGGTAAGACTCAGAAATGTCTCTCTGCCATCTCTGGTAATAGTCATCCACTAAAGGAGACCCCGGTGGCCTACAAGAATTAACACGCATCCTTAAGCACCACTTTTAACATGAAGAAGTGCCTTGGGGACCTACAGAAGAGAAGCCAATGTGTCCCTGTGGGGAAGAAAGGCTAGTTAAAGTCTCCATTCTCCAACGAGCAGAAGAGCTAAGGGGCCACTGATGGAGCAGAGTATTAGGGTCAAACACCTGTGCTTACATACCACAAACCCACAAAGCATTACTGCACCCTCTTAGTGCCTGGTAGCTGTAACACAAATACCCAGAAGATACACTAGGGGACAAGACACAACCATATACTAAAGTACTTCTACAAAGTGAAATGTACTGTGTACACACGGGTTCCACTTTCCTTCTAGGAGCAGTAAAAAGGGAACATTCAGTTCATTTCTTCTCTTAGCCTAGCTGGACAGACAAGATCCCTGCGCAGGAGCCAGAGGGAGGGGAAGGGACAGGTGAGGGCGGAGCCTAGGAGAAGCTGGTGTGCTGTAGCATGGAGTCACCAGGAAGCAGGAAAGGACAGGTATGGCTGGGGTCTGCTCCGAGAAAGTACAGGAACCCTTAGACCTTCAGCCCTCTCCTCTTGGACCTCCATTCAGGCCTTTTAAAATGGACTGCATAAACAAATATTTTCCAATCAGGCAAATATCCGGGCAGCTATGCCACCGCCAGGCGTCCTTCTCATTATATAGACTAATGAGAACACTGTGCTTCTCGGGAACAATTTATCAAGGCTACATCCATTATAAATGACATTTTTTTCCTAAACTAACAAAGGATACGAGGCTAGAGAAACTGGTTAAAAGGAAATGTTTAGCTGATTCCAGAAACCATTTAGAAATTAATTACCAGTCCCTTTGCTGGCCGGTGCTTTCTCCTCTCTGTACTGCTTTTCTGCCTTGGGCCCCCTACCCTGTCCACCCACCTCCAGGCACCTAAGCCAAGAGCCTGGCAGAGGGAGTGTTGCTCCCTCCTGGGAGAGTGCTGCCTTTGGGGAGGGCAAAGTCTTAAGCAGTAGCGCTGGAGCATAGAAGACCAGATTATCTGTGGTCCCAACTTGCTGATGCAAGAAGAAAAATACAGCAAACTGGCATTGCTGAACTCAGCTTTTTTTTTCTTTTCTTTTCTTTCTCTTCCTTCTTTCGCCTTCGCTGAGGTTAGTGTTTTCCAAAAGAGGGGCTTTGAAACAAAAATAAAATCTATAAACTAGGTGTTTCCAACCTGTCAACATAAGGCCAGCACACAGACATTCAGGAGAGAGTACAGGCCCTTCAGCTTACCTGTACACAGGAAGTGCTCTCGCTCTCTCTCTCTCTCTCTCTCTCTCTCTCTCTCTCTCTCTCTCTCTCTCTCTCTCTCTGTATGTGTGTGTGTGTGTGTGTGTGCCAGAGGAAGAGAGAGAGAGAGGCGCACATGCAACACATGCCCTGCTACCAACCCCTTAGCTTCATCCAAGAAGGCTTCAACCAAAGATTTTGACAACTGTGTGATAACATAACACATGCAAGACAGAGCAAGGAGGCCATTCCTTAGCCCATTAAATATCTTCATACATTTATCTTAAATGCCTTCACACTCAAGTACCACAAAAACTCCTCATGTCTACTGATGTCCCTCAGCCATGCCACATGGGACCCTGGCATGGCAAAGGCTCAAGGGATAGACGCAGGACACATGAACAAGGTACAAATGAAAGAAAATCCAGAGTGGAAACTGAGACAGGAGTGGGAGTGGGACCCCCAGCACTAGAGAGTGTTGGGAATGGATCAGGCAGTGAGCAAGCATGGTTGAGTAGGTCCTGAAAGGGAAACTGGAAGATACCCTAGAGTATCAGGATGCAGAAGCCTTTCCAGGACATAGGGAAGAAGGAAGCCCCTGAGTGCCCACCACCAGCCTTTCATTCTCTCCGAGAACCTAAGTAGTAGGGAATGTCTGGGCCAACTTAGAAAGCCTTAGGCCTCAATAGAAACTTTCACTCAGAACGTATATCCCAAGCCTGCACCCTTCATGCTCTTCTCTGTCATCTGACAAATGACCAAGCCTTGATACTAAACGGACATTTGGCACTTCCTGTAAAACAAAGTGGTTCCTTCATCCCACCTCTAAAAAGGGATCTGAGATAAGAAATGGCATCTTAGTGTGTAATCGAGGGTGAAGTCCCTGACAGGGGGCAAAAGGCAGAAGGGGCTGACTCAACAAACGTCACCAGCAGAGAATGCCAAACAAGGCAGAAGAACCATAGGTGGGTGGAGCAAGATGGGTAGAAAGCCAGAAACCACAGCCCAGACCTGGGAAATGAGAGGGTGGCCTACACAGATGGACTACATCCTCAAAATCACAGGGGGAAGGGGTGGGTGCAGGGGGTTAAGTCCTGCTGATAACCTCTGACCTCAGGCCCCAGGGGAGAATCCTCCTACCTCCTACACAGGAAGTGAGCCTGACCCTGCAGATGGTCCTCTATAGGACCTAAGCATTTCTCAAAGTTCCCTCTTACTGCCCCTGACTAAGCCTCCTGTGCATGTTCTAATAGGAAGTCTACCTTTATACAGGTATTTCTGGAAGTGCTCGTGTAGGAAAGCAAGAGTAGAACTGAGCGATCTTCATTCTGGCTTAGAGGGCAATGACCTCTAATATGCAAAAATCTACTGCCATGAGGAAGGTAGCCAGCCATGTGGCCGACAGGAGGGCTAGCCTTTGAATAGCTGATCCAATCCTCTGCAGCAGTGGTCCTCCATCTGCAAATCATGGGCTGGTGACCATATTGCCGGAAGCCTTAAACAGAGCCTTTCTGAACTGTAAGAGAAACCTAGCATGACATGTCAAGACCAGGTAGCTGCTGGTCTGCAGGAAAAGGATCTGTAAGGGGTTGGTTGGCCTGGTGTCAACGTGGATCCATGTGAACATAAAGGAACATAAATGAAATCAAGAATAATGGTGTCTGGGCACTTAGGAATTGCTAAGTCTGGTTACCCTCTCTGAAAATACAACTCTAACTGTGACTCAAACACTAATGAATGTATAATAGCATCAGAGAGAGAGAGAGAGAGAGAGAGAGAGAGAGAGAGAGAGAGAGAGAGAGACTGTAGGATACTTTCTATGGCTCAACAAGGCTATGATGACACCGCATGGCCCAAGCATAATCCTAGACCACTAGCTTTTCAAAATAAGATTTGCTCCCACTAAAGTCTGTATTGGGTACTTTTCCTATTGCTGTGGTAAGATGGCCCCAAGAAAGCAACTTAAAGAAGAGTTTGTTTGGGCCCACAATTCCAGGGTACAGTCCATCTTGGTGGGAAAGTTATGGCTGCAGGAGCTTAAGGCAGTTGGTCACACAGCATCCGTGTCAGGAAACATGGGTGGCATTGGTAATGGATGCTGTGCTGAACTCACGCTCTCCTTTTTGTACAGCCCAAGATTTAATCCCAGGAGCCAATGCCCCTCTCAATGAGTGGGTCTTCCTGCCTCAATTAACCTAATCAAGATAATCCCCCCCATCAGGCATGTCCAGAGGCCTGCCTCCCGGGGGCTATAGATTTCAAGATGAAAATGGAGAGTATTGATACCATATTGTCGTACCTCAAACCTCTGAAAATGTATCATTCCTGACTGGTTCTACTCCAAAAGAGAACAGAGGAGGGGCTGTGCATCCAATAGCTTGACCCGCCAGTCTAAAGATGTCTGAGAGATAGAGATGAGTATCCACCGATAGTCAAGAAAATTCTACAGTTCCTCCCAAAATTCAGCTCTGACTATACACCAATGGGCTGCTGGCAGAGTGGTTTCAGGAGAGAAGGAGGGCAGACTAGAAGCCCTACAGGGAAGCCCAGTGCCCAGAGCCAGGCGGAGCCAGCCCAGGTACTTGAACTAAAACCTGTACTTTGCACACAGACACTTTTATGCTGTTTGTGTTTTCTATAATTATTTCTTTTTAGCCCTGCCTTTGCATTCCCTGAGAAACCTACCAGACTAATAATAAATAATCATAGCTAACAATTTTGAGTGTTTACTATGTTCTCCTAAGCACTTCTAAAAGCATTAATATATTTAATACTAGGAGACACCCTGAGATGGACAGGTGTTGCAAAGTGCCCCAGTTGACAGAGAAGAAAGGTGGAACTCGCCGTTGCTCACTGACTCACAGCTCCACTGCAAAGGGCTGGAGCTGGACAAGAACCCTGGCCTAGGAGCTGAGCAGGGGCAAGGTTGTTTGCTCCTGCAGAGGGATGGGCAGGGTTGGCTGCTGTTCAGGATCCATTGAGCATTGCCTTTGAGGTAGGGAACAGGGTAGTGGTAACAGAATCCTAATGAGATATCAGGATGGGGCTAAGAGTCACAAAGGCAGAGCCACAGCTGCCTGACCTTGAACATCACAGTTCTTCCCTTGGGCCACATCTGAACTCCACCCAGGGGCTTCTGAGACTTTCTTATCACGAAGAAAATGACTTATAGTGACAGCCCACACACATTCTCTAGATCTCTGCCCTCAAAAATGATGCTTCCTCTAGCCATTTCCTCCACCTAGGATACTCCAAGAGGAATCCCCCCTCTCCAGCACCTCTTCATGGCGAAACCTTCCCCAGCTCTCTTGCAGCACCTACCCTCATCTACACCCATCCTGTGAGCCCCTCAGAGCCATATTTGTTACTAGGTCTGCCATGTTCTATCTTAAGGAAAAGAACACCCAGACAACCGTTCACTATTCTCTGGCTGGTGACTCCCATGAAGTATGGGAGTACCCCACTGTATTACCTTCCTTGAACGAACCTAAAAAATGACCATGAAGTGTGTGTCTTGAGATGACAGTTCCTAGTCCTCTCTTAACTTGGGAGACTAGATACTCAAGCTCCTTTTGAAGGTCAGGCCCCCTTTGATGGTTCCATGGGGGATCCTTCCTGTCTCCAGCTGCAGGTGATACAGCACTCCTTGGTTTTTAGTGTCATCTCTCCAATATCTGAATCTTCTGTGTCCCTACATCCTCCCTTCTTCTGATAGTGACACCAGCCATTGGATTTGGGGCCCATTCTACAACAGGATACCTTCACCCTAACTGATTCTGTCTAAAAGGTTTGATTACAGATAAGGCAAGTTCTGAAGTTCTGGGTAGATATGGATTTGGGGAGAGGCTACCCAACCTGATTCCTTCATGGATCCCCTCCTAATCCCAGCAGACCTTTGACATCCTACTCCCAACCCATCTTGAATCAAATCTAAGTTCATTCTTCTATGTGCTCAGCCTCCATCAGGACCAGATTTTCAATTCTCCAAGGGTCTCAGTCTCTATTACTCATTTGTGATGGGGCCACCTTATCAGTTCTAGGTGACATCCTGGGGAGTGAATTCTACTTTGATCTCCCACTTCTCTGAGCTCGTCCAGGAAGACTGTGTGAGAATCTGGCCTTTGGACTCCCTACACAGCACCTAAAGAGTCAGGGCAAAAAGGAACTGTGTATACTTCTCATGCTCCTACACTCCTGTCCTAACTCCCTAAGGTTAGGAGTGTTTGTCCCCACACAGGACAAGGGTAATGGTCAGCCAAGGGAGAAAGGCAGATATTGCTAAGGCCTGCCTGGCCACAGACTGAAGCCTCCAAGCTGGCTCTTGCTCAGTCTTTGAGAAGCCATCTGTTCTGATCCCAACACAGTTAATCGCAGTGACATTCCATTTCCAAGGTCTGTCTAGACTCACAGAAAATATTTTGATTTGTTTTCCCAGGGATCTGCTAATGAGATTATTTGAACAATAAGAAAAAAATCCAAACTGGATGATTAAAACACGTCTGGATAGTGCATAAAGGTAGATGGTGGGTAAATCTGGGCCATGCTGCAACCCAGGTACACTTCATCTACCATGGACAGACTTGAAGAAAATTCAGACATGATGGAGTTAATCACAAGCAAGATCAAGGGAAGTGAACTAGCTTGCTGGGTTCCCTAACCCTGTGGGAACTTCCATCCCACCCTGGGTAAAGAACTGAGGTAAAGGAACAAGGCCTGGAACCTATAATATTCTCAGCACTCTTCAAAAAAGAAAATTGTCCAGAAAGTATGGAGGGAAAAAATGGGTTCCTAAGCTCCACAACCCAAGACTTTGTTTCCATACGTTTTAGGAGAAACTGAAATCAGGGCTTTATTAAGCTCTGCAGCTGACTGGTGTGTGAAATCAATGGACTTTACCTAGGGAAACAGTAAAGCTTATGAGAACCTTGAGCCTGTTCAGATTTCTTTTCCACCTTGGAACTCTGTACCTAGAGGTGGTCAGTAGCCAGCTGGAAGACCCCCCACATTACCCAGCACTTGGAGCAGATCAAGACCCAAAGTGTAGATCTGCCATCCCCAGGGAGCAAGCCGGACCTTCTGACAGGGCCGGATCAGGATATGGCAGTCACTTTCTGTTTATCACCTCATCTCCTGCACCTTGATATAGCGATAAATTAGCCTCTTCGCCTATTCTGGTTAAACTCTGGGGCATTTTGGACAGGCACTCCTTCATAGATACCTCCATGCTAAGGGGAACCAGGGTTGCCCCTCGACTTCAGATCCCTGGGGAGTTCTCATGGTTATGCATAAGCAATCCTTAAGTTGAGGGAAGATCCTAGAATATAAAACTGGGGTCTAAGAAACCACACCCCATATGCCTCCTTCCAGATTGTCTGTTTCTATAACCAAAGAGGCCCACTGCTTCAGTATAGAGATGCACTTTATAGTAATGTTTGAATCAACACTTGACAGCACTTAATCCCAACAAGATTCCATTACATCATAGCATCTTTGTCTGCATGACTGTGCTCCAAGATGTTCACATGACAACAAAATTGCCTGGTGCCACACTTTTCAAGAGTATTCTCACCATTAAGTGGAATGTGAGTGTGATTATTAAATACATGGCCATTTCCTTATAGGTAATACCTATAATTCTTAGACACTTTGGGAAGACATACTGGAAAATCTACAGACATTCTTGTACAGATAACCTCTCTCATGAACTCTACACTCTGGTTCACTCAGGACAGTGACCTCACAATGGGCTTCATGAACGTAAGTGGGATCACCAGAAAACCTCCCTCTGATCTTCCAGCCCAAAAGCCTTAGGACAGCATCTCTCCCTAACCTGCTCAGTCCTATGTTTCAGGGTGTACACAGAAGGTGGCCCCAGTACCTGCTGTTAAATATGTAAAATCTAGTTAACTCAGAGATGCAAAACCGAGGATACCCTAGAAAGGTTATCTTTCATGATTAAGTTACCTCCAGAAAGTCTAGAGAAAAGGAGGAGCAGCAGATACAGCCCCAGCCCAAGACAGATGGGGTACAAAGGAGTTTCCTGGGGTCCTCAGTGTTTCAGCTAAAATGGGACATATGGGATCAGTTAGCCCAGTCCCTCACCCCATGAATGAAGAAGCTATGTCCAGAAGGGAAGTAGCCAAGCCAAGGTCTCCTTTGCAGTTCTGCCCTGCACTTGAGTCAGAGAGAGAAAGACAAGAGCCTGCATTAAAGCTGAGTAAGAAGTCTTTTCCCCAGTTTGTCCCCTGAAGCACTGTCCCCATATTCATGTCTCCCTTGGTGTTTCAGGAGCACATACACACACACACACACACACAAACACACACATACACATCAACATACATACATGCACACACACAGACACACATAGACACACAGGCACACAAATATACACACAGACACACAGATACACACAAAGATACTCATACATACATGCACACACATATGCACTCAGACACACACAGTACTGACAAAAGCACACATATACATACACAGACACACACACAGTACTCACAAATGCGCACATATACATACACAGACACACACAGACACACAAATACACACATATACACACTCAGACACACAAATACACACACATACATACACAGACACACACAGACATACACACACAGAGACACACACACACACACAGTACTCACAAATACACACCATCCACAGCGTCCTACACAAACACCCAGAACCACAAAGCACACAGAATGGCAATGAGATGCAGAAGTCCTCACTTTTTGACCTGACTGGGTAGGAAGAAAAAAAAACTTATTAAGTTCTAAACCCATGATTCTCCTCAAATCCTAAGATGATTAATCATCAATCTCCATTGACTTGCCTGGCTTGAGAATCACCTGGGAGACACACCTCTGGATTTAACTGGAGGGAAAAAGAACCCAACCTGCAGGTAAGTGGAGCCATCCCTTGATATGGGATTCCAGACTGAATAAGGAAGGGGAAAGGAGAAAGTCAACTGAACACCAGTGTTCTCTTTATTCGCTGTCCTGATCCACCAAGACGTGAAGAGCCCCATCCTCCTGTTGACTGATTCCACCTTGCCTTTCCCTCCATGGTGGGCACTGCTCTCTCAAGCCATGAACCCAAATAAACCCTCGTCCTATAAGTTGCTTGGGGCCAGCTATTTAGTCACAGAAATGAGACGGGTGATACAGACCCTATGTTCACTCACTCGCCCTCCCAAATTTCCATAAATAAGGCAAGTCTTTATTCAGGAGACACCGAATATGTACTATCTGACTCCAATTCTCTATTGTTAAACAAGGACTAAGAGGCTTGGAAGATATCACGTCAAGTGGGTCCATGTAGTCTCAGAAAGAAACAAACTGCATGCTCTCTCAACATATTCAGAATCTAGCCAATATTATAACTATATAGTTAAACAAATGTACATGTGAGTACAGCAGAACATGAAGAAAACAAACCAAGAGAGGCTAAAAGTAAGTAGATGAAGAAAGACAGGATACAGGTAATGGATATGACTTATAAAGAGAATATAAGCTGCTTGTTTTTCTTGTTCTAATTCTGTCATGGGTTTTTTGTTCTGGGTAATAGCAGAGTACATAAAATATATTCAACACTGGAAGTGTAAAATTTAACATGACCCTCCACAATTTCCATTCAGAAAGCCTATTCTAACTATATAGAAGGTCAATCGGGTCTGATTAATTTTGGTCTGTGATGATCTTATTTATTTAAAAACATAATAAAAGTGTATTTAAAAAAATTTTTTAAGGCTTCAGATGGTCAGGATTAGGCTCAGGTAGGACCCGACAGTTCTGACCCAGCCTCTTCCCTTCCAGTGCTGCCAGCCCTCCCTCTGCCCACTTCTGCCATCGTAATGGGAAGTTTCACAGTGCAGCATCCCTGCTTGACACCCTGGTATCCTGGATAGAATAGTTGTTATCATCACCATCACCAACAGCCCAGGCATCATTTGGCAAGGCAACCATCAATGATCTGTGCTGATGTCACCATTCCACACAATGAGATCAAAACTACCCTCACTCTGACTCCTGGACCCACAGAGCGTGAGCAAAGACCAGAGTAAATTATTCTAGTACTGGCCATCTGGGGACACTAAGGACAATGTCATCCAACAGAGGCATGAAAGGAATCTGAGGGGTCCACTAACCTGATCCATCTTAATGGCCAAATCTGCTTCCCTCCCACAAGTCTTCCAGGAATCTCTCTAGCCCCTTTTCCAAAGTCATCATAAAATATGTTTTTTAATCGAAAAGGGCTCTACCATACAGCACATTTGTAGGTCACTCATCTGGCAGCTTTCCAAGTACAAGGAAGTCGCCTAGATAGGCAAGATGAAGCTTGTTCACTAAAAGAGATCTTTTGCTCCTAAGAAAATTGGTTCTCCCTCCACTGAAATCCTCCAGCCCCCAGTGTATACTCAATTCCCACACCCTCTGTTATCTGGTTCTCTGTCCCTTGGAAAATGTACAGAGGGGAAAGGTGACAGAAGGTAGCACGAAGTGGGTGACAAAACCTCTAGCAAAAATGGTGACAAGCACAAAGAAGATATAGATCAACAGAAAAGCAAACAACTGAGCAACTCCAGCTCTGGCAATAATCAGAGTAACCTATAATATGCAACATGTAATCTATAGTATGTTTATAATAATCTATAGACATCAGATGCACCAAATACACCAGTCACCATCCATACACCTTACCCAGTCACCCAGGATGATCCCATGTCGTCAGGAAAAGCTTAGGATGCCTGCTGCAGGTCTCTAATTTAGGAGACAGAGTACTGAAGAGTTCCGTGGGTGCTCACCACACCCATGTCACAATAGGCCACCAGGCCACCATGCCACCTGGTCCAGAGCTCTCAGTGACACCATAAGGAGAGTTCCATGTGGGCAGACAACATGGCAAAAACAGTTGGTTCTTCCCATCCTGAGGGTACAGCAGAGGGAGGAGTGTGGGAAAAAACAATTTTCCTTTCTTCCCATCCCTGTCCCACCCCAACATAGCCATTTCAGGAGGCATGTAGGATTTTGAGACTAGAAGGCTTGTGTGTCCATAAGGCTAAAACAAAGAATAATTTTTTGAAGACTCCAAGAAGGCAGGTCAACAGCTAGAGATAATCAGGGCTTGCTAAGTGGACTGACTGGTCTTCCAAGTGGGACGGGAAGCTCAAGGTTGTATTGTCCTGAGTCCCACTGCCCTAGGATACAGATGAAAGGGTACTACAGCACAGGGGGCTTGTGATCCTGAGGGTACTCCCTAGGGGAGAGGTAGAAGGGACTATCCCTAGGCAAATTTGATGCCAGTAGTTGTCATAACCATGGCACATTGAAGCCACCTAGGGCAGAATACTCAACAAATACTGACAGTTTCATAGCGGGACGGGGATGGGGATGGGGGCCCATGAGGCTGGCCAGAGGACCAGAAGCACAGATTGAAATCTGACTCCTATCTATAAGGGTCCTGCAGGACCCAGACCCACAGTTTCAGCATATGGGTCTGCAACCCTACAGGAGGCAGAAGAGTGAGCCAGCTGCAGGAGAGTCAAAAACACCAGGAAACATGAGCTGTCCCCGGAGCACTGCAGAGCAAAGTCCACACACTCAACAACTGTGAAGTCTCTAAGAACAGCTCTGAAGGGGACCCGAGCGCATCAGTGCAGGAAACAGAGAAGGCAACTTCCTGGAAAAGACAGAGATGCACCAAGAGGAGGTGACCACAAAGAACTTCTAATCTGATTAGGCACATCTTCCTGCACCAGCAGGACATCCAGATAAGGGGTCCTGCACCTGCAAGAGCCCCGAGACAGGAAAAGTGAGGTGGGTTACATATTCAGGGAGAAACAGACAGCAGCAGGCATGAGGGGCTGCCAGGGCCCTGATTCTTCTGGAACTTGCTTCGAAGGCCCCGGGACTGGAGCATGGCGGGGGAGTGGAAATCCATTCAACAAACATGGCCAATGGTTGCTCACTGCCAGACTATGTAATTGCAAAATCCATTTCCAGATGGCATGCTTGTCTGGGACACTATAGTCACCATGCACCAAGCACCCTGCAGGAGCTCTGGTGCTCCCATCCCAGGTGCCAGCTTCCTAGACTGGACCCAGCCTGTAGATCATACCTGCTCCACCAACCTCCCCACAGGTAAGCCGGTACCCTCCCCCAGCCTCTCTCGGAAGCCCAGGATCCTACAGGGGGAGGTTGTTTTCCATCCAACTGGGCATTATCACGACTTTCCACACCTACCCACTACATCTCATTAATACAGAGAGTGGGAGTATATAGTGTCACCTGTGAGGCCTCCATCCACCGCCCCCCACCCTGAGGATCTACTCATCTGAATCTCCAAGGCGTGGGGGTGGGGTGGAGGGGAGACTGATCAAGAAACAGCAGAGCCATGCCTGCATTTTGTGCACCTGGCAGGTTATGCCAGGTCCAGCAGGGCCCACAGCCGAGCTGGGCCCACTGGAAACCGTGCTCTAGTTAAAATACATCTATCTGCAGCATTCAGAAAATAGCCATCCACAGTATTGCTTTCAGCTATAATGGAAAACTGATGGCTTTTATCTCCCCAACTTTATGACTATTGATGGGATAGAGGCTGAGGTTTGATGACCATTTAATAGCCGACCCTGCGCAGTTAGAGGAGCATCAGAAAGCAATGAAAGCGCTGCGATGATTGTCTGGCAGAGAATTCGCCACTGAGGTCCAGGAAGCAAAACAACCGCCCTCCCCAGGCTCCGACACAAGAAGGGAAAAATCAAAGTCATAATCATTTTGCTTCCCCCCCCCCCCCCACCTTCTGCCATTGACCTCTGGAGTTTGATCCAAAGGGGAGAGGAATGGGTGAGGAGTAAAGAAGGCCTGAGCCCCCATGGACAAAGGAAGGGGACTGAGGGCTGGAGACCCCCGGCTGATGGGTTCCTTAACATCCCCAGGTCTCCCCACCCAGTCTTCAGCACCCCTATGAGTTAGCTAGCTTCTAGCAGTATTATGGGGACTCGGAAAGGTCTGTCAGATTCACTTGGCTAAAGGAGAAAGAAGAGGTTTCCCCAATGCCTGGCTCAGGCTGACCTGAGGTCCAATTGGCCTTCGACCTTCTGTCCACAGCTAAAAGACAAATGTCACTTTGAGATCTCTGTGTGTAGCCACACACCAAGCTTTCCCTGCCTTTCTACTCTGACCTCTTCTACCCAACCCACTGGCCTCTGCAGCACCCCCTCCCACTCCCACTAGGACAGAGCAGGGTCTGCAGGGCAGCAGTAGGGCTGGGCACTTTACATTCTTCAACTCTGCAGCATCCTAATCTGGGGAGTCGGTTCCATGAGTGCTCACTGTACACGGGTGAGGATCAGAATTGGGATCCACAGCACACAAGTAGAAGGCAGGGATGCTGAGTAACCACAGAAACAGGAAGGCAAAGGGACCCAGGGGGTGGGGCACTGCAGAGCAGAATAACAGGGTACACGAGATTTGAAACAGGAAATGGGCAAAATAAGGGAGTGCTGTAATTTGGAAGATGCTACATAAGCTTCCTAGGGGGGATAGCAACTGATAAGCACTTCCCAGCTATAATACCTACGACAACAATGACCAGTGAAGCCTGACAACCCTTAGGGTACAGTGATGGCACTCGTAACTTGGCAGAGACCAACAGCTCTGTAATTACACTTAAGAGCCACTCAGTAGGAGGGAAATCATGCCTTGGACTAGAAAACAGCCAGCTCCTGGGGTTGGTGAAGCCATGGAGCTGAAAGTAAAACCTACCCCACCCACTACACTAAACCAGCATAATCCATAACTGCATCCTAATCCATATCCTCACACCCATAGAGAAGTGTAGCTCTCACCTCTCATAAGAGAAACGTCTCTTCACAACAGGAGATCACTACAGAAAACCACAACTATTCCAAGAGCCTAAAACAAATGCTTGTGAGGTACACGGCCCCCGGGGACACACAGCTGCAGCACAACTTCTACACCTAAGGCTCGGGGAACATAGCAGAAAATGGGGCAGAAAGATTTTAAGAGCCAGAGGACCAAGAAATCTGCAGTGGGAATGTAGCTCCTAGAAATGACGGGAAAGCTCCATTCATACCTCAACAATATGGCTGCCTAGGCAAAAACCAAACAATGATAACATCAATAGACATGCTAACAGGGAAGAGGGGAAAGGCATGAGATATCACCCGTACGCAAAGAAATACGGGCTAAGGAGCAATGTTGAGAGAGTGGGGGAAACTGCCTTCCTCAGGTCTGTGCCACCTGGCTGATTATAAAATACCAAAGGGGCAGAATTGAAATAATGCACACACACGTAATATTAATGGACTGAGCAAGTTCTATTTGTGTATTTAGACGTGTGTGTATGTGTGTGTGTGTGTACATTAAAGAAAAAGACACCATGAGTTTTGAGAGGGAGCAAGGAGGGTACGGGAAGGGATGGGGCACGGGAAAGGGGAAGCCATAGTTTAATAACTGCAGCTCTTGCCTGGAGCCTTCCAGGCTCAGGACTTATCACACTTGGTGCCTACTACTTGTTGGTGTCTTGGGGATTTCAAATTGTCCCCAAAACAGGCAATCATCCTTACTCATTTGAAATTCCCCCTATGTAGGTGATGGGGGGTGAGGGTCACAGGGACTTCAGAACCATAATTTTAACACTTGGAGAGCTGAAGCAGGAGTAGTGCCATGAGTTCAAGGCACACCTGGACCACAAAGTATATTCCAGGTTAGCTTGGGTTGCAAAGTGAGACATTCAAAAGGCATCATCATCATCATTATTATTATTATAAAATAAATAAGACACCCACAGAAAAGCAAAATCCTTAAGGAAACAGAGCCAAAAAGGTGTATACCTCAGCCCTCAGAGACTCAGTAATCAACATGCTCTCATATCTTTTACTATGTCTCTCAACAGCCCCTTTTCTGACATAGCTAGCCAGTTGGTGATTTAGTGATATCAACACAGAGATATTATATTTCTAAACTATTCTGCTTTCGGCATCATCTCTCCTAAAGTTTCGGGATGATGGCTAAGAAGGTCTCCGCATCTTTCTTTTATTTTTTATTTTTAATATTTTTATTACATATTTTCCTCAATTATATTTCCAATGCTATCCCAAAAGTCCCCCATAGCGCCCCCCACTTCCCTACCCACCCATTCCCATTCTTTTGGCCCTGGCATTCCCCTATATTGGGGCATATAAAGTTTGCAAGTCCAATGGGCCTCTCTTTCCATTGATGGCCGACTAGGCCATCTTTCGATACATATGCAGCTAGAGACAAGAGCTCCGGGGTTCTGATTAGTACATCATGTTGTTCCAACAATAGGGTTGCAGATCCCTTTAGCTCCTTGGGTACTTTCTCTAGCTTCTCCATTGGGAGCCCTGTGATACATCCAATAGCTGACTGTGAACATCCACTCCTGTGTTTGCTAGGCCCCGGCATCATCTCACAAGAGACAGCTATATTTGGGTCCTTTCAGCAAAATCTTGCTAGTGTATGCAATGGTGTCAGCGTTTAGAAGCTGATTATGGGATGGATACGGCAGTCTCTAAATGGTCCATCCTTTCATCACAGCTACGAACTTTGTCTCTGTAACTCCTTCCCTGGGTGTTTTGTTCCCAATTCTAAGAAGGTGCACAGTGTCCACACTTTGGTCTTCATTCTTCTTGAGTTTCATGCGTTTAGCAAATTGTATCTTATATCTTGGGTATCCTAAGTTTTGGGCTAATATCCACTTATCAGTGAATACATAATGTGTGAGTTCTTTTGTGATTGTGTTATTTCACTCAAGATGATGCCCTCCAGGTCCATCCATTTGGCTAGGAATTTCATAAATTCATTCTTTTTAATAGCTGAGTAGTACTCCATTGTGTAAATGTACCATAATTTCTGTATCCATTCCTCTGTTGAGGGACATCCGGGTTCTTTCCAGCTTCTGGCTATTATAAATAGGGCTGCTATGAACATAGTGGAGCATGTGTCCTTTTTACCGGTTGGGACATCTTCTGGATATATGCCCAGGAGAGGTATTGCTGGATCCTCCAGTAGTACTATGTCCAATTTTCTGAGGAACCGCCAGACTGATTTCCAGAGTGGTTGTACAAGCTTGCAATCCCACCAACAATGGAGGAGTGTTCCTCTTTCTCCACATCCTCGCCAGCATCTGCTGTCACCTGAATTTTTGATCTTAGCCATTCTGACTGGTGTGAGGTGGAATCTCAGGGTTGTTTTGATTTGCATTTCCCTGATGATTAAGGATGTTGAACATTTTTTCAGGTGTTTCTCTGCCATTCGGTATTCCTCAGGTGAGAATTCTTTGTTCAGTTCTGAGCCCCATTTTTTAATGGGGTTATTTGACTTTCTGGAGTCCACCTTCTTGAGTTCTTTATATATATTGGATATTAGTCCCTTATCTGATTTAGGATAGGTGAAGATCCTTTCCCAATCTGTTGGTGGTTTTTTTGTCTTATTGATGGTGTCTTTAGCCTTGCAGAAGCTTTGTAGTTTCATGAGGTCCCACTTGTCAATTCTCGATCTTACAGCACAAGCCATTACTGTTCTATTCAGGAATTTTTCCCCTGTGCCCATATCTTCAAGGCTTTTCCTAAAGATGCTCAGACCAGTCCTGGTAGAGCACTGGGGTAGTCAGAGGGAAGCAAGCTCTGCCCTCTGTAATGACCACTGAGCAGAGAGCAGTCCCAGCAACAAACAGGAAAACCTCCTGCCTGCTGTAGTGACAATAGCAGCTGCTTAATTCTGACTCACAGCTCCCCTTCACCTAGGGAAAATAGCACACCAGTCCCAAGAATTCTCTGAGGATATTCTGAGCATCCTCTCTCCCCAGAGGACCTAGAATATGGCTGTCCCCTACTGTCTAACCCAGATACACATCCCTTAGATGCTAGCAGTGTACAAACAAGGAGACAGGCAAGCTGTGAAAGCCATTCATGGAGATACAGTTCACACGGGAAAAACAGCATACTGTACTGACTAGGGAAAATGTGGACCACATATTTAGAGAACACAAAATAGCTTACAGAACAGCACACGTGACATCATTTTTCTTTTTTAATGTATGAACATCCTTTTAAGAATAGTCTGAGTGTACATTCTCCCAAAGTGGCATCCAAAGTTTATTTCAGGGCATTTGTATTAAGGATAATTTATACCTGTGTCTGGCCTGAATGATCTTTCACGAGGATGATGATGATGATGATGTTGATGATGATGATAATGATGATGATATTGTTTCTGTTGTTTGTTTGTCTACTTGTTATTTTTGGTTTTGAGACAAGATCTCTAGATAGTCCACACTACCTGGCCTGGAACTCTTGATCCTCCTGCCTCCACCACTTTAAGAGCTGGATTTACAGACGTGAGCCACCACACCCAGTTTTCAATCATTCCTTACAATGAATTCATAGTACTTTTTTTAAAAAAAAGAAAAAGCTAACTGAATCTCCTTTTGAGAATTAAACAGAAAAAAAATAGGTGAGAGGGGAGAAACAGGCATCACACTGGGACACACAGCTGGCTCCTTGCCACTGCCCAGAAAGACAGGAGATGGGAGTCTTACAGACTACCTTGGAAAGGACTAAAACATACCTCTGACCCCACAGTCCGTCATCTAAAACCGAGAGGGGCATCTGCATCTCTGAAGACGAACTGAACAGCAAAAAAGCTACCTATTTTCATTTCTCACACATGCACGCGCGAACACACACACACACATATATATACATGCACACATGCGCACACTAGCCACGCCCTTCTTCCAAATGAAGGCCCTCTCTCGCTGAAGCCTCTACCATAAGGCAGCCTCCCTCCTTCCTGTCCCTGCTATTGGACCCACTCTCCTCAGCACCCGCCCTCTTTGGCTCTCCAGGGCTTGCCTGCAGCATGCAGTTTAATCCTCACAACTCTTAATTAAACCAGGTCTCCTCTTCATGGCTGCTGGTTCACAGGGTTAGCCCTGCCTCCCCAAATGAGCTTAGAGCTCTTTGAAGGAGCTCATGTTCTCTACATGCCCATGCGCCAAGCTGCTGCTCACGGCCTTTCATGAGTTATTTCCCTTAATCCCACCATCTCCACCCAAGCGCTTGCCTCTCCACTGAACTCCCAGATAACAAATACCTTTTGTATTTGACATTGACACTTGCACATTCAAAGGTTTTCAAACAACAGCTCTGAGACCTAAACACCCTCCCTGCCCTGCGCCATCTCTTAGCAAACTCCTTTTTCTCTTCTTCCATTCTCAAGGCTTGACCGGCCAGTCAACTGTCATACTAGAGACCTTGATGGCCTCCTGGATTCCCTTTTACTGTCTGCCTCCAGTGAGTCCTCAGAAACTGGCCCTCAAAGGACCCCATGTCATCCCTATGACCAGTTTCTCCTTGTTCAACAACCTGCCTTTCCCATGTCACAAGCCCACTACAGTAAGGCCTCCTATTGGACTCTATGTCTCCAGCCTCCAACTATTTTATCCACAGCAGCATCTTTCTAAAATAGCAGTTCAGGTCATGTTGCCCTCCTGCTTAACTACTTCATGACTCCTCAATGTCTTCCAGAGAAAATCAAACTTGCTAGCAAAGTACAGATGGGCTGGGATCAGCTGGTCCCCTTGCCTCTTCTGCAATAGACCTCTATGATACATTCCCTCTGCAAGAAACAGAAGGGTCACCTCAGAATACAAAACTACTTCTCCTTCAAGCTAAGGTGATAAATTACTTCCAAGAGGGCTTCTCTAGTGACCCTGCCAGCTGTGAGGGCTAGCCTTCCACCTACAGCCCTAACAAGCCTGGTGGCACCTTTGAATACTCAGAGAGAAATCTAAATCCTCAAATCCATTTCCTAAATGGGCTACCAAGCCACTGTACTTACGAACAGAGACTCTTCAATTAGTATAAAAAGAAATGTCTGCATACTCATGTGGCTCATGATCAAGACCCAGGGCTGTCTGACCCACTCATGATACAGCTTCCTGATTCTTTTCTGAAACACATCTTGGTGCCCAAAGTCCAGCCCCCAAGGACAGAAAGAAGGACTCACTGGCTCAGGAAGACCTGATGGGGCAGGATGGGGGAGGGTATTGCAAACCTCTCTATATGAGCAGCCATACGAATGGGGACTCATATAGACTCATATAGAGTCCCCATTTCTCAGTAGGCAGTAGCAGCCTAAGCTATTCAGAACCTTCCATAGTAGCACTACTGTGAAAGGCCTCTGAGTCTTGCAAGAAGGGCCTTAAAAAGATTCTGTCATGGTTTGAATCTGAAACTACTTCCACAGGCCTGTGGGTTTTTTTTTAAGCTTTTTCACCAATTGCTAGTGTTATTTTGGGAGGCTCTGGGTCACGTGGGGTAGGCCTTTGAGGGTAATATTATATTCCCTGGTTCCTGCCACACTCTGCTTCTTGGATTACCATGAGGTAAGCAGCCTGTGCCACATGTTTCTACTGCCATGAACTAGTCTGTCATGCCATCCTCACATTGGTGGACCATGAGCCAAAGAAATCATTCTCCTGTTTCTGTCAAGTATTTACATCATGACTATGTGAAAGCAACTGACAGGCCATGAAGCCAGCATGTAGCTCAAGGACCATAGGGCTCACAGTACTCATGAGGTGAAGGCTACCTCAACTCTACTGAACAGTAAGGCAAAGCCCCCGATGTTGGGCACAGGGGAGTCCTTGGAGAAAATTCCATCACAGGAGCCCCAAACACCCCTCAAACCCCTTCAATAAAGCACTAAATGCCTCCTTGTGGAAGACTAGAAGAGCTGAAAAGTAGAGACTGACTCCTACACTGCTCCTAAAGCCGTGACTCAGACATGGATGTCTTCCACAGTTGAATGACTTGGGCCTAGAGCTGGAGAGGTAAAGGCATTGATGACCATATCAAGAGCCAGGTGGGGTTGAACCAGAGTCCAAATTGTAACACGTGTGCTCTTCAACTTAAAATGCAGTCATATCCCCATAAGCCTCACCGATGGAAATATTAGAACCATATTTCCAACCATATCCTTGGTTCCTCTTCTCCCACCAGAGTGTTCTCAGGAAGAACTCATCATCCCTCAGTTTAAATACCACCACCCTGCTAATGACACCCACCACCACCACCCCAAAAATTTACAAACCCACTCAGGTACCAGAGCCGTCCTGAAACACCAAAGTATTACTGTGTCCCAAATAGAATTCCTGATCAACCCAGGATCTTACCCAACTGAAAAAGTGGCTCCATGCCAATGCATAGATGTACCCCTTGAGTCATCTCAGAGTGTCTCCATCACACTCCCAAACCCATCTCTAAAATCTCCCTACCTACCTTATCCACTTATCACCCTGCTCACTGTAAGTATACTATTAAGGTTGGGTATATCTTATCCAAAATTCCTGGGACCAGAAGTGGCTCAGCTTTCAGATCTGAGAATATTTGCATGTAAATACTAAGAGATAATGAGGAAGGGACTCAAGTCCAAAAGGGAAATTTGTTTTTGTTTCATGTACATGTTAAACTGACATACTGGAGATATTTTGTGTAGTATTTTTAGCACACTTATGTTTGGACTGCAGCCCATCTCCTGAGGTCAAGGATGGAATGTTCTGCTTGTAGAGTTACATTGCTATTCAGAGAGGTCTCAATTATGGAGCATCTGGCAATTCAGATTTCCAGATATGGGATGCTCAACCTGGATAAACCTGTGCTTACTTATCCACTGTCTCCTCCATCAGACTGTCCCAAGGAGGTGAGGTCATCCCTACTGTGATCGCCAAGGTACCTCCAGTGTCGAGCACCGTGTCTAGTGCCTGGGACAGAGTAGGGGCACCACACACACTCATTAAGTAAGTAAACTGACACAGTGGTAACATAAGGATATAAAAAGGGGATCCTTATCAAGAAAGAAAACACCAAGTACCAAGTAAAGAATACAGAGAAGCTCAAGACAAAACCCACACCAGGAGCCAGCTGCCAGAAGAGGGCTAAGAGGTGATGCAGATGAGACAGGCTTGGCTAAGAGTGAGTTGACGTGCAAACTCTAAACCCCAATATGCACTTTGCAGAGGGAGCTGTTGGGGATGAGTAGTTTTAGAAGTCATGATTAGTCATGTTAGAAGCAGTGGGCACTGCTCGTGATAGGATTAGTGATCTAGGAGAAAAGAAAATTCTCTCTGTGTGTGTCTCTCTGTCTCTATCTCTGTCTGTGTGTGTGTGTGTGTGTGTGTGTGTGTGACACACACACACACAGAAAGGACGAGACTACAGGAGAACACAACCAAGAAGACTGTCTCACTAGGACTGTTACACACTGGCATCCTGATCAGAGACTTCCAACTTCCCAAACTGGTAGAAAACAGCATAGTTTAAGTCATGTAGTCTGTAGTACTCTGATAGCATCCAAAAGTGACTAAAACACCAGGCAGGGTGCTCCTCGCATCAAATGAGAGTGGAAACAATCATAGATACAATGGAAACAACTTGAAGCCAAGGTAGCTAAAGGCTTAGGCTGTCTGACCCACTGTGTGTAGACACAGATAGGCACATACACATGCATGCACACACATGCACACGCACACACACACACCAATAGGAGAAGCATATGGACTTATATCCTCCCATTCCCTGCATCACTAGCATCCCCAAGTGGACCCTCTTCCTCTACCCGCAGAGATGAGGCAGGGCCTTAATCACAGCTCTTCAGTGGGAGCCTTCCCCTACCAGGGACCATACCTCATCAGTGCTGGGTGTGAGTTCTGTGGGGCCCAGGTGTCTGGAATATGGGATGGGATGGATAGGGAAGGTTAAAGACGCCCCCTCCTCAATGCTGCTCTGCCTAAAGCAGCCACAGTAGGAAGTCACACAGACTCTATCACATAATCTAGGTATCTAAGCTGGAGCATCTGTGAGTTGATATCCCCAGGCCTTTGGAAAGTAATAGTCAACATTTCTTCCCTGTGTCAACACATCAGAGGAAGTTCCAGGAAGAGCCCTTCCCTTGACCCAGAATGAAGAAGAGCAGGGGCTCCATGAGAGCAACATGGGTCATGTGGGAGCAAAGCTGCTGGGCAAAGGAGACACACACACTGTGGGCCTACAGCTCCTCCCTCCTCAGGAATCTCAGCAGTGAAGCCTTTCTCTGATCCAGGCCAGAAAGGCCCTCAAAGGAGGCTAGATCCCACCTTCCCTAAGAGGGGTGCTCTCCAGTACCACCAGAGTGGACCTATGTGGTAGCAGCAAAAAACAGGGGCTTCCAGAAAAGCCTAGTGAGAAATGCCTTCATCTAAGGATGAAGGTCCCCACTGTCTCTGCAGAGTCAGCCAATACAGTGGCTCCATGCGACTCCAAAGACCTCCGGTTCCCTGGTCATGAGCTCTCCAACGCTAACACAATGCCAGGTCCACATAGATGATCAACAGAGTATAATAAAGTGAACATAGACTGTTCACAAGACCCCCGTTCTCCCTTCTAGAGGCAACTGATTGCCTTAAGAACGACTGACTGGGTTCCAGCCAAGACCTATCGTAACTTCCCAGGCCAGTGGCAGACATTGCTAGTCAGTAACAGCTCGCTGTACTATCATATCAAGGGAGAAACTCGGAGTCCATCCCCAGGGAATTGATGGTGTTACCAGAGAAGACAGAGATTCTTAAGCATTAGGAGACCCAAGAACCTTTCCAGAATGTAATGAACACAGTAAGGTTCTCTCTAAAATGTGCACCCAAAACTTGGTATATCACATCAAGATACACAAGGGCTTCTTTAAAAAAAAAAAAAAAAAAAAGTAAAAGTTTGGAAGTCCTTAGCCTCTTGATCACTTTGGAAATAAGTCTTTTATTATTGTTTAGAGGTGGTCTGCTGAGAACACCAGCCAACAAATCCTACAGAGTCAAAGAGATGCACATGCTGAGAGGTCAACACTCAAACCCCAGTTCAAGACAGACTGAGAGAAGGAGGCTATGTCCCTCCACTCCTTACCCCAGCCAGCTTCTCCTTTAGGACAAAGACAGCAACCACAGCACGAGTGGCCCAGGACTACTGGGATAGCCCCAGGCTGGAGTCTATTTGTGTACATCCTCAGCACCCAGAGGTTAAATCACAGCTCTGTAGATGGCATGGGTCCAGCAAGAGGTTATTTATAGTCTGTTGGCAGACCAGGAGGAACAAAGAACTCCAGGAGCCATTTCCAAATGCAGCCAGCCAGAGATAGTTAGTAAAACAGCAGTTGTTCTCCCCACAACTTCACAGCCACTACAACACACACACACACACACACACACACACACACACACAGCCACCATACCATGCACACATACACATACACACCACTCACACACATACACACGCACACACACAAACCCACGCACATGCACACACATGCACTCACACACACACAAGTGCATGCACACACCCACAAATGCATGCACACAGGCATGCATCTATTGGATGCAAGCTGAGAAGATATAAACAGTTGTGTTTGAAAATGTAAAAGTAGCTCATGACCCACTGGAACCTGGAGACAATCCAGTCAGATTCCACAGACCTGTTCCAGAAAGCTCCCAGCTCTCTAGGCTCCCTATCAGATGCTTCTAAAGGAAATGTCTTCCCTGCTCATCCTCAGATCTTCAGTTAGCTTAAGTCCACAGCCCTGAGGCCTAGGGTGGGAATGGGACAAAAGCAGAGCCTGAAGTCTTAAGGAAGACATGCCAGTCAGATAGACTATGAGTATAGCGGGAAGTTTCGACTCACAGAAGGTCCACCTACCCAGGTCAGAAGAGCAGCAGGAGGATTCTGAAGCATATCCAATGAGTTCAAGGTCAAGCTAGCAGATAGCCCTGATTAGCCAATGCTTCTCCAAATGCTAGATCAAACGCCTCACTGGTAGTGACATTTAACAAGACAGCCCAGCATGATCTATTGTACCTCACCCAGGTAAAACAGACTAACTCTCATGCCATGCCACCTAGGCTTTGGCAAAGCTGCTTCCTTCCACTCTGAAACTCCTGGTCCAAGACTCTGACTCAGCAAGAAGTCTAAAGATACCTGGGCCCCCTCCACAGAAGAAGAGGCAGGACTGGCTAAGTCGGAACTGAATGCTACGGAAACAGAGCATGGTGGAAATGGCTCTCCAGGGTAGGCTGCAGGGAATTCCTAAGGATGGAAACCCCTCTCCCAAAGATCCAATCCCCAAAGATGGTTTTCCATTGTCCCCATCTACCCAGCTTAATTAACATACCCAAGAAACAGAGGGTCTTCACTTCCTGCCCCAAACCCCCCATGACGTTTGTCACCACTATCTTCATAAGATTTCTACCTGTGTGCCCATTCTGGAAGGCAGAAGCCTGGAAAAGACCAAGCCAGAGGAAGGGCACAGAATGCCTGCCTGGGCACAGTGCAGAGTCAAAGTCCAACTTGATGGTCTCCAGATGCCCTTTCAAGCCATCTTTAACCTCACAGAGCTGAGATTGGCACCGACAGGACTACCAGGGACTGCTGGGCAGTGGGTCAGGGGTCAGATCTGTGGGAGCTAGATAGAAGATAGTGCCCCCTTTCCTTCTAGGCCCATCCTGGGAAGACCATGGGTCGAAAGCCCTTGAGACTGGTCCCAGGAGCCTGGAAACCAACTGGAAAGACTCTAGCCCACAGATCCAGGCAATGAGATAAGATCCCAAGAGATGTCATGAATAAGTGTCTTTGTTTGATTGGCGTAGAAACCAAGAGCCCAGGAAAAGACAGAGCCCACTGGATAGCTAGTCAGAAGACCACACACAGGTCTCCAACTTGGAGTGCACGCCATCTACCACCTGCCTGTCATTCCACATCTCTGTCTCTGAGTTCTTCTCAGAGCTTCCCCGCACACATAAAGCTCTGACTTGAGGGCCAAGTCCCATGCAGGGAAATTGACTGTACTCTGACATCCCCCCAACTGCACTGTCAGACTCATCTAAGATGCAGGGGTTTTTTTCCTCATTCCTTCCCTTCTTTCTCTGGGAGTCCATGTGACATCTGCATACTAGAGGAGATGGTGATGGGACAGACAAAGGCAGGCTCGAGAAACATCCTGGTTGGAAAAGGGAACTCACATAACCTCATCTTGGGGGCAAGATGAACTTCCTACCCGAAGCCTGACAAATCAGGCCATGACCCCTAAGTCAATAATTTTGATGCAGTGTTGTCTATGGATCCCTATAGATAGTGGTCCTTGAAGTCCACATCCCAATGCAAGCGGCTCATTTTCTTGGTCAGTCTTTCATTCCTCAGAGTCCTCCATCTGGACCTTCACAATGCCTAATGTAAACATCTGTTCTGACTCCACAGTGTGATGTTTCCCACAGAATTCTCCTGATCATGGATGCCCCGTCTCCAGAAAAATAAACAATCAATCTTTTGGTTTTGTTTGGAGCCACTAAAACACTCCAGTCACACATGACTTCAGCCACTGGAACCAAATATCGTGTGGATATCCATCCTTCCTCAAAAATAAACAAACAAACAAGCAAGCAAACTGGTAAGTGGGCACAATGGCATTTGTCTGCTGGGGACTCCTAACTTGAGACATCTGAGTAGCTTGACCCTAAACACCTACCTGCATAGGAACACTACAGCCTGCTGGTATTGTGGATGTACCTGGCACACCTGTAAGCACAGGATCCCGAGCCTGGACTCATGCTGCTCTGACCAGCTCTTTCAAGGCTCTGCTCTTCATCAGCTCTATTGTTAAAAGTTGTTGTGTATGTCGGAGTCTGGCAAGCTTAGGTTAGCATTTAGCCCACAGGGGAGACTATGTCTCCACTCAAGAATTAGCATGCTCTCTTCCATGGTGTTTTAGGAATTCTATGGTCCATCCAACTCCCCCATAATCCAAATCACCAGGAAGCTCAGAGCCCATGTTCAGAGCTCTGCCAGCCTATGCAGTGAAGGTTTTTGCTAGCTCCTGCCTTCAAGGGCTCTCAGTTGCCACTGCCAACCCCTCTATTGTAGTAGGCACAGGCCTATTTCAAATTGCTTTCATTGGTTGTATGTAAATGCATGCTTTTTTTAAAAGCAGATGCAAAAAGTCCATTTCTTCACAAGGCTTTCCCCAAGCCTACAGCCAGCTCTATGGTTCAATCCCTTCTCTAAACACTGTGAAAGCTTGTTTTCCAAACCAAACAAAAGTAGAGCCTCCCGTTCCAGCTGTACACTGGCCCAGATCTCCGGGGTCCAAAAGAAACTCTCTTCCATCCTATATCCTCCTGAAGACTCTGGCTTCAGCCCTCTGCCTTCTGAATAAAACAGTTTGGACCCAGTGCCTCTTCTTCTAGCTCTTCACCAAGCCTGAGCCACAGCATTTGACTTTCAACATACACAGACACATGCATGCACACAATCTGAGGCCCTTGGCTTGGCAGATTCCACCCTCTTGAACCCCCTTCCTTCTGGATTCTGAGTCACTGCTTCCTCATTTTCCTGTAACTTCCTCAGCCTCCCTGTCTTCTGCTGTATTCTTTGTCCCTCTCTTGGGTATGCATGGGTGTTCCCTGTAGAGTCAAGCCTGCTCCCCATACCAATAGCTCCACTTTTCTACTGACCATTGAGGATGCTCCAGTCAGAGGGCACCTCCAGCCTGGACTCCTTCCTGAGCCCCATTAACCCTCCTCATTACATGACTGGGCTTTAATCATGACCAAGCACCCAAGAACACCTATATCCATCTCTTCTATCCAGCTTCATGACTGAGTTCAGTAGTCATCAGTGGAAACACCCCAGATGCTGCCAGGACTAGAAGGTAATGGTCACCCTGGTCCCTCAAACACTGCATTTACAACACCATCCCCACAGGATAATTACAATGTCTCATCATTATTCAACTAGGAAACAAGCAATTGCCAACCACACAGCCATCCAATTAGTGTGTTGTTGAGTATTCCCCATGGGCACATTCTGAAAGCAGGAAGAGGTACAGAGGCAAGTCTTCTTACCACCTCTAATGAGACAATCCACCTTATCCCTACAGCCACTACCTTAGTCTAAGGTGATATGCCTGCTGTCATTCAGGCCGCACACTTTAACAGCCAAAGTAGCAAGAAGGAGTCCAATAACAATCACAGCTCTAACATGCCTGTGTCATATGACCTAGGGCAAGAGTCTTTCTTCCTCAGTCTGTTTCCTTCCCTTCAAAAATGGCAGCAATGCCTACACCAGAGACTTTCTGTAGGGTTACTGGATTACAAGCCTAAAGCCTTCAGAACAGTGCCCAGAACACAGTAGACAATGAGACATCTGCAATCACCCCTTCTCCAACAGCCCTCTCTCACCAATTGCTGAATTTCCCATAAGCCCAAACTCTCCCTCAAGCCTCTCCTGAGTGACTCAGGCCTGAACCCTCTCCTCGGTTCTCAAGCCTCCATCAACTCAGTGACCTCCCTCAGGTCTTCCTCAGGCACATGGCCCTCCCCTGTTCTCCCTTTTCTGGAAGCCCCAGCCATGTTCCCCTGAACTGGGTCCACATCTCCTTAAAGATACACAGCTTGTAAGTGTCAAAGTCAGGATTTGAACCTAGCACTGGCAGACTCCAGAACCTAGTCCTCACTCAACACTAGCTTGGCCTTGCACTCAGCAAGCAATGAACTGGCTCTCAGGTCACATCCCTCTGATGGGACAAAGGCACAGACCTCCCTTAAAATTGGAACAAAAACCTCTGACAGTCCTTTCCTCCTGTTAGAAATCACAGATTTGAAATTGTAAGATCCTTGGGTACTCTGTTTTGTCTTCCCTTGAATTGCTTAGCATAAAGCTGGGCACAGTAGATAAATAATAAACCCATTCTGAATGGAATGACTGGGTGAGGGACAGATAGATGCATGCACTATAAATGGACGGGTAAATGGAATTATTTTGCCCATTATCAATCAATGTTAACCCTTTCAGCACCTTCTGCTGGGCTCACTTGTGGTCATAATCCAAGGGACCTTGTAACATAAGCCAACCACATGAGCACCCCCACAGCATCCGTAGCTTCAGCAGCTCTTACCGGCACAAGTGGTCTGTACGACACAGGCTGCGCAGGTCCAAGCAGTTGGGCTTCTCCTTGTCCTCATAGGAACAGCTGGGCAGGATGGTTTGCCGGCGACGCTCGGCGCATGCCTGGTCCTGACAGGAGCAGAAGAGCATGCGGTAGGTATACTCGCTGGGCACACGGTCGAAGAACTGGCGCAGGGCCTTGTGGCACTTGCGGCGGTTGCAGCGTTCGGTGGGAGAGATCTCACGGTTGCAGATGGAGATGTAGGAGGAGCGGAGCTTCTTGCAGTTGTCGTTCAGGTTGCAGGCCTTGGCGGCATCCAGGCAGTGGTTGCTCTTGGCACTGACCACCGGGTCTGCCCCTGTCCCTGGAAGGCAAAGGGGAACACGAGTCAAAGATACACATGGACACAGGGAGTGGACATGTGTGACCACTCAAGGCTGGTATGCTCCTATATGCCCACTCTGCGCCTCGGTTTCCTTGTCTTGGGATAAGGATCACTGCCAAGAACAGATGACTGCTGGGACCACTGAAGATGTTGATTATATGCCCAACGTACATGAGAGTTACAGGCAAGGGGTTCGTGGCAAGGACAAGGAGTGATTCAGAAGGAGACTCTGGATCCAGAATCTTAAACTAAACTCAGCTTCATACACTTGGAAGTGGCTGTTTGCTTCAAAAACATGGAAGCAGGTGTCATGGACCTGTATGGAGGATGAAGGTAAAGAAAAAATGTGTCTGGCTCCGAGTCACATAACTTGGAGCCCCTGTCACTTGTCCCCCGGCAATTCAGCAGGACTTCGGGGAAGTGGCACCCCTGGCATTTGGAGTGAGGAACATTCATCATTGAGTGTTGTCAACAAGGATGCTCCCCCACCCCTGTAACCACCAAAACTGTTCTTCTGTATCCAAAGGGGATATACCTGCCACTGCCACTGCCACTGCCACTGAAAGGGAAGCATAGTCCTCTAAGTGTGAAGGGAAGGCTACCCCAAGTTGAACTCTGACCCTGCTGGATGGACGACCAACCATGGAGGCAGACAGGCTGGTGTTTTGGATTTGTGAGGCACTGTCTGAGGTACACAGTAGGAATCACAAGGTACCTCTACAGTGCTGTCCCAACCCCACAGATCTTAGCTGTACCACGGTGATACCTATCACAGACACCATCTGACTCCATAGGCAACCAGTTCCCACCTAGACAGATTCTCTTGTCCCTCTGATAATGGGCATAGGGAAGGGTAGGGCTCCAATCTGTGCATGCCCAGCTGAGATCTTCTGGGGAGCCAGGTAGGTGATCATCCAACCTAACCTGTATTTTACAGATTTTTTTTAAAAAGTGAATTCTGGACAAGACCCGGCACTGCCACAGTCATCCAGAACACTGACAGAACACTAGAGACAGAAGCCGGGTACGCAGCACCATCATATGCTAGGGAGAACAATCAGCCCAGGCCAGAGGTGATCTCTTCCTTCCCACACCCCCGGCCATGTTCAGTCCTCCCTGTGTATCTCTCTAAATACAAGAACCAGCCATGGAGTGCAGAAGAATCAAAGCCAGACTTGTAGACACTATGACCCCTCCATGGCTATCCCTGGTGACTCCATATGCAGTCCCTGGTCCTCGGATTACTTGTTCATTAAACATCTATAGATTGCCAGCTCTGTGCAGTCCTCTGCTGGGTGCCATGCTGTATATCAAAAGTACTAAGAAGAAGCCCCAACTAAAGAGCTGACCACTCCAGAGAAGAAAACAAGAGACAGAACCAGAACCAGGCCAAGGACTAGGCTTTGTAGAATTGAGCCTGCTTTCAAAGTCCTGGCTCAGCTACTCATTAGGTGTGTGGACAAACTTTTTTTTTTGTCTCAGTTTCCTTATCTGCAAGATAGGACCTGTCACCAATGCAACTTTGTAAACATGAGAAATTCCTCATAGATTTCTGGCCTTGGCATCATGACTTTGCCCTGTCTGCTAGAACATTCACATTGGTCATATGAGTGGGTATTGTTAATTAGAGGGGAGGAGGGTCTCCTCATGGTCATCATATTCCCTTAAGCAGCTGCCCCATTTTCTGTTCCCCTTTAAAACAAACCACTATTTGTCTTCTTCATCCGGGTCTTGTTCTACATTTTCTCTCAGACCTACATTAGCCCAGCAGCTGTTATTCTCCCTCATCACTGATAGGAACCCACAGGCCTAGCCTTTCCCACCATCTCGCTCTGTCTACCTGAGCCTCCCTCCTTACTTGCCTTCATTCTGGACTCCCTGATAACTTCCTGCTCAGGTGGCCCTGTTGGTTCTTGTCTGTGCTCTTCAGAACCCAGCCCTCCTCTCTGGGGACCTGAGGCTATCATCTCATCCCGGGCCATTAAAAACCAACAAACAGCTTCTGTATCCTGAGACCTCTCTTGACCTCACCTGTTTACCTCTACTTAACACTACTCCCTGAAAACCCAACACCCTTGTGTCAAACCCAGACCCCAGTGGCTCAACTGACAGTCAACTTAATCCTCCTGTAGGAAGCCATACAACACAACTCCATCCTTGACTCCTGTCTCATTCACAAAGCACATTAGGAAAACCAGGAAATCTATGTTCCAAACATGCCCAGAATACATTTCTCACTGCCACTACCAGCTTTCTCCAAGTTGTCAGCACCATGCCCAGCCCCCCAGTTTTCACAGCACCCCACAATAATCTTCTCTCATCATACAGCTGGTGTGAATTTTAAGAACCTAAAGCACAGAGACGTAATACCAGTGTTCCAGGATATCCACCGGCTTCACTCGGTGGCTTTAGCATGAGCACTGTCCAGAACGACAGCCATTGGACATGGAACTGGAAGATTGGGAGACCCACACCAGATTCTAAAAGCTTATTAAGCAAAATATGTATCTCAGTAATAATTTCTTTGCTTTGACTACATGTTGAATGAATAATATTTTGGACATGAAGTGTTAAACATAGTATCAAAATTAATTTCACCTGTCCCCTTTTTTCTTTTAATGTGGTTACCAGAACATTTAGAATTCCATGTGCACAGCATGTTAGGTTTCTTTTAAGCAGCACTTCTCCTCTGTCTAACCTTGCTCCTCCTCCTCTTTTTCCTCCTCCTCCTCCTCCTTCTCCTCCTCCTCCTCCTCCCCCTCCCCACCCCACTGTCACTCTACTCCAATACTAGCCACCTTGATCTTCCTGGGACAGGCCAATGGTGGCCTGGCCTTGGGACCTCTGCACTCGGTATGTCCTTGATGTACAAGGGTCTCCTCTCAATAATCATAGAACAATATGGATTAGTTTGTTCAGGTCTCTGCTCAAAGGGTTAGCTGAGCTGTGAGTTCTCACCTACCAGTCCAAGCACTCCCTATACAACATTTACCCCCAAAATGGCCTGCTTTCCACACAGCATACATCGGCAGAAGCCACAGTGCTGACACTTAACTCATTCTTTGTATCAAATTAAAGCAGACATCATTAGCCTCCATGTATCGAAAGTTTGTTACATGAATACTCAGTGAGGATTCCATATAAAGAACAAATATAGCAAGAACAGTGCTCAGTTTACAGTAAATGCTTGAAAGCTTGTTTATATTTTGAAGGAGGCAAAGCTGGCATAAACCAGGTAACAGTGGACAAGACTGCATTTAGTCAAGTCTTAATGGTGGCCTGGGCAAGAAGACACCAGAAGGCCAGAGTGGAAGAGCTCAGGGGTGAACCATCCACAAAACACTGCTTTGCCATGAGCAACCTTGTAATACTGGGAAGAGCAATGTCCCCTCTCTTCATGGTGAAATGAAGAGGACGGGAGTACAGGCAACAGAAGATTATTTGGTGATAAAAGGAAATGAGCTGTCACACCATGAGAAACTCACGAAAGCAGCAGGGCATAAGATACCGGGAACATGACATTTTGGGAGAAAGAAAACAATAGAGACCGCAAAAAGATCAGTGGCTATCAGAAGTTGTGGGAGGGAGCAATGAGTAGGCAAAACACGGGATATTTTCAAGGCAATGAAATACTCTACATGATACTGCAATGGTCAGCAGGTACAACGCATGTACTCCAAACCCAAGGGTTATATCAAGAGTGGATCCTGAGAGCAGTAGCTATAAACTCAGGTGGTATCAGTATCTATCACTGCTGTTGGCTGTAACAGAGTCCATCCTACCTGGAGTAGGATTCTGGCAGTGGGGAAGGTGAGGAGCAGGGGGTGTGGGGTCCTCATGTCTTCCCAAAATCATGCCTGAGGGTGAACCTGCCCTACAAACATTGATTCTCTTTAAGATGGAAACAGAAACAAGATTTGATGGCTCACTTCTGTAGTCTCAACACTCAGAAGGTTGAGGCAGGATGACTGCCATGAGTTCAAGGTCAACCTCAGCTGTAAGTGAGTCCCCTGCCCTCGTGCATTACAGAGGGACACTCTGTCTCAAAAAAAAAAAAAAAAGTGTGGAATGGGGAAAAGGAAGGAAAAGAGGAGATTAAAAAAAGAGAGAAAGAGAAAAGAGACAGGTTGCAGTAAACTTGAGCCAGAAAGGAATCATGATTCATTTTCCTATTTTATTACCACCACCCCCAAGAAAAACAGCTTTTAGCTGAGGAGATACAGGTAAAGTAGGTAAAGTATCTGCTACACAAGCATGAAGACCTGAGCTTGGATGCCCAGGACCCCTGGAGGAAGGTAGGAGGGAGGAAGGGCCCTGAAGCACATTGCCAGTCTAAATAGGCTCCAGAGTCCAAGGGAAATCTTGCCTTAAAAAATAAAGTGGAGAAGTGATTGAGGAAGACTCGGGATGTTGATCTGGCCTTTATATGCACATCCACTTGTGTATACATGTGTACGCACACATAAAGAGAACATATATACCACTCATACACATACACTACATACAAATCTAAATAAATTCATATACAGTATGTACAGGCACACAAACATATAGACAGACAAGCAGGCAGACAGACGGACAGACCAGGTACTTCCCCAGCCAACAGCTGGGGACAGAAGTGCCGTCCATCTGTGTACATGCTAATGCTGAGTTCTTCTGGAAAGGGCTAGAGTGCAGAGGAAAAGACCCATCTGGAGTTGGGGGGACATGGTCACACTGATTTTCTTTACCAAAACTGACCAAGTATGTCAGAGGAAGTAGGAAATGGGGTTCCAGGCAGAGGGAACAGTTAAACAAAGGTTGAGCAGAAGAGAAGAAAACTCGTGCCTAGAAATGGGGAAAGGAGCAAGGAAACAGGAGTAGGGGCGCAGGTCAGCCGGGCAGTGGCCTTAGCCAGGCTGGAGCCTTGACCTCTGCAGCAGTCCTCTGAGCTGCTATTCAACCATTCAGCAGGCTGTGCAAGGACCCAAGGCCGCCTGTCAGCACAAAGGCTGGTGTGGCCTGCCTCTGTGGGGGTGTTCTCCTGTACCAGACAGTCCTCCCTGCACTTGTTAGATGCCTGCTGGCTGGCAGGAGAGAGAGTGTGAAAGAGAGAGTGTGGCCTGGGGCCAGGGAGGAGGGGGAAGGGGGGCCGCTGCAGAGAAGCAGTTGACAACTGCTAACAGAGCAACAGCTAATTTAGGCCTGTGGCTGCATCTAGGTTCCCCCCAGGTGCTCTGTTCCCCTCCTCACAGCAGTGTTCATAGCTAATGCCAGTGTAATTATAGCCCCAGTGGCTTCCATTTGGAGCTTGAATAGTCAAAGTGTTTGCTATGGGGTAGGACATGTAAACCCCTGGGCCTCAACTTGGTAAATTTCCTAGAAAAGAAAAAAAAAAAATCAAGAAATGCAGCAGTGTGAACAACTGCCTGGATGTGAGGAAGATGCCCCCCCCGAGTCCGCAGGGGGCAAAGGGATGGCGGGGGGGGGGGGTGCCCCACTGTAGAGAAAGCCACCCCCTCAGAACTAGCCTAGCCGCCTACTTGAGTATCTGTCGTGCACAGCAAAGAATGGGGCTCAGCACACAGCCAGGTGCATGCTGGCCTAGGTGACAGGTTTGTGGCACAGACTGCCTCTTTCCTGCCTACTATATTTCATCCCGCCCCATGGCCTCTCTCCTAGTGCCTGGAAACTTAAGTCCCCACTGAGGAAGCAGTGGAAGGATTCCACACACAAATTTCTTCCTCTGGAGTCCCTCAACCTCAGCCTACAGCTAAAAAAGAAGAAGAAAAGAAAAAAGAAAAGAAAATAATAGAAAACTTACAGTAGACAGAAATGAAGATTCTGGAAGCTTAGGTCCTCTCAGTCTCCATCCATTCCACTGTGGAGATAGCATAGACCACACAGATCTCAACACAGACCAGGAAACTAAAAATGGATGCCAGGCCCCCTGACCTAGGACTGCCCATCCCTGACAGATGTTGCCACACGTGTTTTATATGGGTCCCCTGGGCCTGTAGAGAGAGGGCAGAGATGGGCCAAGATGTCCATGGTGCCCAGCTGCCCAGGGGAGAGGGAGGCAGGATTCGATTGCACTTGGCACTTTCCAAAACCTCAGTAAATCTCTCCTACAGCAACTTGGGCCCACCAGAGACTTAGCTTGGCTTCTTTATTCCTTTTCTTGTTCCTCCCTTGGCAAGGGAGGAGAAAAGATGGGTAATGAACCTCGCAGCAAAAGATCTGACACCAGCCTCCCACACCCCAGCCTTGGTTCTCTTTCCTTGCCAGGAGCACTCACTTGAGCTGGTCTATCTGAAGCACCAGGCTGTCCCCAGATATCACAGCACCCTTCATGTCATGCCACTGGCATTCCCTAAATAGCTGCTCTGTATTTAATATAGAATTGAGTTTGCCAAACCAGTCACCCAGCCCACCAAATTTTAGCCCTGTCGACAGTATAGCTTCAGTGAATATTTAATTATATTTTTCCTTAAGGGTGTGGGGAGGAGGTACGGTGGGTTGAATAAGTGTTCTACCACTAAGCTACTCCACCAGCCATTTTTACTAAGTTATTCAACCTGGCTTTGAACTCGTTTTATGGTCCAGAGACCCCCTGAACATGTGATCCTTCTGCCTCAGCCTCCCACACGGTTGGGATTACAGTCCTAAACTACCAAACCTGCCTAACTCCCTTAATTCTTAAGTAAAATTTTTAACTTTGTCTTTAATTGATTCAATCTTTAAAGTCTTCAGTACTTACAGATATATCTTACATGGTACTGTCTCTACTAGTTCTGGAGCTGACATAGTAAAGCCACTACCTTTCCATTTTAATTGTGCATCCTACACAACTCACATTCCAGCTGCACCATGTATGTGTTCAGAAATAGGAGGCTAGCTATGAGCCGAGGTACTCAGACTTCATAATCTCCACTATCCAAAGACCCACTGAGCCACAGGCTTTATGGCTGGCACTTGGATTTTGTACCTAACCCATAACTCTTAAGCTGCTTTCCAAAGTTTGAGCCCAACCTAGAGACAAGGCCCAGGGGCTAGTGACCACTAGCACCAAACACACATTCACAGACAGACATGCAGACACACACACCTGGTACCCCTAGAGCACCACTGAGCAGTGCCACTTGAGCAGAAGGTAGCCTGGAGCTCTGTTGTCACCTGAGGATGATTCTCAGATATGTTTTGTTCCTCGTTCCTCCTCCCTCCTCCCTACACCCAACCATCAAGGCAGTCTTTCCAACCACAAACAGGTGGCAGAAACAAGAGTCACAGCCTTCTGGAATATTACAAGTCACAGGGACCTAGATAGTTCTACTTCCCTTCTTGCCCAGGGGTCATTTGGTCCCAGCTTCATTTATACATGTGTGTGCACACAAAGACCCTCCACCAACAGCACCATGGCCTGACTGTCAGCAGTCACTCAAACAAACATTTTCAGGAACTGACTACACATCAAGGCCTTGAAAGATGGAGTCCCTGTTCTCCAGGGATTTTCGTTCCAGTGACAGGAAAACTGACAAAAAAAAGACACAGACACATAAAACAATTTAATGGATTGGAGAGGGTAGCGAAGGAAAAAACAAAGTTCGGGAAAGAATGATAAGGAGATGGGATGCAGACTGTTTGTTTGCCTGGAGGTGACATTAATTTGAGGATGATGACCAGGAGGAGCAGCACACATGAAAATCCAAGGTCAGAGCGTTACAAGCAAAAGGAAGGTCACATGCCTGGATACAGGCATGGGTTTGACGTGTTCCCAATTTAGAAAAGAGAAAGAAAGAAAGAATGGGGTGACTGAAGCTTCATGTAGGACAGGGTAAGAACTTCAGGCTTTCCTCTAGTGATAAGCACTGGAAGGAGAAGACTCAATAACTCATTCATCAACACATGGAGTAAGCTATACTAAGTATACTTTTGGTATACTAAGAAAGGACATGGATGAAACCAGCTAAAGAGGTGAGCTCCAGGCTGCTTGAGCCACACTCCAGAGAGGGAGAAGATTAGCGTTTTCAGGTAGATAGTGATGATTCATTAGACAAAGAATACTAGGGAGGAAGGAGGGGAGCAGGATTAATTATTTCAGGATGAAACCTGGTTCGTATGAGAGAATTCACAAGTGCCCAAATGGAAGTGGTGACAAAACAGAAAGATCAGAGAGGCATCTGGGTTAGACACCAAACTAGTCATAACTAACATAGGGGTGGCCTAACTCAACAAGACTGCCTAGGTTGAGCATAAAAGTAGTGATTAAAGGGGAAGTGGGCAGAACCATAGATGCCCATGTTTAGTACAGGCTAAGAAGCAATGGAACCTGAGTTGGAAGAAATCAAGAGGGTCTCATTGCATGAAATCAAGAGTTTCAAACATGAAGGAGATGAAGGAGAGTCAAGCGGATGATCAACAGACCTCAAGCAAGTAGCATTGTAGGCTAACAAGGAGATAAAGAATAAACAAACTGTACCAGAGTGGGATGATCGACTGGAAAGACAGAGGGGGAAGGAGAGGCACAGAAGAATGGACGGAAGTGGGGATCCCGTGCTATAACCTAACTATCATCTCTTGTCCTCAAGAGGCCACCCAACTGCAGCTTTAGTTTCGTAGCCATCAGTCTCTGAACTCTCTCCTACCACAGGTCAAGGTCTGCTGGAAGAATACCAATACTAATCGGCGAAGGCTCCCAGCTGCCTGGAACCCAAAGTCTAGAGCAGAAGAGATGAGGACCACAGACAGACAAAAGCTTTCCTTCACTTCCTAGGCTTCATTGTCTGTCTCTGGTTGTTGTTAAGAGTGGACACTCTGGCTCAGAAGTAGTGTGGGCGGTGAAACTATCTAGACATTGGCTACTGGCTAACAGAAAAAAATGTGTAGAGGTTACAGGAAACTCTCTGCACCTCATTTATCTCTTCTGCAAGATGGGGCCAAAATGTTCATCCTTTATACATCCAGGTAACATCCAAGGCAAAGCAGAATGATAACAACTAAAATATCCACTGTGGTTTGAATTAATTTGCATGTCCTGTAAGGGCCCATTGGTTGAAATTTTGGTTAATCCCCTGCTCCTAGGAGATGACAGAACCTTGGACGTGGGGGTTACCGGGATGTCTCTTCTTGGTTGAGTACACGCTTTTGGAAGGTAGCACGCATGGATTAGTGGTTCTAGAGAGAGGGAGGATTGTCATAAAAGTCTCAGTTTGGCATCAGCCTTTCTACTCAGATTCAAGATGTAACCATTTGTTCCCACTCTTGCCCCTCATAAAGAACTACTGCTGTCCGCTCTCCAGTCTTGGACTTGGACCCACCCAAGCTCTGTGCTAAATGAGTTTTTCCTTGTATAATCGTCTGCCACTAGTGCTTTTCTTACCATAATGAAAAGCTCATTACTAATGGCCCTCGGAGTCTCCAATTCATAGCATATAAGCAACAAGAGCCTGCTTAAAAATAAGATGCCCAGCTGGAAAGGACTTCTTCCCTTCTCTCCATTTTGGCAATGTCCATCACACCTTGCCAATGGAAAAGGTCAGATCCATGTGCTCCTGCCTTTATACACTGTGCTCAAAGAAAAGAAGGTCCCTCAGTCTCCCACTCCATGAACAAAAGGCCATCCCCAGAGCTCCTCTTCTCTATACAGAAAATCTGCCATAGCAGGACCTCAGACCCTTTCTCATATCTGTCCCCCACTCCTGAAGCTCCTAATCAACCTACAGAAAATGGTACCTTAGTTTCCCCCCAAGAGACAACAGGACCAATTCTAGCATTCCCAACATGCTCAACATACCACCTCCCACTCCTTTCAGTTGTCATCCAAAGTCCAGAGACCTGAGAGGTCCTGAATCCCCATTCTCCCCTACTTTGTATGCCCAGAGCACGGCCCTGCCCAGACATGCCCTGGGAGTCCTAACTCAAGCCCAGTGATCCCAACGCAAAACCACGACCACCTGAGTACTCTTTAGAGGAGGCAGACAGTTTGAAATCAGGCCAGCCCACCAGAAGTCAACTTGATTAATGGCAAAAGCAATGGAAATCAACAACAAGAATCTATTTGAATGCTTTGGAATGTCATCTTACTTCTTCCCCACTCCTCTGCTCCCCACTGCCAGAGTCATGCCCCAGGCTTGTTTTCACTGATATCCATACCAACATCCCAACCTTGCACCACCTTCTTCCCACCTCCATGGCTTTCTCTCGGGGATTCCTCTTCTAGCAAAAATTTGTCACCCTCCCTGAAACTTGGTCACTGTTCTGTCAACCCTGTTCACCATTGCACCCCATCCTCAAACATTCCTTTTGCAGGCTGAACTTCCAGGGCAAACACATCACCTCATTGGCTCCTCCTCTAACACTCTAATCTGAAAGGGAGCAAAGCCACCTTCCATCTCCATGCTGGCTCGGCGGCCAAGTGTCACTCAGAGACACACCATGCAAAATGACTATTCTCACTTGAAATTCCTGTACTCAAGTCTCAAATAGCCTATTTTAAAAATCTATCTCACAGCGTCTCCTGACTCAATCTCTCTGGGCTGTTGTTTCTTCTCTCTTTGTTCTAATCTGACAACACTGGTTTTTGTGTGTTCAGGCTGCTACAAAAAAAAAAAAAATACAGATCAGGTGGCCAGTAAGTAACAGAATTCCCCTCTGGAGACTAGGAAGTCTAAGCTGTCTAGCGAGCACTCACTTTCAGCTCACAGACAATCATATCTCCCTATGCCCTTGTTTGTCCAATGGCATAAGGGAGTTCTCTGGGCAATCTTCTACAGGAGCATTAGTTCAGTCAAGAGGACCCACCCCTCATTACCCTGTTTCCTCTGGGTATGACCTCTTCCGGCTTCAATGGGTACCTTCACACACATGGTGCACATAAGCTCATGCAGACACACATATACACAAACATAAAATATTACGTGAAAGCCCTCTAGTTACCATCACTTTCAGAATTAATATTTCAGCGCATGGCCTGGGTGGGAGATGGGGTATACTCGAACATTCAGAAGACAGAACATTGCCTCCCATTTTTTAAGGAAACAAAAGAGCTGAACAGAAAGTCCCTCGCCATCCTTCCCTGGCAACAACCAGCTTATCTCACCTGCAACCCAGATTTGCCTTCTGTTACTATAGAGGCAGAATGTCCCTGCCAGAGGCCACCTGGCTTCCTGTGCTCCTTCCTGTGTGCCATGTGGCTCACATCCCTCCTCACCGTTCAAGGACATCCCTCTTGTGCCCCCCCCCACTCCCCTCTTGTGCCCTCCATGTTCTCCCTGTCATGTCCCATCCAGCGCAGAGAACAAACACATGACCATTGCTACCTGTCCCCAAACAGAACAAAACCTCACTTTGGCCCACCAGTCCCCTTCTCTAGCTGTTCTTCTTCACAGTAAAGCCTGAGAGGGTGATGTCCACCAAATCCATCTACCCATCGCATGGGCTCTGCAGAAGATTGGAGTAGCTCCACACAGTCAAGGGAGGTGGTCATGTCTCCAAGCCTGTCTTGCTTGACTTTGGCTACACCTCGTAACCTTTACTTCCTTTCTCTAACCAGCTCCCACCCCATCCCTGACTCCCAGATGTTCTCTTCCTCCACAGCCTGTATCTTAGCCCTCTGCTTTTTAGATCCTAGCCTCCCCACCCCACCCCCACATCTCTCTCAGACTATAAACTTTTTCCTTCCACCATTCCAAATGCCATCTCTATACCACCATCTCTGTACACATTGCCCCTGACTTTGGCATTTCCCAGTGCAGGTTGATCTGACATCTCTATCCTAACACAGACGAAACCGAATTCTTGATTTCTAGACCACTCCATCCCACTCTGTCCTTTCCTTCATCATTACCATCCTAATAAATGGCAGCATCACTGATGTACAAGCCCAAAATGTGATTGAGCCATAATTCTGACTCCATATACCTATGTAATCTAATGCAAGCCCATGTGTTTGCTCCAGTCTCCTCTGACTGTCCTGGACCTGGACAATTGCAGAAACATCTTGACTTTGGTCCCACGCTTGCCCACAGCCGTGCTTCCTCATCATCATCCACTCTCCCATTGAGCAAGAGTAACTTTCAAATGCATGTATCGGTAATGTGTTGCGCAGGCATCTAAAATCCTCCCAAAGGCTCCCCATCACTTTTCAATTAAAACTCCAACTCCTAACTACCTGATCGGCTGACTTACAGTGCCACCTACCACAGCATTCCCCTCCCATAACACCACTCTCCACTACACTCAGGGCTGTAGCTACATGGTCTTTTGAAGGTACCACCCCCACACATATTCCCCACTGGGGTCTTTCCCTACCTGTATCAAACCTACCATCCCCCTGATCTACCATGCTAGGTTCTTTCTGGGAGTCATAACTGGGTGTTCATAATAATCTCATTCAACATCTGACTTTAGTGTCAGCTTAGCAATTGTCACAATTATATTTTTCCTGTTAATTTGCTCCTTGGCCGGTTTCTGGTTTTCCATATCTGTACTACCTCAGTTCCATAAGTACAGAGAATCTTTGGTTCAAGTTATGGGTGCATCCTCTACACCTAAATGAGGATATGGGACACCAGGGGTTTCTGGAAATATTTGGGAGCAAATGCTTCCAGAAGAGGGCCCATGGAAACAGTCCCCCCTTAAGAATACCCCAAATTATATACACTCTTAAGGAAGTTATTTTTTTTCTTCTTTGTTTGTTTTGTTTGTTTGATTGATTGATTGTTTGTTTTGTGGGCCAGACCAGAATGCCTTCCTATCTTCTAAATCTCTCCAGTGTTCATCCCTAAACCAAGTTCTCAGAACTTTTCAGAAAGACAAGAAAGGTGGCTGGGGTTGCTCCCTAAGGGGCAGCAGTTTGGATTCTGTTCTGACCTGGGGAGAGCCATGTCTCCAGCCTCTATCTTTCTACCATCCTGGCTCTGGCCCATCCCTCTTCTTCCTTTTCTATTTACAGGCAGAAAGCCACTGCCCCAAATTCACAGTCACTCCCACACACACCACTACACACATACTGACATGCCATGTTAAACATATCCAACACCCCATACAAATCACCACACAAACACATAAGACACAATTATACTATCCACATAAAACCACATAAACGACCCAACATATTAACTCACATGTATACAGCTATACACATTAAACACACTCTATACACATAAATGCACACACAACCTACTTACTACACATACACATAATAGCATACATTCCATGTATGCCGCCCCACATACACAAGGCAATCCATGTACCACATCTACATTCTAACTTACACAGCCAATACACACACATATAAGCAATCCCATAAATAAACACATATTACCACACATCCATATCACCACATACACATAATAAACACATACACAAACCATACCATAAACACATATCACCACACATTCTCACACACTCACATGTAACTGTACACACTTACATACACATACCCACTAGATACATGCCATTTGTACATCCTGACACACATATCTATATACATACAAAAGGCTAATACACGCACATACCACCCCACAAACACACTCACATACACACACCACCTGAACCAATACACATCAGCCCAGATACACTACTTCATGTATGTACACATACACACACATGTATTACACACACACTTACAATACCCCTGTTCTCAATCCATCCTGTGTCTCCACATGGACCTCTCCCCCTGCTGTGGTCCTTTCTCTGTACACCCTGTTGGGCCCAGATCATATGGGTGGATGGATGCATGCATGCATGGATGGATGGATGCATGGATGGATGCATGGATGGATGCATGGATGCATGGATGGATGCATGGATGTGGTGGGGAGGAGTGTATCAAGTGTGGGAACTCACATCACTCACAACTGACTTTTATCAGGATAAACTGGCTGAAGCAGGGGCCAACTGCAGTGTACAGAATCCCAAGAGAGCCAGCTCAGGAGCTGATGATGGCAGAAAGTGTCCAGCCAAGAACCACCTCACATGCCAGCAGAACCCATCATGCACAAAAGAAGCAATCAGGTGGCTGCCTACGCAATGAAAGAACCAAAAGAAAACTACTTTCACCTGCAAAAAAGACCTACCTAAGCCAGAGCACCTGAAGGTCTACCATTAAAAAGCATGCCTTTAGGTTCAATTTCTTCTCTGATGCTGCTCCTTTTTTTTTTTCTTCCTTGAACACAAAGGCAACCAGAAATGAAGTCACCAACATCCTGATCACACCTCAGTGCCAGCAAATCCTCTCACCCACTGACAGGAGACTGAAGTCACCCACCTTTTACAGAAACAAGAAAATGGAGAGAGAAGAGGTGTGTAAGGATCTCTAGATCCCCATAGGTGGAGAGGCTGACTCTCTCTCTCTGATGGTCCCAGCCTTGCATGAGCATGGCCACAGCCATGGGTCACTGGCCCTCACCAAGTCACCCCTCCTCTCCCTGGCCAGCAGACTTCTCTGTAAAAGGGGCGGGGGGAACAGAAGGGGTGACAGAGCTGTGGCTAAAGCCCAATTTCCATTGACACTCAGAGTCCCTGACAGCTGTTAGAAGAAGAATGGGATTTTGAAATTTAAATAATACACTTCTGCATTCGGCTCAGGAAGACAACCTGAGGATAAGCAGTTTATCGCCTGAGCCACCATGAAGGGGGTGGGAGGGGCTACGCTCTTCCAGCTCCTCCAGCCCACCCACCTGCTGACATCCTCCATTCTGTGGCTGTCTCACTGGAGCCTGGCTGCTGGACAAGACAGCTGAGCCTTTCATCACTCTGCATAGCCCAGACTGTAAGGCCCATGCACACCTGCGCAGTGGTCCAAGAAACTAGAAGAAGCAGGCTGGCATGACAGGGTCTTTCCCATGCATACAGCAGGGCCCAACCTTCCCTCCAGAGCTGCTGGGGTGTTCTTCAAAGTGAATTGACTCTGGAGCCTAGGGATAAATCCCTTCTCCCAAGGAGAGCCCAACCCACCTCCCTAGGGCTGAGCCTTCTTGCCCAAGCAGCTACCTCCCTCGAGTACTGCTATGCCATAACAGTCAGTATTCAATGTTCCCTGAGCTCACGGGCCCTGTGCACAAGCTTAGCCAGGCTTCCCAGCCATAATGCTGTCAGAAATGTCAGAGCTAGAGAGAAAAACCCATCCGCAGTCCTTACTACACAAGCATGAGGACCTGCGTTCAAACTACAGGACAACTGTGAAAAATCCAGGTATAATGGCACATTCTTGTAATCCCAGTGCAAGAGGAGGCACATTTGAGCAGATCATTGGCTCCGAAGCCTTACCTACTCAACAAGCTCCAGGACAATGAAAGACCCTATCTCAAAAAGCTAGGTCCTTAGCCGGGCAGTGGTGGCACATGCCTTTAATCCCAGCACTTGAGAGGCAGAGGCAGGTGGATTTCTGAGTTCAAAGCCAGCCTGGTCTATACAGTGAGTTCCAGGACAGCCAGGGATAAACAGAGAAACCCTGTCTCAAAAAACAAACAAACAAACCAAAAAAAAAAAAAAAAAACCCAAGCAAGATCCTTATACCTATGGAACAACACCTGAGGTTGGCCTTGATACACAGGTATACACAAGGTATGAATACCACACACAAGAAAGAAAGAAAGAAAGAAAGAAAGAAAGAAAGAAAGAAAGAAAGAAAGAAAGAAAGAAAGAAAGAAAGAGAGGGGGGAGGGAGGGAGGGAGGGAGGAAGGAAGGAAGGAAGGAAGGAAAGAAAGAAAGAAAGAAAGAAAGAAAGAAAGAAAGAAAGAAAGAAAGAAAGAAAGAAAGAAAGAAAGAAAGAAAGAAAGAATCTCTCCCAGGTTCCCCATTCCCCTTTCTCATCTACTAAGACTTCCCTGATAGCCCCAGGCACTGCTGTTTTCTGCTTCCCCTGAGATCCTGGAACAGCATTTAGTTTGAACCACATGGACAATGAACTACCTATAGGGTGCCGCAGCTGAATGTACATTCCCTTGTACACTGAGGGCACAGGTCTCACCTTGTGCAGCAGTGGACTCCATGTCTCTCCAGGACACACTTCACATGGACTGAATTAAATGATATTAATTTAATGGCCCACCTCCACCCCACCTTCTCTGTGAACATTTCTTGTGCCCTTGCAAGGTATACCTCATCTCTGCACCTCAGAACTCATAAAATCCATCACACATGGAACGTCTCAGAGTTGTTTGGAAACCTCAGTTACCTGTTCCTGGGCAGATCTAACACTCAGACTAAATCATTTTCTCCCTCTAATACCCAGACATTGATTCCCAATGGTTACTATCTAGGGTACTCCAGTGTGCCACATACCACATGAGAAACTTTCCTTACGTCATTACACAAGTCAACTGACCTATTCTATCTACAGATGAGATTCAAGAGCGCCAAGTAGCCCAGAGGTCACACAGCTAGTAGAGCAAGGCCAGGATTCCATGCTAAAACTAGCAGACCTCAAAGTCTTCATTCTAGGCTCTCAGGGGTTGTGTAATTGGGGTGAAGTGCAGAAGTATGCACCCAGGAGGTATGAAGAAGAATGCACACACAGGAGACAGACATGCACACCTGCTTGAAACCGAAGGACGAGCACCATGATGAAGTACTGTGCCATGAAAGCAAGAACAGAGCAGTGTTTGTTCCCTCTCAGAAGCCATATGCAAGGCTTCCTGGGCACAAGTTCTCTCCTATTCCACAACCACAAAAAGGAGGCCATGAGGCCCACCCACAAGACCGTCCCTAGCCCTCTCTGTGATCCATCCAAGCTAGATGACCTGTTAGAGTAGAACAGCCAACCTTCTCCCCTCAAGCCACAGAAAACCCCTGAGCTCAGGTCTCTCACAAGTCACCACCTGGCCCAATTAGTTACTGGAAGGTGAACACTGAATAAGACTTCAACTAAGCCTTAGGGTGCCACCGTCCTCTTAAAAAAAAATCACCCGGTCACCTCCATTCTCCAGCCCCCACAAACTCTGTTTACTGTTGTAGGTAACACCAAGTCAACCAGAGGTCCACAGCCATTTCTCAGATGTCATCTAGACTGACCCTGCCACCATCTGACCTTGGAGAAGTTCCTCCCTGATCGTTTCTAAATAGCTCACGTATTTCCATGCAACCCTCCCTGCAAAGTGCTTACCTACATTGTCTTATTTGATCCTTATCCTAGAAGATAGGTGTTTCTGCTGGCCCATGCATATTTCTAAGGAGATGCTAGGCAGAGCTCAAAGTGGAACTTGAACCCTAGTCTATGTCCATCCCTTCTCTTGGAATCTCAATTTTCTTTGCAGAAAACAGAGTGTGGTTGATTGGCAGATATGCTTCGAACCTATGTCTTAAACAATGCTTTAGTGGGATGTAGACCCTGGAGACTCCCCCCAGGGATCTCACTTGGAATGCAGAGGCAGAGGCTAATGACATAGCACCATCTACCTATCACTTCTCTGTGTTCCTTAGTCATGGCCCCTTAGCTGTCAGAGACACCCTTGCCTGTCCAAACCAGTCCTCCTTGTTCACTGATACCCAGCCACATCCTTCACCCTCCATTGGACCCACACACTTGCTAGCTCCGGGTCATCTTCTTAGAATCTTTTTCAGAGAAACTCTCTGCTTAAAAGCTTTTGCTTTCTTCTCTACCTTTTCTACCCCCAGCTGCATTTGGGGAGGTCACAGAAGCCTGGGACAAAATAGATGATCAATTAATTTCAGCACCCTGCATCCTGTCTAAACAACCTCTTGCCCCCATTGCCCAGATCCAGATGAGAGAAGATGACCAACTAGCAAGCCCAACTCAGTCTCTGTGTGTAAAAGCTACATCCCCTAACCCATTCTCACTAAAGCCTCTTTGCCATCCCTGAAGGTATACAGCATATGCCCAGTTTACAGATGTAGCCACCTCAGTGCAAAAAAGACCATACTAAGGCCCAAGAACACACAGTCTCTTAAAAGCCCTCCAAAATCCCAGATGTTGAGTCTCCAGCTGATGATGATGCTTTGGAGCTGATAGAACCTTGAGATGATGGGGCCCAGATGAAGGAAGTCAGGCCAGAGAGCATGTCCATAGAGTGGTTATTAGGACTGTGGCCCTTTCCAGCTATCATCAGGCAAGGAGCTCCTCTCCACCACACACTTCCACCATGGTGTGTTACTGTTTACCACAGGCCCAATGCAACAAGGCCCAATGCAACCATGGACTAAAACCATGTGCCCAAATAAACTTTCCCTCCATCCAAATTGTTTCCCTCAGCTCTTTTGTCTCAAGGATAGAAAACTGATTAACACATTCAGCAACCAAGACAGGACTTGTTCCCAGGACTGTTGGCCCATGACCCCTATGCCTGTGACCCCTATGCCAGACACCTCTTCAAATGCTCTGGTGTATGTTTTCAAGGACAGTTTGAATTCAAAGAACAAAGCAAGCCCAACTTCTTCATGAGATTTCCCTTTTCATGTTAAAGTAAAGGCTTCCAACGTTAGATGCTTCAACATCTCTATTGCTATTGAGCAGTCAGTCGACAGCCACACTGCCCCTAGCTGGCCTTAGGATGGGACTGGCTGGCCCATCATTGAACCCAGGAAGTATTGAGTAAGACTATGAAGAAAAGGGGAGAGGGATTAGTCTGTGCCCTCCCCAAGGCCTCAGGCATACAGAGGGTGTGGTAAGAATTCTGGCAGCCTTCCTTGTCAACTGAATCCCAGAAGGACTTTCCAAGAACCCCAAGAAAGATGAAGGGTTCATGCTCCAGGGGTCCCTATAACAAGCACAGCCTCAAACCTCAGAGAGGAAACGATAAAAAGATAAAGGCAAGAGGACCTCTAACATACAACAGCCTCCCAGTTTCCACAGGCCCCAGCTGGTAGTGGTAGTAGAAGAGCTGGTACTCCCCAACACAGGCTCCTCAGAAAAATGGTAGAGGGACTTCACACAGCCATGCAAAGACATGTGGAAGTGGTGAGCCACTTCCTGTCTACTACATGTCATTCTACAGGGCAGCACGCACTAAAACCCACTGCTTGGGTACAGGATCTCAGGTCACCCTGCCCAAAGACACCAATCCATGGAGAGCTAGGCAGGGACCTAAGATAGCCAGAGGTCCAAGCTTGTGGGACAAAAGATGAGGGAGCAGGGCCTAGCAAACACAGAAGTGGATGCTCACAGTCAGCTATTGGATGGATCACAGGGCCTTCAATGGAGGAGCTAGAGAAAGTACCCAAGGAGCTAAAGGGATCTTCAACCTTATAGGTGGAACAACATTATGAACTAACCAGTACCCCGGAGCTCTTGACTCTAGCTGCATATGTATCAAAAGATGGCCTAGTCGGTCATCACTGGAAAGAGAGGCCCATTGGACTTGCAAACTTTATATGCCCCAGTACAGGGGAATGCCAGGGCCAAACGTGGGAGTGGGTGGGTAGGGGAGTAGGGGGGAGGGTATGGGGGACTTTTGGGATAGCATTGGAAATGTAAATGAGGAAAATACCTAATAAAAATATAAAAAAAAAAGATGAGGGAGCTCAAACTCGAGTCTTTGTCTCTCAGGGTGGTGGGGGGTTGGGGGTGAATCTCAGATCTGGAGCTGGGAAGCCATGTGTCCAAAGCCTTATGGGGGATTTGGAGCACATCACACAAGCATCTGGCTTCCTGATTCTGCTTCCCACCTTCTTTCTGCTGAACGCCCCATAAGGGCTTCCTTGGTCGTTTGGAATAGGACCAGTATTGAGTAGGGTCTTCTCACCAGGGCCTCCCCTCTCTAGCTGCCTCTCCAGAGAGTGCTACTCCCTCAAACAACTTCAGGGTTGGTCTCAGTGAACCTTCCTCAAGGGTATTGACAAGACAAATGAGGAGGTCAACAGCTGTGCAGCTTACAGAGCTAGCATCTTGCCACCTGATGCTCAGGGATAACTGGGCCAGATATGGCTCTAGAGCTCTGTGTCACAGTCCACCATCTGCCAGAAGAGTCAATAGGACTGTGCATTAGCTTCTTGACAGAGGCCATGCAAAGGAAGAGAGGTTTCTTTTAGCTTGTGGTTCAAAGGGGTACAATCCATCATGGTAGGGAATGGATGGGGGCTTGAGTAGGTTGGTCTGTGAAAACGGAAGCTTGAAGGAACCTGTTCCACATAGCATGGGTCAGGAAGCTTGGGCTGGAAGAAGGGCTAGGTTTTAAGGTCTACTTAGGGTAACCTACCTACACCAGGCAACCCCACCCCCACCCCCGTAAAAATCACCACCAAGCTTCAAACACATTATCCTACAGGGATCGTGTCACACCCAAATGAAAATGCCTCTATGCCTGTTCCTGATGGTGGGCAGTGGACTGGAACACAGAGTTCCAGAGCCACCCATGACTCAGTTATCACTAAGCAAAAGAGCCATTAGAGAGCGTTTGGCTCTGTAAGCTGCACATTCAGTGATCTTCTCGTTTGTCTTGTCAACAGCCTTGTCCCACAGAGTGCCAAGTGTCTATTACATAAAGATCTGTCTGCTAGAAGACACTTATGGTTTGAATCCAGGAAGCAACAGGAGCTGGAGTTACGGTGAGGACCACAGACCTCCAGCATTCACAGAGCAAACCCAAAGGCACCTATCTACACCGGAGAAATCAGCTGGCATCTGACCAATGTGTAGCAGGTACGTTGGATGCACTTGGACCCCCTGTGTGCCCCCCACTTCAGCAGACCTAGGCCAACAATGTCCTCATCCTGCATGTGAGCCTCAGAGCACAGCCTCAGAAGGACCAACCCATGGAGGAGCTGTACTCCAAACTAATCAAAAACGGAGACTTAGAATGCCAGTTGGAAGGGGCTTTGGTCAGTCAGTCATATAACCCAGCCACATAGGATGGGCAAAATTATAAGACACTATCACTATCACCCACAGTCAGAGCCAGAAGGAAGCCTGCTCTAAGCCCAAAGCTACTGATAGGAGCCTATAGCAGTGGCAACTCAAGGCAGGGTAATGTAACTGGCCAGCTTTAAGATTCCCCATCTACTTCTACCATCCCCACCACCACCACAAGGACTCAAGGCCATGTCCAGATAGCCACTCTCTAGCTACTACAGCTTGAATAGTTTGTTTTGTTTTGTTGAGATGGATCTTAATCTGTTAGTCCAGGATGTCCTTAAACCTACTGTGTAGATCAGGCTGTCCTCAAACTAGCAATTCTTCTGCCTCCATTTTCTGAGTGTTAGGATTAAAGGCATGTGCCACTGTGCCTAGCTCTATAGATTTTTAACCTTAAAGAGCCCCAAATGCTCATATATGAAGGGCATGGTCCCCAGATTGGCACTATGAGAAAGACTAGAAACTTTATGAGGTGGAATCTAGGGGAGGTCTTTAGATCATTGAGAGTGTGCCCTCAGAGAGACTATGGGGTCCTGGTCTCTTTCTCTTCTTCTATCTCATTTCCCAGGCATGACAGGAGCACTTTGGCTCCATGCCACAGCCACATGCATCCCAACATACTATAATGGGTGCCCCACCCCAAGAGAGCCGGTTGTGATCTAGAACCTGTGAGCTGGAGTGAAGCTTTCCTCTGTGAACTAGTGACATCAGTATTTTGTACAGTGATAGGACTCAACCAAGACATCTGCTGGGACCTCGCTTCCTCTGAGAATCCAGGATCTCTTCCACCAGGAGCACAGATACCACTCTCAGGATCATCTAAAGGAGGCATCTTCAGGCGAAGGGACGCTAGCATGTCAAAGCAGAATAACTTGGTCCTCGGATGAACAAAAATAAATGGGCATTCCAAGTGGCTGGTAGTCATCCAAAACTCAACCCTGTGACACCAAGTTAATTCCTCTAGCTGAAGGAATTATTCTTGCCTCCTTAGAGAGATAGCAATTGAGAATCACTGATCTAGAGACTAGGAAACCTTGCCTGACAGTTTGGAGCAATGCTTCTCAACAAGCAGTGGCTCTGCCCCACAGGGAACATTTGACGGTGTCTGAAGACATTTGTGCTTTTCACACCTTGGGGACATATAAGTGCATCCGTAGACAACTCTGGAGACAATGCTAAACATCCTACAATGCACAAGAAGATGCTGGTCAAGCCAAAATGTCCCTATTGCTGCTACTAAAAACCAGAGTGTAGAGTAAGAAGAACCTTAGAAGGTTCCAAAGCCTGGAGCCCAGACCCTTGTGTTCAGCAACTCAGAGAACAAGCTCTAGGCTGACCACTGAGCCTGTAAGAGCTGACACACACACACACACACACACACACACACACAGAGAGAGAGAGAGAGAGAGAGAGAGAGAGAGAGAGAGAGAGAGAGAGAGAGTGCAACAGAGACAGACAGACAGAGACAGAGAAAGACAGAGAGAGACAGAGAAACACAGAGACAGACATATAGAGACAAACACAGAGACAGCCTATGAGAACTGAGCTGAACACATACACACAATCACATACACATATACAGACTGTAAGAGCTGACCACACACACAGAGGGGGGAGGGGGAGAGGGAGAGAGGGAGAGGGAGAGGGAGAGGGAGAGGGAGAGGGAGAGAGGGAGAGGGAGAGGGAGAGGGAGAGGGAGAGGGAGAGGGAGAGGGAGAGGGAGAGGGAGAGGGAGAGGGAGAGGGAGAGGGAGAGGGAGAGGGAGAGGGAGAGGGAGAGGGAGAGGGAGAGGGAGAGGGAGAGGGAGAGGGAGAGGGAGAGGGAGAGGGAGAGGGAGAGGGAGAGGGAGAGAAGAAGGAAGAAGAAGGAAGAAGAAGGAAGAAGAAGGAAGAAGAAGAAGAAGAAGAAGAAGAAGAAGAAGAAGAAGAAGAAGAAGAAGAAGAAGAAGAAGAAGAAGAAGAAGGAGGAGGAGGAGGAGGAGGAGGAGGAGGAGGAGGAGGAGGAGGAGGAGGAGGAGGAGGAGGAGGAGGAGAAGAAAAGAGGAGGAGGATGGGAAAGAGAAAGAGTGAGGGAGAGAAGAAGGGAGGGAGGGAGAGAACCTGTAAGAACAGAACACACATAATCACACTTATACACATACACTCGCCCATACATACACACACACACACACACACACACACACATATACAATCACACAGAGAGACAGAGACAGAGAATACAATTCTAGGATAGACCATGCCAGCCCCAGTGCCTACCAAATGCCCAAGGGAATATCAAGAAGAAAGAGTCACAAACCCATAGAGCTCTTTTTTCTAATATTTTTAATGTGTATGTATGCACACAGACATTTGTGTATGTACAGGTGTGTGCACGTGTGTTCATGTATGTCCACATATGTGTGCATATAGAGCCCAGAGGATAACATCAGACACCATTCTCAGGAGTCCTAACTGCCTTCTTGGGGACGGAGTGAGACAGGGTCTCCTATGGGCTGGAGCTCACCAAGCAGGCGAGGCCATCGAGCCCCAGAGATTCCCCTGCCTCCATCTCCCCAGCGCTGGGATTAGAAGTTTGCACAGCCATGCTCAGCAGTTTCACATGGGGGCTGGGAATCAAACATGAGCCCTCATGCTTGCAAAGGCAGTGCTTTATTGGCTGAGTCTCTGCTCACATTCCTAAGCATGGACCCAACAGGGTAAAGTGAGAGCCCAGCACGGTCTTTCTCATTCCTCAAGGGAATCACCCAGGAGATTCCTACCTCTGGTGGCTCAAGCAATGGAAGGAAAACCCAGTGCAGACTAGATGGTGGTAACACAAAAATAGCAGAGGATCCCTTACCTGAGCTGCTAAGGACCAGGCAAATACTCAGTATTTCCAATGGTCACCAGTTTGGGGATATTTGCATATGCATAATGAGATGTCATAGAGATGGGACCCAAACACAAAATGATACTGTTTCATGCATATTTGATACACACAACCTTAAGGGACGCTTTTATTATAACTTCAGTACACCTGCCTTTTCACTATGTCCCATCTCATCTGGTCAATTGTAGAGTTTACCCCTGTGGCACTGTCTCAGCACTCAACATACTTGAAATTTTTAAAGCATTCTGGATTTGGATATTTAAGATGAAACACCCGAAATCTCCACCAACCAACACGACCAGTATTTCCAGAACACAAGAGTCCTTCCACCTGCCACGTGCTTTATAGTCCGCTGACTCACTGCTAACCCACGCACATGAGGGCTTCCTCACCTCACAAAGGGGGAAACTGAGGCACAAAGAGGATAGTGAGCAACATAGCTGAAGAAAGTGCCAAACTGAGGATCCAGAGAAGCAGAAACAGAAGCAAGGGTAAGACGAACCACAAGCCATCAAAACGGCACTGGGTTTCAGATTCAAGACCTATCCATGACCACCAAGGAACCAGGCAAACGCTTAACTCCAGGCACCGCTGCCCAAAGAAAGCCACACAGCTTCCGAGAAGCCAAGAGCTAAAGCTCAAAAAATGGTGAGGAGCAGGCAGGTGAAGCATAGAGTCAATGAAAGACCAGGAAAAGCACCTGAGTCCGAGAGATGAATGGGCCACACCCCAGGGGTGAGAGGAAACAGAACACGCACCAGCAAGGGTCACTTACCTGAGAAGATTGAAGCGAGCCTGAAGATGTCCGAGAGGCGGGAGGTCACAGGCTCATAGGGCGAAGCTTCATAGAACTCCTCACCTGGAAGAAAGGTGGATGTGAGACGCGGGCTTCCCTCAGGCAAAGCACTCCCATTAGACAGCGACAGTCCCATTAACACACCCCAGGATGTGAACGAGGGCAGCCCTTGCCAAGGTGGAAAATGCTGTGCTGGCAAGGTAGGGATGAGAGCTCATTTTGTAGAGACAAGTTATTTCTCACCAGCTAGAGCAGGTATGCCTAGTGGCACTGCCTGTCACGTGACCTCCCTGCAGGACCAATCCTCTTTAAGGGAGTCCGGAAAGAACAATGGCCCTCAGAAGGTCAAGTACACATCACAGGATCTGGAGACAGGGGTCTTACTAAGATTTTTTTAGTTCAATTTCCTTGTTTCCCCTTGGCCTCACCTCATGTTATCACAGAGAGTCTAGCTGGGAACATTAAATGTCACTAGGTAAAGGGTCTGACCCCATGCTCCTATCTGCCTGGCCTCCGACACACAAGCTTCCAACCTCTCCTCTACCTGTTAGCTCCTGTGCCTCCTCAGAGCATCAGAGGACGTCGGAGGCTTGGAGTAGAGAAGCAAGTGAATGACAGGAAATAAATGGCCCCGGGATACCCAGGAGACCCTCACCACATTATCAAGAATCCCATGCCCTCTGCAAACACCTTGCAAGAAAGAGGCACATCCTCGGGAGACCTGACCAGTGAGGAGAAATCAATGCAAACTCACTCAGACTGTGTGTGTGGTGACGAGGAGGGGCAGACAGGGAGTGACCCACGGCCTCTCACATTGATTTCCTATCCAGCAGGGCCTGGCACCACAGACAGGCACCCTTGCCTACAGAGACCCTGAGTGAGCAGTATCTATGCAGGATGTCCCTACCAGAGGGAACAGATACCACCTCTGCAAGAGGTTCCTTCATCTAACCCAAGAGGCCACAGAGAGCCAGGACTGGAAGTCCAGCTAGCTCTAGGATGCTTCATAGCTGCTCAATACTTTCCTCACTGCAGAAGGGGGCTGCAACCTTGGCCACAGACACCCAAAGCACTTGGAAGAAGCTCGCTTCCTCCTGTTAAGAGGAATTCTAGCCTGCATCTTGCCACATGGGAAATGCTGTGTGCCAGGCAGCCCCCAGCATACATAGTATGTGCCCCAGTAGAATCGAAACTTGATCCATTGCCTCTCAAGGTCTAAGTGCAGTCCTTTGTACCCACTAAGATTTATCTTACTCTCCCCTGGGAGAGTCCTAGGGGCAGGGCCCCCAGGCACTGCCTTGTATTAAAGCCAAACAATCTAAGAACTTGGGAGTTCTTGTAGGGAGAAAAAAAAATAAAAGTTGTGTTGCACTTTCTGCACATCAAACATACTTCAGACACACTAACTTACTCTCTTCTTCACCACCTTGCGAGCTAGGCACTATTGCTCACCTACTGTGCTGACAAGGAGCAGGGAGCACAGAGTAAGTCACTTGCTCCAAAGTGATTTCGTTTCTTCGCCTAGTAAGCAGCAGAGCCCGGCTTTAAACCCAGGGTGGCAGCCCTAGAGCACAGCGCTCTCTCACCATATGCCACTCCCCAAGATATTGTGCGGCTCTTCAATAGACCCTATGGTCAGAGCTCTGCTGCCCCTGGACTGTTCCCCAGCACTGTCCAACTGCCACCTTGCCCAACTACAGGAAGCACAGCCTTGTGTCTGGTCTGTAGGGCAGCCCACACCATTGGCTAACCAGGGGTTCCTCCTCTCTAAACCCACTGTCATTTAATTGGTCTGGTCCTGCAGCTGGGTGTACCAGGAAATGTCAGGCCTGGGCTACTGAAGCCAGAATCAGGATGCAGATCCTGGGAACTGTCACTTGGGGTGGGCCTTTGCTCTTTGTGGACCCTGAACTTCAGAGTCACCTTTGGAGCAGCCATTGGTGGTATCCACCATGGCCATACACAGTTGTGATAATGGAGAAAAGAGACCCCACATCACTGTCCTGGCTATGGGATCACCCTCAGCACAACTGAAAGAAACCTTGATATAGTGTAAGGCCCCTGAACTCAGCCACCAACTTGCTGTATACCCTGGACAGCTATTCTACCCCTGTGCCTCAGTTTTCCCTACCACCAAGGTTAATGTATGACATTTCTGACTCCCTAAACTCAGTGGCCACCTCTCCAGAGGCCATTATGCCCGACCCACTGGCTCCCCTTCCTTCAGTGCAACCTCAGCTCCTACTACCCGTGTAGGTCCTGGCCTTAGGTGGAGGAAGCAAAAGCCTGGGCAAGTCCCATCCACCTCAGGGTTAGAGAGAAACCAAGAATTGGAGGACGATCCCTACAATCATCTCTCCCATCTCCTCTCCTCTTTCAATGGTTCTTGCCCTCCTCTTAGCCCCAGCCCACTACTAAGTATTATGAATGTGCAGGGAGAAAGTCTCTACAGCCTCCTCTAGGGGAATGGCTCAACCTTACCATGAATAACTAACTCTTGGGTAGACCTTATCACTCATAGGTTCAAAGGCCTCCTGGCTTCTCCTGATGGAGAATATGCAGCCCTGAGATCTAGACGTAATCTTTCACAGAGAAGAAGCACACTTCTGTAGAAAGGGACAAGATGGGATGTATTTCTGGAACTCTCATTGGAAAGCAGAGGTACTCCCGTTTCTGCGGAGCCAGTACCCTCTGAGGTATGCAGTAAGTAGTGTTAACAGGTGGTCATTGATAGAATTAACTCAAAAATCATCTCAAGACATAGAACCAGAGAGAGAGAGAGGTATGGTGAAGGATCCCAAGTCCCAAGGGGCCTTGAAGATCACATGGTAGTGACAACCAAATATATAAGCACTGGGCTCACTGCTGCCACCACGGAGAAATGCCTCATCTCTCCTGCTTCTGATCACAGGTTGTCCTGAGCAATGCCACCAAGGTGATAGTGCTGTTCCTGCTAAGAAAGCCGATCAGCCTGGGGCACCTCTAGTCAGCTCTTCTATCACCTGCCCTGTCTCCTGCTATGTAGCCCAAGCTAGCCCACCCCTACTGAGTGTCTGAAGACCTAAGTTCAGTTCCCTGCAGGCTCACAACTGTCTGAAACTCTTTTCACTCCGGAGAATCTGGCTTCCATGGTCACCTGTACTCATGTGCTCATAACCATATGCAGACATACACACCTGCACATAATTAAAAATAATAACAAAATAATTACTTCTTAAAAGCTCTGTAAATGAAAAATAAAAGGCAGAACCATCCATTTCCAGAAGCAGGAGGCTTCCCGACATGCACACCGGAAGCAGACCATTCGGTGAATGGTTCCTCGTGTCACGTATGGAGAAGTACACATGTGTTAGGATAGCCTTACCTTCCTCGGTGCCTTTTAGCTATCAGAATGGAGTTGCTAGGGAGAAGTGGCCACCTAAAGCCACAAAACTACTCTGATCTTGATGACAGTCATACCATTACTAAATGCACACACTTCTTACTTATATGTTCAGAGCATATCTGAGCTGTCATGGTAACTGCTGGAGAACCCTCTCTCGGGACTCTACTCCTTCCTTTCATCCTTCCCTTCTGGTACTCTGCAAGGAAACTCTCATCTTAGGTTAGTGGCCCAGCTCTGGTCCTGGACCCACCCCTGTTCCTCATCCCCAGAGGCACAAATGCACAGCGAACCTTCCTGTGTCTTCCCCTAGCCTCTCCATCCATCCTCCTTTGGGGTTTAGACATCTTTAAAAGAGAAAATAGGTCATTCCTTCTGTCCTCTTCACAAAAAAAAAATTCTGAGAAAAATTATCTGTGTTCATCATGTCCAATCCCTGCTTCCATTCTTTCCCTAACCAACGCCCTGCTCCTAGAAGCTTGCTCCTAGGAGGCTTACCCAAGTGGCAGCAGTGGTCCAGGAGACACTTCCACGGCCCACTGCTCTGTGACTGTACCCACTGTCTTAGCTCCAGGTTCCACACATGGGCTGACGTACACCCCAGAATCTCTCTAGAACCATATCCTCCCCTGAGCTCCTTGCCTGCATGTCTGCAGGGCTTGACCAACGGCAGATAGGGAGCCCCAGAGAAACATCAAGCCCCCTGCCGCCGTCTACTTTGCAGGCACTGGAAGTCTCTCTCTTCCTGTCTCATTGGCAGTAGCTGCCAAAGACCTGTTGATTCTACCCTGTTAAGAAGCACTCAGATCCATCTTCTCCTTGGTTGCCCTGTCCTGTACCTGCCACCATTACTCCTGCCTGGGGTCACAATCCCTACCACTGACCAATGCCCCCAGAACTACATGGATAATCTTCTGAAGCATCAGTCTGATCAGATCCCTTGAACTCTGAATTAAAACCATCCAGGTTTCCTATTGCCCACCAGATCTCTTTCCTCCCAGCCTCCCATCCTTCCAATCCATGATCTAGATTGTCCAGTTACCTACAGTTCTTCATGAAGATTCAACTCTCAGGCCTCACCCTGATGTGTCTCACTCTCCATCTGCCCACTCTTAGTGTGTCCCTCCCCTGTGTAGTATGATTTCATCCCAGCCTGGAGACAGCATCTCCCCACCTCCCCTCCAACCCCAAAAGGCTCTTTAGACTTTTTAACAAGGACTTGGATGTTCCTCTGAGGTGCCCCTACTATGCCTTTCCATCACAACACGTATGCCCTCAAATGGCAAGTGCCACCTTACTTACCGAACCCCTACCCCAGGCTTTAAGTTCCATAAAGGCAATGGCTACACCAGATCCTAGACTATTCCAGGAACACACAGCATCAGTGCACTCTCAACGCATATTTGCTGAATGAGTAAATGAACATCTTGCCAAGCTGACCAATCATCCTGAAGTCTATGCAATCTCAAGCCCCTGTCTGGACTGAGGAGTGCTGAAGAGGTATCATTGAGGAGAGGGGGGAGCTCTCAGGTTCTGCCTTGGGCAGGCTTCAAGAGAGTTTGCCTAGAGTCATAGAACCTGTTGCTCATGTCCAGTCTTGAGCTCATTAAGCTCTATATAAAGTGCCTAGGCCAGCCATTGTGTCAGCTAGAGACCACATGAAGGAAGAAAGACTTGACTCTGGGCTCTGCTCCAGGGAACAGGGCATTAGAGTGGCAGGGTCTGATATCTCCTGTTCTCACTTAAATGTCTGCCTGGTGTCTCTTTCCTCTCATGGGCACAGTTTTGTGCTGCCCTTGCTTGCAGCCCACCATCCAGTTCATCCTCTACCCTTGTCATCTCCCTCTCTCCATCACCATTGACCTCCTAGGAGGGGTTAGCTAATTTCTCCAGATTCAAATCAGGTCACCCTTTTACCAAGTTCTTCCTTCCTTCTGGATCCCTGGCCAGATCCATCCATCCCCTTCCCCATCACCGCCCTCCCTTAGAGCCCACCCGAGCTTACCCTCCGTCAGCCCCAGATGGATGCTCCAATAGATCTGCAGACACTGCAGCTCCTTCTTCATGCCCCGCTTGCAGCGGCAGTCATACAGTGGGCTTTCCTGCAAGACCTCCAGGGCCGCCTGGCACTCCTTATTGGCCAGCATGGTATTGCGATCCCGGCCTGCCAGGCACTGCCGAAGGGTGCGGTACCTGGAGCTGCAGTTGGATTCAGCCGCACACAGCTCATTGGCCCGGACACAGTCCACTTGGGGGCGCCAGCCGTGGAGCTCAGAGCCCTGCAGAGAGGAAGGGCTGGCCAAAGAGCGGAGGGTTTCGTCTGGGTAGTGGGGAGGGAAGACAAGCGTGAATGAGGGCCATCATAGTCTCTGACCCCAATGTAGGCCTAAGGTTTGAAGGAACTTCTTACCCTCTCCATACCAAAGTACACCAAGACCAAGGTCAACGCAGACCCAACCTAGTCAGCCATGCTCCCCTACAACCATGGTTCACATTCACTTTCTCCTGAGCGCAATCCGAGGTGGTGGAACACAGCATGCTAAATCCAGGAAGGCCTTCACTGAACCTGCCAGTAGGCTAAGATGCCAATAGTCCAGACAGAATGACATGGCCTCAACATGGAGTGGCAAGGGTTATGCAAAGGGATCTTGCCTCGACTCCCAGTGGACAAACACCTCCTCCATCCAAGGTATCGAAGGCTCCAAAAGTCAGTTAACCCTCAGAGCCTGTCTGGAACTTAGGAAGAACTCAATCAACATCAAATTCCAGGGAAGCTCGGGTCCAAATCAAGGTCACACACAGAGAAGCAGCAAGCCCCCTCCAGCCCCTCAGCCTCATCGTTTCTGTATCATTAGGGCCTTTAGAAGACAACCAGAGACAAGCCTAACTCAATCCAGGAGGCCCAGGAGAGAGAAGCAGAGACCCCATTCGGGCCTTGCCTTTCTGTATCTGTCAACTTCACACCAGACAGTGTCTGCACGGGCCAAATTCTTTCCCAGCTCCCTGCAAGAGAGACGGCATTAACCAGAACAAAGGGGCAAACCCACTCCCCTGTGCTGCTTCCCCATCATGGCTTCTCCCGTCCCATCATTTCCTGCTTCCTGTCTCCCAAGGATTCTGTTCTCAACAGACCTCACCACCTTTTCCTTTTAAATGTGCTCTCTCTCTCTCTCTCTCTCTCTCTCTCTCTCTCTCTCTTCCTTTCCTTCATACACTATTCTGAAATCCTGTCTTTTTTATATATCCTTCCTAAAGCAAATTAATAAATCAACTCTAGAAAGGAAAGACTTCTCCTCCTTCGGGCCCTGCCTTCCAGCCTGAGTATGGCTTCAGCCCACCCGCTCTTATCTGCCTCCCACAGTGTCCCCAGAAGGGAGGGGCCTGAGGACTGGACATGAAGGGCAGAGAGAAGCTGGCCAGACCCTTTCAAAGCCAAGCTTCCAAAATGGTTTCCTCCAGACACAGACGACATCTTCCTGTCTCCCTGTCCTTCCTAAAGCCCTAACTCCAGATCCTGCCCCCTCAAAAGCCACATCTCTCTGCCAGAGCAAAGACTGCCTTCTGCAAGACCCAAAGAATAATTTGAGAGGCTTTCTCCACTCCCTCCCACCCAAAAGAGAATAAAACTCTAGGCCAGTCATCCCTTCCTCAGAATACTGCAGAATCCCCCTACTCCATCCCCATTCAGAGCTGCCACACTCAGGCCTTCTCCCTAGGAGGCCCTGCTCATGGGGGAGCTACTGCAGGGAGACAGCGACACCTACAGGTAGAGCTGCACACAGCAAGCCTGTCACTCCCCAGAGCTGGGAGGGGCGGGGGGCGGGGGGGGGGGGGATGAGGGGGATCATTCCCAGTTGGAAACAGCAAAGGAGATGAAAGGGAGTTGGCCTCCCGATGGAGGAGGCTCCAATTACAGCAAAGGAAAAATTCTTCTCTTGCTGACCAAAATCCTGGCCCAGAACAGAAAGAGCGGAAGGATGTAACCACACTGAAACAAGACAAGTGGTAGAAACCCCGTACAAAGTGGGAGTTGCTGAAAGCAAGGTCTGCCTAGGCACTAGCCTGAGATGTGTCCTCCACTACAGCTGAGGTAGCAGCTTTCTTTCAAGGCTTCAGCAGATTCCCGCATCCCTTTACAGGACTCTAGTGCCTCTGGGCCACCCAGGAACAGCTGAACTACCACGCCCCCAACCCGCACCTGTCAGCTGCTCTCAGGCAGCCAGCCAGCTCTGCATTCTCTCTGACTTTGTCCCGAGGTTCCGTAGGACTTCACCTTCCACCTGATTGAGCTAAAGGTTTAACTGCCCAAGCGGAACACAGAATGGGACATGCTGGCACCCTGGGCCTTCTATGGGCTCAGAACTTACATGAGTTTAAAGTCAGTCTTGGCCTGCCCTGCAGCTGGAGCCAAGATCTCCCTTGATATCCTTAACACAAGCCTTTACTGGCTCCCACACCCGTCTCAAGGGCTTCCTCATCCTGTCAACTGATGTTCATGAAGGGCAAGGATAGTTTCTGCAGAGGACCAGGACATCCTTTCAATCACTGTCCCTATCGCTGGGACTCGGCTTCAGAACTCCCAGAAGCAACCAAGCCCAACCAGAGAAGGGAAACACAGTAATGGGGAGAGGCTAGCCAAGAATCAAAAGAAAAGGCTATCTTCATGGCCTGGAGGAAGAAAACCTGGAATTATCAAGAATAGACAGTGTGGACCAGTTCCAGGGAGTGCCAGGGAGGGGAAGGCAGAGGTCCACATTGCCCTCCTGTGTCTACAGTGCCCTCAACAGCCAGAATGTGCTAGAATACCACCGGGCAGGGGCTGGTGCTCTGTCCACTCTGTTTCCTCTCTCCATGGCATCCTATGCCAACCTTGGAAATCTGGATGGTTGGGTTAAAAAGCCCTTTCTCTCCACCGTAGTCCTCTGACATTAGGTCTCACTCAGAACCTTTGAGAAAGGCATCTGAAGGGGGCGGGACATGGCCCCAGCCAAACTGCTGATTTGAGACTGAAATCCCAAACTGCTAAGGAACTGCCACACTAAACAGACTTTCCAAGTGGTTCTCAACTATATAGTCATCTAGCCAGGAAAAGGCTTTTGGATTTAAGTTTCCTTCACACCATTCATCCCAGCCTGTCAGAGCTTTTCAGACTCCCCTGGCCTGCCATTCCCTTGAACCCTTTGCCCTACTTTGGAGAGGGACTTTTCGAGGGATAGGGGACTGAAGGGGCATAACTCAAGGAGGCTTCAGGCAACCCCTCCTCCTCCACTTTCCATCTCAGCCCTTGGGGAGCAGGCAGTGGCGGACATCTCTGCTCTCTGCTCATAATCTCTACACACATATGTGCAAATACGTGTACACACCCATTATGGGCAGGACGCCCATTGCCACCTCTGAGGAGAACTGACTCCTCAGCTAGGATCACCCAATGTGCAACATTCGGTCTGATACTGGAGGGTATTGTGCTCATATACCACTGCCCCTCAGAGGGGGACCCCTATACTTGGAAGCATGCATCCTTTATGAGGGAGGGGTGTAACTCAACAGCAGGCAATCTGGCCACTTTTTACCTGAAATGAAATGCTTTCTTCTTCGCTCTGATCATTCTAAGACCCTAGAAAGCTACATTTTCAGACCATTAATGAAGAAAAGGTCAAATTTTGTGACAATTCATTCGGAATGAGAGTTCACTTCCCCAAGGCTGCTGGAAAGGGATGAAAGTGAGCCCAGAGCATCTTCTACCCTCCTACCCTGTCCCTCCCACCCACAGGGTTACTGACATGTGGAGAAAGCAAGTATGGTGAAGGCCACACCCCAGGGCAGGGCTATGTCCCCTGGGAATGCATAGCTGGGAGGTAGAAAGTCTGTGAGCAAGCAAAGGGCCCAAGATACAGCCAATATCTATTCACCCTGACTACACATCCCCTGGACCAATCTGGAGGGCACTTCTTAGACCATGCACATTTTCCATAAGCAAAAGCTACCTCCCTGTCTGGGTTATCCAGAGCCCTTTTCTGCTGAAGGTAAAGGTGATCTCTTGATCTCTGCTTGGTAGCCAATTCACTCTGGTCTACCAGCAAGCAGAAAGCACCTGGACTAAAAGCAGATGTCACACACACACACACACACACACACACACACTTTCCAGAATTCCCTACCAGTAACCTTGCCTGGGAACCCTGGGTCCACACATAGCCTTTAGCCTTGCATCTTTTCTTTACCTGTAAACTATTCCTAGACCTTGCTTCCCAAGCAGCTGAGATTTTACAAAGTATAAGGGGAGGGGGGGCGCCTGCTGGAGCTCAGAACCACTGGGCAGCCGCTCCTCCCTGTCACAGAGGGAGGGGGCTTACGGGGTGAGCAGTAAGTGGTCTTTGTTAAGATCTGTTTTCTCCCTTTTCCTGCATTCCCCCTCACCATCTTCTTTCCAAGGAGCAAACTTTGGACTCCTCTTTCCCGTGTCACATGCCCTAGGCCCCTGGGTTGTTGCTCTTGAAGGCCTTGAACACCAGTTTGCAAGCCTGAGCTCCACCTACCCATCTGGCTTGGAAAGAGAGGCCGTGGGTAGGGAGAAACTTGCAAAGTGGTACAAAGAGTGGAGAGATAGGGTGCGTTCCTGAGACTGATTGGCAAGTAGGAGGTGACTACAAGGACTCCCCGCAAACGGCCAAACCAAGACCTCCTGCCGAAACCCACCTACTCTGATAGCCTTCCAGAAAGGAGGGGCAGGCTTGATGGCGTCCCGCCAGCCTCTCCCCCTCCCTCCTTTCATTCACACCAACAGTTGCATTTTTTTTTCCTTCCTAAGTTGTTGCAAATTGAACCCATTATTTTGAGGGAAATGAGCGCTATCACGGCCTGCAAGTAAGAGTGTGTGTCGGTGTGTGTGCGCGCGCGCGGCACGGGAGTGCGTGCGGAGATGGTTTGAATGTTGGAAGTCTCCTTCTCGGTCCTCCGCGCAACCAGCTAGCCGCTGCACAGCTCCCTCCTCTAGAACCTCCCAGGCAGTTCGGCTCCCCGGAGCCCCAGGCCCGGGCTCCCAGCTCGGCGCGCTCACCCGGTGTCTCCCACGGCGCCCTGCTTGCAGCCCCCAAGCCCACCCCCGCATGCCCAGCTTCCAGTGGGCGACTGAACGCGCGCAGCCCCTTGTGACCCCCAGACTCGCCACCTGCAGGTACTCACCTAAAAAGAAGAAGAGGCAGAAGGCGTTTGCCAAGATCATGTTAAATAAATCCCACAGTTTTGTGTGTATGTGTCTTTCTCCCTTAGGTTTAAAAAAATAAAAATAAAATAACAACGGTAATAATAACAGCCAAGCAATGATAACGACCCCCAAATCCAATGCGGAGATCCCGCCGGGCGGCCGCCGGTTGAAGATCCCGAGTCCAGGGATTCTCGCTGCTGGCTGGAGGGGGAGGGGTGGGAGGCGGGCGGTGGGCTGCCTCTCGACGTCCCCCCCCTTGCCACTGAAATCAAACACACGTAGCTATGTGTCTGGCTGCCTTCTAAGCCAACAGCCTGGTCCTGAGGTCAGCCCAGCCCTTCGCTCCCGCGGCCGGGAAGGCGTGAGTCCCCGTGGGTCCAATTCCCCTGCACTTCCCAGGAGGGGACTGGAGAGGTGGGGGCGAGGCGATCTGAAAGTGAAGGGCTGGAAGAAAGCAGCGAGGGAGGGGGTCAGAATAAATGCAAATAGGAAAGAAATCCACCGACGGATGGGATCAATCCAGTAGAGCTTCTAGGACGGAAGACCAGAGTCGCTTCTTTGGCACCAAGACGAAGAAAAAGATTCAAAATTAAAAAAATCTTCTCCCGCTATCCCTTGCTCGGCTCACTTTTTCTAATGGAATTCCAGTGCCGGTGTGCCTGTGCTTGCGTGTGTCTTTCCTCCCTTCCTCTCTCCCTCTCCTCTCCTCTCTTCTCCTCCCCCTCGCTCTCGCTCTTTGCTCTCGATCTCCGCTCTCCCTCACTCTCCCTCTCTCCCTCTTCCCCTCCCTACTCCCTCTCTCCCTGCTCCTCCCTCCGCCCGCCCGCTCCCTCCCCCTTCGCGGCTTCCTCGCCTAGGCTCTCGCGCCTCGCCCCTCTCCTCTGCTCGGGGCTCAGCGCCCCGGCTCCCTGGCGGCTGGCGGCTCAGCGCGCGGGAGCGCGGCGGAGCTGCTACACTCTGCAGCAGCAGTGGTAGCGACTCGGCGGCGACGGAAGCTACACCGGAGTGGCGCTGGCGCCCAGGAACACTGGCCTAGGGGTGAGCTCCACCGCTGGCTCCCTCGGCTCAACTGCCCGCCCTTGGGACCAGCCTGCTGCCTTGGCCGGAAACCGACTAGATTCCCCGGCCAGTGTCCACGCTCAAACCAACGAAGCCTCCCGCCCCCTCCTCTCCATGCAATGTCTCATCCTGGCTAGGTGAAGGCTTGCGTTCTCCAAGTGCCACTGCCCCTGCACTGGACCCCCAGAGCCATGAGGTTTCGGAAGCCTGAGCGAGGTTATGGGGACACTGAGGCCCGAGTGCTGGAGCCATCCTAGAGGCGTGGAGGCAGGGCAGTAGAAAAACCCAGGCGTGGTGGTCCAGGTCTGGAAGAGAGAGCACCACTCTGCAAGCTGATGTATTCCTTGTGGAGAGCCGATCTGAGAGTCTCCCCAAAAGCACTAGGGAACCCAAAGACGCCCTTGTAGGCCAACCCTATCTCCCTGGGTGTAACCCCGCGCTCCTATTCGTGTGTTCTGCATGCAGAGCTCAGGAACTTTTACCGCACACTAGTGCCTCGTTTGCCACCCCACCCCGCGCGCGCTCCCCAACACACACGCACACACACCAGCTCTGCAGCCATTCCAGACACCTCTTCCCCAGTTGGTCTCTCCTCCCCTGGACCAGAGAGAAGATTGTCTGGGGGTCCCAACTTCCTCCTCCAAGGCCAGTGAACCAGCCAGAACTGCGCGGGAAAAATCCAGCCTGGTTTGACACCCCACCCTACTGGGGAGCCCCAAGACAAGGGGCACTCAGGCCTCTGCTTCACACCCCCTCTCCGCACACAGAGATCTCCTGGACTCCCTAAAGCTAGTCGGGGAACTAAGGCCACTCCCGGTTCCCGAAGCTGCGGGTGGAGACCCTTCCGGATGGAGACTCCTCCCCAAGCCGGGAAGGGGGACAATTGATCCATCTGTCTTTGACCTCAGCTCACCGGCGTAATTTAGTCATAGAATTTACAATAAAAGCCCAGAAGCCCCGAAAAAGAAGCGTCTGGCTGGAGAAGGGTTGAAGGCGAAGTGAGGTTGTTGACCGAGGTGGCAGGGCGGCAGACAGGCAGTACACATCCCTCAGCGCCCTCGGGATCGTACAGCCCACGCACACCCGGCACCCTAGTTCCATGCTTCTCTCTGACACACCTTCGGCTGCCCTGGCATTTCGCACTCCTATGTCTTGCATGCGGTTCCCGTAGCCAGGTTTAGGCGATGCTTCGTCAACTTTCCACGTTGCCAAAAAAAAAAAAAAAAAAAAAAAAAAAAAAAAAAAAAAGGCGGTCACCATCTCAAGAGCTTATTTGGGAGTGTCTTCTAAAATACATTGTTAAATATTAAGGCGGTGAAATAAAGGAAGTGGTAGTGTGTTTAGTGTGAAGAGAGGGGTCACTCATAAAACCAGCAGCCTTAGCTGCTAGTGGGAAAGCTAGAGGGAGCAACTTCCATCTTGTGGATTTAGGCGGGAAGGCACAGAACAGGATTTTCATCTGGCCATTGGGAGACAACGATCCTAGACCCTACACCCAATAATAACACCACTGTGACAGCTAGGTAGGGGAGAGTTCCAACGAAAAGTACCTAAGCAGCAGCAGGGGAGCGCTGGCTTCTCTCCATCAATCCTCCATCCCTCTCCTGTTTTTTACTTCCCAGAGTCCCCTAGGTTCTTTTCAAAAATTGGGGAACTTACACATCTGATGTAGGTTAAAAGATGAAAAGCAGTGAGATATACCTCTAGAAACTCTTAGCCCAGAAGCCAGAGGCTGGATGCTTCACCACTAAATAAATTAAGCCTCTTCCACTCACTCACCTACTTCCAGGCCCTTCTGATGATCCAGGTGTTACCCCACCTCCCTTAAAGGCCTCTCCTTCAAAATTAATGCTAAGCAATCCCGCCATTACTCAGACCTTACCTTCGGTTAGCCTTAGTTGAGTACTAGGGGGAGAGGGTTCTGAAAAAAAAAATAGCTAAGTGGGCTGAGAAAGCCATAGAAGACAGCCAAGGATGTGCTCTGCTGAGTTCCCATGGGAACAGAGTCAGGGGATTCTGGTAGTAGGAGGTGAGTGACTTGTGATGCTTCAGGCCTTCAGGACCACCCAGGCCTCACAAAGGACAATGGGAAATATTCGCCACCCCCTGTTGATGCTATGGGACATATTTACCTTGAACCCTCTTCCCTCCTATCTGCACCATGATCCACCACCCTCTGCCAACTGTCAATCTAAGCTACTGTTCGATGGATAGGGCACACACTGTCTGTTTGCCAGGATCTGCTGAGAAGAACCTACTAGGCAGAGGGCAATTTAATCTCTCTGGGCCTCAATTAGCTCATGCAGAAAATGGGGGATGTTTCTTAAAACCTGATTTGTAGAGATTAGACAGGACACTGCACCCAAAGCTGCTGACAGAATGCCTGGCTTACCCCTTTCCTCCTGGGCCCGGAGTATGAATGAGGTTACAGGAGGCTACAGGAGCTAAGAGCAATGAGAAGCAGAGATTGGAACAATAGCAAGGTTTCAAGGGAAGCAGAAAGTGCTTTCTAGAAGATGGGAGAAGCTCTTGCAAGAGTAAGTTATGGGGGAATGGGGTACCCTTTGGGAGATGGGACATGATGCACTTTCACACCTAAGATGCCCTGTGTTTTTTTCTGCTCTCGTGGACCTCACCTTGCTGCACCTGTGCTCACACAGGGCCCACCTCCTGAACACAGACAGAGCAGAGCATCCGAGCATCATAAAGGGGGGGGAGGGAGGGCACATGAAACTTTGTGCCTTCTCTTCTTTGTCTTGTGGAGAAGATTCCCTCAAGAGCAAGGAGTAAGGGGAGGCACAGAGTAACCACCACACAGAGTCCAAAGCCTCTTCATTTGCTATGAGGAAGAAGGGGCTCCCTTGTCCTCCAGAGGAAAACCAGTCAAGACTTTAAAATATATATATAAATATATATATATATGTGTGTGTGTGTGTATGTATATATATATATATATATATATATATATATATATATATATGATGTCACATACCTGCTCAGCCCTTTAGTGGCTCCCAGGGGGCTCAAGTCTAAACCCTGGGGTATTTGGTCCCCAGGTCCCCAGTGATATATATATATATATATATATATATATATATATATATATATCACCCCATCATGCTAAGACACACAAGGAACCACAGAACGGTACTCCACAGGACAGAAGCCTAAGCCAGGATGTTCACCATCAGCCATCCAGAACAAGCTTACCTTATCCATTCTCAGAACTGTTCCAAAGGCTGTGGGAATAGACCTGGGTTGTCTACCAGGGAAGCATGTGGAGATGGAGTTAGTTATGCCTCTATGAAAAGAAAGGGAACAAGACAAAGCAGCCTGGATCCCAGTGAGGGGAGGAAAAAAGTGTCACTGGATTTTGGGAGTGCTGTCTAAAGGGATGTCACTGTTCACAGAAGTGGAATTCCCTCTGGAGACTCGAACAGATTTGGCTAAGGACATTTTGGGCATGGGGGTTATGTGGGAGACTACGGTGATAAGGAAGAACTGAGACACCCAGTCACTGAGAGGAACCAAGGGCACAAGTGGAAGAGGCCCCCGTGGGAGGAGATCTAATAGATCCAATAGGCAGATATGGAAGAGGACCAAATACCCCAGGCTTTAGACTTGAGCCCCCTGGGAGCCACTAAAGGGCTGAGCAGGTATGTGACATCATAATTTTAGTGATACTGATATGACAAGTGTATGAAAGATGGAGACCAGTTGGGAGGCAGTTGTGACAGTCTTGGCCTGAGGTAATAAGGGTCTCTAACAGGAGATGGCAGTGGGCAAGGACAGGAGATGGCTGTCAGAGACAGTGCACTCTAAGATGAATCAGCAGGATGGTGCTAACAGCTTGGACTGGGGTGGGGGGAGAAGGGAAATTCCCATTGGCCCAAGAATCGCCAGGCTGGAATAAAGACAACAGCTCTCATTTTGTGGGCTCTGTTGTGGGAAGAAAAAAAAAAAGAAATTAGTAGTTAACTTGATGGCGTTACAACTTAACACTCTGTTAATTCTTATGATAAATCCATGGGTCAGGTTCGTGGCTTAACTCATGCAAAGTCCTATACAAAGTGGGATAAAGTCAGGCAGCTAGGATCTCGGGTCCTGCATTAGTCAATCAGGGTTAGCATATGAATAAACAAAATGACAGCAGTCCCGGGTCTATAAATTCTGTGCCTGCATTAAGGACATCTGAGATAATCCTTTTCTCTCTGCCCTGTCTGGAAAAAGAATCATGAGAATGAAAACCCTTTTTTGTTATTTATACTTTGGACTTGTCTGGCTTTATCCTTGGAGCGTGAGGCTAGGAGGGAACCTGTCCAGGTAAAACAGCTCTTATGATATCTAGTCCTGTGTCCTGCGCCTGGATTATCCCTGAGTTTACCAGGCTCTCTTCCAGCCCCTGTTGCTCTCTAGTGATAACAGAACCTCAACTAGTATCCCAAGGCACAGCCCTTTAAAAAAAAAAAAAAAAAAAGGTGCTAGCCTGGGGGTTAACTAAACCTTCCAGTTCTCTCAGCCTGAGCAAGGCTTCACAGCAGGGTGGAGGAGACCAGACTAGGAAGAGAGAAGCATACTGCACTCCTGGGCATTGATTTCCCTAATTGATGTCAGTCAGTGCTCTCGGTGCTTCACATTCCTGGTAGAAGTAGGATCTTTTGCAAGAGCTGGGATCTCCCTACTAAGCCTCCTCCCCAGACCCAGGAACTGCTCTGTGACCTCACCTGGCCCAGCGAGCTCCTCAGGCTCCAGGCTAGCCCATTAGAGTCAGAAGAACCTGCTTGCTTGGAGGAAGAGGGGGCAGGATGAAGCTGCAGCCTTAATCCATGTACCCTCTGATGGAGATACAGTGCCTCACACAACACAAACACCTGCCCCATCCAGATCTTAAGGAAGACATGACCAAAACTAGCCTCCCTTCAAAACGGATCACCCTGGGTTGAAGGCTGTCCACAACCTAGCTAAGAAAGACCATGGTCCACCCAAGGTCATGACAAAAGCTAGCAAGCTTCACATCTGGGACCAGAAAGCAGGTCCTTCTCACCCTATGGCAAAGAGTGAACTCTCGCTAAAGAAAAAAAAAAAAAGCAGCCTGCTGATGTACTATACCATTCAAGATTTTCCCAGGACAGGTAGCTGTTGGGGGAAGTGGACACCGGAAAAATACTCAAAGCACTTTGGGACATGGCTTTATGTCATCTGAGACAAGCTGGGCACAGCTGGTGTTGATCTGAACTCCTTTCACCAGACTTCCAAAAAAAAGGCTGCACCCCAGTCCTTCTTTACTGCATGCTTACCCACCCATCACAGCGTAAGTAAGCCAGGAAACTGCCCTTCTGCAGAGCCATGGCAAGACAAAACCCCAGACCTCGCCTCACCTTGCCTGCTGCCTTCACTGCTCTGCTGCCTGTCGATGGCATGTATTCACCACACCCAGCCTTGTGCTGGGACCAATGCTGTATTTGACAGCCCCCAGCTTGTCTAGAACAGCCCCTCAGCCTCTCTCTCAGGCACTGGCCATCTGCCAGGCTACTCAGCTAAGACAGATAGGGGCAGTAGCTGCTTCTGCCAAGACTCCTGAACAGTTCTTGCTTCCTGGCACCCCCAGGAGAGCTCTCAACCCCAGTGGCTCCCCACTGGGACCAGGTCTTTATTTAGCTGAGCCTGGCAAGGTAGGTGGAGCATCAGCACTAGGTCTAGGATGGGCTGTCACTCAAAGGCCCTAGCTCTGTATCCAGGGCCTGAAAAGTAGCTCACAAGGGCTTTTGGACACGAAATGAGAACAGGAGTGCTGCTTTCTAAACAGAAGTGTCTTCCCTCTGTCCTGAGTGGAGGTTCATCAAATGTGCATGTGCATCTATCTGCATGCCCATCCTATTGCCCTGATTTCTTGTTCTGAGGGTTTCTTTTCCCATTATCCAGACTTTCTCTCCTTATGCCACTATTTCTCTGAACTAGTGTTTTCTTGCTATCTTATTGGATTTCCTGTGGTACAGAAATGTGAGAAAGAGTTTTAAACACAAAAGATTGAGTCATTAATAGCAGAACCATGACCATCACATACTCTCAGGCCCAAGGCTCTTAAGGTTATAAGGAGCAAGAATAATATCCACCGTGATCAGGAGACTATGAAAGGCATCCCTCAGATTATATATACACACCTGTGGCAGCCAGCTACCTGGGTGCCTGGCTGTTGTACATACCGTTTGTTTTCAACAAAGGCTGCCTCATCACCTCCCATTCCAGGGTGTAGTCACTATAAGGAAGCTACCACATTCATCAGGTAGGCCCCAGGGTGGCAATGTCAGCACTGTAAGAGTCCCCCTGCTGTGCCCCTACTCCTAGAAGGGGGAAGAGACTGGCTGGGCCATGGCCTTCACTCTGAAATAGAAGCTCAGCATACTGCAGTCTACCAAGTAAAAATGCCCCTTCATGCTGAGCCGGCTCCAGCCCTTTTCTTGCTGGCCTGAGACAACACCTAGCCAGCTGGTGAGGCATCATAGAAAGTCCCAATTTAAGGCCTGAGTTCTCCCTTGCTGCCAGCTCAGAGACAAGGTTGGGACTTCATAAGGGCAGCATAGCAAGTGATACAGTGAGTCCTCAGAAGGATTTCCCAGGAAAGGGAGGGGGTGAGACTGAAATATTCCCTTCAGGTCCATATGTTTGAGCACCTAGTCCCCTACAAGTGGCTCTATTTGGGGAGGTGGTAGAACCTTAAGACTGTGATCTAAGGAGCAGAAATGTGTGGGCACGGGCTCCAGAGATATGCACATGTGGTTCTAGCACAGCACCCTCTACTTCTTGACCCAGCAAGATGCAAACAAGATTTACCACAATCAACTCCCACCACAGCCAACCCTACCCCAAACACACCTCTCCCCACCATAATGGACTGACACCCTCCCCTGAAACCCAAGAGCTGTAAGGAATCCTTCCCTGTTCCATCACGTTGTTTCTGTCACAGCAACAGAGGAGGGTTTGTGTACCGAGAACCTCTGTCCTCCTGCCTATCTGTGCAGCATCTTGGGGCCCTCTATTCACCTTCCATCTAATTCACCGGTGAAATGAGCCAGCAAAGTATATCAGCAGCCAACTCAGTTCCCAGCTGACCATGTGACCTTAGGTCCTCTGGGATTGCAGTTGCCTACCCTGTCAACCTAAGGCAGGATGATCAAGGGAGATGCTGAACACCGACATCACTTTGAAATGTATGAGACACCCTGCAGGGGCAAGCCACTGTGAAGGGTTTTTGGTTTTTTGGGTTTTTTGGGTTTTTTTTTTTAGGCAGCCCACATCTTTGAGCAGTGAGTCCTGGGGCTCACCTTCCAGCATCTGTTTCAGGAATGTGTTCCCCATGCCCGCTGCACATGAGTTTCAGTGGAAAAGAAGAGACTCTCCTTTCACAGGTGGAGAGACAGAGGCTTTCTGGTCCCACTGTGGGTGACACCCTCTTAGCACTCCCCACAGCATGTTGAAAAGGTTCATAGTTTTGTCTGTCCCTCTTCAATCCAAAGCTCAATGAAGACAGAACCTGTATCTTTACCATCAGCATGCCCTCAGAGGCTGGTACATAAATACTCGAAAAGTGCTAGATGTATGGTCCGGCAGACAGGTGGACAGAAGGATGGATGGACAAATGATGCCTCTTCTGGGCCTGGTGCCACTTCCTATTTCCTGTCCTAGGAGTCTCTGGGATCTAAGTGACTCCTAATACCAGCTGCATTTGCTTCCTCCTGGTTTTTTTTTATTTTTTCCATAAGAAAAAAAATGATAAACCTGACCAGAGGATTTTTTTTTCCTTTTACTGTTTAGATTCTTTTAACTCCAACTAGATTGGCTTATGCTCTTGACTTTAAAGACTAATTCTATAAAGATTTAGCACATTAATGGGAGTCAAACCCTTTAGAATTCCTGCTTGACCCAATGAGCCTCCTCTTTCTTACACGTTAGTGGGTATAATCCTCCAACCTCTGTGCTCTGACCCAGGGACCTCAATAATTGTTTTTTAAGTTGGAAGAAGGAAAGGGAAGCTGCAATGTAAATTCTGGGCCGAAGAGAGCCCTACCCCCTCCAACACGGATGAGAAGGATACATGACACAGAAAACTAGCAATAAGAAAATTGCAGAGAACTCTTGTTCCCTATAAAAGAATCACACACACACACGCACACACACACACACACACACACACACACACACACACACACACACACATTGCTGAGTGACCACAGCAACCAGGCAAAAGAGAAACAAGAGTTAATAGAGTCAGTATCTCCCTCCATTCATCTGATGGCCCCCTGGTGACCTTATTGCAGGGACAACTTGGCCAGGAGCATCTTGAGTGTATACCTTCTGTCACACTGATCACTGCCTATTTCTTCTCTGCCAGCTGCAGCTTTGCAAGTGAGCCTGGTAAACAGATCCTAAGCAAAGGGATAATCTATTTAGTTCAAGTTGCCCATACAGTGTATGTGCCAGAACCTGCAAAGCTGATCAGGGCTTTTTTTTTTTCTTGGCCATCAATAGCAATCAATCACTGGATTCCTCAATGCCTTCTTATTACTTCTCTCCCTGAAACATGTGCACTTGGAAGAAATGTTAACGGAGTCAGAGCCTTAATGCAAGCTAATGGCTCTCTCACAGGCAGAGTCAGTCACCAGAAGAAGAGGGTTGGAATGAGAGGAAGAAGCGAATCCACAGCCTTCTTGGGCCACTCCCTCCCTTACCACACACTTCAGGTTCATTGATCAAGCTGAGACTGCTCGTAGCAGCTCATAAAACAGCTGAATTAGGCACTTGGAGCTTTCTTCGTTCACTTTCTTTGTCTGAGTGCCAGATCCACGAATCCTGGGTCTTCATCCATCCAGGACTTGCTGTGAGGTGACTGTACAGCAGTTCTCCGCATCCTTCGAATGGTACTCAAGCTAACCTGCATTGTGCCTGCCCAACTATGTGAACAGTGAGGTTTTGCAATGCAGTTCAGAAGGGAGACACTTTCCCACATCCTTAGTGATAGGAGGTAGGGGGTTCTGGGCAGAGACCACCCCTACTGGACTCTCACTACCCATTAAAAGAAATCCCTGCTAAGAAGTTTTGAGGGAGCAACTGTTTCCTCACAAGGTGGTCACTCAGGGCTCTGGTCACAATGTTCCACTATTCTGCTGAACTCAGATAAGGAACTGAGATCTTTCCTCTGACCACAGGGAACAGCCAGAAGTGGAAGGCAGAAAGTCCCGTTGACTGATACTATACTTCTAATCTGCATTCTGGGAGTGCTTAAGTAGACCACACAGGTGTGCAGGAAGCCTCCCTGAACAATGTCACCTGTTTAGTAGCCAGCCCAGCTTTACTATTATTGTAGAGCTCCAAGACAGACAGAGTAGGCGATCCACAGACCTTAGGAGATCCACAGACCTTAGGAAGGGCAGAAAGGGGACCTGGGTGTGTTCTTCACTGCCAGCCACCTCCTTCTCAGTTCCCTCAGAGTTCAACTTAAAGCCTCCCTCCCCACTGTCCTGCCCCATGCTCTCCTCTAAGTGTATTCCGTGGAACAATGTACTGTCTACTTGCTCAACTCCAGACACACTGAGAGACAAAACCTGTAAGACGTCGCCTCTGCGTTCAATATGACAGGCCACGGCAGCTTGGAAAGGAGATGCAGATAGACAGACAAATAAGTGCAGTCCAGCGTGTAAGCTTCAGTGCTTGAACCAGGGTCCAGCAAGGAAAGAAGCTGAGAAGAGAATGGCTAGACAGAGAAATGAAAGCTCTAGAGACATCTTTTTATAAACAAACAAACCTTACTAATCTCTACCCTTAGGGGACATTTTGGTTTTAAAATTAATTATTCTGAACACAGAAAAAGATAAGGGTGTGAAACTATTCTATAATAAGCTGAAGAGAGATATAACAGAACAAAGTATGTGTGGTGGTTTGAATACAGATGGTCCCCATAGACTCAGGTATTTGAATGCTTGGCCATAGGGAATGGCACTATTAAGAGGTGTGGCCCTGTTGGAGTTGGTGTGACCTACTAAACACAGAAATGTACTTTCTCTGTGTCCCTGAGGAGGTAGGCTTTGAAGTCTCCTGTGCTCAGGCTAAGCTCAATGTGGCACACAGTCTTTCCCTTCTGCTGCCTATGGATCAAGATGTAGAACTCTCAGCTCCAGCACCGTGTCTGCCTGCACGCTGCCATTTCTCCCACCATAATGATAATGGACTAAACATCTGAAATTATAAGCTATCCCCAATTAAATGTTTCTCTTCGTAGAGGTGGCATGGTCATAATGTCTCTTCACAGCAATAAAACCCTAACTAAGACAGTACTCATGTAAAATGACTATCTCTGGCCAAGTTGTTAGGTTGGTTATGCTAATTTAGGTTAGGTTTGTCATAGCAAATGTGTGCCCAGTCTCGGGGTTTTCTCCATGTGTGTCGTGTTCAGTGTATATTGGCAGACTCCTCTAAGCCAGGTAGTCACTCAAACATTTAGACTGACTTATGCATGGTCACGAGTGCTCATCTGCAGGAGTACACGGACTCCTCAATCACTGAGGCAGAGAAGGGCGAGCTAGGGGACACACAGTAGGTCAGAGGTGGTACGTATGTTTGACATGAGATAAACCATTAATCATGACCCCCTACATAGGCCGACCCAGTAATATCAGGACCTGTAGATGGGAGGACATGGGAGGAATCTAATGGGGAGACCATCACAAAGGACCAGAGAAGAAAGGTATTCTATGACCTGCAGAACTTGGGTATTTGATTAAGCAGAGGCACCTTTAAGGGCATCTGAATCTGACTCTCCTGGGGCCCAAGACTGCTGGGACCCGGGACTGAATACACACATTCTTGCTAACTCCAGAGCAACTGGTTATGGCAGAGAACTGAAGAGGAACCGCCAGACTCCACTTCCTGCTGAGAGTTATCGCAGTAATCATAACTAACATTGATGGAGCGTTTACCGTGCCAAACCCATATCACCTGTAGTTGTTCATTTTAGCCTCATAATAGCCTAGGAAGGCCAATAATGTGGTGGAGACAGACAGACAGATCTGTGGAGATACTGGAAGGCAAGTGTCAGGTTCATCATAGGCTTCAGTTAGAATATATATATATATATATACATATATATATATATACACATATATACATACATATATATGCATCATAGTCTTCAATTAGCATATACACACACATATATACATATACAAATACATATATGAGATTCTATACAGAAATACTGTTGCCAAAAACATATCCATTTTGCCACCAAGTCGTGCTATTCTCCATGGAACTGGTTCACTAATTACACACAGTTTACAAATGCAAGATCTCAGCCTGGATCTGTCACAAGTCATGACCTTGTGTAAGTCATGTTACCTCTCTGAACCTAAATTTCCTCATCCACTAAACTGACGTGAAATGTCCATTATTCATTCCCTTTGCTGTGTTGCTTAAACTCCCTTGCTATTTATTACATGCACAAAAACTATACCTGTAGAGCACATATCCCCTAGAGAGGAGGCAAGGATCTGAAGGCCTGTCAACACCTGTTAGTTAGGAATCAAAGCAGGGTACGTCTCTGGTCTCCTGAGACACACCTGAATGGACCCCTGCCCTCTTGGCCTCCACCTGTCTGTTTTCCCTAAAGGGGTTTTTACAGCATCTCTCAGAGGGACAGCTATATCAATAAATTCCAGCATACCATGGGCGATGCTGAAGAGAGAAGTGCCCAGTCTGAGCCTGAGGCCGAAGCTTCCAGTCTCTCTCATTCCTTCTCACTCTCCTATCCCTGCAGTCTGACCCTTGGTACCACTTCCAGAACTGGCTCCTCTCTTTCAGCTTTTTAATGACATTCTGCAGCACAACCTCAACCCAGTCTGCCTAGTCCATAGATCTATCCCAAAAGTGACCATCTCCTTCCTTAGGTTCCCATAATGCTTCACTTGGGACTTCTTCCCACCTAGGATAGCCTCCCATTATCTGTATCTGTCAAAACCCTCCCCAGGCACACATGACAATGTCAACAGCAGTTATCTGAGGGTGATAGGATTATAGATTATCTCTGTCTCCTTCTTTCCAATTTCCCCTTTTTGCAGAACTGGGGGGATGAGCACATGTTATTTCTATTATCAGAAAAAAAAAATACAATGAAGTCATGCTTTAAGTCCATGCCCTCATGTGAGCCCCTCCCCCTCCCCCCAGCTGACAGTCCTCTTTCTTCTGAGAAACGCTAAAGCTACCGGCCCCATCATTGACTGCTTTACACTGTGTGGAACTGAGAAGATGATTCCATCAGTAAAATGCTTGCACACAAATATGAATACTTGAGTTCAAATTCTCAGAACCCACATTAAAAGATAGCTACACTCCTAGCCCAAGGGACTCAAAGGTGAAGAGATCCCTAGGGCTTTCAGGCCAAGTAGACTTGCCAAATCAATGAATTCCAGCTCAATGAGAGACCACATCTCAAAAAGCAAATTGGGAAGCAATCAACAATGTCTTTATTCCCACCCTCAGCAGCCTTCATAGCATATTCCGGAGCAACAACACATTACCTTGAAAAAAAACAAACAAACAAACAAAAAAAAAAACCCTGTTTGCCACAGGAGTGGATGTTCACAGTCAGCTATTGGATGTATCACAGGGCTCCCAATGGAGAAGCTAGAGAAAGTACCCAAGGAGCTAAAGGGATCTGCAACCCTATTGTTGGAACAACATGATGTACTAACCAGAACCCTGGAGCTCTTGTCTCTAGCTGCATATGTATCGAAAGATGGCCTAGTCAGCCATCAATGGAAAGAGAGGCCCATTGGACTTGCAAACTTTATATGCCCCAATATAGGGGAATGCCAGGGCCAAAAGAATGGGAATGGGTGGGTAGGGAAGTGGGGGGCGCTATGGGGGACTTTTGGGATAGTATTGGAAATGTAATTGAGGAAAATATGTAATAAAAATATTTAAAAAAAAAAAAACCCTGTTTGCAAGGGACCAGGGAGATAGCTTAGTCAGTAACATGCTTGTCTTGCAAGCATGAGACTTGAGTTCAATCCATAGAACTCACATTAAAAACAAGCTGGGTGTGGTGGGATGTACTTGCTATCCCAGGGATGATGGGATAAAGGCAACAATTTTATCCAGCTGTGAACCCAACAAGACCAGTCTGCCAGGCAAGATGTACCCATTGTGTTATTGTAATAGTGGTGCTGTTGTTATGTGAGTAACCAACCACTCTGAGTTTGGATCTGAGGCCTATTCCACAGGAAATAATTTGTGCCTGCCTACTGTAAACCTAGTCAAAAGACAATGGTTTGGAAGTCACAGACCTGAGAAGGCAACCAACTGAACACTGTTTTTGGCTAAAATGAGAGCATTGAGCTGCCTTCTAAGTACTTAGTTTATACTCACAGACAAACGCTACTGTCAGACTTAATCAGCCAACTTTCTCTTTCCAGTGAATGGTGCTGAATGCAGTGGCTGCAACAAGATGCTAAGAATGAGTGACAGATGAGTGACCTAAACAAGACATTTATACCACTCATTTAGGCTCAAGGAAAGCTATGAAAGAGAGGGAAGAAAGGATACAAGAGCTGGGAGATCGGTAGAAATATAGCCCTTACAATCATGAACACAGAGCTGTGGAGTCCTAGATTGGCTATACACACGATTTGGGCTGTTATCAGCCAGGAGTGGGTGGAGGAGGATCTCGGGGATCCTATCCCTCACTCCTGGACTATTTGCTACTGATAGATGCAGGGAGAGGGGGAGCCTTCAGTTGTGTACCCACCAGTGACCCTACCAGGCACCAATGGATAGTTTTAATTTCGTGGTCACATCGATGGGTCACACAACAAACGTCACACACCTGGAAAAGAGACAGGTTGGGAGAAGAAGGGATTGATAGGGGTTGAGGGACAGGAACCAGAATGCGTACAATAAATAAATAAACAAACAAACTGAGAAAGGACAAATTCAGGCACACTGGCACTCACTTGTAATCCCAATGCTCAGGAGATGGAGAAAACAGAGGCTCACTGATCAGCCAACCTAGCTAATGAGTAAGCCCTAGCCAGTGAGAGACCATTTCTCAAAAGAACAAACAAGGGCTGCTGAGACGGCGCAGCAGGTAAAGGGGTTGGCCACCAAATGTGACAACCTATGTTTGATCCCCAGAACCTATAAAGTGGAAGAAAATTGCCAGCTCCCAAAAGTTGTCCTCTGACTTCCACACATAATGCCATGGCACAAACATGCTCATATTCATATACACACAGAGACACACACATTTACATATACATGCATACACATATTTACATATACATACACATACAAACATACATATACACACATACACACACATATATACACATACAGATACATACACACACATATATATACAGACATATATATATACACATACATACACACATATATACATACATACACATACACACATATATACACATACATATATACACACACATATATACACATACATATACATACATACACACACATATATATACATGCATACACACCTATATATACACATATATACACATACACACATATATATGCACATATACACATATATACACATAAATATATACACATACATACACATATATGCATGCACACACATATATACACATACACACAACACACACATATATATTATTAAACACATATGTTTATATATAAACCTGTAAAAAAAATATATATATATATGTAATAAACCCTGTGTTAAACACACACATATACATATATGGTAAATGGCTCCTGAGGAATAAATCTCAAGGCCCAATGTGCACATGTGCACTCACATGAACACACATATACACACATATGCACATATATCATACACACACATATACATCACATCATATTACATCACATGCACACATTTGATCTGTAGTCTTTCAAAATCAATGAATGTGGAAGCCAAGGACATAAAGGTCTGACTACGCTTGCCAGATGGAGAGTTATGGTGATGGCTCAGAAATAGCATACAGTGGGCTGAGGACTTTGGGTTATATAATCCAATGTTCTACATTCATACAGACTGTTCCTGACACTTCATTTACCCACTAATTGAGTTTTATTAGCCCGACTGCATGAGCAGTCAAATAAGAACTGGGAAGGGAAAGTTTCTTGGCCCAAGAGACCAGAACCCACATCGCCTGTCGCCCTGCCCAGTACCTTAACCACTAAACCACAACTGCCACTCCAAGACCTTATTAATAGCCATTTCTCTCCCCAGTCAGAGGCTGGACATGGCTTGCCAGGTTAATAATTTGTTTATTAGGTGTCTAATGAATTACTTGTTAATTGCTAACTTGATGAACAGCCAGCAGTCCCCATCTGCCTGCAAAGGCAGCAACAAATAACCGCAGAAGGGCCAGCCAAGCCCCAGCGACTGCACAGCAGTAGAGGGTGGCTGCTCCCTAGAATGGAAGTATGTCGTTGAGTCTCCTGGTGCATGGCCAAGTGTCCTAGGGTGGGCATTTTCCAGGAAGCCACCGCTTACTGGGCTTACACTGCCTTGAAACCTGAGTCCCCCTGGTCCTCTGACCCTCTCTTCACCAGCTCTGCCCCTTCCATGGTCTTTGGCTTATATTTTCCCTAAGCTTCCATTTGAAGTCAAGACTACTCTATGCAAAAGTCAACTTGTATTACACGTGGACACATAATTAGGGGCCATCCTCTTTTATTATGGTACTAATCCCAGCCCCACATCTAGAAGGAAGCCGCTGTCTTCCCTGGACTCCAGGCTTCCTGAGAACAGAAAACACATCATTCTGTATGTCCTTGACTCTGCTGTGTCCTAAATAGTTACTAGAAGGGCAAAGGAGACGTTCATACTTTCCCATATATCTATATTAGTCTACCCAAACTGCCAAAACAAAATAATACCACAAACTGCAAGGTTTAAACAATAAGCATTTATTTTCTTGAACTTTTGGAGACTAGAAGTCTAAGATTCAGGTGTGGGTAGAGTTGGTTTTTCTTTAGATCTCTCGCCATGGCTTTTTGATGCCATCCTCTCCATATCCATACGTGCTCCATAGTAGTAGTAGTAGTAGTAGTAGTCGTCGTCATCGTCATTGTCGTCATCGTCGTCGTTGTCGTTGTCATCTCACCGTTGTTATTGTTATTGTTGCTTGAAGGACAGTCTCACTGTGTAATTCAAGCTGGTCTGGAACTTAGAATGTAAGCAGAGAGTGACCTCCAACTCTTGATCCCCTGTTGTGTGAAATATTAAAAATCACCCCTGACTCTGTCTCCTGGCATGCGTCAGCACGCCTAGTGTCACAGGCTCCTTCTCTATGTATGTGTAGCCCCAGTATCTCTTGATATGTCCAAAATTCCTGCTCTTGTGGGGACAACGGCCACACTGAATTAGTGGCCCACCTGTAACTCTAGTTTTGTTCTCATTGCCATTCAGTCACATCTTTAAAGATTTTATCTTCAAGTACAGCCAGCCAAAGCCCGACTTGTCCAGGTGCATGTGAGTTACATAATTCAGTCTGTCGTGAGACTCTTACCCTATACTGCCAGTTTCAGTGCTAGGCTCATTTCTCGCTCTGAAAGTGACTGGCATTCTGTGTTCTTCATGGGAAGGTCCAAATTTTGTGGTCTGGATTTCCAGTCTTAGTAAATAAACTGAAAACCCATGGTGGGGTATTTAAGAAAAAGCCTCTGGGTCATGTCTATTCCAAATCCTAATGGCCCTGGGTATTTTAGAAATCACTTCTCAATTGTGCTGAAGCTTGCTGCTGATTCCATGCATTTGCATAGCAACTCAACTGAGCAGATCCTTCTAGCTCTGCTGGGGAGGGGAAAAGTTGGCATCTTTATGCCCATCTTAGGAACTAAGAATTGAAGCAAGAAGGGATGAGTCAAGTTCCTCAAGTCAAACCGAGCCTGGTCAGTGGCGTTCACCCCCGAGACTCCTTCGATCCCCTGTAGAAGAGACTCAGACATTTTAATCATCAGCATACAAGAGCCTAGCCCAGGGCCAGGTAGAGAGGTCATAGGCAGAAGAAACTGGACACTGCTGATAACAGAAAATGAAGGAAAGCTTTCACCAAGAGCTGCTAAGAGTCACAATTGACCACCCCCCACCAGTCAGCCACCCAAAGCCCTAGGAGGCAACACTTCAGGCCTTGTAGCTAGGCAGCTTTGGGGTCGGAGAGTCCCATAGGCCTGCTCTTCAGTTAGAGCCCCAAAGGTCAAGGTTAAGTTGGAAATGAGTTTGGGAATCTTCCTGTTATCGCTTCCACACGGCTATGAGTGACAATAAGAAAAACGTGCTTAGAGTACAATTGTGGATGATTTCATATATAGTATTTATTTTTATCTCTTTCTATCACAGGTATTTTTAGAAGCGCCTCAAATGCATTGTGGAATGAAGCCGTGTATGAATTTTAAAAAGGCACTATCTTTCTTCCCCCTCAGAGAAATGCTTCAGAGTAGTTAAGAAAGACATTATACCCATTTGGCAGATGAGTGAGAGGACACAGGGAGGGGTCAGTACTTCTCCAACACTATTCAGGGATGCTCAGTGTACTCTTTCCTCTTCATTCCCAGATTTGGAGAATAGAGGAACCCCTGAAGACCTGGACCAGGAGAGATACCTTCAAGGTCTGGAAGAGAAGAAAACAGGCTCTATCTGTACATGTACTTCTTTGGGAAGACACCAAGTTTTGGAACAATTTGTTCCTGAACAATTTCAGGTGACACACAATCCCCCAGTTCCACCCAGGTCCTACGACCAGGATTGGTACCTATATGCTAACATACTTGTTTAGACTTCAATAGCTTCTGAGTTTGTAGCCCATTAGACAGGAAGTGCAGTATAGCAGCAACTTCCTTCAGAAGTCAAGAAGCATAGGGGTATGGGGAGCCAGAGCCCCACAATGGACTTTCATGCACCCCCTCAATCAGCAGCAGCACCTTGTCCCACTGGATGGAGGCTGGTGCCCTCAACCTCTAGTTGGTACTACCCCTAACTCCTCAGCACAATTGGATCCCATGTGCTACTCTGACTGACCCAGCTCTGACACAGAGTCTGAAGTAGACTATAGATGTTAACCCTAGCTTCATACCCATTCATCTCAACAAAGAGAATTCTGTGGCCCAACTATCCACACTGACTGTGCCACTGCTGTCTCACCTCTGCATTCTTCTGTGATGAGCACAGCTACCCCAAAGCAAAACCCATACCAACTCCATCCATAACACTCTGGACTTTGAGTGTGGAAATGTCCCTCAACACACAATCCATTTCTATTCCCACAACAGGTATCTACCCAGGTCCTACGAGTAGGGTATGGTCAGCCTGCCTTTTTTTTTTTTTTACTTCTCCCTCTAATTGAAGAATGAGCGTCACATGATCCTCTAGCAAGTCCCTCCTTTCCCCTGGCAGAATACTTTCTGGGCATTCGCTGCCAGGAGACATCAAAATATACCAGCACATGATACCAACTCCTTGGTATTCTAAGCATTCATAAAAGCTGGGTCTTGGGACAATAGGACCCAGCAGGTCTCAGCTAGAACTAAGAGAAATGGAAGTGTCAAAGGAGCTGTCACATGGACACAGTCTCAGCATGATTGAAACAAGAGCTCAAGCCCAGGAGAGTGCAACTCCAGATTGGATGGTGGGCTCACCATGGAGGGCAGCAGGGTAACCTGGATGTCAGCTGTAGAATATGAACCTTCAGGGACTCTGTAGTAAAGACAATAGGCAGGGAGAGAGGGGTCTTGGAGAGATAGGCCAATGGTTAAAGCACTTGCCACACAAGTGTAAGAACTGGAGTTTGGATCTTCAGAACCCAAGGAAATGTCAGGTTGGTGTTAATTTCAGTGTTCAGGAGACAGAAACAAGTGAGTAAGCTTAAGTAAGCTGCCTAGCTACACAGGGCATAAGCTCTAGGTCAAGTGAGAGACTCTACCTCAAGGAACAAAGTGGAAAGAGAAGTTCATGAAGGAAGAGTCCCAACGTCAGCCTGGGACATCCACACTCATATACACATGTGCACACAGGTACACACACACATATAGATGCATCCACAGGCACACACACACACATAGGTACATCCACAGGCACACACACATAGGTGCATCCCCACACACAACATTTGATAAAAAATAGACAGGGTGAAGACCCCCCAGAATGTGGTGAGGGGTACATATGTGAGATTCTAGCCCCAGGCCAGAGCTAGGGCACCCAGGAGAAGCCCCTCCTCTGGTCCTCTAGCCAAAGAGCCCTGAGAGAAGAGAAACTGGAAAGCAGGCTGGCCCACAGCCAGGACATTAGGGGTGGGCCTCCTCTCCATCACCTGCAGAACTTTGCACTTCAGTTGCCTCCAGGAAGCGTACTTCCTAGTTGTATTCATTTGGCAAACAGGCCTATAGATGCTCCTTCCCAGGGCTCAGGAAAGAAGGGAAACAACAGTCTGCAGATAGAAGCCCACATCCGGCTGCATCAGAGCATAGGCAGGCACCATTCAGTCATTCATTCATTCACTTATGGCCAGTGAAGGCACAACTGGCAGCATCTCTCTATACTTTCTTCTGCCGAACAGAAGCAGAAGCAAGGCCTGGCCTCCTTTGGGGAGACTTCCTGGCTGGCTTACCTCAGCCCATACAGCAGAAAGAGACTGAGACTTACAGGAACTGCTTGCCGGGACACTGAACCCTCCTGGGCTCCCAAGCCTAGCACTGAGCTTTGTCTTAATCACTCTTAGAGAAGACCTGCAAAGTTTGCCCAGACAGAATCAACCACTCCTAGGAATCACCCTCAAAGCACCTCTTTTAAAACCACCAGAAGCCCAAGAATGTCTTCTACCTGCCTGGCACCTTCCAGTCTGTTTGGAAAACAACCCTTGTCTCTTTACATTGCTGTTTCCTGATGACATTGTTTTGGGTTTAGGATGGAGGTGGTGTCTTAGGAATTTTTTTTTGAAGAGTAGATAATTTCTTGAATATATTTTTTATTTATCTTTTTTCTTGGATTTTTTTCTTCATTCGCATTTCAAATGTTTTCCCCTTTCCAGGTCTCCCCTTTGGAAACCCCCTAACACATCCCCTCTCCCCCTGCCTCTATGAGGGTGCTCCCACACACACACACTCCCATCCTCCCACCCTGGCATTCCCCTACACTGGGGCATTAAACACCCTCAGGCCTGAGGGCCTCTCCTCCCCTGATGTCCAACAAGTCCATCCTCTGTCACATATGTGGCCAGCGCCATGGGTCCCTCCCTGTGTACTCTTTGGTTGGTGGTCCAGTCCCCAGGAAATCTAGGGGGTCTGGCCTGTTGACACTATTGCTCCCTCCATGGGGCTGCAAACCCCTCAGCTCCTTCAAATCCTTCTCCAACTCTTCCATCAGGGACATCCCCCCCCACCCCCCAACCCCGAGCTCAGTCCAGTGGTTGGCTGCGAGCTTCCTCCTCTGTATTTGTCAGGCTCTGGCAGAGCCTGTCAGGAGACAGCCAGATCAGGCTTCCCAACAAGCACTTCCCGGCATCCACAATAATGTCCGGGTTTGGTGGCTGTATATGGGATGGATCCCCAGGGGGGGTAGTCTCTGGATGGCCTTTACTTCAGTCTCTGCTCCACACTTTGTCTCCATGTTTCCTCCTGTGAGTATTTTGTTCCCACTTCTAAGAAGCCCTGAAGCATCCACAGTTTCTTCCTTCTTCTTAGGCTTCAGATGGTCTGTGAATTGAATCTTGAGTATTCTGAACATTTGGGCTAATATCCACTTATCAGTGAGTGTATACCATGTTTGTTCCTTTGTGACTGAGTCATCTCACTCAGGATGATATTCTTAAGTTCCATCCACTTGCCTGCAAATTTCATGAAGTCATTGTTCTTAATGGCTGAGGAATATATTCTATTGTATAAATGTACCACATTTTCTGTATCCATTCCTCTGTTGAGGGATATCTGGGTTGCTTCCAGCTTCTGGCTATTATAAGTACGGCTGCTATGACCATAGTGGAGCATGTGTCCTTATTACATGTTGGAGCATCTTCTGGGTATATGCCCAGGAGTGGTATATAGCTGGGTCCTCAGGTAGTACTATGCCCAATTTTCTGAGGAACCACCAAACTGATTTCCAGAGTGGTTGTACCAGCTTGCAATCCCACAAGCAATGGAGGAGTGTTCCTCTTTCTCCACATCCTCACCACCATCTGCAGTCCCCTGAGTTTTTCGTCTTAGCCATTCTGACTGGTGTGAGGTGAAATCTCAGTGTTGTTTTGATTTGCATTTCCCTGATGACTAAGGATGTAGAACATTTCTTTGGGAGTTTCTGGGCCCTTCAAGTTTCCTCAGTTGAGAATTCTCTGATCTCCATTTTTAATAGGGTTATTTGGTTCTCTGGAGTCTACCTTCTTGAGTTCTTTGTATATATTGGATACTAGCCCTCTATTGGATGTAGGATTGGTAAAGATCCCAATCTGTTGGTGGCCGTTTTGTCCTATTGACAGTGTCCCTTGCCTTACAGAAGCTTTGCAATTTTATGAGGTTCCATTGGTCGGTTCTTGATCTTAAAGCATAAACCATTGGTGTTCTGTTCAGGAACTTTTCCTCTGTGCCCATGTACTTGAGACTTTTCCTCCACTGTCTCTTCTATTAGATTCAGTGTATCTGCTTTTATATGAAGGTCCTTGATCCACTTGGACTTGAGCTTTGTACAGGGAAGGAAAAAATGGATCAATTTGCATTCTTCTACGTGCTGTCAGTTGAACCAGCACCATTTGTTGAAAATGCTATCTTTCTTCCACTGGATGGTTTTAGCTCCTTTGTAAAAAATCAAGTGGCTGTAGGTGTGTGGGTTCGTTTCTGGGTCTTCAATTCTATTCCATTGTTTTACCTGTCAGTCACTGTACCAGTACCATGCAGTTTTTATCACTATTGCTCTGTAGTACAGCTCTAGGTCTGGGATGCTGACTCCCCCAGAAGTTCTTTTATTGTTGAGAATAGTTTTCCTTAGTTAGAATTGTTATTGCTGTGAAGAGAAACTCTTATAAACTCTTATAAAAGAAAACTTTGTTTTGTTGTTTTCTTGTTTTGTTTTGTTTTGTTTTTGTTTTTGTTTTTCGAGACAGGGTTTCTCTGTGTAGCCCTGGCTGTCCTAGAACTCACTCTGTAGACCAGGCTGGCCTCAAACTCAGAAATCCACCTACCTCTGCCTCCCGAGTGCTGGGATTAAAGGCGTGTAATTGGGGCTGGCTTACAGTTTCGGGGTTTAGCCCACTATTGTCTTGGCAGAAAACATAGTGAGGTGTAGGCAGACATGGTTGGAAAGGTTAGCTAAGAGTTCTTTGTTCAGATCCACCGGCAACAGAAAGTGAATGTCACAGTAGACAGAGCTTGAGCATTTGAGACCTCAAAGCCAGGCCCCCAATGGCGTTTCCTCCAACAAAGCCACACCTACTCCAACAAGGCCACGCCTCCTAATAGTGCCACTCCCTATGATCCTATGGGGGCCATTTTTATTCAAACCACTACAAGGGGCTTGAAGAGAGGTGTTTGTTTGTGTTAGGTCTCACTATAGCACTAGATACTTGGAATTCACTGTGTTCTGGCTGGCCTCCTACATGAAAACCTCAGTGTCCAGAATACTAGTAGTTACAAACATGGGCTACCATGCACAGCCCTCTCAGTGAACCTTCAGAGTCCTTAAATCCCAAGACCCCTTTTCACAATTCTTCAAATACTTAGGAGCTGGGGTCCCTGGATACAAACCTCCCCCTTCTCCAGATTCCAGACTGCACTGACAGCTAGTTTTCCCCAGAAGAGAATGGAAGTCTATTCTCATCTCCACACCACCCCCACAATCATTGCAAATAAGGGCTTAACTTTTTAAATTAAACATTAAAAACTATACAGATTCCCAAGTTGTAAAAATAATACAAAGTTGGGCTGGTGAGATGGCTCAGCAGATAAGAGCACTGACTGTTCTTCCAAAGGTCCTGAGTTCAAATCCCAGCAACCACATGGTGGCTCACAACCATCCATAATGAGATCTGATGCCCTCTTCTGGTGTGTCTGAAGACAGCTACAGTGTACTTACATATGATAAATAAATAAATCTAAAATAATAATAATACAAAGCAGTCTAGTGGACCCTTTGATCACATTCCTGGAATGTACAATGTACATAACTAAACTATAATATCAGAACCAGGAATTAGCAATGATACAGTGTATATGTGCCAGAGTACCAACCATGCACATTCATGCATCACTCTCCCTGTCTACTTCCTAGCCTGTTTTTTGTTTTGGTTTGGTTTGATTTGGTTTGGTTTTTTGGGTTTTTTGGTTTTTTTTTTTTTTTTTACCTCTGTCACTGCATTATTGACAGTCTCTGCCCCCATGGAACTTGTGGCCATCAAAAGTGATCTCACAGCCTGCGTGAGTCCAGGCTGTCTGGGACAGAGTAACACACAGTGTAGAGGGATCCTGCCTCACTTGGATGCAGTCACCCACATTCTCCAGTGCCACAACCCAGTCCTTGCCTGCCCATCTCGGGTCTGCCAGACCACCTGTCCCATTCAGATCCCTTGTCCCTTGCTGTCCTGTACCTAGACCTAATCTCCCAGCAATTCTGCACTACCAAAATTAGCCTGCTCTCTCTGCTGCCCCCACCAGGCAATCTACACTACAAACAGTCCAGCCATAGGATTTTAATTTGAAATTCTCCCAAGTCATACTTCCCCCGATAGTGTACCTACATAATTCATTTTTATTACCTAAATATAGGGCTTAATATTGGTCCCTGTTAAATTTCATCTTATTTGTTTCAGGCTTCATTTCAGCTTGTCAGGATGTTTTCAAACACTCAGCTATCTCTCTGGACTTCAATTATCCCTTCTAACTGTCATCTAAAAATTTAATAATCCTGCTCTCTGTGCCTCCATCCACGTCACAGATGAAATCAAGAAATTGAGTAGGGTCAGGGCAGAGAGCTACAAGGCCAGGGGCCCTTCTCAGCGGAGGAGATTGAGGTTTGAGGTGCAACCTTTAGAGAGAATTACTCTGTAGCTCTCTATCCACTCCAGCACGCTGCCAACTACGCTTCGGCTTCGCATTTTCACTTCTCTGCAAGGCTGCTGGGAGTAATTTATACACTGCCTGCTCATGGACAGGGAAACCCAGATAGGCTTTGTAAGCTTATAAAGGAGGTCTTCTGTCCTCTCATATCCAAGTCACAGTGGCTTTGGGTCCCCATGTTTCACTGATGACCTGATTCACAGATATTCTGAGGGATCCCTGGGGTTGTGCACCATTCCTCAATGCTACCTGACTCCTAGCCACAGAGAAAGCAGACACTTAGAGTCAACCTCACTGCTTGACTTTGTTATAGATTCCTGCTCAACTTGGGGTCAAAAAACTGGCTCCCAGGGGTGGGAAACTTTGGACATTAAGTCTGTCCAGGACCCAAATATTATATGTGCCTTTAATGGGATAGACATAGCTCTCTCCTCCCAACCCCCAGTCCCGTGACATTAGCCCTGGGTCACATTTCTCTCTGCCACCTTTCTAGTTGGTGCTAGAACCAACTCCCCTCCTCCCACTCTAAGCTACCTCACAGGGAGGACACAGCTCTTTCCTGCTATAAACCTCGGCCACAACCACTAATATGGTAGTAGCCCAGTGTAAGGATAGAGCCTACTTGCTAAACCCCCCCCTCTGCTCCCAACTAAATTTAGATTACAAATAGCAAAATAAGGGAAGGATGGCCCACAAGACCACCTGTGATCCTGCAGTGCACTGATAGCAGCCAGCGAGGGCTAAGTCTTCAGCTTCTACCCCCAGCAACCCCTGCAGAGTACAGGTTCCTGTCTCACTGATTTACCAATCAAGCAGCCATCAGAAGGAAGAAAAGGCCCTGGGTTGATCTGCTTTCTTCTAAGTAACTCGTGCTGGCTTCTAGCAATCATCTTTCTTTTCCAAGAACTCGCAAATCGTTCATTTTCAATCCTGTTTTGGCATTTCGCCAAGAATCCACATTGAAATTACTGCATAATTTACATTTGCAGAGTCAAAGAGGTAGCAGGCTATCTGGGCCAGTGGGTAGGTAAGGGGCTTATTAAGTAGCAGCCAGATACCCTAGTTTGCTTTTTGTTGCTGAGGTACAACACTGACAAAAAACACCTGGGGAGGAAGAGTTTATTTCCACTTACGGGTTCTGGTCCAGCATCCAGGGAAGCCAAGGCAGGAGCTCAAGTGGAAACCTGGAGGCAGGAACTCAAGCAGAGACCACAGAGAAACAGAATACTACTTACTGACTTACCCCAGGCTCTCACATTCAGATACCCTTGTTATACAGCCCAGGTCCTCCTGCCTATGGATACCTGTACCCACACTACCACCAATCATCAATCAAGAACCCTCAACAGTCATGTCCACAGGCCAACCTGATGGAGGCAAATTTTCAACTGAGGGTCTGTCTTCTGAGATGTATCAAGTTGACAATCAAGATAAGCCATCACACCAGACGTCTCTAGATCTTACCAGTGTGACCTGTCCCTCTTGCTTGAAGTCATACTCTCTCTGTCATACACACACACATACACACACACACACACACACACACACACACACACACTACACCCTATCGATTATGTAAGACCCCCGAAGCTGGGCGTCTGCTCAAGTCCTGGGATAAGCTGGCCAACACCCCAATGACTCGAGAGAAAACCATACCTGATGCAAAATGCAAGAGGTTTTATTATCAGCTAGCTGAGGACGAACCCCTCAACCCCTGCAGGGCAGGGGAGTTCGACCCCCTCCCAGCTGTAACAGTAGGGGGCTTTTAACAGCTAGCTGAGGAACTGGGAGGAGTTGGGAGGAGAGTTGGGAGGAGTTGGGAGGAGAGTTCTTCTCTCCTGGGTGTCCTTGGTGAAATTTACAAGGCAGGAGTAGGGAGTGAGTTCTTTCTGAATTTTTATCTCCGTGTCCTCAACACAGGAAGGCAGGCATTTCTGGTTGTAAAGTATAGAAACAAAAAGGCTTTTTGCTGGCTATAGAGAACAAAGAGCTTATTTCTGGCTGTATTTTTAGAGATCAGGGAAAACAAGCTTGGGGAACATCCAGGGGCTTTACCTTCTAGGGAGAAACACTCTAAGTCGGGGTCTCACAATTACAGTCAGACAACTTCCAAGCCCCCTCTAACATGGACACAAAGGTGACCAAAACCAACATCCTCAGTATTTTCCAATCTGCCTTCTTTGTGCCTCTTTCAAAATCAATCTTCCCTCCTTCTCCCTCCCTCTGCTCTCCCCACAGCCACAGTGGTAATAGACATCTCCACAGCTATGTAATTGTGACTGTGGCTAAGCAGTGAAGAGGAGCCTGGCACCAGGGAAGGTGCTCATGTAAGCTCAGAGCCATGCAGTGAACACACTCTGTCTGTCAGCATGGCCCTCCCTACATGGTGAGTTGATGGAGTGTTGACTGCTGGTTTCCTAGTGTCCTTGTCTGTGGCTGCAGTGAAGACACAACCCCTCAGGGAGAGATTCTAAGACTTAGACTTGAATCTTCTCAGAATTATAGTAATTAAAATTGAATAGAGCAGAACACCGGGGCCAGCCATCATTTCTAGGCTGGCAGCTGAGGAGGTCCAACTTCAAGGTCACTCTGTCCTACTATTAAGGTGCCTCCCTCTTTCCCTCCTTCTCCTCTTCTTCTCAGGACTTAGGCATCTGGGGACTCTTGTTTTCCCATTCACAAATGTGGAGTGCCCCACTCATTAGAGCCCCTTAGAAACATGAGGACTGGGGAACTCTAGTTCTTAGCATTTCAAGCTGAGTCTGGGAGGGGGCACAAGGAAGGTTTCATCCAGACTTGTGGGGACAACAGCAGCCCTGGGACTCAAATCCCATCCAGATCTATCTGTTAATCCCACGTATGAGAAAAACTGAGACTCCAGACAACATGAGACTGAACCTGCCTTTCAGCCCAAAAGTCCCAAGCCAGGATAGGAACTCAGTTCTCCTGTGGATGGGTTTGTTCCACTATAGCAGGGCCATTTACTGAAGCCAGGTATTGTGCTAAACATTTTACATAAACCATGTCTAATTTTCATAGCAATTGTCTAAGCAATCATTTTTGCAGTTTGGGTTGAGACAGTGGAGGGACTTGCCCCACATCAAGAACTGGCAATAAGGGAAAGCACCTATTCCAGCCATTGGGGCTGGGGTGGTTTGAATGAGAATGGCCCCCATGGCTCCTGTGTTTGAAGGTTTAGTCCCTAGTTTGTAGAACTGTTTAGGAAGAATTAGGACTTGTGACCTAGTTGTAGGAGGTGTGTTACTGGGAGTGGATTTTGAGGTTTCAAAAGCCCACACCAGGCCCAGTCATTCCCCCTCCTCCCCTCTACCTCCAATTTCCAGATAAGATGTAAGCTCTCAGCTAGTGCTCTAGCACTATGCCTGCCTGCCTGCCTGCCTTGGCTACTGTGTTATGTTCTCTCCCATGATGGTCATAGACTCACCCTCTGAAACTGTAAGCAAGCCCTCAATTAAATGTTTTCTTTTATAAGTTGCCTTGTTAGTGGTGTCTCTTCACAGCAATAGGAAAGTAAGATGGGTAGGTTCTTGAGCACATGTTACATTAGAGAAGCCCTTCAAGCCACTGGCAGGAAGGGCCCCAAGTGAGGCCTCTATCATTCCATTAAATTAAAGAGTATAATCCAGACAATGAAGACTGGGTTTTGCACAGCTATCAACGAACTTGGACCAAGAAGAAAAGGAACATTAAGTGCAATGCCTTGGGCTTAGCCTGCAAGGGGTCCTAAAAAAGCTGATGGAAGCATGGAGGACTTGGCTTTCACAGAATCTCGTGGTGAAGACAGTAAGACACATAAGCTTCTGCATTAGTTACTTTTCGGTTGCTGAGATAAAACACCATGACTAGAAGCATACCACTCCAGAGAGATAAGCATCCATAAAGGCAAAAAGGCACAGCAGCAGGCAGGCATGGTGGCCAGAGAAGGAAGCATACACCTGCAACCAGGAATAAACTGCAGATCGAGAGGATATGTTGGCTCTGTGCTGGTTAATTTTGTTTGGTTGGTTAGTTGGTTGGTCGGTTGGTTGGTCAGTTTGTCAATTTGCCACACACCAGAGTCATCTGGAAAGAGGTAACTCTGAGAATATGCCTCCATTAAATTGGCACTTTCTTAATAATTGTGAGAACAGCCCAGCCCACTGTGAGCAGTTCCACCCACAGGCAGGTTGTCCCGGGTTATATAAGAAAGCAAACTGAGCAAGCCACAGGGAGGAAGCCAGTAAGGAATGTTCTTCAGTGACCCCTGCTTCAGTTCCTGCCTTGAGTTCCTAACCCTGACTTCCCTTCCTGACAGATTGCATCTGTAAACAAAAATAAACTGTTTTCTCCCCAAGTTGCTTTCAGTCATGACAAGAACTCATCCAGAGTGATAGACTTCCTCCAGGCAGGTGGCACCTCCTGAAGCTCCCCAAATGCCACCACCAACTAGGGACAAAGATTCAAATGCCTAGGACTATCAGGAACACCTCTCATTCAAATCACAACTTCCCTTGAGTACTGGTGGCTCTTCATGTGAGAACAAAAGGAACCCAGATGCCCACTCCAGCCTCCTAATGTCTGCCCACCTTCTTCCCCCATCTTCTATCTGTGCTCTGGACCAAAGAGGGAATTGATCAGACTTGAGAGAAGAGCACTATAGTTCAAAGTTTATTGTCTCCTCCAAATTCATGTTGAGACTTATTTGCTCTGTAGTACTAGGGCTTTTGAAGACAGCATTTGGTCACAGGGCAGAGTCCTTGTGAGAATATAAGTGATTGGCTTGAGTGTGGGGGCTGGGGGGCATGGAGAGTACATGTTCTCATGCATACAGGTGCAGAACATGAAATGGTTGGAAGCTTTGGCAGAGGCCAATCAGAGGAAGGGAATATGGAGTATGAGAAGAAAATATGTACTTGTAGGAAAGACGTTACACAAATTGAGATTAGTGTTTCTAGGGTTTGGATATAATTTGAGTGTTCCCCTAAGGCCTATCTGTTCACTTTGTCCCCAGAGTAACAGTGTTGGGGGGTAGTGGGTCCTTAAAAAGGAGGAGCCTGCTTAAAGGAAGTTAGGACATCGGGTCCTTAAAAAGAATTAAGGTGGTTTTTATATGACCCCTTGGTATTCAAGAAAGAGTGGCTGTTTTAAGAAGTAGGCCTGCCTTTCTACTTTCTGCTTCCTAGTTTGAAATTGAGCCACTTGCTCCTGCACATGATCCAACCATGATATGAAACACAAAGCCAAATGGTCAGCCAAACCTTGAACTTGTAACCTGTAAAACTAAGCTAGGTAAACCTCTTTGCTTCGTAAGTATCTCGCCTTGAGTATTCCCTTATAGTAATAAAAAGCTGATCAACATAAGGCCAGCAGAGTTGTCCAGTTCCATAATGCTTTGCCATTGTGGAGTTGGGAATGGCACGCTCACATTTCCAGGGAGGAGGGGTGCCACTGTAATGGTTGCTCTTTCCATGTGGTGGAACAATTGCAGTGTCATCGCCAGCTGAGTTATGCTCTCTCTCTCATTGCTTTGCTCTGCAAAATGAGGGCGATAATAGGATGCGCCACACGGGATGCTTGTGAGAATTAAAAGAGATGGGAAGTACCTCTCAGAGTTTCTGGCAGGTAATCAGCACACAGTAAATGTTACAATTATAGTATTGTTTTTATTTCTGCTTGATGAAAATTTTTATTTTTACACTAGTGTAAAACAGAGAGAGCTATGAGTTAGAGCCCACGAATTTCATTGCTTAGCTCATGTCCTTCATACTGTTTTGTTATATTGGTGTTATTTAAATAAAAACGTGCCTTCTTAGGAAACATGGGAGAAACACATTCCCTAATGCACCCCAAACGGTGCTCACACCCATGCACAAGTTTCTAAGCCAATGTGGTCCTCACTACCTGCTGGTTATTTTGTATTTTGTTGTTGTGTTTTGCCGGGGTGGGGGGGGGGGTTTCTTTGTTTTTTTCAACTTGCCACAATCTAGATTCCGGTGGAAAGAGGGAACTTCAGCTGAGAAAAGACTTTCATAAGATTGGCCTCTAGACAAGTCTACAGGGCATTTCCTTGATGGGTGATTGACATAGGCAGGACTCTCACTGACTGTGGGTGGTCCCAGCCCCAGAAGGTGGGCCTGGGTTGTGTAAATAAACAAGCTGAGCCTGCTTTGGAGAGCAAACCAGTAAGCAGTGTTCAGTCTGAGCCTTCTGCCTCAGTTTCCGCCCCCCTGGCTCCTGACCTGACTTACCCTGATGATGTAATGTGCAAGCCATGTGAACACTCTCCTCCCCCACTTGATTTTGGTCATGGTGTTTATCACAGCAATAGAAATCCGAAGAGGACATCCCTCCTTCCATAGCCTGAGTTTATGGTGTGATTCCATTGTGATGGAAGGGGACATCCTTATAGCTCCTTCATTAGTTTCTGTGTGTACACACGTGTCCATGGGCGCTCATGCATTTAGAGGGTAGAAGGCATCCTTAGCTGCCATTCCTCAAGTGCCTTTGTCTCTTACTAGCTTAGAACTCACCAAGCAAGCTAAGCAGCCTGACCAGTGAGCTCCATCTTCCCACTGCTGGGATTACACATGCACAGCACCACATCTATTTATATATATATAAACACAGTACCGAGAATCGAACTTGGGTCCTCATGCTTAGTACTTTATCAACTGAGTCCCCAGTCCAGTATGACATTACATTTTAAAACACAGAAATAGAAGTCTGCGGGACTATACAAAGACCTACGTCCTAACTGTCCTGAAAGCCCTTGCTCCAACACTGAGCCTATCTGGCTAAGCAGCCTGTCAGCCTGTGTGTTTCCTGGAACACACAGTGGGTCCTCGGTCACGCGTCACTTCCCAATGCTGGCTACTGCATCTCTTCCATGCCTTGTGTTGGCAGGACCCTCAGCAGAGGCTGAGATGTTCAGAATCTTAAGGAGCTGGAAATTACAGTGAAGTATCACTTGCCAACAAGGATGCCTTCTGAGAAGTGTGACACTCAGCAATCTCATCCCTGTGGGAGCATCACCAAGTGTGCACACACAAACCCACATGGCCCAGGTCAATCTCTCTACGTGGCCTCTTGATGCAATCAAGACACAGTAAGCACAAGATGTGTGGGGCTGCTGCTGGCTTCATGCCATACACTATTTTTTACAGTAAACATTTTAAATAAGGAGTACACCACCAAATAGCTACAATGAAAAGAGGAGTGTGGTAAATGCACAAGCCAGCAGCATGACTACTTGTTAGCATGATCAAGCATCCTGAGTTGTTCATAATTGTGAGATGGTCTCAGTAGCAACGCATCTGTTGATGCAGCATTACCACCAACATGAGTGTAACAGACTGTGTGATAATACACAAGACAGGCGGGCTAGAGAGATGGCTCAGTGCTTAAAAACATTGACTGCTCTTCCAAAGGTCCTGAGTTCAAATCCCAGCAACCACATAGTGGCTCACAACCATCCGTAATGAGATCTGATGCCCTCTTCTGGAGTGTCTGAAGACAGCTACTATGTACTTACATATAATAAATAAATAAATCATTGGGCTGGAGCGAGCAGGGCTGGAGAAAGCAACCATCGAAAATGAGATCTGACACCCTCTTCTAGAGCGTCTGAAGACTGCCACAGTGTACTTACATATAATAAATGAATAAACCTTTAAAATAAATAAATTAATAAAAATAAAAATATATACAAGACAGGCGTGACCTGGTGAAGGAAATGTTCCAACCTTATATGCTCTCATAAGAGCATCTCTGTATGTGACTCATTGTTGGCCACAAGTCATTCCACGCATGCCTGTGTGTGCCAAGACCATAAGTTTGCCATTTTTATTACATTTCATTGGCAATGTGTGTAGCAGGTAAAGTCCTGAGTTAATGTGTAGAGTTTCACATGGGAACAGCCATGTCAAAGACCAATGACTCAGCCCCAAAGGAGTGGCAAAGCCTTCCTCAGGTGAGGCTCAGAGGGACAGCAAAGCCTTCCTCAGGTGAGACTCAGAGAGACTGCAAAGCCTTCCTCAGGGACAGCAAAGCCTTCCTCAGGTGTGACTGTTGACTGATGGTGTATAAAGAAAATGTCAGATGTAGCTTTCTCCCACCAGCAGAGTTAGAGACTAATGACTGCTCCCTTACAGAGACTCCTCACCAAGATTAGCTGAATCTGCCTCCTTGTTTAACCCTGGCTCCTTGTTTATCTGTATGCAATAATCCCACCTCCTTGTTCAGATGTAACAGCCCCGCCTCCTTGTTCAGGTGTATGTAATAGCCCCGCCTCCTTGTTCAGCTGTATAGAACAAACACACTGAACTCCCAAGCTGAGAGTTCTCCATCAAAGAGCCCAGTCCACCCAATCTCAGCTTTGCTTTGTCCCTGTGACTGTCTTTTCATAATCCCTTGCTGCTCCCAGTCAGTTTTCTGGGACCCAAGCTGTGCACTGATGTGGCAGCAGTGCATGTGTGGAAGGCAGAGGACGACTTGTGGAGTTGATTATTTCTTTCCATGATGTGGTTCCAAGGCTGAAACTCAGATCATCCGGCTTGGAAAAAGTGCCCTAGCCCACTGAGCCATCTCACAGGCCTGTGGCTACACCTTTAAAGAAGTGTGTGGCAGAGCAATGTTCCCATCATATATGGACTTCAGACCCAACACTGCCATTCTCACTTCTGCCCCTTCCTATACCCACCTCTGGTCACACACGAACCTCTCCCCTCTCTGGTCCCCTCTCCAGAGTCAGGCTGTTAGCAGTGCCACTGTTCTAGGGGGTCACTTGGGTGCATTCTGATTAGTCAGAGCCTACTCTATTCCAGACACACACGCTATTCTAGGTGTTATTTATTTCACATATCACCCCTGCTTATCTCTGTATTTCCCATGGCCCCTCATTTGGCTATTCCTACACAGAGACTCAAACATCTATGAATGTCCTCTAAAGCCTTGTTTACGGTCCTTTCTTCTACAATGACTTTTCTTTGTGGATCCAACCCCTTCCCCATTCTTCAGGATGTTGGTCAAGGGCTCTTTCCTCCTGGAAGCCTTTTACCATAGCCCACAGTATTTACCTGCATTTTCTAACTCCTTAAAGTCTTTAATGTCTGAATTGGCTCTTTATAAGCTGGAGGATATATCATTGGAGGATGTATATCACTGGAGGGTCATGTAAATCAATTCAATGGTTCATAACGAGCATTCTTTAACAAAACAAAGTACAAGATATCAGAATATATTGCCAGTGATAAATATTAATCGCAGCATGCCCATATTCATATATGTGTGTGTTGCATGCTAATACAGTGGAAAATACATTCATAGCTATGTATTTAAAAACAAAGGGTCTTGATGACCTCCACCCCAAACAGTACCATGAGCCTGTAGTCTGCTTAACTGCTCCACCAAAGGAAAGAAGCCAAAATGGAACTGCCGCTCCTGCCTGGATGAAGGAACAGAAAACAGTTACAGACCAGTGGGACTACCTACTGCTCAGCAGAGTACAGGAACAGTGAGTGGATCAGGGAGGTGACTTCTCTGCAGATCTATTGCAGGTTGCAAGAGATCACCCTGTGATAACGGAGCAATTGAACTCTTATACAATGTATTTTTCCTTTCCTATGACGTCCATGACGATCTGATAATGTTTTTAAAAAAAAAAAGCGCTTGTCCTTCATGCAAGGGCTTAGAAATCTAGCCTGCTTGCATCCTGTCACATGAACTGTGGCAGGAAAGAGAATTGTGGCAACTGCCCATGGTAACATATGTCACTCCGAACTCCTAGCCTCTAGTCAGATCTACTCATCTAAACCCTGCCTGCCAGAAGAGTAGCAAATTCAAGGGCTCAAGCTGGCATTTGGTCAGTGGCAACCAACTTCTGCAACACCACAAAGATTCCTAGCTCTCATAAACTCTGCAAACGTCTTTTCTTTCCAACCGCTTGAATGGGTGTTCGATAGTACTTTTGGGATCTGCTCTACAGAAGATACCATGCTGATCTTTGGAGATACAAAAGGGATAGAGATCCTATCTCAGTTGGTGGTCACACTATAAGCAGAGCCAAGCCAAAGATCAGTGTGCAGGACTTACGTGGGAGACACAAGGAACACCAGCCAGAAACAAGGACAAGGGTCCTAGAGATGTGCATTATCAAGCTATCTATCTCAGTGGCTGTCTGAAAGACATTCATTTCCATGGAGCATCTCTGGGGAACAAAATAAAGCATGACTAAAAATGGCCTCCACCACAGAGTTGAGGGGGCTGAAGTCTTTACCAGCCCACTCTCATTAGCATGGCTTGAACTCTTCCAGCACTGGCTAATGCTGGCAGAGGAAGCTTCCGGAAAATACACTCCAACAGACACAGAAATGCAAATCGTGACTGACATAGCTCCCAGGGGAAAGTTGGCAGTGAGAGGAAGGTCTGAGGGCAACAAGGGGAACTGATGGATTGTCCTCAGACAATCAGTTCTGGGTACCAGGCAGGAGAAGAAAGAGACCAACACCCAGGGACATGTCGTTCAAGGTAAGAACAGTGCAGCTGAGCTTGCAAGAGAGTGTTCATTTTGCTTTCTACGGAGCAGATGGAGCCTTGCTCCCTGGAAGATTCAAAGAAGTTCTCTAGGTACTCAAACTTGGGATGCATCCTGAAAGTCAGTCATTGCTTCCTGACTGCTAATAGACATAATCAGCATCAATAGATATACACGTGTGTGTGTGTGTGTGTGTGTGTGTGTGTGTGTCACATTCCTGCTGCCACAACCACCAGCTGTTTCCATTGACATGATGAACCCTAGTCACTAGGATAATGGGTCTCAACCTATGGGTTGTGACCCACTTGGGGGAGGTCAAATGACCTTTTCCCAGGGATCACATATCAGAGATCCTGTATTTCCAATATTCACATTATGATCCATAGCCATAGCAAAATTACAGTTATGAAGCAGCAACAAAAATAACTTCGTGCTGGGCATGGTGGCACACACCTTTAATCCCAGCACTTGGGAGGCAGAGGCAGGTGAATTACTGAGTTCAAGGCCAGCCTGGTCTACAGAGTGAGTTCCAGGACAGCTTGGGGTACCCAGAGAAACCCTGTCTCAAATTAATAATAATAATAATAATAATAATAATAATAATAATAACTTCATGATTGGTGGGGGATCGCCCCCATCATGAGGAACTGTATCAAAAGGTCTCAGAGATAGGATGGTTGAGAACCACTGCTCTAGGAACACAAGCCAGAATATGATCTTCCTTCTTTGGCCAGTCTGTGTGTTGTGAAAAAAAAAAATCTAGAGCCCCAGTATTTAGGAGGTAGAGACAGGAGGAGCAAAAGTTCAAGGCCAGTCTCAACTACATGGGGAGTTTAAGACTAGCCTAGGCTATGAGACCTTGCCTTGAAATCCAACAACATAAAAATCCCTCCTTAAACTGCTCCTTTCTGGTGTGTTATCACAGCTGTGAGAGAAGTAACTCATACAGTTGCTTAGGGTACAAGTGGTTCTCCAGGGCCAGCCTATGTCTGTCATAGAATCCTTATGCCCATTTGCCAGAGTGTCAGTTTTCTAGCCACTCAACCTAGCAGTGAACATGTATCTCCAACCTACGAGAACTAAGAGGGGACCTGCTTCTGGGGGGTTCTGGAGCAGCAATGATGGGTGGTTTCACCTTATCCCCTTCACCCTCCATGTGTTCCGTGTAGTTTTATAATGCACGCTACTGCCATAACCTCGGAGTCAACCGCTCCACCAGCCCACTTCCCAACGCCCTAGAATCCACAGATTAAGGACACACACTCAGATTGTCACTTTACAGCTTGCCTTTCGTGACACAATTACTGGACATAGATACCTCCCACCTGGAAATGTGTGCCCTTACCAAACCACCATCTCTGTCTCTCCTTCTGCCCCAAATTCAGGGGCTGTTCCAATCATCCCCTGCCAAACATCCTTGGCAACCCACCCACAGAGGCTGCCCTGAGATCTTACATGATTGCTACTCTCTTCTAGTTCCCAAGCATGACAGAAAAGTCCCTCTTCTTCCTTGCATCTGCCTTTTCCTCCTGGGACAGGAAGTCCCACCTATACCTTCTGCCTAGTAATTGGCTCCTGGCCTTTTTTATTGAAAAATCTAAGAACCAATTAGGGAACTAGACCTTAGTTTCAGCACCTCCCCTTACAACCATGCCTCCCTCTCCCTCTCCTCCCATCCCACTGCCACCCTCTTTTTTTTTTTTTTTTTTTTTTTTTTTTTTTTTTTTTGGTTCCTGCATTGGATGTAAAAGACCTCAAGTCAGGATAGCCATCTCACAACCATCACATAATGAGCACAAGGCTGAAAAGTCAATGTACTAACAGCAACCTACAAAGTATGTTTGAATTCTGACAAACATACTTCTGCCTTCTTATCACATAGGGCATGTAAAGTCCTCAGGTTTAAACTCTTGTTTGCTACAAGGGCTTATCCTTGAAGCTTAATGCAGTCCTAACCAACCCACGGGAAAGATTCCAGGCAGAAAGAGGTTTGCATGGTGCATCATGTCTGGCCCATGCCAGGTTCCACACAGGTGAGGGATGCCACATGCACTTCAGAGCAGAGGGAAAGGGGTTTCACAGGAAGTGAGGAACAGAGTCCGGAGGCAGTTCAGAGGAGAAGTTTCCGGGCTTTCAGCAATGAAGTTATATGATCCTATTCCCATTTAGAAAATAATTGTGTCAATCAGAGAAAGAAAAGGCTGGAAGACCCCACTGATGATATAGATAGTGTCTATTAAGTAGGGTCTCACACTATTTTGTAACATCGACATCATCTGATAGAGTCATTATTTACGAGTTACTGAATAAATTGAAAGGAAGTCTCATTGTGATCTTCACGGGTGCTGCAATTAATTCTCCAATCAACCACCACTCAGAAAAATGGCAGGGCAGTTGATGTCCTCAGCTCAGTCCCCTTGCTCCCCAGGCTCAGTGCACCATAGGAATTCAGCCTGTGGTTGCCCTCATCCAGAGGCTGTTTTGGAACCCTTCTTTCTCTTCAGTCCCACAAAATGCCCAGCAGGGAGTTAGGAGTGGATCAGCTTGGTCCCAGGCCCTGGGTGGAGGTGCTGCAGAGAATATGGATCAATAGCCTTGCCACCATAAGCCTGATATGGGAAGAAAAAACTGCATATAAATATACACACTTTTGTATGTCCCAGATTACCTAGATCCCAATCTGGCTCTTTCTCTATATATAACAGACATGTAAATTACGACTTTAAAAAAAAAAAAAAAAAAAAAAAAACTCTTCCAACTTTCACTTCAAAACTAAGAATAAGGAGAGAGAAGAAAGCAAACACCTCACAAGGCACCAACTAACCTCCCCCAAGTACCTCAAGTACAGGGGAGACCCACAAAGATGAGACAGTGGACCCGGTGTTCACACACCCATCAGCATGCCAGCTCTAAATTATATTTGACATTTAATTAAAACCCCCAGGCAGTGAAGTCAAGAGCTGAGCTGCTCTGGCTCTAGAAAAGGAGCTGCTCTTTGCAATGGCTTCATTTATCTCCTGTCACCACAGGCATCAACAGTCAGCCCTGCCACCACCTCCTCTACCCCAATGTCTCCACTCAACACCACCGAGAGACACAGGAGAATACAGGAGAAGGATAGCAGTGCGACTGGGGACAGGCTGTCTCCTCTGCCCTTCCTCACCTATCACACACTCCAGTGCCAGCACTACCAGAATGGACTAGTCTTCCCAGGGCCAAGCTGCCCAGAGCTAGTGTCCATCAGGCTGCACAAAACACACACACACACACACTACTCACTGACTCTTTTAGTGACTAAACTTATGCTCTTCTAAGGAACACAAACTCTTAGCATTGAGCCCTCTTCTTCTCTCTTGCCTTCTGCCTGCCTGATGGTCTGATGACCTACCTGCCTGCTTTCCTTCCTTCCTCCCTTTTTCCTTCCTTCCTTCCTTCCTTCCTTCCTTCCTTCCTTTTTTCCTTCCTTCTTTCCTTCCTTCCTCTCTCCTTTCATCTTCCTCTCCTCCTCTCCTCCATTCTTCTTCTCCTTTCTTTCCACTTCCTTTTTACTTCCTTCTCTTTTTGCCTCCCATTTCCTTCTTATTTCCCCTTCCTTTTTTCCTGCTTCCTTCCCTTCCTCTTCCCTCTCTTTTTCTTTCCTCTTCCTTCTTTCCCTCCTTCCCTCCATCCTGACAACCTGCGGTGCTCACCACACAGTCCCCACATCTAGAACACGCAGAACAGCTCCTGTCCTGTGCTCTTCCTCAGGGATCCATCTGATGTTCACCAGATACAAAAAGATCATGTGTGAGAGGCACTGACCAAAAGTGTGGACATAAGACAGTCTGAGGCCAAGAAGAAACTCGGTGGTGAGAAAGGCCTCTGAGAACTGGAACTCACATTGGGACTCAACTACCCGATGTCCAGAGAAAAGAAGAAGAGAGACACCAGAAGTAGCATGAACAGTATGTATAAAGGTCTAGGAACAGGAAGTAGGCCTGTTCTGCCCAAAATAGAGAGCCAGGAAATGGTATGGGCACATGGTGCTCCCAGGGGGCTGTAACTGACTGTGTAGTCTGCCGTTCCTCCTGTGGGAAACTCTCTTGAGAGCACTTCAGGATGCAAGACATTGGGCAACCAAGCAGCTGTGCTTCACAGTTGGACCACACCAAGCTTCTGCCTATGTAGCCAGTGAGTGGTGGGTTTCTCTGGTAGGGTTTTTATTCCCTTGATAAAGTGGGGAAGGGCCTTTGTGGTCTCTGATTTCCACAAGTCTGTTTTATCTGACCAGGTGAATGGTTCAAGAGGCTAAGGTCTGTTGTGGATACTGGTTTCCTTCTCAGGCCTCAAAACATACAAGCCAAGCTGGGATTCCTCACGCAGACCCCAAGCCCAGCACAGGGATGGCACTCCAATACACAAGGGCCAAAAAGGGAGCAGTCTCCTCTCTCTTCCCCTGACGCACAACCTCAGTCCCAGATGGCTAGGAGCTAAGACATGCAGCCATCTGCATAGGCTGCATTCTGTCTACCAAGAGGAGCATCTTGGGAATGGCATCATGCAGAGCCAGATGGGATCTTAGAGTTCCGTGCACCCCCAAAGAGGTAGCAGCAGACAGCAGGAAGCCTAACTTATAGGTGTTTAGAGAAAAAGCTTCCAGTCCTGTGTCCATCGACTGACTGGACAGGGGGGACATGAACAAGGGGGTGACAATTCCTGAAGACAAGCATCTCATGATAGGATTGCAAAGTGTTCTGGCCGGGGAGAAACAGTGAGATATCTGAGGAAGACACTCACAATTTCAGATGCACCCACAGCTTCGCAGCTCCTGAAGGGAAACGGGAACAGAAGCAAAGCCCCTGCCTCCTGCAGCAAGGATGAGCTCTGCCCTGCAAACTGTTCTTTTTGTTGTTGCTTTTGTTTGTTTGTTTTTGTGTTCCTTTTTGTTTTCGGCACAGCATTCACTAGCTCTTTGAGGGTGGAGTCTGCTTTTTTGGGGGGGTTTTGTTGCATTTTTAAGTGACCAAATGGATGATACATAAAAATAATACAAAATTCAAATTTGAGTGTTCATGAGTACAGTTGTACTCACTTGTTTACAGACTTGAGCTACTATGACAAAATGCTATAGGCTAGGAAGTTCAAAGACTAGAAAGATATTTCCTCCAAGTTCTGGAGGCTGATAGTCTAGGGTCAAAGTGTCATCAGAGATGGTTTTTCTAAAATTTCTCCCCCTCCTCCTCCTTCTCTCCTCCTCCTCCTCCTCCTCCTCCTCCTCCTCCTCTCCTCCTTCTCCTCCTCCTCCTGCTCCTCTTCCTCCTCCTCCTCTTTTTCTTCTTCTTCTCCTCCTCCTCCTTCTTCTTCTTCTTCTCCTCCTTCTCCTTCTCCTTCTTCTCCTTCCTTCACCTTCTCCTCCTCCTCCTTCTTCTTCTTCTTCTTTTTTTTTTTTTTTTTTTTTTGGTTTTCCAAGACAGGGTTTCTCTGTATAGCCCTGGCTGTCCTGGAACTCATTCTGTAGACCAGGCTGGCCTCAAACTTAGAAATCTGCCAGCCTTTGCCTCTCAAGTGCTGGAATTAAAGGCGTGCACCTTTAATTCCACTGCCTGGCAAAGTTTCTCTTCTTGTCCTATGTCTTTACATGGTCCTACCTCTGTGCATGCCTACAGCATCATCCACCACCACCCCCCATAAAGACACCAGTCACTTTGGATTAGGGTCTGGCATAGTGACCTCATTTCAACTTAATTACCTCATTAAAGGCCCTGTCTGCACATAGGTATGTTCTGAAATATTCAAACAAGACTTCAACACACAAATTTGAAAGGACATAACTGTTTTCACACTGTGGTTATAGAATCAAATCATTATGACAGACCATGGGACCCACAAAAGTGGCTACAGATCTTCCTTTACTAGGTAGAGCCCATTTCCTGTCTGGCTCCTTACAGAAAGAGCCTGCTGACCTTGGCCCTGGATAATTAGAAGTGGTTCCAGAGTACCCTGAGGCCATTCCTTGCCTGCTTATCTCTGAACTCAGACAGGAACAGAGACACCTCTCATTTTCACCATTACGGTCCCTCCTAATTTTATCATTTTTAAAAAAATTGACCAAAACTATATATACCTGAGGTGTGCAACATGATGTTGTAAAATATATACTTACTGTAGAATGGATTAGCCTAGCTAATTGTCCTCTGTTCTTGGGGACACTGCAAAGGCTTCATGTATAACACTGGGAATGGGGGTGGGGCTGAGCCTCTGGGGAGGAACCCTCTGGTGACAAGGGGACTGGATAAAAGGCCACAGCCAGTCTTCTTGTTCCACATGAAGTGCAGTATGGCTGAGACAGTGGCTGGCCAGAGTCAACTCAGGGACCAGGAATAATGGATAAAGTATAGATGTACTTATGCCTGACATCATTTGTGGAATGAGCAGATCTCAGGCATGAGTTCCATGTTGGGGGAAGGGAACTGTCAAAGGATGCTAGACCAGAGAGATGCAAGATGTAGAAAAAGCCAAAGGAACCCAGGAAAGTAGAGAGTTGAGAGAAGAGGAATCATGAGAGAAGGAAAAGCAGGCGATGGGGTCCAGGAAGGTTTGGAGTGAGTACTAGGTCGTTATGACATCTGGAAAGAGGATGTAGCACCCTGGAACACAGTGAGATTCTGGGACTTCACGTGGTGGAGTGCCTCCAGAGAAGAGAAGGAGGAGGTACCAGCCTGGGGCTCTAGTAGTCCCAGACTTCATTAGGGGCAGGTTGCTTATGTACATGCATTGAACACAAATGTGCAAGACACAGAAAACCGCAGTGCAACAGATAAGTAACCTGGAGTCCCCAGACACAAGTCTCTGACCTTCTTCAGTCACTCACTCCCCGCTACAAACTCCTAATAAAAAAGACATCCACCAACACTTCCCTTGGGAGCCAGCTCAAGTCCCACTAGAAAAGTATGAAGCAGGTGTTTAGCAAAGCCCAAGGGGCACCAATGCACAGCCTGACTGAATATCAACACTGGTTCCAGGCCCTGCCCTGATTTTGCCGAGCACATGACCTTGGGAGGCTTCAGTGTCCTCGCCTAGGGCTCAGCTTCCAGGCCCTCGAATAAGTATGGCTGGGGGAGGGGAAGCTATGATAGATCAGTCCTAAGGGAGGTAAAGGAGAACATGAACAGATGTGGGAAGGAGGTTGGGAACCAAGCTAGTGTCAGCTGGACATGGCTCCAAAGCCATCATTGTGACATCACTCCCCTGTTCTTCAAGGTTCTTCAGGGAAGAATGACAGCGGCTGTGCAAATGGGCTGAAAGCAGGTGGGTTTGTTCAGAACGCCCAGCTCACCTGCAAAAGTGCATGCGCATCAACTGTGGACATTCACCCAGATAAGGGGGAAGAAAGAGGGCCAAAGTAGAGGAAAGAAAGTAATAGAAAGGGAGACAGATAAAGATGTCCCACCGAGAGCTGAGCACTCATAGTTATTTATTCTCTGGTCTTTGACCAGTTAGGAATCTCTGCATTGACTGTTGCCCAATACAAAAAAGAAGTTGTCTGATGAAGGCTGAGAGCAGCCCAGGTCTATGTATAAATATGAATATTTAGAAGATGATTCGACAACATGACAATGTAGCAAAATTACAAGAGGCCAACCTTAGGGCCAGGGACCTCCCCAGTCGTGGGATTTCATGTACACAGCAGCTGTGCTCACCTGTACAAGACCCACATAAGATCAAGCCAGCCAAAATTCTAGCATGAATAGGGGAGGAGCTCTTAAGGCCCCACCACTAGGAAGCTATTGGCAACTAATAGCTATCAGGGGAGGGAAAACTATTCTTCCTTGGGGTGTAGGTTTCTCACGCTCCTGTGGAGGGCCCCACATTCAATACATATGAGAAGCACTAATTGGACTTAGTGGGCAACTAATAAATGCATGACATTGACAGGGAACTATGTTGTGAGTGTTTAGCAGGAGTTAGAGGAGAAAAATGGGAGGATGAATACAACCATATCTCATTGTATATATGTATGAAATTCTCAAAGCATATTTTTTTTAAAAAAGGAGGAAATCAGAGGCAACCTTCAGTGATATTATTCCCTTAAAGACCAAATGAGAACAAGACTGAAAACCTCTAGCAGCTAAAGGTTGTCCAGGTCCCACTTCGGCTAGCACTGGTGGGTGGGGAGGCCTCTGAGAAAGAGAATTACTCTGGAGTGAGGTATGTGGGAAAGCATCACACCATCTGCAGAGGAAAGAGCAAAAGCAGAGAGCCGTGATCACCAGGCAGGAGAGAGGAGCATTCCAGGCACTGAGGCCTGTGGTCAGATAAATGGTCCACATTTCCCTCTCTCCCCCAGCACCGAGTACATTTCCACTGATCTGCCCGTCCTTCACGTGCCCAACCTCCAACAGGACGAGCCTTTGAGAGCAAGCCCAGAGCACCGTGTTCCTGCCCCTACGTTAAATTACTTCTTCCTCCACTGTCAGCAATGCTCACTGAGATTTCTAGCAGTCATAAGCACTAGAAACAAAACACTGGCTTATCTTGCTTAATTCTGCCCTTTAAGTTCAAGTTGGAAACAGATCCCAGAGCCACTCAGGGAAAAGGGTCTTAATACTTGGAGGCACGAGACCTGTTTGTCATTTAAGGTTAGCAAGGGAGGACAAGAAGCTGGTAAATCCACTCATTTTTATGGAACATCAAGGATGGACAAAGTCTTCCTGCCCAGAGCAAAGCCCTTACTTAATTTAGACCAGAGTTATGCACAGGAAAGTGGCCTTAGGGATGATTTCTGGCAGAGTAGAAGTTGATGACAGTTGTCTTTCTTTAGGATCACCCTGAAGCATCTTTTATTACCTTTCAGATACTATCAGGGCAGCCCCACCATCCACCAAGGGAAGCGCCCTCAGTGATCTACTGATGTCACATCAGGCCCCACCTCTCCACATCTCCACACTGGAGCCCAAGCGTCCAATGCCTTGGAAGACTCATTAAAACAATATCCAAACCATGGCATATCTCTAGAAAAATCTCTTCTTGTGGGCTGTGCCATGAACTGACTACCTAAGAGAAGTAGGACTTGCTTTCTGTTTCACCTAAAAGCCCCATTCTTCGCTCCACTGGAGACCCTTTTTCTGGAATTCACGTGTCCTCCCTGGTCAGTAGCAAAGATCAAAGGCTGAATCACCAGCCAGTCCTTCTATGTAAGTCCTGTGTGGGAAGCCAAATGATAAGTCCTAATCTGCCCTTGAAACTGCAACAGCCCCCAACCTTTCCCGTTTACAGCTCTCCTTGGGGAACTCCTTCCACACTGGTAGTTTAGAGCAGTAGGGATGCATTATCTCAGTTATGGGAGCCAAAGGTCAGAAATCAAGATATAGGTGGGGTGAAATCCCTTCCAAAACTCACAGGGAGAGAGCCCTGCCTCCTCTGGCAACACCCAACACTCTTTGGCTCATGGTAGTAATCACTCTACTTTCCCACAGTGTTCCTCTGTTGCACATGCCTCCCTTCCTTTCCCATACAAGAGCATCAGTCACTGGACTTGAGACCCATGCAGAACCTCAGGTGATCTCATCTTGAGAATAAAGCCACATACACAGCTACTAGACTTCCAATGCAGACATATATTTTGAGGGATGCAACTCACCTCACTGTATTGGTCTGCTTACTGGTAATTCCATATGCTTTCCTTGTCCATATTTTGAGGATCAGACTCTATTGTGAGTTATACAAGGCCTCTAACCACCTTTCCCTTGTGGCCCACAGAATACCCAGGCCACAGATCTCTCACATATTCTCCATTGCTGCTCACTCCCTGGCCTGGGGTCCTCTCCAACCCTTGACTCATAGAGTTCTGATGAAATAGCCCCCAAGAGAGAGGGAGAAGACAGGGCTTAGCTCAAGGCATTGAGCATTAGTTGACACCAGCTACACACGCTTCTCAATGTCTCCATGCCTCATCTGCCCCACCTAAAACTAGAGAGGAATAATAGTGAGGGCCCAGTGGCATAATGTACACAAAAGAACCAGGCCCAATAAGCAATGTTCGCTGGGTATTTGATCTCTGAATCCATGCCTACTTATGGAAAGGGCCTTACCTAATCTGTTGGTCTTGTCTCTCCAAACCAAACTTCTTAAGAAAGGAGGAAGGGGTGGGACTTCTCTTAAAATCTTCTGTGGCAGCTGACACAGCTGGAGTCAGCTCAGCTGCAGTGCCCTAGGGTCTGCACACTCAAACCAGAAAAGCAGGACTAGCCTGGGTCCCAACCCCGGACCCTCTGGTCATCTCTCTGACCAACACAACCATGGGCCTCGTGCCACAGAGGAGAGTCAGGGCAGACTGGCTCCTGCAGGCTGTGGGCCAGTGAGGAAGGGGCAGTAATGGAATGAGAGCCGCTGAGATCCAATTCCAGGGAGATTAAGATGAGAGGAACAAACCCCAGAGACTGGCAGTTGAGTGTAATTAGAATGAGCAGGGAATCACAACAGCCCTAGAGTCTCTAGGCCAGACTGGCTGGGCCCATTCTTGTTCCAGAAGGGCCCTGTGGTCAGCTGAACAAGAGGAGATCTCTCTCCATTAGGTCCTGGCAGGGCAAGGCAAGTGAGCGGGCTGCACTGCATCATCTGGGTGGAGCGGCTGAGTGGATGTGACATAATCAAATGAGACGTCCACTTCCTCCACCCAGAGCGGGGGAATTAGCAAGCCTGCCCCTCGCCTTGAGAGACTGTGTTCAGTCCCCATCTGCCTGCATTGCTCCGCTCTGTGCTTGTCTGCTAAGGTGCGGGTGGGGGTGGGGATGCTGAGAAAGAGCTCTGCCGGGAGAACCAGGGGGCAGAGATTTAGACAGGGAGGGAGGGAATAGACTAGGGAAAGTCCTGGAGGAGGCAAATAGAAGTATAGCGATGGGCAGAAGCAGAGTGCCCACAGGAGAGATAGTGAGAAAGTAGCCAGATGGGAGGAGGGAAGATGGAGATGAAGGGTGGGGCCATGGAAAGGATGAGCAGTGAGCAAGACATAGAGCCAGATAGGCAGGGAGATAAACTGACATCATCCACAGATACAGACACGAGCTGAGATGAGGGGCAAGAGAAGAGATAAAGAGGCTCCTCAGTGCAGATGATGGTCTGATCTACAGCCCAAGGAATAAGCAGATAGCAAGACAGGAACCTCGTGGATCCTCAGATTGAAGCCCTGTCCTAAGGAGGCCTCTCTCCTTCCTCCCCTCTGTCTGTGTTTTCTATGTGTCAGGCAGGCACTGCTCTAAACACTCCAAAGCCATGTGCACTGGTGCATACTTACAATCCCAGCACTCAGGAAGTGGAGGCAGGGGGACCATATGTTCCAGATCATTGTTTGCTACATAGGGAAGTTCAAGACCAACAGTCATGAGACCCTGTCTTGATCTCCCTCCACCCCTGTCCTGGTTGAGGGTTTGTTTCATCTTATACCTCTGTAAAACCATCCATCAGTTCCATCAGTGGGTGCAGTCAGGGCAAGAACGGAAGCAGGTCAGGAACCCAGAGGCAGGAACTGAAGCAGAGGCCATGAAGGAATGCTGCTTACTGACTTGCTCAGTTTGCTTCCTTACACACCACAGGCCTACCCATCAAGAGGTGGCACCACCCACAGTGGGCTGGGCCCTCCCACATCAATCATTTATAAATAAAATGCCCCACAGGTTTGCCTACAGGCAAATCTGCTGGGAGCACTTTCTCAACTGAGGCTCTCAGATGGCTCTAGTTTCGATAAGTTGTCAAAAGCCTAAACAACACACACACACACACCATAAACACACCACAGGATATCCCTGGATCCTTATCATGCTTCTGTGATTGAGAAACAGGCTAAAAAGGGTAAGTCACCTACCTAATCAAGGCAACCCTTCTCGAAAGTAAGGAGTCAGCAAGAGACCTCACATTCTGGAATCATCCTGACCCAGTTGGAACCAGCTCTCTGGGGTTGGGAGCAAGGATGAGAGTCACACTCCTTCTGCGCCTTACCTGGACTCTGTCCTAAAGCCCAGAGTCTCCCTGAAATTCTCCCTTGTGCCTGCAGAGGCCAATCCAAGTGCTCAACCAGCCACTGATTTCTGAAGTTCTAGGACAGAGGGTCAGTGTATGTATCTCTTGCTGCCCTTGCATGTTCCCCCTGCCCAGATCTCACAGAAGTTTCCAACAACTGGCACCAGCTGGAGGGTACTGACAGGCAGATAAACTTCTTTGGAAAACATGTTCCCACTTCTCAAGGAGTCCATTCTCCTGTCCTCCCAAGGATCTGCCCGGTCCTCTTGTTTGTCCACTTTCAAGTTTCACCTAGATGGTTGCTATATACCCTGTGGTGCAACCAAGCCTGCTACCCTTTCCATCCTGCCCTAGGCTCTGTGGGAAAGGAAGAGGGGTACTCATCTCAGCCCGTAGATATCTTTGTGGGGCGCCCCAGAGAGAAGAGAGAGCTCGCACCCAGGACAGAGGTGCTAACTCTCCGAACCCTGGCAGGCAAGCTAGAGCATATTGGCTTCTCCATTCTGGCCACAGGGGAGAGACCTGGAGGAGGGAGGCCAAGCAGGAAGGGGTGGGCTCAAGAGAGAAACAACAAAATAAACATGAATAGTGGGTCCCAACGTGGGAGGAATTGCTAAGTTCTGCTCTTACTAAGGACCCCGAAACCACACCATGAGCAGGAACTAACAGAGCCTGTGTAGCTAGTGCTGATGTTACCAGGGACCTGGCAGGCACGGTGATGGTGACAGCACCGAATCCTGCTTTATGGTCCCTAGAAGAAGTTCCAGCTCTGACCAAAGAACCTAGAAGCCATATCCCATTCTTCCTGCTCAAAAACCCTCCGTGGGTCCCACAGAAAGGCTAGTCCTAGCAGCAGTGATCACTTCACCCAGCTCCTGTTCTCCCTCCATCTTGCTCCTCACACCCCTGTGATCAAGCCACACTCCCTGTTCTGTAGTAACGCCCTGCTCTCCTGTCCTGGAATCCTCTCTGTTCAGTGTGCCTCTCTCAGATGTCTACCATGCTAGGAAGCTTCTTGAATTCATCCAAACCTAATTGTGTTCTCCTATCCCGTGTCGCCATGCTCTGGTTTTGTGCCTTTCTTCCGAAGAAAGAATAATGCTTAATGAAATGTGTTTTTCCTTCACTATGCCCTGTATGCTTATCTCCACTTTACAAATAGAAAGATGGATTCAGAGGGAATTAAGTAACTCACACATGAGTACACAGGTAACTAGGAAGCGAGTAGTGAGCAAGGGAATCAAATCTAACTTAGGAACTCTGTTGAGCTTTGTATTATAGTTGCTGCTCGTTGCCCATTTACTCTCAACCAGTGAGTTACTTAATAGAGAAGCTACATCTCCTCATCTCTATATGTCTCTAGGCAGAGTATTTGGTTTGTAATGGGCACTATAAATATGTATTTATGAGATGGATGGTGGGTGATGGGTAAACAGTGGAAGGATAAGTGGGTGGTAGTAGATGAGTAGATAAATACATGTGTGTGTACATACATGGGTGGATGGATGGATGGATGGATGGATGGATGGATGGATGGATGGATGGATGAGTGGGTGGGTGAGTAGATGGGTAGCAGGATAGATGAATGGTAGGTGAATGAGTGAATGGATGCATACATATATGACATTCCCAGAATAAGAAAAGTCAGAGCAGTCTGTATGGTAGGATTTGGGCAACACGTCAAAAAGCATGATCAGTTCCCACCAAACTCTCAGCAAAAATGTACAAGAGTGATAGCAGAGATGCCTTGGAACTGAGTAAAACTAAGTTGATAAACTATCAGAGTAGGAAAGAGTCACTTCTATAAGAACTTAGACTTAAAACATAAACAGTGAGCTACACTGTCCTTAGTGATGACTAAGTCCAACTTCTTTCATCACTCCAGCTCTCTCATTTCACAGATAAACAAACTAAGGCCCTGAGACAGAAATGGCATGGAGTACTACACAGGTAGGTAATTTCAGAAGTTCAGATTATACAGAAGCAAAATTACTTCATACAAGGGCTCAGTCACTTGAAAGCTGTAGATGACACTTAATGCCATGTCCTGACACCTAGACAAAACCAAGGGAAGATGTACTAAGTGACCAGAACTACTGACCATGAACACTAAAGGAGCTATAATGGGCTCATCCCTCCCTCCTGGAATCAGCCCAAAGGGAGCTGGGAAGAACTCACATTCTTACATGGCCACAAGCAGCTCATGTTCTCGGCCTGTGTGCTATAGGCTCTTAATGCTCTCACCCATTTCCACACTCAGAGGCCACTGCCACCCACCGTCTCTGGGCCACCCTCATGCCAGTCTTGGACCGTTCTCATTTGAAATGAAGCAAACCCCCTCACACAACATAGTCATACTCTTTCTCTTGCTCTAAGGGAGTATATATGAATATGCTTGTTCTATTTCATCTAGACCCATATAGCTTGATTACAAAGCATAAGGCAACACCCTCCAGGAACTTCACTAGGCTGAAAAATCTGAGAACTCTGCTCTGCTTCCAGATGGGGAAACTGAGGAACTGGGAGACACATAGCAGTTTGATCAGGCTGAAGTAGGAAATGAGGATTAAGTCAGTCTCAGCTCAGGCAACCCTACGCAGTTCTCTTGGGCCTACACAAACCCCGGGCTAGATGGAAACCCTCTGGCAAGAGACCTGATGTGCCTACCTCTTCTCCACATCCTCCTTTTTGCCACTATTCATCTTCAAGTGCCGAGGGAACCTCTCATCAGAGTTTCAGATGGAATACCCAGAAGCCCAGAGGAGGAGGGAAAAGATACCCTGAGTGCTGAGAAGTTCTCAAGAGCATCCCTTAGTCTACATTTTTGCCACCACCAGGCTGGATGCCTTCATGCAAACCCCATTCCTCCCTGAGCTCCCTCTCTTCATCTGCATACTGAGTCACAGGAGGAGTGTAGTTTTAGAGCTGACCTGCTTAAGGACGGTAGCTAAAGAGCTGAATCCAGGCCCCTCATGTCACCACCACCTAAACAGACCTGCTGCTGTAGTTTTATCTGCAACGCTTTGGATAAGGTTTCATCTGAGAGAAAGTTTCACTGTCTGAGTTTAAAGGAAAGTGTAAGCCCAATGGCCCAGCCATAACCTGTGGGATTTCTTTCTTCTCTGCATCTCGTTCTAATTCAATCCACACCCACAGCTTTGGCTGTCTTCCGCAGCCAAACAGTCCTCACTTATACCTTCTTTCCTGTGTTCCCTATAAGCCAGTCACAGGAGCCAGGCACACACAATTCTGGGTGCATGAAAAAGAGACAGTCCCACCTGAAGTTTAGGAGGCCCGTGCCCTCTATAAAGATGGTTGGTATAGGACATCTACCAAGTACGGCAATGAGTGGCTAGGAACCAAAAGGTCCAGGGACAAGAGGCAGCTGTGGTACAGAGAGCAGGCTCCAAGAAAGAAACAGTTTGAGGGTTCTGTCTACTATGGCAGTGAAGGTAATAAGACGGTGGTGGCAGGAGGCAGCCTGTCACAGTGTGTACCCAGTCAAGAAGCAGAGAGCAATGATGGCTGGTGGTCCCCTACCTTTCTGTAAGATTTCAGCCTGTAGGGTGGTGTCATTCGCACTGAGAGTAAGTCCCAACCTTAGTTAAACTTCACTGGAAGTGTCCACAGAGATCTACCCGGAGGTGTTTCTCCCATGTGATTCCAAATCCAGACAAGCTGAGAAGATGAGCCAGGAGACCTGGGTGCACTGGGGAACACAGCAAGTGAACTGATCTGGCAGTGCAGTGTATTGTCAGGTTCTGCTGTCACCTGGTTCATCTGCAGTTTGGTTACCTTGCCATATGCTGGCCACTTATGCTGCTAGCCTCAATTTCCCCAATTGTTCTAAACCACACCTAAGATTATGTCCAGTGCCCCATACTTTTCTCCACCTTCTGCCTCGGGTTCTTTCCTGATGGTAACCTTCCTTGGTCATGAGTTTCCAAAGAGAAAAGCAGTAAATAGGGCCAGAGAAGTCAGATCCAAACCTGTCGGTTGGGGACTCCAAGACTGGCTTCTTTTGTCCTGCCTCTGCTGCCATACCCAAAGAATTGGAGGATACAGAGGAAGGTAGGGGAGCAGAAAGCCAGAATACAGAAGGACCCCATCCTAGACCTGCAGTAGAGAAAGAAGCTGGTTAGAGTCTGGAGGAATTCCCAGCTGCTCTAGGGGAAAAACCTCCTCGTGAATATTCATAGGCACCAGAGCTGGAGACCTCGTTTGCATCATCGAATTTCCCAAATGCCAAATGCCATGACAAACAGCAGCGCTGTCCTCTTGGCTGCCATCTCTTGGGATGGCATGACCTCTTCTCTACTAATCATTCTCTCGCCAGCGAGCCACTGCCTTCCTCGCTCCATCTGGTCCTCACCTCACTGTTTGCTCTCCACTGCGCCCCCCAGTGTGAGTCAAGACCCTCTGCCAAGCCCCAAGCTGAGCAAACAAAAGGGTCTGAGCCCAGCAGGTGAGGAGCCAAATCCCAGCAGGCCATGGGGCCAGACTAACAGCTCTGGGCAGATCGGGTGGGTGCAGAAAGCTCAGGATCTGAGGTACCCTTTCACCCCCTTGGGAAATGAGACCAAGGGTTTGGGGGAGTCAGGGGATGGATTGTTTTTGTCATTTCAATAACAGCAGCACAAGGGGAAAGAGATGGAAGATAGAAGGCAAGGAATATTGCTTCATACCTTACCTGGAATGCTACCATTAAGAAAGCCTTTACTCCAGCCAGCCATCACCCTCCCCACACTCCTTCAAAATGCAATTTCCATCTCGCCCAATCCAGAGCCCATCAGCGGAGGACTGGTTAAATAAGCAATGCGTGGTGCATAGCCCAGGACATCAATGGCCATTAAAACGAATGCGGTATAGATTTAAAAAAAATAACAATGTCCATGATATGTTGCTAGGTGATATAAGAAAATTACCGAGCTGTGCTTCTGGAAAACGAATAAATAAATAAAGTAAATAAGTTGGTGCATGCATCCAGAAAATATCTGTAAAGGCATACACTGAAAGTGGCTACCTCATCTGGCATATGGATGGATGGATGGATGGATGGATGGATGGATGGATGGATGGATCTGGGTGAATAGGAAGAGACCACTCACATTCCATGTGAAACACTTCCTCTTTTGTTTGTTTTACAATAATTGATTTTATAATCAGGAAAAGCAATTCAGGGAGGGGACAGCAAATTTCCCATGAAAAGGAGATGATTGGGTTGCTGACACAGGCTGCATCATTGCAGAACCCTGAAAGCAGGGAAGATACAGACAGGTATGGCTTCCACCTCCTCCCCTGAAAAGCATCCCCACCAGACCAGCTCCAGCCTAGCCTTCACCTTGAAATCCAACTCCATTTCTTTTGCTAAGCATTAGCCCCAGGCATCCTCTCCGGAGAAGCATATTAAGTAACTTTGGTAAATTCTTTGCAATTTACAAAGTGCTTACACGTTTTCATTCATTCTTCAAGAAATGTTTGGAGACTCTCCTGTGAGCAAGGCTGAGCCCTGAGGAGACAGAGGCTAACTCAGCCCTATCCCTGACCCTGCAAGGCTTTCCTCACATTTCAGGGACAAGCTGGCCGTGTTGCTGCTGCCCTATCCTAAGAGATCCTTCACAGTTGTGCCCTGTCAGGTGGGAGCACAGAGAGGCCTCAGTCCCTGTCCCCCGAACCCCCAGCCATGGGTAGTACTTCCCTTTAAGAGAGATAAGACATTAGGCAGACAAAGAAGGCAGGAACCTTCTGAGCAAGAGCTCCTAGTCCCCAACACACACACACACACACACACACACACACACACACACACACACACCCAAGGGCATGTTGTTCCTCCTCAGTTCATCTCCAGGACAACAGAGGTACCACGTGGCTATCCTGGTTGTATGTGGACGTAAACTTCAGAGCAGGGACAGCATGCCTGGGAATTGGGAAGAGTGCGGGATGTGGTTTCTCAGGTTCATGGCAGTAGGGATGATGGGTACCGCTAGTTCCCTGAGACCCTTGCAGTGCCCTTATCCTCTCTCTACACCTGTGATTTGACTACATCACTCAGTGCTATATCCTGATGCACCAGCAACCATGTGTCTCCCAGGGTGCCTAGATCTAGAAACAGCTAGCTTTGCCTACCAGCACCTTCCAAGTTCTTCTGCTCTGATGAACTTTGTGGAATCCCAGGCTGACAAGACTCCCTTAGATTATCAACAAGACTCCTGTGAATCTCACCCTTTCATGCTGTTTCCCTACTGGTGTGGGGAGGGGTGCATTCCTACATACTACAGGGTATAAAGTATGCAAAGATGAGAAAGAACTGAGCAGGCATATTAGCTCTATCTCAGATGTGATGCTCTCCACCAGGATAGAGTACAGCAAGAAGACCCTCCGCAGACTCAGCAGACACGGGCACCATGCTCTTGGACTTCCCAACTTCTAGATTTAAAAAAAAAAAAGTCCTGTATTCTTTCTAAAAAGATACCTAGTCTATGATACTCAGGTACATCAGGAAAAAAAAAAAAGAGCCAGATGAAAGCAGAAGGAGTGGGCCTTGTCCCTGTTGAGCGTCTAGTCCCCACCTCCCATCACAGAACAGGAATTCTCTACGCCTACCCCACAGTTGCAGACTCTGACTCCCACACACCCTCAATATGCTCCACCTAGACCTATAGCGTCACAAGTCTGCTCTACAGAGCTTACATGTAATATATGACCAATACAGGGGTGTTGATGCCACCCTTCCATCTTGTTTATAGAATCTGAATCATCCAACATGATGGTTATATTTCCTGCCTCTCCCTCTCCCATCCCTCTTCTTGGGGAATTCAGGAGTCACACACAGAACTTTTCATTTGGTGTCTCACAATCAAGCCAGGGTCTAGGGTCAGAAGGAAGCATAGTGGCTCCAGTGATACCTGCTCAGCAGCTCTGGGCCCTTAGAGACCTTCCCATCCCCAAAGATGCTTGGTGTCCCTGTAAGAAGCTTTCAGACCACAGTTAAAGGAATGGAGTATGGAGCCTGCCCTTCAGAAAATCAACTCGTGGAAGTAACCAAAGTTCCTGTGGATATTGGCTGCAAAAGTGGGTCACTATGGAGTGGGTGGCTAAAAAAGGAAAGATCCATTTCAGGAACCTAGAGTCGGTTGTTGCTTTGGAACTGAATATCTCCTGGGGAAGACCTGGAAAACTCACGCAGGCTGATGGGGCCATAGGATTCCATACATGAACTAATCAGCCAAAAACAAACAAACAAAAAACAAACCTGGCAGAAATCAAGAAAGCCTGAAAGACCCCTCTACCTACTCTACTACCATGGCCTCCACTGAGTTTTTGCCTGGAGCCATGCCCGAGAGCCAAGGCTGGAAGCGTTTGAGATGGGCATGATGGAACTGTATGGACTTCTGTTTTCTGGGTTGCTTCCTTCCAAACTGCTCCATTTCCCATGAAGTGGGACACACCTTGGAGAGCTAACACTAAGTTCCAAGAAGAACAATATGTGGCTCATAGGAGGTGGGATGTAGTCTTGGCCCCTTCTCTCTAAAAGGTATCTAGAGATAGAACCCAGCAAGTAAGACCCATGTTTTAGTTCTCAATAGAACTAATCATCAGTCTAACGCACTCCCGGATGATGGGGGAGGGTGGTGTCTACCACTCCCATTGCTTCTGTCCATGGAGAACACAGAGGAGGGAGCACAATGGGGAGCCAGAGCAACCCAGGCAATGTGACTCAGATGTGTCACTTCACCTTTCTAGTCTTTTCACCACCAAAAGGGAAATAATGGTATCTCCTCCCTGGTGGTTGAGAGAACTAAGTGAAATATATGTAAACAGATGTTATAAGACTTTATAAGACTTACTTATAAAGTCTTGTTATCTGCCATGGCTTGATTATGAGACCCACATTTTGGATGCTTGGTCCCAACCTGGTGGTACTATTTTGGAAGGTTCTCAAGATTTTGAGAGGGGGAAGAAGTGGGCCACTTCCTAGGGAGGTGGGTTTTCGTGGTCTATCATCCCTAGCCTGTCTTGCACTCTGAATAGCCATTCTCTACCATGCTTTCATGCCTTCTTTTCAACTGCGTGGGGTCCAAGCAACAATAGAATTAGTACTCTGAATCTGTGAGCCAGAACATATTTTTTCCTCCCTTAAATTATTTTTTGGCCGTCATGACACAAAACTAACCACAGTGGTTTGATGGGAAATATCCTCAATAGGTTCATGTATTTGAACAATTGGTTGCCAGTTGGTGGCGCTGTTTGGAGAGTCTGTAAAACCTTTAGGAGATGGAGCCTTGATGGAGGAAGTCAGTCACTGAAGCAGGCTTTGGGAGTTCCTATCCTTGGCCCACTTCAGTTCCGTTTCTTCTTACTGTTAGCTGTTCTTCATCGTGTGATAGATATCCAAGATGTGCAATCGAAGCTTCATGTTCCAGCCACCAACTACCATGCTTCTGCTGCCCTTACAGACTCCCACCCCTGGAACTGTAGCCAAAATAAACACCTCCATAATTTGCTCCTGGCCACAGTATTTTACTACAGCAGCAGAAAAGCAATTAAGACAGTAAATAAAAATAAAAAGTATAAATACAAAAACTGGCTCTAAATTGGAATTATTATAACCACACCTAACTATGCAGTTTTTAAGCCTTTGGAATTAGTTTCCAAAAATTCTTATCCTCAAGTCCCTCCTACCAATAAAACCTCTAAACATTCTTCTGTTGATAAATGCTAAAGTTGAGGGATTGTTATTACAAAATCCATAAGTTGAAACTCCCTGTGTGATAACATCAGTGGGCAGGATCTTTGGAAAGTGACAAAGTCTAAAGGGTCGAGCCTCAGCATTGAGACTAATGTTTATACAAGAGAGTCCCCAGAGAGCTTGCTTGCCTTCTTCTCCTTGTTTGAACACAGCAAGAAGATGGTTACCCGTGAACCAGAAAGCAAGTCCTCACCAGACACTGTATCTGCCAGCCCCTTGATCTCAGGTTTCCTAGGCTCTAGAGTTATGAGAGATGAATGTTGTTGTCTCAGCCTATGGCGCTGTTATTATACTGGCTAAAGAGACAAAGACACAGAGGAGTTAATGATCCTGTTCTCTCTGCTTTGGGCTATGTATGAAAAAAAAAAAGCTCGCTTATTTTCCAAAAAGGGAGCCTAGACGCCAGGCTAAGTACCTAAGTGTCTACCAGCCTTGCCCACTCTTGAGTCTGACCTGCAGCTGAATGCGCATGTGCTCCTCAGAAGTGTTAACAGCTTCCAGAGTGTTAACAAATGGAAATGAAGAAAACCAGATGGTTGTGAATGCCCATGACAGGCTGATCACCCTGTAACAGGGGCACGGCTGTCAGGATTGTGTTGCGCCAATTTTCCAGATCAGAGTCAGTTTCAGGACAAACACTCGCCTCTGGGTGTTCAGTTCGCTCTTCTTACGCCAGGCTCTTTCTCCAGCATTAAGCCATCTTCAGAGAAATAGCAGCTTCTTTCTCTTTTCTTACTTTTGACCAGATCCGAACTGAGCCAAGGCCATTGTGTTTTTTCCCCTTGTACAACACTGTCAGAGTGTTTCTCGTCTGCGGAAGACTCCTCAGTGTATCCTGTTATTTCCCCTTCGTCCCTGTCCCCACTCCATCTGTTCCAGTTTCATTGCCATCCCTGTAATGAAACAGCCTGACAAAAGGCAACACGGGGGAGGAAAGGTTATTTGGCTTACAGCTCCAGGTTAAAAGTCCATCACCGAAGGGAGGCCAAGGGGGGAACTCAGACAGCTAGTCACACTACATCCAGAGAGCAGAGAAAAACAAAGGGGCCTATACCACCGGCTTGCTCCTTCCACTTTTGTGTTGAAGCTAGTATTCTTCAGTTTTTCCCTCAAATTCTTTCTTTTATTAATATCTTCATACATGCATATGTGTTCTGATCAAATCTGCTCCATTCCCTTCCCTCCAATTCCTCCTCTATCTCCACACCATTACTCCCTCCTAAGTCCATGTGTTCTTTTCTTCTTTCTGTTTTTCAACCCACAGACTCTGTGTTGCCAGTACATGCATGGGTGTAGAGCCACCTACTGGGGCGTGGGCAGCCCTTCAGGGGCCTCGTTACTGAAGAAAACTGACTCTCCCTCTTCATGCATTACAGTTCTGGCATCCCTGCCTAGGGAATGGTGCCACCCACAATTGGCTGAGTCAATTAACAGTTAAGACACTCTCCCCAAAGACTGCCTATAGGCTAAAGTATTCTAGATAATTCCTCATTCAGGCTCTTATCCCAGAGGATTCTATGTTGTAGCAGGTTGACATTTAAAAGCAGCAGTAACACCATACAAGTTCATCTCCTCCTCATATAGGCATCTGTTCAGACATGCCTATAGCATTCTTTGAGAACATATATATCTTTCTTAACCATGTAGGATCATTCTGAATGTATTGGATGTTCATAAATGGTATTATCATGAGACTATTATTCTACATTTTGTTTTTATCAGTCACCACTGTCTTGTGGCTCTCATACCTGGCTTGCTGCTTCTGACACTGCACAGGATCCCATAGTGAGCACCCATCACTATGGATCTGGTCTTCTATCTCTTATCCACCCTGTCCAGCACACTCAATGCATTCACCATATGCCCCCTTCACCCATGGTGAGAGACTCTCTCTAGGACTCTCTCAAGTATTCATTCCCAGAAACAGGGATCATAAGACACATGCATGCTCAGTTCAGGAAATCCATAATTATTTGAGCTGGCTTCTTAGTCTGCCAAATTCCACTATAAAGAACAGAAACCTTTTCTGGAGTCGAAGATTTTTAGGGTGAAAAGGCTCTCATCTGGCATTATTCCATGGCAGAAAGCAGAAGAGTAAACAGAGTGTGAGAGTGAGAGATAACGAGACCATGTCCTTTTGCTAGACATCCGTTCCAGAGCTAGCTAACCCACTCCCTTCGTGACAGCACCAACCCACCTGTTAAGGCATTCTATATGGTACATCTAAAGTCATTAAATAAATAAGTAGCACTAAATTTGCCAGATTGCTTTCCAAAACAATTAAGGCAGTTCATGTGCCCAGCTGAGTCAACAGGGCCTTCTCTCCCACATCCTCACCAGCTCTGAGTCTTGTCCTCAAGTCGATCTGTCACCCTGATGGAGCCAATTTCTACCTATTGCACTTATATTCTTTAATTCATAGCCCCTGGGCCTCTTTTCAAATACTTGTTGCCATCTGGTCTTTGTTAAAGATGCCTTAGAGATGTTTCCAGTGCAGGTAAATTTGGGGAGCGTTTCAGCTAGAAGTTTCAAGTCCTCCCTTGGGACAGGAGGGAAAGAAAAGATGAGAGAAACTCCCCAAAAAAGTGAAAAGCAAAGGCAAAAAAAATGAATTTTACTGTGTAGGTAAATTGTTCCAGTCAATCAACAAAGGTATCCTTGCCCTAGTCAATAGTCAGCCCAGGCTAGCGTCCTCACCAATGTGACATCTGAATCACACCCTCAGATTCCTGGTCCTACAAGCCTGGGTTGGGTGTGGAATCCATATTCCTAGCAAGTTGGCAGGTGGTGTTGATCCAGTGGGGTCTGAGGAACCACTGTGTTGAGAACAGGCCAATCAAATCATTGTGGGGCAGGGCCTGTAAGAACAAACAAACAAAAACATTGGCAGGAAAAAAAAAAAAACATCAGAAGCTCTTCCAGAGGACATTAAATCTGCTGGCCACCAAAAAAATATCCACCTCTCCCTCATGAGTGAAGGTCAGCTCTTGCTTCCAGTACCTGCTGAGTGAGGTGACAAAGACACTCAAGGATCAGCAGCAGAGGGCCTCAGAATTGTCAGGGATGCTCCCTTGGTAGGTCTTGCCCTGGCCATGATGGAGGGAGGAGTCAGAAAGGATTTGAGGAGAGATGGGAGATCTCTTGAATGCTACATCTGATGGAACCCTACTTCTTGCCTCCCTCAGGCCTACCCCAGCCCTACCCCTCTCCCTCCTGCTTGACAATGGACCGAAATTACACATGACATTGTCAGAAATGACAGTGAACTGAAATTACATATGGCACTGTCATTTCGTGCATTTGTAAGATTCACATCATCGCCTTCACTTTTCACAACAGCCGTGAGGGAGTTCATGTGAGAAGTGGACACACTGATGCCAGAGAGGCCTGCAGCCAGCTAAAGAGCCCCTCCCCCTCCACTGACTTCTCACTGTTACTGTTGCTATCCCAAAGGAATACCCACACACCCTACCTCTGTGCTGGTCCCTCCCATAGTTACATTTGTATCAACCCTGAAGTTCTTTAAAGATCCTTGGGACTGTCCTTCAGTGTCTCCAAGAGGGGCTTGAAGTCAAACCCTGCCCTTCCCCCTGTCCAGGCCATGGAGCTGTTAGTCTCAAATCATGCTCCTGCAGCCAACCTCCTGCCATTATTCAGCAGTGTCTCGCCCCTTCTCCTCACTACACACTGTAGCCCAGACAGCTCCATCCAGGCCTTCCCTGGCCCTTCCAAGGCACTCCATGGAGCTTGATCCTTGCCCTCTTTGGCCTGTGTCTCACTCCCCGACATTAACGCATCCGTGCCACCGTGCCACAAGGTTGTGAGCTCCCGTGAGGCAGAAAAGAAACTGCCTCTTGCTTGGTCCACTGTATCCAAGGCTGAAATGCAGTACACAGCCCCACGTGTGTCCCAAGGATCCCTCTCCTTCAGCATTAGACTGGCTCAGATTCACCTTTAAAGGCAATGGGAGGAGGTGACAGAACTTGCTCAGCAGACATGGTCCACGGCAGATCCCCTGTCTCATTCTATGCATCCTTCTAGCCTTCTGACTGTGGCAGTCTTCTCTACCCTAACTGCCTGGGTCTGCAGGGGGAAAAGCAAAAGAGACACACAGGGCTGGCTTCTCTGGGAGATACCAGTACTAAGGAATGCAAGGGCCCTGTTGGGAGAATTTGAGGGCCAGGGTCTAGCCATTTGCAACAGGGATCGGGTGATGGGACAAAGCATAAATGGTATCCCTGTCTCTCCTTACTCTCCAACTACCCTGGTCATTATAGAAAGTGTGTGTTAAACTGTCTTAAAGTGAAAAAAAAAAAAGTTGCCTGAAGACCTGGGATGGACAACAAAAAGACAGGGTCAGAGCCAATGTGCATACACAGAACACACACACACACACACATATACACACGTGTGTGTGTGTGTGTGTGTGTGTGTGTGTGTGTGTGTGTGTACAGATGTACACAGATACTTGGTCCTTTGGCTTTGCATCAGCAGGTAAAGTCACACCCTCCGCTGTGCACTGGTGCACATTACATACATGCACACCTTTGCCCCTTGTTCAGGCTCTCCCTCTCCCTGGCCCAACAGCTCTTTAGAGGGTCATGTTAAGTACCTTGGAAACAAGCCTGCAGCTGTGATGATAGAGGCAGGTCCAGACCAGAAGCATCTCTAGAGCCAGGAGAGAGGGAGAAAAGCCCTTGGGACTAATGAGAAGATAAAGCATAACCTAGCTCTATCAGTCTAAGGGAGATCACCAAGGACATATCCAGATAATGAGATGTAACTTCAGGGGGCCCAAAGTTGTTCACGTGCAAATGGACATACCAAATCTCTGTTGGGATTAAGTTCAGGTTTTTTTTTTAAATAACCTTTTTTGACAGAATAAATGTGCAAGCTGAGGCAATATGGAGCCATACCAGCCATTCTGCATTGAGAAAGACTGAGATCCAGCCCCTTGGAGCATCTGAGTGAGCTACAGAGAAGGAGCAACTGCATTCTCAAACTTAGAGAGCATCCAGACCCAAGCCAGAGCCTCTCTCTCTCTCTGCCTCTGTGTAAATCTGCTTGCAGCCCAAACCCTTGGAGACAGATCAGGTGGATGAAACCAGTTAGGATGCCAGGCTGGCAACTGGCTGCACTAGGGTGGAACCTAAGGGATGAAAGGACCAGACAGAGGGACCAGGGAGACGTCAGGGGAAGTAATCCAGGAGATGAGTGGATACAAAATACAAAGAAGCCAGGTGCGAAAGAGAGGAAGGAGCCTAGAGCAGAGTCGCCATGAATTTTCCAGAAGCAGCAGAGCTGAAGAAGAGAACATCACTCAACAGCCTCCTAATAGAGCAGCCTCTCTGAGGCATTTGGAATAAAAAGGCATTGGCTCTAATGCCTTCTCTGTAGTAGGTGCGTGACCTCGAGCAACTCAACCTGGACCCTAGTGTCATTATTGGTAAATCAGGAAAGGGAGATCCCAGCCCCCAACACACACACACAGAGAGAGAGAGAGAGAGAGAGAGAGAGAGAGAGAGAGAGAGAGAGAGAGAGAGAGAGAGAGAGAGAATAACCAAGGCTCTCGTGAGATAATGGATGTGAACTGATTTATCAAGTGCTACACTTCTTCCTAGCAGGCAATCAAGTGGAGAGTTGGGGCCTGAACGTAAGAGCCTTCCTTACCACAGAAGCGATTAGGTGTGCTGGGATGTACTGGGCTGCATTCCTAACGGTTCCCATCCACATGTGGGGTGAGGTCAACTCCCAGTGGCCTACAAGTCACATTTGTCACCTCTGCCGGCTCTGACGCCCATCACCTGTGCGGCAAGTCACCTTTGAACTTCCGCTGTGCAGAAGAGGGCATGGATCTGGGTGATCCCAAATCATGGCTATTTGTTGTTGTTACCGTTGTTGTTACATTTTTATCTGGTTTGGTTTGGTTTGTTTATTTATGCCAAGCATGGATCCTGCTGCTCTGTCATTGATGGTGATCACTGGCTGAGATCTTGGCTTTAGGACCAGTGTGGGTTTTGCTACTTAGAAATTCTCTTCTGCCTCATCATGTAGTGGAGAACAATTAACTTCCCTCCCCAGAGGAGAAGACAGGATTTTCTGTCCCTAAGACCTGGGCCAATCTTACCCTGAAGCATGGTGGTTGCAGGTGTTTCTCAGAAAGGGCAGGGCCCTTTCTGTCTTGCTCTCAGTTCCCAATAGGAAGAAGCCTTGGAGGCCATGGGTACTGCGGTATTGGGTGGGCCTAAGAAAGATGGGTTAAAAGCCTGAGGAATGTAGAGAAAAGAACAAGAAGGCGCCTTGGATGTGCATCTGAATCACTGTGTCCCATCCCCCTGAGTTCTACAGATGGTCTACGTGGTGATTTGAAGAAGAAATGAGCACCCCAGACTCAGGCACCTGAACACTTGGTCCCAGTTGGTGACGCCATTTAGAGAATTTTAAGAGGTGTAGCCCTGTTGGGGGGAGTATAAGGCTTTGAAAGGAGCCTTACAGACATTTTTTTTTTTTTGCTCGTGATTGTTGTTGATACATGAGCTCTCAGCCTTCTGTTCCTGCTGCCACCCCGGCACCATACTGCCAGGCCTTCCCACCCTGACAGACTCTAACCCCTCTGAAACTGTAAACCAAAATACACTCCATTCAAAAGTTGCTCTTGGTCAAGGTGCTTTATCACAGCAATAGAAAAATAACTAATATGGTCCAGGTCCCAGAAAATGCCACATCAGGTTATCCAGACCATAATAAGCTTAACAGAGACACCAAAGGATCTCCTCAGCTCAGCATAGCGTGCACCAGAGCCATGTCCCTTGGGCCACCTCACTGTGATTGGAAGCTTGTCTCAGCAATGACCACACAGCTCACGCACTAAGCTTCTCTTCATGTTTTAAGGGCTCCTCTTTATGCCATGAATGGTATTCATAAGTACTTTACATTCAAGGAATTGAGGTTCATGCTGGCCACAAACTCAAGGACAAATTCTGCACATTGAACTTGGGATACCTTCCCTCTACCCCAGTACTACTGACATTTAGGGCCAGGTAACTCTCTGTGTTATAGGATACTGAGTTATATCCTAGCTTTTCTACCTGCTAGATGCGCATGAGTGGTGGGTGGGGGCATTGCTAATTCCTTATCTCTGAATAGTTCATATTCATCTCCCATAGTAAAACCTGCAGAGAAAGAAGACAGCTGTTAGCCACATATTCCCTACTAGATACCCCTATCTACAACATCAAAAAAGTGTTTCCAGATAGTACTAAATGCTAGAGATGCAAAATCTCTCTCAGTTGAAGAGTTTAAGAGTACAAAGTCCGGGGGGCGGAGGGCAATCAGGCTACAGGCCTGACTAAGAAAAGTAGACATTTGTTATAGCAGGCTTTCTCTTTTCTAGTCCTCTTGGACCCACCTCATCTCAAACCAAGACATCTGATGAATTGCTAAGGGATGATTAGAATCACACTTCCCCAGGGGACCATCACTTCGTGCAAAGAAATTTGGACCTTATGATCAAATCAGCTGGTAAAGTCGATGGGCCACAAATGCAAGACATGCTGGAAGGCCATTAAAGGGCCATGTGGGAGAGGGGACAATTTAGGATCTAAGGGAAGGGACTCAGAAGCAGAGCCCCACTCCTGGGCCCAAATCACAAAGCCCAATCAAGCTACTATTGATGTCTGTGTGTCCAGTGGATCTGGTCTCCCAGCGGGCGCTCTCCCTGATTTCAGAGAGGTCTGTCAAGGTTTAAGCAGAAGCCTAGCTGGTAGATGAAAGAGCAGAAAACATCTCTGACTTCCAAAAGAACTAAGGAAAAGAATTGGCCATGGACTAAGGAGATGGCTCCACAGTTAAGAGAGCTTGCTGGTCTTCCAGAAGATCAAGGTTCAGTTCCTATTAACCATGTTGGGTAATTTACAACCATCTGCAACTCCAGCTCCACGAGATCCAACTCGCTCTTCTGGCCTCCATGGGCTCTGACACACACATGCATAAATACACACTGAGATACACATCCACATAAGTATAAAATAAAACCATGCTGAAAATAAAGAAAACATTAGCAGTTGGTTTTGGTTTGGGTTTTGGTGTTTTGTTTTGTTTTGTTTTTTAAGAAAAAAATCCAGGAAGATCCTTCTCTAAGCATCAAGGTTGAGACAGAGCCTTGTGCCACTGAGGGACTGAAACAAACAAAGCTCATTAATGGTCAGGTGATGGACACATTGTGCCCAGCAAGACTTAAAGGAAGAAGAGCTTCTGTTTACCTGAGGACACCAGGGATTCACCAGGGACACAGGAAAGGAATTGCTAATATCCATGCTTGTTCCTGATCTGGTGGAGGGGCCCAGGGAGAAGACGAAGCCCAGTGTCTGGCTATAGGATGAGTGCTACGCCAGCTTCCTGGCTGATACACTGGCAATCCCCACAGGCTGTGGGAATCACAGCAAACTCCTCCATTACTATCTACTGTGGTTTGAATGAGTGGCGTCCCAAAAACACTCATGTTTTTAAAGGTTGATCTCCAGTGTGATGCCTTCTGGAAATGATAGAAGCTTGGGGAGTTAGGAAATAGCCAGAGGTCTGGGGTCACTGGTTGGATGCTCTTAAAAGTGACTGTGAGGCCATATTCTCTCTCTCTCTCTCTCTTCCAGGCTGGTGATGAGGAATTAGCTTGCTCAACCCTAATCCTCAGCGTTGCTACCCAGCACACCAAACAGAGGCCTAAAGTAACTACTTCATCTCATCCTAGACTAAAGCCCCTAAAAACGTAAAGCCAAATTTACCTTTATTCTACGTCGAGGATTTGTTATAATGGCAGAAAACTGATTAGCACATCTTTCAACTAAATCAAGCTTGACAGTGATGGAGCTTGAGGAAAACTGGGGAGAAAGAAGGCTGCAGGGTGAGTCACACAGTTGGTGGCAGGAAGAACTGGCTGTGAGCACAGGCCAGCCTACAAGCCACAGGCAAGCAGGCAAGGGTTACTGTGCCGAGAGCAGGTAACTTACTCTGTATGAGTTTCAAGGTCCTTTTCTATAAAATGGCGCTAACAAGAGACACCCACATCAAAGGATTTGGGGATTTAATGGTGTGACAGTGTGAAATACATATTTGGTCTTCTGGTTTCCTGGCATACAACTACTAAAATCCTTAAAATATCCTAAGTGACACATGGCTTTTTGTATGCTAATGAATAGCTGGTAGCTGGCAGCCCAGAGGCAGATGAGGGGGCTGGCTACCTGAATACAGAGGCAGGGCTAAAGGGTTGGGTCTTCCAGCCTTGTTCCACTGTCAACCTCCAGGCTATGAAGAAAGTCTAGTAATTTAATCAATAATGTCTATGTAATGAAACCTTCAGAGACTCTCAGAAGGACGGCTTCCACATAGCTAAAGCCGTCAGAGACAGATATGGCCTTTCTCACATGCCTTGGCCCACACAACTTTCCAACGCTGGTCCCTAAAATGTAGCTACAATAAACTAGTAGATGTTTCCCTGAAGTCCTTGGTCTACTTGAGCAAACAAAACCCCCAAGAGAGGATTGTAGCAATCCCTATCCATAGCTGGTCAGTAAGAAGCACGGATAAAAAGGCCTGAAATGTAGAATGAGGTCTAATGTATGGGTGGGGTGAAAACAGGATTGTGGGATTGAGCCCTCAACTCATGGGATCTGACACTAGCAGTGTGAAAACAGAACTGAATTCTGGGACATCTGGATGGTATCTGCTGCATAATTAACTATATTGTGGATTTATTGAGATATATTAATATATGATATACAATGTACTGACTTTATGTATTGATGTATCGAAATATGATTTTACATATCATTATGTATAACTGGTTCTGTCTACATATCATTATGTATATTGGTTCTGTCCCTCTAAGGAACCCTGACTAATACAGAATTCACCATACTTTCTCAGTAAGATCATATCAAAAAGCCCTGGAAATACACGTATGCTCCTCACCATTTGCTCTCATGCATCTATGTGGATTGTTGAGTGAGTATACAGGAAGGAAAAAAATATCTAATATAGATATGAGTGTTTATTCCTATAATGTAGGAAGTGAAACTCTATGCCTATCACTTTGGGATGTTGCACATACGAAAAGCCCTCAGCAAGTGTGCTTTATTCTTGTGACTTCCAACACTCCAGAAGTGGCCTTTGCTCTCTTTTCTACCCAGTGCCCAGGGAACCTCCGCTGGCCTGGGCCACAGGTTCAGGAACCACGGACTCCAGGGGTTAGTCTCTGATCCAAAGATGACCCAGACATCCTAATGCCCTCCTTGCAGCCCCAGTGCAGATTCCTGCGGGGGAAGGTCAGCTCTAAGAGCAACCTCTGCTCAGAAACCATAAGGGAAATGTGGGGCCTACTGGTCTAGCCTGAAGCTTCTGGAGAATACAGGTTTGCCTTCTCATTCCAAAGCTACAAGATGACAAGTGGGACATGGAAGTGGAATTTGGCCCCCAAGTGGCCTCTGGCCGGGCGTGGATACTCCAGAATCGGCAACCACTACCCTTCTAGGGTTCTGCCCACACCGCCCTTTGAGGCAATGATCACACACATTCGGGGCTGCAGCAGTAGTGAAGCTCCTATTGTTGGCATGACCTCAAACATACAGAGTTCATGTGAACCTAGAAGAAGCCTAGAGGCAGGGACAGAGGCACTGGGAAGGAATTAGAGGCCTTAGAAGTAGAGATAGTGCCAGGAGACATCCTCAGAGAGTTGGACATTTGGGAGGCAAGCAAGAGCAAAGGCTTACTTACCAGTAGGCACCTTCAGTTCCCCATCCTTTCCATGACCATCATGGGGCTTTGGCAAGCTCCTGAGGGCAGGACCCATGTTTGACTTGATCTTTCCTGTATCTCTAGCACTTCCATTGACTGTTTTAGTGAATAAGCAAATGAATATCTGTAGAATACAGATTTATTTGACAGAACAAAACATGGAGATTGTTAAATCAGTTGATCTGAAAATATTTCATAGACTAGTGAACATTTTGCTAATGCCAGGTTTGCTAAGACTTTGTGGTCACTACATTGCTCTGTGATCAAGATGTTTACTCTAGAGGCTACAGAAATGGCTCAGTGTTTAAGGGCATTTGCTGCTCTTCCAGAGGACCTGGGTTTGAATCCCAGCATCCACACAGCAGTTCACAAGTATCTGTATCTCCAGTCTTGGTGGATTTGATGCCCTCTTCTGTCCTCTGTGGGTACCAAGCACATGTATGATACACAGACATACATGCAGGCAAAACACACATACACATTAAATAAAGTTATTTTTTTGGAAAATGTTAATGTTTAATTGAGTATAACAAACACACATACACTTGCTACAGCAAACCAGCTGCCCACTTGGCAGCATCTTGCCCAAAACTTTTTTTTTTTTTTACCATTTCTATTTATTTTATTATTTTTTTTTTCATTTTGCTATGTTTACATCCTTTTTTTTATTTTATTTTTATTACATATTTTCCTCAATTACATTTCCAATACTATCCCAAAAGTCCCCCATAGCGCCCCCCACTTCCCTACCCACCCATTCCCATTCTTTTGGCCCTGGCATTCCCCTATATTGGGGCATATAAAGTTTGCAAGTCCAATGGGCCTCTCTTTCCATTGATGGCCGACTAGGCCATCTTTCGATACATATGCAGCTAGAGACAAGAGCTCCAGGGTTCTGGTTAGTACATCATGTTGTTCCAACAATAGGGTTGCAGATCCCTTTAGCTCCTTGGGTACTTTCTCTAGCTTCTCCATTGGGAGCCCTGTGATACATCCAATAGCTGACTGTGAACATCCACTCCTGTGTTTGCTAGGCCCCGGCATCGTCTCACAAGAGACAGCTATATTTGGGTCCTTTCAGCAAAATCTTGCTAGTGTATGCAATGGTGTCAGCGTTTAGAAGCTGATTATGGGACGGATCCCTGGATACAGCAGTCTCTAAATGGTCCATCCTTTCATCACAGCTACGAACTTTGTCTCTGTAACTCCTTCCCTGGGTGTTTTGTTCCCAATTCTAAGAAGGTGCACAGTGTCCACACTTTGGTCTTCATTCTTCTTGAGTTTCATGCGTTTAGCAAATTGTATCTTATATCTTGGGTATCCTAAGTTTTGGGCTAATGTCCACTTATCAATGAATACATATTGTGTGAGTTCTTTTGTGATTGTGTTACTTCACTCAAGATGATGCCCTCCAGGTCCATCCATTTGGCTAGGAATTTCATAAATTCATTCTTTTTAATAGCTGAGTAGTACTCCATTGTGTAAATGTACCATAATTTCTGTATCCATTCCTCTGTTGAGGGACATCTGGGTTCTTTCCAGCTTCTGGCTATTATAAATAGGGCTGCTATGAACATAGTGGAGCATGTGTCCTTTTTACCGGTTGGGACATCTTCTGGATATATGCCCAGGAGAGGTATTGCTGGATCCTCCGGTAGTACTATGTCCAATTTTCTGAGGAACCGCCAGACTGATTTCCAGAGTGGTTGTACAAGCTTGCAATCCCACCAACAATGGAGGAGTGTTCCTCTTTCTCCACATCCTCGCCAGCATCTGCTGTCACCTGAATTTTTGATCTTAGCCATTCTGACTGGTGTGAGGTGGAATCTCAGGGTTGTTTTGATTTGCATTTCCCTGATGATTAAGGATGTTGAACATTTTTTCAGGTGCTTCTCTGCCATTCGGTATTCCGCAGGTGAGAATTCTTTGTTCAGTTCTGAGCCCCATTTTTTAATGGGGTTATTTGACTTTCTGGAGTCCACCTCCTTGAGTTCTTTATATATATTGGATATTAGTCCCTTATCTGATTTAGGATAGGTGAAGATCCTTTCCCAATCTGTTGGTGGTTTTTTTGTCTTATTGATGGTGTCTTTAGCCTTGCAGAAGCTTTGTAGTTTCATGAGGTCCCACTTGTCAATTCTCGATCTTACAGCACAAGCCATTACTGTTCTATTCAGGAATTTTTCCTCTGTGCCCATATCTTCAAGGCTTTTCCCCACTTTCTCCTCTATAAGTTTCAGTGTCTCTGGTTTTATGTGAAGTTCCTTGATCCACTTAGACTTGACCTTAGTACAAGGAGATAGGAATGGATCGATTCGCATTCTTCTACATGTTAGCAACCAGTTGTGCCAGCACCATTTGTTGAAAATGCTGTCTTTCTTCCACTGGATGTTTTTAGCTCCCTTGTCGAAGATCAAGTGACCGTAGGTGTGTGGGTTCATTTCTGGGTCTTCAATTCTATTTTATTGGTCTATTTGTCTGTCACTATACCAGTACCATGCAGTTTTTATCACAATTGCTCTGTAGTAGAGCTTTAGGTCCGGCATGGTGATTCCACCAGAGGTTCTTTTATCCTTGAGAAGAGTTTTTGCTATCCTAGGTTTTTTGTTATTCCAGATGAATTTGCAGATTGCACTTTCTAATTCGTTGAAGAATTCATTTGGAATTTTGATGGGGATTGCATTGAATCTGTAGATTGCTTTTGGCAAGATAGCCATTTTTACAATGTTGATCCTGCCAATCCATGAGCATGGGAGATCTTTCCATCTTCTGAGATCTTCTATAATTTCTTTCTTCAGAGACTTGAAGTTTTTATTATACAGATCTTTCACTTCCTTAGTTAGAGTCACGCCAAGATATTTTATATTATTTGTGACTATTGAGAAGGGTGTTGTTTCCCTAATTTCTTTCTCAGCCTGTTTATTCTTTGTGTAGAGAAAGGCCATTGATTTGTTTGAGTTAATTTTATATCCAGCTACTTCACCGAAGCTGTTTATCAGGCTTAGGAGTTCTCTGGTGGAATTTTTAGGGTCACTTATATATACTATCATATCATCTGCAAAAAGTGATATTTTGACTTCATCTTTTCCAATTTGTATCCCTTTGATCTCCTTTTGTTGTCGAATTGCTCTGGCTAGGACTTCAAGTACAATGTTGAATGGGTATGGAGAAAGTGGACAGCCTTGTCTAGTCCCTGATTTTAGAGGGATTGCTTCAAGCTTCTCACCATTTACTTTGATGTTGGCTACTGGTTTGCTGTAGATTGCTTTTATCATGTTTAGGTATGGGCCTTGAATTCCTGATCTTTCCAAGACTTTTATCATGAATGGGTGTTGGATCTTGTCAAATGCTTTTTCCGCATCTAACGAGATGACCATGTGGTTTTTGTCTTTGAGTTTGTTTATATACTGGATTACGTTGATGGATTTCCGTATATTGAACCATCCCTGCATCCCTGGGATGAAACCTACTTGGTCAGGATGGATGATTGTTTTGATGTGTTCTTGGATTCGGTTAGCAAGAACTTTATTGAGGATTTTTGCATCAATATTCATAAGGGATATTGGTCTGAAGTTTTCTATCTTTGTTGGGTCTTTTTGTGGTTTAGGTATCAGAGTAATTGTGGCTTCATAGAATGAGTTGGGTAGAGTACCTTCTGTTTCTATTTTGTGGAATAGTTTGTGAAGAACTGGGATTAGATCTTCTTTGAAGGTCTGATAGAACTCTGCACTAAACCCATCTGGTCCTGGGCTTTTTTTAGTTGGGAGACTATTAATGACTGCTTCTATTTCTTTGGGGGATATAGGGCTGTTTAGATCATTAACCTGATCTTGATTCAACTTTGGTACCTGGTATCTGTCTAGGAACTTCTCCATTTCATCCAGGTTCTCCAGTTTTGTTGAGTATAGCCTTTGGTAGAAGGATCTGATGGTGTTTTGGATGTCTTCAGGATCTGTTGTTATGTCTCCTTTTTCATTTCTGATTTTGTTAATTAGGATGCTTTCCCTGTGCCCTCTAGTGAGTCTGGCTAAGGGTTTATCTATCTTGTTGATTTTCTCAAAGAACCAGCTCCTTGATTGGTTGATTCTTTGAATAGTTTTTCTTGTTTCCACTTGGTTGATTTCACCCCTGAGTTTGATTATTTCCTGCCGTCTACTCCTCTTGGGTGAATTTGCTTCCTTTTGTTCTAGTGCTTTTAGGTGTGTTGTCAAGCTGCTAATGTGTGCTCTCTCTAGTTTCCTTTTGGAGGCACTCAGAGCTATGAGTTTTCCTCTTAGAAATGCTTTCATTGCGTCCCATAAGTTTGGGTATGTTGTGGCTTCATTTTCATTGAACTCTAAAAAGTCCTTAATTTCTTTCTTTATTCCTTCCTTGACCAAGGTATCATTGAGAAGACTGTTGTTCAGTTTCCACGTGAAGGTTGGCTTTCTATTATTTATTTTGTTATTGAAGATCAGCCTTAGGCCATGGTGATCTGATAGGATGCATGGGACAATTTCAATATTTTTATATCTGTTGAGGCCTGCTTTGTGACCAATTATGTGGTCAATTTTGGAGAAGGTACCATGAGGTGCTGAGAAGAAGGTATATCCTTTTGTTTTAGGATAGAATGTTCTATAGATATCTGCCAGATCCATTTGATTCATAATTTCTCTTAGTTTCACTGTGTCCCTGTTTAGTTTCTGTTTCCATGATCTGTCCATTGGTGAAAGTGGTGTGTTGAAGTCTCCCACTATTATTGTATGAGGTGCAATGTGTGCTTTGAGCTTTACTAAAGTTTCTTTAATGAATGTGGCTGCCTTTGTATTTGGAGCATAGATATTCAGGATTGATAGTTCCTCTTGGAGGATTTTACCTTTGATGAGTATGAAGTGTCCCTCCCTGTCTTTTTTAATGACTTTGGGTTGGAAGTCAATCTTATCAGATTATAGAATGGCTACTCCAGCTTGTTTCTTCATGCCATTTGCTTGGAAAATTGTTTTCCATCCTTTCATTCTGAGGTAGTGTCTATCCTTTTCTCTGAGATGAGTTTCCTGTAAGCAGCAAAATGTTGGGTCTTGTTTGTGTAGCCAGTTTGTTAGTCTATGTCTTTTTATCGGGGAGTTGAGTCCATTGATATTAAGAGATATTGAGGAAAAGTAATTGTTGTTTCCTGTTATTTTTGTTGTTAAAGTTGGCATTTTGTTCTTGTGGCTGTCTTCTTTTAGGTTTGTTGAGGGATTACCTTCTTGTTGTTTCTAGGGCGTGGTTCCTGTCCTTGTATTGGTTTTTTTCTGTTATTATCCTTTGAAGGGCTGGATTCGTGGAGAGATAATGTGTGAATTTGGTTTTGTCGTGGAATACTTTGGTTTCTCCATCTATGTTAATTGAGAGTTTGGCTGGGTATAGTAGCCTGGGCTGGAATTTGTGTTCTTTTAGTGTCTGTATAACATCCGTCCAGGATCTTCTGGCTTTCATAGTCTCTGGTGAAAAATCTGGTGTAATTCTGATAGGCTTGCCTTTATATGTTACTTGGCCTTTTTCTCTTACTGCTTTTAGTATTCTATCTTTATTTAGAGCATTTGTTGCTCTGATTATTATGTGTCGGGAGGTATTTCTTTTCTGGTCCAGTCTATTTGGAGTTCTGTAGGCTTCTTGTATGTTCATGGGCATCTCTTTCTTTAGATTTGGGAAGTTTTCTTCTATAATTTTGTTGAAGATGTTTGCTGGTCCTTTGAGTTGAAAATCTTCATTCTCATCCACTCCTATTATCCGTAGGTTTGGTCTTCTCATTGCGTCCTGTATTTCTTGGATGTTTTGAGTTAGGATCTTTTTGCATTTTACATTTTCCTTGATTGTTGTGCCGATGTTCTCTATGGAATCTTCTGCACCTGAGATTCTCTCTTCCATCTCTTGTATTCTGTTGCTGATGCTCGTATCTATGGTTCCAGATTTCTTTCCTAGGGTTTCTATCTCCAGTGTTGCCTCATTTTGGGTTTTCTTTATTGTGTCTACTTCCCTTTTTAGGTCTAGTATGGTTTTGTTCATTTCCATCATCTGTTTGGATGTGTTTTCCTGTTTTTCTGTAAGGACTTCTACCTGTTTGATTATGTTATCGTGTTTTTCTTTAAGGATTTGTAACTCTTTAGCAGTGTTCTCCTGTAATTCTTTAAGGGATTTTTGTGCTTTCTCTTTATTGTCTTCTGCCTGTTTAGCAGTGTTCTCCTGCATTTCTTTAAGTGTGTTATTAAAGTCCTTCTTGAAGTTCTCTATCATCATCAGGAGATATGCTTTTAAATCCGTGTCTAGCTTTTCCGGTGTGTTGGGGTGCCCTGGACTGGGCGAAGTGGGGGTGCTGGGTTCTGATGATGGTGAGTGGTCTTGGTTTCTGTTAGTAAGATTATTACGTTTACCTTTCGCCATCTGGTAATCTCTGGGGTTAGTTGTTATCGTTGTCACTGTTTAAAGATTGGAGCAGAAGCTGTGTTCCACTCACCAGCAGTCTCTAAATCCTGCGGCGGGGGTCGTGGGTAGCTGACGGTACCCCGGTGCTGGTCCAGCCGGAAGAGGCCTGTGGTCCTACTCAGGCCGTTTTTCTGCTTCCCTAACTAATGCAGTCTCTGGTCCCGCGTGCAATTGGATTGGAGCAGAAGCTGTGTTCCACTCTCCAGAAGTCTTAAGATCCTGTGGTGGGTGTTGTGGGTAGCTGGCGAGTGTCAGCCGATCCTGTGCCCCAGCTGCCCCGGTGCTTTTCTGACCGGAAGAGGGTTGTGGCCCTATGTAGGCCGGATTTCTCTCTCCCCAACCAGAGCAGTCTCAGGTCCCGCGTGATTGGACTGGAACAGAAGCTGTGTTCCACTCACCAGCAGTCCCAAAATCCTGCGGCGGGGGTCGTGGGTAGCTGGCGGGTGTCAGGCAACCCTGCGCTCCCGCTACCCCGGCGCTGATCCGGCCGGATGAGGCCTGTGGCCCTACTCAGGCCAGTTTCTGCTTCCCTAACTAATGCAGTCTCAGGTCCCGCGCAATTGGATTGGAGCAGAAGCTGTGTTCCACTCACCAGCAGTCCCAAAATCCTGCGGCGGGGGTCGTGGGTAGCTGGCGGGTGTCAGGCAACCCTGCGCTCCCGCTACCCCGGCGCTGATCCGGCCGGATGTGGCCTGTGGCCCTACTTAGGCCGGTTTCTGCTTCCCTAACTAATGCAGTCTCAGGTCCCGCGCAATTGGATTGGAGCTGAAGCTGTGTTCCACTCACCAGCAGTCCCAAAATCCTGCGGCGGGGGTCGTGGGTAGCTGGCGGGTGTCAGGCAACCCTGCGCTCCCGCTACCCCGGCGCTGATCCGGCCGGATGTGGCCTGTGGCCCTACTTAGGCCGGTTTCTGCTTCCCTAACTAATGCAGTCTCAGGTCCCGCGCAATTGGATTGGAGCAGAAGCTGTGCTCCACTCACCAGAAGTCTTAAGATCCTGTGGCGGGTGTTGTGGGTAGCTGGCGAGTGTCAGCAGACCCTGCGCCCCAGCTGCCCTGGTGCTTTTCTGACCGGAAGAGGGTTGTGGCCCTATGTAGGCCGGATTTCTCTCTCCCCAACCAGAGCAGTCTCAGGTCCCGCGTGATTGGCCCAAATCTTTTGAAAAGGAATAAAGAAAGAGAAATACTTCCAGAGACCCTCAGTCAATTGCCAGTCAGTGAAGGACATCTATACTTAAGCATCTTAAAATATAGGACTTACTTGCTCTGGTAACTTCTTCCAGGTAGGGAGCCCTATTTTGAAATTACGCTATTGTGAAATCAAGAGTAAGCAAGCTCCCAACAGGCCTTGGATAAATCCCGTGCAAGCTCCACACATCAGGTGTTCTGAGTGAAGAGAAGTGTAGAGCAGGCTTCCTGTCACCTCCTTCCTGGCTCCAACCAGCCAATCCCTGCTCCTCTCTTGCCACAAAGCAGTGTCTCTATCACCCATGATGTATCTTCTCTCAAAGCAAAACAATAGCTCCCAGCCTTCATGGGAGCCACACCAATTCTACTCTATGTTCTGTCCTTGAAAAGCAACAACCACGAATCCAATATAACTCCTACTAGGAAAATATCCCAGGGTATCAGACTCACCATCCTGAGGCTACTTCCAAGAATGCCACGCTATTACCGACTTCTAAGCCTGTGCTGCAGTGAAATAAACACAATCCATCTCTTGCCAGTGATGCTTTGCCTCACCTCACTGAGGTTATATGCAGTCACAAGATGCCAGAGAACCCTGATAAGCCAATTGGCTACCACTTGAGAGTAATGTCACCTGGCCATGAATTGATAAAGAAGCCTTAGAGATTATCATGAATCAAGACGCCTTCAGACTAACTCTGTGTCCTTGCAATTATAAACCCTTTCTGCAAATCTTTCCCAAGGACAAACCTCTCTTAATTGTGCTATTGTTTGTGTCGGCATCCCTGACATTAGAAGCTTCTGCTGGCATTATGACTAGATGCTTCTCTTCAAGCTGGAATATGAACCGAGACCCGCTGATGAGATCAACTACCAGATTCCAGAAAACACTCTCCAAAGCAGCCTTGAGAAGAGAGACACGTGGGCACAAAGAGAAAGATGGATCAAACATGATACAAGATTCAAAAGGAAATCACTTGCTTCACAGAGAAAAGACTCCCCAGACCCCAACCTCAGCACCAAACCAGAATGGTGTAACTTAGCATAAGAATGGTTTCTAGTCCTCAAAGGACAGAAGCAGAAAAGTACAACACAGGCCCTTGTTTCTGAGAACCCCAGGCTGTGGGAGATGGTGCACACCATTGTGGTTTCAATGTCAGATCCCTTGTAAGCTCTGGGGGGTTGAATTCTTGGTATCCAGGTAGTGGTGCTGTTTTGGAATATTCTGACATTTTTAGAAGATGGAGATTTACTAGAAAAAGTGGGTAGCTGAAAACCTCAACCTCACTTCCAGTCTGCTTCTCCTTTCCTGATTATGTCCACAATGTGACCAGTCACACACTATTCCTGCCACCAGGCCATCCCTGATGGACTATATTTCCCTCCTAAACAGTGAGCCACTGTAATGAAAGAGTAACTAATTCACACAAGCAGTTACTAATAACTGGGTGAGGAGCTCAGGGGAGAGTTGACTCTCAATTCAAGAGCATAAGAGGAAACCTGTGTAGTTGGGGAAATTCCCAAAGAAAGCTGGATTCCTCACAAATAGGTTTTAGTAGTGTTCTATCTTAGAATTCCCATTGCTTTGATGAAACACCATGACCAAACCAACCTGGGGAGGAAAGGATTTATTTGGCGTCTACTTCCATGGTACTGTTCATCATCAAAGCAAGTCAGGACAGGAATTCAAACAGAGCAGGAATCTGAAGACAGGAGCTGTCACAGAAGCCTTACTGGTGTGGGCCTCACAGCTTGCTCAGCATGCTTTCTTACAGAACCCGGGACCACAGCCTGAGATCGCTTCACCCACAATGGGCTGGGCCCTCCCTCATCAATCACTAATTGAGAAAATCTCCTACAGACTTGCCTATAGCCCCATCGGAAGTGGAAACTTCTAGTTTCTTTGAAAAGTTGATTGTGTCAAATGATGTTTTGCTGGGGCACACAAGTGAAAGGATGTCTTGCTAAAGCAGACACATGAGAGAATGTTTTCCTGAAGATGACACAGGTGAAAGGATGTTTTGATATAGCAGATACATGAAAGTACGCTTGATGAAGGATTATAAATATGACCCCACAGACAGTGGGAGATGAGCATTGAGCATTGGCTTGGTTTGCTCCACCTCACTATTCTGACATGCATGTATTGGTTCGCCTTACATAGCATTACTGAGCTCAACTTGTAGTAATACTGCCATTGAGAGAAACTCACCCAAGAATTGCTGGTGAGGTCCTGCGGCAGCTTGCACGGCCTTGCCTCAGGCTGTTTGGCAAGCCTTGCGGTTCCTCCAGGATTAAACTACAGTTGCTGGTTCTTGTGTGGTGTCTGCCTGCCTAGAGGACTGGTCTGCAGCTCCTGAGTCGTATTTGGTGTTTGCTACAGGACTGAACTGCTGCCAAAGAAGATCAAGCGTGGCCCCCAAAGAACTATTGCGAAACAGGTCCACTTTCTCCGAATCCTAATAACGTTTCTCTTCCACTCCCTCTGCTGGGGGGTGGGCTAGAGGAGAGGTGAGCCTTTAGTAAAAAGTAGGTTGCAAAAAAATTATGCCTACACCCATCTTATGGAAACATTTTCTTAATTGAGGCTTTCTCCTCTCAGATGACTTCAGCTTGAGTCAAGTTGGCATAACACTATCCAGACAGGTGATATTAAGGTCCCAAAATGACTGGTAACCCCAAATTTGTCAGGGCAATGAGAAAGAAAATATAGAAACCAACTAAGATATACTGAGTACAGGGATCAGGAGTACTGACTCTAGATGCAGGGGACATGTGGTTTGGTTGGCCTGAGAGTTTCAGGATCTTTCCTCATCTTATTGTAATTACTCATAGTTTCGCCCTCTGCTCTTACTTATACCAATTTGAAAGAAGAATCTGGAATCACTTGCATTTTGAGCAGCCACCCCGTATACCCACAAACCTCTAACAGACCCCTAGGGTCTGAGGTCATCTGTAGCGAGAGTTTCAGTTTCTTTAAAAACCCAGTTGTGTTCTGTGACTATGTTTTTGTTTTAATCCCAGGTGTGGGCTATGGGGCTGCTTCAGTTTGTCCACAGCTACTAACTGCCGTTGCCTCCTGCTCCAGGAGGGATGAGATTTTTGCCAGCTGCAGGTAGTTTATGTTTGGAACTCTAGGGACTCTTGAGAGCATAGAGGGCCCAAGAGCAAGGGTCCCAAGAGGGCCTGTGGCAGCTGCTGCTGCTGCTGAAGGGTGAAGGGGGGGTCTGGTACCTGCTGTTGTGTTTGCTATTGCTTGATTACTAGAATGTTAGATTGCTGGATATTCTGACAATCTAACCCCTTTCCCCCTCTAACCTTCTTTCTCCCTTACCTTTCATTGGAAGGGATTAGGGTGGAATAAGGGTTAGAAGGGAGGTAGAAATAAAATAGATTAAAAGTATGCCTACAGTCATGCAACTCCCAACGCTCCTCAAAGGAGCTTTCGCACCTAGATTGACTGCCGTTTACATTCCTTCCAGAAAGCTCTTCCCCTAATGCACCCTCCTGGATCCCTCCTATCAGCATCATCTAGAAGTCCTAGCTTGCCCAGAAAAACAAAGAAGATTAGTTTAACTTTAAGAGGGGGTTCTGTTGAACAAGAGTCTTCATGAACAAATGAAAGGGTAGGTCAGAACCTGATACATTAACTGCATACTTATGACCAAGGTGGATTAACAATCAGAACAGAGAGAGAGAGAGAGAGAGAGAGAGAGAGAGAGAGAGAGAGAGAGAGAAAAGAGAAAGAGAGAGAGAACACTCAAATCAATAAGAAAAAGGTAAACATTCCAATGAGAAATAATCAAAGAACCTGAATAGTCAATTCACAGAAGAAACCCAAATAAGTACTATAATCATGAAAAGATGTTTAACCTCACCAGTCGTGTGGAAATAAATGCATGTTAAAACAACTCTGCCCTGTTCTATATTCACCAGAGCAAAGCACAAAGCCTCACAGTGTCAGGTGCTGATGGGCCAATAGATACCACATTAGCGGCCTTTGTGTTGCCACAACAAAACATCTAATAGTAACAAATTAAAGGAAGAGGGGGCCCTTTCTGCTCAGTTCAGAGTGGCCAGCCTATTGCTGCAGGAGGGTGTGGTGGAGAGCAGTTCACACCAAACCAGGAAGCAGAAGGGCCAGTATGCTAGCTCTTGCCAGAGGCTTTCTCCTCTTTATTCTGTCTAAAGCCCAGCTGTTGTGCAGCAATTTCCTCTGAGCTAAAAACTTCCATCTTGGAGAGAAGCTTGTTAAGACTCGGGAAGGGATTTGAAGCATTCCATCCTGTAGAAAAGTTCGTTGAACTCTGGGAAATTAACAACTCAAAACTCAAAGGCATCAGGAAATCTCCAAAACTGACCAGACTTCCAACAAGGATGTTTCTCCTTCTCCAGGCTTTTATATAAAAAATAGGGGCTCCTTAAAGACACGCTCAGACAGGACCAGCTGCCTGGAAGAGGCTTAGACCAACTGAGCTGCCTAAAGACACACACTCCAAAAGGTTAAGCTGTCTACAAGTTCTGCAATATGCTCCAAGTTTCCAGCTTTGTGAAATTCCACCCATGTTGGGGTAGGCTTTGGGTAATGCAGTTGTCTTTGAGTTGTTTCTGCTCTTTTAAGCAACCTCCCACCCACAATTCAGTTAACATAGTGGGTTCAGCAAGTTGGACTTTAGTAGCATCATTACTTTCATAGGTCAGTGGTTCCCTGTCTGGGGTGAGTATGTGTACAACTCCCCTGGTATAGTGTCGTCGCCAGCGTATAGGATGCTAGTGACTGTACTCAGGATAAGTCTTTCCCCTTCTGGTGATTCTTTCTGGAAATCTCTCAGAGATACACCCACAGGTGTGCTTCATCAGCCTCAAGAGAAATTCTAAGTCCAGTTAAATCAACAGTGAAGACCAACCATCACAGATCCCCTGGAGTGCTCAGGACAACTTACTTGACTTTACTTAAGGTGGAAGACGTAAGACTTCCTTAATGCAGCAGTTCAACTCCTAACTAGACACAAGCCTTTTACAGACAATGTAACCTTCCCCCAGTTTAGTTACTCATGGTCAACTGTGGCCCAGAAGTGTTGTCCTACTTTGTTTTCTATTGCTGTGACAAACACCATGACCAAAAGTACCTTGGAGAGGAAACAGCTCATTTCAGCTTACAGTTTACAGTCCATCACTGAGGGAAGTCAGGACAGGAACTCAAGCAGGATCCTGACAGTAAGAGCTCTCTCTCTCTCTCTCTCTCTCTCTCTCTCTCTCTCACACACACACACACACACACACACACACACACACACACAACTGAGGTTGAAAATGTGATCTCTCAGCTTCCTATTCCTGCCATCATGTCTGCCCTTTGCTGCCATACACTGCCAAGTGGAAAATTATGAGTGTTGTGATAAACTCCAAATTCAAAGGAGTGGTAACCACAAAGGAAGAAGATGGAAAGATAGTATCAAAGGTGGTGGTGGTGGGGTATCCAAAGGGTTTGTTTATTAGGTAGCATTTTATTTAAAAGAAAAGGTGATATGAAGGGAATAGGCCAGAAAGTTAAAACTTAACAAACTCCATATGATTGATAAAAGTCCTTCACTTCTCTTTGTCTCTTTATTCTTGAAAGATTTCACTACAACCTGCAGGGCAGTGGTGGCACACGCCTTTAATCCCAGCACTTGGGAGGCAGAGGCAGGTGGATTTCTGAGTTCAAGGCCAGCCTGGTCTACAAGAGAGTTCCAGGACAGCCAGGGCTACACAGAGAAACACTGTCTCAAAAAAAACAAAAAAAAAACAAAAAAAAACAAAAGATTTCACTACAACAAAATGAGAGGACTGGAGAGATGGCTCAGTGGTTACCAGCACTGACTGCTCTTCCAGAGGTCCTGAATTCAAATTCCAGCAACCACATGGTGGCTCACAACCATCTGCAATGGGGTCTGATGCTCTCTTCTGGTGTGTCTGAAGAGAACAATGGTGAATACATTAAATAAATAAATAATTTTTTTAAAAAAGATTTTTAAAAAATGAGAGAGTTAATGCATGAGGGTTGGGTATCCTAGGTGTCCTGTAAGAAGCCATCATCTGAGACATGCTTGGAAGTGACTTCCAATCTTCTGCATGTGTGACCTCCTACCCACCAGCACAGACCCAGATGTGTCTCAAGCCTCCAGCTGAACAGAAACAGGACTGGCAGATAGGAAGTGGGGCTCCCCACTTCTCCTTCTCTCTCCTGCCTCTGGCTAGTGCGCATTGATCCCCTTTTTAGTGGTCTTCAAGATGTTTTAGACAAATGTTCTGTCTCCTCTATCATCACAAGAATGAATGCAATTTGGGCCTCAAAAAATCTGACACAGAAAATGTTTGTTGTGCCCAAGGAATAAATTTCTCCTGAAACACTTGGGTGCAGGCAATGCGATGTTATTATTGGTTTAAAACAAAATCAAACCAAATTTGGCTACAAACTCCCTTCTCTAGGAAGACCAGGAAAGAAACACCGTCTCAGTCAAAACTGGCTTCTGCCCCTTTTGAAGATCATATCAAAGCTCTGGAAAGATTATAAACTCTAAATACAGTCCAAATGAGCATCACTGAGATGCCTTTCAGTTAAGATGGGCCTTCTATGTTCATGGGTGCGTGCATGGGTGTGCATGGGTATATGCATTCAAGAATGTGCACTTGTGCAAAGAGAGCAATTTTTAGTGTCTTCCTCAGTCTTTCTCCATCTTGGTTTTTTTGTTTGTTTCATTTCGTTTTGGGTTTTGAGACAATCTCTCACTGAACCTGGAGCTTCCTAGTCCAGATAAATGGTTGCTTAGCAAGTCTCATAGATCTTGCAATCTCTATCTTTAAGCATGCACACAGCATTTTTATGAGGGGACTGGGAATTAATATATGCTCCTTACCAACTGAGCCATCTCTATTACCTCCTCCCATTGTCCTTTCGAAGGTTCCAGCTCCTCTCCCTGTATGAAACACTTAGAAATGCGCTCCCCTTATCCTATCATTATCACTGTGTACCCCAAAATCTAAAAGCCACCCTGTGAGAAGTCTATCCATATACACCCCCAACTAAAGGCACTATATAAGCTGAGAAGACATCCCTAGGACTTATGGCAACCTAGGGATGAAATATCAATGTAGGAGTTACCTTCAAGGTCAACTCACCTCTCCCCACTTCTCCCTATACACACATAAAATTATAAATCACCAGACTGGATACAACAGTTCCTTTAGACACCTATCTTGATATTATCAAGTGTTGGGGAAAAGAGCTAGGATTGTGTGTGAACCAACACAAACCAGGCCCTGAATCCAGGCCAAGGATTCAAGGATTGAAGGAAAGAACCCTACAGTCACTTCCTGGCTTCACCTGACTTTTGGATACATTTGGACTCTTTGATTTCCATCAAAAAAGGAAAAACCTGCAGGACTCAGGTGGACATGCCATATTAACATAAGAAAAAGACATATTGGACCCCTAGCTCCAAAATGATGCTGATGATCATATTTGGGTAAAAATAAGGCCCCTAAATCAACAGAATCAATGCACATAAGAATTCACAGAGACAGAGGCAGGATGCATAGAGCCTGCACTGGCCATTTAGGTATATATTATGTCTTCCAGTTAGGAGTTTTTATGGGATTCCTGAGTGTGTAAATAAGTGAGTCTCTGTGTCTATACGTCTTTCTTGTGCCTTTTCTTAGACTGTTTTCCTTCTGTTTGTTAGCTTTGTCCTATTCTGATCTGTTAGTTTTTGTTGTATCTTCTAGTATATTTTGTTTTCTATTATGCTATGCAATGTGATGCTATGTCATGTCATGTCACGTTATATCATTATTATCTCTTATAAGCCTGCTTGTTTTCTAATGAGAGATGGCAGGGAAGGTGGGGAAGAACTGGGAGGATTAGAGAGAGGGGAAACCATAATCAGAATATCCTGTGTGAAAAAAATCTATTTCCAATAAAAGAGGAAAAAGAAAGTAAACAAAAGAAAGCAGTTAATTTGACTTATGGTTTCAGAGAGTTAGAGTCCATGATGGTGAGGTAGAGGCAGTGGGTGGCAGGCAACTGGAGCACCATTTGAGAGCTCACATTTTGACCACAAACAAGAGGCAGAGAGCACACTGGGAATGGCATGAGTCTCTTGAAACCTCAGACCCTACCCACCGTGATACATCTCTTCCAGCAAGGCTTCACCTCCTAACCCTTTTCAAACCACCACCAACTGGAAACCAAGAACTCATGAGGGAGATCTCATTCAAACCCCACAGATAACCAGCCCCAAGTCTCTCCGTAAGATAGCGGGAAACTACCACAAATGACAATCAAAAACATCTCCAGACATCATCCATGGTTTCCCAGGAGGCCCTCAGTTGAGAATCGCTTGTGTCATTTTTATTCTTCATGTAAGCGATACATTAAAACATATAACTGGGCTGTGGGGATGGCTTCGCCAATAAAGCACTTGCTGTCCAAGCATAAGGGCTTGAGTTAGAAGCCAGCCACTGGAGCATCCATATATAATCCTTACACTCCTAGCAAGATAGGGTATTAATTCTGGAGACTCTCCAGGAGCTGACAGACCAGCTAGCCTTGTATATGCAGCATCACACAACACGTGACCCCATCTAGAACAGGTAGGAGGTAAAAGACTGATACCTATGGTTACCCCCGGCCACCACTTGTATCCTGTGATATCCCCACACTTACACAATGAACACACACAGATTCAAACAGTGTAAAAAAAAAAAAAGTTCATATACCCAGGGTCCCATATGCTAGGCATGTGGATACATTACACAGTATTCAAATCAAGCCAAACATATCTGACCCCCCTCAGGTACTCATCAGTTTTCTATAGTGGAGGCATTCAGCATCCTTCCCGATTTTTAAAATGTCTAGCACATAACTGTTACCTACAGGTGCTCCGCTGTACCGGAGCACCCAGAGCAGCTTGTACCTGTCTGTAACTCAATTGCCTCTGATGTACATCTCCACACCTCACTCTCCCCTTGCTCCGGTTTTGTATCTCAGATTTCTCACCTTGTACAGATCTGGGATGAGAGTAGAAGTATCAGACTGGACTCTTCATAACACAGAGGTGAGAATGTCAACAGAAAAAAAAACAAAAACAAAAACAAAAAAAAACAGGTGCTTTGAGGCCCAGACCAAGATTCATTGGTTCACTCACACACACACACACACACACACACACACACACACACACACACACACATACACCTAGAGCAAAGACAGGACAGGATTCTTCCTTATAAAATACATCCTCTCATGCTATATAATTTTTTCCATTTTTGAGGCTGGGCTTACTATGTTGCACTGGCTGTCCTGTAACTCACTATGTAGATCAGGCTGGCCTCAAACTCAACGGAGAGCTGTCTGCCTCTGCCTCCCAAGTTCCGGATTAAACATACCCAGCTTATAAAGTCTTGATCTAACCCACAAGTTGGCCCCTTTCCATCCAAACCCCTTCCCAACTCTGAAGTCCCCTGGGGTCTGGAAATCTGGTATCAACACAATCATCAGGGACTGGGTGGGTCTATGATGCTGAAGGTGTGTCCAGATGCAATTGACTTTGCTCCCAGTTGTAACTTCTGATTCCATTTGGAGGCAGCAGAGGCTGCAGAGTAATCGAATTAGGCAAATATTATGGGGAAGAAAATGGGCCTGTAAGTAGCTTAAAGTGATGGAAATGACCTGAAGGTGGCCATGCAAATGGTCTGTATAATATCCTGTAATAACCCTGTCCAGGCAGCCCGAGGAGGCTGGCTTCCAATAATGAGGTGTCTGATTAGAATAATATTCAGTGGGAGAATGTGTGAGTGTCCGCATAAATCAGGCCTGGAGAGCCTCCCCAATTAGCTGGGAAGGAGACAGGTAAGGTGAGCGTCAGCTCTGAGTTGGGAGGTTGCCGGGCAAGCTGTAGAGGTGGGGAGGGAAACTAATCGTCCTCTTAACAATTTGTGACATTTTACAACACTTTACAGTTTATAAACCCTTTTCCTGGGCAGTATTTCATCTGATCCTCCCACAGTTGCTTTCAGAATTAAATGAGACAACTTCTCTTGGGAAATAATATTATCTTTGAGTTGTGATTTTTTTCCCCCAGCAACTAGCACGTGTTCAGCACCTAATAGTTGTTCAACAAACAGAAGCCACTGCGGACCCTAGATGACCATTTTCCAATCACCTGCGGTTTTTTTTCCCCCATCAATACTGGAGACATGAAGAGACTCCCATCCACCCTCAGATAACAGAGCAAGATCCTTACTGTCTTTAGCAGATAGCTATTCAAGAAGTAAACCTCCGTGGTCCTTCCATCGAAGTTCCAGTAACAGGTATGAGATTGAATGCATCGACAAGCACCACCTGCTCTGGGCACTGCCATCATTTGGTGACTGGATATCGAGCCTCATTCGCTGTGCCTCTCATTCATACAAGTGGTCATTCAGTCCTATACACACTCAGAGGACGTTATTGTATACCCAGTATGGATCAGGTCCAGGAACACAGGGTTACACTCAGCCTGTAGGTCCTGTCACACTATATTTCCAGTGTGCTATAACAAGAATGGCCTTGGCCCATCAACTGAGCTCCTCAGATACACATACACCTTCCCCCACTGTGATGGGATGAAACCGTGAGCCAAAATAGATCTTTCCTCCCTCAAGGTGTTTCTGACAAGCATTGATCATGGTCATGGTAATCTGAAAAGAACCAATATACAAGCCGACAAGCCACAGGATGCAGGGACTTTCATTGGGAAAGGCTTGACCACACAGCCTCAGGAAGATGAGCACCTGGGATGGTTCTATCTGTGGCTGCTCTGATGTTTACAAGGGTGTGCACACCTGTCCCCTCCTCCTTGAAGCCTGCCTCAAAATAATACTTACACCCTCACTGCTTCACTGGTGGTGAACTAAGACTAAACAACCTGGGTGTTTTCCTCAAGACAAGAGAATCAAAATGCAATAAGGTTTGTTCCCACCAACAGTGCCAGACTCCAAGTCTACTCTTGCGTATGTATGTAAGTGGCATGTGTGTGTGTAGTACATGCATGAATGTGTGGGTCCCCATTCACATGCACACACATGTACAGGTCACAGCGGGGCTTCTAAATCCTTCCCACTCACAGCCCCTTTTATCCCAAAAGTCTTTCCAAAGCCCCAGATATATAGGCACAAAAACGGTATACAAATCAAACATTTACTAATAATAAAGCATAATAAATTCATAGGGGATAGAAAGATTGCTCAACAATTAAAAGCACCTGCTGCTCTTGCAGTTAATTCTGGTTCAGTTGTCAGCACCCACATGGCGGCTCACAATCATCTGTAACTCCAGTCCCAGGGAACCCAACAACTTCTGGCCTCCACGAGCACCAGGCATCAAGCATGTATGTGCTATGTGTACATGCATGCAGGCACTCACACATACAGCTACAACAAAAGTAAATAAAACTCTTACAAGTAAAACAAAAAATAAATTCATTTTAGAACAATTCTTTGTGAGATGTTTGCTTTTATGATTTATCAGAGATGAAAGCAGATCTGGATACTAATGAGATGATGGGCTCCTGGTTGAATAGTTGATGCTGCAGAGCACAGAGTATCTTCAACGTTGTTCAGAGTGGATCAATACCTGGATTTTATAATCACCAGCGCTCAAAATGCCACTTCTCCTAAATACATAGTACAACGTGGCAGACGTGTTTAGAACCTGCTATGATTTGGATGTGAAATGTCCCCTCATGAGCTCATGTGTTTGAACACTTGATCCCTGGCTGATAGTGCAGTTTGGGGGGGGTTGTGCAGCCTTTAAAAGGTGGAGGACGTAGGTCACTCAGAGTGGCTAGAGAGTCTGGTTCCATTTCCTGAATAGGCAGCTCGGCTACCTGCTCCTCCAACAATGGGACCAGCCAACCTCCTGTTCCTGCTGTCATGCCCTTCCCACTGTGGTTGACTGATATTCCTACAGCTGTAAGCCAAAATATACGCTTCCTTCTTTAAATCGCTTCCTGTTAAGCATTTGATCATAGCAATGGAAAAACAAAACCAAAAAAAAAACTTACACAGGACTTGTTCAAAAACTGTTGTAGGGGCTGGAGAGATGGCTCAGTGGGTAAGAGCACCCGACTGCTCTTCTGAAGGTCCAGAGTTCAAATCCCAGCAACCACATGGTGGCTCACAACCATCCGTAAGGAGATCTGACTCCCTCTTCTGGAGTGTCTGAAGACAGCTACAGTGTACTTACATATAATAAATAAATAAATCTTTAAAAAAAAAAAAAAAAGAAAGTGATGGGAGAAAAAAAAAACTGTTGTAGATTCTAGCCTAATTGCAAACCCAACCAAAATCATGTAATAATTTTTCACAAAACTCGTCAGCAACTCAAACAGCAAGTTGTAAAAGCAAGCATCCTAACAGAATACAACCCGAAACATACTGCTTCAATACTCATATGCTGAGGAACAACTACAGGGAAATAGTTTTTATTTTTATAATCAAATCAAACCATTATGTTTCTGTAAGAACAGAAAACTGTGTGCACTGTAAAAACTGTGATTTGTAGAATGTGGTAGTCTGTAACTGAACCAAGATGGTGCAGGCAGCATTCATTGGTGTTCCACACACTGTATGTTCAGAAACAAGGCTGCAGTGAAGTCACACGGCATAGCACAGGCACATGCTACCGGAAGAAACATCTCTGACACATTACTCATTTGATTTGGCATTTGCTCTTTGTGACCCAGGCACACACACACACACACACACACACACACACATTCAGCGACACAATCCCATATGGAGTCACGGCCCATCGCCTAAGAAGCTGTAACCTGCATCATGTACTCCTAAAAGGAAAGGCTAAGATTCAAGCTCTATCCTACCTAGGTTCCCAGAAGCTCGCCCTCTTGGTTCTGTCCCAACACTGGAAGACGAAGCAGAAGCACATGGTCTAGTAGCTGCAGAGAACTAAGGCCCCGTGCCCCTAGGTGACTAGCTGCTGCCTTACAACCCATATCAGGAGCTGGCCTAAGAGAGGCAGATAAAAATGACCACAGTGGAGAAGTGATTGAAACACAGAGTTATGGCATTCCAGCCTACAGAGTTAGAGGCGACCTCAGAGAGGAGCCCATCTAAAGCACAAACTTCCCACTGACTCCTTTTCTCCTTGTCTCCTTTGCGCCTTCCGGTTGATTTCCCCCTTTTAGCCAATATCTTGCTTCATCACCATCCTCTCTTGATTCTTCCCATTTCCTTTGAAGTTTTCTCCACTCTGCTGCTTACTGGGCCCAAACAGAAAAGGGGTTTTGTGTAGTAGAGTGCCAGGTTGGCTAAGAAGCTTCAAGGGCAACTATTGGGCCATTCTGTTATCATCCAAAGGTCCTTATTGGTCTATTTCCTCTGCCAGTCAAAGAATTAAAAGACAGAAAGAGCCTTGGGTATGGCAGGAAGATGGGGAGAAATCACAGGTACAGCCAACAAGAACAGACAGATCCATAGTGCAGATCCTTTTGTTAGGACTAGGAAGCACAGAGACAGCTGCACAGGGAGAGGGGAGTCAAAAACCAGCTTCTTCTTGAGGCCTGGGAGTTTTTAAAGTCTCTGAACTTTAATTTAAGATTGGCCTGTTTGAAGAAAGGATAGCTGATTGGCCCACATCTGTTGTAAACATGTCCTAACAGCTTTGAACTGGTGGACCTGTCCATCACCAGGCTCCCTACTGTAAAAGCCCAGGAGGTCTTTTCTTTATTTAGACTTCCACAAGTCCAGAGGACTGGAAGAAGCCAGCCATCATGATTGTTCACTCGCTCTATTCCCTAGCCATGGCCCCTCTCTCTGAGTGTCTGCCTACCAGGGAGTCTTCAGCTATATCATCACACTGAAACCTTAGGTTGGCTTTCTCGTGTTAGATTTTAAGATGCTATGCACACAGCACAACAAAACATTGCAGGACCATTAGTTTGTAAGGTCTAGGGTCTAATTCACCTTTTGCCTCTTGGCTTTGTCCCCCCTCCTCTTTCCCCTGGGAAATCCATTAAGCACAAGCAACCAGTGACCCAGGGACAGCAGATGACAGCTGTGAATGCCGCCCAAAACAAAATCATAAACTTACTTAAAATATGATGGTATTTGCTAGCATTTTGTTTGTTTGTTTGTTTGTTTGTTTGTTTGTTTGTTTGTTTGTTTTTGAGACAGTGTTTCTCTGTGTAGCCCTGGCTGTCCTGGAACTCACTCAGTAGACCAGGCTGACCTTGAACTCAGAAATCCGCCTGCCTCTGCCTCCCAAGTGCTGGGATCAAAGTCGTGCGCCACCACCGCCCACCACCCCACAGCAATTTTCTTTTAATAGCTACATTGCTCTGTTTTTAGGAAAAACATAGATAACAACACCCTGATACCATGTCAAAAGGTTGGATATGTCTGGTCCAATTTGTTATAGGAGCCATCAAATGAGAGAAGGAGTTAGGCCAACGTTATAATAAAGAAAAGCCAAAGCGGGTAGAGAGAAAACCCTTTCATTTCCAACCCAAACGGAAATTTCAAGAACTTATGCTACTAGCCTCAGTGTAAACCCTTTGAGAGCCCAGGAGGAAAGTCACAGCGGCCCCTCCTTGGGCACCCTTTCTGCCTTAACCTGCTTCCCTTAAGCACCATCATTCCGGATAAATAAAAAATGAGTGCCTATTCAATCGAATTGCTTTTCTGTTTTGTTTAATTACTAGTGTTGTGACAGTATTGTTTCCTGCCATTTCCAATGCAAATGAACAGCGTTTCTGCTTAGCTGCGAAGTAAGCAATGTTTTATGAGCTGGCCCTGGAAAGCCAACCACCACTTAAAAAGGCGACTCTCACGGGGACATACGTGCCAAGTCCCAAAGACTCAACTTCAACAAATCGCAATGGGGAGGTACAGTCAAAAGGAGCGCGCTGCCGGCAAAAGGGCTGTTTGAGGGCATATTCTGCTTTTCACACTGCTAGTGCTAGCATCACAGACTGTGTGGGTGAGAAACATCCTTGGAAATCACTTAGTCCGCCCACCCCCTCATCTTGCAGAGGGCGGGGGGAGTGTTTACATGTGTAAAAACAGAGAAATGAAGGAACATGCCCCTCACACTCACAGCTAGAAAGCAAGTGACCTGGTTCCCCAGACACCTGGCTCAGTCTGCAGCCTATTCAGATGAACAAGCAAGAAAAGAGAAAACAAGGGACTGGAGGAATGGCTCATGGCTTTGCTGTTCTTCCAGAAAACCCAAGTTCACTTCCCACCACCCACCTTCAGTGGCTCAAGATTGCTTATAACTCTACCTCCAGAGGATCCAATGCTGTCTACTGCCCCCTGTTGTCACAAATGTGCATAGCACACACTCACAAACATACATATATTAAAGTAATACAAATAAATATTTTCAAGAAAGAAAAGAGGCTGGACAGTAGTGGCACACAGGTTTCATTCCAGAGCTCAGGAGGCAGAAGCAGGCAGATCTCTGAGTTCAAGGCCAGTCTAGTCTACAAAGAAAGTTCTAGGACAGCCAAGGCTACACAGAGAAACCTTGCATTGGAAGGAGGTGTGGGGAAGCTGGAGAAATAGCTCAGTGATGAGAGCACGTTTGTTCTTCCACAGTTTAGTTCCCAACACCCATGTTGTGTGATTCACAATCATCTATAGCTCCAGCTCCAGGGAATCTGATACCCCTCTTCTAGCCTCCACAGGCATATATATACAAGAGATACATACTACATGAATAAAAAAGTAAATAAGTCTTTTTTCCAAAAAAGAAGAAGAGAGAGAACAAAAGCAGCCAACATTTATTAGATCATTAACACTCAGTGAGTGACAGGCATGGCTCTGGCCGTTGCAGCTGCATGAAAACAGTTCTCTCCAGTAACAGATGAGGTTCCAGGAGTCAGGCTGTCCTCAGCCACACTCTGCTAAACAGTTGCCTGCTTTGCCCCCATCCCACCACACACCCAGATGACTGCCACCCACTTGTCTGATGTGTCTTCCTTCCATAGCATGGAACTTCCTATAGTATCCAGGGCATAGGGATTCTCTATTGAGAAGAGTCAAGAGGGCCTCTGATTCTCAGATCACGCAATAGTCAAAGTGTCCAGAAAGTCTTCACTACAAAGAACAAAGCAGCACTCGGGAGGCAGAGGCAGGTGGATTTCTGAGTTTGAGGCCAGCCTGGTCTACAAAGTGAGTTCCAGGACAGTCAGGACTATACAGAGAAACCCTGTCTCGAAAAACCAAAAAAAAAAAAAAAAAAAAAAAAAAAAAAAAAGAAAACCAAAAACAAAACTGAACTTGCTTTACAAATGTTTCTCTGGGCTAGTGGAAAACTGAAATAAAAAATCCCCAAAGGTTTTGGGGGAAAAAAATCATCTGCAAGTCCACTTCCAAGATCACAGGGTAGGGACAGGGGTGATCACATGATCAATTTTTGTTTTTAATCTCACACTCTTAAAAACTAAAAAACACGAGAGACCTGCCCTGCAGAGAGCGCCATCTTGGCTCCGGGACTCCGCCGAACTTAGTCTACAGGTTAGAGTGAGGACCACAGAGGCAGACAGCTTCTGGGACAGGCGGGAGCCACAGAGCCGCTGAGGCAGCACCCTTTTGGGGCCGCAGACATCCGGCACCCTCCCAGTCGGAGGACAGTGACCTGCCCTGCAGGGAGCGCCATCTTGGCTCCAGGACTCCGCCAAGCTTAGTCTCTACAGGTCAGAGTGGGGACCACGGGGGCAGACGGCTTCTGGGACAGGCAGGAGCCACAGAGCCGCTGAGGCAACACCCTTTTGGGGCCGCAGACTTCCGGCACCCTCCCAGCCGGAGGACAGAGACCTGCCCTGCAGAGAGTGCCATCTTGGCTCCGGGACTCCGCCAAACTTAGTCTACAGGTTAGAGTGAGGACCACAGAGGCAGACAGCTTCTGGGACAGGCGGGAGCCACAGAGCCGCTGAGGCAGCACCCTTTTGGGGCCGCAGACATCCGGCACCCTCCCAGTCGGAGGACAGTGACCTGCCCTGCAGGGAGCGCCATCTTGGCTCCAGGACTCCGCCAAGCTTAGTCTCTACAGGTCAGAGTGGGGACCACGGGGGCAGACGGCTTCTGGGACAGGCAGGAGCCACAGAGCCGCTGAGGCAACACCCTTTTGGGGCCGCAGACTTCCGGCACCCTCCCAGCCGGAGGACAGAGACCTGCCCTGCAGAGAGTGCCATCTTGGCTCCGGGACTCCGCCAAACTTAGTCTACAGGTTAGAGTGAGGACCACAGAGGCAGACAGCTTCTGGGACAGGCGGGAGCCACAGAGCCGCTGAGGCAGCACCCTTTTGGGGCCGCAGACATCCGGCACCCTCCCAGTCGGAGGACAGTGACCTGCCCTGCAGGGAACGCCATCTTGGCTCCGGGACTCCGCCGAGCTTAGTCTCTACAGGTCAGAGTGGGGACCACGGGGGCAGACGGCTTCTGGGACAGGCGGGAGCCACAGAGCTGCTGAGGCAGCACCCTTTAGGGGCCGCAGACATCCGGCACCCTCCCAGTCGGAGGACAGTGACCTGCCCTGCAGGGAGCGCCATCTTGGCTCCGGGACTCCGCCGAACTTAGTCTGTACAGGTCAGAGTGAGGACCACAGAGGCAGACAGCTTCTGGGACAGGCGGGAGCCACAGAACCGCTGAGGCAGCACCCTTTTGGGGCCGCAGACATCTGACACCCTCCCAGCCGGAGAACAGTGACCTGCCCTGCAGGGAGCGCCATCTTGGCTCCGGGACTCCGCCGAACTTAGTCTGTACAGGTCTGCTGACAGAGGATACTCAGAATCCCCAGAAGAACAACCTCTGAACAGAGACAACTATAACAACTCCAGAGATTACCAGATGGCGAGAGGTAAAGGTAAGAATCTTACTAACAGAAACCAAGACCACTCACCATCATCAGGACGCAGCACTCCCACTTCGCCCAGTCCAGGGCACCCCAACACACCTGAAAAACTAGACCTGAATTTAAAAGCATATCTCATGATGATGGTAGAGGACATCAAGAAGGACTTTAAAGAACTACAGGAGAACATGGCTAAAGAGTTACAAGTCCTTAAAGAAAAACAGGAAAACACAACCAAACTGGTAGAAGTCCTTAAAGAGAAACAGGAAAACACATCCAATCAGATGATGGAAATGAACAAAACCATACTAGACCTAAAAAGGGAAGTAGACACAATAAAGAAAACCCAAAATGAGGCAACACTGGAGATAGAAACCCTAGGAAAGAAATCTGGAACCATAGATGCAAGCATCAGCAACAGAATACAAGAGATGGAAGAGAGAATCTCAGGTGCAGAAGATTCCATAGAGAACATCGGCACAACAATCAAGGAAAATGGAAAATGCAAAAAGATCCTAACTCAAAACATCCAGGAAATACAGGACACAATGAGAAGACCAAACCTACGGATAATAGGAGTGGATGAGAATGAAGATTTTCAACTCAAAGGACCAGCAAACATCTTCAACAAAATTATAGAAGAAAACTTCCCAAATCTAAAGAAAGAGATGCCCATGAACATACAAGAAGCCTACAGAACTCCAAATAGGCTGGACCAGAAAAGAAATACCTCCCGACACATAATAATCAGAGCAACAAATGCACTAAATAAAGATAGAATACTAAAAGCAGTAAGAGAAAAAGGCCAAGTAACATATAAAGGCAAGCCTATCAGAATTACACCAGATTTTTCACCAGAGACTATGAAAGCTAGAAGATCCTGGACAGATGTTATACAGACACTAAAAGAACACAAATTCCAGCACAAGCTACTATACCCAGCCAAACTCTCAATTAACATAGATGGAGAAACCAAAGTATTCCACGACAAAGCCAAATTCACACATTATCTCTCCACGAATCCAGCCCTTCAAAGGATAATAACAGAAAAAAACCAATACAAGGACAGGAACCACGCCCTAGAAACAACAAGAAGGTAATCCCTCAACAAACCTAAAAGAAGACAGCCACAAGAACAGAATGCCAACTTTAACAACAAAAATAACAGGAAACAACAATTACTTTTCCTTAATATCTCTTAATATCAATGGACTCAACTCCCCGATAAAAAGACATAGACTAACAAACTGGCTACACAAACAAGACCCAACATTTTGCTGCTTACAAGAAACTCATCTCAGAGAAAAAGATAGACACTACCTCAGAATGAAAGGCTGGAAAACAATTTTCCAAGCAAATGGTCTGAAGAAACAAGCTGGAGTAGCCATTCTAATATCAGATAAGATTGACTTCCAACCCAAAGTCATCAAAAAAGACAGGGAGGGGCACTTCATACTCATCAAAGGTAAAATCCTCCAAGAGGAACTATCAATCCTGAATATCTATGCTCCAAATACAAAGGCAGCCTCATTCATTAAAGAAACTTTAGTAAATCTCAAAGCACACATTGCACCTCATACAATAATAGTGGGAGACTTCAACACACCACTTTCACCAATGGACAGATCATGGAAACAGAAACTAAACAGGGACACAGTGAAACTAACAGAAGTTATGGATCAAATGGATCTGGCAGATATCTACAGAACATTTTACCCTAAAACAAAAGGATACACCTTCTTCTCAGCACCTCATGGTACCTTCTCCAAAATTGACCACGTAATTGGGCACAAAACAGGACTCAACAGATACAAAAACATTGAAATTGTCCCATGCATCCTATCAGATCACCATGGACTAAGGCTGATCTTCAATAACAAAATAAATAATAGAAAGCCAACCTTCACGTGGAAACTGAACAACACTCTTCTCAATGATACCTTGGTCAAGGAAGGAATAAAGAAAGAAATTAAGGACTTTTTAGAGTTCAATGAAAATGAAGACACAACATACCCAAACTTATGGGACGCAATGAAAGCATTTCTAAGAGGAAAACTCATAGCTGTGAGCGCCTCCAAAAGGAAACTAGAAAGAGCACACATTAGCAGCTTGACAACACACCTAAAAGCACTAGAACAAAAGGAAGCAAATTCACCCAAGAGGAGTAGACGGCAGGAAATAATCAAACTCAGGGGTGAAATCAACCAAGTGGAAACAAGAAAAACTATTCAAAGAATCAACCAATCAAGGAGCTGGTTCTTTGAGAAAATCAACAAGATAGATAAACCCTTAGCCAGACTCACTAGAGGGCACAGGGAAAGCATCCTAATTAACAAAATCAGAAATGAAAAAGGAGACATAACAACAGATCCTGAAGACATCCAAAACACCATCAGATCCTTCTACCAAAGGCTATACTCAACAAAACTGGAGAACCTGGATGAAATGGAGAAGTTCCTAGACAGATACCAGGTACCAAAGTTGAATCAAGATCAGGTTAATGATCTAAACAGCCCTATATCCCCCAAAGAAATAGAAGCAGTCATTAATAGTCTCCCAACCAAAAAAAGCCCAGGACCAGATGGGTTTAGTGCAGAGTTCTATCAGACCTTCAAAGAAGATCTAATCCCAGTTCTTCACAAACTATTCCACAAAATAGAAACAGAAGGTACTCTACCCAACTCATTCTATGAAGCCACAATTACTCTGATACCTAAACCACAAAAAGACCCAACAAAGATAGAAAACTTCAGACCAATATCCCTTATGAATATTGATGCAAAAATCCTCAATAAAATTCTTGCTAACCGAATCCAAGAACACATCAAAACAATCATCCATCCTGACCAAGTAGGTTTCATCCCAGGGATGCAGGGATGGTTCAATATACGGAAATCCATCAACGTAATCCAGTATATAAACAAACTCAAAGACAAAAACCACATGGTCATCTCGTTAGATGCGGAAAAAGCATTTGACAAGATCCAACACCCATTCATGATAAAAGTCTTGGAAAGATCAGGAATTCAAGGCCCATACCTAAACATGATAAAAGCAATCTACAGCAAACCAGTAGCCAACATCAAAGTAAATGGTCAGAAGCTTGAAGCAATCCCTCTAAAATCAGGGACTAGACAAGGCTGTCCACTTTCTCCATACCTATTCAACATTGTACTTGAAGTCCTAGCCAGAGCAATTCGACAACAAAAGGAGATCAAAGGGATACAAATTGTATTGTGTATTTTGAAGTCAAACTATCACTTTTTGCAGATGATATGATAGTATATATAAGTGACCCTAAAAATTCCACCAGAGAACTCCTAAGCCTGATAAACAGCTTCGGTGAAGTAGCTGGATATAAAATTAACTCAAACAAATCAATGGCCTTTCTCTACACAAAGAATAAACAGGCTGAGAAAGAAATTAGGGAAACAACACCCTTCTCAATAGTCACAAATAATATAAAATATCTTGGCGTGACTCTAACTAAGGAAGTGAAAGATCTGTATAATAAAAACTTCAAGTCTCTGAAGAAAGAAATTATAGAAGATCTCAGAAGATGGAAAGATCTCCCATGCTCATGGATTGGCAGGATCAACATTGTAAAAATGGCTATCTTGCCAAAAGCAATCTACAGATTCAATGCAATCCCCATCAAAATTCCAAATCAATTCTTCAACGAATTAGAAAGTGCAATCTGCAAATTCATCTGGAATAACAAAAAACCTAGGATAGCAAAAACTCTTCTCAAGGATAAAAGAACCTCTGGTGGAATCACCATGCCGGACCTAAAGCTCTACTACAGAGCAATTGTGATAAAAACTGCATGGTACTGGTATAGTGACAGACAAATAGACCAATGGAATAGAATTGAAGACCCAGAAATGAACCCACACACCTACGGTCACTTGATCTTCGACAAGGGAGCTAAAAACATCCAGTGGAAGAAAGACAGCATTTTCAACAAATGGTGCTGGCACAACTGGTTGTTAACATGTAGAAGAATGCGAATCGATCCATTCCTATCTCCTTGTACTAAGGTCAAGTCTAAGTGGATCAAGGAACTTCACATAAAACCAGAGACACTGAAACTTATAGAGGAGAAAGTGGGGAAAAGCCTTGAAGATATGGGCACAGGGGAAAAATTCCTGAATAGAACAGTAATGGCTTGTGCTGTAAGATCGAGAATTGACAAGTGGGACCTCATGAAACTACAAAGCTTCTGCAAGGCTAAAGACACCATCAATAAGACAAAAAAACCACCAACAGATTGGGAAAGGATCTTCACCTATCCTAAATCAGATAAGGGACTAATATCCAATATATATAAAGAACTCAAGAAGGTGGACTCCAGAAAGTCAAATAACCCCATTAAAAAATGGGGCTCAGAACTGAACAAAGAATTCTCGCCTGAGGAATACCGAATGGCAGAGAAACACCTGAAAAAATGTTCAACATCCTTAATCATCAGGGAAATGCAAATCAAAACAACCCTGAGATTCCACCTCACACCAGTCAGAATGGCTAAGATCAAAAATTCAGGTGACAGCAGTTGCTGGCGAGGATGTGGAGATAGAGGAACACTCCTCCATTGTTGGTGGGATTGCAAGCTTGTACAACCACTCTGGAAATCAGTCTGGCGGTTCCTCAGAAAATTGGACATAGTACTACCGGAGGATCCAGCAATACCTCTCCTGGGCATATATCCAGAAGATGTCCCAACCGGTAAAAAGGACACATGTTCCACTATGTTCATAGCAGCCCTATTTATAATAGCCAGAAGCTGGAAAGAACCCAGATGTCCCTCAACAGAGGAATGGATACAGAAATTATGGTACATTTACACAATGGAGTACTACTCAGCTATTAAAAAGAATGAATTTATGAAATTCCTAGCCAAATGGATGGACCTGGAGGGCATCATCTTGAGTGAAGTAACACAATCACAAAAGAACTCACACAATATGTATTCACTGATAAGTGGATATTAGCCCAAAACTTAGGATACCCAAGATTTAAGATACAATTTGCTAAATGCATGAAACTCAAGAAGAATGAAGACCAAAGTGTGGACACTGTGCACCTTCTCAGAATTGGGAACAAAACACCCAGGGAAGGAGTTACAGAGACAAAGTTCGTAGCGGTGATGAAAGGATGGACCATTTAGAGACTGCCGTATCCAGGGATCCATCCCATAATCAACTACTAAACGCTGACACCATTGCATACACTAGCAAGATTTTGCTGAAAGGACCCAAATATAGCTGTCTCTTGTGAGACGATGCTGGGGCCTAGCAAACACAGGAGTGGATGTTCACAGTCAGCTATTGGATGTATCACAGGGCTCCCAATGGAGAAGCTAGAGTAAGTACCCAAGGAGCTAAAGGGATCTGCAACCCTATTGTTGGAACAACATGATGTACTAACTAGAACCCCGGAGCTCTTGTCTCTAGCTGCATATGTATCGAAAGATGGCCTAGTCAGCCATCAATGGAAAGAGAGGCCCATTGGACTTGCAAACTTTATATGCCCCAATATAGGGGAATGCCAGGGCCAAAAGAATGGGAATGGGTGGATAGGGAAGTGGGGGGGCGCTATGGGGGACTTTTGGGATAGCATTGGAAACGTAATTGAGGAAAATATGTAATAAAAATATTAAAAAAAAAAAAACTAAAAAACACAGCAGAGACTAAGACAGGAGCTGGAGAGATGGCTCAGCAGTTAAGAGCACTGACTGCTCTTCCGGAGGTCCTGAGTTCAAATCCCAGCAACCACATGGTGGTTCACAACCATTTGTAATGAGATCTGATACCCTCTTCTGGTGGGTCTGAAGACAGCTACAGTGTACTTAGATATAATAAATTTTTTTTAATGATATCGACAGAGGAGCCCAGAGAGATGCTACAGAAGTGGTCCAGCCACTGAGAGCACCAGCCAGACACTAAGCCTGTGTTCAATTCCTAGTACCCTAGTACCCATATAGTGACTCAGTAACTCCAGTTCCAAAGGAGCTCTCTTCTGGCCTCCTCCAGCATTGCATGTGCATGATGCACAAATATACATGCAGCAAAACACCCTTATGCATATAATAAATAAATAAATAAATAAATAAATAAATAAATAAATAAAGTTTTTTAAAAACTTGGCTGGTGAGATGGCTCAGAGGTTAAAAGCACTGTCTGCTCTTCCAGAGGTCCTGAGTTCAATTCTCACCAACCACATCTGTAAGTATTCTGGCACATGGTTGTACATGCAGCAGAGCACTCATACATTAAATACACACACATACATACATACATACATACATACCCTCAAGTTTAAAAAAAAACAAAAACCTTAGAGTCTCTATAGAGAAAAGTCAACGAAGGGAAGTGGTATGGCTTTAAACTTCTGTAGTCAATCCCAGATCAGGAGAGTAAATAACAAGTAACAGTCACAGGACACCTCTTCTGATTGGACTTTGCACATATCCTTCTAATGTCACCTATGCATTAAACCATAAGCCAGGGGGTAGTCTCTAGGCTCAGGGAGTGGCTGAAAGACTGTGAGAACCAGAGGTTTGAGGGAACCCGACACAATGGTGTCTTCTTGACCTTAGAGGATTGGTATGCTTATGAATTCATCGCAGCTGTGCTTGCTTGAACAAGATCAAGCCAGTCACCATCCAGCACAGAGAGGAGAGGAGCTCACAGGCTTCCACTCCCTGCTAAGGAGCCACTGACAGCCAATGGCATCTGAGGAAGAGAGAGTCGGTCTTCTTTAGAGGTACGGTCCCTGGTAGGTTGCCCACATTCCATGTACACACCATGTGCACGTGGGTATCACATATTGAAGAGTAGGGTGGTTTTTTTTAAAGGGGGGGGTTGACGTTAAAAGCGAAGGTGGAGGGATGAAGAGTGAATCTGAGAGGAGTAGGGACTTAATATAATCAAAATATATTGCATACATGTATGGAGCTCTCAAAGAGTTAGAATACTATATTTAAAAGAGGATTAACAACCTAACACTATTGGTGATACTCCACTATACTTGCAGACAGGAACCCAGCATAACTGTCCCTTGAGAAGCTTTATCCAGCAGCTGATGGAAACAGATGCAGAGACCCACAGCTAAGCATCAGGTGGAGCTGGGGAGTCTTGTGGGAGAGTAGGGGATGGAAGTGAGCAAGTCAGAGAGGTCAAGGACACCATAAGAAAACCTACATGGAGTTTTTGCTCATCACCTAATTTCATGTTTTAATACTTTGATTATTATAATTTTGAGTTCAGATAGAGAACAAAGAAAGAAAATGAATGGTTGGGATGGATGGATGGATGGATGGATGGATATAGGCACACTCTGAAGGGAAATGGAGGAGTGAATCTGGGGTAGAAAGGAGTTTGGAGGGACTCAGAGGAGTGGGGAAGGGGAAGCTGCAGTTGAAATGTAATGTGTGAGAGAAAAATAAATTAGAAAAAAAAAAGGTCATCACTGTTTTACATACATACATACATACATACATGATACATAAGACAGGTAGATGACATTTATCCACAAATGTACATAGACAAATACATACATACATACATACATACATACATACATACACACATATGTCATTTGATGAGAGAAAGAAGTTCTGAGAAATGATCATTAGACAAGGTCATTGTCTGAAACAACCATCATGGAGCCTGCATGTGTCTATGCTAGGTCTTTTGCATATAAGCTATGGTTGTGTAGCTTGTTATTCTAGTGGGATCCTAACAGTGGGAGTAGGGGGTATCTCTGACTCTTTTGCATGCTCTTGGGACCCTTTTTCTCCAACTAGGTTCCCTTGTCCATCCTTCACATGAAGGTTTGTGCCTAGTCTTGTTGTAACTTGCTATGCTGTGTTCAGTTGATAACCCTGGGAGGCCTGCTCTTTCCTGAAGAGAAATGGAGGAGGAGTGAATCTGAGGAAAGGGAGGTTGGGTAGCATTAGGAGGAGTGGAGGGACAGGGACAGGGACAGGAAACTGTGGTCGAGATGCAATGTATGAAAGAAGAATAAGTTAGAAAAATAAGAGATCATTGCTATACAAACATTGTACGCTGTTCTTCCACAGACCAAGTATACCATGACTCCCTAGCCCATATGATCTTAAGTGTCCACTGCCATGTATTGGATCCATCTTTGACTGGAACATTCTTATGTAGCATGTGGGTGTACCTATGCACCCACACACATAGGAACACGCATACTGTATCTGTAGACTAAAATGAAAGAACCAAAGTGTGGGACATGCTGATAAAGCCCCCAAGCCATTGATCCCTTCTGTAGGAAATAGAGGCCCAGAAAGGGATGCCGCCAGAGTTTCAGCAGAGTCCAGATGAGATCCATCTTTTGCTCCCTGTGGAAGCAAGGTGGCCCTAGGAACTTTTACCCTGCTCAGCTCTGGACCAGAAAGCTCATCCTTGTGACCCCTGCAGAGGAAATCACAAAGCAGGGCTAGCTCTGCATCTGACTGAGCAGGAGGAATTTCATTTCAGTGCCTCTCTGATGAGTTCCTTCTCCCAGCACCCTGAAACACCCACAGCTTTCCTGCTGACTTCTCCCTCCCTCTATGAGAAGGCCTGGCCTCAGGAGAGGACCATTAGGTCTCTTCTATACATGAAGCTGTAAGTCACTCCTTCGTTATCTTCTCCATAGCTATTTGCTCTTTTCCTGGAGGATTAAAAATCTATGTCCAAAGATGGAGCAGACTGAGGAAATGGCCAACCAATGACTGGCCCAACTTGAGACCCATCCCATGGGCAAGCACCAATCCTTGACACTATTAATGATACTCTGTTATGCTTACAGACTAGGAGAACTGTCCTCTGAGAGGCTCCACCCAGCAGCTGATTGAAACAGATGCAGAGGCCCACAGTCAAACACTGGACCAAGCGCCAGTGTTCTTGTGGAAGATTTGGGAGAAAGATTGAGGGACCTGGAGGGACTAGGAACTCCATAGGAAGACCAACAGAGTCAACTCGCCTGGACCCTTGGGGGCTTCCAGAGTCTTAAACCACCAACCAAAGAACATATAAGGGCTGGACTTAGACCCTCTACATTTATGTAGCAGATGTGTAGTTTGGTCTTCATGTGGGTCCCCCAACAACTGGAGCAGGGGCTTACCCTGATTCTGTTACCTGCCTGTGGATCCTGTTCCCCTAACAAGGTGGTCTTGTCTGGCCTCCGTGGGAGAGGATGTGCCTGATCCTGCAGTGACCTGATGTGCCAGGGTGGGGTGGTACCCAGGGTTGGGTGGGGAAGAACTGTATGAGAAGATGCTGGAAGGAGAGGGGGCTGCAACCAGGAACATGAATAAATAAATTAAGTAATGGAGGAAACGTCTACGTCCAACACGAGAACTTCTTATAGTGGCATTCCCAGCCCCTGGCATCAGCATTCCAGTCCAGAGGGAGAGAGCAGGGGAGCATATCCATGGCTTCTTTGCCTCCTGAGATAGTCATGGGTGGTTCTGAGGCACCGGTGAGGTAAGGGTTGGCTTCATTCTAGCCCATGTGATCTCCTTCAGCTGTCCTCGTCTGTGACCTGGAGTCCTCCGGGTCTCCTGCCTATAATGCTGATAAAAGAGAATAACAGATAAGATTATGAGGTTATGAATCTGCGATTTTTTTTTTAACACACTTAGCAAAATTTCTAATTCTAGATAAAGTCTGTCCCTTCAAAGCCTTCACCTTGGGGGACGTGACATTTCTTTCAACAATGATCCCATTCATTTTAGATCACTGTTTTGGGAATATTAATAATTAGCAATTATGGAATGCCGACAGATCAAAAACTAGACCGGGTACCTCACCCATCATTCTCCCTACACGCGTGAAGAAGCCTCTGCCTTTACATAGGATAAAGTAAGCCTTCTCCTGGTGGCATCAACCCGCACCAGAGGCCATCAAAACCTTAATCTCCCATTGGAGACATCATGCTTAGCTTTCAATAACTTTAGGCTATCTCCAGAGATCAAACTTACCCTTGAAATGCAGAGTGACCCCCACAGAGAGTGGTCAGAAGGTGTCACATGCACAGTTGGGTTTCCAAGGGAACTTAAAAATGCTTTAACATCTTTGCAAAAAGTTTAAGGTCTCTCGAGATGTTTTTGTTTTATTTTGTTTTCTTACTTAAAAAAAAAAAGTTGAGTGTAAAAGGGTACACGACAGCCTGTGTGCTGAGATCAAAGGACAACTTGCAGGAATCCATTTTCTCCTTCTTCCTGATAGAAGGACTTGAACCCATGTCTTCAGGCCTGGCAGCAATGGTATTTTCTCCCTAAGGCATCTTGCCTTATGCTTCCTCCTCCAAAAAGAATCCTGGATGTACAAAGTCACATGTTGTGTGTTGGAAGGGGAAGGGAATGTATGTGTGTGCAGATGTGTATGCACATGTATGCATCTGTATGTATTCTATTGACTGAAGTCAGACATGCCTAAATGTCTGTGAGAGGGAAGAAGGCAAGAAAGGGGTGTTAGCAAATTTCCTTCCTGTTCAGTGGGAGGCCCAGTCCTATCTCTGCAAACTCCTGTCTGGTTCTGACCCTCCTTCTCACCCCACTGGCTGCACTTCTGCTGACCGAACACAGCTCAAGTAAAGGAACTAGCTCTAAGATAGAGTGTCCATCTTGCCCAAAAGGCCCCTTTCTCACCTCCAGCTGATTACATAAGACTCAACACTTAGTGGGCCATGAAAGAACTTCAAGGTCAACATACCCTCTGCCCACTTCAGCTTATCTTATCCTTTATATGAACATTTTGAGGTTTTCTTGATCTTAAGAATTTAGAGAGTCTATTGTCAAAGTCCTTTCTAAGCTGGCCCATGCTGCTCCATGACTCTGGTATAGCAATTCTAGAGTTGCAGAGCCAGCTTAGAAAGATGCCTACAGCCAAGGCTGGTGAGCTGAATTCAATCCCAGGGACACACATAGTTGCAGATTTCTTCTTGACCTCCACTTCCTTACTGTTACACATATTCCAGACACACATACACACACACACATGTGTGTGTGTGTGTATTTGTGTATGTGTACATGTACGTGTATGTGTATGTATATAATTTGATGGTTTGAATCAGATCTGTTCCCCAGAGCCTTTGGCCTCCAGTTGGTGGTGCTGTTAGGGAGGTTGGGAGGTTTAGGAAATATATCAACGGAGGTGGGCCTTAAGACTTAGAATACCCAAGATATAAGATACAATTTGCAAAATGCATGAAACTCAAGAAGAATGAAGATCAAAGTGTAGACACTTTACCCCTTCTTAGAATTGGGAACAAAACACCCATGGAAGGAGTTACAGAGACAAAGTTTGGAGCTGAGACGAAAGGATGGACCATCTAGAGACTGCCATACCCGGGGATCCATCCCATAATCAACCTCTAAACACTGACACCATTGCACACACTAGCAAGATTTTGCTGAAATGACCCTGATATAGCTGTCTCTTGTGAGGCTATGCTGGGGCCTAGCAAACACAGAGGTGGATGCTCACAGTCAGCTATTGGATGGATCACAGGGCCCCCAATGGAGGACCTAGAGAATGTACCCAAGGAGCTAAAGGGGTCTGCAACCCTATAGGTGGGACAACAATATGAATAACCAGTACCCCCCAGAGCTCGTGTCTCTAGCTGCATATGTATCAGAAGATGGCCTAGTCGGCCATCAGTGGAAAGAGAAGCCCATTGGTCTTGCAAACTTTATATGCCTCAGTACAGGAGAACGCCAGGGCCAAGAAGTGGGAGTGGGTGGGTAGGGGAGTTGGGGGAGAGGGTATGGGGGACTTTTGGGATAGCATTGGAAATGTAAATGAAGAAAATACCTAATTAAAATAAATTAAAATTTTAAAAAATTTTTTTCTTTTGGTTTTTCAAGACAGGGTTTTTCTGTGTAGCCCTGGCTGTCCTGGAACTCACTCTGTAGACCAGGCTGGCCTCGAACTCAGAAATCCACCTGCCTCTGCCTCCCAAGTGCTGGGATTAAAGGCGTGTGCCACCACACCCGGTTAATAAAATTTTTTTTTAAAAAAGTCTCACTCCAGCCACTCTCTGCTTCACGCCTATGACTGAGGATATGAGCTCACAGCTTGCTACTGCTGTTTGCTGTATACCTGCTGATTACTGCCAGGCCCTCCTGCCATGATGGATTCTCCCTCTGGAAACTTAGCCAACTCAAAGTTTCTCCTTTGAGTCATTGTGATAATAGTATTTTATCACAGCAACATTAAAAGTAGCTAATATACACCACATTTTAAAAATATGGATATAAAAATTTTTAAAAGAAATTCTGGAGTTACTACTGGTCATATGAACCTTTGTACCACTCTCCTAGAAGCCCCTTCTCTTTTCTTTTCTCTCCTTCCCTCTCTTTCCCCTCCCCTCTCCTCCCTTAACCTCCCCTCTCCCTTTCTCTTCAAACTTGCCGCAGATCTTCCTTTCCCTCCACAGCCCATGATGTTCTTCTGTGGCTCTGCACTCTGCCTCTCTTCCTGTTGAGATGACTCAGCATCAACAGCCAATGAGCAGAAGGATTATGAGATGACTCAGCATCAATGAGCAGAAGGATTACATCTTCTGTGCATCTCACTGTCCTTCTCTCAGACTGCAGGTCACACCCTCTCTATTGTTCTTGCTGATTGGCCAACCCTGGCCTGCTGACTACACAACCCCAGGGACTATCCTTTGATTTACTATCTTTTTGACAAACAACACTTTCAAAGTAAGTTCAATGTCTTGTGACCTTTAAATACGAAGAAACACCCATCTTCCTAACTCTAGCCCAGGCTCTCCTGAGTACTAGACTCACACTGGTTACTGCTCAGCCACCATAGACAATTGGAAACCACATCTTAAGTGGGATCCCTGAATCTCCCCTACAGGTCAATCCCCATGTCAATCAGTGCTGCTCCATTCTCCCCTGCCTAAAAACCACCCTCGCAATGAGTGTAACCAGCAAGCATCATTTCTCAACATCCGCCGCCTCACTACAGTCGCCCAGACATTCACCAACACCATGTTGCCTGGTTTACTACAGTGGCCCCTCTATGCTTCGACACTTGCCCGCCCCCCCCCCCCGCAAGAAAAGCCTATTCTCAATACAACAACAGAATGAGGTGCTTTAAATTCAGTCAGATCCAGAGCATCTATGTGACCCAGTTAGGGAGAAGCATCACTATATAAAAGAACAGACTGGATCTGGTATGGTAGTGCGGTCCTAGAATCCCAGCACGCAGAAGGCAGAAGCAGGCTAATTTCTGTGAGTTCCAGGACAGCCAGACCCTATCTCAAAAAGAAAGAAAGAAAGAAAGGAAGAAGGAAAGAAAGAAAGAAAGAAAGAAAGAAAGAAAGAAAGAAAGAAAGAAAGAAAGAAAGAAAGAAAGAAAGAAAGAAGAAAAGGAGGGGAAGAGAGGTAGGAGGAGGGAGGAAAAGAAAAAAGAAGAAAGAAATGGAAAAGGAATGCTCCAAAGAAAGAAAAGAGCCTCCACAATCCACAAAGTTGGGCTAAAAGAGCGAAAATACCAAGAAAAAGATGGACCACAAACTAAAAAGAAGCCAAGCTGAATACTGTCCTGGTTGTATAGCTCCCTTGCAGGGAAGGGAAAACAGACATATCCAGAAGTCAGCCAGGCAGCCTAAGAGGAAAGAGAGTGGGTGGCAAGCCCACACAAACCTCGCACAGTTGTGAGTTTCGGTGCGGCAGAACTTCCTCCAGCATGTGGGTCAGCAGTGGTGCAGAACCCCTTCGTGTCATTCTGTATGACTAGCAGGACAGTGGCTAGCCACCATCTACATAGTGGTCCTTAATCTATGATACTGAGGAAACTAAGCTATCCTGAGAGACCAAAGAACAGACCACAAATCTGTCCTGCCCTGAGACAGCCCTGAGAGGCAGTTATAAAGAGCAGGACAGCTAGACCCTGACCAGTCAGAAAGTACAGACAGCAGGAGGCTCTGCTCACGGTAGAGTAATGTATGTCCCTGTGCTCAATGGCTGGGACAGAGCTTGTTAACTGAGGCTAACATTAGAACTTGGTAGCCTTGAGCCTGAGGGCAGAGACAGAATCAACCTCTAGAGTCGGCCATCTGCCATTCAGTTCAGAACTCCAAAGTGCATCCCCTCCTTTCGTCATGGAGACGAATACTTGGGACATCCTGAAAACACAAAGACTTGTCTTTCGCCTATACAGATGACAGTACTGGGGTTACTTCCACTTGGGAAACACCCTCTAAGTAAGATATTAGTCACCCCCGTCCCCTGCCAGGGACGATGAGCTTAGGCATATATCCAGTGTGTAAGAGAACCGGCCCAGCTCACAGACTAAAGCTAAGTGTGGCCAGCAGATTCCCCTATTACACAAAGAAGTATGGATAGCAAATAGTTCTGGTAGGTATCACTCTTGTGCAAGACAAGCTCAACACCAGCATAAACCACAAGAAAGAGTCTGCAAATCCAACTGACCCGCCACAGCCCTGTGCATGCAATGGCCAGTCTCGACATTTTGTGGGGCACAAAGAAGCTGCTCCAGGAGTTGGAGGGGAGGGTTCCTCTTTAATTCTGTATCCTCTCCCTCTCTTCCCACAATACGCTTCCTTTTATTTTTTCCAGCAACCGTAAAAGCCAGGAGAACATAGAACAATATCTCTCAAGGCCTGAAAGTAAGAACTTCCGACCAAGATTGCTGCCTCCAGCAAAGCTATTATCGAAAACGGACAGATAAATAAAGATATTGCAGGAAAGATAAGCCCAGACTGAGGCCATATCCACCAAACCAGCACTGTAGAGAGTGCTTAAAAGAGGACTACACAGCAAGGAGGAATACAGACACAAGCTCAGCCACGAGAGCACAAGAGTCGACTCGGTGGTAGGAAGAGAGGAACAAAGGCCTAACACTAATGGAGAAGAAAGGAATGAATACTAATCCAACCACTAGAAAAACAACCCAGAAAAATCACAAGGGCGAGTAAACAGGAAACCAAAGCCAGGTATCCATAGTGTGTGTCCAGAATCATAAATGCAAATTAAATAACACCAAAAAAGAACAACATCTGCGGCCGGCAACTAGCAAAATGGCAGTGTTGGGCAAGCTGCCTCCACACTTGCCTGGCCTGTCCATGCCTGTTGCTTGTCCTCTCTCACCTGGGGGCCCTGTGCTCACATTCAGTCAGGCTTCCTCTTGTCACCAAAGAAAACCACTGTGATAAACTGAAGCCAGCCAATCTTCAAGTCAGAGGACCCAGGTGTCAACCACATCACTGTCACCAACATGATGAGCAGTGTTGGGTAAACCCCATGGCCTTCAGCTTCCTTCCAGCAAGATTTCAGACTATTCAGAATCCCTTCAGTCAGAGTTCAGTGTCGCTGGGATGGTAGTGATTTTGTGAACTCCCTCATAGAGGAATGTGTTCACTGCAAAGAGACCTGGGAAGGGGCTCAATATATTCCCAGGCATACGTATCCAACGATGAAATTCAGAGGGAGTGGCACATGGGGTACCTTTCTTAGATCTATGGGATGAGACACTCCCAACACACAGTTGGCAATCTGACTATATGCAAAAACCTGTTTCACCCTAGATTCTAGGCCTCCTATGAGCCTCAGACTCTACCTGCTCAGCAATGCAGTGCCTGTCCCCCCCCACCCCACCCCCCCACACACACACACACATCAAAAGTCAAGAAGCCAGGCCAAAAGCAGCAGTTTTAAGTTTTGAACAGAAAACCATCAGTACTTTATTCATCTAGGTGTCTGTACACGTGCATGTGTGTGTGTGTGTGTGTGTGCACGCACGTGCGAGCGCACACACATGCTCACACACACACAGAGAAAAGGGGGAGAGGGAGGGAGGGAGAGAGGGAGGGATGGAGGATATTAAGGGCAAGAAAGGGCCAAGAGGAAAATCAGCCTTGACAACCTAATAACTGTCAATTTCTGAGGGGGGCTAAGTGGAAGATGAATCCTTAGAACTTTAATTGGAGACATGATGCTTTTCCTTTGCCAACAGCCCCGCCTCCTGCAGATCCCTCTACAGATAGTAAGTCCCTTGCCTATCTCTAATTGATGGTAGGCCTCTGCATGCTAGGATTTGTTTCTGGGCTGTTGAGACACTGGCAGGATGGGCTGATGCCCCTCCGAGAGGAGCAGGAAAGCAGCAGGATAGGGCACCCCAAAAGTAAGAAGCCCAATGGGCTGACTGACCTCACAAATAGCACTCTGAGAATAGACATGCTCCCTCCTAACTGGGGATACTTACTTCAGACCAAGCAGCTAGTCTTCCTGGTGTCTTAATGGCTCCTAATCAGGGCAGGATGGGAAGACAGGGCATTTTAAAGAGACATCTCCTTTTATTTACTGCTGGGGGTGGATTTCAGGGCTCCCTGGACAGTAAGAAAGTGCTCTACCACTGAGCCACACCCCCTGGCCCATAGATACCTCTCTTGATGAACACTGATATCATTTCAATTTTTTGTCTGTTGCAATCATCACTACAATAGAGAGCTGTTAGAAGATCCTTGGCACGTATGCAAATATATTTATAAGATACAGTCCCAAAAGTGGAATTGCTAGGTCAGAAGAGCTATGTATTTAAATCATTGATAGCTATTACTAAAATACCCTCTGCCAAGGCACCACACACTTCTCTTCCCTCACAGTATCCCCATTACAGGGGTTATCAAGTTTCGGGCCTGTTGCCAATCTGAGAGGTGAGAAAATTGTTTACCATGGTGTAATTTTAACTTACCTTTCTCTTACTCTGAATGAGGTGCTGAGTAGCCCTCTGCACTTAAGAGCCATTTGAGTTTGCTTACATCAGACACACTTTGCTAGCCATTTATCTCCTTTGGTTTTCATAACATCCCTCTGAGATGTGGGAGGCAAATATTTGTAATATCTGCATTTTAAAGTGACAAAGCAGAAAGCTCACAGCATCTAAGACTCTGATTCAAAGTTACAGGTTGATGAGGCAGATCCAAAACACCTTGAGGGCTCCCCCTTACACACACACACACACACACACACACACACACACACACGACAACACGACATCGGGATATGTTAGAAAAAGCAAGCAAGGGACAAGGAGGCTTCTGGTGTGGTGAGTTACTGACTGTGTTTCTGAGCAAGTCCCTTGACACTCCAGGCAGGCCTTCCATACCTGTAAAACCAAGACTTGAACTAAATCATCAAAGCCCCTTCTAGGAAATGTTTATAGTGGGCAGAACTCCATGAATTTTTTATTATTATTCCTTTTCGAGGAGAGGAAGTAAACATCCTAAGACGAGATCTTTCAAATCATAACCATCTGTGTGCACCTAGTTTAATCAAAGGTGGGGAGTGGATGAGCAGGAGGGGGAGGGAGAGGGGCTTCAGGGAGAGTTGGGAAGGAAGGGGGTGCCATTTATAGTGATGTGCTGGAGCCAGACGAACCTGAGAATCCATTGTAGAGTTTGCAGCCGATTGATGTTCGGTTGAGGGCTTAATGTTGGCCATGGAGGGAATCAGGCCACAGTGGAAATATTTACACCACAGCACTGAGCAAGGGATGCAAATGACAGTATCCCATCTCACTGGCCCAGAGCTGCTCCTTCACCATATCCAGTTCTGTCTGAAGGAGAGCAAAAATAATAAGGAACAGAGGCACCAAGAGGTTGACAAGCAGGGTGGAGGGTAGGAGAACGAGACGTTCTCCCAAACGGCATCGTCATGCTTAGACAAGAGCTATTGACCACAGTCATAGTTAGGACATCAAAGGCTACCTCTATGAGGAAGAGCGTGGACCCTAGTGCAAACTGCAGAGTTCCTATCTCCACTCCCCATATACTAGCTGTGTGACCTTGAGTAAGTTAAGGCTGCACCTAAGGTTCCCCATCTGAAAGATGGGGTAGTAATGACCACGGTAGCTCTCTTGGTAGGGAGTGGAGATGAGAAAGTTAGTACTTCAGACTTGTTAGAACAGATCAGAATGGCAGCTACAGCTACACTGAGCTGAAATACTCAGGCATGAAGTTCCCGGTCCTCTGGTAACTATGGGGTTTTGGGCATCTCCCCTCTATACCTGGTTCTATTTCTATAACCAAGAGGTTGGAGCCAACAGACTTCTTCTGCAGTGTCAAGGTCCTTTAATCCATCATAAGGGTTCTGCTCATGATAAGCTCCACTCTCATTAAAATGTCCTCCCCAGACTACCCCTGTCTTTCCCACAGTAGACCACAATGTCCTCTTCCCCTTCTTTCTCTGCAGGGGCCTCCCTTGTGGCTTGGCACCCTTCCTTTCCCCACTGCACTCACAGAACATTCTAGAGTGACCAAGCATGAGTCTCTCAACCTACAGTACTATTTTTCTTTTCTTCTTCTAGTTTAGGGATGTTTCTTTGACACCATCCCTAGAAATCTGTGATGCTCAAGTAGTTGGACCTTCTTCCCCTGTATCCCAGATCTACATCCTCCATCAGCCCCTAGCAGTGGCACATTATGCCCTAGGGGGGTTGTAAACCTCTCTTCCTCTTCTGAAGGTCCCCAACAGGGTGAAGTACAGAAAGAGTCTTAGCACAGTGTGAAACAAACCCAAACCTACCCTGCCTGCCCTTACACCGTAACACATCTCTGCCTGGTGATTCCCCCAGAGTCAGACTTGGAAAAAACACTCCAACCTTTTAGGCTGCCTGCAGGCTATACAGTGTGCTTGAACTTCCCAGTTTTTGTGAGCTGTCGCCCATGCTGGAGTGGGCCCTGGTGATACAGTTGTCTTTGAGTCATTTCTACTCTTGTGAGTAACCCCTCACTATACTTCTGTAAGTAGCCCAATAAAACCCGTTGGTTCACCAAATTTGACTTTGATGGTATCCATAATTAGTCTCCCTCTTGGGCTCCCTCTGTGGAGTGAATAGATATGTGTGTTGCATCTCTCCGGGAAACATTTTGTCACACAACAGGGACAAGCCATGTGAGGTGAGCTAGTACCTCATTAGCTGGTGTGACAGCTAATCTGAGTTATTACATTGATTGAATTGAGAACCACATGCATTGGCAGAGCACATACCCAAAAATGTATCTGTGGTGGTGTTTCCAAAGGTGACCAGGTCACTAGGGTCCTGACCTAATGAATGGCTTCATCAATCTCTTAACAGATTCATAAGATGCAGCATTATTGGAAATAGTGAGAAGCAAATGGGGCGTGTCTAGAGAAGGTGTGTCACTGGGTTGTGTCCTTGAGGTTGTATCTTGTCCTTGCCCCTTCTTGTATCCCCTTGTCTGTCTCCTGGTCACCAGAAGGCAAACAAGCTTGGCTGCCTTAATGTTCTGTCTCAGCACAGGGTCAAAAACACAGAGCCAAGTGACTATGGACTGAACCCTCTGTACGCATGAGCCAAAACAAATCTTTCTTCCTTTCACCTGTTGTATTTCAGTCACAGCTAGGAAGAGTGACTAATATATCGAGAAACTGGCTGGACGGGAGCTTGCCAGCTGCTCTGTCACTCTGCCTGCCCAGGAAACACCCCATCTATGGCTTCTCTTCCACTGGGCCCTGAAAGTTCTCTGGTTCTTGGAACACTGGCTGAAGGAGGAGAAAACAAGGAGGAGAAGGCTTGGGGGCGCGGGGTGCATGCGCCTCCAGGATGGAGCAAGGATCTCCTTCAGGATCATCCCCTCATCCTGGCCCTTGTGGTCACAGGCTGGTTCTAGCCAAGCCCTGCCATAAGGTCAGTCCCTCCCCCAACTATCTCCTCCCCACCCACTGCTGTATTTTTATCCGTGTTGCTTGCTGCCCTCTGACTCCCATTCACCTCCAGCTGTGCTTGTTTCTTGTCCTTCTTCCTCATGTGAGCTCCACAGGGGCAGAGGTGTATAGGGTCTTTGTTCTGGCTCCGTTCCAGCAGAACCATGGCTACCATTTGGCATTCTAGTAGTGTTTGATCAATATTTGTTGAGTGAATTAAAGAAGAAAAAAAGAGCTCCTGCCCTCAACTCAAATACATGCGCACACATGCACACATGTAAACTATTAAGACCAGATTTCTGGGTGCCACCTAATTCCTTCTAAAGTGATCATAATTAGGGTGTTGGCTGGTAATGAACTCCAGGCATGAGCACTTTATGGGGAGCATTTGCCTTTTATAAGGTAGGCTTTTAGGAATAGTAAAATATTTTATGAGCCCATGGAGGGTAGCCATCGTGAGTGAATTATATGGCAGAGGTATTTACTGCCTTGAAGGAGGTCTGCACATAGGAGTCAGGCCCCCAAATCACACAGCACCCAGCACCCAGCCTCACGGCCTTGCTGGAGCCCTTTGCTCTTCAACTCCTAGGGAAGACACATCTTGGTTCTAACTCCTGATGTCCCCAGTGCGCTCCCCTTCCCCAGACTGGCTCCTCCACATAAAAACTCCCTTTGCCTTTGTTCATAAGCTGCTGTACTTACAAGTGGATCCTGTGGCTGGCGTACTGGGATGCATGGCTCCTCTCTAGAGCAGGGCTCCCAGCCTGGCTAGGAGATGCTCCTGCTCCTGAAGCTCCTGACATTTCAGTGAGAAGTCATTAGGCCAGGGACCTCGAGTGCCAGGAGCACCTGCACGCTGGCCCTGAGCAGCAGACCCTGTAAGCAAGGGTCACGGTGGTGGCAGGTGACGGGAAGGACCTTAGCAGGAGTGCCCAACCTCTAACACTGTGACATGACACTGTCACATACAAAGTTCATGCTGTAGAACTGCCCAATCAAGTTACCGACAACCACAACAAACAGAAAAGTCTCCCCGTGTTCTGGAATAAGTTTGTGGCTTTGTATGTCGGGCTGCATTCACAGCGACTCTCTGACACATCTGACCTGCCTACCGGGAAAAGGAGCCAGTGAGTTTATCCTGGCTGTGCAGGACCCTGGGGGAACTATTTCCCACCCGTTACCCTCATCAGCTCCGGTCTTGGCCAAGGTGCTGACTTTAGAGGATCCAGACAGGAGTGCCTCTGAAAAATGGAGATAGGGGCTGCAGATTGTCCCTCCTTATGAGAAGTTCCCCTTAGTTTGATGGATATGGAACTCCAAGCTGATGGGCAAATGTTACCCTACCTTGGGGACAATGTAAAGGGGACAGAATCTAGACACACACACACACACACACACACACACAATCTCCTGAAGGAGGAACTGGTGAGGTAGCAGGGTGTAGCCATATCTCTAGCAGAGACCTAAAGGTATTCATAGATTGCAGCAATGACATATCTATAGATGTTCAGAAGGTGTAGGCACTATAATATAAGGACTATTTGCCATCCTGCCCAGTGTGAACAAAACACCTCTTAACTACCAGGAAACAGAATCCTAGCTAGACAATACAGTGTGAGGATTCCCTCACAATCTTGCCCACTGTGAACAGAACATCCCCTAAGCTACCAGAACACTGGATCATAGCTACCCACACTCTAGAGTCTCAATTCTTGTGGGCTCTATGGGAAGGGCTCCTAGGATTTCCTAATGTTGGGGAAAGGGCTGCAGATAGCACTGCACCCTTCTGTGGGGGCAGGGCTGTAGATGCCAGGCCCCAAATCCAGGTGCTCACTATTTAGCCTTTAAGTGCAACCCCACTGTGCAGGTGGTCTCCATTGATCTGCCAGAGACTTTGCCAACTGATCTGTTCTCCAATCAATTCTCCTTCCAGCTCTCATCACTCCTCCTCAGACCATCATCCGTCTCCTCACCTGACCAACAGGAAAGAGCCAAGAACAGGTGAATTATCCAGGAGTGGTGGTTCATGCCTATCACCACAGACAGAAGAATTGTACATTTGGGTTCCGGCTTGGAGGAAGGAATGAAACGAAACCGGTGAATGTAAGTTGTGCCTTCTGTGGGTCCATCCTGTGTGCTCTTCATTGTTCTTCAAGGCGGCTCCTGGGGACTCTGACAACCCTGAGATCTGAGAACGTTGGCATCTGATTGGCATCAGGTGCTTTGAGGGCCAACGATGACTTGATACTGAATAAAGTAATGCAATTCCCACTCACCTTATTTAACCCCACTGGGTTGGTGGAAGCTACTACCCATAGCTGAGAGATAAAAACACAAAGACTGAGGTCTCTCCTCCCAGCCCACCTCCATCCCCTAATGCAGTGTGGACCCAGAGTCCCCTTACCCCTTTCTCACAACCCCTCTCAGCCACTATTTCTAGCACATATCCATTCCTTTGTGATTTCTTCTGGCTCATAAAGACACTCTCTATCAGGTACCCCATAACCACCACACTTGGCTAGGACCCAGAGCATGCAGTAAGCAACCAAAGAATGGGACACCCACCCAATAAGTGTGAGACCAGATCTCCACACCAAGAAATACTCCAAAGGGCATAACTCCTGATGCTGAAGAAAAAAAAAAAAAAACAAAAATCAAAAACAAAAACCACAGCATAAACAGCCAAGACAGAATGTCTCCTCCAGAAGCCAGAAACACTATTGCAATAGGTCCTGAAAAAGAGCAGTTTGGCTGAAGCACAAGACAAACACTTCAAATAGCAATTAGGATTGTATTAATGACCTTAAAAGGGATAGGAATAAATTCCCTAATGAGACCATGACCGCAAAGAATATAGTTCAGTGAATAACGAAAACAATTCAAGACATAAATACAGAATTTAACAAAGAAATACAATCACTAAAGAAAACCCAAACTGAATTAAAACTGGAATTGAAAATCTCAGGATGTCAAACAAATCCTCAGAGGTAAGCCCCAGCAACAGATTAAAAGACATGGAAGAGTTAATTTCAGGTCCTGAAGACAAGGTAAAAGAAATGCATATAGCTTTGTCAAAGAAAATGTTAAATCTGAAAGAATCCGGGTACAAAGTATCCAGGAAATCTACGGATGCTACGAATAGACCAAACCTACAAATGATAGATATATAGGGAAAGGAGAAGAAACACAGGTCAAAGACTCAGAAAATATGTTTAACGAAATCATAGAAGAAAATCTCTCCAAACTGAAGAAAGAGATGCAAGATACAAGAGGCATATAGAGCACCAAACAGACGAGGCCAGAAAAGCAACTCCCCACAACTTTTCTTAACAGGACACCAATAGCACAGGCTCTGAGACCAGCAGTTAATAAATGGAAAGGATCTCATGAAGCTGAAAAGCATCTGCATGGCAAAGGAGCAGCCCACAGACTAGGAGAAGACCTCTATCAATTATACATCTAATAGAGGGTTAGCATTTAAATATGCATATAAATAAACAACATCAAAAGCAAAAACAAACAAATAACCCATTTTAGGATCACGTAGGAGACAGGGCATGCCCGTGAGTGTACCTTTCGGAACATTTTCAGAAGGACCTGGGAAGGAGTGAGCCATCTTGAATGTGGGTGGCGTCATCCCCACAAGGTTTGGAGATACTGAAAGAGCAACACTGGAAGAAAGCACCAGTCTCCCTCTCCCTCTCCCCAGCCCCATCTGGCTGTGCACTGCTCTCCTCTGCCCCACTCCACCACTACAATGGACATTTCTGACCCCATATGCTGAAATAAATTCCCCCTCCTGTAGGCTGTTGGATATTTCAGCCACAAAGACATCAGAACCACGTTCCTCATTCACAAGATTAGCCCTCAGCTCAGACAATCCAACCTCTCCAGCCACTTGGCAGCTTCAGGAGCTATTTCCCAAAGAAAGGACTTCTGGGAGGCTGGAGTGGGAGGGTGGATGTCAGTGAGATGATGGCCTCAGTTTCCCAGAACCAACATTAAAAAAAGAAATGCAGATGTGACGGCAAGCGTCTATAATACCAGGTGGGATGAGAATCAGTGATGAGAGAAGCTGGGGGCCAGCTAGCCTGGAGTACACAGCATAGCGGCAGAAACAAGAAATCCTGTCTCAACAGCAAAGAGGCAGAACCACCTCCCGAAAGTCATCCTCAATCCCCATGCCCTGGCACGTGCGCCTCCCTCCCCTCCACACACACAAATAAGAATAAGCATACGATCCAGGCGGTGGTGGCTCACACCTTTAATCCCAGCACTTGGGAGGCAGAGGCAGGCAGATTTCTGAGTTTGAGGCCAGCCTGGTCTACAAAGTGAGTTCCAGGACAGCCAGGGCTATACAGAGAAACCCTGTCTCAAAAAAAAATAATAATGATAATGATAATAAGCATAAGAAGAAGGAGAAGAGAGGGGCGGAAGACGAGGTAGAGAAAGAAGAAAGAACTCGGAGACAGGCAGAGTCCTCTACATCAGCTGCTGCTCTCCGGGCTCCTATAGATGACCCCCAGTCCCAGGCACTCTCTCTCTCTCTTTCTCTGCCTGCCTGTCCATCTGTCTTTCAGAGGGTATGAGGGAGGTGAGGTGGGATGGGCCCAGTAGAAGACAGTGTGGACTCATGAAGAATGGGCCTGTATGAAAGACATTAGAGGCTCTGTCCTCTGCATCTAGCACAGACTCTCATAAAAGGTAAACATGGCTGAGAGAGATGGGGAAGCCCATGGGGCCTGTCTCCTCGGGTGGGAAGTGAGGCTGTGGTCCAGGGTTGCTAAGGCCCCTTCAGGCTCAGGTATCCTGTCCCTTTGCGTTCTCAGTCCCAGGGGCCTCCAGGGAGCTCTAGCCTGAGCAGGCATGGAAAAAGGAAAAGAGAGGGGTCTGGGGAAAGACATGAGCCTCTAAGGGGAAACATGGTCATGCCCAGGGTTCTATCTGTGCCTCCTACAACTTCAGAGCAAGCCGCTGCTTCTTTTTTTTCAAACCCTAGCTCCAGAGACAGGACATGGCCACCCTCACCTACATCACCTCCTGGCAGCTCTGGGGCCTCATTTAATCAGAGGTGTTGGACACTCTAAACATTTCACAGGAGGGAATTTTAAGAGGCTAGGAGAGTACATGCTAGCCCGGTGTTCTATCCCCAGAAACACACACACACACACGTCTATTAGGCAGGATAAGCATAGGTTGCTGGCAGGCAGGCATGAGGGATGAGAAGTTTCTAGGAGGGCCATCCCCCAGAGCACCATCACTGTATATTATTAAAATATTGAAAAGCACCTGTGTTTCTCCACCTCAAGAGAAAGCTGAGTTGCATTTGGCCTTTCAATCAGGGTCAAGCGCACACTTACAAGCCTAGCTACTTAAAAAAACTCAGGCAGGGAGAGGGTGATTTGTGAAGCCAACCTGAGCTACATGGTAAGATCTAAGACCGTGAGGAGAGAAAAAGAAAGGGGTTGAAGGGAGACAAAAAAAGGAAAGTGGAAGAGGATGAGGCAAGGAAGAATTAAGGGAGGGAGAAAGAGAAAAAACGATAACTGTAATGTGTTAAGTGTTTTCTGGGCGCCTTATCTTATTTTATTCTTATTCATTCGGTCATTCATTTATTTAGAGATACGTTCTCACTGTGTAGCTCAGGCTAGCCTCAGACTAACAACCCTGACTCAGCCTCCCGTGTGCTGGGATTGTGGGCCTGCTTACCAAACTTGGCTCCCAAGCAGTCCCTCAGCTTTATGCCCACTCCTCCTCAACTTCCTCCTTCATTACCCTCAGTTCCTCTTTCTGGCTTCAGTGCAGTGGTCCCAGGATCTGCACAGACCACACCAGTTGGCAAGTGGCACTAGCTGAGCCACCTGATGCTTCTTCCCAGCCAGCGGCTAGCTCCCTTGCCCCAAAGTGCTCACTGCCTGGTGCCAGTGGATGCTGTGATCATGAAAGGGGTGCTTCCCTGAGGCTGCCTAGCCTCCAATTTTGCTTCTAGCCTATGCAGCAGCTTGCCCAGCTGGTGGCACCATTCCTAGGCATAATAGATCATGTGAGCATCAGATTCAGCCACAGGAATCTACCCTCCCCTGCTGAGTCCAAAATAGCCATATAAGGGACAGTATGGCGGTTTCCTGCCCCTGGAACAGAGCCAGCAGGGCGTGGGACTTCTTGAGTATTGGTGGTTGCTGTGGGTGTAAGGCTTGCTTGTATAATGTACATGTTTTCATGGTTCCCCTCTGAGGAATGTCCTCTCTGCCAAGGTTAATGACTCCATGATAATCAGAGACATAGTGAGCCTGGGAGGCAAGAATGTGTTCTAGGTCTCAGCAAATGTGGCAAGACAGTTCCTAAGGCTGTGGGAAAGAACATTGAAAACATGAGTTCAAAAATATATCATTTCTCAACCATGAAAAATGTGAATTGTGTAAGGAGTGTCACAGATCTGAAGAAGCAGGGGCAGCTGCATCACAAGCCATCTTGACAGAAAGGCACAAAGTCAGGCAGATTCCTGAGTTCAAGGTCAGCCTGGGACAGAGGGAATTTAGGCCCAGTCATGGTCCGCATGGTAATTCCAGGACAGGTCTGTGCTTGCTGACTCTTCCTAAGAAAGCTGAGGTCAAGGGATGCTGATTCATGGGATAACCAAAAGGAAACCTGGGGTAATGACTGAATTGATAAGAAAAAAAAAATGGGCTTTTGATCTCTAAGAGTTGAGCTATCCAGATAATTTTTAGAATAACAAAAGAGAACTGCTTAGAGAAGAAGAACATAGAGCAATTTAGAAAGCTGTCTCAAGCAGAACTTAAGCTGTCAGCTTGGACTCACGGTTTGACTTCAAGTCATTCGTTTTGCAGGTCTCCAACACCCTTCTCTCTATCTCAAACATTCCTTCTCCAAGAACCCCTCTCCAAGCTAAGGCTGAGGAGTCCTCAGCACTTCCACTCCTAGTGTGGAAAGGAAAGGCTGCGGGCAAAGCATTTTTGACCTCTCCTTGACCTCTCTTTCTCCTTTCTTCATTCATTAGAACCATGTGTCCAGGCAAATCCTTCCACCTCTACCAAGCCCAAGTCTTCTCTGCAAAGACTGTGGGAAGCTGCTTGCCTATGACCCAGTGACCCTATTACTAAGATAAGCATAACTTGACTGCTGGTTTGAGAGCCAAATGAGACTGTGGTGGACACCAGAGATCAGCATGTGCCAGGCACTGTCCTGGGAGCTATGCTTTCATTCATCCCTTTTATCTTTGCCACAAACTTCAAAGAGGAGAAGTGTTACCCTCTCCTTTTCCACCAGCAAAAACTGATGCAGGTGCCAAAGACACAGCTGCCATTGAGCAGAGGTAGAACTTGAACCCAGGGAGTCAAGCTGCAGCCTGTGTGCCCAGCCCACAACATTAAGCTGTCCCAAGCACGTTTGCTAAAAAGATGGAAGTGTTGTGAACACTGCATACCACTGCCTTCACTCTACCATCCCTATCCACAGTCTGGAGATTGATGGACTTGCTCTGTGCCGGGCAGTAGAGGACCAAAGCCAAGCAATGATGTACAGCCTCCTGCCAGGGGGAAGCCAGCCTAGCACCTAATTGGATCAGACCCCCCTTCCAGGATTCCTCTACCTCCTCTCAGCTCGCTATCTCCCCAGCCCTGCCCTGCCTGAGGTTCTACAGCTGCCCCAGCTGATTTTATAAATGGCCCTTGCAGGAGGTGGGCACCTTGGCTAATTGAATCAACGCCCAGAAGGCAAGAGGCAGGAGGCTGGTTAGCATCAAGGCCGAAAAGTGGTGGCAGCAGCAGCCTGAGAAGAGTCCCTAGGGAGGGCTGAGTGAGCCAGAGAGGCTCAAGCAATCAGGGCCTTTCCAGATGCTGAAAGTCCAGGTGGAACCTCCTGGGGGGGGGAGGGGGGCTGACATCCCCTTCTGTAATCGTGGGGCAGGTTTACTCAGATCAGCTCACACACACACGCACACGCACACGCACACGCACACGCACACACAGTTTATACACTCTGAAGAAAGTAGGAACGAAGAGAAATGGGAGAGTCAGAAAAGAATGGGAATGACACAGCATTTGGCAGTAGTGAATTTGGGTACATGCCTCCAAGCTGGGGACCTGAACCCTGAACTTCTATCTGCCCTGATGCCAATGCATGGTCCATGACACACAATGATGTCTCAGTCAATGACAAGCTGTATATAAAGTCTGTAAGATTAAAGCAGATGAAAAAAAAAAATACCTCCTGCCTGGCATGTTTATGGCCCCTCTTTTATCTTGGATGTTTATATATACACATATACCATTATGTTACCAATACATCCAGTATTTCACATATAACATAGCTCTACATGTTTGTATCCTAGGTGAAACAGGCTATGCCACACATCTATAATATATACATATTACAGATATATTGTGATTATATAGAATATATATAAATTATATATTAATGCATATATGTGTTATATTCTATATAGCAAATAGTATAAATTATATTTACACACAGACATATATAAGCATATATACAAACATACCATGTACCTTAGGTATGCAGTTATATATCACATAGGTATAAAAATTCAGTGGTGCAAGATAACCTACAGAATCAACTAACATGGGCCCCTAAGGGCCCACAGAGACTGAACCACTCTCCAGGGATCCTGCATGGGACTGACCTAGGCCCTCTGCACATATGTTACAGCTTGGTCTTCAAGTGGGACCCCTAACAGCAGGAGCAAGGGCTGTTTCTGACTCTGTGGCCTGCCTTTGGGACCCTTCCCTCCTACGGGGCTACCTTGTCTAGCCTCAATAGAAGAGGATGTGCCCAATCTTACTGCAACTTGATATGCCAGGGTTGGTTGATAGGAGGTCCCCCACTTCTGAAAAGACAGAAGATAAGTAAATGGAGATTGGCGGGAAGGACTGGGAGGAGGGGAAGGAAGGGAAACTGTGGTCGGGATGTAAAGTGAAGAAATAATTAATAAGCTGGGCGTGGTGGCACATGCCTTTAATCCCAGCACTTGGGAGGCAAAGGCAGGCGAATTTCTAAGTTCAAGGCTAGTCTAGTCTACAGAGTGAGTTCCAGGACAGTCAGGGCTACACACAGAAACCCTGTCTGGAAAAACCAAAAAAAAGAAAAAGAAGAAGAAGAAGAAGAAGAAGAAGAAGGAGGAGGAGGAGGAGGAGGAGGAGGAGGAGGAGGAGGAGGAGGAGGAGGAGGAGGAGGAGGAGGAGGAGGAGGAGGAGAAGAAGAAGAAGAAGAAGAAGAAGAAGAAGAAGAAGAAGAAGAAGAAGAAGAAGAAGAAGAAGAGAAAAAAAGAAAAGAAATAATTAATAAAAGAATATTCAGTGGTGACAATGTGTAGTGACAAATTTCTCAGAACATGTCCATTCATTAGACAACCTATGACTTCAATTAAAAGATTAAACCAGTCTATAAGAGTCCTAGATACACCTAAGTTTCTCATAGTATCAACAGGTACTAAGCAGCTTGCCTAGAGCCAGAGACCCATTCTGGGTGGCAAGGTCTTTGTAAATCCTTTGCTCAGCCCCACAATGGCAGGTCTGTTTCCTTCCTTGCCTGTGCACTTTCCCCTGGCCGCCTGGGTGGCTCAGCGGCTCTTGAAGGAGGCCTTGCCTCAGTGTGTCTGTCTGTGGTGCTCTCAAGCGCTTCTCTCCCTGACCCATCAGTGACCACCTCTGCTGCTCCCCACTGCTTGCTCCTTTGAGTTGGGGCTGGGGCTGGGGAACCTTCCGGAATCCCAGCTTCTGAGAGAGAGGGACATACACGTGGCAGTTGCTCTGTAGTATTACTGGATGAATGATGCACACACATCGCGGTGACACAGACACAGCTAAAGCTAGCTAAGAAGCATTCAGAGCTCCCTGCAGAATGGGGCACACCCACTGGCTCATTTCCTCCGAGGACACTGAAAACCTAGTCAGCATTTCCCCAACAGCCTTCTAAGGACTTTCATTGCCCCTCCCAGCTTCCCCAAATGCTCTACTTCCGCAGCTACCAACCCCTCACCCCACTTTTCCCCAATCAAGCTGTCCACCACGTCCCCTGGTGAGATCACGTGATCTCAGAGTAGCGCAACCAGAAAGTTCTGTCTCTTGAAGGTGAAGGGCGCAAAGAGATAGGGATCGGCTCAGGATCCCATATTTTGAAAGCGTGTTCACATTTCCGGAGGGGAATCCCAAGGTTCGGAAGGTACCCGCTCTAAAATGCAGACTCCCGAAGCTGCCCCTCACCCCCAGATCCTTCAGGTAGAGAAATTCGTCCCTCAGGACCAGGCACCCACCGCGCCTCACAAGCATAGTCCCTAGTTGCAGTTTCCACAGGCTGGCACTGCCCCCTGCTGGGCACATTCGGGATGAGCGCGTCAAGTGCCAAGTGAGGAAATCAATAATGTGGCTTTCTTTGCTTTGAGACACAAAGCATCTACCTGACTCCTGCCCCAATGCTCTTCCCCCATGCCCTGAGAAGCCTGGGCTCCTTGGAGAATTGGGCCCGCAGACTGAATGCAAACCTTGGCACAGACAAAAGTGACAGAGAACCTCTTACCTGCTCCAGCTCACGTACTCCGTTAATAACTGTCAAAAGCTACCATAAGACAAAACCTAGGAGGCCACACACCCGGGGTCTTGAAGGCATGGATCTGTGAGTCTGCTGCTCATTACTCTCCTGGATGCTAGAACCTTGTCTTGCACTAGAACCTCACTGTGACTGGACACAATGCAGCCGCCGTCTTTCTGTTTGGTTGCTTGCTTGCTTGCATGCTTGCTTTTTTGCTTCTTTGGTTTTTTAGGTTTTTGAGACAGGGTTTATGTATGCAGCGTTGACTGCCCTAGAACTCTGCTCTGTAGAACAGGCTGGTCTTGAACTGAGAGATATGCCTGTCTCCGGAGCACTGGGATTAAAGACACACCCCCTGGCTACTGTAGCCATCGTAATTAAACTCAGCATGTGAGGATCCAAGCTCACTACCTGAAACTTAAGTGCCTCCTTGGAAACCTCTCTTCTTCGTCACCCAAGCTGCACAGGAGCTAACTCTGTAGCACCTTTGAATCCAGGAACCCTTTCAGTGGCGTCTCTATGCTATACCTCTCACCCCCAAGTCCAGCTTCCCAGAGCTGCTGTCCCTAAAGATTTATTCCTGTGGCATTCCTTACCCAAGAGCCTCAAACCTCCCTTCCTTCTCCCACTAACAATGAGCTTCCCACAACATACTCCGAATCTGCTGCTGCCAACACTACCCCTCCACCTATAGCAGGTTTCTGTGTTGCTAAGACCTCCCAATGTTCATGTCCTCCTAAGTCAAAGTGGCATGTGACACACCTGACCTACCAAGAGATTGGAGGCCATTGCCAATGCCCCAGTGCCGGCGCTGAGGAAAAGGAGCCGATCCATAGAGATCAGCTGATCAAAGTTCAGTGTTCAAAATGTGGTTTCTACTGGATGGATGTTTCCTGCTATCACTAAGTCAACATTCCAACTGAACAGTGATGGGTCAGTTCACTCTGGGTCCAATTCCTTCCTGACTCCTTCTGTAGCTTCATTATCGTTCCTTCCAAGATGTTCGTTCTCTCTCTCTGTCTCTCTCTGTCTCTCTCTCTGTCTCTCTCTGTCTCTCTGTCTCTCTGTCTCTCTCTCTCTCTCTGTCTCTCTCTCTCTCTCTCTCTCTCTCTCTCTCTCTAGACCTATTAAGTACCATCAAAGCCCTTCCCACCCTGAAAGGCCCACCTCAAACATCACCCTTTGCTATGAAGTCTTTCTTGGACAGTTAACTGCTTCTGAAGCACCTGGCCTTGGGTTGCCTCTGTGGCACTTAACATTCCCTTCTCAAGGACAGACATCTGTGCCTTGTCTCTCTCAGCTTTACACATAGATGTAAGGAGGGGTGGGGTGGGAATCATGTCCTAGGAAAGGCTGGCCAGGGCCACACAACAGGTAAGTCTTATTTCTAGTGCATAAAAGATACTATAAGTCACTCAGATCTTGGGACCCAATGAGATGGTTCAGTGGGGAAAGATCACCAAGACTGACCGATGGGCTGAGCTCCATCCTGGAACCAACCCATGGAGGATGGAGAGAGCTGACTCCTGCGAGTTGTCCTGCATCCTCCATGTGGGAGCCGTGACAAGCCCTGCCTGCCCATACACACAGAAGAAGTAGATAAATGTAAAATCTGTTAACTGCTAAGTCTTTCTCGAAATCCAGATTTGCCATCAACCCTTCACGCATCCACTGCCATTTTTCTGTCCTTGCAAAAAGTAAAAAAGCAGACGTTTGAAGGTTTCTCATGCTTTGAGTGGACCTCATGTTTCATATGTTAAAAACAAAACCTCCAAAGTTATAGGCTCATGGATTTGGAAGCAGGGCTTTGGGATTGGACGATGAGGGCACTGTTTCTGTAGATGAATGAAGTCATTCAGGAAGCAGTGCATGATCCAGGGAACAGCTTTGCTTTCTCTATATGCTTGCTGTCTTCTTGACACATCATGTCCACTGTGGTATTACCATGCAAGAAGAAGGCTCTCACTAGATACCATAAACACTTTGTGTTTGTGGACTCCCCAGCCTGAAGATCCACAAGCTGAAAATAAAATCTTTTTTCTTCATAAACTACCTAGCCTGTGGCATTCAGTTATAGAAACAAAAGACAGATTAAAATAAAGATTTTCCTCTTGGGGCCTCTGACCCTTTAGACAAATGCTGAGGACCCAGCAGAGGCCCAGGGAAGACATCCCAGCCAGGGGAAGAAGCACTTGGCAGGTCAGCCCCAGCATTCTCTCCCCTCACAGCATTACAGGCCACAGAGTAGTAGTTCGAAATTGGTTTAATGTATAGAAAACTCTGGGAGCTAGAGGGACAACAGCCACTCTCGCTGCTAACCAGAAGCCAGGGTTGTCCCAGGAACAAAACATCTATAGGCAGGAGGCCTGCCCACACCAAGGAGCCAGGACATCTGTGGAAACCCTTTGTCTCTTAAGAGAAATGGCCCCAGTTCCCTTTAGACCCAAGGCAGTGGGAGGAAGTGGAAAAGTGTAGGAGGAGGGTGGGTCCCTCCAGGGCCCTCTTCCTGCTCCAGGCTAGTGACTCACACGGTACACAAATAAGGCACACCGAGCCTGGGGCCCAGGAAGGGGCAGTAACCAAAAGGACTCTACCAGAAGCCGCCATTTCCCCTCCACAGCTTCCGAAGACCTCCCTGGGAACCACATATCCCATCTGCTGGCCGTCCCCTACTTTGGGCCTTTTTTAAGTATGACATTGTCATACTCAGTTGCCTGTGGCCAGTCAGGCACAGAGGAGTCTTGCTGGAGGGAGCTGGGACCCCCATCGGCAGTGGCCGGCTCCCTCCATGTCTCCCCTGAGGGCCTCTGTGTCCTGTCATAGAGGGACAGGGCAGCCACACCCTCAGGCTCATCATATATGTGGTCAGGTAGAGGGGCCACAGGATCCTCCTGAATGCTGTCATACAGTGGGTCGGGAAGGAGTGGAGGGGGGCCCGTCAGGAGGCCCCTGAAGCTCTTCCTCAGGGAGTGAGCCACCGTATCAAAGGGGACGGCATACTCCCCCTCAGGGCCCCCTGGCCTCATGCCAGGCACCAGTGTGCCAGGGGATGGAGAAGGCAGAGAGTCGTGGGGCCGGGAATAGGGGCTTTCAGGTCGAGGCAGCACAGTGGGCATCATGGGCCCTGTGGCTGGCAGGGATGGAGGCCCGGAAGGGGTGGCATTCTTCTGGACAGCAATGGCCTTTTCTAAGGCTTGGAAGATCTCATTGCCGTGCCGTGTTTCGAACTCAAAGCTGCCCTCTCCAGAGAGACAGCGTCTGCCAGCCTCAAAGGAAAAAGTCGCCTACAGTGAGGGGAAAAGAGAGGGAAAGAACTGTTCTTCCCTGGGCTCCACCCACATGGGAAAGTGCTGACCCTGGCACCGGAAACTTCTCTTGAAGCTCTTGCCCCTCTGCCTCTGCATTTTGTTTGTTGGGGTTAGTTGTTTACTTGGGAAAAGGCACTCACCACGTAGCCCAGGCAGGGCCTTCAACTCTGTCTCCTGCCTCAGCCCCCTCGGTGCTGACATTATAGCTGTGTGCCACCACACCTAGCAAGAACATGCTCCTCTCCCTCCCTTCCACTTCTGCTCTTCATTCCTCCCCATCCCTTCTCCACATCATCTCTCCTCACCTAGGCCTCTTGGCTTTCACTCCTTCCCCTCCCACCTCTACTGTCTCTCTAGATGACCTTCCTCCTTGCTCCACTCTCTCTTTATTGGCTCTCTGCCCCTCCCTCGTTGTTCCCCTTAGGTAACTCATCTTTGGTCTCAGCCCTTCACTCACTCACCTTGTCACGCCCAAAGCGTCGAAGAAACCTGTAGGGCCAGTCATATAGCTGTGTGCCTGGCTCAGGGCCACCCCACAGCTCCAGGGCACTCACCCCGGTCCGGAGAGTATAGGACCCTCGGAGCCGGCAACGCTCACTGGCTTCTGTGGGTCGTATGGTCACTGTATATTCCTTGCAGAGCCCTGGAGAGGAGAAGAAAAAGAGGCAGCCTCAGGAAACAGTGGGCTCCTTCTACACCAACCCATCCTTAGTAAGCATGCCAGAAATTCTCAAGAAAACCCTGTTTGTGTTATCTGTGATCCCACCACAGATCTTAATGCCTAGGCTGCTGACCCCACCTCCTCCCCTGGAAGGCGTCCTTCAGGCCCTCGGCCACACCACCCCAACCCTGTGCCCACATCCTTCCTGCCACTGCTGCCAGAGCCACAGCTTGGTTTTCTCCACACCATCACTCCCCAAGACCCTGATGTTAAGCTACAGGTGAAGCCTGCCCCTATGATTCTCCCATAGCCAGTGCCCCTTCCCGTGGGTGGAGCGTAAATGGAAGAGTTTCTCTCCCACGCCTCCATGATGAGCCTAGAAAGCACAAAGGAAGCCAGAACTAGGCCTCCCTTATCAGCACCGCATTTCCCTATTCACAGGACGCCCTGCACAGCCAAACTGACATGAAGCAATTCTCTCCTCACACAATCACTTCAGGACCCACAAAGAGAGAGTCAAGACCAAGACCCTCGGCCTCAGTCAGGACAGGCTGAGCCAAGGCAGACACTGGGGTAGGCCGGGTTCCAACGACCTTGAGCCACACCAAGAAGCCAGGAAGAGACGCTGATAAGCTGGGCCCAGGGTAACCACAAGGCAGGAAGACTTGACCTCGCAGCCAGCCCATGCCTCCTCCCTCCCGCACTGATAGAGCCCCTCAGCCCCAACGCTCACCTGTGATGGAGCTGCTATACAACTCGTTCTCCTCCATGCAGGGACTGCCGCTCTTTTCCTCCAGTCCTGGCGACCCTTTCCTCTGTCCCTGAGGAGGCAGGTCCCAGGTCTTAGCACCAGAACCCACCCCAAGGCCTCTCTGACATAAGCTTTCAGCGCACACCCAGCCAGCTGGTTCTGGGTGCACTTCAAACTGGGCTCCCTTAAGGAAGAACTCCCCTAAAAACGTTTTGGTTCTTCTACCACCTGCCCACAGGAAGTATCTAACTAACATCGCCCTCCCCTGGTGCGCCGATGGGCCGCTTTGTACCCCTCACCGGGAAAGCCAGCAGGCAGATGGCCTGTATCCAGTCACTGCGCTCTGCCGAGGGGGCTGCCAGTAGGTACAGGCGCTCCTTGGTCTCCAGGATGAAGGCACTGGTGTCCCGGGGGCTGCTGGCCTCACTGCCTACCTCTGCTACCCGTAAGCAGTCACTGAGGCGGACAACCTTCCGAGTGGCCTCTCCTCGCCGTGTCTTCTCAGGGACGTCCTGGAGCTCTAGTCTGGCTAGGGCACAGCCAGACTCTCCATATAACACGGCTGCAAACCGGCGCCACTTCTGAGCCCAGGTATGGCAGGTAGAGGCCAAGTGGGAATGGAGAGATGGTCATGAAAGGGGAGAAGAGGAACTGTGGGAGAGGTAGAGGGGCTGCGGCAGCCACACAGGATGGGGAGAATGGCAAACATCACACACAGCCAGCCAGAGAGGCCCGAGAAGACAACAGAGACCATGGAATAACAGAGCTGACCATTAGCCAGGAGACCAAGATCCGCAGGCTAGCCAAAGGCCACAGTAAATGTCCAATGGATGTAGAGTCCAGGAAGATGACAGGCCCATCTGCCAGGTAGTGAGAACAAAAGTCACCCAGCCCAGAGAGGAACAGTGAGGGGAGGGTAGCCTAGACCAGGGACAAGTCTTCAATTCATAGGAAGGCTCTGGCTCCAAAAATTCCCACCTCCTCTCCTTTATTGTCTCACTGATTAAGGAGTTGGACCATGAGAGACAAACAAAGAAACAGAGACCTAGACAAGGAGAGGTGGGTGTTGGGGTAAGCACAGCTGGGTAACAGCAGGAGGCAGAAGAGCTTCCCCTTCAAAGAGGCTAGGGAAGGAAGAGGTTGGAACACCCTGGGGCCACAGCTCAGTAGCAGTCAAAGATGAGAGGAACCTCTGATGTCATCCCAAACTGACTGGCCCCCAACTCTCCCTTCCATACCCGCCCAAGGTACCCCCAAAAATCAATACTGAGCAAGAGAAAAAGAGAGAGAGATGATGTCAGAATCTGCTTCCTCCCCCACAAGCAAGGACAAACAGCCCTCAGCAAAGAGCGATTTGGGGCCTGGTTTAGAAGGCAAGGCACATTGAGAAGGCAGACATCTTCCCTAAGTAGTGTTCTTGTCTAAACTGGTGGAGCACATGGTCTCATAAGGGTCAGGGACATTAAGACACCCCTCTACCCAGGATAGTAACAGCCCTCCCCCCCAAGCTGCTCCGCCCAGCGAGAGCCCAGCCTTACTCTTACCTTGCCAAAGGTCTGCTGCTGCTGAAGATGCAGGAAGCCCTGCTTCACAGCCTGCTCCTCCATCCTGACCATTGCAGCTTCAGCTCCCCACTGCCATTGCCTCTGCCCTCTCTCTTCTCTCTTCTGGGCCTGTTCCCCCTTCTCTTCTCTCTAGTTCATTTCCTCTCTGACTAGAGTTTTTCTACACTATTCTAGTCTGCTTGATGACGACAGGCTGATAGGCCCTGTGGTTTCTTGCTCTGTGTGCGCCTTTTTTTTTTTTTTTTTTTTTTGAGTGCACTTCACGAGCAAGCTTCCTTCCTGCATTTCCAGTGAGTAACATGCAATTTCCAAAAAAAAAAAAAAAAAAGCCAAATTTCACACTTCTGCAGAAGCTGGTGTGAAGGACTGAGCCATAAGAACAAAGAGACCCCAAAATCAAGTTGTTCAAGAAAGTCAGCAGCGAGGGCTCTACATTCAGGCAGGATGCTGAGTGTGTCAGGGCTGAAAAAGCCCTTTGGAATCAATCACCATAACCTACTCATTGAAAAGAGAAAACTGGGGCTGGAGAGGTGGCTCAGCAGTTAAGAGCACTGACTGCTCCTCCAGAGGTCCTGAGTTCAAATCCCAGCAACCACATGGTGGCTCTGAAATGGGGACTGATGACCTCTTCTGATGTTCCTGAAAGGAGCAATGTACACCACAAGTCTCCCAGCTCAGGCAAAGCTGAGCCATATACTGGGTAATGTACAGATAGATAAAACATGCGCGTGCACACACACACACACACAACACACACCAGTCCCATTGTATGAAAGTATTTCCTGCCTGCCAAAAGTACATACAATACACAAGTGTGTGGTGAATCTAGAAATAAGAACATTCTCTCTAGAAAAGGATTTCCTCCCCAAGTCCACCTCAGCTGTTGGCTCCCTTCCTCACGAATGTTCCGAAGACCCTTGGGTTTCAAGTGGAACTTACCTTAAACTGTGGGAACTTCAGAACTTCCAATTCTTCTACACTTGCCAAGCCTGGTGTAGCCCTGGTGGAGACAGAGTGACGTGCCATGGCTCCTGCCCCTGGTGTGAGCCTCCACAAGTGTCAATGGCTGCTGTGAGCGGACTTGTTTGTGTAATAATGTGCATATTTTCACACTCTGAGGAATGTCCTCTGTTTCAAAGTTAATGACTCCATGCAAATCAGAGATAGCATGAGTCCAGGAAGCGAAAGTGAGGCCTGGAGGCAAAGGTGAGGTGGCTATGTCTCCAGAAAAATGGTAAATGCTGAGACTTTCAGGACAGCCCTTGAGGCTATGGGAAAGAACTCTAAATACATGAGTTCAATATATATATAGTTTCTCAACTATGCAAAATATAGGAATGCGATATGAATTACAAGGGGCTTCATGAATCTAAAGGAATAAAGGCAGCTACACTATGAGTCAGCTTACCAGGCAGATTCCTGAGCTCCAGGTCAGCCTAGGACAGAGGGAGGTTAGGCCCAGGTGTGGTCAGGGCAGTGTCTCACCTAACTCTCTTATTGTCTGTTCTTAACAAAGGCAGACAGACCTCTGAATTCTTTTGCAATATTAAGGGGAAAAAAATGTATGTTTGCTGTCTCCTAAGAATCAAAGGTCTGGGGTCATGGGATGCATACTTGATTATCCTATGAGATAATCGAAAGGAAAACCTGGAGTAAATGACTGGAGTAATATGTGAAATAAAAGACTGGACCTGTGCTCTTCAGGAAATGAATGAGCTATCCAGAGAATTTTTTAGGAAAAAAAAGTGAACTACTTGGAGAACAGACAGACATGCACACACAGAGACACAGAGACAGACAGACAGACAACACACAAACAAGGAAGCAGGGCATGGACAGAGAGATCTCTTCGAATAGCAAGCAAGCAGAACAGAAATCTCCAGAGAGAAAGCAGAATGACATAGAGAGAGGCAGACTGGAAAAGCTTTATCAAGCAGAACACAGCTTGGACCCACAATGTGACTACAAGTCGTCCTTTCCACTGCCCCCAGAAACCCATTCTCTCAGAACCCCTCTCCATGCCGAGGCTGGTCCTTGCCATCTACTATCTCACCAGTCATGTTTTATTCTTTGACAGAGGCCGGGGTGGGGGTGGGGGGTAAGCATACCTGCTTGCAACTTTCCTGAGATCACAGAACTGTTAGGGGTGGATGGGTAGCAATGGGGTTTTGGTTTGTTCATTTGTTTGTTTCATTGGTTGGCTTTTGATCTTTTGAGACGGAGTCCTATGTTTCATGGGCTAGTTTCTAATACATGTGCCATCATAACTAGCTAGTACAACTTTTTTTAATCGTGTGTGTGTGTGTGTGTGTGTGTGTGTGAGAGAGAGAGAGAGAGAGAGAGAGAGAGAGAGAGAGAGAGAGAGAGAAACAAGCATACCTGTGGAAGTCAGAGACCAACCTCAGGTATCCCTCCTCACCTCCCATCCTGTTTGAGACAGGATCTCGTTTGCGTTCCCATAAGTCAAAGTAGCTGGGCCCATGAAAGGCAGCTTCTGGAAATTCTCCTGCATCTGCCTCCCACCGCGCCTGCTGTGATTGAAGGTGCTACTGTGATATTGACTTACATAAACTCTGGAGATCTGAACTCAGGTCCTCGGACTTGCATCGCAAGCCATTTAGCCACAGACTCATCTTCCCAGATCTGTAACGCAACTTCTCTCAGGCTCCACTCAGAATGCAGATGCCATGCAGAAAGAGAATCTCTTCTGGGAAAAGCCGTGTTCCATGGAAAATTTCACCTTAGAGCCAGATGACTGAAGAAGCAATCTGGAATAGTTGGAAAAACTGTGGACCAGCCCATACTCCTGGGAGCAATCCTATGAAGGATTTATATAACTTAGCCCATTTCTTCTACTGAGACATGGTTCAAGCCTTCTGCTGTAGATGACCAAAACAGCTTGGAAAGGTGAACACAAAAGCTCTGGGGTTTGGAGCTGTGTCAGCCCAGCTCACCTCACCCTTGCTGCCAGGATTTTAGCAAGTTGGGTCAAACACTAAAGGAGAACCATGGAGTTGTGGGAGCACTGGCTTGGGAAGTGGCTAAGAGTATGAAGCGAGGCATAGCCTCCTCTGTCTCTAGAGCATCATAGATTCTTCATTTCTGAGTCCTTTTCACCTGGGAAATTTTACTTGAGCCCAGGTATATAAACCAGATATACAAATCAAGCTTTTACTGATAACCAATCATAAACTTACTTTTAAAAAAGTCTTTGGTCGGGCGTGGTGGCGCACGCCTTTAATCCCAGCACTCGGGAGGCAGAGGCAGGCGGATTTCTGAGTTCGAGGCCAGCCTGGTCTACAAAGTGAGCTCCAGGACAACCAGAGCTATAAAGAGAAACCCTGTCTCGAAAAAAAAAACCAAAAAAAAAAAAAAGTCTTTGGTGTATGCACTACCACTTATTAATGACAGGCAAGAACAAAGAGATGGCTAGGCTCATAACCAAAAATATAAGAACAGAAGCAAATTACATATTGAGATGGGTACACTTGCTCACTTTCACACAATAACGTCATGATGGCTGAATATTTGACAACGAAGGACATGGAAACCTCATGAATCAATCAGTCCCCACAGTCCACTCCTTGAAAAGGAAGGAAACTGAAGTTAGGGGTGGTCTGGAGAGCCTTCCAATGCAGGCAAAGCTGAGCCACATACCCAGTAAAGAAAAGTTCGTTTTTCAAAATTCACCTCTCTGCGTGTCCCATCCTGCCTGCAGGAATTGCAGCTGCTACTACAGTATCAATTTTCTCTGGTTCTAAATGCTTTTCAGAGTTGAGTGCTATTCTGACGTTATAATCATCAATGCTGAGAACTCACTGCACACTCACATAGTACAGCTGGACCTGGGGTCCACACCTGGAATCCTAACACTTGGGAGGTGGAGGCAGGGGGACTAGAAGTTCAAAATCATCCTTGGCTACACAGGTTGTTGACAAGGTAAACCTTTGATACAGAAGACCCCTCCCCCCAAAGTGCATACATCCAAGCATACATACATACATACATACATACATAGTATGAAGTGGCGCTAGTATGTTTAGGGACATATCAGAAACTGCTGGGAATTCTATGCTAACTCCAAGTAAAATACATGTAATATTATCTTTTGTGAAACAAGTGAGCAACTCAAAGAACAGTCTTTAAAATAAAATATTCTAACAATATAATCCAAGGATATACTGTTATAGGTGCTAGGAAGGATTGTAGAAAAATATTGGCTTTGGTCTTTCTTTCTTTCCTTCTTTCTGTTTTTGGTTTTTTGTTGTTGTGTTGTTTTGTTTTGTTTTGTTTTGTTTCCAGACAGGGTTTCTCTGTATAGCCCTGGCTGTTCTGGAACTCACTCTGTAGACTACATCTGCCTCTGCCTCCCAAGTGCTGGGATTAAAGGCATGCACCACCACTGCCCGGCAGGATACAGATTCTTATCAGATGGCTCTTCTTATCGGATGGCTCTGGTGTGACAGTGCTGTGGAGTTCACCAGCACATGCCTCACAGGAGTGCAAAGGATGCTTTCTTTCTCAAACACCCTGCTTACCCTCCAACATGTAGGGAAACAGGATACACACCACTCAGAACCACAAGGGGGCGCCCGAGTTTACTAGATTCCTTGGAAACTTTTTAAACCTGAACCCACGTATTCCAGAACACACCCCCACCCCTAATCCCATCCCTGGTCTGTGGAAGCTGGATACTTTTCTCATAGCCATAGTGTAAAAGGAGCTAGAATCTACTAAGAACACGTCTTCCATCAAGCTGAACTTCACCCAGCTGGGGTAGGAATCCCACTATGGGAATCCTGCACTAACCACAGTGACCTTCTGCTTGGCCTCTGGGGAGCCACAAGAGCAGGATCTTGTGCACTGTCCCCAGACACAACAGAGGTGCAGAGACTTAGAGGACTTCCGGGTCTCCAGGCGCCAGTGTAGGAAGCAAAGGTGTCAACAAATTCCCATAGCCCGTACTGAGGACAGTTGGGGTTTCAGCTGGCTCTCGGCTTCCTCACTCAGGGATTAGGTAACTCCGAAAGATCTTCTAGTTGAAGAGAGATACCCAATGGGAAGCTCTGGGCAGCCAAGAGAAAGGTTTAAAATGGGCAGAGAGATGTGGACATGAGAAAGATGGACTGGGCAAAGGACAGGATGAGGACAGATGTGGTGCCTGCCATCCTCAGCTTCAAAGGTTCCTGACTGTAGAGGGTCGGACAGTATACATCCCTAATCTCATTGCAATTTACCCTTTCCCCATTAAGTATGTAAATGGTCCTCCTATATCCATGGTTTCATAAACTAGAATTCAAAAATACTAAATGGAACACTCCAGAAACAAGCAACCCTTAAAAAAAAAACTGTGTAATGCCACACTGTCATTGTTCTATCTTATTATTTATTACCATTCATCTTACTGTGGCAACTTTATAAACTTTATCTTAGATATATATGAAGAAAACAGGATATAGATACTGCCTGCTCTGTAGCTTCAGGCAATGTATCCTCCGAGCATAAGGGAGACATATTGCACTAAGAAAAGAGAGGGTTCAGTTCCCAGCACCTTCGGACCAGGAAAGGTACTGACTAACGGCAAAAGAAGAGCAGAGCAGAGCCAGAAATGAGCAGAGCATTGTGAAGGAGCAGGGGTACAGGAGAGGTCAACCAGACCATACCAAAGATGCTCAAGAAGAGTCCTCTCAAGGGCTTCAAACACGAGTGTACGCTATCTTGTTTTGTGGGGTTAATGTTGCAGAGGTATGGGGACTGAGCCACCAAGGAGAAATACAGGGAGAAGGGGAACATATAACAGGATTCGCTATAGGACTTAGAAAAAAAATGTAAGCCTCAGACCAGCAGGATATCAGCATTGAAGACAGGAGTGGAGTGGGGTGTGCATTAGAGATATACACAGCAGACATCGAGGTGAAGACTGTGGAGGACTTACAAGGCTGAATAATCAAGATTATTCCTGAGTTTATTTTAAGAAAGTAGGTGAACTGAAGGTAGGGAAGAGAAAGGGAGAACCAGGAATCGGGAGATAGTGGACAGAGATCTGAGTAGTCTGGCCTACTAAAAAGCTACCTTATCAATCAGTCAAGAAGAATGTCACTGCAGGGCAGTGGTGGTGCACGCCTTTAATCACAGCACTTGGGAGGCAGAGGCAGGCAGATTTCTGAGTTCCAGGACAGCCTGGTCTACAGAGTGAGTTCCAGGATAGCCAGGACTACACAGAGAAACCCTGCCTCGAAAAACAAAACAAAACAAACAAACAAACAAAAAAAAAACCCCCAAAAAAAAAACAAAAAAAGGAGGAGGAAGAGGAGGTCACTGCCACTAAGACCCCAAGAATCTACAACTGTATTGTAACACAAAGTCAGGAATCCCCTGACACTACACACACCCTTGCCTATTTATACTCATGGAATTAATGATTGGCTACTGGAAGGTTGGAGAAAGAGGGAGAGGGAGAAAAGAGGGCGAGAAAGTCAAAGATTAACAGGAAGAGCTTGCCAGAAACAACAGTTGAAAGCTCTGCCTTACTTCTGCCTCCTAAATCTTCTGAGTCAGTCTCTTTCACTGAGTCAATTTTGCTGGCCGAACCCCAGTTACAAGGAAGTCTGGGTAATGTAGTTCCTACTTGTCCTACCTTTGCGAACTAGAAGACACAGCAGGAGGAAGACACGCTGCTGCTGAAAACCAGCCCAATAAATCTGCAACAGTAATACTGTGGGCCTCGCTACCACCTTCACTTGCCCCCCAAAACAAGGCAGATGTAGTCGTGTTAGCCAACTTAAAACAATGTTATCAAAATCCCGCTGATTTAATCTAGGAGCCTTGAGTACAAACTGGAGTGGAAGCCAATAGAAAATAGGAATCGGCATTATCTAACACAGAAAACTGATGGGGACTCGGCCTAGGCGTTCAGATATTACCCTCATCTGACCCCTTCGGGGGTGGAGGGGAAGTAGGGTGGGCTGCCTGTAGCACTGGTCCAAACAGCAATTGATTTCGGAAGATTTAACGGCAGCTTGTTACATTTTTGATCATCGGTATCTGGCGGCTATATCATATCATGGCTGTTTATAGAGGAGAACAAGACATTAATAAAAACAAGGCGATTGCTACCGGGGTTGTTGGTGAAACCCGGATCAGAAAACAATGACCCTGGTCCAGTAGAACAGGCTAGAAAAGCACAATCACAATCGCGGCCCAGTTCAGAGCAGTGTCCTGGGAAGTCGCGAAGGGTGCAGGTATCCCAGGTTGGAGGTCTTTGGCCCTGGGGCAGGGACGTCCAGAGAGGAGTCAAGCAGGCCGCACGTGGACAGGCAATGCCCCGGGTGCACAGTGCGGGGTGGAGCCATGACAGCACCCGGAACGACAGGCAGCGTGCTCCGCTCCCACGCGGCGCTGGCCCGCGCGCGAGTTCGAGCGCGGCCCCTTTAAAACCCATGTAAACAAAGCTTTGTTCCCCCAGCTCCCCTCCCTTGCGCTTCCACGGCCCTCCGCTTCCTCCCACCCGGCGTCTCCGGGCCGCTGACGTTGCCCGCGCCCCTACGCCGTCCCAGCCACGCTGCGCATTCTCCAACCCAGAGTGGCCGGCCGGGGCCTGCGCAGCAGAGCGGCGCTACGCCACGAGCGTAGCGCGCCGAGCCCCCAGCGCGCAGGCGCAGCGGCGACGGCGGCAGCAGCGGCGGCGGCGGCCCCGGCCGAGGTGCGCGCTGGTGGGGAGGGGGGGCCTGAGAGGAGCATGAATGGAGCAAAATGGCGGATCATGTGCAGGTGAGCGAGAGCCGGGGGAGGGGGCGGCCGAGGGAGCCGAGGCCGCCGAGTGCGGGGCGCACGCGGGCCCCGGGGCTCGAGCCCACCCGGGGCCCCGACAGGCCGCCGAGCCGTCGCCGCCGCCGCTCGGAGCCACCGAGCCGCCGCCCGTCCCGCAGCGCGGGGCCTTTCCCGCCTCCCGGACCGGGGGCCTCCTCCATCCCCTCCCACCCGGCCCCACGCCTCACGCGAGGCGCTGGAAGGACGGACTGGTCCGCGGGCGCGCACAGCCGCGGCCCGAGGCCTCCGTGCAGCCCTTGGGGGGAACCCTCCAAACCCGGGAGCGAGAGGACCCCTCGTGACTGTCCTAAGGGGCCCCCCCAGGTCACAGCGCCGGCCCTCCGCGATTAACAAAAAGAGCGCCTTACCACGCGAACCCCGCTCTCCTGACTCTTTCCGGTCGCCTTTCCTCCTCGCGCCCCCGAATCCGAGAGACCCCTTTTCCCTATCTGGCCCTCTACCTCTGCCCCGAAACGCCCTCCGCTCCCACTTTCCATTGGCACAGCCGGGAGGCCCGAGCACCCTGCCCTCCAAAATGGGAGCTGAGGCCTTGCTCGCCTCCCCTCGCGCCCCCCTTGCCATAGCCTAGGAGTTGAGCGCCCACACCTCCAGTGAAACACGGGGTGGAGGGGGGTGTGTCTGAAACCAGAGCTGCTGGGTTGGGTGTAGACAGCCCTCGGGAGGGTCTTGATCGTGCTCCGGAGCTGAGTGGGGGGATGTTTTGGGGTCCTTATAGAATAACACAAACCGGGAAGGGAAAAGGGTAGCCCACACCTAACCCAGCAGTAGCTGAAGCAAGTGCAAGCTGTTTCTTGCAAACTAGGTAAAGTTTTTGCTATCTGGGGCTTCTGATACTCTTTGACAGTTACTGATGTAAATCCATTGTCAGGAACCTTCGGATTTCCTATGCAACAAACCCCACAGGTTTGGGGCTATGGGAAGTAAAGATGATCGAGCAGAGTCGCCTTTATTTTGCATACAGTGTGGCGTCTTTCCCCAAGTTCTAAGAGTAATCTTATTCCGAGTGTGTTCAAGAAAGTGGAATGGTGAGACTTCTAGTTGTTTCTTTGACCGAGAAAGAGACTGATTAAAGACTCAACTTTGAAGGCTCGAGATTGGTGGAGTTGCACTCTGGAATGGGAGGGACTTATCAGGGTAGAATTATATCGCAAAACTTAACCACAAATAGAAGACCACAAGATTCACGTTCTGAAGCAGTGCGGTGGCCTACTTCAGAAGGAGCAGTAAAACATGACAGAGTGTTAATAATAATAATAATGTTGAAGATACAGTAGTAGATGGTTCTACTACAAAGACAGGAAGGTGTTTATGTGATTTTTTTTTTTTTCATCTTAAAAAGTAGGTAGTGTGGTTACCTCTGCACTTCAGGGAACCAGAACCAAAGCACAGAACTGCTGAGACTTGCTTAAAGTAAGTCCAGGTGAACCAAAGTTTTTTAAAATTTGAGTCCAACTTCTGCTAAGGATGTGCAATGAGTCTTCCAGAACTTTCTGTTTGTGCTAGGGCTCAAACCCAGGGTCTTGAGAATAGAGCTCATGAACAGTGCTTTGGGGAGTGCAGGGGGTGTCATTAGTTTAAAAACTATATATGCATTCATGTGTATATGCCTATATAGAGAGGAGGGTAAGGGAGATGGCTCCCAGCACACACATGATTACCCACAGTTATACAGTACTCCATATCTAGGAGATCAGACACCTGACATCTACAGGTATCAGGTATACACCATGGTATACATACATACATACATACATACATGCAAGCCCTCACATGTGTAGAATTTTTTTTTTTTAATTTTTAAATGTGGGTTCTGTCTCCTCTAAAGAAGTGTCTGCTCATGGAGTCCCCCAGTCCAGAATTCTTTTTTTTTTTCCAGGATTTTTAAAAACTGATTCTGTTATCATCACTCATTAGAATGTCAAAATGCATCAAAGCCACCTTCATAGCCTTTGTGCCACAAAAAAAGGTCTCATTTTTTTTTTTTAGAAGGCTGTTTTTCTCCCACCTACCCAAAAATAAGTAGACCAAAGTAAGACTTCATCAACTTCTAGATGAAGGGAAGCATACTCAAGACTGTAATGTGTCACTCTGAATTATTTTGGAGTGCTGGGATATACTGGGTTTTATTTTATTAGACCAACAAGCTAAGTGTTAGTATCGGATATTTAGACTCTTTATAGTAGTATTTTAATACAAAACCTTCCCATGAAAAAGACACATTCTTCCTCAGGTTGGTTAGAAACTCGTCTGCAGAACACTGAAGGAGGTACCTGATTACACTATTGATCACACACTATTGATCTTACTAAGGGAGTCTGATGATCAGGCAGCTGCATGTGTACAATACACAGAGTATATCTATACTTTTGTAGAACCGCTAGCGTGAGCAATTTTTTTTCTCTTAATGACAAGTAAGTGTATGGTAGATTTTTCTCGGGGTAGATTTTTCTCGGGCTTCTGAAATCTTCAGACATTGTTTTTCTAAGGTATATAGGGCCTTGGGGTTCTTTCCAGTATGTGTGTGAGGGGCTAGATGGAATCCCCATCTGACCTCAAACTTCCTATGTAGCCAAGTGTTGGCCTTGAACTTCTGATCCTCCTCCACCGCCTCCGTTGTGCTGGGATTATAGGTGTGTGCCAGGTTGTGTTTTATTGAAGATTTTAAGTGCTGTGAAACTTTAGTCATGGAAAAATTATAATACTTGGTTTGTCTGTGAGCCCTGTTATTGTCATAGTCAAGGGTCTTTAGAAAAGTGGCCTTAATGTAATGATTTTCTTAGTTAAAAGGTGTGATCTAACCTTTGAATAGTGTAGTTACAAAGCATTACCTGGTTGGGAAGAGGGGAGGACTAAAACTGTGTAATCATGGATGGGTGGGTGGATGGATGGATAGTTAGGTAGGTAGATAGGCAGAGAGAAAAAGAGGATGTTATATAAAGTTAAGTGGAAGTGATGTGGCAATTCAATATCTTCCCATACTAGCTTGTTAATGCAACTGAATCAAGATAACTTGGAGAACAGTGATACTGCAAAGATTAAGAAGGAACTTGCTGACTTTAATAGCTAACAGGAATTTGAGACAAAAGAAGGAATCCAGGAATTAAATAGGTTGCTAAATATGTACATGTATTAGACATACAAATTTAATAAAAAGAATAATTCTGGAGTTTTGATGTGTTATTGAGCTCTGCTTTATAACTATGTAACAGGGAAGACTTTGCAAAGTAATCATAGCTTGAAATTTCAGGTGCAGTAATTAAATATTGACTGCCAGTGTGACTCTAGGAAGTTATGAAGAATCAGTACAGCTGGCAGGTTAAAATTTAACAGAGTCCAAAAATGTAGCCTGATTATATAGCAAACGTGGTTGTCTCAGGTTTCTGAAACGTGCAAGGAGAGGATAGCACGGTAAGTCAATTTTGAGAACTCTACGTGAAAATAAATAGTAACTTCCGGAACTTTGTCAACTAAACCTATTAGTACCAAAATTCTTACTGTTTACTGTGTGAAAGATGCAGAAGGAGAAAGACCCAGGAGCCTGAAACTGAAGTACTAAATACTCATGCTCTCTTTGCACAAGCATCAGAGAGCAGGCTTCTGCCACACAGATGGAGACAGAGGAGACACATTTCAGAGCAAGGTTCCCTTCCCTAAATCCCTCTCAAATGGCAATTTACAAAATAATGTCTGGGATTTATTTTTGTCTCGGGATCTCCCTGTGTTGTCCTGGCTGGCCTTGAATTCCCAGGGTCAAGTGATTCTCATTCAGCCTCCCAATAGCTAGAACTGCAGGAGTGTGCTCTTCTGCGTAAGTATTTGCCAGCAAGTGTCAATCTTAGAATCACCTGTCTATATTTACTTGATAACTCGTGTTTGTTAGATTTCCTCCTGTGAGAAAAGCCTTGAGAACAATGTGTGTGTGGTACCATCCAAACACTGAGCAGTCTCTGATTTAGGTTGAAGTACTAGAAGCGGCAAGAAGATCCCTGTCCATCCATACCTTACAGGAAGTAGCTTCCATAGTCACCAGCTGCATTTTCTGTCCGGGTTGGATTTTAGAAGCCATATTAGCATTGCTCTTCAGGAAGGGAGAATGGCTCACTTAAGCCCATAAGCTAACAGTTCTCTGTAGCTACAGCTACTACTTCACTCCCTTCAGTATGTGTAAAGAAGATAGTGTTCTGAATTTTTTTTTTTCCTATTTTAATGCCAGACATCTTATCTCACAGATTTTCTCAGGGTCAGAGACCTGGGAGTGGCTTATCTCAATGGTCCTGGTTCAGGGTCTACTGTACAATCTGCACTGTCAGCTGGGGCTGCAGTTTCAAGGCTTGACTGAGGATGGAGAATCCTCTTTGAAATGCACCTTCTTTAATAGGCTCAGTTCCTGTAGGTTCTTGGTTGGAGTGAGGGCTTTACTTCCACACCAGCTGCTGTTTGGAGGCTTCAGTTCCACCAGCCTCACCTAGGACACCATCTTACAATCTTAACTTTTTAAACTGTCTAATAACGTCTACTCAGTATGAGTGACTCATCTTTGTTTCTTTTGTAAGTTACTGAAATGTGGTCTACCTAAAGACAGGTAAAGAAAATTCATTATTCAGCTTGATGAAATTTCATCAAGTGAAAATTCCTTTGTAACCAGCTCCCAAATTAATATTGTCAGTACCCAGAAGCCCTCTTGATGCCCCTGCTTCTACCCTGTAACACCACCACTCCCTTCTAGATAACTCCTACCCTGTCATTTAGTTTTTTTAATTTATTATTATATCTAAGTACACTGTAGCTGCCTTCAGATGCACTAGAAGAGAGCGTCAGATCTCATTACGGATGGTTGTGAGCCACCATGTGGTTCCTGGGATTTGAACTCAGGACCTTCGGAAGAGCAGTCGGTGCTTTTAACCACTGAGCCATCTCTCCAGCCCGTGTCATTTAGTTTTTAAGTATGCTTTCACAGCTAAGGCTTAGTAACTTAAATTCAACTGGAAGGCCAGGGGGAAAGCAGTTGTTACTCAGCTTATTGAGTATTTTTACTCATTTTTGAGAACACATTAGAAACTGTGTGAGTACTCTGGTGAGAGAAAGGGGAAGTGTACCTAGACAAGTTTAAGGTAGTGGTACTTTATGGGTATAAACAACCACAATATTTTATTATTAAGTTTACAAGTTATTTACAAGTGGTTCTCTTTGACCTCTTGATCCTAGTGGAAGGTCATAATATATGTTCCTAGACAGCTGTACCCAAATGAATTTTTAGGTAAGGAGATAGATTCCTTTTTTTAACCCACAGTAGCAGAGGCCTTGCATCTATGCAAGGGCCATACACACTTTTAACCCATTAACAGTTTCTCCAGCTCCTACTTTGGTTGTTTTTTGTTTTTGTTTGTTCAGTTGGTTTTGTTTTGTTTTGTTTGAGACATAGTTTCTTTATGTAACCCTAGCTGAAACTTGCTCTGTAGACCAAGCTGGCCTCCATCTTACAGACCCCCCTGCCTCTGCCTCCCTGGTGCTGGGATTACAGGAGTGTGCTACCTCAGATACCTCCAGCCCCTACTTTTTAAATTTTGAGACAGGTTCTCAATTGTTCAGATTAGCCTTAAACTTTGAATCCTCCTGCCTCAGCCTCCCAAGTAGCTAAAATTACAGGCATGTGCAACCAAGCTGTACTATGAGTTACATTCTTGAGAATGATTTGTAGTGATAACCATAAACCATCTTCTGTTTTCTGTTGTTGTGGGGACTTGGAAAGGATGCACAAACGTGGTACTCTACCTTCAGGGTTCTCTGTGTGAATTGGAGAGATAATAAAAGCCTGAGTTGTCAAGTTAAGACTTCATAATGAGAGTCCATGCTTTTGTCAATATGTCCCTAAATATGTGATTATTAATTACTCTTTCTTCACATTACAGTACCTCTGAAGAGTGCAGCTCATTCTTATTTATAGCCTCTTTAAAAGCAAGAAATTCTTAATAGAATGAGCATAGCATGAAGGAGCTGACTTAAGAGTCTGTGCTGCTGCAAAGAAACACCATGACCAAAAAGCATGCTGGGGAGGAAAGGGTTTAGTTGGCTTACACTTCCACATCAAGGTACGAACTCAAACAGTGTAGGAACCTGAAGGCTGCAGTTGATGCAGAGGCTATGGAGTGGTGCTGCTTATTGGCTTGTTCTCCATGGCTTGCTCACCCTGCTTTCTAATAGAACCCAGAACCAGGGATGGTGCCACCCACAATAGGCTGGGCCTTCCTCCATCAATCACTAATTAAGAAAATGCCCTACAGGTTTGCTTACAGCCCCATTTTATGGAGGCATTTTCTTAATTAAGGTTCCTTCCTCTCTGATGACTTTAGCTTATGTCAAGTTGACATAAAACTGTCCAGGACAGGAGAATATATTAAAGTCATTGGAAGGGAAAGGAATTGCTCACCACAAAAACTCAACCCTTAGTAATTCTGATACCTACATCCTTGGCTCGTGACCATGTCACACAAATATGTGCTTTTATGTCTGCCCACACTCTTGTGCCATAAAAGTGATATATTTGAGAGAAAGTAGAATTAGAAACTACCTACACATTAGCACTAATTGGACTTTTAGATGCTTGCCATTTTATAGTGTTGTCATTTGACATTCGGAGCCATTCTATAAGATAGGTATTGTAGAGATGTTACTAATGGAATTTTCCTTGAAATGGGTTGATTAAATAAAAACCTGCTATCCCTCGAAGAGTGGAGAACCACCGGAAGATTTAGATATGAGTGTAGTGGCTGTAACTGTCAGACTTAAGGAAGTTCAGGAAAGAGGAATGTTATCATCTGACCTTCCCAGGAGTTTGCAGACTTCTGCTATATCTCCTTTGAGAAAATGTCGTGCCTAACTTCTATTGTCTGAATTTTAAGAAGGGCTAATACTGACCCAGCATGTCTGTAACCAAAGCCTAGATTGGCAAGAACCAAAGTCAGAAATTCCTTGATAAATGTATCAAGTTTGTTTGCTTTGCCATTCTGGAATTTCTAACTGTCCAAATGATAACCTCTGGCAACAAGTCACTGTTTCAATCACATTTAAATTTAAGCTCTCTAGGCATACTATGTGTCTAATGGCTGTCATAATACATCATGCAAGCATAAAATCTTTACATTATCATGGACATTTTGGTGTGTGAGTTCATGTACAGGCTAGAGCTAGACATAGAGTTTCTTTCTCGATCACAAGGTCTCAATGAATCTGGAGCTCACCAATTTGGCAATACTAGCTGACCAGCAAGCCCCAGAATTACTCTTGTATTTGCCTCTTCTACACTGGAATTCTAGGTACCTCCCGCTACACCTGGCTTTTTGTGTGGGTTCTGGGGATCCAAATTCAGGGCCTCATTCTTGCCTGGCAATGTTTTATCAAATGAGCCACTGCCTCCTGTCATAGACATTTCTTTTGAACAGTGCTGATTAGAATAAGTATGCTTTTGAACCAAAGAATATGCAGAAGTGGAACATGAGTTTGAAAGTGATAGGTCCATATGCCAATAAAAATAAGCTAAAGTATCCTCTCAAGTGTGTATGAACACAAACAGATGTATGGGGTGACTTATTTAAGATTATTTCCTACACCATATTCTGTTCTCTTGGCCAAGTGATGACAAGAAGCAGTATACTCATAAATGAAATTTAAGAACTTAAAAGAAAATGAACTTAATGTTTCTTGTCCAAAGCACTTAGTAAAAGCAAACCTAGGTGATATTCTTTATATAGGTGTAAACATAAATATGTCACAAACATAAAGATGTCTTAGAGGCTTTTAGAAGGTTCATGATAAAACAGCTCCTGCCATTTCTGATTTTAGACATAACTTGTCACATTGTTACCTGTCTGGATGTTTTACAGATGTTCCCTAAATATGCCACCTACTTGCTAAGTAACAGACTGGCAGTGTTTAGGACAGAATTAATGTATTGGTGATTTGTTAAGGTGAAGAAATGATGGCTAAATATAGTCATCAGTAAACATTTATTAATTGGGTTTTTAAAAATATTCTATATCAAGATTGCTAGGCATATGAGGATATAAATGAGAATAAGACATAAACAGCTAGAGATGTACACCTCTAAGGGTTTTGAAGTGATATCAGTAATATGACATAGGTACACAGAGAACATGAAACACAGGTGTCAGTTTTCCTTCACAGAACCAAGAAAGGCTTCCTCGTCTAAAGTGGTTAGATGGTCAAGCTAGATGTAAAAGTACCTGGCAGTCTCCAAGTTAATAGTCCATACCCACAGAGAGAGTGCCATATGCAGTTATGTGTCCCCAGATTACTCCAGGAAAATAGAAATAAAAAGACGTTAGGTGAGGAATAAGGCTGCTGGTAAGAAGAGACCAAAACATGAAGAAACCTGGTAGGTGGCAGAAACTGGCAAACATGGAGGAAATTGATACAGTATAGACAAAGTAAGAAGTGAAGCAATAGTATATGCCAGAAACAAATAGCGCTTGAGGGGATGTATAACTGGGGATAGAAAATAGAGGCTGACCAGGGTAGAAGTTAGTTGACAAGTATAGTATGTATACGTGGCTTTGTGTGCGCGTGTGTATGGTACAGATATTTGTACACCACAGCTCAGTGGCAGGTATCTTTCTCAGGCCCTCATTTCTTAAAACTGTCTCAACCAATTAATAGTGATATGAATGTGGATAGAAAGAAAGCAGGCTCCCATCTTTGTTGGCTGCCCAGTGGAGCGTGGGTGAGGCAGTAATCCTGAAGCAGTAAGTGAGGTGAGTCTCAGGAACGGAGTGTGGGTACTTATGAACATTTGAACACAGGTATCCATCAGCAGTTGCTTTTCAGTTACCACGCTGGGTTAGGATCCAGGTTTTCTCTATGTGTGTTTTGTTTGACTTGTGAGACAGGCTCTCACTACGTAGTGGGCCCAGGCCAGCTGCAAATTCATGGTGTTACCTTAGCCTTCTATTTTCTGTCATTTCAAACGTGTGCCACCTGTGTTCAGCTCATATTTTCATAGTGAAAACGTTTAGCCTTAGATGTTATAAATATGTTAAGTGCTAACTGTCTAGCTGGTCACAATGTATACCTATCTGTTATCCTTTTAGTTTGTTCATCTTCAAGACAGTTTCTGTGTGTAGCCTTGGCTGTCTTGAAACTCACTCTGTAGACCAGGCTGGCCTCGAACTCAGAGATTAGTGTGCCTCTGCCTCCGGAGTGCCAGGATTAAAGTGTGCATCTCTACACCTGGCTAACTGTCTTATCAAATAAGTGACAGCAAATGAACTTTAGTGAATCCCTGATGGTTTCTGTGTGTGTGTGCGTGTGTGTGTGTGTGTGTGCGTGTGTGTGCGTGTGTGTGTGTGTGTGTGTGTGTGTGTGTGTGTATGTGTGTTCTGCAATAGTAGTATCTTAGGGTTATGATTGCTATGATGAAACACCAGGATCAAGGGGGAGGAAAGGCTTGTCTTATACTTTGATATCACTGTTCATCATTAAGGGAACTCAGGACAGGAACCTGGAGGCAGGGGCTGATGCAGAGGCAGAGGGAGGGTGCTTACTCGTCTGTTTTCTCAGCCCACAGTGGGCTGGGCCCACATCAATCACTAGTTAAGTAAATGCTTGATCTTATGGAGACATATTCTTAACTGAGGCTCCCTCCTCCTGACTTTAGATTCTTTTCTTTTTTTAAAAAAAAGATTTATTTTATTTTTAATTTATTTTATTTATATGAGTACACTGTGGCTATCTTCAGACACACTAGAAGAGGGCATCAGATCCCATTACAGATGGTTGTGAGCCACCATGTGGTTGCTGGGAATTGAACTCAGGACTCTTAGAAGAACAGTCAGTGCTCTTAACCACTGAGCCATCTCTCCAGCCCATGACTCTAGTTTCTGTCAATTAAGATGACATAAAACTGTCCAGCACAACTGACCTCTTAATAAACTTAAGACACATCACTATTATGCCACAACCTTCCTTTCTTGTTCATCTCCAAGATCACAGATTAATATAAATATTGCAATATGAAACATTTTACAAACTTAAAAAGTCCCACAGTCGTTACAAATTCAAACACTTTAAAATTCAGTTTCTTTACAATCCAGAGTCTGTAACTGTGGGTGACAACTGTGGGCTTCTATAAAATGAAAATCAAGTTAAACACTTTCTTCAAGACTGAAGAACCAGAACCAGAGCCCAGTAACAATGGGACAAAGCAAAGCAAACTCAGTCTGTTTCAATTACCTCAGTGTCTAATGTCTGGTGTCCACTCAAGAGCTTCTGGGCTCCTCCAGAGGCTTGGGTCATGCCTCTGGCTCCAATCCCTGCAGCAGACACAGCTTGTTTCTATGTTCTGGCTGGCCCCATGCTGCTGCTGCTGCTGCTCATCCCATCCATGGTTCTAGCAATCTCCAAAGAGCTGGAGTCTCTTGCTGCAATTGGACTGTGCTTTCATCAGTAACCCCTTCTGGAGGCTTTTCAGGGACTCCAGTTCTGCCACACAGTGCCAAGCCTGTGCTCCATGACCCCTTCATGCTTTCAAAATGGGTACTACATAGGTGACTCTGCTACCAAGTTTGGCTGCCAGCATGTGATACAACCTTGGCTACCTCTGGAACACAGCTTTTGTGTTCTGACTCAGGAAACACTTCCCAGATATCACCTCGCTGATGCTGCTAATTTCTCAGCTGCAGTTGAGTAGTATCAATGGTCCCAGCAAAGGTTTCACTGTCACAGCTGACTCTTCAGCTAACCAGAACCACACAGTACTTAACTCAAGATATGCAGTAGCCCAGGAGAGCCTTTAAGTAACTTTCCTACTTCCCTCTGGATTGTCACAAGCCAGGTCCCCATTGTCTGCATTGCTCTCAACAGTCATAACTTCTGTAGTTCTAGGAGTCAGGGATGAACCTAGGGCTTTACACATTATAGGCAAGAACTCTTAAGCTTCCTCATTCTGTTTTTCCTCTTGGAAAAACATTCCCTTTTCTACATTGACCTCATCTGCTTATCCCCCATCAACTTGTTTTGGAAATATCCAGAGAAGACTTCTTTTTAAAATTTCTCTATAAGAAGATTCTTTTAAATTTTTTACATCACATCTATCTGGCCTTTCTTATTTGCTGACTTAATTTTCCTGAAAAGTGTTTTTTATAGTTTATACAGCAGTGTAAAGTTTGAAAAATGAATTGAAAATGCTTTAGCTTTCCAGAGACTTAAGAAGAGCCAGCAGTGTGGTGTGTGTGTGCCAACCTCTTAAGAAGTATCTACTTGGGACCCTCTCACTTTTTTTTAGAGAATAAATATGGAACTATGATTTTTTTTCTTCTCAGAATCAAAGTACAGTGCTCCAAGATTAAGTATTTTTGATTTTTTTTTTTTTTTTTTTTTTTTGCTTTAATGTTCTGTTTTGGATTTTCATGTTTCTGCCTTGTTGAGCCTTCTAAAAAGAATTCAGAGAGTGTTCATGGTTTTCTCGTAGGAAGAGATAAGGAGAGATGAGATGCTTTCTTGGGAATTTTTATGTTAGTAAGAACTCTGTGACCTTTTTTGTGCCTATATCTCTTGTCTTCTCTTTCATTCTTCCTAACTTTCAAATGTTTGTATCAGGAGTTAGGCTACATGTAAGTAGGCCAGAGGAGATTCTAAGTCTTAAAAGACTAGCAGCTAGTGTCAAACTTATAGGTTGTTCATCGTGTATGTGATATGAGTCTAAAGAAACAAAAGTCAGAATGAGAGCATTCAAGGAAAGTTATTTGGCTATTAACCTGTTAGGGGGCGAAGGACATGTTTCTGTGGAGTCGGGAAGTATTACTTTGTGTATGATAGATATCCTGCCGTACTCTTCTGCCAAGATCATAGGCACAAATCACATTCTCGGACTTCAGAGGAGAGGTAAATTGCCTTCTTATTTTGGTGGATCTTTTTATTAATGTTTTATGTGTACAAATATTTTGCCTTCATGTATGTCTCTGCACCACAAGCATGTCTGGTGCCTGCAAAGGCCAAAAGGGGACACTGGATCCTCTAGAACTAGACATGGAGCCAGTTGTGAGTTACCATGTAGATGCTAGGAGTCAAACCCCAGTCTTCTAGAAGAGCAACCAGTGCTCTTGTTAACCGCAGGACTGTCTCTCTGGCTCCAGGTTTTTGCTGGATTTTATGTTAGTATTTTTACTGTTCTCTAATAATGTACTATAATTTGAAAATTCCTGTACTTTGAGGTTTCAAAGTTTTATAAATCATTAGTTCTCCAGGCATATGCACTTTTTTTTTTTAACATTAGATTATTGTCCTGACCCTGTTTTTAAACAGAGATAGGAGCTGGAGAAATGGCTCAGTGGTTGAAGAGTACTAGCTGCTCTTCCAAGGGATCCAGGTTCTATTCCCAGCACCCACATAGTGGCTTACAAATGTCTCCAATTCCAGGCGATCCAACAGCCTCTTCTGGCCTCATAGGCACCAACTGCACACATGATACACCATTTCAACAACCATAAACATAAAGTTAAAGTAAAAAAATTTTAAGTATATAAATAAATAGGCTTAATTATGTAGAGCAGTAGTTTGCTTCATGTTGAGTATTTTACTTTTATTACTATACGAGTATATTAAGAGAGCATTTTCAGTAACAGCACTTCTGCCAATTTACTGGTGTTTTTGTTTACTCATAGCTGAATATTTGAAACCTTTCATTTGTGAATGCAGTAATTTTTCTACATGTCTGTATTTATCTGAATAATAGCTGTCAGGCTAATGAAATGTGATTTATTTATTTTTATTTTATGTGTATTGAGTGCTTTCCTGCATTAATATATATGTGCCATGTATGTGCCTAGTACCCACAGATGACAGAAGAGGGCGTTGGATCCCTGGAACTGGAGTTGTGGGCTGCCATGTGAATGCTGGGAACTGAACCCATGTCCTCCAGAAGAGCTTTCTACCCACTGAGCTATCTCTCAAATTTGTGTACCATCTGAATTTCAGTTGCAGGGGTGTTATAATAGCAAAAAGATTAAGAAAGTATATTCCCAAACAGATTATCATTATCTGTGTGATTAATTTTTTAAAAAGTTTTCAGCTTGGCTTTTGTTAAAATTTGCTCTTAAAAAAAATAATATAAAACAAGTCATGGTGGCACACTCCCTTAATCCTAGCACTCAGGAGGCAGAGGCAGGCGGATCGCTGAGTTCAAGACTCCAGAACAGTCAGAGTTACATAGGGACACTCTGTCTCCAAAAACCAAAAATTAAAGTAAAATATAAAAAAAGAAATAATATTAAGCCAGGTGTGGTAGCACACATCTTTAATCCCAGAAGCTGGTAGATTTCTGAGTTGCAGGCCAGCCTCATCTACATAGTAAATTTGAATTCTAGGGCAGCCAGGGATATGTAGAGAGACCCCTGTCTTAGAAAAAACAAACAAAAAAGAAAGAACTAAAATACGGACATTTGTATTAGTAAATAGACTGTCTTTCAAAAAAAATGCCATTTTCTTTTATGATGATCTCTAAGCACTATATTAGTTATGGTAACCATTTTCAAAAGGCTTAGCACCAGAAATATTTCAGGTGTGTGATTTTGTGGGGTTTTTTTGGGGGGGAGGGTGTCTCATTTTTGTTTTTGTTTTTTCATTTTGGAATATAGGCCAAGTATTTTATAAGATCTTAGAGATGGGACTGAAGTTTAAGCATGAGGTTTGTTCTGTAGTACTTTAAGCATACAGTCTGGTTATTTTATCCAGTATTTTCAGCTTGGACTGTGAGCCCTCACTTAAGGTCACTTACAGACATTTCTGTTTGTAGGTTCATGTCAGCCTTTAGAAAGTTTTGTACTTGGGGTTTTCAGACTAGAAATGGCCCACTACATACTTAGGTTGAAGTTGTATGTTAGCATATATGTGCTCAAGCACAGATCCATGTACATACAACTTACTATGTCATAAAAATATAACCTAAGTTTTAATTCAGATTGGTTCTTATACCTATTCTAGTATTTTACAGTAACCTAAACTTTTCATTAAGAAAATTGAATGTTCTTTGATTGAATCTATTCTATGTTGCTATTTGTATGAAACAAAGAAAAAATGTATGTTTCTTTGGATTTGGTTGTATCTGTTGAAATATCATATTGAATCAAGATCTAGTCTTTCTCCCTGCCACCCACCCCCAAGAAGTTTATCAGATTTTGGTAGTACTGTCCTCTTAACTGTTGTCTGGGATCTGTATTTCTGTCTTTGTGATGCTGGCTTCCTTTCTCAGTGTTTATTACTCCCATCGCCACGCCATGTGTGTGCATTCTTATACCTGTGACTTCCCTTTTCCTTCCTCACCCCCACCCTTTGCTCTTTTCCAGAACAAAAACTTTAGTTTTGGTAGTTTACTTAGAGTGTGCATGGCCCACGTTTTTGTCTGTCTGCTTGTTTGTGTGTGATATTGGGGGTCAGTTCAACAATTTACTCATACCAGGCAGGAGCTCTTCTGCTGAGCTTATTTAAATGCCAGCTGTTGGTGTTTGTGGCTGAACATTTGAAGCTTAGTAGCCTTTCATGTTGCTGGACCCAACTCTCACTTGCTTGCTTAATTTACTTACTTAGGGTCTCTTCTCGGTGTAGCCCTGACTGATCTGCTGTGTAGATCTGGGTGGGTTCACGGTCTCAGAGATCCTTCTGCCTCTGCCTAGGTAGTGCTGGTATCGAAGATGTTGTACACCACCACACCTGACTCACCCAGTCTAGTTTGCAGAGTATTTTCATGTTTTTTTTTTATTTCAAGATTCAAGCTTCTTGCAGATTAACAAACTTTGAAAAGTGATCTTTTTACCCAAAGCCATATAACCAAAGGGAGCCAGGATTAAAGTTTTAATCTCAAACTCTGGTTCAAATGACAAATGTTCCCATAGTCTCTTGTACTTGAATACTTGGTCAGTTGATGATACTGTTGGGAAGGTTTGAGGGTAGGCCATCTAGTACTCCTTCCTTTCTGCTAAAGCATGGAGTTGTAGCATGTATTTGGCAAACTTTCCTTCTTTTTCATAGTTAGGATTTTAAAGAAAATTATTTCTTTTACATAGTGTGGCTTAACAGAACAAGCATTGGATATGAAGAAATACCTAACTTTTAATATTGAATAGGGATACAACCTTGGATAAGTAACTTTAGCCCTCGAAGCTTTAGTTTTCTTGTATATAAAATGGTTTTGAGGCTTTATACTGACTAAATCCACAGTACATTAAATCTGTGAGGATACCAGAGAGGAAAATGCATAGGGGATGAGGTTCAGCGAACTGACCTGCCCGCTCCACTGCCTCTCTATCTCCCTAATTCATATTAGGTAATCCTGGGAACTGTGTAAGTGTATGCAACATGAGTATGGGTGCCCATGGAGGCCAGAAAAGGGCATTGGATCCCCTTGAGAGCTATAGTTACAGGTGGATCAAACTTAAGTCCTATGGAAGAGCAACAGGTGTTCCTAAACTCTGAACTATTCCTCCAGTTAGGTTTTCTTTTCAAAACAGTAAAAACAACAACAGAAATGTAAGGTTTCTTACAGACCTTTGTTTCATCAGGCAGTGTTACTCTTAACCACTAGTGGATAGATGACCCACAATAGTAGAACAGCAGTCTCAGCTGCTTAGGCACTAGGATCACAAGTCTGTATCACCATCTGCTCAAGTGAGGATTCTCATTCTGGCATTTTAATTTACTCTTTAAAATTGCACCCGCCAGTTCTTCTAGATAACTATTATTCTGCAGTGGCCACTCCATGACAGTAGATGTAGCTAGTTGGAGATTCTTTGTCTTTTTGCTTCGCTGGGACCGTCTGAGCCACAGCATCTGTGGTCCTGTCCCGCAGGTCACTGGGTTTATGCCCTATAGAGAATGCTTCTGTGCAGTATGATCAGTGTTAGCTGCCAGGATTAAATAATACCGTCAACAGTCTGCAAAGAATAATCTCCGAAGGGGCCTGAAAAGCAGCGTTTCCTAAGCATATCGTGGCTCGTAGGTCTTAGAAATCGGTAAACTATATATTGTGTATACTTTAGTTTAAAAAAACTGCTTTTACTTTTAAATTGGCAGTTCCCAGACTGAAATTTCTTTGATTCATAGAATCTTAATAGCAGATGTGAAATGCTTGCTGTTCTGTAGGTAAGGTTTTCTGGAGGTGTTTTGGTTTTGTTTCCATTGGGTATAAAATAATACCTTCCTTACTAGGTGATATTGAGGGTAAAATGCAAGTGAGAGTTGAGAGCTGAGTGGTTTACTGTACTCCTGCTCACTATCTAACTTAATATCTGTTACCCAATTCAAGTGCCTTAGCACAGTGAGAACTTAGGCTGGAGCCCACAGGATAGGTCAGTGTATCAAGGTGCTTGCTGCCAAAACGTTCATGGCAGAAGGAGAAAACTGACTCCTGAGCTTCACATGGGCACTATAGTGTATAAGTATACATGCATAAGTGAAGAAGTATATGTTTTTAATATGTTAATTAAACTGTTTTAAGTTCTTACTTATTTTATGTATATGAATGTTTGTAATGTCTGTGTATTATATGCATGCCTGATGCCCTTGGAAGCCACAAGAAGGCATCAGATCGATCCCCTGGGATTGTAGTTACAGATGGTTGTGAGCCACCATGTGGGTGTGGATATCATATCCAGGTACTCTGGAAGAACAGCCAGTGCTCTTTACCCATGAACTAACTTCACAACCCCTTAAATGCTTTTTTAAAAAGCGTAAACAAAAACAAAAGCTTACTCTGTCATAAGCCCTAGACTTGATAGACTTGGGCTTCATCAAATCTATGTTCCAAATTGTTATATTCTTTAGTGGTAAGCATAACAAGGTCTCAAAAGAAAATTCACACCAGCGTGTCTTCTGTAGGTTTCAACATGTATGAAAACTGTTTAGAATGATGTCTATAATTTATGCTATTACTTATAGATTGTAAATTAATCAACCAATCTTGAGAATACGAAAGTTACTTTTTAAAACAAACTTGAAGCAGAGCAAGGTGACAAACGTTTTACTTTACCCCAGCCTTTGGGAGGCAGAGGTAGGTGGATCTCTGTGAGTTCAAGGCCAGCCTGGTCTACATAGTAAGTTCCATGACGGCCAGAACTACATGGTGAGACCTGACTGAAAACAAACAACAACAAAAAAAACCCGATTTGACTTTTAAAGAATCTCGAACCCTTGTGTCCAAGCTGAAGCATTTTGATCTCTTCTCAAGAGGAAACTTGTTAGTGCTCATGTATAACAGGAAAGACAGTTAATTGATGTTTTGCTGGCAGGCCCTGCAGGAGCTGGGCTTAGTGTCCTTTTTAAACATGTCTTGTTCTTTTAGATTCCAGGGATGCTCCTAGCTGTGTCCTGTTCCCATCACTGCTCCTTGTCAGTTCAGTGTCCCTCTGCAATAGCTGGTGGCACAGATATTCTTTTTGTTTGCTTGTTTGTTTGTTTGTTTATTAGTTACTGGAAAGTATGCTAAAACCACTAGAAGTCACTGCCTACTAACTTGGTTTGTCTGTAGAGAATCATGCAAAAACTGAAGTATCCTGAAGTGACAAAATTGGTACCTGATGCTAGGTGTCTTTCTTCCTCTTCGATGAAACAATTGGAATTTATTAAGAAGATACTATGTTTAAACCAATACATAGGTTTTACCAGTAGAATGTTATATAGATAAAGGACATTCTAAGGCTTTGGAGTAATATATAAAGGAAATACAAATTTTGTAATAAATTCCTACTTTTATTAAACTGTTTTATTACTGAGTGTCAGAGAATAAGATAAAGATAATGTTTATGAGTTTCATGTCAGTTTTTTTCAAAGTTTCTTAAAATATAGACCCTTTTAGAAGGGCAAATGGTATCTAAAAGATGCAATATCAATTTAGTATTTAGATTTTAATGTAATAAATATAGACAAACGTATAACTAGGTATGAATTCTTTGGGGCTGCCACTTGTTTTTGGGAGGGAGAGGTTGGGTTTTTTTTTGTTTGTTTTTTTGGTTTTTTGGGTTTTTTTTTGATCTACAAACTGATTTTTATTTTAGCCACCATGTGGTTGCTGGGATTTGAACTCTGGACCTTTGGAAGAGCAGTCGGGTGCTCTTACCCACTGAGCCATCTCACCAGCCCCTGATTTTTATTTTAAACAAAGCCAATTGCATTAAAATTGTCAACATACATTTAACATGCTTGGTGATACTATAATACTGATTGTAATGCTGTACATTCATTTTGGTTTTACTAAAATAAAAATCACCACTAGAAAGGTGATTCAAGCCCAGGTAGTGGTGGCACACGCCTTTAATCCCAGCACTTGGGAGACAGAGGCAGGTGGATTTCTGAGTTTGAGGCCAGCTTGGTCTACAGAGTGAGTTCCGGGACAGTCAGGACTACACAGAGAAACCCTGTCTCAAAGAAACAGAAGAAGGAAGGAAGGAAAGTAGGTAGGCAGGCAGGCAGGCTGGCTGGCTGGCTGGCTTCCAGTACAGTCACAGAGGTAGACAACCATCAGCACCATCTGATTGCAGAACATCTTCATCATACCCAGATCAAGCAGGATGACCATAAACAGCCCTGTAAATCCTGAGTTCAGCATGCTGGTACCACCATGTCGTGTAATGGCCTATTTTCACTCCAAGTATTAAGAAACTCTGTTCCTGGTGTAATCCCTCCATTCTGTAAGGGACACGTCTTCTATTTACCTAGCCTACCTCTGCTCCTTTTTAATTAGCCTTCAGTTAGAAAGTATACCTGTGTGTCAGTAGGCCACCAGCAAACTAGAAAGTATTCTAAAATCATGTGATCTACCAGATGATTCAAAATATACTTGTGTTTCTTTTTTTTAATAGTCATACAATGAAAATCTGTTATTTATGAATACCCACAAACTTGGAGATAAGACTGTACTTCAAGACCTCTGTTTAGGAAAGACCATTAGCAGTAATTCTTGAGGTGCCTCATGTGCCTCTTAATGAGAGTGAGGAGCATGGGTGTTTGAAACTCCATTTCAATGTTTAGGATAATGGGCCTGCTGTCTACAGATTAACTTTGGTTGGAGTAGTTTTATTTGTTTCTCATTTTGGTAACAATAAGATTTTAGTTACATAATTCTTTTCACTGGGAAAAATACTCTTGAAAATTTAAAGTGGGTAATAAAGGGAAGTGATTTTTATATTTTCCCTTACATTCTTTCTTTGCTCCATATATTAATATTCTTTATAGCTTAATAAACAGGTATGAATTTTACCTGCACAGTGTATCCATTGTCTTCTAGGAGTAAATATATTTTTAAAGATTTATTTATTTTATGTTTGTGAGTACACTATAGCTGTCTTCAGGCACACCAGAAATGGGCATCAGATTCCATTACAAATGGTTATGAGCCACCATGTGGTTGCTGGGAATTGAACTTAGGACCTCTGGAAGAGCTGCCAGTGTTCTTAACCACCGAGCCCAGGGGTAAATATTTTTAGATATATAGTTTATTTCTTTTTGAACTTCATTGTTGATTTAACTTGTTTTAGAAATAACTTTCATATACCCAAATAAAGTTAATTGACTAGGTAAACAGTATGAATTTTTGTATGCTCAATAGTGGAAATTTATAATCTGCCAATAATTATGTAAAGTATAGATGTTCTAAACAGTCTTTGGCCATGTTGAAAACTACAGAAAATATGCAAGTTTGGATTTTCTTTGAGCCTTTGTTACACCATTAAAGAAGATAATACAATTTTAGAACATGAATTGAAAAAACAAAAACAAGAAAAGAAAACAAACTTCTAACAAATAATAAAATATAAGATAAATCTAACACATTGGAGTTTGATAATACAAACAGAAGGAAGAGTCCAAGATAAGGCACAAGAATCAGAGAATCACTCAATCATGTACAATTAAAAAAAAAAAAAAAAACTAAACTAAACTAAACTGGAAGCCATAATACATACAGAAGACCTGGTGCAACCTTTGCAGGCCCTGTGCACACAGTTTCAGTCTCTGAGTTCATATGAGCTTTGATCATGATGATTTAGAAAGCCTTGTTTTCTTGATGTCCTCCATGCCCTCTGACTCTTATACCTTTACCTTTTACCACCTCCTCTTTTTTAAAAAAAAAAAAAAAAAAGATTTATTTATTATTATACATAAGTACACTGTAGCTGACTTCAGACGAACCAGAAGAGGGCGCCAGATCTCATTACGGGAGGTTGTCAGCCACCATGTGGTTGTTTGGATTTGAACTCAGGACCTTTGGAAGAGCAGTCAGTACCACCTCCTCTTTAAAAGAGTTTCCTGAGCCATGAAGGAAGGGATTTGATGGAGCCATTCCATTTAGAGAGCTGAGTGTTCCAAGATCTTTTACTCTGTATAACATCTGACTGTAGTCTCTCAATTTATTCCTAGCTGCTACTGATGGCTGAACTAGGTGCACGGATCTATGAATATAGCAGAATGTCATTAGGAATCATTGGGGGTGGGGGGAGAGAAGAGAGAGAGCGCACTTTAGAACCCTAGGTCTCTGAGCTATCTAGACTCTGGTTTTGGTTGCCCAAAGATGGGAAGATGGGTTTCATCTTGTGGAATGGGCCTTGAGTCAAATCAGCTATTGTTTGGTTCTTTTCACAAGCATTGTCTTGGTATGTACGTTTCTCCTCTGGGAGTGTCCAGAGTACCTTTCTGTACCAAAACCACTAGAGCATGAGTTGTGTGGGTGTCTTCAACAGTGGGACCTCTCCATCGATTGTGGAGAGCAGCCTGTGTGTATAGTCTTGCTGACAACCTAGGTTATGTGGAGAGTCCCCTGGAACCCCTCCCTTTGCCAACAACCCTGTTAGATGTAACCCAGTCCTGGTACAGAAAACTTCATTTGGTGACCAGAGAATGCCAGTTGGGACTCTGTCTCCCCCATTTTTTGGTAATTTCACTCAGATCACTTTTATATCTGTATATATTTTAGGAAGCTTCTACTATATTAGATTTCCATACTCCCCTCCCCCAAAGGCCCTTAATTTTAGCTATCTTTCCCCATATTTCTTTCCTCATCCCCTCACCACTACTCCCCATTTAATCTTCTTGTTCCAGTTTCCCCATTTATCCATAACCATTCCATTTCCCTTTCCTAAGAAGATCTAGCTATACCCCATAGTTCTTTGCTCTATACCTAACCTCTATGTTTCTATGAATTGTGGCTTGGTTATCGTTGACTTAGAGATATAATACACATATAAGCAAATTCATATCATATTTGTCTTTCTGGGTCTGAAATAACTCAATCAGGGTGTTTTTTTTTTTTCTTGTTCTATCCATTTGCCTGCTAGTTTTATGGTTTCACTTTTTAAGTTGATGAATAATACTCCATTTATACCACAAATATACCACATTTTCTTTACGATTCTTCTTTTAAGGGACATTTTGGTCATTTCCAACTTTGGGCAGTCATGACTAGAGTAGCAGTGAACATGGTTGAGCCAGTGTCTCTGAGGCAGAATGAAGCATATTTGGGTATATGCCCAAGAGTGGTATCATTGGAGCTTGAGGTGGATCAATTACAATCTTCTTGAGGAACCACCCCACTGATTACCATGGTGGCAGGCAAGTTTCCATCCCCACAGCGATGGGTGAGTGTTCCCTTTACTCCACTTCCTAACCAGCATGAGCTGTCACTTGGTTCATTGTTCTTAGCCATTCTGACAAGTGTAACATGCAATCTCAAAGTAGTTTTGATTTGTGTTTACCTAATAGCTAAAGATTTTGAACATTTCTTTAAGTATTTCTCAGCCATTTGAATTTCCTTTTTTGAGAATTCTATTTGGATCTGTACCCCACTTTTTAATTGGATTGTTTGTTTTATTGGTACCTAGGGGTTTTTTGTTTGTTTGTTTGTTGTTTTAGTTCTTTATATATTTTGGATATTAGCCCTCCATCAGGTGCGTATTTGGTAAAACTCTTTCCCATTCTGTAGACTGCTGGTTTGCCCGAAAGATGATCTCCTGTGTAGCAGCCTCTCAGTTTCCTGGGGTCCCTTTGTTGTTTGTTTACCTTTATGACCCAATCTCAGCCCTTCCTCTCCTCCCATCACCTCCTCACGCAAGTCTTCTTCCCATTCCAGGAGAAAAGGAAACCTCCCCTGGGTGTCACCTCCTCCCCCACCCTACTAACACTGCACTTCCTTACCCCTGCACATCAAGTCACTGTGGGGCTAAACACATCATCCTCTCCCACTGAGGCCAGACAAGGCTGTCCATTTAGGGACACAGGATCCACGGGCAGGCAGCAAGATCAGGGACAGCCCAGCTCCAGTTGTTGGAACCCACATGAAGATCAAGCTGCACATCTGCCACATACGTTCAAGGGCCTAGGTCCAGCTTGTGTATGCTCTTTGGTTGGTGATTCAGTCTCTGGGAGCCCCCAAAGGTCCCGGTTAGTTGGCTCTGTTGACCTTCCTATGGAGTACCTGTCCTCTTCAGCTCCCTCAATCCTCCCATCTCTTCTGTAAGATTCCCTGAGCTCCATCTAATGTTTGGGTGTGAGTCTCTGCATCTCTTTCCATTGGCCACTTGGTGGAGCCTCTCTGAGGACAGTTATGCTAGGTTCCTGTCAACAAGCATAACAAAGTATCATTAATAGTGTCAAAAATTAGTTCTTGTCTTTGGGGTGGGTCTCAATTTGGGGCAGTTATTGGTTGGCCAGCCCCTCGGTCTCTGCTTTATCTTTGTCCCTGCACATCTTATAGGCAGGACACATTTGGATCGAAGGTTTTGTGGGAGGATTATTGTCCTTATCCCTCCAGTGGGAGTCCTGCCTGGCCTCAGGAAGTGGATGAGATCTCATTTATTATTTAGTAATTGTTGATCTTAGTGCCTGTGCTAACAGTTCAGAAAAGGTTTTTCTGTGCCAATGGAATTTCAAAGCCATTCCCTACTTTCTCCTCCATCAGGTTCATTGTATGTGGTTTTATGTCGAAGTGTATGTGTGTGTGTGTCTGTCCATGTCCATGTCCATGAGTATATACAATGAGGAAAGCCAAAGGTTTCTGATCCCCTACAACTGGTGTTATGCAGTTGTGAGGTGCCTGATATGGGTGCTAAGACCTGAACTCGGTTCTTCTGGAAGAACAGTTCTGCATGCAGCCATCCAGCTTAACCAGCATCATTTGTTGAAGATGCTGTCTGTTTGCCAGTGCGTGTTTCTCAATTCTTTATCAAAAGTCACATGTCCATGGGTATGTGGATTTGTGTAGGTCTTCAGTTTGATTCCATTGATCAGTGTGTCTGTTTTGTACCAATATCATGCTCTTTTTATTACTGTAGCTTTATACTACAACTTGAAATCTGGGATTGTGATACCTCCAGCAGTTCTTTTATTATTCAGGATTATTTTAACTATCATGTTTTATTGTGTTTCCATATGAAGCTGAAAATTGTCCTGTCAAGGTCTGTGAAGAATCGTTTTGAAATTTTATGGGGATTTCATTGAATCTGTAGATTGCTTTTGGTAGATGGCCATTTTTATTATGTTAATACTGCTCATCCATGAGCATGGGAGATCTTTCCATCTTCTGACATCTTCAGTTTCTTTCTTCAATATCATGAAGGTTTTTAATCATACAAATCTTTTACTTTCTTGACTTTCTTGGTTAGGTTACACCAAGATATTTTATATTATTTGAGGCTATTGAAAGGCATTGTTTCCCTAATTTCTTTTTTCAGTCTATTTGTTGTTTGTGGGGTGTGTGTGCGTGCGTGCGTGTGTGTGTGTGTGTGTGTGTGTGTGTGTGTGTGTGTGTGTGTGTAGACCAGTTTTCTGTTATAGCTCTTGCTGTCCTGGTAACTTACTCGGTAGACCAGCAAACTGATCTTGAATTTAGACTTGCCTTCATCTGGGACTAAAAGTGTGTGCCGCCACCCCCACCCACCCACCCCCACCCCCCCGCCCAACTCCTTCAGTTTTCTTACTGCTCTAAGACTTCAAGTCATAGATACAAAGAGTACAAATTGAAGTAGAAAATTTTGATTTTCTTTTTTTGTTAGAGACTTAGTTATATCATATGATGTTTTTTAAAAAATAACTGTCTAATGAGAGGATTTTTTGCTTGAAGCAGACACGTGAAAAGATGTTTTACTAAAAACAGACCCATATGTTTTTCTGGAGACAACCTAGAAGAAGGGCATGTGATATTTTACTAGAGCGAATGTTTGAGAGAACATGTGATATTTAGAAAGCTATAAGTAAAGCCAACAGATAGTGGATGATACTGAGTAGTAGTGGTACAACTTGCCATTCTTTATCGGTCATCATTTGTCATGACGTCATAGAGAAAAGCATACCTAAAAACTTCTAATGATATTATGATCCCTGCAGAGTCAGGCAAATTGGCAGAGCCTTACAGTTTCTCAACCTGCTGTTCATAAATGGTGTTTGTGAGTCCTGCCATTGCTGATTCATAAATGGTATTTACAAGTAGTTCCTTTCCGCTGCCTCTAATAGGTGATAGACTAAAAAAGATATTAAAAATTTAAAAACCCTTAATTAAAAATCAATTTTAAAAAATCTAAACCTACAGTGGACAACCTTGTCTTCTTCTGTTTTGTTGTTGGTTTGGGGGTTTTTTTTGTTTTGTTTTTGTTTTTCGGGACAGGGTTTCTCTGTATAGCCCTGGCTGTCCTGGAACTCACTTTATAGACCAGGCTGGCCTCAAATTCAGAAATCCACCTGCCTCTGCCTCCCAAGTACTGGGATTAAAGGTGTGCGCCACCACGCCCGGCTATTGTTCAGAATTTTAATGGAGCTGCTTTGATCTTCTCTCCATTTAAGTTGATTTTGGTTATAGGCTTTCTTTATGACTTTATTATATTAAATTATGTCTCTCTTATCTCTAATTTCTTCAGGGCTTTTATCATGAAAGGGTGTTAGATTTTGTCAAAGTCCTCTTTTGCATCTACTGAGATGATCATGTAGGGTTTTTTTTCTCTCAATTTGCATAGAAAGTGGATTACATTTGTTGATTTTCGTATATTGAACTGGCCCTGCATCTCTGGGATGAAGCCTACTTGATCATGGTAGATGATCCTTTTGATGTGTTCTTAGATTCAGTTTGCAAGTATTTTATTGAGAATTTTTACATCTGTGTTCATAAAGGAAGTTGATCTGTAATTTTTCTTTGTTGGATCTTTATGTGGTTCTGGTATCAGAGTAAATGTGGTTTTGTAAAATTAGTTGGGGAGTGTTTCTTGTTTCTATTTTGTAGGATAATTTGAGGAGTATTGGTGTAAACTCTTCTTTGAAATCCTGGTAGAATTGTTCACTAAAACCATCTGACCCTGGGTTTCTTTTGTTTAGGAGACTTTTTTTTTTTTTCCTTAACCACTGAGCCATTCTCCAGCCCTGGTTGGGAGATGTTTAATGGCTGCTTTTATCTCCTTAGGGGTATTAGGTCTGTTTAAATTACTTATTTAATGCTTACTTGACTTTGAGAAATGGTTTGTGTTTTCCAGTATGGTGGATTACTGGGTTTTAAAGTATGTTTAGATTCCTTAAGTGTTTTTATGTCCCCTTTTTCATTTCTGATTTTATAAATTTGGATTAATCAGTCTTTTAGTAAATTTGAATAACAATTGTCAGTCTTACTGATTTTTCTCAAGAACCAACTCTTTTTTTCCATTGATTCTATTGTTTTTGTTGTTATGATTGTTGTTGTTTTTTCAGCTCTGAGTTTGATTAATTCTTGCCTTCTGTTCCTTTTTTGGGTGTGGTTTTTATTTTTGTTCTAGCACTTTCAGGTGTGCTGTTACTTAGTGTGCCATCTCTTTTTTTTTTTAATGCAGACAGTGCTATGAACTTACCTTAGAACCACCTTCACTGTGACCTTAAGTTTGAGTATGTTGTTAATTCCTTTTCATTCTGTTCTAGAAAGCTTTTAATTTCTGTCTTGGCCCACGTTTCATTCAGTAGTGAGTTGTTCAGTTTCCATCAGTTTGTAAGATTTCTGTTCTTTCTGTTGTTGATATCAACTTTAATCTGTGGTAAGATAGTATGCAGGATATTATTTCAATTTTCTTGTATCCGTTGAGACTTGCTTTGTGTCTGAGCATGTGGTCAGTTTTGGAGGAAAGTCTTATGAGGTGCAGAGAATGTGTATTCTTTTGTGTCTGGGTGAAATGTTCTCTAGATAACTGTTAGGTCCAAATTGTGTTCGGTGCATAGATGTTAAGAATTGCAGTATCCTCTTGGTGAACTTTTCTTTTGATAAGTATGTAGTGCCTTCCTTGTCTCTTCTGATTAGTTTTGGTTTGAAGTCTGTTTTGTCAGATACTAAAAATGGCTCTCCCAGCTTGCTCCTTAGGTTCATTTGTTTAGAATATCTTTTTCCATCCTTTTATTTTGAGGTGATGTCTATCCTTGATGTTAAGGTATGTTTTAGATGCAGCAAAAGGATGAGTCCTCTTTTCACATCCATTTTGTTAATCTGTGTTATTGGGAAATTGAGACCATTGATATTGAGAAATATCAGTGAACAGTGGTTGGTGGTTCTTCTGCTACTGTGTGTTTCCTTCCTCTTCTATTATTTGCTAGTCTGTGGTTATCTAGTTCCTGTGTTTTCTTAGGTTTAGTTAACCTCTTTGGTTGGAGTTTTTCTTGTACCACAGTGATTCTCAACCTACCTAATTCTGCAACCCTTTAATACAGTTCCTCATGTTGTGATTACCCCCAACCATAGAATTATTTGTTGCTACTTCATAGCAATTATGAATTGTAATGTAAATATACAGGGTATCTGATGTGCAACCTCTATGAAAAAGTTATTGGACCTCTAGAGGTGTCACTGCCCACAGGTTGAGAACTGTTGGCTAGATTTCTAATAGATACTGTTTTAATTTGGTTTTCTTACAAATGTCTTATTTTCTCAATCTATTATGATTGAAAGTCTTGTTGGGTATAGTAGTCTAGCTCATCTGTCTAGGCCCTTCTACTTTTTAGAGTCTCCATTGAGAAATCAAGTGTAATTTTAATGGTTCTGCCTTTATATATGCCTTTATTTTCTTTCTTTGTTCTGTACATTTAGTGTTTTGATTTATTAATATTATTATTATTATGTGGCAAGGGAACTTTTTTTCTGGTTTAGTCTATTTGGTGTTCTGTATGCTTCTTGTACCTTAATAGAAATATTCTTTAGGGCTGTTGAGATGGCTCAGTGGGTAAGAGCACCCAACTGTTCTTCCGAAGGTCCGGAGTTCAATCCCAGCAACCACATGGTGGCTCACAACCATCCGTAATGAGATCTGACTCCCTCTTCTGGAGTGTCTGAAGACAGGTACAGTGTACTTACATATAATAAATAAATAAATCTAAAAAAAAAAAAAGAAAGAAATATTCTTTAGATTGGGGAAATTTTATATATTTCCCGTGCCTTTTGTGCGTTTTAATTGGGTTTGTTTTCTTTTTTTTAAGATTTATTTATTATTTTATGTATATGAGTACACTGTAGCTGTACAGATGGTTGTGGGCCTTCATATGGTTGCTGGGAATTGAATTTAGGACCTCTGCTTACTCAGGTCAACCCTCTTCGCTCCAGCCCAAAGATCTATTATTATAAATAACTACACTGTAACTGTCCTCAGACATTACGGATGGTAGTAGATAAGAACTGACTCCTACAAGTTGCCCTCTGAGCTGGAATTGATGGCGTACACCTATATAATCTGAGTACTTCAGAGATAGACTGAGTTCAAGGTATATGGAGTGCAGGGGGTTGATTTTGAAACTGGCTTGGTATGTAATAACCCAAACTGGCCTTAAACTCTCAACTACCTCAGCTTCCTGATGTTTCAATTTTTATAAATTTCTTCCAAATCTGGCTTCATAGAATATGGCTGAATTCTCACGTTTACTCCCATATTTAGCCTATGATGATACATTTATTGTAAAGAATACAGTGTCTGAACAGAATCCAGTCTCACACAAATATTGTAGTGGGAAGGGAAGAGTATTTTAATAGCCTTTTCAGATTGTTTTGGGTATTCTACAGATGGTAGTTTTGTGAAAGTTAGTTTCATTGTGTTATCTAAAATCTTTTCTGAACATTCATTCCTCTGGTAAGTGAAAACCAGTGGTCTGCAGAAGTATTTTATAATTCTCGTATTGTTATATACAAATATTTTATGTCCACCTTTTTTAAATAGTTTTGGTTTGGGTTGGGGGGGAGTAAATTTTTTATTGTTTGTTTGTTTGTTTTTTCCAGACAGGGTTTCTCTATGTAGCCCTGGCTGTCCTGGAACTCACTCTGTAGACCAGGCTGGCCTCAAACTCAGAAATCCTATCCCAAGTGCTGGGTTAAAGGCGTGCACCACCACTGCCCGGCTATGTCCACATTTTAATTGCACTACTAATTGTGTGCATGTCAGAAAGTAGGATGCGAGAGTGGTCCAAGTGGTTGATACCATGTGTGTCCCAGGTGTCAAACTCAGGCCATCAGGCTTGGCAGGAAGTGCCTTACCTGCTGAGTCATTTCTCTGGCCCTTACGATTGAGACTTATTTAGTAAAAGTCATTTTTCTCCATCAAGCATAATCTCAAGTAAAACGACTACGCTTTTACTTTGCTTTAAAGGAATGGGTGGCAGCCAAGAATTCCAAGACTGTCCATATGCTTTGAAGTCACTGTCGTGGTTTGCACTAAAGTCCCGTTGGATTATCTACCATTACTTTAGTGCCTTTTCAGTACCATTTGTGTAAGTGTCAGTAAAATAAAAAGATATAAAGTATTTTAGTGCCATTGTGTACAGTCTTAGAGACATCTTGGAAGTCTCAGCGAACTCCCTAGGTCTGTGAGCTATATTTTTGAGAACTTTAAACCAGAGGATTTTGTATCTATTTGGCACTCTTCTTGTTTGTATTTGGAAGAAAAAAATTAAAGACGTGTTTTTAAGTATCTGGCACACAATATGGCTTTCCTTGGCTCATCAGAAATTAAGAACTTGATATTTTATGACTGTTTCTTTAGAATGTCATCAGTTAAATAAAATATTGAGAATTGTAGTGTTAGAGTTGTAGAGTGAGTGACGGTGGGTTCCAGAATTCTTTTCCACATCGTCTGGGAAACATATAAGCCCCTACTCTTTGGATTGCTGTAACTGAGCACATTTCTTTCTTTCTTTCTTTCTTTCTTTCTTTCTTTCTTTCTTTCTTTCTTTTTTTCTTCCAAAAACAATTTTTATTAGATATTTTCTTCATTTACCTTTCAAATGCTATCCCAGAAGTCCCCTATACCCTCCCCCCGCCCTGCTCCCCAACCCACCCACTCCCACTTCTTGGCCCTGGTGTTCCCCTGTACTGGGGCATATAAAGTTTGCAAGACCAAGGGGCCTCTCTTCCCAGTGATGGCCTACTAGGCCATCTTCTGATACATATGCAGCTAGAGACACGAGCTCTGGGGGTACTGGTTAGTGCATATTGTTGTTCCCCCTATAGGGTTGCAGATCCCTTTAGCTCCTTGGGTGCTTTCTCTAGCTCCTCCATTGGGGGCCCTGTGTTCCTCCAGTAGATGACTGTGAGCATCCACTTCTGTATTTGCCAGGCACTGGCATAGCCTCAGGGCTTGTGTCTAGTTTTACTGTAGCTTGTGTCATGTTTGTTTGATATCTTTTGGAGGCCTGCTCTGTTTTTTAAAGGGAAACAGAGGAGAAGTGGATCTGGGAGAGGGTAGGCGGGAGAAAGAACTGAGCTATATCAGCACAATCTTGCTGGCATATGCAATAGTGTTTGGGTTTGGTGGCTGTTTATGGGATGGATCCTCGGGTGTGGCAGTCTCTGGATGGTCCTTCTTTCGGTCTCAGCTCCAAACTTTATCTCTGTAACTCCTTCCATGGGTATTTTGTTCCCCATTCTAAGGAGGAATGAAGTATCCACACTTTGGTCTTCCTTATTCTTGATTTTCATGTGTTTTGCAAATTGTATCTTGGGCATTCTAAGTTTCTGGGCTAATATCCACTTATCAGTGAGTGCATATCAGCACATTTCTTTTTCAAGTGTATGTTTTAATACATATGTTTGAAGATAAGAATTTTAAGATAGAAAAACAAATTTTAATAATACTAAGGGATGGGTTATATTATTACACTGGCATAATAATCCTTATGTTGTTCCCTCCTGTTTTGCAGATAAAACTGAAATGAGAGTTCTTATTTTCTCCCCAAGTATCACAGACATTTAAATGTCTCTATAGTAAAGAAGTCTATATTTGGGCCTCATAATCCAAGCATTTGGGAGGCTATGACAGAATTTCTGTGAGTTCAGAGCCTGGGCTACATAGTGAGTTCCAAGCAGATCTACCTTGTCTCACAAAACAAAACAACCAAAAGTACCTATTTATTGGCTGCATGCATGCATGTATGTATATACCACTTATACATTCAAAATGATTGAATAGTGTAACCAAGTAAGTTATAAACTCAAACTGAAGTGACAAACACAGACCATGTATGGGTCTGAGCTAGGTCTCTGCATATATGTATGTTATGGTTGAATAGCTTGATGTTGTGGGACCCCCAACAGTGGAAGTTGGGGCTGTCTCTGACCCTTTTGCCATCACTTAGGACCATTTTACTCCTACTTGGTTGCCTCGTCTAGTGTGGATTAAGGGCTTGTGTCTAGTTTTACTGTAGCTTGTGTCATGTTTGTTTGATATCTTTTGGAGGCCTGCTCTGTTTTTTAAAGGGAAACAGAGGAGAAGTGGATCTGGGAGAGGGTAGGCGGGACAAAGAACTGAGAGGAGTAGAGGGAAAGAAACTGGTTGGGATGTAATGTATGAGAGAAGAATAATTAAAAATTACAAATCAAAGTTATAAACTCATTAAACAAAGGATAAGTTGTCTGGAGAGATGACTCAGTGGTTAAGAGCACTGGCTGCTCTTCCAGAGGTCCTGAGTTCAAATCCCATCAACCACATGGCGGCTCACAACCATCTGTAATGGGATCTGATGCCCTCTTCTGATGTGTCTGAAGACAGCTAAAATGTACTCACATAAATAAATAAATTTAAAAAGAAAATAAAAGAATGTGTTAACATGATTTATGTTTTAAAAATATGTCCTGCTAAGTACTTGAAATCAATATGATCTGAATATTCAGAACTACTTCATGGGGGGTTTACTTTTTGGCTTTGAGACAGGTTCATTATGTCACCAAGGCTGATCTTTCAGATTTGCCATTATTCTGCTTTGATGTTTTAGGAATGCTTGGGTTTTAACAGTCCACAACCACATTCATGAGAGATTAAAACAAACCAGTAATGTCAGTAGACATACTTTATCTGGGACAAGCAATGTATTTGATAAATATAAAAAAATATTCTCAGAATACCCTCCAACATTGAGCAGTTGGATGAAACATAAACTGTAATGTCAAGTGTTTAGTGATAACTAAGTGCTTCAGTCAAGTACTGTATCCCAACAGTGCTAACCAAATGAATGAGTCATTGTTAGTGAGGGAAAGGGACTCTCATCTGGCCAAAGTCTCTGGTTTGGTGGGGGGGGGGGGGCGGCATTTAATGTAAAATATTTCATTGGTAATTTAAATAAGGGAATAAGGGTTTTTTTTAAAAAATATGTACTGTGTGTTTGCTTGTGTGTATCATGTGGAGGCCAGAAGGGATCATTGGATCCCCTGTAACTGCATTGCACACTATTGGGATCCATGCTTTGATTGCTGGGAAGATCCTCAAAAGAACAGCAACCACTGAGCAAGCCAACTCTCCAGCTCCTAGACAAGAACTTTATTCAGTATATTTATTTAATAACTTCTGTGAACTGTATATTCCAAAATTATCCTATATAATCTCAGCAGGAGACACTGGAGCTCTTGACTCAGGAGACTACACAACAGTCCACTGAGAAAGTTTAGCACACTGGTCACACAGCACTAAGCACTGTTTGGGCATTGTCCTGTTCTTTTATATACAGACTGGAAATATCTCATCATGCTGAAACACTATTCCGTGTTTAACAATATAACATGTAAATACATAAAGACTCCTCCATGTAGGTGTGGAAAAACCGTGTTTGTATGCAAAAGATCTAGTTTACATGCTTAGAGGGGAAAAGGACTATGGAGTTTCTGACACTTTGGCATGGTATAGTGCCTAAACCTACTGGATAACCCAAGCAGTGGCCTTTAAAAATCTTTTTAAGAATGTTGCTGGTTCTGGTGGTTCGGGTGGCAGGAAGTGGGGGGGGGGGTGGAGAAGAGGAGGAGGAGGAGGTGGTGGTGGTGGTGGTGGAGGTGGTGGTGGTGGAGGTGGTGGAGGTGGCAGCAGTGCTGGTGGAAGTTTCTAAGTATGTACAATCCCTTGAGACCAGAAATGATAGAGGAATCCAGGGAGATGGATCAGAGGTGTCAAGAGCACTTGCTTTGCAGCTCTTTGGATCCAAATTTGGTTCCCACTTGTTACTCTAGCCCCAGGGGATCCAACACCATCTCTGGGCTCCAAGGGCACTTGTATTCAAATGTGCACATTGACAAATAGACATATACTTTAAAATGAAATCGTTTTTTAAAATCACGAATCATGATAAGAAAATTTTAGTTTTAGCCATATAAAGTCACCATTTTTGCAGGTCAAGAGGAGTGTGCTTTTGACATTTTCATATGGTTCAAATAAAAGATGAAGAGTTGAGCTTTTCTGGATTTGTTGTTGTCTTGTTCATCCTCAGGAAAATAAGCATTGGCCCATATTCAGAAAGCATCTATACCAGAATATTCCTGAATGAATTTATTACTTAACACACCAAAAGGCATCTTAGGTGCTAGTAAATGTCACATTCTAAAACTAGTGGGTATGGGATTGTTTCAGTGAAACTGTGTCCCTTTTTAAAAGCCAGTGAGAACTTTAGTGGATGTGGGTCCTAAATGTATATGGTTTCCTCCATGGCTAAGAGTTCTCACCAGGGAAAAACCCTGGTCATTAATACCAAATTAGCAAGCCAGGGTTCTGAAATGGGAACAGGCAAAGTCAGAGTAATGTTGTAAGGTTTGCTGGTACCCAAGGAAAGTTCTGGATACATTGCTGCTAGTTTGTGTTTTACTGTTGAATCACAGCTTTCCCCCAAATTCGTAAATTGATGGAGTAGTTGCAGAAACTTACACCACAAGCCAGATTTGTTTATTAGCAATTTCCATATTTATGTTAAGTGGCTTCAGGTGTAATAGGCTCTTTGGAATTCAGTTGTTGCTCCAGCAACCATCAGAGACTGACCCAGACAGCCTCAGCTTTTCCTGCAGAGGTCACTTCTAGGAGGCCCACTTTCCACTGAATAGCATGGCCGGGACAGAAACTGAGATGTGTGACGTCTCCCCATGACTGCCATTCGGTGGAAGTTGATTTTATGCATTAGTTGTTCCTGAGTAGTTACAGAAAAGGCTAGCATTTAAAATCCCCACAAAAAGCAATGTGGGGGGAGGGAGGTGTGTGTGTGTGTGTGTGTGTGTGTGTGTGTTTGCATATCTGTGTTAAATTCAAAGGGCTTAACTTTCCCCAGTCTATCTCTTAAGTATGACAGCCATTCTCTTAACCTTGCCCAGGATAGTGACCATTGTTGACTAATTTTGTTAGGGACTTGACAATAGATATTTACTTTTTTGTAGTGTAGAAAATCTTGAATTTCTGATAAAATAGTTGCTAACCGTGAGCACTTTAATTACCAAAATGGTAAGATAAGTTAAAAATCTTGTTTTTTTTTTTTTGTTTGTTTGTTTTGTTTTGTTTTGTGACAGTGTTAATCTGTAGCCCTGGCTGTCCAGGAACTTGCTTTGTAGACCAGGCTAGCCTCTAACTCAGAGATTGGCCTGCCTCTGCTTCCTAAATTCTGGGATTAAAGGCATGGGCAACCACAGCCCAGCAACTTGGATCATTCTTATTTGGGATTTAAGTTTTGTTTGTTTGAGGTATTAAAAATTGTATGCGTACTAGGTAGTTTGGTTTTGCTTTGTTTTGCTACTTCACAGCCATACACTAAAATATTTTCGTATCCAGTTGAGCTGAATGGACCTAAAATTACCTCATTTCCTCAGATGAAATGCCTTTAATCTTACTTATTTCTAGACTTTTAAGGACATTTCCAAAGAAACACTTGCCTGAAGATTTAATTAGCATAGTACCATTTGTGGAAAGAATACTTCGTGCTCAGAAACTATAGGAGCCAATTTCTGCTTGTCTGAGGAAGAACTGTCAGACGTGTAAGCTTTGTAAGTGGGGCTCTGCTGAGATGTTTAGGAAGCTCACATCTGTGTTCCTGGAACATGGCTTCTACAATGTCAAGTTACTTTCAAGTGGTAGTGTACACAGAATGTCTGCTGTCTGCCTTAGGAGAAATCCTTACGCTAACTGGTACAGAAAATCATGTGTACCTTTTTTTTTTTTTTTTTTTTTTTTTAAAGATTTATTTATTTATTATTATGTAAGTACACTGTAGCTGTCCCCAGACACTCCAGAAGAGGGAGTCAGATCTCGTTATGGATGGTTGTGAGCCACCATGTGGTTGCTGGGATTTGAACTCCTGACCTTTGGAAGAGCAGTCGGGTGCTCTTACCCACTGAGCCATCTCACCAGCCCCCATGTGTACCTTTTATTATATTTTAAATAAGAATTACTAAAAATCTTACATTTATACAGAAAACAAAACATGTATAAAGGGTCTTCTGCACATAGTTGGCATCTAACACACTAGTCTTCCTTTTAGGAAGACGCGGTGTGCCATCTCCATTGAAGACACAAGTAGATGACCCTGCCTATTTAACTAACCCCACTTGACCACTAAAAGTTTGGACTCTTTTTTTTGTTTGTTTTTACTTCTCTCTAAGAGCTGTCTTAACTATTCAAGACTAGCCCACAACCCTGTAGACCTTATAATGCATTCTGCTTTTCGTGGTGTGTATCACCCCTCACATTCCCTATATGTGCTTCCTATGTTTAGTACATTTATCTTCCCTAACTGATGCCAACACCAGGAGGCCAACAATCTTTGTTTTTTGTTTTTTTTTTAAAGATTTATTTATTTATTATATGTAAGTACACTGTAGCTGTCTTCAGACACTCCAGAAGAGGGCGCCAGATCTCGTTACGGATGGTTGTGAGCCACCATGTGGTTGCTGGGATTTGAACTCTGGACCTTTGGAAGAGCAGTCGGGTGCTCTTACTCACTGAGCCATGTCACCAGCCCACAATCTTTGTTTTGATCACTGATATTACCAAGCATTTAGAATGGTGTTGGCACATAGTAGGCACTCATCTGTCATTAAATGGATCTTATTTTGCATGTGGTAGAAAAGGGGCTTTGAAGAGTAAGACTGTTTCTGAGGTTATGAAAACAGTCCAGTAGAACTACACATACACTACTGCAAACCCTCCTCAGTGTTCTTTTCATTAGCCTACCAGTCTGCCCATTTAGCTTAAATAGCAATTCAGCCCTCAGCACTTGGTCTCACTTGAAGAAAATAACAGCCTTACATATGTGATCAGTTGGTGTGTTACTGAGCTACTACTGTTTCCAGAACATTATGTTCTTAGTCAGTAGTTTGAGAAATCCTTTTTAAAGAATATTTATGGTACTCAAAGTTTCTTTATGCTGACAATAATTATATACATAAGTTGCTTATATCTGACTATGAGTCGTGTGGTTATGTTGATGCCAATGCTGTCAAGACAGTGGGAATCCCAATACGTGATGGAAGATTGGTGCCAGCCCAGCCAAGTTTTAGCTGACTGAAGTAAAAGCCATCCAGGCCCACACTCACATTGTAACCTCCTGACATGTCAGATACATTCTTCCTAGCTTTTTTTCTTTGTAAGAATTTAGATTGGGAGTTCTTCTCTCATTGAGACATCTGCAGTTGGGGTGTCGATGAAAGTTGTCTCTTCCTGTTGAACATGGTGCAGACCAAAGCAAACTACGTCCCAGGAGCCTACAGAAAAACGGTGGCTTCTCAAGCCACTAGGAAGGTGCTTGGCTCCTCCACCTTTGTCACCAATTCTTCAAGTTCATCGAGAAAAGCTGAAAATAAGTATGCAGGAGGGAACCCAGTCTGTGTGCCCCCAACTCCCAAAAAGGCATCGGGGAATTAATTCTTCAGGCTGTCCCCTAAAGAGTCTACAAAGGAAAACCAGATTCCTGAAGAAACAGGAAGCAGTGGCTTAGGAAAAGCAAAGAGAAAAGCTTGTCCTTTGCAACCTGATCACAGAGATGATGAAAACGAATAGAATTTACTCATCTGAATAATGTCTTCAGTTTTTCTACATTACTTACATGTAAATTCGGGTAAATGAGTTTGTCCAATTGGCTTGTTGGTGGGAAAAAAATTAGGCTAAAATTTAGCCATTCAAAAGAAACCAGATATAAGAATGGAGAATTTTTATAATTTGTAAATTTGAATTGCATACTTACATTTATGTCCTATGCTCCTCCTTTCTTACCTGTTAAAGCTGCTTCTTAAAACCAACCTTACCTGACACTCTAATTACCACTCTACGGTCTTTGCTTAGATTTTTGTACTGATGTCATTTTATGGGCATTGATTATGGAAATGGCACCATACTGTTATGGCATGTTTGCTTTAAAAATTTGACTTAGGCCGGGCAGTGGTGGTGCACGCCTTTAATCCCAGCACTCAGGAGGCAGAGGCAGGCAGATTTCTGAGTTTGAGGACAGCCAGGGCTACACAGAGAAACCCTGTCTCGAAGAACCCCCCCCCCAAAAAAAGAAATTGACTTAGTCTTTTTTACATTAAAATTTTCAATATTAATTAAGTAAAAAAAAAAAGAATTTAGTTTGGAAAAACATGATCCCAGTTTAGGAAGTAAAATGAAGGTAAATTACCTTTAATCGTTTCCTGCAACAAGTTTCAAATACATACATAAAACAAAGACTCTGCTCTTTCATACCTTCTGCAAGCAGGTCTCAGTGAGAAACTGACTTTGACTCTGTGGGTTTCTTATTCAATATTTTTATTGCCTATCATAAAAGTGTTGTGTTTTGTTTTGTCTTGGTAGGGGTTGGGGGGTTGTTTGGGTTTGTTTGTTTGTTTGCTTGTTTATTTGAGGCAGGGTCAAACAAAGGGAAGATAAATGTGCTAAACATAGGAAGCACTATGTCTGTGTAAGCCTGGCTGTCCTGGAACTTGATCTGTGGACCACACTGGTCTCAAGCTCAGAATCAACCTGGCTCTGTGTGTAATACTTCCTGGGTGCTGAGATTAAAGGTATGTACACCTCCGCCCCACCCCCCACTGTGTGTGGTTTGTTTGTTTGTTTGTTTGTTTAAGATTTAATTATTTTATATATATGACGAGTACACTGTCACTGTCTTCAGTCACACCAGAAGAGGGCATCAGGTCCCATTACAGATGGTTGTGAGCTACCATGTGGTTGCTGGGAATTGAACTCAGGACCTCTGGAAGAGCAGTCAGTTCTCTTAACACTGAGCCACCTCTCCAATCTTGTGTTTTGGTTTTTTTATTACTACATTTATTTATTGGGGGAATGTAGAAAGGTGTAGAGGACTGCTTTCAGGAGTTGGTGCTTTCCTTCCGCCATGTGAGTCCCACAGACTGAATTCAGCTCCTTAGGCTTGCTAGTACCTTTACCCACTGATCCATCTTACCAGCCCTGTTTTTAATTTAATTTTATTGTTAAGGTTGTTTTTCTGTGCGTGACTTTTTTTTTTAGATTACTGGAATTTTGAGTAAAAACACAGTTTCTATATAACCCGTCATCTCCTGTCCTGTGCCCCTCAGTTTACCTGTATTTCTCGTTTCTACTCTCCGTGGAATGTGTTGTGAATGTTTGCGTTTTAACAAGGCTTATAGTACTATGTATTTGTTGTTCCGGTATCATACAGTCATTTCAACTGCTCTAAACACCGCCTGTGCTCTCCTTGTTCACCCATCCAACTCTGAACTGGCACGCGTTAAGTTTGTACTTTTTCTACTCTGCCTGTGGTGTTTGCCTTTCCCAGAATGTTTACAGTTGGGATCATTCAATATGTCACTTTTTCAGTTTAGTTTTGTATATATTTAAGTTCTTAGTGTCTCATCCAAATTTTGTTATAAAGTTTGTGTACAAGTTTTGAGGCAGACGTGAGTTTTCAGGTTTGAGGGATATATATGAAAAACTTAGTTGGTATATGTTGAGTATGTTTAGTTTCATAAGAAACTGCCAGACTGACTTAAAAAGTGGCTGCGCAGGGGTGTGCCCTCACCAGCAGTCTTTATGGTTTACATCTTTGGCAGTATCTTTATTGTCAGTGTTTGTGTGAGGGTGGCTCCTTGCTCTTTGAATTTAAAGCCTCTGACGATGTTAAAATTAAGTGCTTGTCATTGTCACATACTTCCCTGCCAGCTGTGTATTTGGTGAGTGTCCTGATCTTTGAGAGATTTGGGGGTAAGGGGTTGGGTTGGTTTAGGAAGTTTTTGATTATTTTGTTTTGTTTCCTGGTTTGGTTTGGCTTGGTTTTGTTTTGTTTTGTTAAGACAGGGTTGAACTAGCCTAGGCTAGCCTGAGACTTAGAACAGTCTACCTGCCTCAGCCTCCAAAGTGTGGTAAAGTTATAGGTATGAGCTACTGTGCCTAACGTGTGTGTGTGTGTTTAATTGGGATGTTTTCTTATATTTGAGGTGGGAATTTTAAAGGGATTGTTGAGTTTTAAGCAGTCTTTGTTTTGTTTTTTTGTTTGTACCTGCCTGGTTTCAGGTTTCTGCGAAGATTTTTCTTCCATTCTCTTGCTAGTCTTTTTATTCTTTTAAGCAAGTTAGTTTTCCTTTGTTAATGCATTTTAAGTTGATCATAGAAATTGTAAGGGCTAGAAGTGTAGAGAGAAGGGGGGACCCTGGCATATAGATAGTCTAATCACTGGGGGTCATCCTTGGCAACCTAGCTAGTCTAAAGCCTGAAAGAGATAAATATGATCACTTCTTTCCTTTGTTCTATTGGATATAATTCAGCTTTTACTATTTTAATTTTAATATTTTACTATTTTAATAGGATTTTGCATAAAGTACTCTTAAGTTTGAATGTGATGCAAAAATATTATTAAAAGCATAGATTTAAAATCGTCAGTGTACACTATGCAGCAGTGGCCCATTGCAGTGTAAGTTACCTAATAATTCAAAACAAATAGCTCAGCCGGGCGTGGTGGCGCACGCCTTTAATCCCAGCACTCGGGAGGCAGAGGCAGGCGGATTTCTGAGTTCGAGGCCAGCCTGGTCTACAAAGTGAGTTCCAGGACAGCCAGAGCTATACAGAGAAACCCTGTCTCGAAAAAACAAAAAAAAAAAAAAAAAACAAAAACAAAACAAATAGCTCTTAAAAACTAAGTCTATCAACATAAAAGTTTATGTAACATTCACACATTGACTCCATAAATGCCTAACCAATAGCTTATCACTTTCTGAACTTTGAAAGTCAATTGTTTAACCTAACCATTCTTGCTGCATAATAAAGATCACTATTACATTTCTTTAAAATCTGATAATATCAAGATAGTATCATACCAGTTTAACGTTAGAGATGTGGGGTGACATTGTTACCAGGAATATATGTTGAACTGTTGGGAGGATTGTTCTTCCTATAGAGTCCTGCTTGTAGAAACACAGTTTTTAGGGGAATGGTTTGTTAGTTATGTTCTTGTTGCTGTTATAGAAGACTTGGAAAAGCCAACTTAAAGGGAGAAGTGCCTATTTGTCTCACAGTAAAGGAATGCATCCTATCATGGTGGGGAAGCTGTGGCGGGGAATAATCTCTGGGCTATGATGGTAGAACATTTGGTGTCTGGTTCACATCTCTTAGCAGCTAACCAAGAACTAAGACTTCGGCCTCCAATCGTAAGTGCAGCCTCTATGGCTTATAACATTGAGGCCATGTCTACAGTGTTCCATAACTTCCCAAACCAGGGCTTCCAGTTGAGGACCAAGTGCATGAAATACAGGGAGCAAACCATAACAAATGCTAAAATTGCAGGAAATACGCATTTACATGTGGTGGTTTTAAACTGCAGATTTGGACTCTCAAATAACTAGGTATCCACTTACTTTCTTGGGGTGACCTGCTTGCTGTATATCTTTTTTTACCTTGCTATTTTCATAGCAATGTACACTGTTTTTGATCTTTTAATGCTGTTAACATGACAGAATCAAGTTTTATAAAAAAAAATTTAAGAGACAGGTTGGTGGTTTTTATGAAGAAAGGAAATGAAGATGACAAAAACTAAGGTTCTTTTTCCTCCATATTAGAACACCATTATAAATCAAAAGCAAAAACAAAACCAAACCAAACAAACAAAAAACCCACACACAGGCCTGTAGTAATTCAAACCAGATAGGTACCAGAACTGAGAAGGGGGAGTAGACATGGGCTCCAACCCCTCACCAAGTATCTGTCTGCAGTAGAAAAATCACTCTTTCTCCAATGGAGTCTTACTGGGTCTGTTAAACCACTTCTCAGGGCAGGCCCTGTGCCCAGGAGTAGTTGACCAACATAAATGAACTTGAAGTTATTTGTTTTATAGTTTTTGTCCCATTTTGCTTTGTTTGGGCTTTTGGGGGAAGGATTATTTATCTTTTGCTTGTATATTTTCATTTTCATTTGTGGGCTTTAGGGGTGTTTCTTGGTGTTTTTGTTGTTGTGTTTTGGGGTTTTTTTGGTTGGTTGGGGTATTTGTTGGTTTTTTTAAGAGAGAGAAAAATAACTTAAAGTTGGGTAAGTAGGGAGTGGTACACATTTACTGTAAGGCAGTGGTGGCACAGTTAATCCCAGCACTCAAGAGGTAGAGGCAGGCAAATCTGAGTTCAAGGCCAGCCTGGTCCACAGAGCAAGTTCAAGGATGGCCAGGTCTACGTAGAGAAAACCCATCTCAAAAAATAAAATTAAAAACTAAGAAAAAAAAATCACAAGCCCACAGAATTCTGTATACCTAAAGCCTCTTTTAAAAAGATTTTTAAGTTATATGTATATGTATGTTTATGGTTGGGTATTGTGCACTTCAGTGCAGTGTCCCTAGAAGCCAGAAGAGGACTTTGGAGCTGAAGTTCAAACTGTTATGAATTGCCAGATGGATGCTGGAAACCAAACTTGCATTCTCTGGAAGAGCAGAGAGTGCTCTTAACCACTGAGCCATCTCTCCAGCCTTTATATAGATCTTCCTGTGACTTTTAAGTGTAATTCTATTACCCCGTGCCAATGTTAAAGCTAACATTATATTTTCCTGTGCTAAGGATGAAATCCAGGGTACAAGGCAACCTGTTGAAGATCTTGAATTTCATTTTATGTTTGGAATATTAGTTTAAAATACTGTGCAGCTCAGTAGAATTTTTATTTTGTAATTAGGTTGTTACTTTACTGCCTGGCTGCTTTCTTTGTATGGACTAAACTTCGGTGTGTGATACATGTATGTGTGATGTGTACCACAACACACATGTGGAGGTCAGAGGACAATTGAGGTATCAGTTTTAGACTTCTAGTCCATGTGGTTCTCAGAGATTGAATTCAGGTCATCGGGCTTGGTAGCAGGTGGCTTTACTTCTGAGCCATACCATTGTAGCTCTTTGTACTCAGGGCTCTTGGATGTAGGTTTCATCCATTATACTAGGCACATCCATTACAGTGGATCACTCCAGTCTGCTGTTCTTGCGTTCTGAGAAAGCCTTTGAAATTACTCTGCTGAAAAATTCTTCTTCCCCATTCTCTGTTCTGTCTGTAACTCCTATTAACTAGATGTTACTAGAACCTAGACTCACCGCTCCTTGTCGTAACTCTTCTCTGATTTTCCGTCTTAGACTTTTTCTTCCTCTGTGTAGCTTTAACTTTATTCCCAACCTCTTTCTCTGCTGTCATATTTTTATTTTCTAAGATCTCTTCAGTGTCTTGTTTTCCCCAACATCCTGGTATTTCCCAGTCGTGGTTTGTTGTTGTTTTAAATCTGGTGAGTCCATCCCTTTGCCTTTCTTCGAATCCTTTCCTGCTGAGTTTCTGTTTGTTCTCAGTTGGTTCTTCTTCTTGTTTATCTCTGCCTTCTAAACTAAGGTCTGTTGGTTATCCTTAATTGCTTGTTGATAGTCAAGATGAAGAGCCCATTCTGGAGCTAATAGGGAGATCATAGGATGAGACAGGTGAGCTTGGGTGTCACTCCAGCTCTCCGTGTGCATTTGTTGTGTCCATGTCAGTGTATCTTCAACACTCAGTATTTGAAGGGGAAATTCGTGCAAGCTCCTGCCTGAAGAGTAGTGTCTATCCACCAGCAGGGTGAGGGAAGACTCAGTTTTACTCCATGTAAAAGCAGCCAGTTGTGAGCCTGTTTGGTATATAGAATGTATGTCCTCAGTGTACTTTCTAGTCTCTCTGTCTCCCATACTTATAAAGAGGCATTTAGAACCATGGAGTAAGGGACAATATCTAGTTATCTGACTTTTTAAAAGCTTGCCTGTACTTTTTTGGGGGGCATCCACTTCACTTTACTGTGAGCACGTATTATAGATCAAGTTTGTATTCTCCTTTATTCCTGCTGGAAAGGAACTACACCATCTTAGACCATTTAAATCAGTTACTACTGACATTTCTGGACTCTCTCCTATCCTTGTTTGATAGAGTTGACATCTTTTGGTTTTTTTCCTCCCTAATCTTTTTACTTGTTTTAGTTGAGTTTGGGGAAGAGTAAAATTAATGTGTGCTCAATTGCAGTTTTAACCCAAAGTCACTTTAGAACTCTTCTTAAGAATTTAGAGTTAGCTATCTAAGATGTGTTCTCCTACTGTGTGCCAGACATATTCTTGTCTTTTTCATTCAGTGTTTGTATTAGTGCTCAGTAAGACTGTGGGAGGGTGGGAGTGGGGGTGGTAGTAGTAGTAGTAGCAGCAGCAGCAGTAGTTAAAGCAAACGTTTAAAATAATTTTCCAAGAGTTTTAACTACATTATAGACACTAATATAAAAGTTATACAGATAGAATAGTAAATTCCTATTTGATCAACTATGTAAGGTCAGAAACACAACTGTATTATAACCTCATTATTTCCTGTAATTATGCTGAATAAAATGACTGGGAACACTGAATTGGCAGCTTCTGGAGCGTTTCTCCTAGGAGAAATACAGGGTTAGGTTCCTGCCAACCTTTGGACACATTTTAATCAACCAGTCAGGCTGGCTTTTGTTTAAAGACAGACACATTATGGGGGCTGGCAAGGTAGCTCAGCGGGTAAGAGCACTGACTGCTCTTCTGAAGGTCCTGAGTTCAAATCCCAGCAACCACATGGTGGCTCACAACCATCCATAATGAGATCTGACACCTTCTTCTGGTGTGTCTGAAGACAGCAATAATGTACTTACTTATAATAAATCTTTTTTAAAAAGACACATTATTTGGTACTAATTATTGGTACATTAAACACGCACAAAAAAAGACTGTATACTTGTTTATATTGTGAAAAGCTTTCTTTGGGAAAAAATGTATGTTCAACAACTCTAGCCTTTCCCTGTGTATGTCCATTGATTTTGAGAACTGTGAGTGAATATAGATTTGTGTACTGTAAATATGTTTTAGCAAGTGAATTAGTTCAGAAGAACAAATTCATGACGAGAAAGATCCTTTGCCCTCAATTCCTCTAGCTCCATAAGAAAAAGACATTTATAATCCCTGTAGTAAACCATTGCAGAGTTTGTGTACATTTCTGTTCAAGCAAATGTAAAGGCTCCTCAAGTGATAACCAGTAGCAATTTAAATATATTACTTCATTGGTTTTTACAAGTTCATGAAGTAGGAGTGACTTCTGTTTAAAAGAAGGGGAAATTAAGATGATTTCAAATACATTCTCTTTCCTTCCTTACCCTCAGCTAATAGAATAGGGATTGAATGTAATTCACTCTTTATCGAAGTCAGAGGTCAACTTTGGGTGTCATTCTTCAAGAGCTGTCCATCTTGGCTTTTTGAGAAGAGTCTTACTGGAACCAAGGAGTTCACTCTTTAAGGTGGGCTAACTGACTTGCAGTTTCTGGGATCCACTTGTCTCAGCCTCTCAACACTGAAGTTTTAAGCATATGCCACCATGCCCAGTTTTTTAAACCCCTTAACAGAAGTTCAAACTCAGATACGAGCACTATATTGATCGAGTCCAACTCCTCCGCCTATAATTCACTCTTACAGAAAAAAACCAAAAACAAACAAAAAAACCAAGTGTTCTAATTGTTGTCCTCATGAGTACTTCAATATTTCTTGTCTAATTAAAAGTAGATGGATAAGCCAGGCATAGTGACTTATGCCTTCAACCTCAGCACAGAGAGGCAGAGGCAACTGCTTCTCTTAAGTTCCAAGACAGCTTGGTCTACATAGTTATTAGGATAGCCAGGACTAGACAGTGATACTCTATCTCCAAAAAACAGACATTCATATAAGGAAATCTGTTCATTTCTGCAGGAAATGAGATCCTGTAATTAACTTGCCCAGAGTCACACATTTACAAGATCAGTCTCTAAGCTGCTTTACATTTAGAATTACTCTGCCTACTTAAGTTGTTGGTTTTTGTTTTGTTTTGTTTTTGGTGGTGGTGGTTTTACGAGACAGGGTTTCCCTGTGTAGCCCTGGCTGTCGTGGAAATCACTCTGTAGACCAGGCTGCCCTCAAATTCAGAGATCCGCCTGTCTCTGCCTCCCAAGTGCTGGGATTAAAGGCATGCGCCACCACGCCCGGCTCCTACTTAAGTTTTATGTAGCCCTCCATGTTCAAAGGATTGTGTTGGCAAATTTTGGCAGCATTAATAGAAGAGTTTAACCAAAGTCTATTGTACATTCAGAATTGATCACGATCGTCTTCCTGGAGTGAACCACTAAAGTTTGTAGTAGGACACCAGAAAAGAGCCAGGTCTTTTTCAGGGAAGTGTAGGAGCCTGTTCGCTAGAAGAGCGAACTTCTTGGCAGCATCTGTCTAATGACACTACAAAATAAAGAACCAGTGTTTTCCAACCTTCTAACTTTTTGTGGAAAGCTGAAAAACCAGATTTTGTTCAACAATTTGTCAAACTTTAAAGTTACACCTTAAAGCCCAAACAAGAAATGTCTCTGTCATTTCATTTCAGGCTGTTTGTATGAAACTTCTATTTACAAATACATCTAAATGCTGCAACTTGTAAGCCTCTGTTCTGTTTGTCACTATGACAAGGAGCCTAAGCCAGCTTCTAGTGACAGATTAAATGAATACAGATGAGTTAAATATATAATTAAAAAAAACATTAAATGTTCAAGTAGTCAGTCTGCTTATTTCATAAAACAATTTGTTAACATATTTGGCTATATATTACCCACAATTCAAAGATCCTATGTGTTTATTATGTCAGATTGATTCATATTTTGAGTTAGCATGGTGTTTTGCAGTCTCACATGGTGGCACACTTGCTATCCTTATCTAATGCACACAGCCCTCTGAAGAGCAATATCAGTTGCTGAAGTGTGCATTTTATCTTGCTTTAAGTCAGTAGACATTACACAGCACCTGCAGCCAAAAAATTTTACCCTCTCAGTACTCTTAAAAGTAGGATGTCCCTAAACACATCCAGAAACCTTGACTTAGTTATTTGCTGAGCAAATAGCAGGAGGCCTAGCTCCAGTGGCATGAGTTTTCAGTGTGGTTGCAGGGTGTTGATGAACATCTCTAGCTAACATCAGAGAAAAATGGACAGAATAATACCTGGACAATTGGGAAGGGCTGTGTTATTTGTGTGTAAGCTGCACAAAATATAAACAGCTCAGTAGATATAAAGTAGACATTCCTAGGTATCCTGCACTCAGAATAGGGAGCAAAATATTTATCCATATTGCTATTAATGGGAATTTGGTGTTCCATTTGGGAACTGCTTCCATGTAAGTTTAGCTTTAATAGACACTACCAGGTTCTGATGTGTCTGAGTCAGCTCAGAATTGACTGTGTGTGAATTGATTTGAACTACAGCCCAACAGTGATCTTGGCTTTTCCATTTTAGCCATTCTAAAGAATATCTTTGGGATTTGAACTAAATTCTGGAGATGTCAGAGATTATGAACCTTTGCTACCTCTGAAAATGCATATTAATGTCTTTTGTACACTGGTTTCATAAACATTTTTCGTAAACATTTTTTGTAAAGAATTTGCATGTGTAGACATTCAGAGAGCCGGGTAATTCTCCCTACTATTGAGACTGACTAGTAAATATGTAAATAGACCAAATTAACCAAGCTGACTTTGACCCCAAAAGATTACCTTCCAATAACATAATAAATAGGAGAAGACCTTAATTTTTTTCGTTTCTTCTTCTTTTGTTTTGTTTTGTTTTGTTTTGTTTTGTTTTCAAGACAGGGTTTCTCTGTATAGCCCTGGCTGTCCTAGAACTCACTCTAGACCAGGCTGGCAGGCTGGCCTCGAACTCAGAAATCTGCCTGCGTCTGCCTCCCAAGTGCTGGGATTAAAGGTGTGCGCCACCACCTCCTGGCTTCTTTTTTAAATCATTTAAACTACCAGTGTTGGAGCTGAAGAGATGGCTTAGTGGATAAAAGCACTGACTCTTAGTGGATAAAAGCTCTTCCAGAGGACCTGGGTTCAATTCCCAGCACCTACATGGCAGCTTACACTTGTCTATAACTCCAGTTCCAGGGGAATAGACACCTTCACAAAGATACACATGCAGGTAAAATGCACATAAAATAAAAATAAACTAATTATTAAACTACCAGTATTTGCCAGGCTTGGTGGTACTTTAATCTCAGTAGTTGAGAGGTCAAGACAGTCAGAGCTCTGAGCTCTAAGACAGGTCCACACAAAACAAAACCACTAATATTTAGGACAAAATAGAAACAAGTTACAAATACAAATTTTCATTAGCTTCTGGAATAGACTGTCTTTTCTGGTTGCTATTAATAAATTATTGCTGCCAGGCATGATGGTACATGCTTGTAATCCCATGACTCTAGAAACATACAGGAGGATTGCTGCAAGTTTCAGGCTAGCCAAATTAAATATATAAGACCATTACTTATAATTTCTAAAGGTGTTGATTTCTAAAAACAAGAAAGAAAAATAATAGTTTGAACTGACTTCAAATAACTAAAGGTAAGACGTTTTTTCTTGCTTATATAGAGCACTATAAACCTTGACATGGGTGTTGAAGAGATGCCTACAGTTTAAGAAAGGATATTGTGTGGGGTGTGGTGGCACCCTCTTTTTGAACCCAGCACTTGAGGCAGAGGCCGGTCTCTGAGTCTGAGGGTTAGCCTGGTCTACAGAGACAGGTCAGCCAGGACTACATAGAGAAACTGTCTGGAAAAAACAAAAGTAAAGAATCCATACTGCTGTTACCAAGACTGGACTCTGGTTCCCAGCATCCACATAGGGCAGCTTATAACTGCCTATAACTCCAGCTCTAGAGGATCTACAGCCAACTTTGGTCTTTGTGAGTCTTGCATTCACATGCATGGATACACACATATACACAATTCCAAATAAAATATTTCTTAAAATAAATGACATAGTTGTAGTAAAATGAGGCTGAAGAGATGGCTCAGTGGTTAAGAGCACTTAATGCTCTTCCAGAGGACCCAAGTTCAATTCTCAGTACCTAAATCATGTGATATAACAACTGCCTGAAACTCCACTTTCAGTGAATCCACACGCCCTTTGGTCTCCATGGCTACCTACATACACATGATACTCATAAACTCACTTAGGTGCGCACACACATACACATAAATAAAAATAAATCTTTTTTTAATTTAAGTTATAAACACAGTATAGTGGTTCACTTCTATAATTCCAGCACCCCAGTGACAGAGACAAGTTCAAGACCAGCTTGGTCTGCATATTGAGTTCCAGGCCCGTCAAAGCTACACAGAAATTTTCTGTTTAAAAAAAAAAAAAAAAATCAAGGCCCAGCAGGATGGCTCAGCAGGTAGCTTGTTACCAAGCCTGACCTGACAACCTGAGTTCAATAACTGGGTCCCATGTTGTAGAAGAAGCCTGCAAATTGTCCTTCTCGTCACACTCCAGCCATAACAAGTTTACACACCACACACACACACATACAGATTAACTAATATAGTTTTAAAAGGTGAACCTTTAAATTTCTCAAGTTACAGAAATTTCAAGTCTCCCATAATCTTACTTCTCAGTGGTAACTAACTTCAAATTCATCCACATTTTCTTATATAAATTAATATACAAATGATAATATACCTCTACTTGGCAGTTTGTTCTTCTAGGGGTGAGGGACTCTCACTCTGTGTGTGTGTGTGTGTGTGTGTGTGTGTGTGTGTGTGTGTGTGTACACAAATGCCATAATAGGTGTGTTGAGGTCAGAGGACATCTTTGTGTGGAATCCTTTCTCTTCTTCCATTTTTGGATTCTGGGCTTGCCCTGTGAGTTTAATAGTAATGGATGTTTGGCTGTCCTAGAGTAAAGAGCTTTGTTGTAATGTACATCAGCAGCATCTTACATGCCAAGCATCATTGCCTGCCATCTTGGCCCATCATTTGTTCTTTTAACCTATCAATAATAATTGCCACTCATTTTTTAAGAGTTCTTTAGTTATTATCTGTGATGGTTGGATACTCATTATTAACAATAAGGTCCCTTCTTCAATATATTATTTTTCTCAGTATACCCTTGTACATCAAATTTACCTTCCAGGTCCTCACGGTACCCCCATTTTCTGGCAAAAGTTCACTATCCTCTCTTCTAATATCCCAAACATTCATGTTTTTTCAGTATGCAGAATGCCAGTGAGGAGGATCTAAATGGGTTGGGCATGGCCTAATTGTTTTCACCAATTCTTTTTTATAGTTGAAACATCCTAACTATGAAAGTTCATCCACTAAGTTAGTGAAGCCTTTCTGGTTTTGGTTGAGTAATTGGTTGGTTGGTTGGTTTTCCCTTCGGGGCTTGTATCCTACACCTTCATTTTATAATATCATGGTGGCTTCTGTCACTTCACATGATCAGATAGCAAGTCTCTCAGATAGCAAGCACACTCTCAGAAAGACACCTACGCATCTGATCCATGGGCTATGACCATTTCTATTTTACTAATTGTATTTAATGAATGGGAAAGTATTAAGCTCTTCCAAAAAAGCAAGAATCCTAATCTGTGTGTGGAAATCTCCCAAGGAGATTTTTTTAAGCAGTGGAGCTAATTTGACTATTAGGTAATTGTATGTACACAAGAATATGTCGGGGTTTTTTTGGTTTGGTTTTAACATTGTTGTGAATATTGGCAAAATCAGTTGGGCTCTAATCTTGGGGGTTAATGGTCTGAGTTTCTTGTAATAAAGCAATACTTTGCTAGTTAGCTTGAAGATCAGCTTCCATTTGTAAATGTGCTTTTTTTTAGTGGCACTAGGGAGAAGTTGCTCTGTGAACTATAGACATGACAGTTTTAGGAACAGAAAATACACTTTCCTATCTGGTAACTGTGGGGGTGGTGGGGGAGAGACAGAGAAGAGAATAACAGTATCATCAGGTCGGGCTGTGTAAGGTTAGGTTTATTTTGTTGTTTTGAAACAGTCTTGTTTCCTGAGCTGAGAACACATTACCAGTCTTACTCATCTAACTGTATATATCCCACAAAAACATATCTATCCAGGAACTCCCTGTGTATACTATGCTGACCTTGAATTTACAGAGATCCACCTGCCTCTGCTTCCCAAGTGTTGGGCAGGTGGGTCTCTATAAATTCAAGGCCAACATAGTGTACATAGGGAGTTAGTTCCTGGATACATTTTTGTGGGATATATACAGTTAGATTTCTCTTCTAATTCCATGTTTATAAGCCATGTGAAGTGGGTGAATCAGGTCGTTCTCACAGAACTTCAGACTTGAAAAGCTACAGATTCCTCTGCTCTGAAGCTGAGGCTATTAAGAAGTAGCTGGAAGTCAGGAGAAACACTGAGCCTCGCTGTAGTCCCGAGACAGTTTTGCTTATTCTTTTTTGAGAATGATAGTGTTTTACATTTTGAGGGTTTTCTGGAGTGATGCTGACGGATGCAAAGTATCTATCTTTGTCGCCTTTTACTTAATGGTGGAAATTTATTAATCATGTTTAATAAAATAGGAATTCTGCCCTAAGGGCTTTCCTGCCTTCTGGAAGTCATGACTGCATAAAAATCTTTAGGCAGGCATGTAATACATTGCAAGCAATTTCCACAGCTTGTTTCATTATCAGTATTTTAATTCTTGTCAGAATGGTCACTTTTAAAAACAAGATCCCTGAAACTACTGAACCTAAGCCTTGCTTTCTACTGTTGAAAGTTCTTAAAGTCCAAACCATTCCTTAAAGACTAACAGATGTGTGGATTAAGTATAAATGTAACTGGTTCTTTTTGCCTTTGCTTTGAACACATGTTGACTGGAAGTAGATTTGTTTGCATCCCTTTGGGGTTGTAACCAAAGCACACACCCATACTCTTCCTGCCTCTCTGGAACACGGTCAAGATTTGGAGAGTTGGGTTTGTTTGGGGGCGTTTCCCTTGCCTTATCTCCAAGTAAGCAGATGCTAGGGTTGAATTTATTTTGACCCTCTCACTTTAAATGTGGAACTGAAGCAAGAATTTAAACACATCAGAAGAGTGTGTGCTGCACTTGAGACATGCGGGACTCAGGGAGAAAGGTGTGTACTATATTCCCCAGTGTTCTCTAGACGCTTTTCAGAGGCACTGTCTTTATCCATATAGGTGGCTGCAAGCTAGCAGCTGTTACCCAAAAGGAAAGTAGTTACAACCACGTAAATATCTGTGTTGCATTTAAATTGTGTTTTTTGTGCTTGGTTTTAGCAGCATTTCCCCAGTGGTGCTTTTTACAATTAGCGACAAAATAAGTTTTGGATTTTTCTTGAAAATTTTCTTTTTAGAAGAATTTAGGAGGCATTTACTTACAGGAGAAAGTATACCATTTATTTCCCAAGCCTATGACTCAGAACTGTATAGATATTTTTTAAGTATTCTGTCATTTTGTTTTCTGCTTCAAATAAAGAGAGACGCATGTGATTATTAAATAAAGGCTACTGAGCTTCTGGTGAGTGGCAATTCTTGCTTCACTGAGCATGGTTGACTTTGTCTAGGAATTTCAAGTTAGAGTACATTAGATAGGTGGTTGCCTAGACTGACCTTTTTCTTACTGATCTTTTCCAGAGCCTGGCCCAACTAGAGAATCTGTGCAAACAGTTGTATGAAACAACAGATACAACCACTCGACTGCAGGCAGAGAAAGCCTTGGTTGAATTCACCAACAGCCCTGATTGCCTGAGCAAGTGCCAGCTGCTCCTCGAGAGAGGAAGTGTACGTAAGAGTTAAGTCCTAAGGGCAGCAGAATTAAGAAGAATGCTCTGCTTCTAACTTTAGGGACAGTGGGGTAGCCATTGCTGAGTCTTCAGCTATCCGATCTGTTTCCCTCTTGAACACTGTCATACCAGCCAGGTTAACGATGGCCTCCTCAGTAAGCCCAGTACGCGCCCTACACACACACTTCTGTTCTGCACCAGATTCCTAGAATGCATTCTCTATTCTTATGCTTCAGTGTCACCTCCTGTCCTTTATAGGGGGAAGGGGGCATATAAGTCCTTGTTTTATAAACTTGATTGTCTCCTATTGTTTTTTTCCTCAGTTCTGCTTACTGCTTACCTAACAGAGCTAAGGAAACATGACCATGACAGTGAAAATGAAAGGAAATTAAAGTGTTTTCTTTTGTTAGTTTTTTGAGGCAGAGTCTCACATAGTACAGGGTTGTCTCAAATTTACTATGTATCTCAGGATGACCTTGAACTTCTGATGCCTTGGCCTCCCTAAGATGGTGCTAACTAAGATTTAGTGTGACCATGTCTGGCTGGGAAGTTTAGGTTTTAGAATTAGAATCTCTTCCAACTGAGGCTGAGGAGATGATGGATCAGTGGTTAAGAGCACAAACTACACTTGCAAAGGACCCGGAGTTTGGTTTCCAGCACCCATGTCAGGTAGCACGCAAACACCTGTAGCTCTAGTGTCAGTAGGGATCAGCACCTCCCTTAGTGAAGTAACATACACTTCAATTCAGTCCTGGTTTGTTTTTGGGTTTTTTTTTTTTTTTTACTTTATTTATTTTTGATTTTTTTTTTTTTCTTTTTCCCAAGGCAGGGTTTCTGTGTGTAACCCTGACTGTCCTAGAACTCACTTTGTAGACCAGACTGGCCTTAAACTGAAAGACTCGCCTACTTCTGCCTCCCAAGTGCTAGGATTAAAGGCATTCAACACCATGCCCAGATTGTTCTTGTTTTTCTTAATACCCAAACAACTTTCTAGACATGCCTACCTATATTATCTTTTTCACAGGTAAAAGGAAAGAAACTAAGAAAAAGTATAAATATTAGCTATAATTACTGTGAGCCTGATAGAGTTGGAAATAGAAATGATGGTGCAGTTTTGTGTCTTAAAGAATAATATATTCTTCAAAAATTTGTTTATAAGTATTTAATTTTCAGAAGCCAAGGGTAGTGAGTAGCCAATGCCTGTAATCACAGCAGTCACCATGAGTTCAAGTCCAGCCTTGATTATAAAGTTAGACCCTATCTCTTAAAAAACACAAATGTAATAGTAATTTATTTTCTAAAGAATATCCTTTAGGCCAAAGGAATATAAAAAATGTAAAAGGGCTAATTTGTTAAGAATAGAATTCTAATTGGCTTACTGTTTAGTTTTCATTAGCATTATTCAAATGTTTATACAATAATTAAATTATAAATGGTTAAAATCATCCTTTTGAAGTTAGGGAATCTAGCTCTTTTTAAAAAATATCTGAAGATTACCAAGTCATGCCAGAATACTGGTGTGACTGAGGCCTGCACATAGTATTTGTGCATATTCTTTAATGGCTATCTGTGAACTGGTGCAGAGCACATGTCCTGGGAGATATACAACCCGCTCTCTCCTTTCACCTTGCTCCCAGAACCCACATGCACGCTCTGAACTGTTGACTCTAATTTCTCAGTGACAATTAACAAGATAGAGGAAAGCAGAATACAGTAGCTGTGGTGGATTCCTTGTATTTAATCTCTGCGGACTGCTCAGTGGCTTGGCAAGTCTATTAAAATTATGAATAAAAACTTTACAGTTTACATTTTTACAGTAAACCGCAAGTGTATAAATCACATCCAAGCCACTTCTGAAACTTTTTTTTCTGTTGTATTAGTCATTTTGTTTTTGAGATAGTCTCAATGTATATAGTATTAGCTAACCTTGAACTCACAGCTGCCCTTCTACCTCAATTTACAGGGGTGCACCACAAAAATTTTTTTATTTGTTGTGTTAAGAATCTTTTCTGCTTGTTGGTGTTATATAAAAATACTAGCATGAACGGATAGATGTCTTTAAGACTTAGTTTCATGGACGATTATCCTTGACCTGCAGTTAAATTTTTTAGTTCTGAATCTTTTTCTGTTGCATGATATAACATGTAAGATCACCACACGTGATCTCTCCTGGCATGTTCTGACCAGTTGGAATGTTTTAGTGAACTGTAAATCTAAAATGTATTAAAAGCTTCTGGAGAATGAAATAATATTCCATTGTTAGGACATCATTTTTCTCAGAAATAGTTAATCTGAAGTTACTGTAAAACCATAATATGCACTCCCCAGAACTGTGCAGCACAGTGGGCTCTTCTGTCTAATGTTCCAGTTAACCTTTCATTCTAATGCTACACTGCAGAAATGTCACAAGATGAAGCTTTATGAAATATCTCAAACAAAACCTGTAGCGCTGACTGACCCAGCACAGTGCTGAGTGTCCTCTCACTCTCTCCCACAGTCGTCCTACTCCCAGCTGCTGGCAGCTACATGCCTTACCAAGCTCGTGTCTCGGACAAACAACCCCTTGCCCCTGGAGCAGCGGATAGATATCCGTGAGTATAGAAGAATGGATCCAGAGGGGTTCCCCCAAAGTTTTGGGTCCAGTGCAATTACTGCAGATGATTCCTAACCCATCTTTTTGGTTGCTAACACACTTTTTTTTTTTTAATCACTTCTTTGTTTTCTTTTATTAGCATTTGAGATAGGACCTCTCTGTGTAGCTCAGGCTGGCCTCAAGCTCACATTCCTCTTGTCTCACACCTGCTAAGCATGCACCACCATGCTCTGCCTTTCATTTTTTTATTGTCACTGATACCTGGGGGGGGATGGTTTTTTTTTTTTTTTTTTTTTTTTTTTTTGAGACAGGGTTTCTCTGTGTTCCTCTGGCTGTCCTGGAACTCACTTTGTAGACCAGGCTGGCCTCGAACTCAGAAATTCACCTGTCTCTGCCTCCCAAATGCTGGGATTAAAGGCTTGCGCCACTATGCCCAGTTTAGGACTTTTTTAGTTCTGCATAAACAACATTATTTAGCCATGTGGGACTACAGTTAAGGCTGCTATATTTTAGATTTATCATTATGATATAACATTCTAAATTCAAAGCCTATATAATAACTTTTTCTTAAAAGAAAATCATGATTTTAAATATCTCTATCTTGTCTATTTATAAATGTCAGCATTCTCAGACTTTGAAAACACTTTTTAAAAAGTGCTTAACAATGTCTAAATTATTCTTGGTGATCTTGATAACCCTTGTCCATTATTGAGGACAGCTGGGCAAGCTTACAGTAGCCTTAATTTGGAGGCTGAAAATTAGCTAAATTGGGCACAGAACCCTGGATTCCGTCCCCAGAATCATGAAAATCGTCACCATCTTAAATCTGAAGCCCCATTTTTTTTTTTCAGTAGCATAAAGTATTAAAAGAGTTGGGCGGTGGTGGCACACACCTCTAATCCCAGCACTTGGGAGGCAGAGGCAGGTGGATTTCTGAGTTCAAGGCCAGCCTGGTCTACAGAGTGAGTTCCAGGACAGCCAGAGCTATACAGAGAAACCCTGTCTCGAAAAAAACGACAAAAAAAAAAAAAAAAAGCAAAGAATTATAAGAGTTAAGTTTTAATTTGCCATTTGTGGCTATTTACTGTATTTTAAGCATTGGCCTTCTGTTTTAGGCCTCCTTAACATGTACCGTGTCATTTCACAGGGAACTATGTGCTCAACTACCTTGCCACTCGGCCAAAGTTGGCGACTTTCGTGACTCAAGCCCTCATCCAGCTGTATGCCAGGATCACAAAGCTGGGCTGGTTTGACTGCCAGAAGGATGACTACGTCTTCAGAAACGCAATCACAGACGTCACAAGGTTCCTGCAGGTAAGCTGTGCATCTGTGAGTCACAAGGTTCCTGCAGGTAAGCTGTCCTTCTGTGAGTGTGCCTCTGTCCTCACAGATGTACCGTGGTAAAAGTGGGGAATCTCCACAGCTTGTCTTCTTTTTAAAAATTACATAAAATATCTTTATCTGAAATGCTCTTCACCATCTTTTTTTAACCTGTGTGATCATTTTTGCATATTAGCATAAATCCTGTCTATTCTGAAGATACCTACACACTGTACCAAATTAAAATGCAATAAATGAATTAACTGGTGTTCTATAAATGAACATTTAGTTTGCTTTAGTTAGGAGCTATCAAGTATTCAGTAATTATCACAGCACACACATCTTGTCACACTTTGCTATCTGTCAGGTGAACTAACCTTAAAGTTAATCTGTTAGACAGATAAAAGTATTCTGGCTTTCAAAAATATTTCCAAATTATCTTCAAAAAAGTTCAGTTTTTAAGAATAGACTCATCCTGTACCCCAGCTCTAGAAGCTAAGCATTTTTTGGTTTTAGGTAAAATTGTTTAATAGTGTTATTTGGATTATGAGTGAGGCAGAACAAGTTTGTATGTGTTCATTTGTTGCTTTATTCTTCTGTGAATTTCCTGTCCAGTGTATGTGAATGGTTTACCTACATAAATGTCTACAGACCCAGTGTCTGTTTGGTATTCCCTGGGAATGGAGTTAGAAATGATTACGAACCTCCATGTTGGTTCTGGGACTTGAACCCAGGTCCTGTGGGAAACTGCTGAACTGATTCTCCAGCCTCCATCTTCACCTTTTTATTAATTGTTGTAAACAGTCTCTCTTAAGACTTTGTTATTTATCATTGACCTCACAGAGATAGGTTTTACAGCTTCTCTTTTAATGTTTATGCTGTGGTACTTTGATAAACTTCCAAATTTATAAGGTCAAATGCAGCAGTCTTTTTCTTTTTCTTTTTTTTCTTTTTTCTTTTTTTTAAATTTTAGTAGAAGGTGGTTTCTGTGCTCTACAAGACAACTGGTTGAAACTAATTGCTTGCTGCCTTCTCTAGGCGGTCCTTTTTGGTTAACAAGAAATCTGAAATCTAGCGGTATGAGTACATTCCAAAGCCAAGCCATACCAACTTTCTCCTGTGTGTTTGCTTACCAGGACAGTGTTGAATACTGCATCATTGGCGTCACAATTTTATCTCAGCTCACCAATGAAATTAATCAAGTAAGTGCTACAGCCTTCCTTATTGAAGTAAGTGACACATTTTTTTTCTTAGTACTGGTGCTTTCTGCTGTGTGTGGGGTGATCTTTTTTGGCAGTTGTGTGCTTTTGCGGTAAGTGATTAATGCCTTCTTGGAACAAAATAACTCCATTCGGTTTTCCTCTGTAAAAGCAACCCACATCACTCTTTATCCTGACCCACCAGAGATTCTGATCTCTGAGATTATCAAATAATTTACTATCTCATTCATATAAGTTCTCCTTATTAGCATCAGTGTTCCTTTTAGAGATGAAAATGATGATCCTATGTCAAAACCATACCAGAATGTGGGAGGATCTACTAAAGTTATTAAAAGTCGGTCCTCAGGCTGAAGGGTTTGGTCAGTTGGTGAAGTGCTTAGAGAACAGGCACGAGACCCTGGTCCTTATTAGACTCACACACTAGGCATGTCTGAATCCCAGCAAAGGGCAGGTGTAGACAGAATGATCAGGAGTTCCAGGAGAGCCTGGACTAGAGATCCTGTCTCAGAAACAAGCAAAAAAGATAAAGTACAATTTTAAAATCTGTGACTTAATCGAAGTCATTCCCCATGTGTTACTACTGAAGATCTTGCTGGGAATCTTTTCATAGTGAGTAAAATATTCCTTTACCAGTCATTCTTTCAAGTAGTCACTGATGTCATCAAATATTACAGAGGAAACACGAGTGGCGGCTGTTCTCCTCTTTCCCTTCCTCCTCCTCCTTCTCCTCCTTCCTTTTCCTTTTTGCTTTGGCTTTATTGTTTTGTTGTCTATTTCTTTATTTAGCTAGAATTTTATAATTATTGAGCAAACCAATATTGATATTAGTTATAACACCTCACACTTAAGTTGCCAGCATATTAATTACATTGGCATTACTGTTGCTATTGCTAATAATTATGCAGCTGTCTATTAACCCTGAAAACTAGTATTTGTAACTGTAAGTCGGTACTCTTCTAATGCTCTATATTACAGCCTGCTAAAATTGGAAGTCCTGTTGTATTATCTCTTAGATGCAGCTGCCATTGTGAGCAGTAGTTATCAAAGTACCAATAGCTTAGCCTTTTGAGTAATTATGATGGGCCAGCCACCATTCTAAGCTCTTTAATGAAAGTTAACTATTTTTATTCTCAACAGTCATATGAGGTGGGTATCGTGGCTCCCATTTTTTAGATGAGGAAACTGAGATATATGATCATTTGTTTACAGTTTCACAGTTAGTGAAACTTACTTTGAGTCTAGATAGTCGTACATCAAACCCTGTGTTAATAATGGACTATTCAACTACTGTTACAGTACAGTAAAGAGAACATCCATTAACTAAATACAAAGACCATGGGCCTAATGTTCTCTCTTTCAGTGCTTCTTCCTCACTCTACAAATACACAAATGTTGGTATTTTTTGAAAAGTATCTGGGTTTTTCTTAAGTGATCGGGGTAAGGGACATCGCTCCATGGAGAGCATTTGTCTACAAGCACCAGGTGCTACAGTTCAGTCGCCACATTAGGAGAAGGGGTGTAAATGAAAATGGGCTTGACATAGTTAGCATGCTTGTTATGTACAGCAGTATATGGAACTATATATATAATGTAGCAATCGTCTGACATGATGGCACATTCCTGGAGTCCAGCACAATGGAGGGAGAGGCTAGTGGATCTCCGTGAAGTCAAGGACAGCATGGTCTACATAACAAGTTCTAAGACAGCCAGGGTTACATAGTGAGACCTGTTTCAAAAGCAAAAAAGCATAACTTCTTCATCATGTAAGACATATATAACACAGTGACATGAACAATAGAATTGGAATATTTTGATTCTCTGAATAATTCTCCATTATTTATTGGTTGTCACATTTAAATCAGAAAATATACTTCTCTTTACCATTCCTGTTTGAACCTAGAGATGACATTATGGAAACTTTTACTATATATGACTATATATGAAGACAATGTGACCAAAACAAAGTGAGACCCTCTTAGATGAATCGATCAATAAATAGAAGAAATTTAAGTTTTCAGTGAGTGGTTACAATTACAAGTATCATAGACAACCTTCATTCTTTTATTCCACTTGTTGAGTATCTACTGTGTGTTAAAAATACAGGACATTCTGTTCTGTAGCTGATGGGGGGAAAAAAAAACAATGAAATGATCGACCCTTGGACCCATTCAAGTTCTCATTTCCATGTTAAAGTAGGTTAGAGAATGAAGTGAGGCTGCAGGCCGTTCATTTATTCAAGTTCATGACTGTTGATGGCTGTTTTGAAATTATTCAGTTGCTTCAGCCCTGATGGGCTAATTTACCAAAGCCCAGCCTTGCTACTGTGCCTGGTTTTGTAACTAAGCCATGGTATGGCATGGTAGCAATTGCTAGCAATATATGCCAATAATGTGTGCAGTTTTGCTTCCTCTATACAATAGAGAAATTTGAGGTCATGATAGCCAAGAGAAACCACCCCCCACCCCCCACCCACATCATCCTACTTGATCTGATAAGCCATAAAAATGAATTTTGTGTTTATATTGTATTATTTGGAAATCCTTCTGGTTTGTTTAAAAATCTATGTGAACCCCCGCTACCCCAAGTAATTTTAAAACTTGCATTGGTTTATTCTTTCTTACACAGGCAGACACAACTCATCCTTTAACCAAACACAGAAAAATAGCCTCTTCTTTCCGAGACTCATCACTGTTTGATATCTTCACACTTTCCTGCAATTTACTAAAACAGGTATGGTTATAAATTAGGTCACAATTCCTAGTTCCTTTTCGAGAATAAAAGTGAACGGGATTTGTCAGAGGTCAGCACCTAACTGAGCCCATCATCTGTCGTGCTGTATGCATCTGGAGATGGAGAAGCACGAGCCAGGTTGATCCCTGACTTAGAGAAAGGTTGAGTGGTTCCCCCACTTTAAAGCTGTTCCTCTAGGTAAAAAGCACATTTATTTCTTTTCATTTATTTCATTTCATTTATTTCTAGGTAGATGAACATTTATTTCTTGTTCCCGTCTTCAGGGGATCTAGTTTACTACAGTTAGAGGTTTTCTGTTTGTTGTTTTATAGCCACATAAAAAGTCTCTATACAAAATGGAAACGTTAGCTTTATGGTGTTTAGATTCTTAAGTGTTTTGTGAGCAGGTTCAGATTACATTGTTACCATACAAAACTAGGTGACTTCTGTTCCCTGCTGAGTTAACAGCAACAAATCAACAAGCAACATCTGTAAAGAGGAGTAGGGTTTAAATCTTTTAGCATCCACTTAGATTTTATAACCTGAAGGGTGAGGCAGTATCCCATAAGGAAATTATCTGCTTTAAATAGAGAGCTGGTTTTAATTTCATTTATTGATAGCATTGAATTAATCAAAAAAGTGAGGTAGAGAACTTTACTACTATGCATGAGAGCCTGGCTGGGTTCAATCGCCAGTACCACAGAAACCCTGCACGATACAACATGCCTAGGCTACAGAATAAGGCCATGTCTCAGAGAGACTGAGGAAGGGGTGGGGAGAGTCAGTCCTACACATTATAACAAGGTCAGGTGGCTTTTTCAACATGGAAAGCTAATGAGGGATAGCCTCTGGCTTTTTGGTTCACTCTTACGTGTTTTTATTCTCCGTTTCTGATCTTTTCCAATTTTAGCTTCAGAAACAAATTTGTACTCTTTCTGTGTTCCTATTAGTGATGCCCATTTTGGGGGTTATACTCGAAATTTATAATGTTCCTTTGTCCATCAAGCTGCCAAAGCTGTGGCACCAACAAAGCCATGGCGTCCACTGAGAGAATTAGCTTTTGAGAAAACTAAGGAGCAAGTCCTCTTCCCTGATCCTGTCAAAAATGATTCGGAAACTGAGCCCCACCCCCACCCCCAGGTCCTCGGAAACTGCTATCACAGTTATGGTTCCAAATCTAGCTGTAAGTCTACAAATACACTGCAGATAAATATGTAATATCCAGGAATAACTTTGTTTTAATTCTCATTAGAGAAAAAATATTTTGGCCAGGCAGTGGTGGCGCATGCCTTCAATCCCAGCATTTGGGAGGCAGAGGCAGGCAGATTTCTGGGTTCTAGGACAGCCAGGACTATACAGAAAAACCCTGTCTCAACCCCCCCCCCCCCCAAAAAAAATGGGAGAGAGGGAGGGAGGGAGGGAGGGAGGGAGGGAGGGAGGGAGGGAGGGAGGGAGGGAGGGAGAGAGAGAGAGAGAGAGAGAGAGAGAAAGAAAGAGAGAAAGAAAGAAAGAAAGAAAGAAAGAAAGAAAGAAAGAAAGAAAGAAAGAAAAATATTTTGGTAATGATGGTTTTACAAAGAGGAAGGAAATTATAAAGCTTACTTTGAAGTCTGTCCATAGTTTGATTTCAACTAGGATTGAAATTACTAAGATGAAACATCTAACTGCCACATCCCATATTGTTTATGATTCCCAGTAGTCATTATGACTACAACATATGAAGAATTAAGTGTTAAGCAGGGAATTTCTCTAAATATCAGCTTAATAGTTTTACATGCATGTTAATACTAAAAGAGAGAGTAGAGTTTTCACAATAACATTGTGTTATAAAAGTGTAGCATCAGTTGGGCAGTGGTGGTACATGCTGCCTTTGATCCCAGCACTTGGGAGGCAGAGGCAGGTCGACCTCTTGAGTTTGAGGCTAGCCTGGACTACAGAATGAGTTCTAAGACATCCAGGGCTACACAGAGAAACCCTGTCTTGAAAAACAAAACAAAAGAAGTGCAGCATCTTTCTGGAGTAAAAACATTTTACTATGTTCAAGTACAATTCTCCTTTTCCGGCTTAGTAGCCTACTTCTGAACCTAGGAAGAGAGAATTATTTGAAGCTCATTATGTGACAATTTTTCCAGGCATCAGGAAAGAATCTGAACTTGAATGATGAAAGTCAGCATGGCTTGCTAATGCAACTGCTCAAACTCACCCACAACTGTCTGAACTTTGATTTTATCGGCACATCTACTGATGAGTCCTCAGACGACCTGTGTACAGTTCAGATCCCCACCAACTGGAGATCAGGTAACAGAGAGCTCCAACCTAAGTCAAAATCTGTCTGCCCTGTGTCTGTAGGATAATCCAGAGAAGCATTGTAATTCATTATTTACTTTGAACAAAATTTCATGTTTTCATGCGTTTGTTTACAACATGCTAAGGGTTAATGGAGTAGTAAATTCACGGAGAACTTAAAATTACTGAATAACTCCTCTGCCCAGACATTTCAGGGGTGGGTGGGTTTGTTTGTTTTTTAATTTTATGAGTATGGGTATTTTACTTACATCTATATCTGTGTACCACTTGTGTGCCTGGTACCTTAGAGGCCAAAAGAGGATATTAGATCTTCAGGAACTGGGGTTATAGACAATTGTGAGCCACCATGTGGATGCTAGGAGCTGATCCCAGGTCCTATGGAGGAGTATCAAGTGCTTTTAACTGGTTAGCCATCTCTCTAGCCACCATTTCATGCAGTGTCACTTACCTGTGGTTCCAGCTGATACAGGAGGATCCCAGGTTCAAGGCCAGAATGCATGGCAAGTCTCTGTCTTAGAAAAACAAAAAATGAACAAAAGAATTTCAGCTTGTGTTTTTTCCTAAGGACAAACATGTGGAAAGGGGGTTTAAGATTATCTAAAGCCCCTTGAGAATCAGAAAGACAAACACTTCGTAGAGAACTTTAAATTGGTACTTTTTTTTTAACCTAGAGGAAAAAAGAAGAAAACGATCTCTGCTAGTTTATCACTTTCTGAGAAAATGATACTTCTTTGCAGATAATCAGAAGAATATGGCCCCTAATATATACCACAGAGAAAAATGCATGTCGCTGTGCAGGCATAGTAAAGGCATGTGCTTTGTCTTCTTGTCTCCTAGCATTCTTAGATTCTTCGACTCTGCAGCTGTTTTTTGACCTGTATCATTCCATTCCTCCCTCGTTCTCACCTTTGGTAAGTCGGAACCACAGTTTGTAAAGCAAGCCTGTTTCTAGAAGGTAGTGTCGGTGCACAAATGGTGGGTCTATTTTGTTTCCAAAATCATAGAAGTGAGCCAGATGGTAGAACGATCTCTGTTCCAAGATAGCTTTGTCTGTATAGCAAGCTTAAGAACAGCCAGGGCTACGTAGGAAAACCTGCTTTAAAGGGAAAGAAACAACGCACTAGGATTAGTTACCCCGGTGATGCTGCAGCTGTCCTGAAGGTTCTAGTAGCAGAGTCTTCATTGTTCTTATTTATTCTTCTTTCTCTGCTCAGTTTATGGCTTTCAGCTCTTTGTGCCCCATCTTGTGTATAAACCTAGTGTTTGTCACAGGCTAGTGTGTGACGATTCATTTGAGTCTAGCTAAACTTTGAGACTGGCCTGAGGTGTTTTTACAATCCTTCAGGGGTTGCTGTAATCCCAGCACATGGGGAATAGAGGCCACTGTCTTGGAAACTCAAAGTCATCCTTTCTCCCTCATAACAAGTTTGAGGGAAAGAAGAAGAAAAAGTCCTTGGGGCCAAAGTTACATAGTGATAAGTGATAAAATGGAAGACCAATGTGCCTTTCTCCCAAAAAGCATTGAGATGCTGTCAGGAATGGTATGTCTGTTCTTTAAAGCAGTAGCTTAACCTTAAGTTGGAAGGTCATTCAAGTTCTAAAACCTAGTAGGTCCAGGGATTTGTGGACTTAAATACTGTTGAACATGAAATATACATAGGAACACAGTAAAGTAATGAATGTAAATCACTTCAGGAAGATACAGCACGGTCAGGAGGAACAGTCAGTGAAAACAGACTTTTTACAATGAGGCAAGTCACGGTGACCCAGCAAAGCAGATGACACATGCCCTTTGGGGCTGGTGAGAGTAGAGGCCTAGGAGAGCTCAGCCTGTATGCTAGGAGACAGCATTACAGCAAAAGCTATGGCAGTTTACAAAGGAACTACCTGTTGTGGTGCAGTGGGAGTGGAAGGAGAGCACCCTGTCTCTGTGCCTTCTAACTTCCTAGTGCTTCCCTATATCTGAAGCCAGGCCACAGCAAGAGCAACAGCTGTGCTGCTGCCGACAAATCTCCACCTTCCTGGGAATGGATTATAAGACCTGAACCTAGATCTGGAAGGACAAGCAGCAAAGAGCTAGTGCAGTGGGAAAGGGAAGAAAACACTTTTTCAGGACATGAATTTGGCCTGATTATTTTATCAGTTCTGTAAGCAGAATTTGATTTTATTAAAACAAAAAATCTAAACCTCAAGCTTTATTGAAACTAAGTTGCTTAGCATTTTAAGGCTTAAGTATATATGAAGAAGGATCAAAGAAGTGATTGGAGTAGTCAGAAATACTGTCTAAGGGGATTTTCCAAGCTCAGTGCAGCCATGGGACGTTGCTGTGATGAACTTGGGTGGGATGCTTCTTTCTTTGATAAAGCTAATGAGTATTACAGAGGCCATAGCTGTCAGTCTTACTGAGTGTGTGTGCTGCGCTTTGCTTGCAGGTATTGTCCTGCTTAGTACAGATTGCCTCAGTCCGGAGATCCCTATTTAACAATGCTGAGAGGGCCAAGTTTCTCTCTCATCTTGTTGATGGTGTTAAACGAATACTGGAAAATCCACAGGTAAGATTTCTGAGAATCTATATACTGAATTAGTGTATGGCTGGCTGTAGAAGTCTGAATGAATGAAGTTCATTAAGGCTACAAATGGAAGACAAGTGGGTAGTTGTGGTAAGGACGTGCTCTAGAGAGGAGCTTGAGCTATTCAGGAGAGGTCATCAGATACAAGCCAGCAAAGATGGAGCCAAGAATTGGGGGGTGGGGGGGATCATTTCTCTCAAGAAATTAAGAATCTAAAGGTTGGTTTTGTTTCTCAGTTGCTGTGTTTCTCAGTTTACCGTTGATATGAGTGACCTAACATGCAAGACTTTCTTTAGTTTGGAAGGGACATACTTTTTTTCTAAAAATACATTCCAGAATTTGATGGCTTTTTTTCCTTTAAATACCACTTTCTTCCAATATCCTCTATAGTTGGAAAAGAAAAAATTCTATGTCAGTGGGTTTTGTCCCTCTCTTTAAAAGTGCCTTTATTCATTCAGCAAACTGTATTAAGATTTACCATGTGCCAGGGTTGTATAAGGGAATAAAACAAAGTTTCTGTCCTGATCACTAGGAGAGAATAATATTTATTCATAAGGAAATACAAATATACTATTAATTTACATTTTTTATAGTACTGGATATAATTATATACTAGTATATAATAAACATCTAAGATACAGTGTGAAACACTTGTTCAGCTTTTGTTGATAAAAAACTAAGGTGCTTCACTTACCGATCATTTCGACGTACATAGAAATGAAATTAACGGGCTGGTGAGATGGCTCAGTGGGTAAGAGCACCCGACTGCTCTTCCGAAGGTCCAGAGTTCAAATCCCAGCAACCACATGGTGGCTCACAACCATCCGTAACGAGATCTGGCGCCCTCTTCTGGAGTGTCTGAAGACAGCGACAGTGTACTTACATATAATAATAAATAAATTTAAAAAAAAAAAAAGAAATGAAATTAACTAGCTTCCCTTTGATCTATAAGAAACAAATATATCTGAGATGATGCCCATTTCTGCCATTAATCACCTTTACATCATTAGGCAAGAAGTATGATCCCTCGGCCACTTGAGGCTAATGGTCCTGTCTCATGGGTACATGTTTTGAGTTGATGGGATAATAAATGTGATCAAACCATTTAAAAGGAGTGTTTTACTTGTTTCCAAGCCTTCTGTAACTGTGTTGTTCTGAATCATGATTATTTGCATCCCAGAAGCTGAAAAATAGATTCTTGCCCTTCCCCTTGCCAGGCCAAGCACATGTCATTCTTGTAGTGTTGTGTTAACATGTTCCATTTTCTTCCTATGCCATTGCCAGAGTTTATCAGACCCAAACAATTACCATGAGTTCTGCAGACTACTGGCTCGGTTAAAGAGTAACTACCAACTGGGAGAACTGGTAAAAGTGGAAAACTACCCTGATGTTATCCGATTGATAGCCAACTTCACAGTGACCAGCCTACAGGTTTGTCTCTGATCACTGTGTCTTTCTGTTTAATTATTGGGATCTCTTCTCTTCCATACTAATTTTAACCCTATAAAAACATTATTGAAGTTGGAGTATAGCTTAGTACTGAACACATCCCTAGTATGTGTGAGTTCTGATTTCAGTCTTCAGAATCACAGGAAGAAAAAAGAATCTATCTATCTATAGCATACAGCATTCCCTGCAAAGTAGTTACTATCATAGACTGTTTACATTTATGAGGGAAGGAAAGGGTAGAGTTAGAATTCAGTGGTAAAACACTTATCTCATATTTGTGAGACTGCATTTGATCCTAGCTAGCAGCACAAGAAATGCAGTTCAGCAACTTTGATTAAAGGAACGTGTAGAAATTATAAGGACAATATTTAAAATTGAGAAGGGCTAAGGACATAACTCAGTAGTAGAGTGCTTACCTACCATACTTAAAGCCCTAGGTTATATCCAGTACTAAGAGAAGTCTTTATTATCTCTCTGAAAAGCAGAAGATAGAACAGGGACCTAGACTGAAGAATAAGAGAAAATAGGGGTGTGCCTCCCGGCGTCGTCCCCCCCCCCCCCAGTCTTTATGTAGCAGCACATTGAGGGTCTCTTGCTGTGTGATTTATATTGTACAGCATTCATCTGAGAGCTTGAGTCTCATCCCTGTGATTTCTGGCTCACTAGTTTCAGAGTGGGACCTTGCCGTCTCATAATTTCTTAGAAACTGACCAGCAATTTTCCTGCATTCTGATGTCTTGGACCCACTTTCATGCATCTTTCCTTGTCACCTGGATTTATATAGCCAGCACCAAAGCACCTTCTATCTCATTAAACTCTTGGATCTGAAATACTAGTGTATTCATTCCTTTTTTGCTGGCGTAATGAAATACCATAACTAAAAGCAACTTATAGAACAGAGAGTTTGCTTGGTTTGTGGTTCCAGAGGGCTGAGTCTATTATGTGGTACTTGTCTTTAATCCCAGCACCCAGGAGACAGAGGCAGGTGAATCCCGGTGAGTTTCATCTATGTAGTGCGTTCCAGGTCATACAGAGCTAGATATTGAGACTCTGTCTTAAAAGAAACCAATCAATCAAAAGAGTCCATGGTGGTAGAGGCAAGCAGCAAGGGACAAGCACGGTGGCAGGATCAGGAAGCTGAGAGTGAACTTGGACAAAGCTATGAACTCTGAAAACCCTGCTTCTGTAACAGACTCCCTCCAACAAGACTTTACCTAAACCTTTCCAAACAGCATTACCAACTGGTGACCGACCAAGCGTTTAAATGCCCAGACTCAGGGAGGATGTTTATTAAACCACCACAGCTAGTATCTGCTTTAAATGAGTTAGCATACGCAGGTGTGAGCCCTTTACTCACAGATGTGAGTAAATAAAACTTACTTTGTTATTTTTGTGTCAGATGGCCTGGGATTTTGTGTACAGAAATGAAAAATATGCCTGTGTTCTTTTGTTGGTCTTAGCACTGGGAATTTGCCCCAAATAGTGTGCACTATCTCCTGAGCCTATGGCAGCGGCTGGCAGCCTCTGTACCATATGTCAAAGCCACAGAGCCCCATATGCTGGAAACATATACTCCTGAGGTTACCAAAGCCTATATCACATCCCGCTTGGAATCTGTGCACATCATTCTGAGGTAAGGAAACGTACTACCACCACATTCCCTTACCAACAGACTTGTGTCAGATTTACTAGAAAGCAGGGCCCAAATGTGAGCAAAGGGAGCCGTGCATTCGCACTATGTTTGTGGCCATCTGTCTTTGTCTTTCCCTCTAATACCTTGTTCATGTCCTTTTGTATCAACATCCACAGCTGTATGTATACAAACATACTGCATGTGCTTGCCCTTCTACTGATATTTTTTAAATGTGAGAACTGTTTATTGGACCCAGGAAGTAAAAGATAGAATGCCTAAGTATGGAATTTAGTGAGTCTTCCTAAAGAAATAAGTAGTAAAAGGAGATGACAAGGTCAAGTCATAACTGACTCTTAATTTCAGAGCTTGCAAGAAGATGTAATTCTAGCAAGCTTATCATTGGTTTGTCATGTTAGCATAAAAGTTCTCATCTACTTTGACTACTAACTGAACCAGAAACCCATAAAATAAAGAAATGTCTGACAGTGGCTAGAGAGAAGGCTCAGCAGTTAAGAGCACTGGCTGTTCTTCCAAAAGAACCCAGGTTCAATACCCAGCACCCATGTAGCAGCTCACAACTGTCTGTAATTCCAGTTCCTAGGGATCTAACACCCTCACATTGACATAGATGCAGGCAAAACACCAATGCCCATAAAATAAAGATAATTAAATTATTTTTAAAAAGAAAATTGGCTGGAGAGATGGCTCAGTGGTTAAGAGCACTGACTACTCTTCCAGAGGTCCTGAGTTCAATTCCCAGCAACCACATGGTGGCTCACAACCATCTGTAATGGGATCTGATGCCCTCTTCTGGTGTGATTTAGAAGAGTGGCAGTGTACTCATATACATACATACATACATACATACATCTTTTAAAAAAAGAAAATTATCAGGCATTTTAAGGCATGTCTTATATTAAATCAAATCGCCTTTCTTTAGGGACCTTTCTCATATCTGTGTTGATTGCATTTCTCATAATATACTTGGATCTGGGTCTACAATGTTTAGGTTTGTTTGTGATATTTTATTATTGGCATTTTTGTTTGTGGTTTTGGGGGTTGTTTGGATTTTATCCTTTATTTGCTCAGAGTCAAGGACATTCAGTTGTCTTTAGTCTATGGTTGGTGTACATTTCTGTGTCTGTGTGTCTATTTGTTTCTTCTTCAACCATGTAGTCCCAAGGGCCGAACTCACACCATCAGGCTTGACATCAAGTGCCTTTATCTGCTGAGTCATCTTCAGGCCCACGTTTGTGGTCTTAACTGTTTATGACTTGAGTCATTTCAAAATAGGGGCATTCATGAAGTTCACTGGAAAGCCTTCATCCAATCATTTGTCTTCCGTGAGGCAATGCTGGGGGTGGAGAAATGTGCAGATATTCTAGACCCAGTAAGCCAGTTTTAATAGCTATATATGCTTGGGCATGTTCCTGCATTTCCTTTTTTTATAAACAACAAGCAGTAATAAGACTATCTTGTGATCTTATGAGAATTCATACAAGTTAGCACTGTATGTAGCATGTGGAAAGGCTGCTGCTGTTGCTGGCATTGCCATGCTACTGTAGAACAGTAGAGATCTCACCATAGGACAGAGTGTTCTAAAATCTCTGAAGAATAGTAGATAAGGCAAGACCTGGTACAGAGCCACAATTCAGAAACCAGAGGTGAGAAGCTAAACTACCAGTTTGGTAGCAAAGTATACATGGCAGAATTGGGTATGCACCCAGCCTATTTAATAAGCTTTGTAAAAAAAATATTTAAATTGTACTTAGTATGATTATTCTTACAGTTATGTGGGGTTTTTTTGTATAGCAAGGTTGGGTTTGATAAGATAGGGGGTTCATCTAAATTTTTGCATTGCCGGGAAAAACATAGGGCCTTCCTCATGAAAGTTTTTGAATTCCCTAAACTCATTCGACCACAATAACTTCAATTATGGGAATATGTGTTTAGAGTCTCCAAAGTAATCAGAAAGATTGGCTGGGGGGCCTAGGGTAGTTCAGCAATATAGTACTTGCCTGACATGCACCAAGTTCAATCCCAGCACCACAAAAACAAATTATTAAAAAAAAAAAAAAGGAAGGGAAAAGAAGTTACCCTTTCTGGGCCTTCAAAATGACTCAGTGAGAAAAAAATGTGCTGGCCTCTGACCCTGACTGACAACCATTGATTTCCAGGGCCCACTTGGTAAAAGGAAAGAACTAGTTCCTTTAGATTGTCCTCTGATCTACATGTGCACACTTTAGCATGCATGCATACAGAGTAATAGTTCAAAATGTAACTTTTTAAAGAATTTTAAATAATCTGGGTTATAGTGGTACACACCTTTAATCCCAGCACCCAGGAGATAGAGGCAGGTGAATCTCCAGATCAAGGACAGCCAGGGCTACACAGAGAAACCCTGTCTCAGAGGGAAAAAAATTTTTTTAATTAAATAAAAGGAAAACACAAGAAGGGTTAGAAGCATAAGACTGCCAGGTTCAATATTAGACAAATACTAAGGAATTGGGAAGATTCAAGGTCAATAAACTATCTGATGCTGGGATCAAGACATCTGTCGTAAACTTTTAAAATATCCTTCCTTGGGTAAAATTAATGTTGCTCTTCTATCGTTAAGAAGAAAGAGCTGCTGTATCACTGAATTAAAGAGAACTGCCTTCTTTCTTGGGAGTAGGGATGGCCTGGAAGATCCCTTGGAAGATACAGGTCTGGTCCAGCAACAGCTGGACCAGCTGTCCACCATCGGGCGTTGTGAGTATGAGAAGACATGCGCGCTCCTTGTGCAGCTATTTGACCAGTCAGCCCAGTCCTACCAAGAACTGCTGCAGAGTGCCAGTGCCAGCCCAATGGACATTGCAGTGCAGGAGGGTGAGTGCAGTGAGCACAGAGACTGTCAGTCCCCTTTGCCTTTCTCTGCCTCCCTTTGCTCCCCTACCAAAAAAAAAAATTACTACCTTCTATCACATCCATGCACAGAGTGAATAAATGAATTAATGAACAAATGAACAAGTGCCGCCAAGGACTAGGGCCGAATAGTTAAGGAATATTACATTCCTAAAATATTGCTTGTATGATGTAGGAATATTGATTATCTGATCACTTTCCTCTGGCTATCAACCTTACCAGAGTAAAATGGTAGCCATCTTCTATCAGAAAAGTAAGATTTACTAGAGGATTCTGAGATTAAGAAGCCCTCTAGTAAGAAGTGTCTTAGAACAGTGGCAAGAAGGTAGTCACTAAAGAGTCTTTGTCCTACTCCAGGACGACTGACGTGGCTAGTCTATATCATTGGAGCTGTGATTGGTGGCCGAGTTTCTTTTGCCAGCACTGATGAGCAAGATGCAATGGATGGTGAGCTTGTCTGTCGGTAAGTGTGCCTGCCCTGTGGAAGCATTTCATTCCCCCTAACTGCTGAGTACCCGTTAGGGCCCTACTTACACTTGCCATCAACTCCACAGGTCTCCTTCAGCAGCTGAATGCCCATGAGGACGGAGACCTGCTGCTGCTCTAGCTAGCTTTCTTTTGTGCATGCAGTAAGAACTCTGCCTGTGACTTGTACTGAAAACATTTTAGCAGTGATCGGCATGGAAATGTTGTCTAGAATTAGGAAAACTGAGGATAACCATTGATCTGTTCAGGGGTAGTGTCTAGGGGTTAGAGAGTGTGGGCTGTATTTGTAGTGCTGACTCGTCTAAGAGGAAACTGGTTCCTTGGTCTCATCAAAAGTTAAATGGCAGCACTCCTGTAGCCATACCCTTGTTGACCCACAGGATTGCCCATTATTTTGTATCTGTAGTTCTCCTTTATTAAAAAAAATGGGGGGGGGGGGCCTGGTGAGATGGCTCAGTGGTTAAGAGCACTGACTGCTCTTCCAAAGGTCCTGAGTTCAGATCCCAGCAACCACATGGTGACTCACAACCATCCGTAACAAGATCTAACGCCCTCTTCCGGAGTATCTGCGGACAGCTACAGTGTACTCACATAAAATAAATAAATAAATCTTTTTTTTTTTTTTTAATCCACTAAGTGAGTGTTAAAATCAACTGAAAAGTTTTCTAAGTTAAAGGGGGGAAGAAGAATAAGTAGATCTCTGACTTCAAGGCCAGGCCAGTCTACATATTGAGCTCTAGGCTACCCAAGCCTATATAATGAAGTCTTGTCTCAAAATAAATAAATAAAAGTAAGTCATTTTACTATGGTAATAAGCCCATTACATGCAAACACAAATACTTGTAAGACCAGTGTGGTGGCATCGGCTGTGATTCTAGCTACTCAGAAAAGGCTGAAACAGAAGAATCTGTCTCAAGTGAAAACAGGGGCTGAGGATACAGGTTCATAGCATGAACATAGCATGAACGCATATGCCTAGCATACTGAATGAAGGCTCTAGATTCAATCTCAGAAACAAATAAATGAATAAACAAGAAAGGTGTTTATGAGAAAAAATAGTCAACAGTTTTCAAACCTCTGTCATGTAGAGGATACCAGGAATCTCTCTGCATCAGTCTGTGGTAATACCACATACCCTACAGCTTCTAGAAAGCTACTGTACATTACTGTAAGAGTGCAAGAGGAAGGGGCCAGAATGTTGGTGTATGCTTTAAAATGATTATGGAGCCCTGCAGAGAGATGCCACCTTTAAACATTGTGAGCTTTTCAGATATCCTTCCTAGGGAGGACACCCAGGAACCTGTGTCTTACATAGTATTGGTCCCTAGACACTCAGTCTGTAAATCTGAGTCTTCTGAAAAATTCCCATTTGTGTCTTTCTACCCCATGTTGTTTATTAGATGTTCTTTTGCCTTTTCTGTGGCAAAAATGTACATGGTATTGTCCCGCTAGTAATTCCTAAAGGTAGTGAACAAAGATGCCCTAAGAGTAGAATCAGGGTGTCTTTCTGATACCACATATGTATCATACTAAATACAGTTTAGACAGTGTCTTGTAGGCTGTCCCCTTGGGTTTGCAGCACAGTAAGTGAATCTGGTATTTACTCATCGGTCACAAATGGTTGCTATCTTCATTCTGTAAAATGCCAATTAATTCACCTATAAAAATGCCATGCTTACTTACTCTACTTGTTGGCAAAGATTGGTACAGAGAAAAGAGTGAAGTCACAGGTAGTATATCTACTGTTCATCCTTGGAAGTAATTACTGCCCATGATCTCTCTGCCATGTGTCTCCCTTCCTTCAAGGCTCCGTGAGAAAGGAAGATTAAGAAGCAGTGGGCTAGTCCAATCCCGTCATCTGTATAGATGAATTTGAATGCAGAAGATTGTTCCATCCACAGTCTCATGGAAATTCCAGAAAAAGATGATGACTTTAATATTTTTGTTTAAGTAGAGACTTAGATTCCTCACCAACATTTAGTGCCTGCAGAAAAGACAATTTCCAAAGTGTTTGATGATTTTGAGCTAGCTTACATTGTTTATAGTGCTTTTGAGAGAGTCATTGCTCCTCTTTTTCCAGGGTGCTCCAGCTTATGAACCTGACAGATTCCCGCTTGGCTCAGGCTGGTAATGAGAAGCTCGAATTGGCCATGCTGAGTTTTTTTGAGCAGTTTCGTAAGATCTACATTGGGGACCAGGTGCAGAAATCCTCAAAGGTAACAGACTCACAGCTCTGTTTCTCCCTTCTCAGATGTGGAGTTGCTGATGGAGGGGAACAGTTGATCACAGTTACAGTCAGGGTCCAGATTTCCAGTACTGGGTAGTCCAAATGTTTTCAGAATAATCAATACATTGGGCCTGTTTCTCTAGTGCTCCATATGCTTAACAAATGGCCAGTCGAAACATCTGTTGTACTTCCCCAAATTGGCAGTTCTTAGTCTCCATACATGAATTGATGTAGGGAACAGCCGGTGGTTTTGGCAGTGTTAGGAGAATTTCAGGATTGAAGGGGACCAATCAGAAAACACTGCCTCCATCTAGAATTTAGAACACTGGACCTAGCCTGTCCCTTCAGTACATGCTTCCCAGGACTGCCTGACATCTTACACCCTGAGTGTGGGCATATTTTAGAGAGCATGGGTTTATAATAGTTCTGATCTCTGTCATCTGATTATTTTCTCTTACTTTGCGTGATACCAGCTGTACCGCCGACTCTCAGAAGTTCTGGGATTGAATGACGAGACGATGGTGCTGAGTGTCTTCATAGGAAAAGTGTAAGTGTTGCGGCTCACCGTCAGCAAGGGCCCCTGCTGTCCTGTGCAGCTGAGCAGTGACCCAGGCACTGCGCTGCTACTGCCTACTATTCCAGCCTTGATCGTTTGCGTCAGAGAATTGTGCATTTGAGTGTGTGACACGCTGTGCTTAGATATGGCCCGGCCCCAGAGCATTCCAGGCTTGTGTAGAATTTTGCCGAATCTTCTCTTTAGCCTCTGGAATCATAGTTCAAATCCTGTCACGGCACTAACAAAATGGAGCTGCTCCCTGGTGGTTGGTGTTCGTCCTTTCACTCTCCACCACTGAGCTGTCTGGGAAGCCCAGAGTAAGCATTTGTTTTCTGGTGCTGATTTCCATAAGGAATGCCTGCCCCATGCCCATGGGGAAAGCCTCACTCTCACATGGGCGTACTGTTTTCAGGAAACATCATTTCCTTCAGGAGTCTTGAGTCTCCAAAATTTGCTCCTGCTATTTGAATGTCTCCAAAGTCAGTGCTCCTAATTGGCCCTTTTTCTGTTTTTGTTTTTGTTGTTTTTAAGTTATGTCCCTTGGTTACATTTTCCTCTTAAGGAGCTCAATTTATCAAAGTATACACTAGGAGTCAAATATTAATAACCCAGGGCTGTGTGCAAAGTACCATTTTGCTTCCTTGCAACTGTCCCAGCCTAAATACTGATATCCATGAGCTGGTTAATAATTTAAAACAGAAAAGCAAAGGGGGTCTAAAGGACTCTGCCAGCCAAGAACCCAGAAGCAAGGGCTACTAGAGTTCTGCAGCTGACAGTGGATGGTGCAGGTGCAGAGTTGCATACGTCTGCATGTTATCACTGCCGCAGAAATCTCTTACCCTTGCTGCAGAAATCAGCCCTGGAGTGCCCCAGAATTCCAAGGGCCTGGGTATGGGCCAGTGTAGCTTTGGAACCAAGTAGTGAAGATTATCTGAAGGATAATTTTTCTAGTCAACCAAATGTAAGTACAGAGATTTTATACCCTTTTTTTTTTTCCTGTGGTCGTGATGTCTGTGAATTGGTGATGCAGATGTGTGGTGACTTGACTGATGAGTTTCTTCTTTCTCCTCGAGGGAATCAAACACATCCAAAGTCTCTCTTGCTTCTTTTTTCTTTTTGTCCTTCAGCATCACCAACTTGAAGTACTGGGGTCGTTGTGAGCCAATCACCTCCAAGACACTGCAGCTCCTCAATGACCTCTCCATCGGATATCCTTTAAACTAGACTCTGGGCGACACAGAAATGTGCATGGTTTCCTGCTTGTACTTGGGTGTCTTCTGTTTTCCTGGCACCCAAGGCAATATGTACACAGAATCTGGAATAAGTCCAAGTCCCTAAAAGTGAGGCGCCACACAATATAATAGTTGACTACAGATTTATCACTGACTGGTCCTAAGATTTATAAATAAATACTAGACACCCAGAGTACAGCTCTCTGGTATGTTCTCTAACTAAGCTTTTAGCATCCATACTGGGGGAAAGCCTCATGACTGTTCAGTGTAAGCATCCTGGCACCAGGCTCTCACAGAAGTAGTGGCTTGCTAGCCTGGATTTAAACAATGTCTACTGTAAAGTTTGGATCCCTCCACAGTCGGGAGCCAGCAAGTACAGGAACTACTGTACAATTCCGTAAGCAACTTTTCCTCACTTCTTCAAAAGACTGTTTATAGCTAGTACGTTTTCAGAGTGAGAGAGGAGGCTATTCACAATGCACAGTGGATACCCAGGCAGGGCTTTAAGGCATAAAGTCCCTCTTGAAATCCCTGCCAGAAGGAGCTCCTGTACGATAATCTGGTTCTAAGAAGTTTCTGTGGTACTGATTTTCTTAAAAGTAGCAGTTTGGTATAGGTGTTCTCGTATTAATTAAATACTAACAAACACTTCTTATTTGGCAGTACTGTGCTCATATGGCTGAGAAAATAAGATATTTGGGGAAAGCATCCTCACGCTGGACCATTGCTTAGTTTGTGCTGCACTTTCCTTGACTGTGACCCTTTGTCTTTACATACAGTAGCGTAAGGAAGTTAGTGAAGCTTAGCGCTGTACAGTTCATGCTGAACAATCACACGGTGAGTGATCCCAGCCTCCGTCCCTGTCCGTTCTCCAGCCACCCTCATACACTTCCTCAGCACTGCTAAGCAAGTATTTCAGTTGAGTCCTGCATCCTGGGTCCTGCATCTCTGCCAGATTACACTCCCATCACAGAACTGTTTTGGGGGTCAGGATGCAGGCCTGACCTGTATTAAAGTCACCTACTGCTGTATATACTTGGGATAAACCAGTAATAACAGCAACAATAACTTTAAAGAGAGAAGCATCCTTGTATCCTTTAAGAATGACCATAGTGTGCAAGGGCTCAGTAATTCTGAAATTACTGACTTGCCTTCTACCTCTTAACCCTTGTTTTTACCTTTTTAACTTGTTTTCTTTTTTTTTTTTTAATAGAGCGAGCACTTTTCATTTTTGGGTATTAACAATCAGTCCAACCTGACAGACATGCGGTGTCGGACTACCTTCTACACAGCACTTGGGCGTCTCCTCATGGTGGATTTAGGTACTGCAATAAACCCTAGAGGCTCAAGAAGTAATCTGGCCCTGTACTAAATTTTTATCTGAGAACAGAGAGTAGAAATGGGACAAGTCTTCTCGATTGTTTCAACAGTGACCAAAAACATCTGAATAACCCCTTCTTTTCAGAAAGAACACATTAAACTGCCATGCTTCCTCTACTGGAATGGGGTAACAATTTGCAACCAAGTTTTCATCTTGATATGCTATCTTTTAAATTCTCTTCAAGCTGAATACAGTAGTGTGAAACTGTTATTCCATTGTTTAGTGGTTTTGAGACCAACCAGAGAAATATAGTGAGATTCTTGTCTAAAACAATTTTTCAAATATAAAATTCTGTCTTTGACTACAGTGTCTATAAAATAAGAGAATTCTTTAGATTCTTATCAGAGCTGGAGAGGTGGCTCAGCCGTTAAAGGCTAGGCTCACAACCAAAAATGTAAGAGATTCTTACCATCCAGAACCACCTCTACCCCACACTGATGAGCAACCCACTTGACCCACCCTGCCAACGGCGGTTTGGTTATGTGGGTCTCCAGTGCAGATGAACAGGGAAGGATAGTCACCTAAGTAGCACTGGGGCTTCAACTAATCGTTGTTGCTCAGTGGTGCCTGTCATTGTGACTGTGAGTTGTTTTCATTTAATCCTACTAAAATGACAGGACACCTTCTAGGTTTATGAAAAATAAGAAAAGTGCGTGTGGATAAAGCTTCCAGAAGCACCTCACTCATTCTAGCACAGCAGTCTTGGGCAGACAGCAGACAGCGCCTGCGCACATGCATGTTTCAGCTAACGTTTGACTTGAATTACTGCTGTCACCTGGTGGGATAGTTAAGGGAACCTTTGGGTTACCTTGAGACCTCCTCTTTTTTTGCCCAACTTATTTTTCAAGCATTCACAGCTTGGACTTGTTGGCATCAGAGTCACCCTCAGGGCTGTTTCCTTTGCAGGAGAGGATGAAGATCAGTATGAACAATTCATGCTTCCTCTAACAGCAGCGTTTGAGGCAGTGGCCCAGATGTTCAGCACTAACAGCTTCAATGAACAGGAGGCAAAGGTGAGTGAGTCCTCCACCTGTGAACCAGGTGGCCTCTGGCTGAAGGCAGTCCCTGGTAAATCAGGGATTAGGTAGCCACCAAAAGGGTGCACCTTATCCACAAATTACCCCCTGTTTGACATCTGACTCGCTTATGCCCTTGAGATTTTAAATTAAAGTCTTCTCTTTATATTAAAGTGGATCTTAATCCGTGCCTGGAGATTTTTCCTGTCTTTTGAATCACTGCTATCTCTTGAATTGTGTCCCATTTTAATCTCCAGTGCTGTTTACTAGCGATGCCACTGTTTTCTAGAAGAGTCCTGTGGGTTATTAGGCTTTGTAAAAAGCAAAAAGAAACTTTTTTTACTTTATTTTTCTGTGTTTTTCTACCTTTGTTTTCATGTTATTCTTCGATATTCTTCAAGTTACTCAATTCTTTTCAGCTCTTTCTTACTGTAAAGCTGTAAAACTATGCGTATTGAAAGTCCACTCTGTCATCTTTACTGTGGCACATGTACAGTGCTGGGCGCTTCCCCACTGTCATGAAACAGAGTTTCTTTTCTTTTCTTTTTTTTTTTTTTTTTTTTTTTTTTTTTAAGATTTATTTATTATATGTAAGTACACTGTAGCTGTCTTCAGACACTCCAGAAGAGGGCGCCAGATCTCATTGCCGATGGTTGTGAGCCACCATGTGGTTGCTGGGATTTGAACTCTGGACCTTTGGAAGAGCAGTCGGGTGCTCTTACCCACTGAGCCATCTCACCAGCCCCTTTTCTTTTCTAATTGTAAAAAATGTTTTTCACACAATGTATCTTAATCACAATGTCCCTTCTTCCAGATTTTTCCTACCTCCCCACTCACTCAAAACACATTTTCAAAACCCGTAAATTTGGTACATGGCATTTTCATTACCACTGAGTTCTTTGTAATTCCTCATTTCTGTGAAGGTTTCTTTTGAGGAGCCTAGGAATTGTGGCTCTGTCATATGCTGCTTACTAAACCACTTGAAGCCCCTGGGTTCAAACCCCAGCACTACAATAAAACAACAAAAAAAGAGCTTATTCTTTCAATTTCCATATTCTGTATGTCAAGTTTTAAGTTAGTTTTTTCATTCTTGATTTCTGGCTCTCAAAATTGTCGTTCGATTGTTACTCTTCTGTTTTTACTTTGTGCATATATTCCTGACCTGTAGATACCATATCAAATTCAGAAAACCTGAGGTGTTAACACTGGGAGTAGGACTGTGGCAGTGTCCTAAGAGCACGCAGGCTGAGCAGAGAGACGCCAAATTGCCAAGGGGTATTGATGAGAAAAATGTGAGGTTTTACCTGACAGTTCATCTTTTAAAGCCTCTTAGGAAACAGAACAGTAGCTGAGTGGGTAGGACACTCGACCAGTCCTGACAGCCTGAGTTCAATCTCCATTACCCACACAGTGGAGGGAGAGGACCAACTCCTTCAAGTTGTCTTCTGACGTGCACTGTAACATGTATGTGAGCACACGTGTGTGCACACACACAAACACACACAAATAAAGGTTTAAAAACATTTTTTTTAAATTTTGAAAGATGGAAAGCTAAGAGACTTTACAACAGGGTAGTACCGCTCTGTACAGCTTTCTCAACTTTATGCTTGTGTTGGGGCCTGAGTCATGCAAAGGGAGAGGTAGTTAAGAGTATCAGTGGATGCCAGTTCTTTCCCATCATCTTAGTTCCATTCAAAGCAAGTAACAAGGCTACCTAAAGAAACCACATTGACAATGAGCTGCAATGGTCACTCATTATTTCTTTCATGGCCCATGTACTAAGTCTTTTAGGTGAATGTGTCTTAGACTAGAAAGTTGAGCCATGGTATCAGCTCAGAACCGTTTGCTTAAAGACGACTCCTGTTCCTAGCATAGTACAGCAGCTTCTGCTAAACAAGTCAGCACCTTCAAATCCCAGGCATCCTGATAATAAGAGAATAGAATAGAATAGAATTGGATTTTCTGGTTTGTTTGGTTTTTTGGGTTTTTTTGTTTTGTTTTGTTTTTGTTTTTGTTTTCAAGATGAAGTTTCTCTCTGTAGCCCTGGCTGCCCTGGAGCTTTCCCTGTAAACCAGGCAGGCCTCAAACTCACAGAAATTTGCCTGCCTCTGCCTCCAGATCAAAGGATCTAAGATCAAAGGTGTGAGCCACTACTACCAGGCTTATATAATAGGTTTTTAAAATAGTTATCTTATTAATCAGGATGCCCAAGTAGAAATTCTATTGAGAAAGAAACTACTGGATTTAATAGCTCCAGAGAGAAATAGAGACAGAGTATGTGGTATGTAGGTGTGGGTGTGTGCCGTATGCTACAGAGTGTATGTGAAGGCAGGACACAGCTGTGTGGAGTCAGTTCCCATCTACCTTTAGATGGTTCAGGGATCAAATTCAGGTCACCAACTTGCAAAGAAAGCACACTGAGCCATCTTACAGACACCAGATCTGGCATCTTGATAGAAGCTCCATGTCCTACTCTGACAAGCAACGTGACCATGGGAAAGTCACTAGGCCCCTTGTGTAAATGGAGAGTATAATGTGTAAGCAGTTCTGAGGTTTACCACGTCAGTCTTGACTCTAGATAGCTGGGGTACAGGGAAGGCACTGTGTGTGCTCCCTTTCTCTCCTTGGCAGAGTCACACTTAAGTTCCTTAGGCACTGGGCCTGAAGCTAATGCTGTGCTTTTATTATTGGTCATGAGGATCTTCTTACTCTTCTGCAGTACAGGGGTGGAAGGGATCAGAGCACTGAGCTGTCTCATAGCCCAATGGTTCTGTATAAGAACAGGTTCATAACATAGAATTTCCATTTACTGAGCATACTGAAAATTAATTTGAGATTTTAGCAATGTAGGATGTGGAATCAGGTAAAGTGCTTTTCTCACACATGTGAGGCCCTCAGGATTGCCCCTGCCCCGCTTACCTAAAAAAATATTTTCTATTATAGAGAACATTGGATTTCAAATTTTGTTATAAGAAATCTTCAACCTGCATATCAAGTTTCCAAAACTAATTTTTCAGGTGAAAAGATTCCATTTTAGCATTAAGAAATAGATTTAGAATATTGGGAGGAGGGTGTTTTTGAGCTGTATAAAAAAGAGTTTGATTTCAGTTGCCAGGAATTCCTGCCAGAGGAGTATAATTAAGGTGTTTCTTCTCTTTCTGACTCCTGCTACAGAGAACTCTGGTTGGCCTAGTGAGAGACCTGAGAGGGATAGCCTTTGCCTTCAATGCCAAGACCAGTTTCATGATGCTCTTCGAATGGATGTATCCTAACTCAGACTGGGAACTGTTGCACAGACCATAACTGGGATGTGGTTATATGATAAGAGTGGGAAGGAAGGTTGGTGGCTCAAGAAGATGGTTATCCAAAAGGTCTGCTGTTTCCTAGGAGCCCACTACAATGGGCTCATGACACAACTCTGCCCTCTGATTGGTGCATAAGTAAAGTTCTTTCCCAGTTTCTCATCTGGGTTCCAGGTAAACATTGCTATGGAAGCAAGTCCAGTGTAGAACTGCTGCACATGAATTTTACTATGTGTGGAGAAGCCACAAGTAGTGCATACCTTTAATCCCAGCACTCAGGAGTCAGACACAGGAGGGAGGAGCCTTAACCTGGAGGCGAGGCCAGCCTGGACTACACAGCAAGTTCTAGGATAGCCATGACTACACGGAGAAACCCTGTCTTGAAAAAGAAAAAAAAGCCAGACATGTTCTTCTATGCAGTTGACTATAAGAAACCTTGTAGAACTAGGAAAAAAGGCCTTCTTTTTAAAGATTTATTTATTTTTATATGCGTTGGTGTTCTGTCTAAATGTCTGTGTGAGGGTGCCAGATCCTTTGGAACTGGCATTACAAACAGCTGTAAGTTGCCATGTGGGTCCTGGAATTGAACCAGGGTCCTTTGAAAGAGTAGTCAGTGCTGTTATCCACTGAGCCATCTCTCCAACCCCAGGAAGAAATCTTAAATTACAACCTTGTATCAGTCATCAAAATCTGAGGACCTGTTTCTCCTGTGGTTTCTCCAGCACAAAAGAAATAGTTGCTCTCCTGTCATAGAAGTGGTAAAGTATAATAAAAATACGGAGTACGCTGTGTTCTTCAAAATAAAAGCACTGAGAATTGAAATGTATTCCTTAAGTCTAACTGATAGACAGACAGACAGACAGACAGGCAGACAGACATTGCTCGCATAGAATAATTCCCCAGGTTAGTAAGCACACAGGAAAATAAAGAGCTATAGTATGGGTTTGTGTTTGTTGGGCACTGAAAAACTAAAATCTGTGATGTCTGGATTAAGAATGTCTTCCTTAGCACCTCCTTTATAGATACCCCTCCTACATGCCAATTCTCCAGCGGGCAATTGAGCTCTGGTACCATGACCCAGCCTGTACCACACCTGTGCTCAAGCTGATGGCTGAATTAGTTCATAACAGGTAAGCATGATGGTGGGTGCTCTACTTGAGAACCCCTAAGGTAATTCACAATTACCTTAGGCAGATTGTGGTGCACGCACTACTATCAAATTTGCAGATTTCTGAAAGTGTATGTGTTCTTGATATTTGAAAACTATTCCCAGCCAGACCAAGCCATCGCTATCTGCAGGAAATAAATTACCAAAAGGGAAACAGGGTGTTTTGACTCGAGGCAGGGTCTCAGTACTAGGATACTGAAACTACTGATCTTCATCCCTCCTCCTCAGTTCTAGGATTACAAAAATGTACCAACATACCTGATTTTTTGCAAGGCTTAAGATCAAACCAGGGCTTCCTGCATGCTAGAAAACACTCTTAACTAACTGAGGTAGATCCCCAACCCAAGGTGGCTATCCTTTTTTTCCCCCACTAGCCCTAAGATATCAGTTCTTTTTTTTTTTTTTAATAAAGATTTATTTATTTATTTATTTATTTATTTATTTATTATATGTAAGTACACTATAGCTGTCTTCAGACACACCAGAAGATAGATCAGATCTCATTACAGGTGGTTGTGAGCCACCATGTGGTTGCTGGGATTTGAACTTGGGACCTGTGGAAGACCAGCCAATGCTCTTAACCACTGAGCCATCTCTCCAGCCCCCTAGGATATCAATTCTTAAGAAGTAATCTTGGCAGCCCGGATTGGGTTTTTGTTTTGAGGGGAGGGGGTTATTTTGTTGTTGGTTAGTTTGGTTTGGTTTGGTTTGGTTGGTTGGTTTGGTTTGGTTTTTAGCCTTGGCTATTCTAAAATTCATTCTGTAGACCAGGATGTCCTCCAACTAATGGAGATCCACCTGCTTCTGCCTCCCAAGCACTGGCATTAAAGGTGTATGTTACCACCACCCCACCCCCAAAACACACCCAGGCCCAGAGTGATTCTTGATTTCGTCCACTGCCCAGACATAGACAAGTTGACACTTGGGGATGGTGCTGGTCATTTTGTATTTCAGAGTAAGGACTTACAAGAAAGATATGCTATTTTAAAGGACCTGTAGTTTGAGAATTTATTTTCGTTTTAATGATGAGTGCAGGTGCCTGCTGAGGTGAGTGGCATTGGCTCCCTCTAAAACTGAGATGTAATGAATTACAGGTGGTTGTGAGCTCCATGACACGGGTGCTGACAACCAAACATAGGTCCTTGAAGACAAAGTTTCTCTATGTAGCCTCGGCTGTCCTGGAACTCGATCTGTAGCACCCGCCTGACTTTGCCTTCAAGTGCTGGGATTAAAGGCTTGCCCCACTTAATCTTTCTTAATACAGAGTTATGGCAAATGGCTCACACTTATGATCCTAATACTCAAGAAGCTAAGGCAGGAGGATTGTTTCAGGATAACCCAGGCTACAAAGTGAGATCATGTCTCAAAACAACAGGAAAAGGCTAAGGGTAAAGTGCTGGCGGTACAAATGTGAGGATCTGAGTTTGTATTCCCAGCACCATAAAAAAGTTAAATGTGGCTGTACAGATTCATAGTCCATACACTGAAAGAAGACACTGTCTCAAAATATAGTGGGGAAGCCAGGCATAGTGGTACATGCCTTTAGTCACAGTACTTAATGAGTAAGGCAGGTGGATCTCTTGAGTTTGAGGTCTGCCAAGGCTACATAGTGAGACCTGGTCTCAGAAAAAGGAGGTGGAGAGCAGTGTAACAAGACCATAGCCATTGGTCTCCATACACATAGGCAAGCACACGTGTATACACACGTGTATACACACATGCATACACACACACATAGTTGTTTATTAGCCTAAAAGATTGACCTTTTTTTTTTATGGTGAAAAAAAAAGTATATATTTAGAATTAGCCATCTGGACTCAGTTTAGATGATTCCAATCTCGCTGGCAACATCTAGGGCATCATAATCAGGAGCCAAGCAAACATACGCCTTCTTCTCTCCGTCAGGCCTTATCAGGGTATTGACTTTGGCCACATCGATGTCATAGAGTTTCTTGACAGCCTGTTTGATCTGATGCTTGTTGCCCTTGACATCCACAATGAACACAAGAGTGTTGTCCTCTATTTTCTTCATGGCTGACTCAGTGGTCAGTGGGAATTTGATGATAGCATAGTGGTCAAGCTTGTTTCTCCTGGGCAAACTCTTCCGAGGATATTTTGGCTGCCTCCGGAGCCGCAGGGTCTTGGGCCGCCGGAAAGTGGGTGATGTCCAGATCTTCTTTTTATGGCTGTGAACGCCACTCAGCACCGCCTTCTTAGCTTTCAAGGTCTTCGCTTTGGCTTAGGCTTTGGGAGGGGCAGGAGCTTCCTTCTTTGCTTTCGAAGACATCTTGGCGAAAAGCGACTTTTTTTTTTTAAAGGTAGTAAAAGTTTTCAATACATCTAATTTTAGATTTGTTTTGCTTTTTAGGATACAAAGGAAAAAACAGTATGCTCATAAATTTCTCATGGCACCTTTTTTTTCTTTTTTGGATATATATTTTTTTTTAAACATGCTTTCTTTTTTTTTTGTTTTTCGAGACAGGGTTTCTCTGTATAGCCCTGGCTGTCCTGGAAATCCGCCTGACTCTGCCTCCCAAGTGCTGGGATTAAAGGTGTGCACCGCCACCGCCTGGCTGAAACAGGCTTTCTTTATGTAGCCCTGGTTGTCCTGGAACTCTGTGTAGACCAGACAGGCCTAGAACAAGCATTTTTAAAGCTACCATGGTGATGAGGTGTGTAATATTCAAGAGAGACATAACTTCCCGTGAAGCCTACTCAAGAGCTATTAATTTATAAAATAAGTATCTGAGAGCACCCAGTCTTTAAAGGTCACGCAACTTCTTAGCTGTTACGGACAGAGTCTCTGCCATCAACTGCTGTAGCACAGTAAGATAGACACCAAAAATGAGTGCGTTCATAGTGAGCAAGGGGATTGCTGTGAATTTCAGGTCAGGTTGGGCTTTTTTTTTTTTAAACAATTTATTTATTTCATGTATGTGGGTACACTGTAACTGTCTTCAGATGCACCAGAAGATGTCATCGAGTGCCCATTACAGATGGTTGTGAGCCACCATGTGGTTGCTGGGAATTGAACTCAGAACCTCTGGAAGAGCAGTCAGTGCTCTTAACTGCTGAGTTATCTCTCTGTCCCCAGGTTGGGCTTTAATGAGTACCAGACCAGCCTGGGGTGCAGCATCAGACCCTATGCCCCCAAAAGTAAAATGTACAGAAAGAATTTTAGCAGTGATTAAATACTGTTTTTTAAAAAATAATAAAATTGAAAGGAGTTAGAGGGTTCCAGGAAAACCTTTCACAGAAACTGATATTTAGGCTGGGATCTGAATGACAAAGATTCTGGTGAAACTCCAGGTAAAAATTGTAAGCAGACAATACTGTTTTAACATCCTATGATAGGCTCAGCTTGCTGGGACTTGAGGCAGAACATTGCCTCTGTGGCTGGGTCCTGGTGAGCAAGCACAGCTCGCAGAGGAAATCAAGTTGTGGACAGAAGTGCCAGTGCTCAGAGCCTTGGTACAGAAGTACCAGGTAGTATTGAAAAGCAGACACGTCTCCTCACTGCAGTAGGAAGGCACTAAGCATTTTATGCCACTTTGTCCATGATTTGGTTCCATCTCTTAAGGTTAGTATGGCTACCTGCCATGGAAAGAGTAGACGGCACTGAAGACAGCGAGAGTGGAACAGAGCAAGCACAGGGGAAGTGAGTGGCCTTAGGGCTTATTTTAGAAATACGTCTTGGGGCTGGAGAGATGGCTCAGCAGTTAAGAGCACTTACTGTCCTTCCAAAGGTCGTGAGTTCAAATCCCAGCAACCACATGATGGCTCACAACCATCTATAATGAGATCTGATGCTCTCCTCTGGTGTGTCTGAAGACAGCTACAGTATACTTACATATAATAAATAAATAAGTCTTTAAAAAAAAAAAAAAGAAATGCGTCTTGGCTGTCAGCAGCAGAGTGTCTCGAGGACTCTGGATCATGAAGGCCTTAATGATCCACATGACATTGCTCCAAGATTACGTAGTTAAAATGCATATTCTGGCTTTAAGAACAGTCGGAAACCAAAACTAAGATTGTTAACATTTATCCTTCCCTGTGTGGTATTTGAGTGTTAGAGCATTCCAGATCTCTTTGTATTCTTAGAAAGTGCCAATAAGCCAGGCAGCCAGTGGTGGGGTATAACATTAATCTCAGCATCAGGAGGCAGAGACAAGCATGGTCTACAGAGTGAGTTCCAGGACAGCCAGGAGTACACAGAGAAACCCTGTCTCAAAAAACCAATGGTTTTACCAGGCATAGTGGCACATTGCTTTTAATAACTACTAAGGAAGTAGAGACAGGCAAATCTCTGTGAGTTCGAGACCAGCCTGGTCTATTGCGTGAGGTCCAGGAGAGTACATACTGAGATCATGTCTCAAAAAGAAAGATAAAAAGTGGTAATAGTGCTTACTCTTCCTTGTGCCACCAAGCCTGTGAGTATAGCAAATGAAGACTTTTAAGGCAGTACTAATAAATGACTGGTAGAAGCTATACCATAAATAAAACTGAGAACTTTAAAACCTTAGTTTTATCTACTGTCCTGTTGTTTTGCTTGGTTTGATTTGGTTGTATTTTAATGGTTTCATTGTTGAAGAGCAGAACTTGAACCTAAATTGTTGGGCTTTAAAGAAATCCTGTCTTGAAGAGAAAAATAAAAAAAGAAAGAAAAAAGAAAGAAGCAACATCATCCAAGTCATAGTGGCGCACGCCTTTAATCCCAGAACTCGGGAGGCAGAGGCAAGCCAGATCTCTGTGAGTTTGAGGCCAGCTTGGTGTACAGAGTGAGTTCTAGGATTGCCAGGGCTACACCAAGAAACCCTGTTTGGGAAAAATAAAAATAAATGAGTGAGAGAGAGAAGGAGAGAAGAGCAACATCATTGAATTAGAAGCGTGGTTCTTTCCTTGGTGGAGTAAGCAGTTTGCAGCAGTAGTGCTGGGCCACCCGTGGAGCACCAGAGAGAGCCTAGAGGAACCTCATCTCCTAAGAAACACCTCTGACTTGTTGTCTTTCTGTATTTTCTGCTCAGATCTCAGCGACTCCAATTTGATGTTTCATCTCCCAATGGTATCTTACTTTTCCGAGAAACCAGCAAGATGATAACAATGTATGGTAGGTGCTTTAGAAAGATACGCCCCTGGAAGTGAATCCAACAGTGTGTGGTCTCGAGTTAGATAAACAATAGCTAGGACAGCATTTCCATGGGGTCCTGTGTTCCTTATTCATAAGTATCAGACTGCCAGATGTCACCAAAGACCTGCTGAAGTGTATGTTGTATATGCCTTTGGAGTAGGAGTGTTAGGATGACTTTAAAACTATGAATACCAGGTGTGGCATCAAATGTCTTTAATTTCAGCACTTGGCATTCACAGGGGCAGGCAGACCTCTGTGAGTTCAAGGCCAGCCAGAACTATGTAATAAGACCCCATTTCAAAAAAAAAACAAAAAGTACTATGACCATGGTTGTATACATAGTTCCTATATGTTTTTGCAGGCAATCGCATCCTGACACTAGGAGAGGTGCCAAAGGATCAGGTCTATGCTTTGAAGCTCAAGGGTATCTCCATCTGCTTCTCCATGCTGAAGGCTGCCCTCAGTGGGAGTTATGTCAACTTTGGGGTCTTCCGTCTCTATGGAGATGATGCCTTGGAAAATGCCCTACAGACCTTCATCAAACTACTCCTCTCTATTCCTCATAGTGACCTCCTGGTAAGCCTAAACCTCATTGGCAACTTCACGCTCAGGTTGTGTTCATTCTTTTTTCTGCCTGTGACTGTGATTTAATGTTTTTCCTAAGGAACTACAACCTCACTCCTTTAATCCCAACACTTAGGAGGAAGAGGAAGGCAGATCTCTGAGTTCAAGAACAGCCTGGTCTACAGCAAGGTCCAGGCCAGCCAGGGCATTATAGAGAGATCGTGTCTCAAACAAACAAGAAACTACAACCTCATTTCTTTCTACTATAACTTTTTTCTCAACTAAAAGAACTATTTTGCTAAACTATTTTGACCTCCCTCCCTGCTAAAGTATCAAATGATTCAACTGATTTTTTTTTTTTCTCCTCTGCTCAGGATTACCCCAAGCTCAGCCAGTCTTACTACTCACTACTGGAAGTCCTGACCCAGGACCATATGAACTTTATTGCAAGCCTGGAACCTCATGTCATCATGTACATCCTCTCTTCGATCTCTGAAGGACTTACTGCACTTGGTAAGCACCCAGGTTGTCTGGTTTATGCCTACATAATTAGGCCTTACATAGTAGTGAGTACAGAGGGGTAGGTAAGCCCCAGGTCACGAGAAGCTGGGGACCTGGAAAGCCTCACATCAAAGTGTACATGTAAAGCCTGGAGAGGAAGTCCATGGGGTACAGGAACAGCAAGCACTAGCATTTATCGGCAAGAGGAAACAGGAGGTCTAGCTGGCTTGTGTAGAAGGGTTATAGAGGAGTAAAATCAAGCTGAAATAAGCAGGCATAATGCAAATCAGGCAAAATCCCCTTGGCACATTAGGAGGTTGATAGTCTCCTGAGCATACTAGAAGCTATGGAAGTGTATGCTTGCCTAGACTTCATTATCTTGTCAACCACTTCAATATTCAGGCTAAATAGCCCTGATAAAAAGAACTTTTGAATTATCCACACCTCACTGTCACTTCCATGATACGTCCGTACTTCTCTCTAGGACAAAGCCATATCAAGGACAGTCTAGCCCCAAGGGAAATGATTTATGTGTTAAGTATTCTTCACTTAGCCTAGTAGCCTTCCCTAGTCAGCATGTACTGCTGTGTGTGTCCCTTGGGAAAAGCACACATGGCTGTGGTGGTCTCTCTCAGGCTGATAAAATTGTCTTTGCCAGTGTCCTCCTCTACCAGTAACTCGGGCTCCGACGTCAGGCTCTGTGTGTTTCTAGCAGTGTGATTTTACATGAGTCTCATGGCTTCTCCAAGCTGGTGTCTCTGTTGCCAGAGGCCACACTTACCTCCTAGAATTCTCAAGAGCATATATTAGAGACAAAATTGGAAAGGATTAATTATCTATTCACCCAATCAGCAGCAGCTCAGCACTCCTGTTCTTCTACATTTTTTCCAGACACCATGGTATGCACAGGCTGCTGTTCCTGCCTAGACCATATTGTGACGTATCTCTTCAAACAGCTGTCACGTAGCACCAAGAAAAGGACAACACCCCTGAACCGGGAGAGTGACTGCTTTCTGCATATCATGCAGCAGCATCCAGCTATGATCCAGCAGGTAAGGCATCTGAGGTCTATAATGGTGGTGTGTCCCACAGTGGTTGAGTGTCTCCGAGAGAGGAAAGGCCAAAATGACTCACATCTCACTGTGCATATGTCCTTTAAAAGGCAGTGGATTTTTAATTTTCTAGATCTGAAAAACATCTGAAATGAAGTGAGTGTCACAACCCCACACCTTCATCCTATCTCAGGAGCACTCTTCCTTCCATGCATTCCTCTCTCACTGCAGGGAAATGGAGAAGGAGTTAACCATGTCTAGCTTTCTTAGGGCTGGCTTGTGCTCCTTTTTTGCAAAGTAGAAACAAGAGTACAGCACAGAGCTGGGAATGTGGCAGTCCTTGCTGGATGTACAAAGGCCCTGGGCTCAGTCCTCAGCATTGACAAATAAACAGGGAAAGACCACCTGTAAATAAAATTTTACCATAAAATTTTTCCTTAAAACAAAAGACCAAAATGAAGCTTCACAGTATTTCTGCTTAACTTACACAGAAAAGGCCTGTTTGGAGCCTGTCCTCTCATCTTAGGTAGCCAAAGCAGATCACTGCCTTCTTACTTGTAGATGCTGTCCACGGTGCTGAACATCATTATCTTTGAAGATTGTAGGAATCAGTGGTCTATGTCTCGACCCCTGCTTGGCTTAATACTACTTAATGAAAAGGTAAGCAAGGACCAGCAAGAGGCTGTGGAGCTCAGGTACTTAAAGCCAACCCTCACAGCCTGAGCCTGAGTTTAAGGGTTTTTTTGTTCGGCTTTTGTTTTTTGTTTTCTTTTATAATTAAAATATTTTATTTTTTAATGTCTGGGTGTTTTGTATGCATGTGTGTATGTGTACCACATGGTACCTGGTACTCTTGGAAGCCAGAAGAAGACATATGTTCCCCTGGAACTAGAATTACAGATGGTTGTGAGCTGCCCTATGGGTGCTTAGAACTAAATGGAGGTCCTCTAAAAGAACAGCCAGTGCTCTTAAATGCTGAACCATCTCTATCTCTGTCTCAAGCCTTGAGATGTCCCTGACAGGACCTCTGATGCCAGGTCTAGAGGCAGGTGCTTACAGATCCAGCACTTGGGAAGTGCAGGAAGGAAGGTGGATCCACAAGTTCAGAATCATGAGTTCCAAGATATCCTGAGGCATTTGAGACACCCTGCCTAAAAACAAATAGTGTGGTGACTGTGCCATGGTCAGCAGCGAAAGGGAGGCACAGTAATCGTTAACAATCCACCTTACAAATTACAAGCTTCTATTTTAAAATAATATGAAAACATCCTTTAAGTGCTTGGATTTTTAAAGTATAAATTGAATTGTGGTAGATACTGCCTTCTTTGGGGAACATTCATCTGCCTTCTTTCACTTTCTGTCTTGTTCCTTGACCCACAGTATTTTTCTGACCTAAGAAACAGCATCGTCAATAGCCAACCACCAGAGAAGCAGCAGGCCATGCATCTGTGTTTTGAAAATTTGATGGAAGGCATTGAGCGGAATCTTCTGACGAAAAACAGAGACAGGTAAGTGTCTGGGTCTTGCCAAGAAGTGCTATTATTTTTCAAACTATTGAAGCAAGCACAGTTCCATGTGCATCTCTATTCACCAGATGTGAGGTACATAAAGCAGTGCTGTCTAGTAGAGAGGCAAGCTACATGTGCAATTTAGATTTCTTCATGAAAGTTTTAGTGGTAACCCAAAACATCCACAGTTATTTTGGTGTATGATGTTTTAAAATTGAGAATGTAAACTCTCTTTATTATTGAGGATGTAAGGTAAATCTTGAGAAGCATTTCTGTATTACACCTAATGACGTGCCTAAACTGAGATGCTAAGTGTTTGTCAGAAACACCTAATCTGAATTCTATTTCATAACCGTAGAGTTGATACAGGATTCTGTACCCTGGCTGTACCAGACATCAAAAATTAACTATCTGGTTTATCTTAATTGTATAATTTTAGTGAAAGTGTTTTAAAATAAAAGTGATTTGAGTGTGAATGGAGAACTGAATTTAAATATTATTTGATTCAGCTCTCACTGGCCATAGGCAAGTGCTCCCTAGCCGTTTATAGTTAGCAGGTTCCATATTGAACAACACAGCTCTATGTCCTTAGTCTCTCAACTCTGAGGACTGTAACAGCCTCATGTCATTTCTGCCTTTACTTCCTAAGGTTAATTCCCATCTCTTGTCAAGCAGTTAATATATCTGTGTTGCTGCCACAAGCCCAAGATGGCCCTCCCAGCTTCAAGTGTGACCATCTCTGGTCTGCCATGAAGTTTCCAGGAAAAGTAAAGGTGTAAATAAGACCACCTTTCCCTAATAGTTCTGAGACTGAGGTCAGCCGAGGAGGCACCATTTGCTGTATTCTGCTTCTCAGTAGCCATTTCTCTGCCTAGGAAAAGACCTTTCCTTTCTACCTCCTCCCCCAACCCACATGCATCCTTTCTGCAGGTTCACCCAGAACCTGTCAGCATTCCGTCGAGAGGTCAACGACTCAATGAAGAATTCCACTTATGGAGTGAATAGCAATGACATGATGAGCTGACAACTCTCGGACTCTACCTTGCAGAGCAGCGTCCCTTTGGTCTGGTCCAGAGGGTGAACAGTTGCAAGGGAGAGAGCCTGGCTGATCCCGGCTCCTTCCTCCAGGGGTATGGGGGAAATGGCAAAAGTCAACCAGCTATTTCCCCAGAAAGTACGGGGAAGTACGGGGTGTGCGTGCACTCACTGAGGGACAGGGCACTGCTGGTTCCTGGGGGACTGGGGTGGGAAGGGGTGGTGGGAGGAGACAGACGCACAGGCATCTGAGCCTCCGGCCGCTCCTGGGGTCACCGTGCAGGGAGAGCCCGGCGCCCTGCCGCAGCCTGCCTTGTATAAACATGTACATTTTTTCATAACGTTTTCAACAAGGTTTATATTGACTCAAGTTTAAAAACAAAAGTGTGACTGAAAACTTTTTACAGAGTCTAGTGCACCAATGCTGACGTGAGGGGTGATGTATGGCGAGTGAAGAAAATGTGCATTGTGGTGGCCTGAAGCTTTATTGGACAAGGATGTGTGAAAGTGCAGAGATATATTTAGTGACACAGTGTAGAGAGGCAAAAAAGGAAAAGACTCCAAATGTCTATTTTTTCTTACTGCCCTTTCCCTCCCCACCCCCACTGATGCGTTCCTGACGCTGTATTAACCTTGTTATTAGGAACTCTGAGCCATGCGGGAGCACCACCCTCCCCATCCAGCCTCCTGCAGTGACCGACAACTCCAGCTAAAAGACTCTGGTGTTTTATCTCCATCCTTTCTCCCATTTACTTAACCCTCATCCTCAGAAAGATGCCTCTTGCTATTAAAAGTTGGATTTATGTTTTAGGATTCTTGGTCTCTATAGGGAGACGGCAGAGAATTGAGCCATTTGCTCTCTTGTTGAGCAATTTGCATGAGTCCACCAGAGGCCTAATATGTGTGGCCATAACTTTTGTCTTCCCCAGCCTTTGAGGCAGTGTGTATGGATGTGTGTGTGGATATTTATGTATGTACCCTGCACTCATGAATGTATGAACTGGAGGAAGTTACTACAGGGGAGGGGTTCTTAATAACAAGGTCTACCTAGCATGAAGTATTTAACATTCTCCCTTGAAAAATATACATTTTTATAAAATAAAAACCATAATAAATGTTTTGAATATTAAAAAAGAAAAGTGAACCTACAGAGGAACATTGGATGGAGAAAACTCTTTGCCTTGTACTTTCCCACAACTGCTGCTAGTTGTACACATCTCTAGTTCAGCTCTTACCCATGGGACATTACCAATTAGGTTTTATTTTTATTTTCCTCAACCCTCACAAACAAGCTTATTAATTTTCCTTCTCCTCTGGCGACTGTGTGGTGAATCTTTTCTTGCGTGATCAGGTTGCGGATAGACTTGTAAGGGTGTTTGCTGCATACAGTGTAAGCATTGTGACCGCCAATAAACTTCGATGGTTTCTACTGACCTGGTTTCAGCAGTCACGTGTAGTATGTTCAGGGATGTGTCTCACTGTCAACACATGGAGATGTTTAGACAAACATGCTTTTTTTTTTAAAAGCCAGTTGGTGCAGAAGTCCCTGTATCTTGTAAAACTAACGCAGACTGTGTCTGCCTCAGCTCTTCTGACTGGTTCAGCTCACATACTTATAGCATAATGTTCTCACAGAGTTGTCAGAATGAAGACAATCTACCTCTTTCCGGGTAATAAAGTGGCGACCTACATATAAGCAGTAGCTGAAGAAAGGCCCATTGTGTTAGTCCTTACACCTGCCTCTCTGATACAGGCTGGGCTTCATTTATTAGGCCTTGACAAGGTCAGTAGCAAATGTTTTCCCCTGGAATACTATAGAATGCATAGGCCAAATGAAGCAAATAATGAAGACTAGTTTCTGTGATTTATGGCCCATAGTGCTTTCATTATGAGGGAGCCCATGGCTAAGACCATTGAAAAGCAGGAGCAATATAGGGCAGTTGTGGGTCTCTTACCTGCAAGGGCCCAAGCGCCAATCCTGAATAGGAGTCCTAGAAAAACCATCCTGGCACATGCTGAGGAGAACCTGGGATACTAATGCTGAAGCAAATAAGACAAAGGGACTAGAAAGCTTTCTCACAAACACTAGAAAAACCTTGAAGTAACAGCTGGTCAACAAAACCCCAGTGTTTCTCCTACAAAGTCACCCCAGGGGCAAGAAGAGGCTCACCAGGGATGGTAGTGCCTGTGGTCAGCCACAGCAAAGTGCTTAAGCTTGAGATCTCCTGTGGCCCCAAGCTGAGTAAGACTCAGCTGACAAGGGTTGCCCTGGCACACTAGTGCATGCCTTTAGCCCCAGCAATTGAGAAGCAAAGATTGGCAAATTGAAGTTTGAGGTCAGGCGGGACTACAAAGAGACCATGTCTTCCCCCAAAAAAAGGGCATGGGGAGAGAAAGGAAGGTTTTTAGGATTTGGGAAATGAAAACAGGATTAGTTCAATATATACCTTGGCTTCAGAACAAAGCCATTCTGGACTACATGTGCCTCCACCCCCAAACACACATTACTAATTTCATAAATTTTTTTTTTTTTTTTGGTTTTTCGAGACAGGGTTTCTCTGTGTAGCCCTGGCTGTCCTGGCACTCACTTTGTAGACCAGGCTGGCCTCGAACTCAGAAATCCGCCTGCCTCTGCCTCCCGAGTGCTGGGATTAAAGGCGTGCGCCACCACGCCTGGCTAATTTCATAAAATTTAATCTAATACGAAATTCAGTTATTTTTCTTTTTACTTTTTTATTTTGTTATTAATTTTCTTTTACAGTCCAGTCATTATCTCCCTCCCTTTCTGCCCTCCCACAATTCCTCATCCCATTCCTCCCCCCACCCCTCTGAAAGGATGCCCCCACACACCCCTATACCCCACCAGGCCTCCCCATTCCCTGGGGCCTCAAGTATTAGGTGCATCTTCTTGCATTGAGACCAGACCAGGCAGTCCTCTCCTGTATATGTGTCAGGGGGCTTGGACCAGCTAGTGTATGCTGCCTGGTTAGTGGCTTAGTGTCAGATCTCGCTGGGGAGGGGGTCCAGGCTTGTTGAGACTACTGGCTCTCCCATGGGGTCTTCAGACCATTGGTCAGGTGTAAGTATCTGCTTCTGTCTCAGTCAGCTGCTTGTAGAGCATCTCAGAGGGCAGCTGTGCTATAGACTCCTGTTATGCATGTCCTTTTGGGTCTGAGATGCCTCACTCTTGATATTTTCTAGTTCCATCCATTTGCCTGCAGAACTCATGATGTCTTCATCCTTGATAGCTGAATAGTATTCCATTGTGTAAATGAACCACGTTATCTGTATTCATTCTTCCGTTGTGGGACATCTGGGTTGTTCCCAGCTTCTGGCTATCACAAATAAGGCCACCATGGTGGAGTGCATGCCCTTGTGGCATGGTGTATGCCCAAGAGTGGTATAGCTGGGTCTTCAGGTAGGTCTATTTCCAATTTTCTGAGGAACCTCCAGATTGATTTCCAGAGTGGTTGTACCAGTTTGCAATCCCACCAGCAATAGAGGAGTGTTCCTCTTTCTCTGCATTCTTGCCAACATGTGATGTCACCTTAGTTTTTGGCCTTAGCTAATCTGGTCAGTATAAGGAGGTATCTCAGGGTCATTTTGATTTGCATTTCCCTGATCAGTAAGGACTCTGAACATTTAAGTGCTTCTCAGTCACTTGAGATTCCTCTGTTAGGAATTCTCTGTTTAGTTCTATACTCCCTTGTTTTTTATTGGGTTGTTTGGGTTTTTTGGAGGTTAGCTTTTTGAGTTCTTTATATATTTTGGATATTAGCCCTCTATCAGATGTGGGGTTAGGGATGAAATTTTTCCCAATCTGTAGGCTGCCGGGAATCCTATACCTTCCTCTTTTCTCAGATGGCAGGGAAAGGTGTATGTCGTGGTTATCTGTGCTGTTCCTGGACACTCAAGTGTTTCATCCACACAGTGATATCTGGAGTAAGCTACACTGAACCCTAAGTTCCCTTACTGATGTTTATTAAATTTTATTGTGTGCTATGTATTTATTAGTTTAACCCAAATAAAGGTAATATTTTCCTACTACAGTGCAAACCAAAGATGGGATTTTACTCAGAGTTGACATGTTAGATTTTTATATTCTGTTTTTGTTTTTATTTTGCTGGTTTTTTAAGACAAGACTTCTCTGTGTGACAGCTCTGACTGTCCTGGAACTATATAGACCAGGCTGGCCTCAAACTCAAGAGATATGCCTGCCTCTGCTTCCCAAGTGCTGGGACTAAAGGTGTGCACCACCAACAACCTCCTGGCTAAGTTCTGTTTTGATATGTGTTCTTATGTAGGCCAGGTTAGATTCAAATTTAATGTAGCCAAGGTTAGCCTTGAATTTTGGCTCTCCTCCCCTCCTAAGTACTGATATCATAGACATGTGGCACCATGCCTAGCTAGGCTTTGAAATTTTAAAAAGTAATGACTTGAGGCAGGTACCTCAATTTGTATTATCTTTTTCCAGAGCATAGGCTTACTCTAATTACTCCCTCCTGGAGAGGGATGCTCCAGTATCCTGTAATCAGTTTCTTCCAAGCACATAGGCCGTTTCCAGAATAGCCATGGGCCTAGAACATGGATTAACCTAGGTAGCCAAAACAGCACCCAGCCAGTTCTGTCCAAACCAGAACTGACAAGATCGACAAACCTACATGGTAACTACTAATGTGTCAAACAGCAAAGCAAAAATGGAGAGGAAGAACAGTTGGGTTAACTATAAAATTCTTGCCACACTTAGGAAAACAAATTTGAAAGAACTAAAATGTGTAGCCCCAACTACAATGAACCATCTATTAGCTCGGTGCAGGATGGGGGGCGGCAGGGGGGGGGGACCTCTTCCTTTCAGCTATCTTCTAAGTTGATGACACTTGAGTGTTTTCCAAACTCTAAATGCTGGCTGGTCAGCCACTTTGGTATACCTGAGAAACAATTTCCATTAAAGGAAGCTGCTACCGGACAATGGGGCTGAGATCATCAGAATGAAGGGTAGAATCGAGTTTGGAAATGACTTTCCTTAGCAGTTCATGGTTCCCTGTCCCCTTGTCATCTGTTCATTCATGACACTTGGCATCTATGGGCTGGGCCTTTTTCATAGTCAGCTACAGAAAAAGGAACCCAGGGAATCAAAACACTTGGTTCAGCTCTTCTGTGCAGAACCCATTAATAGTAAAAAGTGAACAGGGCAAGTTGTAGCCCGGTGGAAGAGTGCTTGTTCAGTTTGTACAAGCCCTGATTTTAATCCTCAGCAATCCCATTCCCCAGGATCAGTGAACAAACAGTATAATAAAAGCTGTATACACTGCATTATATACTTTGTGTGTGTGTGTTGTTTTTGGAGTCAGGACTTCTCTCTGTAGCATTGGCTGTCCTGGAACTAACTCTGTAGATTAGGCTGGCCTCAAACTCAGAGATCCTCCTGCCTCCACCTCCCAGAGTGTAGGAATTAAAGGCGTGCATAACCACCTCTTGGTGCATTTATACTTTTAATTGAAGACTTCATAAAAGCATTCAGCACACAGAAACAGTAACCAAACCCATCTCATCACAGGGTTGCAAAGGAGTGCAACCTGAGCAGAAGGGGATCACCTAACTCCACAAACATCTGGATCAAGGTCTGGAAAACAAGCCCACAGCATAAAAACGTCAAAAGCTGGATGCAGTGGCTCAGACCTGTGATAGCAGCACTTAGAAGGCTGGTGGAGAAACACCACAAATGAACTGAAATCCAGTCTTGGGACAAAAGGAAGGAAGGTGATGGTAGAGCCAGGCCAAAAGCACTTGTTGCTCTTGGAAAAGATCTGTGTAAGCTCCTAGCACCTACATCAGGCAGCTCACAACTGCCTGTGACTTTAGTTCCATGGGATCCAACAACCTCTCTGGCCCTGTATTCAAGTACATATATATACATAATTTTTGTAGAGAAATTTTTTGAATGGTGGGCATGATCTTATGAAAAAGCTCAGAGGAGTTGTACATGGTGTAAGTAAGAAGTAAGGAAACAAAAATCAAACCAAGGCTGGATAATATGACTGCCCTCTCCCCGAAACGCACAGAAGGGCCACTTACACAATCGAATACGTATTCCCCACAAGTAGTAAAAAGTGTGGAGAATATAGCCCAAAGTCAGGAAATGTAAGCCTCTCGGCTTTCAAGAGTAGTTAGTATTAAAACATCCGGGTGTGGAAATGAAAACAATTTTAAGAGTACAGCTGGCCATTTCTTCATCTGATTAGCCACCTCTTAAATCCAGTCTAGGGCACAGGTCACAAAGAATATCGCGTTACAGACTATTGACAAGCTATAAACACCACAAGCAGAACCCTCCCACTCAGCTAGACAGTTGCAACAGCGGTCTAGGCGGCCACACCCTTCCACGTCCCTTTTACATCTGCAAACCCCGCTTTTATCAGTGTATAAACTATACTGTGTGCTTATCTGCAAACCCAAATCTCCCCATCCCTACTGTCCCCATGTCTAGTTTTAAGACCTGCTCGTTTATTTGAGGTAATCGTAATTTTGTCCCTTATCTGTCCCAGCAACCAAAATCTGCTCCTTCCAAGTCAGCACCAAAGGATCAGGTCACGTCCGGATGGATGACAAGGACGGGATTTATGGCCGCAGATGCGTTTGCAGAAGACAAGCAGAGGGTGGAAAGAGGTACTGGAGTGAGTGAAGTTTCCTGCAGAGATCCCAGCCGGACCCGCCGCAGCTGACACCAAGCGCAGCGGCTGAAATCAAAGCCTGCGTCTGCGCGGCCCCGGAAGTGATCCTGCGCGGTCCTTGCGTCGGAAGGAGACGCCGCACCTAGGTTGCATCTGGGCTGCGCGGAATTCCCAGACCAGATCCCGCCCTTGTTCCACGCACGCGCAGTAAGGACTCTTGGGCCCGGTTGTTTCCGGCTGTAACCGAGGGGCTAACCTACTCCGGTTATATCTCCCCTGGGCCCTGCTCTTGCAGAAATCCGAGTTTATTTGCATCAGGTCCTCACACCGAAATTCACAGCGGCTGCCCCTGTCCCAAAGTTGAAGTGCTGAACCCGTGGAGGAAGTCTCAGACGCAAAGGGGAGCTCTGTAGTGGACAGCTCCCAGGGAAGCCCGCATCAGACCAAGGAGTCATGACAAAAAGGCGCGAAACACCTTGTAAGGAATAGCAGAAATAATATGACTAGAGGGCGAATGCAGCCCTCTTTGTATCAGTAAAGAACGGGCCTGCAAGAGGTTGGGCTTTGATCCTAAAATCCGGTTTCTAAACCTCCAAAGGCTCCTTAGCAAAGCAGCCTGGCGAGCAAGCCTTTCTTAACTGAGCTTAACGGATGGGACGCGTGACCCAAGGCTAGGGCTGTGAGAAAGGAAGTTGAGAAATGTTGAGAGGTGGACTCAAAACTTTGTGATCAGCTGAATTCAAACGATTTTCCTGTGATTCCCTAGTTCCAGAACGGAGTGACACCTGACTGGGAAAGAGAAAGCTCTGGGCAAGACTAGGGTGTGGGTTATAAAGAAGACAGCACACAGGCTGACCCTGAGAGAAGGTTCTATCCTTGAAGATATCAAAAACATTTCTGCAAAATGAATACCAATCACACAGAAACTCAGAAGAGGAAGTCATCATCTCACTAAGCCTCAAATAAAAAGCCAAAGACATAAAGGAATAAAATAATATTTAGTGAGCTGGAGAGGGAATTTGCAGTTGAAAGCTCTGGCTGCTCTTGTAGAGGCCCTACATGTTGGCTCACAATGGTCTGTCACTCTAGTTCCAGGGGATTCAACACCTTTTTCTGGCCTCCTCGAGCTAGAGGCATGCGTACATTAAGCACAGACTTACAAAACACCCATATACATAAAATATTTTTTCAACTTAAGACTTCTAGACTATTATCTCTTATGAATTTAGATGCATTCTTTCCAAAATGTATGTCGGAATCAGTATATAAAAAGGAATGATACATCATGATTAAGTGGCTGAGTCTAGACTGCAATGTTGATTTAATTTTCAAGAGAGTATGGCTAAGCAGTTAAGAACTTGCTGCTCTTCCAGAGAGCAGAGTTCAATTCCCAGCACCCACATGGTTGCTTACAACTATCTATAACTCAGTTCCACAGGATCTAACTACCTCTTCTGGCCTCCGTGGGCACTAGGCACTGAAGTGCTCAGCCATGCCGTGCAGACAAAACACCTACACACATAATTTTCTCTTTTTTTTAAAGTTGTATTAATTTTATTATATGTAAGTACACTGTAGCTGTCTTCAGACACTCCAGAAGAGGGCATCAGATCCCATTACAGATGGTTGTGAGCCACCATGTGGTTGCTGGGATCTGAACTCAGGACCTTTGGAAGAGCAGTCAGTGCTCTTAACCACTGAGCCATCTCTCCAGCCCTACACATAATTTTCTATAAAAAGCATAACTGTAACACTGCATGAACTAAGGAAAAATTAGAAATCATCTCAGTAGATAGAGAAAAATATATATAATGAAATTTTAAACTCACTAAACTTCAACCCCCCCCCCAAAAAAAAAGATATTATGCTAGAGATATTGCTCTGTTGGCAGAGTGCCTGCCTAGCACACAGGAAGCCCTGGGTTCAGTTCCTAACACACCAAGCCCAACACAGAAAATTAGAAGTCCAAGGTCATTCTCGGCTACATAGTAAGTTCAAGGCCAACTTGGGGTTTCTTGGTGGTGGCGGTGGCAGTGGTTGTTGTGGTGGTGGTGGTTGTTGGGTTTTTTGTTTGGTTGGTTTGGGGTTTGTTTTTTTTTTTTGTTTTTTCAAGACAGGCTTTCTCTTTGTAGTCCTAGCTGTCCTAGAACTTGCTCTGGAGACCAGGCTGGCCTCAAACTCATTGAGATCTACCTGTTTATACATCCCAAATGCTGAGATTAAAGGCACGCACCACCACAACAACTTGGAATATATGAGACCTTATCCAAAAAATAACTCAGCAAAGCATTTTGTGAGCACTAGTATTGGAGAAAACCAACTCAGGGCCTTGCTCTTGGTGCCCAGTATAATCCCAACAACGCATGAGAACATTAAAATGGACTTTTTCCCATTTAAAGAGAGCAAAGGGCTATCTGTGGTAGCACAGACCTGCAGTCCTATCACTTGGAAGGCTGAGGCAGGAGGGCTCAAGGTTCAAGGCCACTCTGTGTTCTCTATCAGAAGACTGTCTTGGGCAGAAGAGAGGGAGAAGGGGAATAGGCAGGCAGGCCAGACTTTAGTACACACCTTTAAACCAAGCACTCAGGGAGCAGAGGGGACTCTCTTTGAGTTCAGAGCCATCCTGATCTACATAGCTAGTTCCAGGCCAACCAGAGCTACATAGTGAGATACTCTTTCAAAAAGAGAGTGGATGTTTTACCAAAATGTCCTAGCCAAATGTATGCAGCTCAGAAAGAAAAAGCACATGGGTCTCAAAGGAAAAGGGGAATCTTTTTATTCTCAGATGTCATGATTTAGAGTACAAAAAGAAAAAAATCCACTGAAACTACTAAGTTGAATTAAGCAAAACCACAGAAGATAATATCTATTATAATACCAATATATTAAAGTAAATTGTTCTCAAGTTTTTAATTTTCAAGTTATACAATGAGTTTCATCATGGTACTTCATATAAATGTGCAGAAGTTTGTCCTTTGTTCCTCTTCTCTGTGTTCCCTCCACATCAGCAACCAGAGAAAAGCCAGCCATAACATGTTTAACATGCTCAAGACCCTAGATTTGCCTATGTTTGTGCTATACCAATGGGGGTGGGGGACAGATAAAGATTATTTGTATGTACTAAAAACAATTAGATTAAAATTTAAAATATATACTATTTTTATAGCATCCCAGAACATGAACTACACATGAGTAATTATAGATCTCTGCTGAAATCTATAGAATAATACCAAGGAAATCTAGACTGTAACCTGCTCATGATACAAAACACTGTGAGGTTGATTATCTTCACACTGCATTCTTTGGTGGTTTGTTGTTTTTATAGAGACAGAACATACATGCTAAGAAAGCACATTACCATGAAATTACATCTCCAGCCCCTAACATTGATCACTATATTCAATAAAATCTGAAGTTTTTCAAATTTTATTGAATTTTTTTGTACTTTAAATTTTTAGTGGAGTATATTCATTATACATAGAGATGGGTTTCATAAAGACATTTTTTGAGTCAGTTTCTCACTATGTAGCTCTGGTGTCCTGGACTTTTCCAATGCAGATCAGGCCTGCCTCTGCCTCTGCCTCTGAGTGTGGGATTAAAGGTGGTGCCACTTCATCCAGCGCCATTAAACACTTTGATTTATTTATAGATCTCTCCAACAGAAATTTGAAAGGGAGCCAGGGAGTAGTGGCACACATCTTTGATCCCAGCATTCAGGAGACAGTGGCAGGTAGATCTCTGAGTTGGAGGCCAACCTAGACTACAGAACAGCCAGGGCTACACAGAAAAGCCCTGTCTTGGGGTAGGGAGGAGTAGGGACTCAAAGGACTTTTTGTGGAAACTAATATATTGATTGTATATGTGAAAATGAAAAAATCAGAGATAGCTACACATCTTCTTTCTAATTTTTTATATTTATTTTATGTGTATGAACGTTTTGCCTATATATACATGTATGTGCCACATAATTTGCCTGCAAGGTCAGAAGAAGACATCAGATCTCCTAGAACTAAAGGTACAGACAGTTAAGCTATCCTGTTGGTGCTGGGAACACCTCCACAAGAGTAAAAAGTGCCTGCACCCACTGATGAGCCATCTTTCCAGCCACTACAGCCTTTTCTTTAGGTGCTCAGGGTGGAAGCCAGGGCCTTTCACATAAAAGCCAAGTGCTCTACCACTAAACTACACCCTCAGCCTTAAAATATTTGTTTAAAATAAAAAGATCAGCTCAAGCATTCATGCTGCCTGATCCGATGATCTACTATCAAACTAGGGTGCCTCTAGCTTGAGGGCAGGCATGCAGACCTATGAAAAGGAACCAGTCCAGAAAGAGACTGACCGACATGATCAATAGACAACAAAGATGCCTAGGTCAGTGTACAGGAAAGGATGGTCTTTGACAGGTTTGGTGTCAGGGGACTTGCATTTGGGGAAAGCAGGAGGGGAGGGATTAGCAGTGAACCTTTCCTACTGTATAAATATAAATGGACTCAAAAGAATGTAGTAGCATATGCTTGGAGTCCCAGATACTCAGGAGGCGGAGACAAATGCTCACAAGTTCAATGCCAGTCTTTACAATATGTGACACTGTTGTGGAGTTCATGACCCCTGGGGAAAAAAAACACACTCAGTCCAGATTGTAATTAATTAAATCTACTGAAGCTCTAGCAGGTCAACAACCCCTGACCCAAAGGAGATTGCTATGTGGAGGGAGTGAGGGAAGGGTTTTAAAAAGCAAAGGCCACCAGACCTTGAATATCTGCACAAGCAAGCCAAGAGCTGTTCTGTCTGCCAAGATTAGGTACCCAAGGCAACCTTAAAATAGTCCTTGAATGTCTGCATAAGCAAGTTACAGAGGCCAAAAGGCAGTCGTATCATAACAAGTAGATGGCACAGCTGGACTCGCCTGTGTAAAGGATGACTACATCTGGGTTATGGGGAAGTTATCTTCCAGGGATCAGAGTCAAAGACAAATGACCAGTGGGTGTCAGAACGGATGTCTGGCATAAAAGGGAGTTTCTTTAGCCATCATCCTAGAAAAGATAATTCAAAATCTATCATACACCTAAGAATTATATACCTAAGAATCAAAGTTAAAATCAGAGTCAGGTGAGGAGGTGGAGGGTCACACCTATAATTCCAACACTGGGGAGAGAGAGGTAAAGGAATCTTTTGAGTTCAAGAACAGCCTTGCTACATCCCCAGACCTTGTGAAGGAAGGAAGGAAGGAAGGAAGGAAGGAAGGAAGGAAGGAAGGAAGGAAGGAAGGGAGGGAGGGAAGGAGGAAGGAAGGAAAGGAGGGAAGGAGGGAAGAAAGGAAGGAAGGAAGGAAGGAAAGGAGGGAGGGAGGAGAGGAGGGAGGGAGGAAGGAAAGGAGGGAGGGAGGAAGGAAGGAAGGAAGGGAGGGAGGAAGGAAGGAAGGAAAGGAGGGAAGGAAGGAAGGAAGGAAGGAAGGAAGGAAGGGAAGGAAGGAGGGAGGAAAGGAGGGAGGGAGGGAGGAAGGAAAGGAGGGAGGGAAAGAGGAAGGAAGGGAGGGAGGGAGGGAGGAAGGAAGGAAGGAAGGAAGGAAGGAGACAAGACATAATTTGTAGTGAAAAAAATCTTTGAAATACATATATTTAACACAAAACAAATACCCAGTATATATAAAGAACATCTACAGAAAATAATCTCAATAAAAATAATCTCAAATAATTCAATTTTAATAACTGAACAGATTTATTTATTGGTTTTTTTTTAAGATTTATTTATTATATATAAGTACACTGTAGCTGTCTTCAGACACTCCAGAAGAGGGCGCCAGATCTCGTTGTGGATGGTTGTGAGCCACCATGTGGTTGCTGGGATTTGAACTCTGGACCTTTGGAAGAGCAGTCAGGTGCTCTTACCCATTGAGCCATCCCACAAGCCCCTATTTATTGGTTTTTTTGAGACAGTGTTTCTCTGTGCAGTCCTGGCTGACCTGGAGCTCACTCTGTAGACCAGGCTAGCCTCAAACTCAGAAATCCGCCTGCCTCTGCCTCCAAAGTGCTAGGATTACAGGCTTGCACCACCATGCCCGGCTCCAGACATTTTGAAAATACCAGTTTGCACATTACCAATAATCCCTTTACCATTCACCATCCCTTATCATCAAGGAAAGTCAGGTTTAAAAGCTACAACGAAATACCACCAACAGGCTGAAGATGGGGTCCAGTAGTCGAACATTTGCTCTGAGGCAAATAAAAACAAAACGAGGTACAGCCACTAGAATGGCTAAATTTAAGAACACCGGCAATGCCAACCATTGAGAGCAACGGGTACCATTTCCATACACTGTAGGGAGAAATGCACGACAAACAACATTGCTGATGCTTCCTGACAGATGGCAAAGCATCTCTAAGTCGAGTAGCAAAGATAGCCTCTCTCTTGGTAAGCCCAGGAAGGTCCCCACTGGCTGGGAACCGTGGTTCTCACATAGGGGCTTCTTTCTGGGCCAGTACCAGCAGCTTCACCTGAAAACTGGTTGGAAATGCAAATTCTCTGGGCCCTGCCTTGACCTGTTCAATGGGAAACAGCAGAGGTGATGCTCAGAAATCAAGTTTTAACAGAGGGCCAGGTGCTTCTAGAGTAGGAGGGGATTGCACACCTCCCCACCCCCTCCTCTTTCCCAGGCTTCTTAACAGCCTGCTGTGGGAAGCTGACCCTTAGATGGAGCCCTGAAGCCATATTGAGGACCTGCAGTAGAGGTGCAACCCATGACTGGCAGCGCAGTAAGCTTGAGCAGGGGATACATAGGACTCGGATCCAACTGGGCACACATCCTGGTCCCCTCCCTCTCCACACTGGGGTTCTGGGAGGGCCCCAAGGGCAGTCATGTGATCTCTCAGCAAGCTTCCAAACTTGGGCTAGACAAACCACCATTCCTTGCACTGTGGTGTTGAGTGTGTCTGTCTCAGGTCTAGGATGCTCTAATCAGTTGCAGGGAGGGGGGAAGCGGGCAACTTGGCTTCTAGTTTTTAATGGCTGTTGGCTATAGCCAACATTCCCAGGACTCAAGGTAGCTTTCCTTATGGAGGGCTATGAGCTAGCCTTTGCATTACTCAGAAAACAGTGATAACAGCTGAGCTCCAAGCAAGGACCCAGGACCTTGCCTCACCACAGACATAATTCTTCCCTGCAACACCTCCACCAAGCCGCCCAGTAAATCGACATGAGTCGCCACAGCACCAGCAGCGTGACCGAAACCACAGCAAAAAACATCCTCTGGGGTAAGGGCTAAGGCTGTCCCCAGTAAAGGTGGAGTGGGTTTGCTGGTGAGCTGTGCCTCTAACGGAAAGGAACTCATGAGCCTCCCAGCCCCATACGGCCGTCTTCGCTGTGCAGGTAGTGAACTCAATCAAGAAAAGCAGATTTGCACCTTTAGAGGCCAAGGCGAGAGGAAGGACAGCTGTAAACTCTTGCTCAGCACGGTGGGTGTCTCCCAAGGAGGAGGAGAAGGCTGGAACAGGAGTGAGTCCTCCAGCCTCAACAGCTAACGGCTTCTTCCCATCACCTTTCTCAGATCTGCCTGGGGGAGAAAGCCAAAGAGGAGGTGAACCGTGTGGAAGTCCTCTCCCAGGAAGGCAGAAAACTACCAATCACTATTGCTACACTGAAGGCCTCTGTCCTGCCCATGGTGAGTCTTCTCTCCCGGCAGGCCCAGCGAAGCCATCACCGCCCTAACTTCACCCTCAGATGGGCCTGGACACAAGTGTGAATGCCTTCATGCCCCATGCGCAGGCTTCTAGCCATGCTATAAAGGTGACTGTGGAAAACATCGCAGTTCCTGCTTCCCAGAGCCTGTGCCATGAGCAAGCCAAATATCCTCTCCAACAGTGTCTGTCCTGTTTAAGCTCGTCACTACGAGGCACCAAGACATTCTCTGTGGCTTATGTTTGGGCTTTGAGTCTGGAATTTCATCCTGCCAGTATCTCACTCTGGGTAATTAACCACTGTGTGTGTGAATAATGGCAGGTTTGTAACTTGGAGCTTTTTAAAATTCATCATGTATGAAAGAGAGGGGGAGAGAGGCAGTTTAGGCACGTGTACCACAGTACATGTGGAGTTCAGAGGACAACCCAGGAGTTAGGTCTCTCCTGTTGTGAGTTCCAGGAATTGAACTCAGGTTGCCAAGCCTACGCAGCAAGTGCTTATACCTGCTGAACCATTTAGCCTGCCCGTGTTTGTCTGACACAGGGTCTCATATTGAATCACAGAAGAGCCTCAAAGTTATCTCCCTGCCTCCCCTTCCCTGGTGCTGGAATGACAGGCACGTGCCACAACACAGACCCTTTTCCTTTTTCTATAATCTCCCTGCACTGCTCCATGGCTAGGGCTTTTGGTATAATATAAATACTCCGTGACTTCAAAATGAACCTGTGAGTTGAAAATATCCTAATTGGAAAATGATTTACTCTGCTTGTCCCCTGGAGCCCCCTCGTTTAGCACCTTGACATGCTGTGGAGGCAGCACTGTCTCCCTGAGAGAAACCAGGGCACAGTGTCAGAGCATCAGGGTGCTCACTGACACGGCCAGGAATATGCAAGGTTTTTATCACATATCACTGGCCCAGGAAAAGATCAAAACTCAGAATTCAGGTGTGTGGCTCTCCTAAATGAGTTTAGCTCTTGCAACATTGTAAAGCCAAAAACCCCTGAGTAATTGGGAAGTGTAATTGGGTAAATGTGACCTGAACATTTGGCACCTTTTCCTCTTCCCTGATGTAAGATGGCTCCCCGGGAAGTGCCTGGCAGACAGGCCTCACCAGGCTCATGAAGCCCCCATCTGGTACCGCTGTGCTTTCAAGGTTTTATTTTTATTCCTGAATAAGGAGTTACATTTTATCAAATGCTCTACTTTTATTTTACATGTGTGTTTTGCCTGCCTATGTTCTGCAAAGCATATTCACACCTAGTCCCTACAGAGCCCAGAAAAAGGCCTTGAACATGGAATTGTTTTGAAAAGATGTCTTCGAAACACCCTGTGGATGCTAGGATTCAAACTCGGCTCCTCTGGAAGAGCAGCCAGCGCTCTTAATAGCTGACCCTTCTTTTCAGCCCCTCAAATGGGTTTTTGGGTTGGGTTGGGTTGGGTTGGTTTGGTTTGGTTTGGTTTGGTTTTTCGAGACAGGGTTTCTCTGTATAGCCCTGGCTGTCTTGGAACTCGCTCTATAGACCAGTCTGGCCTCAAACTCAGAAATCTGCCTGCCTCTGTCTCCCAAGTGCTGGGATTAAAGGTGTGCACCACCACGCCCAGCTAACTCCCTCCATTCTTAATAGTGAGAAGCAGAAAATTGATTTATTCACTGTGCTCACATGGAGAAGGGGGACATTTACTTATGTTTGGAGTTTTTCAATGCTGGAATTTTGCAGCATTGTGTGACCAGCACCCACCAGGGGGCCAGTCTGAGTTACCTGTGTCTTCTATGTTGCCCTGATGTCTTCTTCCCATTGCAGGTCACTGTATCAGGTATAGAGCTTTCTCCTCCAGTAACTTTTCGGCTCAAGACTGGCTCAGGACCTGTGTTCCTCAGTGGCCTGGAATGTTATGGTAAGTTGTAGCCTAGGTGCCTGAGGCCTCAAGAGATTCTTGACTTTCTGTACAGACCCTCCAAAGTAAATGATTGCCAGTGGCCTGAACTAAACAGCTGTGCCAAGGGCTGTCGTCCCAGCTCTTCTAGCCCTTCCCATACCCTGTGTGGGCCTCAGGCCTCACCTTTATCATGAGTGAGGTGGTCCTTGTTTCAGCTTCAGAAAATACTGCAGGGTAAACAGGGTCTTCCAAAGGACTCTGGAGCTGAGCCTGGAGGCACAGGCTTGTGCTCTCAGCTCAAAGAGAGCCTGGGCTGTATTATCAAGAGCCTCCACCTCAAAGAGGGAAGCTCTTATTCTAACTAGTATTTGGGTGTATTTCAAAGAATGGCTACTCGTAATCATGAAGCTATAGTGACAACACGGGCCACAGCAACTTACCTTTGACACCTTTAAAAGCCACTTCCCAGCCTGACAGGTGGTGCTCCACACCTTTAGTCCCAGGACTTAGGGAGGCAAAGGCAGGTGAATCTGAGTTAGAGACCAAGCCTGGTCTACAGAATGAGTTCCAGGACAACCATGGCTACACACACACACACACACAAATCTGTCTCAAAACACAGAAAAGATCCTCCTCACATTAGACCTTGCCTCTGAACCAGTTCCACTACCTCAGCATGGCACACTAGGGACCAAGTTTCCAGTACATCAACCTTTGAGGGCCAAGCCACCCTGTAGTCCCATCTAGCTCCTTCCCTGCTCATCCACCTTCAGCCTTGGCCCAGCCAATTCTAAATATACAGCCACCGCCTGCCTGCCCTCCTTCACCCAACATCTGGGGAACTCTCCTGCCCCTTGCTTCACCCTGGTCCCTACTTTTCAGGGAGGGAGAGAACAGATATGTCCTACTGTAGAAGGTGAACCCTCTCAACCCAGTGCTTGCCTGGGAATAAAGTCAGAGCCACAAGAGGCCTGGATTGGGAGGAGGGTGTTGAGCCTTGAGGTCAGATGCTCTGGTTTTCCCCACCGTGCGCCACTCCTGCCTACCCATTCCAGAGACTTCGGACCTGACCTGGGAAGATGACGAGGAAGAGGAAGAAGAGGAGGAGGAAGAGGATGAAGATGAGGATGCAGATATATCGCTAGAGGAGATACCTGTCAAACAAGTCAAAAGGGTGGCTCCCCAGAAGCAGATGAGCATAGCTAAGGTGGGGGGAAAAATAAGGTAGGGCATCAGTACCTGAGCTGGGCCTCCCATATTGGGCACCTGGGACAGGCCAAGGCCTCCACCATGGAAGCTCAGCACCTCTCAACTGGGACTGCCTGGCACTCCAGTGTTCTGGCTTGGGGTCTTGGATTAGCTTTCCAAATAACACTTGGTTTTTGTTCCCAGAAAAAGAAGGTGGAGAAAGAAGAGGATGAAACAGTAGTGAGGTAATTCACGCAGTTAAATTCCCCACCACAACCAGCACTCAGCACCGAACCCAAGGCTTCTGGCATGGTACCACTTGAGCTGCAGCCCCAGGCTTTGTTTGGCTTGGTTTGGTTGGGGGTTTTGTTTGATTTTGAGAAACAGGGTTATCAGTAAGTTGCCCAGGTTGGCCTCAAACTACTGTATAGCTCTGGCAGGCCATAGACTTGTTATTCTCCTGCTTCAACCTCCTAGTAACTGGGATTACAGGCCTGCACACCAGGCCCAGCTGAAACAGCAAAAGCTCTTCCTGTGAGATAGCCAGTCCCAGGAAGCTAAGGCATGAAGCTGCACTCTTGCCCACTCTGTCCCTATTCCTTTCCAGGCCCAGCCCTCAGGACAAGAGCCCCTGGAAGAAGGTGAGCAATAAGAAGTTGGGGCTGGCCCTGGGGAAGGCTGCCTGGCCAGGGAGGGTGGTAGACTCTTCAGTCTCTTATCTGCACAGGAGAAATCTACACCCAGAGCAAGGAAGCCAGTGACCAAGAAATGACCTCATCTTAGCATCTTCTGCGTCCAAGGCAGGATGTCCAGCAGCTGTGCTCTGGTGCAGGTGTCCAGCCCCACCACCCTAGTCTAAATGTAATAAGGTGGTGTGGCTGTAACCCTGTAACCCAGTCCTCCAGTTTCCGGAGGCTCTTGGTGAAGAGCCCCCCAGCAAGCTCGCCTAGGGCCACAATAAAATTTGCATGATCAGAACCTCCCTCTGTCTCCCCATGGGTCTCCTCGCTGCTGCGATAGCTCATGTGCCCAGCAGAGGGCAACCACGAACAAGAAACCAGCCCCATGTTGCTTTTCCTAGGTTTCCACCCCAGGATTGAGGAAAGGCCTAGTGGGCTAGCCTCAGCCGCGGTTTCAGTGAGCTGGGGCTGAGGAGGCTATTTTTCTTTGGGGCAGGCAAGGTTGAGGTTTACAAGTGCAGAGCTCTAGAACCCAACCAGTGCTTTTGCTACCAGGAGCAGTTTGGACCTGGGTCAGATCCTTCCATTTCCCTGTTCTTACCAGGCCAATGTCAAGGGTATATGGGACAGGGACAGGAGTAGGGGTGAGGGGGGAGTGGGGGAGGGAAGTGCAACATAGGCTGCCGTTACAGTTATGAGATGAAGGCCCATATGACACTTAACAGGACACAGGCCTATGAGTGAGGCAGATGACAGCTGGGAAACAGTGGATGACCACTGCACGGCTCTGGCTACCTGGCCTCCTCAGCATGCTGAGGGGCCTCTGGAACCTGTTCACTGGGGAGTGGGCATGGTTTCATTCCTGATTTGAGTAGGACACACAGTAAATCCTAGGGCAAAGGGCTGTGCTCCTGTCTGACGTTGAAGGCAGCATCCCTGTAGGCCAGGCCAGAAACAAGCGAGCAAAGACCTGCCGGGGAGCCCCGTGTATGAGCCCCAGGGGGGGTTATAAACAAGCTCTGGTTCCCGGTCAGTTCCTTAGCCCTTGGTGCAGATGATGCTCATCCAGCCTGGTCCACTGGTATCAGTCACGGTTGTATAAAAAGAGCCAAGATACCTGCCTCCACGCCCACTGAAGTCACCTGGATAGCCTGGTGGTAACACAAAGCCAGCACCCTGATTTTCATTCCCAGCAAGTGCTTTGGAGGAAGAGCACCAGGGTGTTAAGAGACCTGAAGAGGGGGCTGGAGAGATGGCTCAGCAGTTAAGAGCACTGACTGCTCTTCCAGAGGTCCCGAATTCCATCCCCAGTAACCACATGGTGGCTCACAGCTACCTGTAATGGGATCTGATGATACCCTCTTCTGGTGTGTCTGAAGACAGCAACAGTGTACTTATAAAATCTTTAAAAAAAAAAAATCTGGGGCTGAATGTGGTGGCGCATGCCTTTAATCCCAGCACTTGGGAGGCAGAGGCAGGCGAATTTCTGAGTTCGACGAGGCCAGCCTTGTCTACAGAGTGAGTTCCAGGACAGCCAGGGCTACACAGCGAAACCCTGACTCAAAAAAAACCTAAAAAACAAAAAATCTGAAAAGGCCCTGGGGAACAGGCAGCTGACATGGAGGATGGGGGGAAGCTAGAAAGACCTTTCCTGTGAGTGCATCTACTCTGGGTCAGGGTACATCTGGGTGTCCACCCAGAAGGATGGCTGTCATGGCAGCAGTAGCTACAAGCCCAGAAAATACATGCTGTCCCCAGACTGCTGCTTATACCACGATTATACCCCTAAGGTTAGGTTAGCTTCATTTCTTAAAAGAGAACAGCACAGAAGTTAACAGTCTGCACCAACATCATGGAGCAGAAGGGGGAGCCAGAGAGTCTGGCGTCCGAGCCTTTGCTTTTGACCACTCTACAGATGGAGAATTTCCTGCCAGTTTGCAGTCAGTCTTGTGAGCTGAGTGAGGGCAAGGGCTAAAGAGTGCAGTCCTCAGTGAGGAAAGCTTATTCATGGTCAGGTACAGACACAGACATCTTCCCTCCTGCATCCATCCCCAGGCAAGGCTCAACGTATAGGAGCACTTAACAAGTACCCCAGATCCGTCCATGAGACTGACTGCCTGCATGGATGCACAAACTTCCAGTGAGTCACATGTCAGTCTATGCTGCTAGGGATACCCTTTGCCCTAACCCACCTGTGTTTCTGCAGGAAAAGGACGGCTAGGCTGAGGCTGGTAACACTGTTTGCAGTAGCTAGGCTATTGGGCACAGGTGTGAGACAGCCCCAACGGGGTGGGGGGGGGTTGGAGTTGGTACTTAATGGTGGGGATTAACTAGAATTTCGGTAGCCACTTCTCTCTCTGCTTAGCATCTCTAAGACCTCTTCATAAATGTTAATAAACTCTCCCTCTCCAGCTCACCCCATCAGGGGAGAAAGTCTGCCAAAGTTTAGGTAAACTGAGGCTAAACCACACAGAGGGTCATTGTCCCCTCCCCCCTTTCCCCTCTTTGCAGGATGAGTCCTTGTCTCAACTGACACCATAGCCATTTCGAACTCACTCCTTAGACCAGGCTGGCCTCAAACTCAGAGATCTGCCTACTTCTGTCTCTGGAGTGCTGGGATTAAAGACATGTGCCACCACAGCCTGGCTCCTTTTTCTAAAAGAGAAAGAACCTGGAGCCAGAAAACCAACTTTTCATGTCACTTAGCAAGGGATGGAGATAATCTCTATCCCCAGCTCTCCATGCTGCCTCCCCCAGGACATAAGAGAGCAAGCCTAAAAGCCAGGACTGAACATGCCAAATAACAAGGGATGAGAAGTCAGGGGTAGCTCACACACACAGCAGGCTACCCTTGCTATCCCCGGTATCTCCCTGGTACCAGATCCTGGCTGAGCCTCAAGACCAAATTTTACTGCTGGCAACTGTTACCATGGAGACTTGGGCTGCTCTGAGGGCTAGCCAGTGAGTGACAATGGGCCCTGTCCCCAGTGACAGGAACCAGGTGCTCAGATTCAGGAGTCTTGAGCAACCTCCACTGCCTCCTGGGGAATGAGCCTACAGAACACAAGATGTTGATGTGCCATGCCTGTCTTCTGCTTCCAGATGACACCATCACCATTGAATTCCAAGTCTTTAGCTGTCTCCTCCATGCACCTGAGCCCTCTTACCTGCTAGCTGCCTGACGCCTCAGATTGAACAGAGGTGGGGTGCCTGGGAGCCAGTAGGGGATATGGGAATGGGGTCCACGAGTTTGATGGAAAGAGGGCAAGTTTCTCTGAAGAGGCAGAGACCACGGTGAACCGCAAATGGTGGCAAGAATGTGGAAGATGGAACCTGTGGTCTGGTGGTGGGTAGAGGTGTGCCCAGCAGGGCTGAAAAGTGAGCAGGCTGAAGCTGCCTCTGAGACCACCAAACTGGGGTGCAGCTCCTTGCTCTCCTGGGCACTGGCCCCTTGGCCCAGCCACCACAGTCACTTGCTGTTAGCCATGGGTTATCACTTACCTTCTAGTTTTGACTTGTTTTGGCTTTTGTTTTTGTTTTTTTTTTCCAAGACAGGGTTTTTCTGTGTAGCCCTGGCTGTCCTGGAACTAACTCTGTAGACCAGGCTGGCCTCAAACTCAGAAATCTGCCTGCCTCTGCCTCCCGAGTGCTGGGATTAAAGGTGTGCACCCCCATGCCTGGCTTGTTAGTTTGTCTGTCTGTCTGTCTGTTTCGCATCTCAGGCTTGCCTCAGACTCGCTAAGTAACCAAGGATGAATTGGCTCTTGAATTGATCCCCTGGCTGCTTTTAACCTCTGAAGTTCTGGGTTTACAGGTGTGCAACCACACTTAGTTTTAGCAGTGCTAGGGATAGGATCCAAAAGTTCACAAATGCTAGGCCAGCCTTCTACCAAGTGAGCTGCGTCCCCAGCCAGCCCTGAGTCCTAGCTTTCTTTAAATTTGATTCCAACCCCCTAGACTTCCCCTGGCAATTCCCACCTTCTCAAACAGCTCCTCCAAATTCACTCCTAGGTCCCCTGCAGAGGCATTTTGAGTCTGCGGAAGAGAGGGCGGAGCTCTCTAAAGGCCCCTGCTAGACCTGGCCAAAGGCCCTGTTAGGGGACGGGGGAGGTATCTATGAGCTTGCTGGGAGTTGGGGCGCAGGGGAAGTGCAGGGTAGCAGACCACTTTGTGGCTTGCTGGAACTCAGGAAGGTGAGAAGGCAAATAAATCCACCTGTGCTGCTCTGTGAACTCAGGGAAAGGGAGCCAGAGTTTAGACTCCCCAAATCGCCCCTCCTTTCAGCTCAGCACCACCCACCTGTCTGTAAGGAGAGAACTGGTCACCAGCCTTCAGATCCCCGGCGGCTGCCTGTCATATTACAGTCCACTTAAGCCTGTCAAATGCACTGGAGCACACCTTTAATCACAGCACTCAGGAGAGAGGCAGGTAGGTCTGTGAACTGGAGGCGGCAAGCCTGGTCTACACAGTGAATTCTAGGTCAGTTGATGCTACATGGTGAGACCCTGTCTCAGGTAGAAGATGGGAGAAGAGAAAAAAAATCTACCAAGGTCTCTGAGCGCTAAAATAAAAATAAAGCCAGTGGCAGGCTGGGACCTGGAGGGTGAAGTTGCAATTCCAAGGAACAGGAAGAGCCTAGATTCTGGGACTATGGCCCCTTCACTCACCAGCTGGCTTATTCTGAGCCGGCTACCTCCCAATGCGCCAATTTCCTATCAGCAAACTGCAGTCAGTATAGCTGACTTGGGTAGCCAGCTACATGGGACTAGTGGTCATATGTCCATACTGCTGGACACTGCATTCCAGGCAACTGCTTGGGGACACTGGTGAATTGGGGCTAAGAGCCTAGGACTGGGTGTCAACCCCCCAAATAAGGCCCAGACATCTTAGGGATTTCCACGCTGACTCACTGTCATTTCATTTGGTTCTCCAGTACTCCAATAGCTGACCACACCACCCACCTTTAAAAAGAAATAGACTAAGAAGGCCCAGGCAAAAGTGACTCCCACTCTTCTTCGGATCTCCATTTCAAACCAGTTTTTGTCAGCATTGAGATCTTTCAAGAGCTGCACCTGACTCCCCATCTCTGGCCTCAACCTGTTGCACCCACTGTTCTCAGCCTTACCCCTCCTTCCTAGTGGCAAGGGGTGACAGCAGAGAAGCTGAGCCAGCAGCCGCTCAAGCCAAGCCCACCCCTGCTCCCTGGAGGGAGGCTCCTCCTTTTAAGGCTGCTTCTGGGAATTCCCACCCCGAGCCAGAATTCGAGACCCCCAGCCCCAGCTCGGTACCTGCAGCTCATTCTTAAGGAGATGAGGTTGCCGCATCAAACCTGAGGGCGGGAGCTGCTGACCCTGAGGAAGGGGAGGGCAAGGCGCCTCCCTCCCTGTGCTTGCCGCTGGCCCCGCACTTCACGGAGACCGGCAGGTTGGTGCGGGTCAGGAATAAATCAAGAGAGATCGTAGGGGCCAGCCTCCTGATAGAGGACGCTCTCGCAGCTCCAATCCTTTGCGCCCGGGGACCTCTGCCCGAGGCCAGTAGCCCAAGAGAGCGAGTACGCCAATCGGACCAGCTCCGGCTTCGCAGCCTCACTGGCCCGGAAGGTGGACACCTCGCACCTCAGTCTCTCAATTACAGCCCCCCTTCATTCCCCCCTCGGCTAGCCTTCCCCTTCCCTCCATCTCCTTTCATTCCTGAAAACCTGTGGCTCCGAGAAACCTTGGCTTCTCTGGGACTCTACCCCAGGGGCCTGGCCACATCCGCTCCTGAGTTTGGGGAGCAGAGGGGCAATCGCCCCAAGAAGTCTCTCCAGCGATGGGAGCCGCCCGCCTGCTGCCTAACCTTACCCTGTAAGTGTGCTGCCTGCGCCCGGAGTTCTTTTTTTGCCATTTCCAGCCCCAGGAATATTATATCTCCAACCCGGGGCAGGTGGGGCAAGATAAAGGTGGGGGATGGGTGTGCCCTGGGGTGCCCACACCTTGAACTGCCTTGTCTTCCCAAACAGGTGCTTGCAGCTATTGATTCTCTGCTGTCAAACGCAGGTAGGCACCCCTGCCTAGCCCCCAACCCCCAACCTTTCCCACCTCACCTCGAAGGAGGGGAGGCAGGACTGGCCTCCCTTAACCAAGCAACTGTTGAGGTTTGGAGGATCAGTACAGAAGGTGGGTTGGAAAACAGACTGAACCAGAACGGGGAATAGACTGAGGTTTGCCTCTCAGACCTTTCTAACAACCCTCCTGGGTCTCTACCCTTGCCATCCCTCTGAGCTGGGTTTCAGAGCCGACCCCCCACCCCCACCCCCGGCAGTTAGCAGCCAGTGGAGGCAAGCGCTCAGGTAAGGTTTGTCCGTGCAGATACCTGAAGGGTTTGGGTTCGAAACCCACATGTACTGGTCCACCGTCTTCTCTTACCCACATGTTTGGACTACAGGTGGCCAGGGTCTCCGTATGGTTGGACTATCCAACCAAGTAGACCCGTTACCTCTAGGGTTCCTAGGTCAAGCCTAAAGGTTTGTTGGAATGGAATTCAGGGCTTACCTCTCCACCCCTCCACCTCCCACCCCCAAGTCTCAGCCCCCAGCTCCAGGCGAGGCCCTGTCCCTTTTTTGTGATTCTCCATAAGACTGCAGCTATTAAAATGCACTGGTCCAGAACCGCTCTGGGGAGAGATGGTCTGGCTTTCCCAGGCCAGAGGCCTGTTTCTCTCCCATCCACTGGGGACCTTTTTTTTTTTTTTAAGGTAAATGCCTTTTCAGTGGGAAGGGGCTGCCTTTGAAGCAGTGGGGGGGTGGGAGAGAGACAACACCCCCCTTTTTCCTTCCCCCTTTTTCTCTAGCCCGTTCCAGGCCTTTTGCTTCACACATCTAGGGAGAGTAAGAAGAAAGCCCCCAGCCTGGCAGGGAGGGGGCTGGGGGTGGGTCCAACCTGTTCTGGAAAGGAAATTAGCACAATGGCGCTGCTGCCCTGGGCGTTTATGGCCTGGCTGAGGCTCCATTCAGGACTCAGGGAAGGTGGCAAGGCTGTCCTTTCCCCCTTGAAGTGCCCCTTCACCCCCCTGGGAGGGGGGGCAACAGGCTGAACCACAGCCATGCTTGAGGGGCTGTCTGACAAGCAGCTGTCTACCGTGGTGGAAGGGGAGGTCCCCCCACAGCGGGAACATGAAAGGAACAGGCAAGGACCTGTGGGAGAGGGACTTGTGGGCTGTGGGCCGTTGGGGGGGGGGGAGGGCGTGGGCTACTTTTGTGAAAGACTTGAAGGGGACAAGGAGAGGAGGGGGCTTTGGGGGGCTGCTATCTGCCCCTGACCTGGAAGAGACTGCCAGGAGAAGGCTGCCCGCCAAGTGGGGCGGACATCCTGAACCTGGGCCAGAAGGCTAAGGCTGAGATAGACAGGAACCCACCCCAGTGGGAGGCCTGTGAGAGCTAAGCAGTAGGCTCCTTACCAAGTGCTGGTCTCAAGTTTCTCTAGGGTAGGATGCAAAGATGTTCTTATTCTCCTAGAGGTCTGGCAACTCCTGACCTTTACAGACTGTGCTGGGAATAGACAGTAACAGAAAGTTTGAAGGGGTCAACCCCTTGGCCATGAGGTTGTGACCACCCCCTAGGTTGACATAACCCACCCTTCTGTCTAGGAAATTGGTCCCTAATACATGCTGAGCTGGGTCTAGCTCTGTCTTGGTCCAAGTGACTGGTATTCAGCCTGAGATCATTATAGTTGGAATTAGGCATTAGTGGCAGGGAAGGGTTGTCCCTACCCAAGTCTTGCAGGCTGAGTTGAAGCTATAACCAGCAGCTGACAACTGTCACCCTAGAGGGCACCTTGGAGATGGGGCAGTGATGTTTCTGTCCTACTCAGGTAAGACTGGGTAAGGCAAACCCCAGTATGGAGATGGAGATGTGGTACTGGACAGGCTTGATCTATGGTGGAAATGGTTCCTTGAACCACCTCAGGAGGCAGGCTACTAAGTACCTAGACCACTGCCACAGGCAAGCAGGTGACCATGAGAGCGGCTATTGGTACCACCTTCTACTGCTGCTTCTACCTCCTATACTAGGGTTCTCTCTCTCTCTCTCTCTCTCTCTCTCTCTCTCTCTCTCTCTCTCTCCTCTAGGACATTTTTGATAAGAACCAAAGAGCCCCCCCCACCCCCCCGTTTAACAAACCATCTGCTCTGTGCCTGGTGTGCTGGGACCGGGACCTTTCACGGCTAGTGGCAGAGTTGGAAGAGGTGTGGTCTAGTGGTCCTGATTAATGGAGCCAAGACCCCAGAGAAAGAGGAAGGGGTTCTGGCTGTGAGTTGCATGTCCCATGCATCTGTCCTATAGAACATGGGGACAGGACACACAGCCTTGCAGGTTTCTTCTAGCAACCTGTTATGATTGCAGATGAATACTGTCTCATTGTGTTTCCCAAGGCTGACAATCACAAGTGCCCCCAAATTAACAACTGGTCCATGCAGCGTCCTGGGAAGACCGTGGGCAGAAGCAGTTTTCAGCTTGCACCGTACACTGCAGGGCGCACAGCCAGCCCCACTTCACTTAGGTCCTCACCCCTCTCCCCAGATGGGCCAATGGTGGTGTCACCCAAAGCAAATTGACACTATTTTTCCCTTGGTAACCGCAAAGGGGGAGAATCACCCGTCTCCTAATTTTAACCAGTACGTGAGGGACCAGGGCGCTATGACCGACCAGCTGAGCAGGCGGCAAATCCGTGAATACCAGCTCTACAGCCGGACCAGTGGCAAGCACGTGCAGGTCACCGGACGTCGCATCTCTGCCACCGCAGAGGATGGCAACAAGTTCGGTAAGACCTGGCGCTTGTCCCCAGACCACTTGTAGCTACCTAGTTTAGTTCCTGGTTTGCTTGTTTTTTTTTCCCAGTTCCTGGGTCAGGGAGCTTGAGGTATTGTGTGTAAAGAGGAAGCCTCTTGATGCTGCCACCCACCCTTTGATCTGACTTCGAAGCGCAGACAGTTTGGAGAGAAGCCTTGCACACCCCTGAGCCACAGACTAAGGTCTCTTTTCCTTTCGCTGCTCACAGCCAAGCTCATCGTGGAGACAGATACATTCGGCAGCAGAGTCCGCATCAAGGGGGCAGAGAGCGAGAAGTACATCTGTATGAACAAGAGGGGCAAGCTGATTGGGAAGGTGAGGCCTGGACACAAGCAGCAGACAGATGTGTCTTCCCTACGGGAGTAAGGACAGGCCAGGCCACAGCAATGCATCCTACGCCTGCTGCTGACCTAACTCACCTGGTTAAAGCTGAGGCTCCAGCCTGACAGGACGAGGTCTCATTTTGATAGCCATCCCATCCCCCCAACCTATTTAATTTTTTTTTAAATTTGTCTAAAGATTTCTTTTCCTCTCATGTGTATATGAGTGTTTTGTCTGCGTGTCTGTGCGCCTGGTGCCTATGGAGGTAAGAAGGGAGTTGGGAGTTATAACTCTAGAACTGGAGTTCCAGATGGTTGTGAGCCACCACATGGGTGCTGGGAAGGGAACCCAGGTTCTCTGCTAGAGCAGTCAGTACTCTTAACGACTGAACCATCTCTCCAACTCTCTGTTGATTTTTAAATATTTATTTCTATCTTATGTGTACCAGTGTTTTCTCTGCATGCCTATCTAAGGACCAAATGCTTGTAGAAGCCAGAAGAGGGCGTCTGGTCCCTAAGAACTGGAGTTACTTTTTTTTTTTTTTTTTTTTTTTTTTAGCCTCCATGTGGGTACTGGGAATCAAACTCAGGTCCTCTGGAAAAGAGGCCAGTGATCTTAACCACTGAGCCATCCCTCCAGCCCCTCAACCTCTATTTAAAAAAGTCCTTGTAGCTCCTGGCCTGCTGAAGGGACAGGGCATCCACATGACACCTGGTGCTGATAGAAGGAATATTCCCCCAGCAGCCACCAGGAGGAACTCACCATCCACCTGGTGTTGTATGCGATGTGCTTGTGTGGCAGTCGTAGAGAGAACTAAAAGGCGATGAGGGCTGGAAGCTGGGGCATCTGTGTGCAGCTGAAGCTCTCAGAAGCTCAGTGGGGATCATGGACAAGGCTCACACCAAGCACTGACTGGTGAAGCCTTACAGCACTGTGCGGACAGAGCACCGCACTTCCTCAGACCTGTCCAGTCTTGACTTCTAGTTCTGACTGATGCTCCCCAAGTAACCTCTCACTGCTCACCTGTAAGAAGGCAAGGCATGTAGGGTCAAGGGGAAGGCTAGTTCTGACGCCTCTCTCCTGTGCTGTCCCTGCTGATAGCTTTCACCCAGACAGCATAGAATTCTCACGAGCCATATCCCCACCCCTCAGCCCTGAATTATTGTTATTACCCGATCTTAACCCTCCATGCGAGCATCTGAGGGGACTGAGATTCAGGATTCTCTCAAGGCTTCCTTAAGAGGCCTAATGACTTAAGTTCAGCTCTGACTCCAAGCACAGCCTGTATGTACTGCCCATGGCTGCCTTTGCTAACTAAAGGTGCCCATCCCACCAGACAGGGCTACAAAGACTTCTTGCTCCCACATGGGTTCTACAAAAATTAGGCCCCAAAGCTGATAACTCAGCCAGGGTGAATGGACAAATTCCCCTCCTCTGCTCCTTTCTTCCATAGCCGAGCGGGAAGAGCAAAGACTGCGTGTTCACCGAGATCGTACTGGAGAATAACTACACGGCCTTCCAGAACGCCCGGCACGAGGGCTGGTTCATGGCTTTCACTCGGCAGGGCCGGCCACGCCAGGCCTCCCGGAGCCGCCAGAACCAGCGAGAGGCCCACTTCATCAAGCGCCTCTACCAAGGCCAGCTGCCTTTTCCCAACCACGCTGAAAGGCAGAAGCAGTTCGAATTCGTGGGCTCCGCCCCCACTCGCAGGACCAAGCGCACTCGGAGGCCCCAGTCCCAAACGTAGTCAGGGAGGCCAGTAGTGTGCCAGGCTGGGTAGATGCCCCTCAGCAGCCTTCCCTCTCTTCTCTAACTCATCCAAAGATGGGGGCTGGGGTGGAAGGTGGGGAGCCAGACTCCAAAAGGACCCCGAGGGCATGAAGTTTCTGATCCCCACTGGGAAGAGACAGTACTTGTGTATCCCAGGGTGGGCACCATTCTATGGAACAGGTTTGAGGCCAGAGGCAGACCCCGGCAGAAGAAATAGGGTCTCCTTGACTTAAAATGCCTGCTTCCCAGCATCTACCTGAAATAAGCAGGCAGGTCAGCAGATCCCAGAGCTTGCACAACTGTGCTCAAATCTTGCTCCCTGAACCTCTCTGAATCTGAACCAAATAGCCAAACTCTTGGCCGGCCAGACAGTAGGGACTTACGGTTTTGTTTTCAAAAACAGACAGAGACAGAAAGAGAAACAAAAGCCAGTCAGCCACTGTTCTTTTTTCTCGCCCCAGGCCTGCGTCCCCACCCCAAGCCCCAGAATAAAACCATTTTCCTGCAACCGGGTCTGCTGAAGAAAGGTGGGCAGTCAGACCACAGAACTTAACTGCAAAGCGTGCAACACCGAGAAGTGCTAGCTGGGGAAGGTGGGCGCCTAGGCACACAGGTGCTGCAGCCTGCCAGTCCCGCTTTGCGGAGGGGACAAGGCGAGGCCAGGCCGGGGGTGGGGGGAAACTGGCGGCCCCTCCCTCCGCGGGCTCCGATGTCCAGGCTCACGCTACGCGTCCCTGCTACCTGTAGGAGAGAAGAAAACCCAACCCCTAGGCGCGGCCCTGAGCGGCCGCTGGCAGGGACAGGCGTCCTGTGGGGCCCAGGCCTGGGGGAGGAGGGGGGTGGCAGAATCACAGCCTGGGGACGCCAGAAGTCACCTCGCAGGGAGCAAGATTGCTTTTTTCCGGTGAGCTGGGCTGGGAGTGGGAGGAGGTCTGGGGCGAGCGGAAGCGGGTGGGGGCAAGAATGTGTCCCCTTGTTCTTTCCCCCGTCCCCCTAGGGGCGGAGGCGGGGGCACACCTGAGGGCAAGCCTCAATTAGAAGCGGTTGCAGGCTGGGAATGGAGGAGGAGGGCGCCCAGCCCCCACCGAGCTTCTCGGGTGGGCTTTCCCAGAGACTTCCAGGTGCGCCTAGGGGTGGAAACCATAAAACCACCTTTCCCATGGTGCTTCGTCTTTTAATCTTGTCAAGGGGAGGAGGTTCTTGTGTCTGGGACCCTCCTCTCAGGACTCTCTAGCGCTGATGGAATCCTCAGCCTAGGTTTTCCCGTTTAAGAAAAACGTGGGAGAGGAGAATTATGAAGCGAGATGAAAAGAGATAAAAGCTAACCTCCTTCCACTTCTCCTAAGAATTACTTCAAAAAGTCCAGAACAGAAGTTGTAGGGCGAGGGCACTGATGTAGTCCGAACCGGAGGTGGGCTGCAGCAGACAGAACCAACTCAGAGCTGGGACGGAGCCTGACACCGCCCCCCACCCCCCAACCCTGGGCCATTTAGAAGGTGGAGCCGACAACAGCCAAGAGGGAGGTTCCGCGGGCCTAGGACTGACATTCTCCTTCCAGCTCGTCATAATTGCTTTCACCAGGTTGCTTTTTTTTCTGTCCCCCCATCACAAAAAGCCTTAATCCCAGTGAAGACCGCCGGACGTGTGGGGGGTAGTTTTCTGGGGTGTGTGTAGGGCGGGTGGTCTAGGGCTGCAGTTGATAACTGGAGAGTTCAATGGGACTTTAAAACTGGGGCAACACCCAGCAATTACTTGAGGACAAAGAGTTGGGCCCCCAAGGTGTGGAGTATTGGGACTTTGGGGGGCTGGGAGGACTCTGAGGAGGAGGGGGGCTCTGATCCCTCTGATTATTGCAGGAATTTGAGACATTCTTTAAGACTCTAGACTGCCTCTCCAGCCGGGCCTTGGCCCACCCCCCACCCTCCCTCTTGGGCTAGAGACAGCTTCAAAGGTGGACTGGGCCCTTTGTCTGGCCCCGGCTTTCTTCTCAGGCCTTTCTCGGCCCCTCCCTCCCTCTTTGACCTCCCCAGCACAGACAAGCCTCTTGGGGCCAGCTCCAGAAAGCCCTCACTGTTTCCTTTCTTGCTTTTTTGAGGTAAGGCCTGGCAGGCAGGGACAGAGTATGTATGCCAAAGAGTGAAGAGCAGCTTGGGAGAGCAGGATTATAGAGGAAGCCGGGACATCTCAGAGGGTCTTCCATCCATCCCATCAGGAGTTCGGCCCAAAACCCACTCCTCACCACACCTCTCAGTGTGTCTGCCCAGCAGGCAGGCTCCCTACCCTAGGTAGCTTTTCACATCCCACAGCCTTCTGGACAGGTTTGACAGGAAAAAACAATGGAGAAGGCAGAGCCAAACATGGTGGCTTACCCATGCAATCCTAGTCCTCTCGAAGCTAAGACAAGAAGACTGAGACCCTGCCCAAATAAATAAATACAAAAAAAAAAAAAAAAAAAAAAACTACAAATGGAGCAGGTTAAAAGGAATGGGTCCCTGGGGGGGGGTGGAGCATTGGATATTAGCATAAGGAATTTGTGACAGGAAAGTGGCTTCTCGATGATTTCATATCTACAGGATACTTGAGCAGCCCCAGAGACTTCCAAACAGACTCTCTGACAATGGCTTCTTGCGATAGGGGGCCAGATGAACCCATCCAGGGAGACCCGACCCCAGTCCTGTGATGTAGTGTCACTCCACAGTACTCCATGCCTCTGTCCGTTCCTTCGCCGTCCTCTCCAGGGGATCAGATGCAAGGGAGTCAGGGACGATGTCACTTCCGATGCCACACAGCTGGTTCTACTTAAGTCACATTGTTCAACAATGTCCAATGGATGCCAGTAGCCAGCCCACCCCCCACACACACACACTTACCAAGCCAGAATCTTGTTCCAGTCCTCGCCTTAGCCTGCAATAGGCTGTCTTCCCTGACTTCGCTGCCCTGTTCCTGTAGAAACCTCTCTAAGTCTTTTTTTTTTTTAAGATTTATTTATTTATTATTCTATGTGAGTACACTGTAGCTGTCTTCAGATGCACCAGAAGAGGGCGTCAGATCTCATTACCAATGGTTGTGAGCCACTATACAGACATGAGTCCGATGTCCAGCTTGATTTCCAAAACTTCTGATCTGTTGGGGGGTGGAGGGAGAGAAAAGGTGACTCTATACTTAGAAAGGACTGGGTGGTGGACCTTTGGGTTGCTGGGAATTGAACTCAGGACCTTTGGAAGAGCAGTCAGTGCTCTTAACCGCTAAGCCATCTCTCCAGCCCTTCTAAGTCTTTCTGTGGGTTTCTCTCCTGAGTGTTGTCACCTTGGAAGCCATGGGCACCCATCAGCTGCCACTCCCTTGCGTACACTGCTTTGGCAAGACTCCTTGGCAGACCTCCTGAGGTTCTGTAAAATGAAGCGTCTGCCTAGCCATGTCTGTGCCTCCTCTTACTCGCCAAACACGCACGTCTGTGAGGCTCCCCACTAGCACTGTGCCCAAACCTCCTATCCAGCCTCCATGTGAAGCTTTTATAGACACTAGCAAAGCAAGAACACACACACACACACCCTCTGCTTTGCTTATTTTATCATTGTGTGTGTGTATGCATGGTATATGTGTGGACACACTTTCCACAGCATTCACATCAAGGACTGAGAACAACTGGAGTTGATTCTCTTATTCCACCTTTATGTGGGTCCCAGCCATCCAATTCAGGGCTTCAGGCTTGACAGCCAGTGAGTGTCTTTACCTGCTCAGTTAGCTCAATGGCCCTGTTTTTTATTTTTTTTGTTTTTGTTTTTGAGGTTTGTTTTTTTTTTGATAAAATTATGTTTGTTTTATGTGTTTTGTCTGCATGTATATCTGTGCACCACTGTGTGCCTGGTGCCTTCAGAGAATAGAAGTGGGGGCGAGATACCCTGAAGTTAGAGTCACAGGCAGGTGTGAACCATATGAAATGGGTGCTGGGAGCTGAACTTAAGTCCTCCCAGAGAACAAAGAACAGCAAGTGCTCTTCAATGCTGAGCCATCTTTTTGTTTTGTTTTGTTTTGTTTTGTTTTGTTTTGTTTTGTTTTGTTTTGTTTTGTTTTTTGAGACAGGGTTTCTCTGTGTAGCCCTGGCTGTCCTGGAACTCACTTTGTAGAGCAGGCCAGCCTCAAACTCAGAAATCCACCTGCCTCTGCCTGGGATTAAAGGCATGGGCCACCACGCCGGACTGTAATGATTTATTGATTGATTTATTTATCTATTTTGTGCATATGAGTACACTGCCATTGCTCTCTTCAGACACCCCAGAAGAGGGCACCAGACCCCATTACAGATGGTTGTGAGCCACCATGTGGTTGCTGGGAATTGAACTCAGGATCTCTGGAAGAGCCGTCCGTACTCTTAACCACTGAGCCATCTCTCCAGCCCCGCTGAACCATTATTTTAGCTCCTTGGTTTTTGTTGTTTTATCTCTCTGTGTGTGTGTAACAGATCAGAGGCTGAGGTTAGTCAGGTGTCTTCCTCTGTCACCCTCCATACCTGTACACACAAACAAATGCACATACACACATACAGTCTCATGAGACAAGGTTTTACTCTGCAGGGCACATTGTCCTAGACCTCACTATGCAGCCCAGGCTGACTTTACACATGCAGCCGGTTTCCTGACTCAGCCCCCCCAGGTGCTAGGATCCCAGGTGTAGGCCACTGCATCTCTCAGTTCTGAGGTCCACCTGCCTCCTGTGCTCTTATCTGGCCAATCCCCAGCACTATGCTGTCTGTCTGCCACAGTGCAGACAGGATGGGAAGCCAGAGCCCTCGGGTAGACTCTGTCTGGTTAGAGAAGGTCCTGAACAGTTACTTTGAATTAAGTATTCATTTCCTCCCTTTGGTACTGTGCTGATCCTCCCGTTAATTAAAATGTTGGAGAAGACAGGGCTTTCGGGACACTTGAATTTAATTGGAGAGATTAACCCATAAAAGCATGGTTCTTTCATTGAATTTTTGGAATTCTCTCTCCTCCTTAAAATTAAGATAAAAGAGCATCCAGGTGTGGTAGCACAAGCCTGTAATTCAATCACTTGGGAATCAGGGATTTGAGGCAGGAGTATTTCAAGTTCAAGGCCAACCTGGGCTACTTATATAATGAGACTCTCTCTTAAAAAGAAAAAGATCCCCGAAGAGTAGATCAGAAGTTTTGGAAATCAAGCTGGGCATCCTACTCGTGTCTTTAATACCAACACTTAGGAGGCTTAGAAAGGCCTGGGTGGTGGACCTTTGAGGCTGTGCTATGGAGTCTCAAAAGGACAAAAGTTTTGGAACTAAGCAACTGAACTCTAGAGCTCTGCCAGGCAGCACACATGCAGGCAGCACACATGCAGGCAGCACACATGCAGGCAGGCTCACATGAACTGACTTAGTCATGCTGTGAGAACTATTCTCCTCACCCAAGTGAGTCCTACAGTCAGGATCCTTGCTGTCTGCAGGAACTCAGTGCTCCCTGCCCAAGCCCAGTATGGCTGGAGCTGAGAGCTTACGGGAAAATTAGCTGGAATGTCGGGTCAAAGTATGAAGGTTGGTTTTGCTGCTGTGTGCAGCAAGGAAGAAACTAAAGGGTCTCTGAGAAGTGAGTGACAAACTCCGTGTTCCAGCGCTACATCCCTGGGGTCTTAGAAGATAAGAGAACAGTTTCTAGCTCTGCAGTCCTCCACTTGTGGATTGTGTGACCCTTTGGGGGGGTCGAGTAACCCTTTCCCAGAAGTCACCTAAGACCATTAGAAAGCACAGATATTTATTTACATTACAAGATTCATAACAGTAGCAAAATTACAGTCATGAAGTAGCAATGAAAATAATTCTATGGTTGGGGGCTCATCACAATGAAAGGAACTGTATTAAAGAGTCACAGCCTTAGGACGGTTGAAGACCACTGCTCTAGCAGGAAGAGGAAGTTGCTTTTAGTCTCTGCTGAGAAAGTCACTTTTTAAATTATTTGTTCTTGTTTTTCTTTCCTTTTTCTTTTTTTTTTCTTTTTTTTATTTTTAATATTTTTATTACATATTTTCCTCAATTACATTTCCAATGCTATCCCAAAAGTCCCCCATACCGCCCCCCACTTCCCTACCCACCCATTCCCATTCTTTTGGCCCTGGCATTCCCCTATATTGGGGCATATAAAGTTTGCAAGTCCAATGGGCCTCTCTTTCCAGTGATGGCCGACTAGGCCATCTTTCGATACATATGCAGCTAGAGACAAGAGCTCCGGGGTTCTGGTTAGTACATCATGTTGTTCCAACAATAGGGTTGCAGATCCCTTTAGCTCCTTGGGTACTTTCTCTAGCTTCTCCATTGGGAGCCCTGTGATACATCCAATAGCTGACTGTGAACATCCACTCCTGTGTTTGCTAGGCCCCGGCATTTCTTTCCTTTTTCTATCTCTCCTTTTCTTTCCTTTTTTCTTTCTTTCTTTTTCATTTTCTTTTTTTCTTTTTCTTTTCTTTTCTTTTTTCTTTTTTTTTTTTTTTTTTTTTGGTTTTTTGAGACAGGGTTTCTCTGTCCTGGAACTCACTTTGTAGACCAGGCTGGCCTCGAACTCAGAAATCCACCTGCCTCTGCCTCCCGAGTGCTGGGATTAGAGGCGTGTACCACCACACTCGGCTATCTCTCCTTTTCTTATTCCATTTATTTATTTATTTATTTATTTATTTATTTACTTGCTTATTTATTTAAAATCAAGCTGGGTAGCCTGGGCTGGCCTTTAATTCACAGCAATCCTTCTGCCTTAGCCTCCCAAGTATTGAGATTACGGACATACGATGCCACACCCACCCTAAACTGGCTACTTTGGGCCTTCACCCTCCTTTTCTTTCTCAGGCCTGGGTCCTTGTGCTCTCTCCTTCCTTTGCAATGTCCAGGCTCACCTTTCCGGGAGTTAATATTTAGACAGCACAGGGGCACCCCTGGTGTTACCCTTCCTCAACAGGTTGGTGCAAGGGGTGGGGCCTGGGCACTGGAGTGAGACATGGACAGAGACGCCTGCTGCCTGGGCCACAGTCCTCTCAGGAATTGTGGCACCAGTGACCTTTATGGAGAACGAAGCCCAGAAGTAGCCCAGAAGTCTGGGCCTGGAACCTTCTTTCTTACAGAGGGGAGAGTGACCAACCATCCTCTGCTGGGATTGCTAATGTTAACTCACAAGACCCAAGAGCTTCCAAAGGTACACCTGTCCTGTCTGAGGGAGGGAGGCCTCCTCGCCGGCTGGTTGAGGGTATGGACGAAGCTCACCTAGGGTCAGAGTCAACTGGCACCCAGGGTTAGTGTTGCCAGCTCCCGGGGAAGAAGATTTGTATGACAGGGAGGAAAGAGGGGCAGAAAAGGAAACTCAGATTATCTGGACTTCCAAAGGAATTTGGGCCTTGGAGGACTGGGCTGGAGGGAACCCTGTTCTCCACAGATAGGGCAGGACTGCAGGACAGAGATGATCAGAGAGTGGGGCTATCAAGAGGGGGGTCTCCTGGCCCGGCTAACCTCCACCATCCTTCACCATGCACTCATCCCCACCTCCACACCACATTCCTCCTAGCAAGGGATGACCTTGACAACGTGCGGTCGACAGGGGGAGCTCTAACTCCCTGGGCCTCTTGGCTCCAGGGCCAACTGGGCTCTAGAACTATTCCTGCCTGTCGGAGATGTCTGGCTGATGGGGGTTGGGGGCATTGCCAAGCACTGTGTGACTGAGGTGTGGAGGAGTGGATTTGGGCCTAGAGAGACTAGAAGAGCCTCTCTTGGACTCGAACTTTTGTCTAGGTAGGGGGAGGTTGGGGACTTGAAAGAGGGAGGAGGGAGCTTGAAAGCTAGAGGGAGGAGCCCATGGCCGCATGTCCAGCCCAGCCAGTGACCTTCTGGAATGTGGTTTTTCGACACCAGGGCTGTGAATCCCGTGTCCCTTTCACCTTTCCCCACCTACCGGATGGGCTGCCTGGAATAGGGCAGTCCTCTTGCCATCCAGCCTGTTGTCTGGCCCTGAATTATGGTTCCCTCCAGAGCACTCCTGTAGCCTATCCTGGCTTAGGAGGGAGTGGGAGGCGGGCACACCTTGGCATGGTACAGTTGGGGGCATTATAGGCTCTGCAGGCCCCCTCCCTTCCCTGAGGAAGAAGCAATAGGAGTTGCGTTTTCTCCTCCCCCTCCCATCGCTGCTGAGCTGGGCCTGGGCTGCCAGGAGGTTGTCTTGGCAACGGGAGGCGGAGAGGAGATGCGCTGAGGGATGGAGGTGTATGTCACCGCAGAGGCTGCTGTGTTCCTGCCCCACGCCCCGGGCCCTTGAAGGTACTGAGAACCCTCCTTCATGCTCCCCTCCTCCTGGCCCTTTCCCTGGACTCTCTCTTCCCCTGCCTCATAGGCTGATTGCTTCAGTCAGGCAGGGACGCCCCTCCTGGATCTTTGACTCCTACCCAGGGCTCTTAACCCACCTCATTCTACACTCCTGTCTACAGCTCTCCTTTCTGACATCATCTCGTTCCCAGCATACCTCTGGAGACCCTTATACTGGAAAACGTGTCTCCTGGGGTGGGGTCTGGAAGGGAGAGGAGACTAGGCAGGAGCAGAGTCAGGAATCTGAAGGGCCGAGTGTCAGATCCCTGGCTACTTGGTCTTCCAGAGGGATGGGGAATGCCTCCCTCCCCACCACTCTTTCAGACCCAGACTGGGGCGGGCAGGCTGGCCAGCAAGGGTGGGGTTGAAGGGACAGTGAGAAGCTAGGCTGAGGCCAGGGCTAGCTATGGAGAAGGACTGGTAGCTCCTCCTCCAAGCCTGTGTCCCCTTTCTATACGTTAAAGGTATACCCCCACGCAGATCTCCTTGGGACTGGATGTCCCTCCCCCAGCCCAGGTGGGATTTTGTTTGGTTGGTTTTGTTTCTGTTTGTCTGCCCCTTCCACCGGGCCCACAGTGGCTACATCCCAGCAGCTAAGCCTGGATTCCTGGCCCTCCTTCCCCTTTTCTCGGCCACTCAGCTACCTGCCTTCTGTCATTTCTCCTTCTGCCCAAGCCACCTTCAGGTTAAAGTCGTCCCTGTCCTCTGCTACTCCAGATACACCCCTCCCTTCCTGTCTCCTCCAGTTTTCTTTTCTGGTCTGTTGGTCGGTTGGTCGGATGCTGAGGCCATAGTCTTACCTGTCTCCTTCAAGCCCCTCCCCCTGAGATTTTTTTCCATTCAGAAACCCCAGAGCCCCCTCTCCAGATCCAAGGTTTGCCCCAATAGCTGCTGATATCATCAGCTGACCGGCTGTGGGCAGTGGTTACCAGGGCAACGGCAAGGCTGCCTAGGTAGGCAAGTCTGCAGCTGACATGGAGGTGGGGAAGAGGCCAGTTAGTGCTAATAGGGGTTAGAGGGCTAGGCTTTCTAGATGCACCCCAAAGCCAGCGTTGGAGGCCTGGAATGGTTGAAGTTTTGCCACAGAGAGAAGGCATGTCTCTTTTTGGAATATGGATGCCATCTGACAGAAAGCTTCCTTTTTCAAAAACAGCTTTCCTGGGAGAAATCGGTCCTTCATTCTCTCCCTGGCCCCTACTACGATTCCCAGGGGATCAAGTTTACAGAAAATCCAATCTGAATCTGATGTATTTACGACCTGGTTCCTTCCATCCTTCTATCTATCCTCCTCAGGAGAGGGTTAACGTTTGGATGGCCAGTTCTGGTGCCCCTGCTGATCCCCATCCCAGAGGTGGGGGGATCCCCGCAGAGCCTCTCAACTGCTTCTGGAAGATGGGGGAGCATTATGAATGGGGTTTGAATTGCAGGTTCTTGGAAAGCCGGGTGGGCATAGCTCCCCTCAGTTATCAGTAACAGCCGCTAACCTGAACTCTGCTGGAGGGGCTCTGAGTGTGGATATTGCAGAGCCGGGATATGGGAAAGGGGGGAAACGCAGCGCGGCCGATTCTGCTTCGTCATGATGCCAGCGAATGAGCCCCTTGTTTGAAATGGATCAGCTGCAGCAGCAGCAGCTGAGATGAACTGGACCAGCAACACGCCCAAACGCACACACTCACACACCCTAGGGCCCGCCACTATCAGTTGTTGGTGGGGAGGGGCCGGGGCCCGCCCGCCCAGAGACCGCTCCTCGTCCTGCCCGCCCACCAGACACCAGACTCGGACTCCCCAGCTCCGGGAACCCAAGCTCTGGTTTGTAGAGCAGCAGGGGAATGGTGAAGCGGGTGGGGGTTCAGGAGGGAGATCAGACCGCTGAGCTGAGACCAGCTCCCCTCCTTTGCCAGCTCCCACCCCACCCACCCACCCTAAGCCGGCTTTCTTCCTGTTATTTGTGCTTCGTAAAGCGCGGCTGGGTTCCTGAAGAAGCCGCCTCTTACCTAGATTCCTGAGAAAACGCGGCCACCCAGTCGACCAGGGCCTAGCCTTTTGCTTCCTGGGGCTTCAGAGAGCCTGGGCCCCACTGTCTGGGAGGAGGTAGGTGACAGGGTCTTTTGCCTCGCTTTCTTTCCGTAGGTATTTTGGGCTGTACCTCTGGATCTGGCCATGGCTTTGGGTGATATCAGAGATGCTAGGACAGGGTCAGTTTTGGAAAATGGTCAGTGGGAGAATAGGCCTAGGTGGCCAGACAAGGTGCTCAGCTGGGTTTGACCCGATAAAACTCCCTTTTTATTTGGGAGGAAGGATCTAGGCTGTTGCCGTGCAAAGAGTCCATATGGCCCCCAGCATTCCCTTTCATGGACCCCCTACCCTAGCTTCTGTGGCCAGAGTTTCAAGGGGTGGGAGCATGGGGGCACAGTCTGTGGAGGGAGCTGTTAGCTTTTTGCTGAATGATGCAAGACATCTTTGGCAGCCTCCCTCCCTCCAGGCCAGGTGCTCTCCGGAGTGGCAGGGGTCCATTGAGGGGGCCAAAGCGGCCGGTTTCCAGCCCACTCTGGAGCCCCTCCTAGCTGAGGTTGGCCTGGTTGGGGTAGGGATTCAACGAAGAATGAGGCTGTGTAGCAGGGTGTGACTGCAGAGCTTAGCCTGGCTCTCTGCCTGCAAGCAGCTAGTGTACTGAGAGAGACTGGGTGCTGAACAGACCTGGAGAGCCCCGGGGTCCTAAGGGATTCCTTTCCCAGCACTAGACACACCATACTCCTTTGCTGGGCAGGCACACCTGTGCGTCTCCTCCCAGAAGACTCGTTGCCAGGCTGTAGGTCCAAGACAAGCAAGGCAACGGTGCAGTGGGAGTGGAGGGATGTGGGGATGGGTCAGATGAGGGCACTGGGAGTATTGGGGTTCATGTACTCAGGACAGGGATGGGTTCAGCAGGCCATGCCAGGGAGCTGTGAGCACAGATGACGGGTGCCAAGGGGAGGATCAGTGGGTGGGTGCAAGTAGGTGTCCTTAGCACCATGTGTCATTGTGTGGGGGTCTGGCAGGGAGAGTGGGCGAGTGCTCTGGCAAGGAGGGCGGCAGAGTCCCTGTGTGCACCCATGTGCAGTTCTTTCAGCAGCCATGTGTTGGGCAGAGCTCTTCTGTCTTCTGCATGTATGCTCCTGGGAGTTTTGTCTCCGTACAGCTAGTTGGTCTTTCTGAGGCTAGGAGAGCATCTACCTACCTACTGGTGGGCAATGTCTGCAGAATTCTTTCAGAGCTCACATGTGAGGAGAGTGGAATGGGGACCTCTCCTGAATTCTAGAATCTGGATTTAGGGTGGGAGTTTCCTCTCCTCCCCAGATCTGCCGATCCAGCTATATATACATCAAGACTCAGATCTATAAGGAACGTGTTTGTTTTTCTTTTTTTTTTTTTTTTTTTTTTTTTGGTTTTTCGAGACAGGGTTTCTCTGTGTAGCCCTGGCTGTCCTGGCACTCACTTTGTAGACCAGGCTGGCCTCGAACTCAGAAATCCGCCTGCCTCTGCCTCCCGAATGCTGGGATTAAAGGCGTGCGTCACCACGCCTGGCTTATAAGGAACGTGTTTGGACAAAGCAAGCCTGAGCAGGTGAGGGACCTAGCTAGAAAAGAGGAATTTACCTCTTCTGAGGAAAGAGCACAGAAATGGCCACGAACTCAGTCAAAGGGGAGCCTAAGAAAACTCTAATGAGCTCAGGCATGGTTTTGGGGGAGAGGGATCAGGGGAGGGGGGTCAAAGGGAAAGGAGCACTCTTGTCACTGAGAGTGGGTAGGCAGGTCCTGGAACAGATGGACTCTGCTATCTATTCCTGAAGCTGCCTGATCTTGTTCAATGGGACAGGTGTCATTCAGTGTTAGTATGAGGAATGCCTAGTCCAAAGCAATAGGAAAAGGTTCAGAAAGCATTTGTATGAGAGAGAGAGAGAACAAGAGAAGAGAAAGTAACAGGGCCTTGCTGGCCTGAGAAAAGGCCAGGAATAAACTTGACTTAAAGTAAGGCTTTTGATGAGCCACTGGCCTAAGCAGGCCCAAACCCTGCTGTCCCGCATCTCACCCCACCCTACAATACACACATTCATTGTAGTGCACGCCCAGTTCCCGCCCTATTGACTACACCACCCTTCTCCCACCCTAGGATGCTGTTTTGGGAACGGGTGACCTAGCTGGAGCCTGTCTTTATTTCTGGCATTGCGTTGTTGTTGCCACAGCAACTGTGCAAGTGGGGCTGGGAGGGGGAGAAGGAGAGGGAGAAAAGATGAAGAAGGAAAAAGGAAGGCAGGAAGAAAGACAGAGACACTGAAGGAAACAGAGGCAGAGAACAGGCCTCCCACCTGCCTGACCTAGCCCACATGGCAGGCCTCTTGAACTCATGGACTTTCCAGCATGGCTTGACGATGCTTAGTTGTCCCAGGGCCAGATCCTACAATCTCACCCAATCCTGACTCCCAGCTCCTGCTGTACAGGTCAGGTGAGAGGTAGAGAGACCCAAGTTCATATTAAAACGGAATCTTTGGGGATGCATTGGAAAGCACAGGAAATTCCTTTGGCTTAAATTCAGCCCGGTTGGAATTCTATCCAGCTTGCCTTCCTTTGGGTGGCCTTGGGTAAGCTCATCTCTTAGTTCTTTTTTTGTTCTCATCTGTAAGGGAACAAAATGCCAATGTGTTAAGTAGAAAGTAGCAGTGGCTTCAGATGGAAACAAGGGCTGGACTAGACCCCCACCTGAGATGGTGGATCTCTGTGCCTGCTGAACTTTCTACTTTTCATTTCTCCAAGTCCAGGGCTTTTAATCTGGATCCATCCCTGCCTGGGATGGGTAGGTTCAAACCTGGAGATCCCTGTGGGCAAGTCTTATCACCCATATCCTGGGGAGCTGCAAAGCTCTGGTTGCCATGGAGATGAGAGGGTGGGTGGTTTGAGGTGGGGCCTGGCTGGTGGCTCAGATAAGGCTGGGGCGGCCAGCTGAAGGTGGGTGCGGCTGAGATGGAAGGACGGGAAGCCTGCTGGCTATTGACCTGAGCCTGGGAGGTTGGAGGGGGTCTTCCGACACCTGGACTGGCTTCCTCTATGGTGCCATACCCCCACCCCTCCCGTTCTTTCCCCTTCCCTTCCTGCTGCAGCCTGACCTTTTAGTCCGTACCCACAGAGGTTACAGGACTTGGGGAGTGTTCTGAATGAAGTAAGCGGGACCATGCTGGAGGAGGAAAGTGAGAGATTAGCTTGGGTGAGGGGACTCCACGTGGGTGTGGTAGGCAGATGCCTGTGCAGTGTGACTTAACGGAAGCTGAAAAATCACCCTCCCTCCCCACACACCTCCTTCCCACCCACTCCCATCTTTCCTTTCTCATCTTCCACTCCAAAAAACGTTTTCCCCTGCTGGCCTTCTGACAGCCTCAAATGTCCCCAGCAAGAACCTTATTCATAGCCCGGGGTTGTAGCTTAGTTACCTAGTGCCTGTGTGCATGACACCCCTGGGCTGATCCCCACGACCAAGTGAAGCCAGGCTAGGTAGCACCAAAGGTTCCTGCATTCCAGAGGTGAAGTTCAAGGTCATCCTAGGTTCGGATTAAGTAGTTGGAGACCAGCCTGGACTACAGTGAGAACTCTAACCTAAAACAAACCAACAAAGCACCCACTGCCAAAACCTTTCATTCAAATGCAAATGTCCCTAAGGCTCTGCCTTTTAGCACTTTCCCAAAAGGCGCTGATCTGTGCTCTGGTACCACACAGGGATGCAGGACCCAGATGGAGCCTGGGGAGCCCCTCTAGTGCTGTGGGGGCACTTCAGGCAGGGCCCGGCTGTGGAGGGCCTGGCAAGGGGAAGGGACAGAGGAGCACAATAACTCAACCTGAAGTGGTACTGTGGTCAGTGAGCTTAAGTGTGCCCTTGACCCAGTACTTACTGAAGTCTCATTTCCCCATGCTACATACAACCCAAGCTACAACTGAGGGAACAGTTCACAGGACTGAGAGGATGAAAGGCAGGACCATGAAATCCGGAGTCCACAGTCAATCGTGATAGTCTGTAAATATCAACTATTATATAACTCTGCCCACTGGTGTTTGGAATCGGGTTCCTGAGTGGCGGCTGTGTGTAGGGATGCTGGTGCTTGTTCATATGTAACCATGGCTTTCACGTCTGGCCACAACCCCGGGGACCCTTTGCTCTGATGGGCAGCCACTGCTCCATGAAGCGCCCCACACCTGGTGTTCTGGGTTAGGTGCTAGAACATGATTCCTCCTGTCGGTCTTTGCTCTCCAGAATGCAGAGTCCCTGCATACAGCTCCCCTGCACTCTAGGCTGCCTTCCTGGTAAAACGGAGAGGCCCTCTGACCAGCTGCCTCCCTGTGCCCTGTTCTGTTACAACCCAACTTCCTGTCCTTCCCCTTCTCAGTAAGAAGCAAGTGCTTTCTCCAGAGCCTGTCCTCCGCTGGCCCTCCGGCCCACCCGCCCAGTGCTGACAATCCTTTGTTCCCTGTCAACCTCCCTGCTGCAGCCTCAAGCCCAGGGCCTTGCACAAGCTCCATTCCTCCTGTGGTCCTGGCCTTCTTCCCTCACTTCTCTGGGAGCCTCCTCACTTCCTCTGGCCTCTGGCTTTGCTGGTCTTCCCTTCCCTTCAGCGTTTATTCCATGTGATGTACTGAACCCCCCTCCCCCCACCAAAGTGGGTCCTGGGATGACATTTGACTTTGTTTCCCTGCTAGCAATTTCACATTTAGACTCCTACCTCTAGGTCTGTGGGTCATGACCCCCTTTTGGGGTCAGACGACCCTTTCACGGGGTCACCTAAAACTATCTGCATATCAGATATTTATATTACAATTCATAACAGTAGCAAAATTGCAGTTATGAAGTAGCAATGAAATAATTTTAGGATTTAGGGTTACCACAACGTGAGGAACTGTATTAAAGAAAGGGTCTATTTAGGAAGCACTAGGGAGGTTGGGAAACACTGCTTTAAGGCCTCCAACAAAAAACTTCTCCATTCCCCCAGAGACACCCCTTTCCTGACTTTCTGCAGCACGCTGCCTTATCTGGGGTGTGTGCCTCTCCACTTTGCATAGAATTTATCTATGAGTGAGTTCTTCCTGGAGGGGCCTGAATCAGTCCTTTCGTTCACGGATCTGTTCTCCATGAGGCTCAAGGGCACAAAGCTTGGTACTGTGTTCCATGGAGAAGAGATGCTCCAACATGGATGGGTGGGAAAGTCAGAAGCATATCTACTACATGGTGGTAGATGGGTGGATGGAGGGACAAGCGTTCACTTCTAGGGCTAAGCCATGGGTATAGACCTTGTGACAATGGCTATTAGCAGAGTAAAATTCAGGGCCTCATGAGAGAGCACTGACAGCCCTTCAGTGTGTACCACAGCGCATTTTGCTCATCAGACACCTAGTTTAAGCATTTCACATCAGCAGTGAGAAGGCTGGAGAAGCCTGATACTCTAGAAGGAGAATCCTGTTACCACAAACCCCACATTCCTCCTGGCTGTCTGATGGAGATGCCTTAGTGCTAGAATTCTTGTTTTGTTTTGTTTTGTTTTGTTTTGTTTTGTTTTGTTTTGTTTTGTTTTGTTTTGTTTCAAGACAGGGTTTCTCTGTGTAGGCCTGGCTGTCCTGGAACTCATTTTGTAGAGCAGGCTGGCCTCGAACTCAGAAATCTGCCTGCCTCCGCCTCTGTGTCCTGAGTTCTAGGATTAAAGGCATACACCGACACAGATTTCACCTCTGGTTCTAGAACTCTAAAAAGACTCACATGGCACATTACTGGACAGACACTCTGCACCATGCCATGCCAAAGGCATTTATTTCACTTGAGGTAGTTGACCTTGGACTGGTCCTTAGTCTCTCTAAGCCTGGGTTTCCACAGCTGTAAAACTGGTCTAGCCTGCAGAACTCTTGTAAGAACGCATTAGAATAGTTGTAGTGTTGACCTGTATCCAGCATCTAGCACAGCTATTTGAGAGCGGAACCAGGAAAGGATCACAAGCTACAAGGCCTGCCTGGATCATAGAGTGCTCCAAAGCCAGCCCGAGTAACTAACTCGGACCCTGTCTCAAAATAAAAATAAATAATAAATAAATAAACCAAAACTAAAAATAGAAGACAGAGTCTGTGGCTCAGGAGAAGAGCACACTAAATTCAAGCTCCGGGCATTTCATGAGTGCAGCACACACAAAGTTAGTTCAGAAGGTAAATGTGTCAGTGATAGCTGGGGTGTCACAGTCGCCCGCTGGGGAGTCAGTGGCCAGTTCATCTCAGGGAGCAAGGCATTAGATGTAGGCCGAGGTTTGGAAGCGGGATGATAAGGACTGCTTTTGGTGACATATGGGCAGCAGAATGATAGAGGTAACATACAGGTGAAAAAGATTGGGAGAGCCGGGCATGGTGATGCAGCAGGCTTCTTATCCCAGCCTATGGGAGCCTGGGCCTGAGGTAGAAGGATTGAGAATTTGAGGTTGGTCAGGGCAGTGCAGTGCAACCCTTTGAGGAGAAAAGAGGTGGGGAGACTTAAGAGGATGTGGTTTTGCCCCCCAGAAAGAGAGAAACAAAGCAGGGGCTCCATTCTTTCATGACTGGCTACAGAAAAAGCCCCCTCAATTCATTAATCCCTGGGGAGATAAAAAATACTATTAATCGCTTACCCTCTACATGAAATAGAGCATGTGTTATTTACCGTGTATGCACTAACTTAGCTACTTCTTGGGGGCTGGAGAGACAGCTCAGTAGTTAAGAGCATTGCCTGCTCTTTCAGAGGACCCAGGTTTGGTTCCTAACACTCACATGGCCACTCATCTGTAACTCCAGTTCCAGGGGATCTGATGCCCTCTTCTGGCCTCCATGAACAGCAGGCATGCATGTGACACACGGACATAACAGCCTGACAGCGCACTCATACACATAAAGATAATAAATAAATAAATAAATAAATAAATGCTATTATTGACTTGTCCAAGCAGCCTATGACAAGGTTTCAAAAATGCTTTAGACAAGGTTTCAAAATTCAAAGCTGATTGGAACTCTCTATGTAACCCATGCTAGCCCGGAATTCAAAGCAATCCTCCCGCCTCAGCCTCCCAAGTACTAGGATGTGCAGAGTGTAAATGACTTACCCAAGCCCACACCGCATTCGAGTAGTAGTCACTGCTTAAGGCCAGGCAAGCATCCCGGCTTGAGAGGTCTTGCTTGAAACCACTACGCGATCCTCCTTTCCCTTCTGTACACAGCTCTCCTCAGTCTGTGGCTGAGGACTGGGAGAAGGGAAAGGAGGCGAGCTGAGGGCGTGGCCAAAAAGGAGAGGAGATGGACTGTAGCCATCACCTAGTACATAGACTGGCCTATCCTAGGGACAGTGTGAAAGGGGACCAAGCAGGTCCTCATAGAGCAGTGTGACAGCCCCTGAGAATGCTCTGGGCACTTTGTGGTGGCAGAGGTATTTTACAGTGTCTACACAGCATACTGCCTGCCTGTAGGGAGCAGAAAAAGCAAGTGCGCTCGCTAGCTTCGGGGGACCACCAGCAGTTCTTGGTCATGCCCATAGCTTCACCACCCCAACCGATCCCCGTGGGGTTTCTTCCTCGGGCCTCTGGCTCCCTGTCCTTCCAGTCTTAGCTAATGACTCAGTGTCCCCGTGTTAACCTTCTGGGGAAAATAAAGATTTGGCTGAGCAAACTCTGGGGAGTGAAACCAGTGGCTGGAGTGGGAGGGGCCAGCACCACTTGGGAGAGGGCCCGGGCCAGAGCAGGGCCAGGGCAGGGGTGACAAGCTTGAGGATATAGACGTCTGTCCACCCTGGGATGCCAGCTGACCCCTGCCGTCATTTCCTCTGAAGCCAGAGAACAATGGCTGAAAAAACAAGTGCAGCCGACTCACGCAGCCACCGCCTGGCCACATGCACGCACAACTCCCTGGGGCTGAACCCAGCGCCGCGGAACCTGACAGCCTAACGCCCTTACTGGGGCTCACTGTCCTTCCAGCCACCCGCGGTCAGCAGCCCAGAGAGGCCCAAGGGATGAGGACACCACAGAGCGCTGTGACGCCCTCGCTGCAGGAGCCGGGCCGAGCCTGACGTCTGTCCTCTCCACGTGAGCACCGGCCTCCGAGGGAGCGGCCGGCCAGTGGCTGCCGCATGGAACGTCTGCAGAAGGTGAGCGGCTTGCACCCCGGGCCAGGGTGGGGACCGCTGCTCTCCCAGGTCCGCGCTGGAGTCGCCGGCGCCACCTGGTGGCCATCTCCACGTAGCACGCCGGGTTTCCCCACCCCACCCCACCCCATCCTGAGGCCTAGAGCAAGACCCACTCCCACACCCTCGCACCCACGCGCATGCCCACTCCGCCACCTTCTCGCTCTCTCCAGCAACCTCTTACCTCCCCGGGGAGCGTCAGCTCCTCCAGAGACTCCAGTGTGCCCGGCTCTCCCTCCAGCATCGTGGTGAGTACTTATGTTGGCCACCTGCACCTCAGCTGGGAGGAGGGAGGGGCGGATCCCCTTCACTAACCCTCCCGGACGCCCCCCTCCCGTCCCCCACTCCGGCATGGAGGGAGGTCCTGTGAACTCTTGCAGGTGGAAAGACCCAGAGATCCCAGCGGAGGCTGTCTTGGGAAGGGCTGGTCTAGTTGCAGAGAGCCTCAGGAGGCACAGAGTTTGTTTTTTTGTTTGTTTGTTTGTTTGTTTGTTTGTTTGTTTGTTTTAAGGGGCCTAAGTCCCTATAGTCCCAGCGTTTGGGAAGTGGAAATAGTAGGATAAGGAAGTTCAAGGCCAGGTGCAGCTATAGAGAGGGTTTGAGGCAAGCTTTAACTAGATGAAATGCTGTCTCAGAAATTAAAATAAGCACTTATTCTAGGTCCTTAGAAGGAACAGAATAGAGCTGTTAACAAGAGAATTGATGAATAACATGTTTTTCTGATAACTAAGTCCAACCAGTGAGTCCAGTGTCCTAGTGATGCTATGGGGAACTCTTCCATTTGGACCATTTCCCTTCAGGCCAAGATGGACAACCAGGTGTTGGGCTACAAAGATCTGGCTGCCATCCCCAAGGACAAGGCCATCCTGGACATTGAGCGACCTGACCTCATGATCTATGAGCCCCACTTTACCTATTCCCTCCTGGAACATGTAGAGCTGCCCAGAAGCCGGGAGGTAAGAAGGGATCACTTGTGCAGGCGTGAGGGAGCTCGGTGGGGATCTTCCTGGCAGTCGTCCTTGGAAGCAGACACAGGCTATGCGCAGGAGTGAGCACTTCTTTGGACAAAGTGAGCAGCAGGCTCAAGGCTGAGCTGTGGCCAGGGAAACAGCAGGAGCAGCCCCAGCTGAACTGTGGTGACATGGGGAGAGGTCCTATAGGGAAAGGCTGGGGGAACAAAATACACAGAAGGAGCTCCAGAAATTCTAGGCAAGGGAGAGGGGAAACATTGTAGCCTCAGTTTGCCCTCTGTCACATAGAAGTGCTTGTTCTTCTTATGAACCTCAGAAAGCAGTATATGGGGCAATGCTTGATCAGGTGCTTTGTCACCTATCTTCAAGGAAGGGGTCATGGTCAAGGTGATGCTTACCTTTGATCCCTGTATGCAGAGGCAAAGGCAAGCAGATCTCCAGGGTTTGGAAGCCAGCCTGGTCTGTGTAGTGGGCAAAAGGCTACAGAGTGAAACTTTGTCTCAGAAAGAAAGAAGTAAGTGGCTTGTGTAGTGGGCAAAAGGTTACATAGTGAAACCTTGTCTCAGAAAGAGAGAGAGAGAGAGAGAGAGAGAGAGAGAGAGAGAGAGAGAGAGAGAGAGAGAGAGAGAGAGAGAGAGAAGGAAGGAAGGAAGGAAGGAAGGAAGGAAGGAAGGAAGGAAGGAAGGAAGGTGGTCTGTGTAGTGGGCAAAAGGCTACATAGTGAAACCTTGTCAGAGAGAGAGAGAGGTTATTAAAGTAAGGTGTGGCCAGGTGGCTCTGCAGGTGAAAGCACTTGGATGCATGTAAGCCGGCTGACTTAAGTGGGATCCCAGAACCAATGGTAGAAGGAAAGAACTGAGCCTTGAAAGCTGTCCCCTGACCTCCACACATGTGCTGTGGCATGTGCGTGCCCACACTCACGCAAAGTAAATATCAAAACAATACAATTTGAATTTTAGGAAACGAAAGAGGTCATATGGGAGTGAACAGCTGTCACCCTGGAAAACTTGAGTACCGAGTGGCCCAGGAGAACTGATTCTTCCAGAGCTGCTTTGTGGCTTTGGTCCCTCCATTCCTTACCAGGCTCTGCCATCAGGGTCATACTTAGTACAGGGTACGAGGCACACTGTTCCCATATCCAAGCTTCACATGAAAAGACAGAGAGAATACTGGGCAGAGGAAGGATGAAGGCCAGGCCAGGGATCGGCAGGGACTCCAGAGGGAAGCAGGTTGGTTAGGACAGTAGGGGAAGCTGCGTAGATGGGGGTGAAATAGTCCCTCTGAGGGTCTAGGGTTTAAAGCTACCTGTGACTCTGATCATTCTCTCCGTTCACAGTGCTCACTGTCACCCAAATCCACATCCCCCCCACCGTCTCCAGAGGTCAGTTGGCTTTCATCCTGCTTTGTTTGGGCCCTCAGCCCCCTCCCACAACATGCCTAGCCCCAGCCCAGCAAAGTCCAGGGGATGATAGAGTCAGCAAATCCTGGCTATCTGGTCCCTGGCCAACTCATCTGTCTGCCAGACCCAGGGATTCTTTTTAACCCTTTCTCTCTGGGTAGGCACCCTGAGCGGGCAGATGGAGTCCTGGAATGTGCTTCCTCTGCCCGTGACATTGCCCTGGGGTTGGGAAGTGGGGACGCTGGTGTAGGAGGATGGGAAAGGTGGCCTTGAGGTAAAGCCATGTACATGGGAGTGGGAAGGGGTATGGGGTGTAGGCTACAGGCTGCATACTTCTGCATAGGTGTGGGCGGAGAGCCGGACTCTTGGAATCATCTCTCAGGCTTCAACCCCAAGGACCACAGGGACCCCCAGGACCAGCCTGCCCCACTTCCACCACCCTGGTAGGTTTTATTATCAGCCTAGCTACGTTCTTTCCTTGGGACTTCAATTCTCCTTCACGACCCCCAGACCCCTTACCCTCTGGTCCCTACTCTTTGGGTTTAGATCTAGCTGGACCCTATGGTACTAGGATGTCAGGCAGAACTAGCGGTGATAGTGGTCTTGCTATCTCTTCTCACCTACCCAGAAAAGTGCAGGAAGTCCCCGCCTTCACAAGGCGTGAGGTGTGGTCTGAGTTTATGGCCCTGTTCGGTTTACCTCCATTTTGTGCCCAGAGCCACCACCCATGTCATCATGTCCCCTTTCTCAGCTGCTCTTATTCTGTCTCTCAGAGACTACTCACCCGGATTCCAACATCTACAAGAAACCACCCATCTACAAACAGAGAGGTGAGGGTTCCCCTGACTTCCTGGGTGCTTCTCCTGGCACATCGCGGTGGGGTGGTGCTGAGCCATGTGCTGAGAGCCGGGAAGGGATGGAAGAAAAGCTTCTCCAGGCCTGTAAGGCCCGGGGCTCTCTCCTGTGGATCAGCTGAGTTCTCCGTGGGTGTGAAGGAGAGGTGACAGAGCTGGAGCTGAGGGTGGCTGGCTGCGTGGTTAGCAGGGGTGGTAGGTGTGTGGACTGACCCTGGATCTGTCCGCAGAATCCGTGGGAGGCAGCCCTCAGAGCAAGCACCTCATCGAGGACCTCATCATCGAATCCTCCAAGTTTCCTGCAGCACAGCCCCCTGACCCCAACCAGCCAGCCAAAATAGAGACTGACTACTGGCCATGTCCCCCGTCGCTGGCCGTTGTGGGTAGGAAAACCCGGGGAAAGGAGAAGAGGCCAAGGGTCCCCGTTTACTTCTCTTTCTTGGCCCCATGAACCCAGTCCCAGCCCACCCCAAGCCTGTTTGTTGCTTCTCAGTCTTTTGTACTTTCCTCGATTGACAGTTCATTTCTTACCTCTCCCCTGTACCTCTTTGTGTTACTGTGCACAACCTGGTCATCATTTCTTCTCCTCTTGCTCATTATCATCACCACCACCACCACCATCATCATCATTTGGATTTTTGAGTCAGGGTTTCCCTGTGTAACAGCCCTGGCTATCCTAGAACTCACTTTGTACACCAGGCTAGCCTCAACTCAGAGGTCCATCTGCCTCTGCCTCCAGAGTGCTGGGGTTAAAGGCATGGCCCACCATGCCTGGCCCTCATTATTATTTTTTAAAAGATTTATTTATTTATTTATTTATTTAATTTATTATATCTAAGCACACTGTAGCTGTCTTCAGATATTCCAGAAGAGGGCATCAGATCTCATTACGGATGGTTGTGAGCCACCATGTGGTTGCTGGGATTTGAACTCAGGACCTTCAGAAGAGCAGTCGGTGCTCTTAACGGCTGAGCCATCTCGCCAGCCCTCATTATTATTTTTTTAAGATTTGTTTTATTTATTTTATGTATGTGAGTACACTGGTGTACTCTTCAGTCACACCAGAAGAGGGCATTGGATCCCATTACGGATGGTTGTGAGCCACCATGTGGTTGCTGGGAACTGAACCCAGGACCTCTGGAAGTGCTCTTAACCACTGAGCCATCTCTCTAGCCCCTCATTATTATTTTGTAAGGTTTTATTTGATTTGAACTATATGTACATGTGTGTATGTGTGTGGGAGAGCATGTGCATGGAAGTGCAGTGCCTAGGAGGCCCAAGGCAAAGTTACAGGGGGCTGTGAAGGCACCCCATGTGGGTTGCAAATGGAACTCAGGTCCTCTGGAAGAACAGTGCATGGCCTTAACCACTGAGCCATCTCTCCAGCTTCTGTCACTTAACGGACATCTCTCAAGTTCCTGCTATAGCCAGACCCTGTGATAGGAGATTTGGAAAAGAGAGAAATAAATGAGAGAAGGGTCTTACTCTCCAGGGAATTTAAATATGTGTTTCTTATCCAGTTTATTAATTTTTACTGTCTTGTTACCAATGTTACGTGCATTGTTATAACTGTTATAATGGGGACTGTCCTGGGCCTTCGACACATTAAGCACATATCTACCACTAAGTTACATGTGCTCTCAGCTCTGTACTCTGTGGTTTTGTTTGTTTGTTTAAGATTTATCTATTTTTAGGGGCATTGGCATTTTGCATGTTTGTCTCTGTGAGTCCAGATTCTCTGGAACTGGAGCTACAGACAGTTGTGAGCTGTCATGTAGGGGCTGGGAATTGAACTCAAGACCTCAGGAAGAGCAACCAGTGCTCTTTACCACTGAGCCATCTCTCCAGCCCATTGCTTTGTTTGTTTGTTTGTAATCTTTATAAAAAAAAAAGGTGTATTTCTAATTTATGTGTATGAGTGTTTCCCTCTGTGCATGTGTGTGTGTGTGTGTGTGTGTGTGTATGCATGTGTGTGTGTGTGTGTATGCATGTGTGTGTGTGTCTGTGTGTGTATGCATGTGTGTGTGTGTGTGTGTGTGTGTGTATCTAGAGCTCAGTGAGGCAAAAAAGGGTGTCAGCTCCACTGGAACTGGAGTTAGAGACAGCTATGAGCTGCTGCGTGGTGCTAGGAACTGAACCCAGGTCCTCTGCAATAGCAGCCAATGCTGTTAAATGATGAGCCATCTCTCTAGCCCAGTACTTGTCTGTCTGTCTGTCCGTCTGTCTGTCTGTCTGTCTTTTTTAAAAAGACTTTATAATGCTAAGCATGGCAGCACATAGCAATACCCCAACTATGTGGAGCTTGAGGGAGAATGGTTACCTGAGCCCAGGAGTGAAGGCTAGCGTGAGCAGCCAACACTGCCAAGACCCTGTCTCAGTTCTTGTGAGGTTTGTTTGTTTGTTGTTGTTTTGTTTAGGGTTTTCTTTTTTTTTCTTTTTCTTTTTGGTTTTTCAAGACAGGGTTTCTCTGTATAGCCCTGGCTATCCTGGAACTCACTCTGTAGACCAGGCTGGCCTCGAACTCAGAAACCCACCTGCCTCTGCCTCCTGAGTGCTGGGGTTAAAGGCGTGTGCCACCACGCCTGGCTTTGTTTTGCATTTTCAAGACAAGTCTCTATGTGTAGCCCGGGCTCTGGAGACCATTTATTTCTCTCTTTTCCAAATTTCCTATCACAGGGTCTGGCTATAGCAGAAGCTTGAGAGATGTCCATTAAGTGACAGGAGCTGGAGAGATGGCTCAGTGGTTAAGGTCATGCACTGTTCTTCTTTGATTAAGTAAAAAATAAAAAAGGGTTTAACCAGGTGTAGTGGTACACTCGGGAGGCAGAGGCAGGCAGATCTCTGAGTTTGAGGCCAGCCTGGTCTACAGAGTGAGTTCGTAGGACAGCCATGGCTACACAGAGAAACCTTGTCTCTAAAAACAAGAAAGAAAGAGGGAGAGAAAGAAAGAAAGAAAGAAAGAGAGAGAGAGAGAGAGAGAGAGAGAGAGAAGAGAGAAAGGAAGGAAGAAAGAAAGGAAGGAAGAAAGAAAGGCAGACAGACAGACTTTGTAGTGTTCTCTCCAAGTTCCAGCCCTGTTCCACAAGCTGGAGAAGCCCATGGCTGAGTGGCCACATTGTTTCTGGGGCCTCTATCTCCTAGAGACAGAATGGAGGAAACGGAAGGCATCTCGAAAGGGGGCAGAGGAAGAGGAGGAAGAGGAAGATGATGACTCTGAAGAGGAGATTAAGGCCATCAGGGAACGGCAGAAAGAGGAACTCAGTAAGGTAGCATTTTGCCCCTCCCCACCCCCACCACCCTCATGCCATCTAGGTGACAAATATTCTGTCCCCAGAGCCAGTCTAAAAGGCTAGTGCCGTAGAAACATCTGCATTTGACCTGGTGGGAGGTGCCTCTCCTTTACCAGGAGTCCTGTGCTTTAGGCTGCTTTTGGAACAGTGATCCTGGACATTAAGATCCAGAGCACAGGAAAGAGAGGGTGCACCAGCACCGGGTTTCAGCAGGCTGACCTAGGGGAGGAGAGAGAATAAGGAGTCTTGGGAAGGCCATTGGTTGTGCTCTTGACATGGTGACCTAGAATAGAGAAGCCACCGTGGAAGGCTACCACTGAACATCTTCAGCAAACAATTTGTTTGAGTGCCCAGTAAGATCAACGGGCTCCAGGTGTGGACCAGCCACCTGGGAAAGCCATCGCTAACCCTCCTGCTTTGAATCCCAAGTTTGTACTTTTCAGAGATGGGAATCTGGTGTCTTCAGCTGGGCACCATTCTCCTCTACCCCCAAACAGGTTACTTCCAACTTGGGAAAGATGATCTTGAAAGAAGAGATGGAAAAGTCATTGCCCATCCGGAGGAAAACACGCTCTCTGCCTGACCGGACGCCCTTCCATACCTGTGAGTGCTGTGGAGTGTGCTCAGGGTCATCTGGCCAGGGGTGGGTGTGGGGTGGACGGATGTGTTTGTGGCTATTGAACCGTTATACTTAAAGGCTCAGTCTGGGGGTGAGGCCCACAGGTGTACTCCTTTAGGACAAAAAATATGAGCTGATAGCCAGAACAGATAGAGATTCCTAGTACAAGCAGTGTGAGAGCCTTGACTTCATTTAATGGACACTTACTGAGGGACATGCTAAGCACTGGGGTCATTGTGAGCGAAAGATACAGCCATTTCCTCCAGCCAAGGGGAAAGTAATGTGTAAATCTGTGTGACTTTTGAGCATTGTAGCAGGCAATGGGGACAGAGTATCAGTGAGTGCTTTGAAAGGCCAGTGAGGAGGCCTGGTAGGCTCCCCTAAGTATTTTTCTTTAACTATTTATTTATTTATTTAATGTGCATTGGTGTTTTGCTTACGTGTGTCAGTGAGTGTGTCAGATCCCCTGGAGCTACAGACAGTTGTGAGCTACCGCAGGTGCTGGGAATTGAACCGAGATCCTCTGGAATAACAGCCAGTGATTTTAATCACTGAGCCACCTCTCCAGCCTCCCCTAAGTCTTAGAAGAGGCAAATAAATGGTGCAGAAGGTCCTTCCAGATGTCAAGGACAGCGTGGGAGCAAAGGCCAGGAGCTTGAACTAGTGTGGCAGCACAGAGAGCATAGGCACCGAGTAGCATGGGGTGGGTGAAGGGAGCCTTGAGTTCTGGGCCTCTGAGCAACCCCAACTAGTCTGGACTTCCCTAGAGCCTGGTAGCTGGAGATGGGAGGGACAGAGCTAAGCACCGCAAGGGAAAGGCATGAGAACTCTTAAGACCTGACCTTGGGAGCCATGACGGGTCACTGTTTTTGCATTCCATTGGTCAAGGCACCAAAGCTGGCACGGTGGCACAAGTCTAATTCCAAAACTAGGAGTCTAGCCTGGGCTGGGGAGAAAAAAATAAAAAGACCCTGTCTTAATCACCGTTCTGTCACTGTGAGGAGGCACCATGAACAAAGCATCTAATCAAAGAAAGCATTTAATTGGGGCTGGGTTACATTTTCTGAGGCTTGCTCTATTATCATCATGGCAGGGAACATGGTGACACTCATGACACCGGAGCAGTGGCTGAGAGCTACATCCTGATCCAAAGGCAGAGAAAAGAGAACACCTAGGCCTAGCATGGGCTTTTGAAACCTCAAAGCTCACCTCCAGTGACACACTTCCTCTAGCAAGGCCACACCTCCTAATTCTTCTAATCCTTTTCAACAGAGCCACTCTCTGGGGACTAAGCATTCAAATATATGGGGCCTATAGGGGGATGATTCTTATTCAAACTACCACAGACACTATCTCCAGCACAACAACAGTAACAAAAATGTAGGTTTTCTAGAAATGAAATTAGACTCAAGGTGGAATAGGTTCTGTCCCAGATTCAAGGAACTACAAGGTTTCATTGCAAAAAGGAAGCAAGGTATATGGAGAGAGTTACAGGTCATCTCTGGAAACAATCTTCCAAACTGGCTTGTAGATATACATATTAGTCAGCCTTCTGTCGCTGTATGGAAATATGTGGCTAGACCTGTGGAGCAGGCCTGTAATCTGAGCTGCTCAGCAGACTGAAGCAAGAGAATTAAACATTTAAGGCATCTGGGCATAGTGGTGCATGCCTTTAATCCCAGTACTTTGTAGGCAGAGACAGGTGGATCTCTCTGAGTTTAAGACCAGCCTGTTCTACATAGAGAGCCCCAGGACAGCCAGGACTACAAGGAGAGACCCTGTCTTGAAGACATAAGGGAGAAAAAAGAAAGAAAGAAAGAAAGAAAGAAAGAAAGAAAGAAAGAAAGAAAGAAAGAAAGAAAGAAGGAAGGAAGGAAGGAAGGAAGGAAGGAAGGAAGGAAGGAAGGAAGGAAGGAAGGAAGGAAGGAAGGAAGGAAGGAAGGGAAAAAAGTTTAAGGCCTACCAAGGCTCAAAGTGAGTCTGAATCTAGCCTAGAAAACTTAGTAGACTCTGTTTCACAATAAAAACCTTTTAGAGCAGGGCTGGACAGATAGCTCAGCAGTTAAGAGCACTGGCTTCTTTTCTAGAGGACCCAGGTTCAATTCCCAGCACCCAGGTAGCATCTCACATAGGGTTTGCCCTTAACCCTGAGACAATTCCTCTTCCTTCTCCTCTTCCTCCTCCTGTATAACTTCAGTTCTTAAAGATCCAACACCCTCACACAGACATACATGCAGGCAGAACATTAACGCACATACAAAAAAGGAAATAAACCATTTAAACAAACAAACAAACAAAAACTATCAGAGCCTGGTTTGGTGGTGCCCACCTTTAATCCTGGTGCTTAGAAGCAGCCATAGGCAGATCCTTGTGAGTTCGAAGCCACCGTGACCTAGATGGGGAGTTACAAGTCTTCTAGAGTGGCATAGTGAGACCTGTTAAACATTATTTGTTTTATTTATGGCTGTTTTGTCTGCATGTATGTCTGTGCACTAGATGCATGAACAGAGATTTCCCCTAGGACTGCATGGTTGTGAGCTGCAGTGTGGGTGCAGGGAACCAAACTGGAGGTCATCCTGAAGAGCAGTCACTGAGCCATCTCTCTAGTTCCAAGTTTCTACCTTTTAAAAAGGTGTGTGTGGCTGGGCGTGGTGGTGCACGCCTTTAGTTCCAGCACTTGGAAGGCAGAGGCAGGCGGATCTCTGAGTTTGAGGCCAACCTGGTCTACAAAGTGAGTTCCAGGACAGCCAGGACTGCTCTTCCAGAGGTCCTGAGTTCAATTCCCAGCAACCACCACGTGGTGGCTCACAATCATCTGTAATTGGATTGAGTACCTTCTTCTAGTGTACCTGAAGACAGCAACAGCATACTTACATACATGTGAGAAATAAATCTTTTTTTTAAAGTGTGTGTGTGTGTGTGTGTATGATGTATGTGTGTTGGGGGTAGATATCAGAGAACAACTTTGTAGAGTCATTTCTATTGTTTTCTACTTCTATGTGGGTTCAAGGAGTCAAATTTACATTGTCAGGGTTGCAAGGCATTTGCCTTTCTTTACCCCTTGAGCCATCTCTCCAGCCCTATTCCTACCTTTTTAACTTCTCATAATTTTTGAAGCTTTGCAATATGCTGAAACAATATCCTAAGAATAGCACATCCTTTGGGGTTCAGAGAAGAGGGGATAGATGTGAAAAATGCTCAGATCAAATCCACTAAAGTGAATCCTAGGACCCATGAGAAGGGTGAATAGGGAGAGAGGTGTCAGGGCTTTATCCGTGTAGAGAAAATGGTTGGGAACTGACTTTGGCAAGCCAGAAGCTGGAGGGTCTGCAGCTAATATGTGTAGGAAATGGGAAAAGATTACTCATGGAGAAAGGAAAGGGAAATTGGGTGACCAGGCCTGCAGAACGTGAGTGCCTTAGCTAGCATGCTCAGTCATGACCCATGTGTTCAAGGGCTACATAGTGAGCCTGTCTTTAAGAGAAGGAAAATCTAGACTGAGGAGCCTGGGGAGGAAATGGAGCTGCGCTCAGGATGAGGCCATGGGAGACCTTCTCCATGGGGACTACCGCAAGGTCTTTCCTTTGTGGTGATGCTAATTCATAGCTGAGGGAGTAGAGAAGAGGGATGGGCTCATCTGTGGCTAGTGTCTGGTAAGGAAGGTGCTAAGGGACTGCAGTGCCAGGCAACTGGCTCCAGGGCATAACTCTTTGGAAGAGTGTAGAAGACTGGAACAGAGAGGTGTAGTAGGACTGGATTTATTTGCTTTGGTTTTTGTTGTTGTTTCGGCTTTGGTTGGGTTGGTTGGTTTGTTTTTGGTAGGGGTTGTTTGTTGCTTGTTTGCTTCTTTGGTTGGTTGGTTGGTTGGTTGGTTGGAGGTATGCCTCTAAAGTACTGAGATTAAAGGCATGCACCATTATGCCAGATGCCTTAAATGTTCAATCTTGGATAACTGATGCTAGCCTCAAACTCCTGTTTTGCTGAGGATGGCCTTGAACTCTCTGTCCTCCTGCCTTTGCCTCTCAAGTGCTGTGATTATAGGCATTTGCTGCCACATCCGGAACTGAAGGAGCAGTAAAGTGACCATGGCTAGGATGCATGAAGAGCACCAGGACTCAGGTTTGGGGTGGGTGAGACGATTTGCAAAGGGCATTTTAAAGAATATAAAGTCTGTAGTTGAGGCCTGGAGAACAAGAGTAATACAAAACCATCCCAACGGGTAGATACAGTCTCAGTGTTCCAGATTCTTCTATTCAGCTAAAGAAATGAGCTCGGTGACTTCCCTTTTGGCTTTGTAAGGTTTAATAGTCAAGTGCCTTCCTTACTTTGGCACAAGACCATGGACATGTATGTCATGTGGTTGTGTAGGTTCCTGACAGATCTCATCAGGCTCAACAGCTCAGAGTCATGAACAGGCATTACCTTGGAATTGTCACTTTCAAACACAAACCTTCTGTCCTAGTTGAAGTTTCCATTGTGGTGATAAAATGCCATGATCAAAAGCAACTTGGCAAGGAAAGGGTTTATTTTGTCTTTTTTGTTTTGTTTTGTTTTGTTTTGTTTTGTTTTTGTTGTTGTTGTTTTTTTTTTTTTCGAGACAGGGTTTCTCTGTGTAGCCCTGACTGTCCTGGGCTACTCTGTAAACCAGGCTGGCCTCGAACTTAGAAATCCTCCTGCCTCTGCCTCCCGAGTGCTGGGATTGAAGGCGTGCACCACCATGCCCGGCGTTTTTTTTTTGTTTGTTTTGTTTTGTTTTTGGTTTATTTTGTCATACAGCTTGTAGTCCATCATTCAGGGAAGGCAGGGCAGGAACCTGGAATCAGGAACTGGTGAAGAGGCCATGGAGGACCGCTCCTCCTGGCTTGCCTGGTTTGTGTTCTTATACTATCCATGACCACCTGAATAGGGGTAGCACCGCCCACAGTGGGCTGGGCCCTCCCACATCAATCATCAGTTGAGAACCTGTCCCCATAGGCTTACCCACAGGCCAGTCTGTTAAGGGCATTTTCCCGAATTGAGGTTCCCCTTTCCCAGGTGACTCTAGGTAGTGTCAAGTTGACATAAAAACAGCCAGCATGCATTTTGAAAGTGATTTGGGGTGGAAAATGTTTATATGTACCTGATGGCATTGCAATTCTGTCCATAAAAATAAAAATGTTCCTAGTTATTACTAGTACATAGCATACTTCAGCAATGAGTGGTGACTGTGAGAATCAGTGACTTTCTTTTGCCCTCCCCTTGCCCATCCCTTTAGTGGGTTCTGGAAACCCAGACTCAGGTTCTTGTCTGAAAGCACATGACCCTGAGCCAATCCCCAGCCCTGAGAGCTGCTCATTCCTTATTCAGGCTTATCATTCCTTATCCAAAATGCTTAGGATTTGAAGGGTTTCAGACTTAAAGAGGGTTTTGTTTCATTTCCTAGATTTTAGAGTATTTGAAAAAATCTTTACCAAATTGGAGATCCCCCCCCCCATCCAAAAATGCATAATCTGAAACCAACATTTCCGAATCCAAAACCGAGAACCCTACCAATAAGACTGAAGAAGTTTGGAACCCAGGGGAGAGTGGATTTCAGATTTTGAACTTTCGGTTTAGAGATGCTAAACTTAATTGAGAATAAGCACCAGGTTCCCCAAACCTATTTTGTTCTCAGGCACTGAACTTCCAGTAGACTTTAGAGGACTGGTGCTTATGGTGTTGAACTGAAGCTGGACATTTAACAAATGCCTGCCTGTTGAAGCAACTGCAATGGGATGCCAGCCATTTCTACTAGTTACAGACAAAGGAGCTTTGAGGCTGGCCCACTCTAAGAATGGTAGCTTCTATTTTGTCTCTGTGTGGTGGTAAATACCTTTAATCCCAGCATTCAGGAGGCTAAGGCAGGCAGGTCTTTGTGAGTTTGAGGCCAACCTGATCTACAAAGTGAGTTCCAAGACAGCTAGGGCTACATAGAGAAATCCTGTCTCAAGAAACCACAAAAGGAATGTTAGTTTCTAGACGCCATGGCACAGTCCTGTACTTGCAGCACTTAGGGGGGCTGAGGCAGGCAGATCTTGAGTTCAAGGCCAACTATGGCTATAGACCCCTGGATTTAAAACAAAAAACAAAACAACAAAAAAAAAACCTTGTTGCAAACTAATCTCTGAAATTATAACTAGTAGTGTTAAAAATTTAGTGATTTACAAAAGGCATAAGTTGCAAATGATCTTCAGTTACGCCAATAGGAAGTGTGTATGTATGTATGTATGTATGTATGTATGTATGTATGTATGAATGAATGTATGTATGTGTGTAGTGTAGACAAACAACTATTCAGGTATGTTATAAGTGGAGGCCAGGAGAGGACATTGGGTATCCTGCACTATTGCTCTCTGCCTTACTAGAAGTGGAAGCTGAACTGGCAGTGATCCCCCTGTCTCAACCCCACACAGTGCTGTGGTTACAGGTGTACACAGCCATGCTCTGCTTTTTATGTGTGACCTAGAATCCAAACTCAGGTCTTCATACTTGCAGAGCAAGCCCTCTTATCTACTGAGGCAGCTACATAGCCTCAAATGGGAACTATCCTGACTGCATTCACTGTGCTAAGATGACAGTGTCAGAACTGTGCTGTCAAAATGGCTAGACGTTGACCGCTGTTAATACCATTGTCATACCTTTGAGGTTTCACTTAGAGCTGTCATGTGTTTGTAGATCTCAAACTTACTTCATGGTGGCTGAAGTGAAATGAGCCTCAACGTTGCCTGGGGTTCACACTAGGCTTTTGGCTCACTTCTAGTTGGAGAGGAGAGGGGAGATACACGTTCAGCAAAAGCCACAGCGTCACTGTGAAAGTCCGTAGAAGCCTTGCTAGGTTCTGGACAGGGAAAGCCGTGGAGGCAGCTCTCTTATGAAGGACTACTAAACCTGGGCCCTCTCTTGCTCTCTTTCAGCCTTGCATTCGGGAACATCTAAATCCTCTTCCCTTCCTTCCTATGGCAGGACCACCCTGAGCCGGGTAAGGCCTTAGGACCAAGCAGGGGCTGCCTGGTGTGTGTTCACCATGCTTCTGAGTGGCCAAGAGCTTGGAGATTCTTGGGTGGGGGGAAGCCCTCAGAGTACAGGAGACTGTTGAAGGCTTCCTCTGATTTCTGTGTATCACTTCCTAGCTACAGTCCACAGAATTCAGCCCATCGGGAAGTGAGGCTGGGAGCCCAGGTGAGCAGTGGGGTCACACGTCTCTGGGACGCGGTCCTCCACAGACTTTATAGAGAGCCGATGTCCAGTGTGGGCAGTGGTTTAAGATCAGGTGTAGGTGCAGTTTCTGACGCTGTCTCTAAACCGTGGCTCTTGTCTCCTTAGGCCTGCAGGTGAGTGCCCCCTGGAGGGGAGCAGGAGAAGCTCAGGAAACCAGAGCCAGGCATGGGGACTGGTGGGGGAGGGGGGCACGGGCCGACGAGTTGCTTGGCGAAGACTGAAGACGCCTAGGGTAAGGTTGAGAAGGTCCCCCTGACCCACTCTGGCTCACTGCGGCTTTGGTCTCCCCAGAACGGAGAGGGCCAGAGGGGGAGGATGGATCGGGGGAACTCCCTGCCCTGTGTGCTGGAGCAGAAGGTGAGGGCAGGGGACCTGACCACCACAGCGGGGTGGGCTTCAGGGGGGTGGTGGAGCCCACCAAGCTGAATGCGCTCAGGGTGCTCCTGGAGATGACGGGGTGGGGGGTGGGGGCAGCAGGGAAGCCGAAGGAGATGAATGGCGAGATGGCATGAACCCCAGTGGCCTCTGCAGTGGGACCAGGGGAGTCAAGAGGGTAAGGAGGACCCAAGACTAGGCACCTAAGAGGGCTTTCTCTGCCTCTCCAGATCTATCCCTATGAGATGCTGGTGGTGACCACTAAGGGGAGAACTAAGCTGCCTCCGGGTGTGGACCGCATGAGGCTTGAGGTATGAAAGAAAGATGCGTGGCATGGGGGAGGGGCCACCCCGTGGGGCTGCCTTTGACTTTGAGGCTGTAGAGGCTACCTCCTTAAGTCGCTCGGTTACCCATGTCCCCACAGAGGCATTTGTCAGCAGAGGACTTCTCTAGGGTCTTCGCCATGTCTCCAGAGGAGTTTGGCAAGCTGGCCCTGTGGAAGCGAAACGAACTCAAGAAGAAAGCTTCCCTCTTCTGACATCCCTGCTGGCTCGGTCGGTTTGGCTCGCCCTGTCCATGACAGTACCTTCCTTCTGCTGCTTCGAGGCCCTGAAGCTGGGGCTGTGAGACCCTCCCCTACAGTGTCCTCTTCCTCTGCTGGCTGGGAGCAGCGGGAGGCAGGGCAGAAACATTGGGCTCCATTCCTCACGGAGAGAGCCAAGAAGTGCACAGTCCCAGAGTCACAAGGCGTGGACTTCCTTCCCCACGATGGGCCAGGGGGCCTTACCTTTTCCCTGGGCTCTACTGCCTAGCCAAACCCAGCCCGGACTCCAGCACACAATGTTTGCACCCGTTCCCTGTCTGTCACCCCACATGAGAGTCCCCAGAAGACAGTGAGGAGAAACGAAGGGGGCTTAGCGGGGAGGTCTGTCTGCTGTCCTGTACAGGGGGAGGTAGCAGCTCTGGGACCCTGTGCCTGTCCACCCAAAGGCTCCAGCCAGCTGCACTCCTGGCAGTTTCCTGCACTTGGGCCTGATGCTTCTCTAACTGGCAGAAGCAGGCTCTACCTGGACCTCCAGCTGGGAGGTCATCCTCCCTCTAGCTTGTATGTCCTGTACTTTGCAACCCCTAAGCTTCAAACCTCTTGCTCAAGACCCAGGGCTTATTCAAAGCTGTGGCTAAGAGCAGAGACGCTGTTCACACAACGCCTCACCACCACCAGCCTCCAGGCAAAACCAGATAGGATGCACCGTTCTAGCACCTGTCCAGGGACCACCGAGCCCAGGCCTCAGTCTCCCTAAGATGAGATGGAGAGTCCCGGCTCCCAGGTCCCTCCATTGCCATGCATCTCCTACTGTGCTCTCTACAGAATGTAATTTATTGGGGCACCCTCTGCTGCTTCCCTGACTCCCTGCCCTACCTAATTGCACTTCCAGTCCTGTCTGTCCACATATGTACGTGTATATAATTATACATATATATATATATATATTTTGCCCAGGACTGGGTTTCGTTTTTACCCAGACCCTGGCACTCCCTGTCCACTGTGTGTGTGATCATGCTGGGAGGGGTAACTGCTTGGAATTAAAAGGTTGCACTGGGTCCCTAAATCTATTGTTTCTATCCATGCCTGTGCATATCAGACAAGCACTCTACCACAACCAGTAGTCTTACCTCTTTTTTTCCCCCCTTTTTCTTTTTCTTTTTTCTTTTTTTTTTTCCTTTTCTTTTTTTTTTTTTTTTAAAGATTTATTTATTTATTATATGTAAGTACACTGTAGCTGTCTTCAGACACTCCAGAAGAGGGCGCCAGGTCTCGTTGCGGATGGTTGTGAGCCACCATGTGGTTGCTGGGATTTGAACTCTGGACCTTTGGAGGAGCAGTCGGGTGCTCTTACCCACTGAGCCATCTCACCAGCCCTTTTTTTCCTTTTCAAGACAGGGTTTCTCTATAGCCCTGGCGGTCCTGGAACTCACTCTGTAGACCAGGCTGGCCTCGAACTCAGAAATCCTCCTGCCTCTGCCTCCCAAGTGCTGGGATCAAAGCATGTACAACTACTGCCCGGCTAGTCTTACCTCTTTAGTTGCCCAGGCTGGACCTGACCTCTCATTCTGTAGCCCAGGAAGTTTTGGCCTTCTTGGTTCAGTATCAAGTAGCTGGATGTATAGGCTTAGGCCAGCAGCCTGAACTATCTATTCATTTATTCTGTTTTGTTGTTTTGTTTGAAATAAGGTGTCCCATAGCAAAGGCTGGTCTTGAACCCCTGATCCAGCGTTTGCCTTCCGAGTGCTGGGATCACAGGCATATATCACATATTTGTGGGTCTTATTTGTCTCACAAAGCTCACACTGGCCTCAAACTTACTTGTATCCGAGGTTGAACTTCCCATCCATCTTGCCTCTGCCTCACAAGTGCTGGAATACACTGACAGCCATGGTTTATTCCGTGCTGGGGATGGGTCTCTTGCTTGCTAGGTGTGTGCTCTACCAACTGAGCCACATTGATAACCCATGTTTGTTTCTTTATAAGCCACCAGCCCTGAGTCATAGGGACAGGTGACATCAGGTTTCATGTGAGCCAGAGTGGGCTTAGAGACAATACCACAGTCCCGTTCCTCTCTCTAGGATGCAGGAGCAAGGACTGGCCTAGAGAGACTGCTACTTACCATCTCTCCAGGGGCTCTGTGAGACAGAAAGCTATCTTTTGTAGTTAGAGGGAGCTTACAGAGTCTCAGAGGATGACCTCAAACACACCGGCCTCCCTAGGACCCAAGGTGCCAATGCATCAGGGAAGCCCAGCAGAAAATGTTACCAGGAAGTTACCACCTGGCTGCCAAGCACTGAGCAGAGGAAGCAGGAACGGAGACCTGGTGACTGAGGGACAAATGGTGCCTTGGTGCCTTAATGGCTTCTGACTGCCTTGGTGAAGCCTTCTGCCTGCAACCACTATGGAGCTGCGTGCCCGAGGTGGGGCTGAGTGTGCAGTTTGATTGGAAGATCAAAAAGAAGACGGGATGGGCTTGCACAGGGGAAGAGGACCAGCTGGCCCCAAAGCAAATAGATGAGAACCATTCAAAACAATGATTTTCTTACCATTCGAATGGAGTTTACAGGACTGCCTTGAATCACCTCCCTCTGCTTCCACCTCCTGCGTGTTGAGATGACAGGTGGACACCATTACGCCTGCTTCATTTGGGGCTAGGGAGCCAACCCAGGCTTCGTGTGTGCTAAGTAGACACTCTGCCTGAAAGACCTACATTCTCAGTCCCCGAACGAACAATGATTTTAAGTAAAGTCGGCTTATGTTTACAGCGTTATCCTTGAAACAGACCTGTGAGAGCAAGGTTTCTTTGACCCAACAAACGAGAGAGCGTTTTACCTGAAACCCGAGGCTTCATAAAACCAATGTGTGTGTGTGTGTGTTGGGGGGCTGAGGGCAGTGTCCTATCTCATTTTGGGGAGAGGGCATTCAGGAGATCAAAGCCAGGGTCTTGGGCCTGCTAGGCAAGTACTCTACTGCAGAGCCAGCTACATCTCCAGCTGCCCAGCACTGGAGAGATATAGCCATTTGTCCAGGGGAAGCAGGGCTGGGCTCCGCATATGTTATCAGACAACATGGACTATGTGGTTATAAAGCGGACCCCGTTTACTTAGAACTCACAGCCGGGCGCTGTAGAAAGTTCACTGGTTACCAAGGGGAGCAACATATGATCAGATTGACTGCAAATGTTTGTGGCAGGACAAATTTTGACACTAAATCCTAAAGGATTTGGAGCTCCTGAGAATTTAGGTTCCTTCAAAGTGAGGCTCTTGACCCCCTAAAACAAAGCCTTAGGGAGAGTCCTTCATGCGTCCTTCTCATGACACAAAGATGTAAAACCTGGGCAACTTTATTGGTTCCTGAAGCTTTTGTTTTGGTTTTATTTACTAAACACCTCACCATTTAGAATCAGGAGCTGAGGGCTTAGAATGCAGCACAGAGCGCTTGCTTAGCATGCATGAGCCCTGGGCTCTCTTGTTAGCAGTGGACACACCAGGCATATGCCGGATCCCAACACTAAGGAAAGGAAGATTAGGAGTTCAAGGTCAACCTCAGCTACGCAGTAAGTTTGAGTCTAGCCTGGTCCATATGAGACCCTGTCTTGAAAAAAGAAAACAAGAGTTGACTTTACAGTCATGAAATCAATGAACAACAAAAATATCTGATAATTAAAAAAACCAATATGTCAACTCTGTTTCCTTTTCCTTTTTCATTCTCAAGACATGGTTTCTGTGTCCTAGAATTTGCTCTGTAGACCAGGCTGGCCTTGAACTAGTAGAGATCTGCCTGCTTCTACTCCCTGAGTGCTGGGATCAAAGGCATGCGACATCAAGTGCAATTTACATGCCCAACTCTTGTTTTTAATGTCTCACTATGTTTCTAAGACTGGCCTGGAATTTACAGTGCAGCCCAGGGATGGTAACACAAGCCTATAATCTCCAGCCTTGGAACAAAAATAATGGTGAGTTTTAGGATATCCTGGATATTTAAGATAGATATAAGTAATTTAATCATTTATAATTTATGTAAATACCCATATACATTTACATAATTTTTATGTAATTTAATTATGTATTATTTATCCATCTATCTATTTACTTATCTGATACTGAGGATTGAACCAAGAGCCTCATGCAGCCCTTGTTTTTTATTGTTTGCTTTGGTTTTTGTTTTAAACAGTTCGTGTCTTCAACCTCTCTCTCTCTCTCAGTGGTGTGTGTGTGTATGTGTGTGTGGTGTCAGTGTGTTGTAATTGTGTGAGAGGTATGTGTGTATGATGTATGTGTGTGTGTATGTGAACTTGTGTGTGTATGTATGTATGCATGTATCTTTGTGTTCGGAGTGTGTGTGTCAGTGTGTATCAGTGTGTGTCTGTGTGTATGTGTTTGGTACAGGATCTCACTACCTCCTTGAATTGTTCATACTACTGAGTGCTGGAATTGATTGCAGGTGTACCCCAATTGCCTTCTTTCCCTCCAGAACGGGGGACATGAGACAGATTTTGCTGGGACTCTTCGGATCAATTCCTAATCAAACAGCAAACCTTAGAGGACATCTTTTCCAATAACGACCTTTTTTTTTTTTTTTTTCCAAAAGTACTGAACAACAAGGTGAAATTAATATTAGCCATAACCTATCCCAATATTCCTAATCCATGACATTTAAACATGTCGTCAATTCTTCCCACTATGTCTTTGCCTTCTGGAGTGTCCTTGACACAGCTTGTCAGGGCCAGGTCATTTTAAACATTCCAGAGCCGTGTGTGTCCGGGGCTACTGTGTTGGTAGGTTTGTGAGGGTGCACGAGGAATTAGAAGTCTCAGGGTGTTACTCAAAGGAACCTTAGGTCATCAGCGCCCCAGGGTGCTCCCCACCGCCCTCCATCAGGACCTGGCCAGCCCTGGGCTGAGAGCGCCCCCAGCCCTCCGGCAGGGGCGGGGTTTCAGAACCGGGTCCCGCCTCCCGCCCGTTGGGCCGCCTCCTCCGCCACCGCTGCGCCGCCACCGGGAGCCGGGCCGCGAGCCGGGCCGGGCCGCCATCATGCTGAGCCGGCTCGGGGCACTGCTGCAGGAGGCCGTGGGGGCGGTGAGGCCGGGCCCTGGTCGGACCGGAGGGGCGGGCGCGGGCAGGGGGGCGGGCGGGTGAGGTGCGGGCCCCTTGGGCAGGGCCCCTCCCCTGGCCCCGACGCCGCTTCCGGGCCTCGTCTTCGGGTACAGTCCCTCGTCGCGGCCGCCAGGAGCGCCTAGCTCCGGGTTCTCTCCAGACCGACCGGCTCCCTGGATCTTGCGCCTCGCTCTCCCGATCCTAAGCCCGACTCTCGTGATCCTGAGCCACGCTCCCTTGATCCTGAGTCCCGATCCCTCGATCCGGCCTCCGCACTGCTTCCTGTTGTGCTTCCTGTGTCCCACTCCCTGACCTGCGCCTCGGTCCCCCGAGCCTGCGCTCCGCTCGGCTTCTCTTAACGTTCCCTGTGCCCCGAGAGCTTCCGCTAGCTTTGTAACTCTTCTCTCCCCGAAGGTTCCCTTGTCACCAGCCCTTTCTCCCAGATCTGCCCCCACGCCTCCTCCTCCGCCCGGCAGCCTTCCTTTCTCGTTCCTGACGTTCCTCCATTCCTCCTCACCTGCGATTCACAACAGTCTTCCCCTTCCTCTCTTAGCTGCCAGACAACTACTGGGAGCAGGGGTTCCCGCACTGAGTTCCCTCTTAGCATGGGAGTTGCAGCCCTGAGTGACATAAGTCCCGGGGAAGAAGGTGATAGAGACCTTTGCAGGGGTGGGTGGTCGCGAGAACCCGGAAGTAGCCCTCTGCAGGCTTATCTCAGGCCACTGAGCCAGCTGACCTTGAGTTCGGGACTTCAGCCTGCCGGAGGGGCTTGCATGGAAGAGTGGTTTCCATGCAAAGCGCTCTCTCTCTCTCTCTCTCTCTCTCTCTCTCTCTCTCTCTCTCTCAGTTTGTGTTTAGGCCCCTTTTTCTGGGAGTGCCTGTCTCTGGCCACTTCATACAGCAGCCTTGCGAGAAGCGATTTGAAAAGTTAATTATTTTTTCTCATTGTATAAGAACACTGTCTAATTGATGGATTTAGTCTATCAAATTGTGTCCTGAGAAACAATCTTAGGTCTGACTCCACCTCCCCCACCCCCTCAGTGAGAACCTTCATTATTTTTGTTGTTTGGTGTTTGTTTGTTTGTTTGTTTGTTTGAGACAGGTTGTCTCTGTGTAGCCCTGTATTCTCTAACTCCCTCTGTAGACCAGGCTGGCCTCGAACTCAGAGATCCACCCGCCTCTGCCTCCCGAGTGCTGGGATGAAAGCACCATGCCAGGCTGCTATTGTTACTATCAATTGGCTCAGCCTTAGGAGAACTGGTTAAAGGAGAGGGAGGCACCTCTGTAACCTCCCCCCCCCCCCCACTGTCCAGCTCTGCTGTGAGGAACAGGTCCTAGGGTACCCCCAAGAGGGAGTTTCCAAAAAGACCTTTTCACCTTTTCTTCTCCTTCCTGTCCCAAATGAAAACAAGTGTCATCTTAGAAAGCAATCTGATATACTAATTCATCCTTCTGGTCACAGCTCAATTGTCAAGGAGGGTTGGCAGTGGGGACAGCCCTAAGCATCCTTGATGCTTACACTCTGAGTACAGAAAGCTGACGCACCAGGGGCTGCAGATGAAGAGAACGGAGGGACATATTTTTAGGCAGGTTACCTGCAGTGTGCGACATACAGACCATGTTCAGAAAATATGCTTTATGCCACATAGGAATCTCTTTTCAGCTCCATCCACTGTCTGGGGAGTTTGGTCTTCCCTCGGGTTGGAACATCAAGTCGAATATGAACCACTTTCTGCCCCTTCCGGACCCAACAGTAGAGATCCTTGTGGCTCTTTCTAAAAATATTGCTATTGTTTAGAGGAACTTGCCTGGTAGTTTTTTTGGTCTGGTATCTAGTAGCAGCTGCAGGTGGAGAGCCCTGCCCTGCTCTCATCTGCCCCAGGATTTGATGGCTGTCCCCCCCCCCCCCCTTCCCTGCATCTCTTTTTCACTGAGTCTGGCACAAAGTTTTTTGGAACTTACAGATGAAATCTAAGGCTAGATAACACCCTTTCACAGAAGCTTTGAGTTCACCGGGGTGCTGGCCGAGGACTTTCTAGGACAAGAAAGAATGGCAGGAGTGTCTTCAGGAGCTTTCTGAGAGTTGGTAAAAGCCCTCTGGGGTTGCCAGATAAAAAAAAAAAAAAAAAAAAAACAGCCCTAAACTGGCCCGTGGCAACATACACTTTGAATCCCAGCACTCTGGGGGTAGAGGCAGGCAGCTCTCTGAATTCAAGGCCATCCTGGCTGACAGATGGAGTTCCAGGACAGCCAGGGCTACACAGAGAAACCCTGTATCAAAAAAATCAAAGCTGGGTGTGGTGGCGCATGCCTTTAATCCCAGCACTCGGGAGGCAGAGGCAGGGGGATTTCTGAGTTCGAGGCCAGCCTGGTCTATGGAGTGAGTTCCAGGACAGCCAGGGCTACACAGAGAAACCCTGTCTCAAAAAAACAAAAAAACAAAAACAAAACAAAAACAAAACAAAAAAAAATCAAGAAAACAAACAAATGAAAAACCCCCGCAGCCCTGCCCTCTGGAAGCGCAGTCTATCAGAGCCTGAATAATCATGGCAAATGGATATGATGAGTTGGGTTGCTCCTTTAGGGTGAAGTATCTTATTATTACAGTTGTTTAGTGTGGATGGGGGGAGGGGTGTGCCACAGCATGCATGTGGAGGTCAGAGGTCCTGGGTCTGAGGTCAGAGGACACCTTACCAGCCTGGGATGAAGTATCTTGAAGGACTGTGGGTAATGCCTTTCTGGAAGGGTCACTGACCCTAAATCTAATCTTTTTAGTTTTGAGACAGGATCCCTCTTTGTAGTTCTTGATATCCTGTAGTTTGTTTTGTAGGCCACACTAGCCTTGAACTCAGAGATCTTCCTGCCTCTGCCTTCTGACCACTAGGATTAAAGGTTTGCTGTCACCACACATGGTGACAATTACTTTTGAAAGAGGAGCCTACTGTCTGCAAGGAGGGTGGGGAGAGTTTCAAGGTCTCTGACTTAGTTGTTCCTTACTCCCGCTGTTGCCATGGCCACCTAAACGCTTTCCTCCTTTGTCTCCCCTTCCCTATGGCACTCCCAGACAGATCCTTCCAAAACTCCTCTGAAACTGTAACCGACCTTGCTGCCTTAAAAACAAAAACAGGCTTCTTGACTTGGCCTTGGAGACCCACATGCTCCTCGTATCCTTTCCCCTCATGCCCTCTGCCCAGATCTTTCCTGGGGACCGTCCCCCTTGCACTGCCGAAATTTGATCCACTTGGAGCTTTTGTTCTTTGGTAGGATCTTGAAAGGGATCCATTAGCAGCTCTTCTTTTCTTAAGATTTTTGTTTTGTTTTTTTTTTAAAGATTTATTTATGTATTATATGTAAGAACACTGTAGCTGTCTTCAGACACTCCAGAAGAGGGCGCCAGGTCTCGTTGCGGATGGTTGTGAGCCACCATGTGGTTGCTGGGATTTGAACTCTGGACCTTTAGAGGAGCAGTCGGGTGCTCTTACCCACTGAGCCATCTCACCAGCCCAAGACTTTTGTTTTTAAAGAGATTTATTTTTATATTATATGTAAGTACACTGTAGCTGCCTTCAGACACACCAGAAGAGGGCATCCGATCTCCTTACAGATGGTTGTGAGCCACCATGTAGTTGGTGGGATTTGAACTCAGGACCTCTGGAAGAGCAGTCAGTGCTCTTAACCGCTGAGCCATCTCTCCAGCCCAAGACTTATTTTTATTTTTACTATATATATATACGTATATGCAAATCTAGGCTACATGTGTGCAGGTGTCCGTGGAAGCTACACGAGGGGGTCAGATCCAAGGGGCTGGAGTTACACACAGTTGTGAAGCATCTGACATGGGTTCTGGGAAGCCAGCTCCTGTCGTCTTGAAGAGCATCGAGTGCTTGTCTCTGAGCCATCGCCCTAGCCCCTAGCAGTGACTCCCTTTACCATGTCCCTTTCCACTTCTGCTGCTTCCTCAGAGACGACTGGTTTGGGGTGCAATTTTGTATTCTTTTCTTGGTGACAGCCTATTTACTGGAGGTCTAGTTAGCTAGATTGCTTGTGGCATACAGCACAGCAGCCTGCACCTAGAAGGCACTCACAAGATGTACACCAAATGACTGGTTCTAGAAGATGCCTTCTCTGTGGTACCAAGGCTTTTATGGAGCTGCCCAGCCCTTACACTGACCTCATGGAGGAATCTCAGGACCTAGACAAGAGTAAAGGAGCAATGGCCCCCAGGACACTGGCTTGAACAGAGACCTAGAGGAAGTTAACACCCATGGCAGGGACAGTTGATGCATTCCTGTCCTGGTAACAAGTAGTTTTTCCTTTAAAAATGTTGGTTTTTTTTTTTTTTTCAGATTCTTAGGGGTACTGTATTTAGATCATTTTGACCTCTTACTTCCCCCTACAAACTTTCCCATGTCCCCAGCCCCTTTTACACTAATGACCTCTTCTTCTTTAATTGTTACATGTGTGCGCGCGCACACACACACATACACACACACACACACCTTGTTGAGTCCATCCAATGTTGCTCATATGCGCACATTTAGGGGCTGACCATTTGGTATTGGATAATCTGTCAGGGTGTTAGTCCCTGGGGAAGACATTCGCAGGCTCTCAGCAGCTAGCAACTGTCTGTAGCTTTTCATCTTGAACTTTCCCTCATCTGTGTTGGCATGCCAACTCATTGTCTTGTTTAACCCCTCTCTGCAGTGTTTCCCAAACCTTAGGCATGGGGTGCATTATGGTTGTGTCAGACAGGGCTGGGAAGCCACTGTCGGTTCTTTTCTGCATTTCTCCCTAAAAACATTTATTGTACAAGGAAAGAAGGTTTTTTGTTTGTTTGTTTGTTTGTTTTGTTTTGTTTTGTTTTTCTCAGGCCATTTAATCACCCTCGGTTCAAGGCCAGTGCCCGCTAGAGAGCGGGGTTGGAGTGTAGAGATATGTATAGTAAAGCCTTTGAGTATGTGTATGCCTTTGAGTAAAAACGTTTCAATGAAGCCTTTGCTATGTTTGGGTCAATTAGTAGAGGCTTAGAAAATGTTATGAGACCAAATCTTGAAATGTCTTTAGAGAATCTGCACTTGGTGCTACGTGAGAGCTTGCAGCTCCACCGACCGTGGTCCTAAGGTACTCCTGGCAAACCTGGAGTTCTTCCTTTTGATTATGGCTAGGCGTGGTCTAAAGGGACTGAGATTCCTGTGGGAGCAGCAAAGGGCAAGATAACTCTGTAGCTGGAACCTTTCCCAGCCCCAGTTAGCCTTGTAAGTTTGAATAGAGTAACTGGAGTGAGTTAGCTGGGTGTTAGTTTTTCCCGAGAAGGCTGAACCCCTCTGCTCATTCAGACATGAAGGCTTAGCATCTTGGTGAGCTCCTCTCTCTACTGCAGCACCTATGACTGACATCAACCAATAATGGAGAGAATACTTTGGGGGAGGGGGAGTTGAGGGGCTTGCAGAGAACAGAGTCTGAAGCCCCTAGATTTAGGGGTGTAGACCTCGGTCTGGGACTGAAGCTCTCTATAAGTAAGGCCTTTCCTTTATAGGGTATAGAAGTGTTATCTGTCTGAGTAGATAGAGCCTACCATGTCCTTGAACACAGGCTTTCCCGGATTCCAACAGAGAGGAACTCACATGCGTTTTCCATGTGTATCATTCTCGTTATCTTTCTTCTCATGTGCCCCTCCCTGTACTGATGGCAGGCCCTCTGTTGTAGCATGCTTATGGATTATGGACTGTGCAGAAATACTTGTGTCTATTCCTCCTTCAGCATGCTTACTTGTTGGGGACAGACTTGTTGCCTGTGGGATAGGGACATGTGGGAGACTATGCTGCTGAGTTCTGGAGAGATGAATTACTCTTCTCTTTGAGAAGATGGGGACAGAATGCTTTTTCTAGGACCTAGAACTCACTGGACACTGGTCAGGCTCATGGGCCTGTTCCTGTGAGTGCTGGTGCTAGTGGGCCCTTGGTTGGCACCCCCATAAAGACCGTGTCTGCTCTCTCTGCAGCGGGAGCCCAGCATTGACCTGCTGCAGGCCTTCGTGGAGCATTGGAAAGGCATCACACACTACTATATCGAGAGCACAGGTAAGCCTGCTATTCCCCAGCCTGGGACCCGAGGACAGAGGTGGGGAGAATGGGTAGAGAATGACCACAGGTGTCTTGGGAAGGTCATGTCAGGGCTCTGGACACCAGGACATCTCTGTCCTGAGCCATCATCGCTGAGCTAGAGATACAGACAAATGGGAGTAAGACCAGGAGTCCTAGTGGTTGCTGGTCTTCATGGTTAAGTTGTTGACCCCACTCTGACCTTTTTGGAGGAGGAGCTGTGTGAGTGATAAGTGAGAACAAGGAGGTTGGGGACCTCAGTGGTCAAGGTGACTCTGCTTGCTTTAGTTTTTGACTGGGTGCAGTCCTTAGGCCTTCATCCCAAGTGCTTGTCACTAGGACTGTGGATTAAAGGAAATGCAGCAGGGCTTGGATGTAGCTGAACATGCTTGCCCAGCCTATACCGAGACCTGCTGGTTCAACCCTCACTGCATAAACCAGGCGATGGTGCATGCCTGTCATCAAGTGCCTAGGACATGGGAGCAAGAGGATCAGAAGTTCAAGGTTACCCTGGGATACATGACACCTTGTCTTAGAAAGTTGGGAAAGGAGAAAGATGTGTAATAAATGATTTTGCCATGGCTACCTTAAGAAGTACAAGGTGGGGGCTGGAGAGATGGCTCAGCAGTTAAGAGCACTAACTGCTCTTCCAGAGGTCCTGAGTTTGATTCCCAGCAACCATATGGTGTCTCAGAGCCATCTGTAATGGGATCTGATGCCCTCTTCTGGTGTCTGAAGACAGCTACAGTGTACTCATATGCATAAAATAAATGTAAAAAATTTTTTTAAGGAGAGCTAAGGCTTGGACCATTCTTGGGTGCCTTCTCTCCCAACTGATATCCCAAAGGGCCAAAGCATTCATGCGCCAACACTCCATGATGCAGAGAGGTTCAGAATCTGATTGGGTGCTTAGTAATCAGTAAGCCTGGTTGCCAGGTAACCAGATCCTGTATCTTTAGCTTTCCATCTCCCTGATTTCAGACTGTGTTTGGGCCTATGACTTCTAGAGGCTTTCTTTCCAGCTTGAGTCAGCCCATGAGATTAAAATGGCCTTTGAGCACTCTGGGGAGGACCTTGGGGTTTCTGTTAGACCAGGATTCCTTCAGTCTGGGCATATGGACAGTGAGACAGGGCTGTTTGTATTGAAGGGTAAATAACTGTGTTGTCTGTTGAGCAGCAATTCTGACTTCTCCCCACTTGATTCTAATATCATCTCTCTCAACTGTGACATCCATAAAGGTCTCTTGACAGATGTTTTGGGGTGGGGGAAGAATTTCTTTCCAGTTGGAAGCCAGTCTTTTATACTAAGTCATATGCTATTTCTCTCTCTGTATTGGGAACTGGTTGAACCCAGAGCAACCCTCCTACCTCCATGCCCCACTGAGCTACATCCTGTGAGCCCTTTTAATTTTTATTTTGAAACAAGATTTCACTTAGGTTGTCTAGACTGGCCTTGAACTTTTAATACTCCTGCCTCGCCAGCTTTGTGAGAAGCTGCGATTACAGTCTATGCCACCAAGCCCAGCCTAAAGCTGTTTTAAGAGCCCTCCACCTGATCTGGGCCTTTTTCTGCATCTAGGCCTTTAATTTCTAGAGTGGTCTCTAGACCAGAGTTCCAGGGAGAGGGTGAAGCAAGCTGCATTGCTTAACAGCCATTGCCTTAAAGGAAAGCTAGGGGGTGCTCCAAGGCCAGCTGGGAACCTTTCTCTACCTAGGTGCAGTACCCATCTGACCCAGGGATTGTCTGTGCTTTCCTGTGACTCCCCACAATGAAAAAGGGGCAAGGCCAGGCCCTGGGAGATGCTAGGAAGGAAGCTGATAAAACGTGGCCTGGGCAGTCACTGGGCTCTGTAGCTGCGCACTGAAGCCTGAAATAGATAGGGATATTCTATGGACTCGTGCCTTCCTGTGGGCTCCTAAGGGGTCCCTATCCTCACTTTACTAGGAAATGTTGCTGTACACAATGTCACCCTGGATCGAGCACACTCCCATCCAGCAGCTCGTGTCCAGGGCCTTATCCCCGGCCACTCTGTCTTTTTAAGTGTACAAGTATCAGCTGCAAACTTCCATTTCCCGGTGGCACTCAGCCCATCTCAGGCATGACTTCTTCTGGGCTTGTCATGAGAGGGTCTGGTGCTCCTCCCGTCACCCACCCTTGTGTCTTTAACCTCACTTAGATGAAAACACCCCAGCCAAGAAGACAGATATCCCCTGGCGACTGAAGCAGATGTTGGACATCCTGGTGTATGAGGAGAAGCAGCAGGCATCCTCTGGTGAGGCTGGACCCTGTCTGGAATACTTGCTACAACACAAGATCCTGGAGACCCTGTGCACTCTGGGCAAAGCGGAGGTGGGCAATGCTCCTGGGCATCTGGAAACTTCCACCCCAGTCAAACCCTCATACCATGCTTTCCTACCAGTGCTCCTCCATCTAACGGAACAATTCCCGTGACTAATTGCCATAGCTCACTCCATCACTCAGCCATTTGCTGGGCTCTATTCAAGGTGCTCGGTGCCGAGATTGAGGGCCAGGATAGCCACACACACTGGGTCCTTGTTATCCCAGGGGATTGGTCCCAGGACCCTGCTACTTTTTCCCTCAGATCCAAAATCTGTGGCTGTTCAAGTCACTTATAAAATGAGATCTGAGGGCCAGCAAGATGGCTCAGTGGGAAAGGTGCTTGACACCAAGCCTGACAACTTGATTTTAGCTCTTGGGATCCCCATGGTAGGAGAGAATGGCAAGTTTTCCCTTGACCTCCTCATGTGCAGTGTGGCACATATATGTATGTGTGCACACATACATATACAAAGTAAATAAAATAAAATTTTACATAGGATCCAGAAAGAAAGAGAGGGACAGAGAGATGATTGACAGATTCCCAGAGCCAATGTCCCACAGATATCCAGAGAAGACTGTGTTTTTAGATAGCCTACATCTCCTGTACCTTTTTTTTTTTTTTTTTGAGACAGGGTTTCTCTGTATAGCTTTGGTTGTCCTGGAACTCACTCTGTAGACCAGGCTGGCCTCGAACTCAGAAATCCACCTGCCTCTGCCTCCCGAGTGCTGGATTTAAAGGCATACGCTACCACTGCCTGGCTCTCCTGTACCTTTAAGTCATCTCTAGGTTGCTTATAATTAATAAATATAAATACTATGAAACTTATGGAGCTACAGTAATTAGGTAGTAAGAAAAAGGTCTGTACGTGTTTCTGAATATTTTTGATCTGAGGCTGGTTGAACCCACAGATACAAAACCAGTAGATACAGATGGAGTGCCGTGTTCAGTAATAACCCAGTCATGAAAGGAGCTAATTCAGGAAAGGGGTTTGGGGCAAGAGGGGAAGATCTGTTTTACACACTGTGTGGAAGGGAAGAAGGCTCTGAGCCCAGTGGCTCGCTGACAGGATGGTTTCAGGCCTCTGACAGGATATTCTGTCTCAGTACCCCCCAGGCATGCGACAACAGGTGTTCCAGTTCTTCAGCAAGGTCCTGAGCCAGGTGCAGCACCCACTGCTGCACTACCTGAGTGTGCACAGGCCTGTGCAGGTGAGGACCAAGGGTTCAGAGGGCGTCGGGCAGAGAGCTTCCCTTTCCAACACCCATCCCTCTGGGCGTCTGTGCTCTTCCCCTTCAGAAACTTCTCCGACTTGGAGGGACAGTCCCTGGATCCCTCACAGAAAAGGAAGAAGTTCAGTTCACCAGTGTCCTCTGCTCTAAGATACAGCAGGATCCAGAGCTGCTGGCCTATATTCTAGAAGTAAGTGCTTCTGTGGGGGACCGAGTGAGGTGCACTGCCCCAGAGGCAAGCCCTCTCGACCCTGCAGAGGAAGCAGAAGAAGTCGGTGCCCACAAGCACTCTGGGATGAGTCTTGGTGGTTTTTTGTTTGTTTGTTTGTTTCCCATTCTTTTCCTGCATGTTGGATTTTTAGTGGGGCGAGGTGGGAGGTGTCTCTTATAGTCCAGGCTGCCTTCAAACTCACTGTGTCATGTCAAGGATGACCTTGAATGTCTGATTCCTCTTAACTCTTCTCACTAGCGTTGAGTTGTAGGCGTGTACCACTATGTTCCAGTTTATGGGCTAAGAATTGAACCTAGGGCTTCATGTGTTCTAGGCAAGCACCATACGAACTGAGCCATATTTCCAGCCCCTATCTTGTATGTGTGAGTGTGGGTGTTCATGTGTATATGAGTATGTGTGTGAGTGTGTGTGTCTGTATGTGAGTGTGAGTGTGCATGTGTGTGTGTATGAGTGTGTATGAGCATGTTTAGGTCAGAGTGCAAGTCTGTAGAGTCAGTTCTCTCCTTCCACTTTTACATGGGTTTTGGGGATTGTACTCAGGTCGCTGAGTCTCCTGTAGCAAATGCCTTTACTTGATGAGCCATCTGTTTTGGCCCTTATTTTGGCTGTTGGAGGCAGGTGCTATGTCTGTCTGTCTGTCTGTATATCTATCTGTTTTCGCACACACACACACACACACACACACACACACACCCCAGGTTTGCCTCAATCTTATAATCCTCCTGCTTCAGCCTCTCAAGTTCTGAAGTTACAATATGTATTATGATGTCTGGCAGGATACACAGTGAGACTGTATTGTCCAGGCTGGACTTGAACTTGTGACCCTCCTCTCTCTGCCTTCCACGATTACAGGGGTGCTCCACTACCCCTGACTCTTAACCCTGGACTCACAAGGAAGCACCTTGTGGGATGGAGTGATCTCCTTTCTGACCTTGGCCTCACCCCACCTTCTTTCAGGGTAAAAAGATTATAGGTAAGAAGAAAACAGCCAGAGAGTCTACAGCTCCGCCTAAAGACATAGCTGGCTACAGGGACAAGGACTGTCCCCACAGTGATGCTCTCAACAGGGATCCTGGACTGGATAAGGAGCACTGTGGTGTCCCAGCACTGAGCATCCACCTGCCCGCTGAGACTGAGGGGCCAGAAAACGGGCCTGGGGAGAGCAATCTTATCACCTCCCTGCTCGGACTGTGCAAGAGCAAGGTCTGACTACAGAGCTGGCAAGGGTGGGAGGGGTGGAGGGAACTGTTGTCTCAGACGTCATCTTCCCATCTCCTAGAAGAGTCGGCTGGCCCTGAAGGCACAGGAGAACATACTGCTGCTAGTAAGCGTGGCCTCACCAGCAGCTGCCACCTACCTGACACAGAGTACCTCCTGCTGTATGGCGATAGCTGAGCACCTCTGCCAACTGTACCGGTCCATGCCAGCCTGCCTTGACCCAGCAGACATTGCCACTTTAGAGGGCATCAGCTGGAGGTGGGTTCCTGACCTAGGGAGACTGGGAAATACCTTCAGAGGCTGCTGGTCTGGCTCCCTTCTTCCTGGGGGGAAAGCCAGTCCCAAGGGCCCTTCCCAGCCTCCCAGGAGCCTCACTTCTGCAATCTGACCACAGCAACAGATGGGATGGAGACCACCGCTCAGCTATCTTTCAGAAAGACCCTGAAGCTTTTTTGCCCGTTCTCCAGATTCTCGCTTCCCTTTCTCTTAGATTGCCCAGTGCCCCATCTGATGAGACCGCTTTCCCTGGCAAGGAGGCTCTGGCTGCCTTCCTGGGCTGGTTTGATTACTGCGACCACCTCATCACAGAGGCACACACGGTGAGTGGGGCAGGTGTGACCAGGGTTCTTCCTTTCTCCACGAGGGTCTCATGGCAGTGATGGAGTAGTAGAGCTGACACACGGTGACTTGGGGCCAGATGCCAGCTTGGCCCTGGTTAACCAGGGCTCTCGGACATATCTGGGGGCTGTGTGAGGGCACAGGATTTTTTTAGGAGTGACTATGATGGGGTTTGAATGCAGGAGACATGCTCTCTGGCTCCTAGGTGGTTGCAGATGCCTTGGCAAAGGCTGTGGCTGAGAAGCTGTTTGTAGAGACCCTGCAGCCCCAGCTCCTGCATGTGTAAGTGTCTGTTCAGTCCTTTGTCCATGGCTCTTGTCTGTGTCCAGCCCACCCTACCAGGCTCTAAGTGCCGTGGGCTGGAGCACAGCCTCCCCACCTTAACTATAGGACCTCATGAGGGATGGGGCCAGGTATGTGTGTGGGGGTGTTAGCTAACAATGGAAGGAAAATGGAAAGGTTCTGCATGCCCACTCACTCACCCCTGCTCTGCCCCTGTCCCCACAGATCTGAGCAGAGCATCCTGACCTCCACTGCCCTGCTGACAGCCTTGCTGCGTCAGCTGCGCTCCCCTGCACTGCTGCAGGAGGCCATGACCTTCCTCTTAGGCACTGACCAGCGTCCTGCAGCCATAGAGGACAGCCCCCACACTCTGGGTACACACCTCATCATGCACTGTGACCATCTCTCTGACGAGGTAAGCCTTCAACTCAGTTTGTACCACAGCCCACACAAGGCTGCCAGAGCTTCTTTCCTGCTGGCCCAGGTGGCTCAGCCTCAGGCCTCAAGCCAAAGCAGTGACAGTATATGATTGACAGCCGTGTTGTCTCTGTCATGGTTTTCTGTGTATTTTGCAATCTGCTTTTCTATGAGTTCAGCTTTTGGAGATTGGAGCTCTCTGTGAAGTAGTCCCATTTTTTCTTCTAATTCAGAAACCAAGGCACAGAGAAGCCAAGGCATTTACCTGAGATGGCATATCAGATGAAAACTGATTTTTAGCCCCTAGCCAACAAGGGAAGTGACCCCACCTTAGAGGAATTTATCTGGCATTGGTTCTCAGGCACTGAGAAGCTAAGAGGAGCCAGGCAGTGTTGGCTCGTGCCTTTAATCCCAGCACTTGGGAGGCAGAGGCAGGTGGATCTCTGAGTTCGAGGCGAGCCTGGTGTATAGAGTGAGTTCCAGAACAGCCAGGACAGCCACACAGAGAAACCCTGTCTTTAAAAGAAAAGAGAGAGCCGGGCGTGGTGGCGCACGCCTTTAATCCCAGCACTCGGGAGGCAGAGGCAGGTGGATTTCTGAGTTTGAGGCCAGCCTGGTCTACAGAGTGAGTTCCAGGACAGCCAGGGCTATACAGAGAAACCCTGTCTCGAAAAAAAAAAAAAAAAAAAAAAAAAAAGAAAAGAGAGAGAGAGAGAAGCTAGGAGGGTGACAGGAGGGTCCCTGCTTCCCTCTCGCTCGTTCTAGATCAGCATTGCCACGCTGAGGCTATTTGAGGAGCTGCTGCAGAAGCCCCATGAGCAGGCCATCCGCAGTCTGGTCCTGCAGAACCTCGAGGGCCGCCTGTACGTGGCCCGGGGCTCGCCGGAGCCGGAGAGCTATGAGGATACCCTGTAAGTGAAGCAGAGAGGGAGGCAGGGTGCTGCCCAGCATCAGTGCACGCATGCACACCCACTCATCCATCTGTTCCTCGGGGCATGGTGATCTCCCTGCCTGCAGAGATCTGGAGGAAGACCCCTACTTCACCGATGGCTTCCTCGATTCTGGCCTTCAGCCCTCCACAAAGCCTCCCCCAGCTCCCGCCACCAGTTCGGATGGCAAAACAGCAGTGACGGAGATTGTTAACAGGTGGGAAGAAGGTTAGGCAGTCGGAGTCACCTGAATTATATTCTTTCTTTGGGACCCTGTGAACAGCAGAGAGTGGGGGAAACCTGGGGAGGCGCCTCCACACCTAGGCCCCTGTCTCTTAGCTTCCTTTGCCTGGTCCCTGAGGAAGCCAAGACATCAGCCTTCCTGGAGGAGAATGGATATGACACATATGTGCACGATGCCTACGGCTTGGTGAGTGAAGGCTTCCCTCCCCTTCTAGGCTCTTTGATATCCCCCTGATACAGTCTCAACCCCACACTGTTTTTATAAGGTCCCTCAACTAGGCCTTTCTGGGTCTATTCACTCAACTCCACCTCTCCTCTGCTTCAGTTCCAGGAGTGCAGCTCCCGTGTGGCCCACTGGGGTTGGCCCCTAGGCCCAGCACCCTTGGACTCTCATGAGCCTGAAAGGCCTTTCTTTGAGGGTCGCTTCCTCCAAGTGCTCTTTGATCGAATCGCCCGGATTTTGGATCAGGTAGCCATAAAGACCACGCCTAGGGAAGCTCTCAGCTGGGCCTTGTAGGGGCTGGTGACCAGGGTGGACCCCTCTTTGGTTCCTCAGCTCCATAGCCCCTTTACCTTTCCCCAGGCGGGAAGCCCTGTCTCGCCTCTTCTTCACACGCCCTAACATGCTCTGGCCCTCAGCCCCAGGGAATCCATGACATAGACATATCACGTGAGCCTCCCACCCCCGCACACACTCACAGCAGCCAGGCGCCTCGCTTGGGGAGTGCAAACATGCTCAGCCTCGGTTGCCAGCCCTCAGCGTTGTCCATCTTGTTCCCTCCAGCCGTACAGCCTGAACCTACAAGTGACCTCAGTCTTGTCCCGGCTCGCCCTGTTCCCCCACCCCCATATCCATGAGTACCTCCTGGATCCCTACATCAGCCTGGCCCCTGGCTGCAGGAGCCTGTTCTCTGTGCTTGTCAGGGTAAGGATGAGGGTGTGACAGGAAAGGACAGAGCAAGGCAAGGGGCGGGACTGGCTTGGTACCCTTTCCAGTATCAGGAAAAGCACAGGTTTTCCAGTCCTGTCCTCCTGCCTCCCATGGGATGGTAGAGTCAGGGGCAGCTGTGGGACATGGTCACTTCTCATCTTACTCCTTTCTGGGATCTAGGTGATCGGTGACTTGATGCAAAGAATTCAGAGGGTACCCCAGTTTTCGGGCAAACTGCTCCTGGTACGCAAGCAACTGATGGGCCAGATTCCCAGAGAGCAGTAAGTAGCCAGGGAAGCGGGTGCCCGGGGGTTGGGAGGACAGCACTGAGGAGTCGGCCCTGGGTCAAGCCTTGTGGACATGGGCTGTCATGCTGTCAGCACACCTGTTGACACCCAGCCATGCCATCGTCCCTTACCTGCCACTGTCTCTCCGCAGTCTGGACCATCAGACCCTACTCCAGGGTGTGGTAGTACTTGAGGAATTCTGCAAGGAGCTGGCTGCCATTGCTTTTGTCAAATTTCCCCCACATGGTCCTTACCTGAACTTCTCTCCACCTCCAGAAGGGCAAGTCTGAGCCAGGAGCATGATGGGTGGGGGAAGACTCCTGCCTATGTACTTCTGCCCACGGGCAGTCTCCTGCCTGGCCATGCTGCCACTCTGTCCTCCATGCCGGGGACTTCAGCTGCAGGACACCTCACCTGTTGACCCCACGAGCTGAGGTTTCAAGGAGGTGCTGGCTCCTAAGGCAGTGGTATTCTTGGAGCCTTTTAGAGGAGCTAGAGGATGGCCAGTGAGCGCCTAGATGCTGCCCTGCATGTGTTGCGTGACTATCTCTGCTATATTGTGACCAGGGCCACAACATGAGACAACTCCAGGGGCCAGGGAGATGAACTGCTGCCTTTGAGGCTGGCTAAAAACAATCCAGTCCAGAGAGATGGGGGGTTGGGGGGGGCAAGAACCCTGTCTGTTACATTAGGTATGGAAGCTGCTAAGACTCGGCAGGTTTCTCCATGGCTTCATGAACAGCAGTGGAGGAGACAGAGGAGGAGATGAGGGGAAGCCCCCTCTTCCTGCTCTACCCTCCTGGAGGCTGTTGCAAAATTTCCAACTGCCTCCTGGCAGAGGCCCAAAGTATGCTCTGTGCCCAGGCGGGGGCAGCTGCTAACAAGAGCCCTGGCGCAGCTGCAGCCAGGGCAGGCGAGAGCCTTGGAGCTGGGTGCCAGGCTCCAGCTCCAGCTGGTTCCTCTCTGGCGCCTTCTGAACCCGTCTCAGCAAGTCCGAAACACCTGGGCAGAGAGGTCATTGACCAGGGATGGGGGGCCTTGCCCTCTGAATCCTGCCCAGTGCCCAGGGGTCCTAGTGGAATGCGGTCCTGGGGACTATAGGAACTCAAGGTACAGATGGGACAGGGCACCCCAACTCCAAACCCCTGAAGCCTAGTGAGGCTAGGCCGAGACACAAGCAGATAGCTCTGGCATTGTTCTTCGTATGTCCTCCATGGCTGGGGCTGCTACCCCACCCGGCCTGAATCTGTCTCAACCTGCAAGAGCACTCGGGTGGCGCCAGGCATTACCTCACAACAGGCCTGCAGTTGTTGGCTTCCCTCCTGGGCAAGGAGGAGCAGGCCAGAGCCCCTTTTGCTTCCTTTTCCTGCCCATGCCGCCTCTTGAAGCCGGGCACAGGTTGCCAGGAGGTGACATGAAAGAGGAGGAAACTCCATGACCTCTACCTCTCCCGCATTCCTCCCAGCGGGGGAGGACGTCTCTGCTGCTCCGAAGAACATCATGCACTCCTGTGTGTGTGTGTGTGTGTGTGTGTGTGTGTGTGTGTGTGAGAGAGAGAGAGACAGAGAGAGAGCTATGAATGAATGAATGAATGAATGTGTGTGTGAGAGAGAGAGAGAGAGAGAGAGAGAGAGAGAGAGAGAGAGAGAGAGAGCTGTGAGTACACATGGGTGCTGGTGTGGGACAGGAGCAGATCTTGGTGGAGTGGGTCTACACTCTTGAGATTTGTACTCGTTTGAGAGGCTGGGCAATACTCAATGCACTTTGGCATTTGCATGGTGTCTTCACAACAGCACAGCAATAAACATTGTGATTGTGTGGACACGCTGACTCTCCCCAGTCTGCTTTTCTTTTCCCCAAGCTTTTCTGCCCCTGTAGGCCGTCTTTCATCCCAAGGAAGACAACTCAATTCCTCGTCCAGCTCTGGAGAGGGAGCTGAGGCAGTGTGAGTCCCGACATTGCAACTTTGATATTCCTCAGGAGGTGACTCTGGGCTGAGCAACATTGTTTCATTTCCTACCCCTACAACTGAGCCTTCCAGCTTTAGAGTCACCAAGAGTCACCAGGCAGTGTGGTAGCCTCATCTTGTATGCTGCTGTGTGCTTTGTGACCATGTCAGTCCTAACAATTGGGACTGGTGAAAACTTACACATAGCTGTTTGGAAAGAACCACAGGTATCCTTTATGGATAAAAACCCTTATTTAGCTGGGAAGTGGTGACACACACCTCTAATCCCAGCACTCCGGAGGCAGAAGCAGGGGGATCTTTTGAGTTCCAGGAGTCTCGTCTACAGAGTGAATTCCAAAATACTCAGGGCTACACAGAGAAACTCTCAAAAAACAAAAATAGTACTTATTTGACATGGGTAAAGCTCTGGGTCTTGGTCCTTAACACTTGGTCCTTTTATGTTTGGTTGGTGGGTTGGACTTTTGAGAAAGGGTCATGCTCTATACAGGTCCAGGATGGCTTTGAACTGGATAGGGACCCTTTCGTCTCAGCCTCCTGAGTGCTGGAGTTACAGGTGTGTACTCTGATGCCCAACTCCCACATCGGCTGTTTTCTTTTCTTTTTCTTTTTTTTTTTTATTATTGGCTGTTTTCTAAATGGTATGGGAATGGGCATTCTGAATTATCAAGAGAATCCAGGGGGTCGGGCAATGGAGATTTGAGAAGCAGGTCCTCAGCAGGGTTTCAACAGCACCTACTAGAACCACTTGGAGAGGCAGCTTAGTGAGTAGCACTCTTACTGCAGAGCACCTAAGTTTGCTTCCCAGCACCAATGTAAGGAAGCCTTCGACTGCCCAAGGCACCAGCTCCAGGGGATCTGATGCCTCTGAGGGCCTGCCCTTGAGTGTGCACACATACATAAGCAGAAATCTGAAAAGACCTTCTTTTAAGAATAATCTAGGCTTCTTTTTGAGATACCAGTGCCCAGCTGGGGAGATGGCTCGGGGGGTAAGAGAAAGTACCAACAGAGCCATGGATTTCTCTGTATTCCCATCACCCAAGTAAGAAGCCGAGGTGTGGTTGCATACACATCTGACGTCCTAGAGCCATGGGTAAAGGAGACAGGAGGATCACTGGAGTGTGCCAGTCTAGCTCCAGGTTCAGTGATAGACCAGACCCTGTCTCAAGGGAATAAGGTAGAAAGCAATAGAGCAGGGCTCCCGACACCCTCCTCCTCTTGCTATGTGCATGCATGTGCCTGCTCATGTGCTTGGACACACACACACACACCCCAGCACCCAGCTGGTTTCAGCAGCTTAGTCACCCTTGTGGGTGGACAGAACTGAGAACTCTCTGGGTGACAGTGATATGTACTCAGGATCAAAAACCACCAGGCTAAATGGTGGCAGTGAATGTCACTGCCCTTCTGTGTGTGTGTAGGAACTGGAGGAGTCCTGACCTGAATAAAAGGTTTTGGTTTTCAGTAAGACCATTAGGTAGCCTGCTTAACCCAAAATGTGTGAGCCCCTGGGTTCAACCCACAGCACTCCAAAAATAAAATAGAAAAGACTTCATTTATTTTGTTCCAGTTTTTGAAATAGGGCCTCGCTATGTAGTACTGGCTGTCCTGGAACTTGCTATATAGACTCCTAGAGATCTTCCTGCCTCTGCCTCCCGAATGCTAGGGTAAAAGGTGTGTGCCATCATACCTCGCTTTGGTTTATCATTTGGAAACTATGTCCTCAGGTAGTCTAAGGAGAATTCCTCTCTAGAGACCAGACAAGATGGTTACCAAAGAGGCCTGGGGCACTAGGGAAAGGATCAAGAAGTTTTTCTGGCTCCTCAAGCTACTGTCCTCTGTGAAAAGCAATGCTAGAAAGTGTGTTTCCTTGCTCAGAATCAGAAATCTAATGTGATGATTAGCAACACGGGATACACTTCCTTTGCTCCAACTGCTTTTGATTTTCATTTTCATTTCTATTTTTAATTATGTATGTCTGCATAGGAGATGTGCACATTGAGTGAGTGCCCTCAGAGGCTAGAGAGGGTTTCAGAAAGCCTGAAGCTGGAGGTGGTTGTGAGCCACTTGGTGCAAGGACTGGAAACTAAACTCAGGTCCTCAGCAATGGTCCGCACATGCTCTTAACTGCTGAGCAGAGCCACCTCGCCAGCTCCAACGCTTTCATCAGATAATAATGATGATGCTCATGATAAGCAGCAGCAGCAGCAGCTTGGCGTTGGCATGCTGGAGCACATCTGTATTCCCAGGACTCTAGAATCGGAGGCAGGAAGATCACAACAAACTTCATTGAGGTCAGCCTGGTCTATGTGGGCAGAGTCTATCTCAAGAAAACAGAATCCTGTGCTGGCCTGGGAGTGTAACCCGTTGATAAAAGGGCTTGACTTCTGCAGAATCTGGATGAGTCAAGGTCATGACCAGCTACATTATAAGAGTTCACAGTCTGACTGGGCGACATGAACCGAGGACAGGGGGACATGAACAAAAAACAAGAAGCCAGGTCCGAGAGCACACGGAACAGGTCAGAGCCCAGGAAGCTCAAAGAGAAAAAGACTGGCAGAGGCCAGCGTGTCATCCCCAGCTCTTTCTTGTTCCATAGGCAGTTTCACCAGACCGAACCGTTCAACACCTGGACAGGTCTGAGCTGTGCTTTTATTAGGGGTGTGGTCACTTCAAAGTCCCACGCCCGCCCTGACGGGACAGGAACACTAAAGAGAGCCTGGGTGGGTGGAGGCTTCAGCGAGCATCGATGTCTGCCTCAGGATCCCTACATCCCTGCATGGCATCAGTGTGTACACGGTGAGGACAGACCTGGGACAGTGCCCCGCATCCTCCCCACACAGACATTTAGGCAAGTAGACAGGTTAAGTAATACCTTTTTACTCAGCAATGAGGACTCTGCCCTGAGGGATGCGTCCCCCACGTCCCACCCCTCTCTACATTCCTATGGGGTTGGAAGGATTGACATGCAGCCTTTTCCAAAGTGGACAAAGAAGATGGTGCCATGTAGGGTTCAAGTACTGTGTGCCCTCAGAACGGAGCCCTTGAAAGGGTGGATTCCAGGTACCCTCCCTTTGGGCTCCATGTGTGGTCCCTGCCCCCTCAAAATGTGCAATGAGATCCCTGACTGCCAGCCTTTTCTCTGCCTCAGAGGGAGGGGGCAGCTCAGCTTTTGGTCCCTGCTGGAATCTCTCTATCTGCTCAGGGGGATCACAGAAGATTCCTGGAGTTTGTACAGAAGCAGTTTTTGTAAATCTTCCTCTAATACCTTCCACCAAAAGTAGTTTTCACCCCGAATCTTTGGGGGCTCGTCTTGGATTCCTGGGTTCCGAAAAGCCACTGTTACCAGCACATTCAGGCAGACACCGTCCACATGGTCTCTGCCTAAGTGTTGCAACCCAAGCAACCCCTTGGTCTCCACTGCCAAACTGTGCAGAGTCAGACACTCCTGTAGGAGCCGCAAGATGGCCACCTTGATGCCACCCCTTTGTTCCATAGGGGTAAAGCCACAGGCAGTGATGGGCAAGTGAGGTGTCCCCACCGTGCCCACCAACACCCACACCGACTGGACTGTTGTGAAGGTGGTCACCAGCCGTTGGCAGACCACACTGCAGGGAAGCTCTTGAGGCAGAATGAGCGGGTGCATGGCTTGTTGGCAGAATTTGGCGCCTAGCTCTACCAGGTGCAGAACATCATGGGCTCTAAGCGGTGTGGGCAGGGAGACCCGTGGGTACCAGCCGGCCTGAAGGGACTCAGAATCAGCATCTTTGGAAGTCTTGAGAACTCCGCCTAGGAGAGATTTGGGGGGGGGGGGATGGGGAGAGGACCAGTATGAGAAGGGTTGAGCCTGAGAGAGTAAATGTTCACCCCAACACTCCAGAGAGAGAGAGACCCCCAAAGCTCTTAGCCCGTAGTAGGTCAATGGCCATATGCAGAAGCCCACAGTATGGCTGGCTAAGGATGAGGGACTGTGAGAAATGTCACTAGATGGGGGATACCTGTTGGTCGAGCGAGGAACACAAAGCGGATCCAGGAGGCACCCCTCTCCTCCACAGACAGCAGTGTCACTGGCTCACAGAGCAGCCCCGCCTCCTCTTTCACCTCCCGCTGCATGGCCTCCACGATGGTTTCTCCTGGTTCCATTCTTCCTGCAGGGAGGTACCATGTCCCCCGGCATTCCCTCTTGGCCTCCTGGATCATCAACACCTCATCCTGGGAGGGAGGGAAGTGAGACAATCTTCACTCCTACCCAGCCAGTCTGGGGGCTTCAGAAGAGTAGCCCCTACCTGGATGACGGCCCAAAGCTCCCTTCTTGGTAGACAGACACCTTTAGGATGCTGGATCCTCAGGAGCCAGGCCCTGATATGGCTGAAAGCTGTGGCTGTCTCCGCTTTGCTGTAACTCAAACCCAGAGGGACTTCTGTTGTAGAAAGGGGCTGAGGACCTTGGGCGTTGCTCTAAGGAGGCTTCCTCCTGAAGGCTGCCACCACTCCTATACTGACTCATTTATGCCACTTGTTCTTGTTCCCATGGGACTTACAAACCGCCTGTGTCAAGTCCTCAATCTAGGGTCTGAGGCTTTGAAACTTAGCTCCACCCCTATACCAACCTACCCCTTCTTGGCCAGGATTTTATACCGCTGACTTGTGCAGAGGTGATCACTAAAAAGAACTCTCACAGGATCGGAGGCCTGCATGTAAGCTCCCCATTATTCTCCCTCCCGTGGCACCAGGAGAGTCTAGACTCCTGGAAAGGAAGGGGGCATATTACAGGCCTCTCCTGGTGGGGGGCGAGGTCTAGTGGATGACATAAACCGCCCCGGGACCTCAGCTTCTCCTTCCATATTATAGAGTCTACAGAAGGACGATCTCAGCTCAGCTGCTAGTGTTGAGAGTGCTTTGCAACATTGGGAAGCGCCACATACAGGCAGCGGCCGGCCGTTGGCTCGCCTGTTCAGATCACGGCAGGCGGCACGCTCCCGAGACCAGCCGAAGGCCAGCGGCCGGTCGGACGCTCACCTGCTCGTTGAGGAACACGGCCAGCACCACGTAGCAGACATTCTTCCGCAGCCGCACGGGAAGCAGCGGCTTCCCAGCCGGCTCCGAGTCACAGCTCTGCACCAGCAACCCCTTTCCCCCCAGCACGGTGGCAAGCGCCCCTGCCAGGCCCTCCGTGGCCATCAAGTCTCCGGGGAGGTGGCAAGCCGGGACCTGCCAGACCCCCGGAGGCAAGCGGCCGGGACCTGAGCTGCGGTGGGCCGCGGCGCCCTCGCCCCCTCCCCTGCCTTGAGGGCCAAGACTAACGCGGAACCTCCGGGAGAGACCTGGTCGCTGATAGGCTGCGCGTCACTGCGGCCTGCCCGGATTGGCCAGCTCTCAGCGGTTATCGAGAGGGCGGGGCGCCGGGATCCTCCCTCTGCCCCCTCCTCTCCCGGGTTTCAGCCTCACTTCACACTCTCCCCCAGCGATTAGCTAATTCACCCAGCACGCACTTGTCCGCGCGGGTTCCGACGGTGATGTCATCCTGCCTGTAGGGTGATGAACACCACTGTGACCAGGGTCGATGGCGTCACTCGTCCGATGACATTACGGAAGCCCAGACTCCGCCGTTCGCTCCCACTGTCCAGCTTTTATCATAAACTACAGAAGTGCTCACGACGAATAGGCCCCAAATAACTTTCTGACTTCGTTAAAATGCTCTGAATGTCGTATGGCTCAGGCACATAACGTTGCGTTAGAAATTCTGATCTGTCTAGGTCGATGGACACAGGGCATTTTAAGAGTCCGAGGCTAAAGGATTGGTTTGGGGGTGGGGTGGGGGGTGGGGAACGTGATTGACAAGCCTCAGAGGAGGGATGGGACAGGTGGTCAAGGTGGGACAAGGCAGGGGATGAGAAGAAGCTATGGGGGTGGGTGGGGGATGAATGAAAGGGAGATTGAAGTCAGCACTGTAGCCTGCATCCGATCCTGTGCTCAATGCTTTCCCCATGTAGTTCCAAGGCTTCTGAAACAGACTCCATCTTTAGAGGGCAGGGGTGGTGCCCTCCTACCCAGCGTCCAGGGCCTGGCCATGAGGAACAGGGTGTGGGTTGTTTTGGCCAGCTCCTGCTTCTCTCCCAGCCTGACCTTTCTTCCTCTGAGCTTCTTTAACCTCCACTCAGGACAGGAAGGCAGGGCCAGCTGAGAGGAATCCACAAAGCAGGCCAAGTCTGGGCTCCTCACCCCATCCCAGACTTCCCTTTCCCTCCCCCCTCCTGCTGGCTCTGTGTACCTCCTTTGGGGGACAGTGGCTTGATGGTGCTGACAAAGCTCTGGAGTTTAAAAGCCAGACATCCAGCCTCTGCTGGCTGACTTGCTCTGTGCCCTGTGTGGCCTCAATGTCCTCATCTGTACAGTGGGTCTGTAACAGCCCTCCTTTTCCATGCTTGTTGAGAAGCCAAGAGAGCTTGGGAGAAGCTGTGCACTATCTGAACACCGCCACCAGGCAACCCACCTGTTCTCCAGGTAGGGTCTCAAAGCCATAGTCCATAGAGCACACCTGCACATACTCGAACACACACACACACACACCGTGAAACTGGGGAGTATAGCTCAGTGGTACAGTATTTACCTAGCATACACAAGGCCCTGGGTGTTGTGTCTGGCCAGTAGATCACAACCTGGGTTCTAGCCTGGAAAGGCATTTTAGAAACCTGGAAGAGAAGAGGGGCTAGGCAACGAGAGGAAGAAATGCAGTTAAGACAGCATTCTGATCAAAGCTCAATTTTACTGTTCCGTACGCAGTTATGAAGCAGGGGAAGGGGGCCTGATTCCCGCCAAATAGTCCCGGGGACCAGTAGCAGGGTGACCACGTGTATGGCTCTAAACAGCAAAGTGGCAGGTTCCAGCAGTGGGCATGGCAGAACGATTGAGCGGGAAGCTCCACCCCTGAGCAAGCAGGTTTCAGGCTGGGGGAGGGGAGACTACACCTGGATTCAATTCCCAGCACCACAAAACCACTTCTGTGCTCTGTAGACTTGACTGGCAGGCGATCTCAGCCCTCCGGGACTGGTCTCAGCCTTTCTTCTCCCTGATGCTGATGCAAACTCCCTGAAGAGGAAATCTATGTGAGGTTGGATGGACACTGTTAGTGGCCCACAGTATTTTCAGGCACTTGGACACTTCTGACTTGAGGCCACTGAAGACCTCCTATTTCCAAATTAACTGTAGTCATTGGCAGAGGGTTAAGATCAGGCCCCAGGGTGCAGAGCCACTTGTTAAAGACCTCCTCTTTCTTCTCCACCTCTCTCTTCCCCTACCCTCCTCTCCCCCCACCCCCACCCCCGTTTAGCTCTCTCAGTGCCTCAGTTTTCCCATCTGTGAAGTGGAGGCAGCACTGGTCAGAGACTCCATTCTGTCTCCCAGGGATGATTTGGGAGAGGGTGAGGTCATGTCTGGGCAGGCTGGGAGAGCGGCAGAGGCGTCCTAAGATAAACAGCAGCCGGCCCAACTGCCTGGTAGAGCAAAGGCTGCCACAACCACAGTTCCATTATCATGGGGGAAGGGGAAACACTCATCTGCTGCGGAAGGCCTCGTTGCCTTGTCATAAGGCACATGGAGGAAGTAGAACCCCGAAAGCCCTTTGTAAAGGATGAATGGGGCACACAGAAGGCATCTGAAGGGGCTACAGTCCTTCCCAGAGTGCTTGGGGAGGCAACCAAAAAGGTTGGATTTCTCAAGGCCTTGGGATAAAGAGCAGTGGTCAGAGACAGGTAGGTGAGTCTTGGACAGAAAGGGGATAATGAGACAGGGAAGGAAGCTGGGACAGTCCACCTCCACGCGTGTCTTCTTTCCTCTGAGACAGAGAACACCCCTGGAGTGGGTAGCCTCACACAAGCATACTCCGACCAGTACTGCTTTCCCAGAACCTACGGGAGCAGGCCATCTTAGGGTGCATTCATGCACGAGTGTATACAATCTGTGAGCAGGGAGATTAGGGGTAGGCAGAGTCAGGGACATGGTGACAGAGCTGGGCAGGCAGGATGAGCAAGGGTGTCTGGGATGCTGGAGTCCTTTACAATGTAGCAGATCCTGTCTCCTGACTAAGAGACAGGTGAGAAGGGCAGTGGGGTGGGGTGGGGGGCTGTTCTAATAACTCATCTGCTGACTCTGGAGGAGTCACAGCCACAGTGTAGATGAGACACGGGCATTTCTAGACCCTGGGACACAAAGTAGGACAAAAATGGGAACACTGGTGAGATTCCAGTAAGGCGGTGGCTTCCTAGATGGGATTATTCAGTTCTGGCTGTGATGCTAAGTTCCGCAGTGATAAAAGGACTATGTCTGAATACGGTTATTCCCACTGGGGGCACGAGGTCAAGGGTAACTGAAAGCTGTATGTGCTAACATTTGTTTTGTTTTTGTTTGTTTTTTAGAGACAGGCTCTCACTATGTAACCGTCTGGCCTTGGCTTCTACCTCTGAGGCTGAGATTAAAGGTATGTGCCCACCACACCACGGTCCGTGCTATATTTGTAACTTGAATGTAAATCTACAATTATTTTAAGAGAAAAATGTAGGAGAGTTTTAAAAGGAAAAGGAAAAAAAAAAAAGCAGCCAATGCAGGAAGATACACCCCAGAGCTCACTTCCAGCTCTGTAGCTGGTGACATGGTGAGTCAGAGAGAAGAGGGAGCACTGACTCTCCAGGGCCTCTGCAGGGAAAGGTGCCAGCCAAGGGCCCTGGCCCGAGCCGCAGGGTCAGACACTGCTTGGGCTGGCTCTATTCTTGGTCCAATCCTAGAACAAGTGAACACTGGTCCGGCTGCTGTTTTTAGGGGCCAGACAAATCCACCCTCAAGGGAGCTGTGACGGTAGAAAAGGGGGGGGGTGTCCAGGGAACACCGAGGCCCTGAGCACCCCTGCCATCTGCCCCAAATAAACAAAAACGTTCAGTGTCCCATCTTTCCTGGGAAGCATTCTATATTGGTTCAGGGTGACGTGAGGACAAGGCTATAGAAGGCCAAGTGTTAAGAACATGTCATTCGGTGCTGGAGTCATCTCCCAGAAGAGGACGGAGATGTAGACAAGCCTGTCTTTAAACACCACGAAGCAGGAAAGTGAGAATGTCAATGCGGTGTCTTGAGTCAGCAAACTTGGTTCAAATCCCATTCTGTCATTAAAATGGCCGCGTAACCTCGGGTGACTTACTCAGCACCAAACGGCCCGTTTCTTCTATAAAAACGGAAATAGATCATCTGTCTGTGCTCCAAAATTTTCTCAGGGATTAAATGCGACGGTTTAAGTGACAAGAAAAACACACAGTAAGGCATGGCTCTTCTCTAGAGTCGCCCCCCCCTTTAATCCTAAATAAATAAATACATAAATAAAAGTGAAAATGACTAAATTCTTCAATAAAAAAGCCTAACCCTTTCTTTTTCTTTTCTTTCTTTCTTTCTTTCTTTCTTTCTTTCTTTCTTTCTTTCTTTCTTTCTTTCTTTCTTTCTTTCTTTCATGGCTTTTGGTTTTTTGAGACAGGGTTTCTCTGTATAGCCCTGGCTGTCCTGGAACTCACTCTATAGACCAGGCTGGCCTCGAATTCAGAAATCCACCTGCCTCTGTCTCCCAAGTGCTGGGATTAAAGGCGTGCACCACCACTGCCAGGCTAACCCTTTCTTTTTAAGATGGGGTATCTTGAAGCCCAAGCTGATGTCAAAAAAACAAAACAAAACAAAAAAACCCCAAAACCCAAAAATCACAATGTAGCCAAGGCTGGCCTTGAACTTGTGACCCTCTTGCTTCTTCATCTCCCTTGGTATTGGGGTTACAGGTGTGTTTCATCACACCCAGCTATAACACACCCTTGAAAGAAAGCAATCATGATCCCCAGAAAAGACTGTTAGAAGGGAAAACAACCTGACCTAGCCACGCTCGCGTTGGGCGAGAGACGATCTCGGGAATCTTTGTTGTTGTTGTTAAATGCTCGGAACAGATGTTCTATTTATAATAAAAACTTTTATTTAATTAAAAAAAAATCCCCAAACCACAGCAGGAACTGTTAAGTATAACAAGAGCTGGCGCACGTGTGCAGTTGAGATACACAGAGGAAGAGGTAGGAAGGCAAAAGCAGTACCAGAAGGGCCATGAGGGGAGGGTCGGCTGTTGGCACCAGAAGGGCCATGGGGGAGGGGTCAGCTGTCTGAGGCAGTGAGGCTCTGTCCTGGGGGCTTGGACACCAAGAGGAGTTGGGTTGAGCCAGGGCTATCCTGGACATCTCTCCAGGTCAGAGCACACAGGATAGGTGGGACAGAGGCAGGGGGTTCTATAATCTCCACAGGTTGATGCCACCCAGGGAGGCCATCTGAGGGCTGCACCTTAGAACTCCACTTTCCGCTGTCACTCAGGAATATCTTCAGTCCCAGGAAGCTCCAGGGGTCCAGGCCTCTGGCAGTGGTATTTGAGGTCTCTGCCACTAGGTCCCCAGTCCCTGCTCACCCTGTCCACTGGCTTCTGCTCCAGATCAGATTTCTGCGTTCGCCTTCTTTCCCTAGCCCACGTGGCCGGCAGAGTAAGGCCAACTACTGCTGGCAGCAGTCACCAGACAACCGATTTTAATAGAGACCGGGAAGGAGAGAGAGGAGAGAGGCAGAAGCAGGGCCCAGTGTTTCTCCCCATGTTCTTCCCTCCAGCCAGTCTGGCCCATTAACTGAGGCCCTCTCTTCCCCAACTCCACAGCTCTTCTGTAAGGGAAGAATTCTGTGGCTCCTGGTCCAGTAGACCTACAGAGTCGGAAGGGCTTTGTGTGGATGTTGGTGTGAGCTGGGGTGAGGGTGGGGTGCCAGGGGCAACACAGGATAAAGCATCAAGGGGAAGTGTTGCTTAAACCAAAACAATCCCCAGCTTCCCCAAGGAAGGATGTTCATCCCCTGGGGTAGAGTGCAGGGGTTAGAAGGGGTCATATACCCCTAGCATGAACCTGATACCATGGAGAGGGGGGCAGCTGTAAGCATTACAGTTGTTCCCTTTAGAGCCAGGGCCAGGACGAGGAACAAGGTTCCCTGCTTGTGCCCAAAGAGATATTTGTAGAACGGACCACACCGTCTAAGTTCCCCAGTACCATTCCCTGTTGATATTATGCAGACTGGACACTCGGTTACCTACCCACCACCCCTCCAGGCACCAGGATCCCCTATTTAGCTTCCTGTAACGTCCCCACAGCCGCCTTTACTGCTTGGAACACAGCCCGGTCCATCTGGGAAAAAGAAAAATGACACAGAATTTTCAATCGCGTGCCAGCCCCAACCCTCACTCCCTACCCCTCTCAAGAACACCTTTATCTAGCACTGACAGGCTAGCAGCCCGTTCCGCTCAGACAGATCTGTCCTGCCTACTGCGGCTGTGCCCCAAGGAGACTAGGGTAGCAGCACACTCTGCCTTCAAGCCAGTACCACACTCACCTGGGCATAAAGCATACGGTGATCAGGGGGCAGGCTGGCTCCCTGGTGGCAGAGCTGAGCAGAAAGGGCAGAGGTCTCAGGAGACAGAAAGTGCTGAGTGACACTGATTGTGCTCACCAGGCCCTGTACCTGTGCCGTGGGGTAGGTGGGGTGGGGCGGGGGGAGGAACAAGGGCAAGAGAGGGTGAGTTGAGGCTCAAACCACACTCCCCCTCCATGCCTCTGATCAGTAAGTCTACTTCCTATCCAACTTTCAGAAAGCAGCAACCAACCCTAGTTACAGAACCAGACATCCCAAAGGCCATGGCCAGAACAAGACCTGAGGGATGCTGGAGAGAGTCCCACATAGCTTTGAAGACTTCAAGACTCTTGGCTTTCTATCTCCATGGCTTCCTGCCCTGCCTAGCTTTCTATCAGGTAGAGAATGCTGTATGATCAGGACTCCCTTGCTACTCCTGATACTCTGATCTTTTGTTAACCCCCACCCACCAGGGAAGCACCTGATGGGGCGCCCCAGCCGGGACCAGCACCGCTTCCCCAGGAGCCTGCAGCAGGGTCCAGCAGCTCACACCCCACTCCTCTCTTAGCCTTCGACGCAACCCTGCATCCAAGTAGCAGCTGCCTGGGGCACCAGGCTCCAAGGTTCCTGCTCCAGCTGGGCACACCTTCAAGAAGAGAAAGGAAGATGAATGTCAGTGGGGATGAAAGCAAGCATTCAGAGAGGAAGGGGAGTGGTCTCTTTGGAAGATCAGGTGCAATAGGGTGCTGAATCTGTCTTGAAGGGCAGGCAAAAGAAGGAAGAGGTAGGAGAGAGGAGGGTTGGTGGTAAGGGATAGGACAGGATGGGGGTAGGTCCAGGTTGGACTGGAAGGAGCTTAGAGTAAGGGACACTCAAGCTGGGGGTGGGAGGAGGGATCTAAATCCCTGCCTTTCCTGGGATGTGTTTTTCATAGCTTCTGTGACCCTGACCTGACCCCTTGTTCTCTCCATGTCCCTTTCTCCAAAACCCAGGAAGATGTCCTGCACAAGCCCCATTCAGAACTGTCTTCACAAGGCGTTCTTAAGTTTTTGTAAACAGCCTGCATTGTAAGCCAAACTGGGGAGAAACCAGGAGCTTCTCTTTTGGAGGGTTAAAGGGGGGCAAGAGGGGGAAACGATCCTGGATCCAGGAAAAGCAGGGCCACACAGAAGTTCTGACTTGCAGTGCGTGGACAGGCTGAGGCCCCTGCAGCCCAGGCAGAGTCGGAGCTCTGTGACAGGCAGGGACAAGTGAAGTCCAGAAGAGCTGCCCAGGGAACACCTGCAGAAGTGAGTGCCAGCACCATGTTCCAACTGGCCACCAGCTAAACCCACTCCCTTCAGCTAGGACCTCAGCCATTGTCCCTGGATTGAGAGGGTGCTGGCAGGGTTTGGGTGGGTTGAGAGGCGTGTGAACCACATCCCCGAGAGGAGTCCCAGGACGATGCCAAGGTTCCTTGGTTCCAAAGATTCAAATCTATCCTGGGACTACAGCAGTAACAGGCCACCCAGTGAGAAAGTGCCCCTCAGACTTCCCCATGAGTCACCCCACTGGGTCATATGGGACTGCCAACAGCCAACCACACCCAGAGCAGACAAGGCCATGTGTTGATGATGGTGTTCTTGTAGGCTCCTCTCTGCAAGTCACAGCATCTGGGTGTGTATCTGCAGACGTGTGTGTCTGTGAGCAGCGCATGGAGGAAAGCGTCATATAGACACTTGCATCTCTGTGTCTATCTTAGCAGGGGTGACAGTCTTTTCTCTAGGACAACTGGGACTCAGCTGGACTTTGAAATCACCAGACCCCACCTTTCCATTATTATTATTATTATTATTATTATTATTATTATTATTATTATACTTTGAGGGGGAGACAGGGTTTCTCTGTATAATCATGGCTGTCCTGGAACTCACTTTGTAGACCAGGCTGGCCTCGAACTCAGAAATCCACCTGCCTCTGCCTCCTAAATGCTGGGATTAAAGGCGTGTGCCACCATCACCTGGCTTAGTTTTTGTTGTTGTTGTTATTTTTTGTTGTTGTTTTGTTTTGTTGTTGTTTTGTTTTGTTTTTGGTGGTGGTGGTAGTCAGGGGAAGTTTCAGACAGGGGTCTTATGTAGCCCAGGCTTGCCTCAAACTAACCTTGTAGGCGAGGATGACCTGAACTTCTGATCTTCCTGTTTCTATCTCTCAAGTGCTGGAATTATAGGTACAAACCACCACGCCTGGCTCATTTATTTCTGAGACAGGATCTCATTATATAGCTTCGGCTGACTTTAAGCTCCTGATCCTTCAGTCTCAGTACTACTCTACCCTGTCTGCTATAATCCTTATTAACCCAGGCCTTCCATCTCCCCTGTCCTTCCAGAGTTTTCTGCCTTTTTCTCTCCCTATCTCTACCACTAGGTACCTACCCTAGTAGGTATATGCTCCCACCTTCCTCCATCAGCCCTCTTCATGGCTAGTGCCTCCCTTAGAGGTCTCTCCTCACAGTATGAACTATTAAAAAAGGGAGCAGCTATTTCTTTTAGCCCTGGAGCCCAGGAAGGGGAAACTTCCTGTTCCCAGGAGGAACCTAGAGTTGACATAATTGTAAGCTCAGCTCCCAGGGTTAATACTAAGCCCCAGTTTTCTCATCTGTAAAATGGGAAAGTAACTGCCCCCAGCCCTTGCCAGCTCAGAAGTGAGAAAGAGAAGGGTACTCACTCATTAACTGAGACAATGCACCAAGACCCTTAACACTATGCCCATTCTACAGTATTGCCTCACCTCATCACTGGACTCTGACTCCCCTGCTAGACTCTCTCCTTCTCTGAGCCCCACCAGAGAATCAGATTTCTAATCTGCTCCCTCTGCACCTGGATCTAGCTAATTTACTTCAGGACTAGGGTAAGCAGCGGGACCACAGGAGGTGGGAGCACACACAGGGACATCACAGGAGGTGGGAGCACACACAGGGACATCACAGAAGGTGGGAGCACACACAGGGACATCACAGGAGGCGGGAGCACACACAGCAATGGGCAGGGACAGGAATAGGCTCTGGGTTCCCTCCCTCCTCACCATCTGGAGAAAGCGACGGATGCGCTGGGCATCCTGGGCCCGGAACACATGCCACACAGTGCTGGTCTGGCTCCCTGGAGACCAGAGCCCCTCCCCATCCAGGCCTGAGAGGAAATCTGCAGGAGAAAAATGGCTCAGGTGAGTCCAGGGTTGGCAGAGCCAGACATCAGCGACCGCTTGACTGGCAAAGGACCCACCTTTCTGTGCTCGGTACCAGGGAGGCAGCTGGGCCTCGGCGTGCACCAGGATACTGATTAGGTCAGACACCTCCACGCATAGATTCTTGGTCCCCAGGTGTCCGCGGTGTGAGTTCACACCTGTGTGGAGGTAGAGGAAGAACATTTGGAAGTCAAGTAAGAAATGTGTTCTCGGCTCCCAAACCTAGGCACAGAGGGGCATGTGTCCTAAGATGGTAGGTGAGGTAGAGGTGTGGGGTGGACAGGAGTGGAAGGGCACTCACCATAGGCCGCCCAGAGCTGGGGCTCCAGTGGATGCAGTGTGAGGCCCAGGGGGAGGTAGGACGCTAGGTTGAGTTTCCCTTGGTGGGCACAGTACTCTGGGAGTGGAAGGCTGGAGGCAAGGTTCTGCACCCTGGGGACAGGGGTTGGCAGGGGGAATCATGCATGACAAGTCCAACTCGGGCCCCTGAGACCCATCAGAGCTTCCCACGGCTGGGGTACCGTCCAGAGAGCCAAATCCATTCCCTAGGAATTTCTATCACTCACCCTAAGACAGACCCTCCATCCCCTGCTCTAGCTAGACTTCCATTCCTAGCCCCTTTAGAGGGCCTGGACATCAAGGGTGAGGGTTGGGGAGGAGAGGACTGTTGGTGACTGAGAGATAGGGCTGGTCTTTGGTACTGTACATACCTGCTAGCGTCCTTATCCCCCAGGGTTCGGTGTAGCAGGAGGACAGAGCCCTCATCTAACTTTGGACGTGCTAAGGGGAAAAGACAGATGTCATTGACCCAAGGTAGAGCCTCTTGGCCCAGAGCCTCTTTCTTGTCCCTAGATTTAGGGACCCCATCCCTAAATTTAGTTTCTCCCTTGAACCCATCTGCCTACAGGGCTATTCTAGGGGCCCCTTGATACATGAAGCCTCGGGGTTAGGCTCCCAGCTCCCTCTATCCTATGTCAGGAATACTTACTTTCAGGATGAGAGAATCCCTCCCAGAATGCTGTGCTGTCCAGGTTTGTGGGCTGGGGAGGCCCAAGGGCAGTCAGTGTCTGCACCTGGCCACCAAGTGTTCCAAGGGCTTCCATTCCCCACAGGCTAAGTCTCAGTGTCTTCTGGATGCCTGACACTAACACGGGCTGCAGAGAAGGAAGAAAAAGAAAAGAAGAGAAAAGAAAAGAATTGTTGGGGAGCCCATAGCGGCCAGGCTGGGGCGTGTTGTAACATCTCCAGAACATGTGGGGGGAAGGGATTGAGGAAAGACCAGCCTTTGCTTGCTCCCTCTGAGCACCAGGAGGACCCTCTAAACCTGGGGCTAGGACCCTGTGAAGCAGGGGAAGCCATAGTGTTGGAAAGGGAGAGGTAGGCCAGCTTACCTGGCCCTGTCGCCAGTGTTCCTGGAAGAGATGGAAGCCATGCTTAGGCCTGGGCTCCTGCAGCCACAGCAAAGCTCCAGGAGGAGACAGCCGGGTTCGCACTGGTGACAATGGAAGGCTCAGGCCCTTGCGTAAGCCTGACCCTGCTCGCAGGCCTGGCCCCAGGGCTTTCTCTTGGATCTTCCGTTCTACTACCTGCGCAATAATGCTGTCCAGGATGTTGGTAATACGGTCATCCTGTGGGGAGGCAGGGATGGAGGGGCAAGAAAGGTCAGGACCGATTCAGCCAATTAAGGATGGCCACCCAGCCTCTGGTCCTCAGGTTCTTGGCCCTCCCTCTGAGCCCTTGCTCACACTGGGCAGAGCTGGGGTGACTGGGGCAAAGGCCATGTGGATCCGCTCATGCCCCAGGCAGAGTTTGACAGCAGTAGAGGCTAGCAGCTCACAGAGAGAGGGACAAGGAAGGGGTGACCGGCCAGCACCGTCCTCTGCTGGGCTCTCAGTGGAGTCTGGGGTCTCTGTTGAAGAAGAAAATAGTGAGTGAGTGACTTTCTGCTTGGCCTTTAGTCTTTACTTCAATAGCACCTCAACTTTACTGTGCTATGTCTGGGTGTCGCCCCATCTCTGCTTTCCTAAAGGAAGTTGCAGCATCTCTAAGAAGAGTGGCTCCCAATGGGAGTCTTGAACTGTGAGACAGCTCAGCAGGCAAGCACACAGAATTTCTGTGTAAGTATGAGACTCTAAGTTCAAATCCCCAACACTCACAAAAAAAAAAAGAAACCCAAACAACAAACAAAATGTTATTGTTTTGCCTGCCACCTCAGCTCTTGGGTTGGGGAAGAGGTAGCATGGAGCTAGGGACACTGCTGGCTGAGGTTTGCTGGCCACCAACACAGCTTCAGGTTCAGAGAGACCCTGTCTCAAGGGAGTAAGGCAGGAATGACTGAATGCATCATAAACAGGAGAATCTCGATGGAGGAGTTGGGACACCTGTCTTGAGGTGAGGGATGGCCATTCTTATTCTGTGTGTTGCAGGGAAGGGGAATTGATTGCCAAAGCAAATACCAAGTTTCTCCTGGAGACTTTTATATCCCCACCTACTCCCTGCATTCCCAGGCCTAGGGGAATGGGGAGTCAGCCACTCACCTTCTTTGATGTCCTTGGTCCGATTGGAATCTCCATTGCAGGAAGGTTGTGGAGTTGGGGGAGTTTTCTCTGTTGGTTCCTTCTGTTAAACCCAGGCACCACCACCCCCAAAATCCAAGCAGAGGTTTGTAAAAATGGCAGACAGGACTGAAGTCAATGTTCAAGAGTTAACAATGTGGTCCTTTTTAAAATTTTTTCATTTTATGTGCATTGGTGTTTTGCCTGCATGTATATCTGTGTGAGGGGGTCAGATCTCCTGGAACTGGAGCTACAGACGGTTGTGAGCCACCATCTGGGTGCTGGGAATTGAACCCAAGTTTCTAGAAGAGCAGTCAGTGATCTTAACCACTGAGCCATCTCTCCAGCTCTAACAGTGTGTTCTTATAAGTCCTGAAGTTGTTTGCCAGAGAGTGAAATGTTTGGAAAAACAGAGGGAGCAGGGAAGGAGAGGAAGAGAGGGGAAAAAAAAAAAACTTCTCATAGACTTTTCCACAGGGCCTGGTCTAACCAGTATGTTAAAACAGGCACAGACACAATAAGTAATAAGATATGTAGACAAATAATTGGGGAAAGTAAAAATGTTAATGGTAACATAGGAGCTCACTATTATTTTCTTAATTATACTTCAGAAAATGTCTACATTTTCTGGATTCTATACATGGATGTGTGGCAGTGTTTGGTATATAACTATGGAAGTATATTTATAAATATAAAAGTATATAAAATGTACTTTTCAACTAGGTCTAGTGGCCTACATCTATGGCCCTTGTATTCTGGAGACCAAAGCAGACAGACTACAATTTTCAGTTGACCTGGGCTACCTAGCAAGACCTTATCTTTAAACAAACTCCTACAGGACAATAAAATGTACCTTTTGTGTTTCCTTGCTGAGGACGGACCTCAGAGCCTTCCGCATGCCTGGGAAACATTTCTGGCACTGAATTGCATCCCGACTCTTGATTTTTATGAGACAATTTCCCTATGTTGACTAGGCTGATCTCAAGCTCCCATATCTCCTGCCTCTACTTCTCAAGACATGTGCCATCCTGCCCCACCCACGAGACACTCTTAACAGAGTCAGCAAGATGGTTCGGTAGATGAGAGCAGCTGCCAGGCCTGAGAACTCGAGTTCAATCCCTGGAACCCACACACTGGGGAGGTAAGAACCAACTCTCACAATTTGTCATGTGACCTCCACATGTCGGCAGTGGCATGTGCTATGCTCCCCCCCCCATAAATACAGAATTAATAAATAAATGTTAGACCTTCAAATAAACACAATCAACTCTTTCTTAAGTGTTCTTTTGTCATAGAATCACAAAGTTCATTTAAAAACTTTTTCACAGTGCATGTTAAGTGCCTGCCAGGTGCCTGAGATACGGAGAAAGCTGACATTGAACAGAAAGGACCAGTGGTTGGGGTGGCAACAGAAAAGTAAAGTGACAAGGGCTGACCTAAAAGGCTAAGTGAGGCAGGGAGAGAGGACTTGTGGTAGGGAATGGAGGGAAAGGCCCAGGCTGGAGTCAGTGTCAGGAGGCTGCTTCCTGGGAGGGTGGGAATGGCTTTTTCTGTCAGCTTCTGTGTGCCTCTTCATCCCCACCCACAGAGAAAGGCTCCTCCCCACAAAGGTCAGGCATCTGCATGCACACTGTTCAATATGGGGGCCCACTGACTGGTGCTTGTCACTCAGACAGCACTCTTATGCTTACCTGCTGACCCCCATCCCCGGGGGCCCACACACGGGCATCAACCTGGCAGAAACAGTGCCCCCGAATGTCAAACTTGGCCCAGACTTGGTGCATCACAGTGCTCAGTTCTGCCAGTGCTGGGTGTGTAGAAGAGAGATGGAGATGGAATAGTCTGGCCTCACCAACCAGACAGCCATGTCACCAGGGTCAGGAACAACAAGACTGTTCGACTGTCTCCCTCTGGGATCCACCCACTGCATGCCCCACCCCTTCACAATGGCTCACCCTGGCTGGAGACAAACTGGGTCAGGATCAGGGAACAGGCAGCATGCCCAGCCTCCTGGGCACAGTCATCTGTGTGCTGTTCCTGAGAACCTATGGGGAAGGAAGAGAGAGGAGCTGCAGGTCCAGAAAGCAAGGTAACCACAGGTTAAGGTCAAGGAAGAAGGCCAAGTACACGGTATTTAAATCCGGAGCTCAGCAAGCCACAAAACAAGTGCTTTGCTGGGAAGCTTATGCGTATGTAACAACCATAGAATTCTTGACTTTGGAATGCAGAGGTTCTCCTATGCTGATCTGCTTTGCAAGATCCTAAAGTGTGTGTGTGTGTGTGTGGGGGGCAGTGAGATGGCTTAGCAGGTGGCTTTGCCACCAAGCCTACGGTCCTGAGTTTGAGTCCCAGCATTCATATGGTGAGAGGAAGAAAACTGATTCCCAAATGGTGTCTTCTGACCGTCATACATGCTTGTCACATACACACACAAATAACTAGATAGATCAATCAATCAGTCAATAAATAATCAATCAATATTTTTTTTCACGGAAGATTCCAGGGTGGTCATATAAAAAAAAATGTACCTGATTCTAGAACTCTTTTTAGCAGTGTTTAAGTTGAGCCAGGGAAGTGGAAGCTGAAAACCTTGAGAAGGATCCGACTGAATCAGAGGACCTGAGACTAGTGTCTCAGCTATAACACTGACTTGTTTTGGGACCTTGAACAGGTCACTAATCAACTCTGAGTTATTCTTATCTGGATAATGGAGACAACCACACCCATTTCACGGTGTCACTGTAGAAAAGGCTTATCAAAGTGAGAAGTGCGAAGAAGGCTTATCAAAGTGAGAAGTGCGAAGAAGGCACCTGACTTCTGTGTGTGTTTGCATCTGAGTGCATGCTTGCATGTGCATGTGTGGACATGTCCGCCTTATCTTTTGAGGCTAGATCTCTTACTGAACCTGGAGTTCATTAATTCAGCCGGGCTGGCTGATCATTGAGTTCCAGGAACCGCCAGTCTCTGATCCCCAAATGGGCCACCATGGCCAGATTTAACACAGGTGCTAGGGACTGGAACTTAGGTCCTCATGTTTGTTTGGTCATCACTTTACTAATCAAATTCATATCCCCAGTGCCCAGGTGACTTCTTTAAAGACTGGGTATGAAGGGAAATGAAGAGTTGGCTTAGTGGTTAAGAGCACCTGCTGTTGAGGGTCCAGGTTTAGTTCCTAGCATACACATGGCAGTTTACAGCTGTCTGCCACTCTGGTTCCAGAGGCTCTGACCCCCCTCTTCTACCTTCCACATATGTGGCAGCAGGCACATATGTGGTGCCCACACATACACGCGGACAAAACACACTCGTATATACAAAATTATAGGAATCTAACAAGGCAGATCTGGTTTTCCTCACCTGTTTTCTCCCTGTTCTTTCCAGCGCCGGCTATGCGACCACAGGCTACACACAGCCGGTGGCTACAGTGGGAACATCTCCAGTGGGTGTTGAAGAGTCCATGGTGGCATCGGCTGCAGCAGTGTGGAATGCCTGGGCTGTCCTCTGTCATGGCTGGCCCCTGGCCTGTTGACCACAGAACAGAACAGGGTCAGAGGGCTCAAGCACACAGCCCCCTTGGGGAGATCGCACATAGCAGGGTTCTCAACCTGTGGGTTACAACCCCTTTGAGGGTCAAACGACCCTTTCACAAGAGTTATGTTTTAGCTATCCTGGATGTCAGATGTTTACATTACAATGTTAACAGCAGCAAAATTACAGTTATGAAGTAGCAACAAAAATAATGTTTTGATTGGGGGTCACCCCAACATGAGATGCTGTATTAAGGGGCATTAGGAAGGGTGAGAACCTCTGAGCATAGGGGAGGCAGGGAGCAATGTCTACCCAGAACCACTGGGAGAAAGGAGCTGGGCTCCTTGGCCATTCCTCATATTTTACTCAACAATTTTGTCTGGCAGTAGCCACCCTCTTAGGGACATGCACTCCTAGGGCAGCAGTGGCCTCGGTGTCCTCGGCCAGCCCCACCCCCTAGCCTTGCCCGGCAGATTTCCCCAGTGTGCCTGTATTACTAATCCCCACCATTTCCAGCACATTTTCCCATTCACCTCCCCAGTCCCCAAGCCCCACTGCTACCAGAAATGGAAAGGCATAGCAGCTACTCAGATGGCCTTTCCTTTAAGTCCAGGGGACTTAGTAGATAAGAAAAGGAAACCCTAAGAGGCCACTCCCACCCTTATCCAAAGGAGTGGGGTTTTGTTGTTGTTTTGTTGTTGTTGTTAAGAGCCAAAGTTCATGGTTGACCATGGTTGTACACACCCAGGACACCCAGTCATGTCCCAAGTAGGCACAGGCGACTCAGTTTCTCAGGAATAGGTATGGCCCTCCCAGAGCTCATCCCCACTCAGGAAAACAACCCACAGACACAAGGATGACTATGGTGCTCCTGGCTGAAAAGACCATGGGAAGATGAAGCTGACGTGGCCAGGAACTTCACAAGTGGCCCCAAAGGATGAGTAAGCTCTTATCCATCAGGTGGGAAGGGATGGCCAGGGTATTCCAGACTGAAGAAATAGCTAGTGCCAAGGCCCCAGGGGGCAGTCAAGCTTGATGATCCGGGAAGGGAAGGATGGTGATGTGTGTCAGGAATCCAGGCTGGGAGTGGCTGGCTCATGGCTGAACAAACTAGGGGCTTCCCTCTCTGGAGTGGGATGGTGACACTGGTCATCTCCACGAAAGGAGTGACATGTGGGACCAGGGCTGTGTTTCACGAAGTTCACACCATGGCTAGAAAGGGCTGCAGAGGGGTGGCCAGGATCTGATGACCCAGCGGAAGGTTCTCTACCCTCAGCTTGAACTCCATCAACTTCTGAGGCCCATGAGCCTCACCACTCCAGAGACCTTCCTTGCCCTTAACCTCTCTGGAGTCGCCTCACCTCCCAGGCTCTTGAGACACTTGCACTGGCTGTTTCCTCCATAAGCCCAGTTGTTCTCAGAGAACTAGACTGAACCAAGTTTTTAGACTTCCCAGGAGGCCAGAAATCTCAGGATTGACCAAGAGTCCGTGCTTGGGATAGCTAGGAACAAGGAAGGATGGAGCTCTCCTGAGTAGGCCTGGGAACCCCAAAGCACTGGCAAACGTGGGTTGAGAGGGACATGCAGGAGCAGGCCCACAAAGGAGATTGGCTCACCTTCTCGCTGTGCCCAGGCAAGGGCCTCCCGCTCCTTTCGCAGCAGGCGGCAGAGTCGGTCCCCCAAACCACTCAGCAGGTGCTTGGCCAGGCCCTTGTTGAGTGAAGCTTCTGGGCCAGGCCCTCCTCCTTCTTCGGAAGTGGCAGAGGAATCCTCCTCCTCCAACTGCTTCTCTTCCAGGGGTGACCTGGAAATGGATGAAGCTTGAGGAGGGAGCCCCTGGGTGGGGATGGAATGCTGCTGGCTCTGACTGTCAGACACAACACTCACCTATGTGATTTCTGGGAGTGGCCGGTCAGTACCCCTACCTCTCCAGCTGCCTGGACACAGCTTTGGCACTGGGTGACACCTGCTAAGTGATGCTGGCAGGATGTATCCACAAGTTTGGACTCCTGGAACCTAATCCTGCCATCTCGGGGCCCTGGGGAGACAATACAGTTGCTTAGGGAGTCTGGTTTCTGGGGCTTATGCTAGTCAAAGCCCTGAATTAACACCCACCCTTGTCCACATGCAGCCAATTCAGCCCCTGGACCCCAGGCTTGTGAGGACCAATTCAGAACCTGAAAGAGGATCAGTCCAGTATATTTCACACACAAGGCTGAGCAGTAGCTGGAAATGTCCCTGGTAGGAATGGAGGCTCAGGGGTTGTTTAGCACGTTTAGCCCAAGTCTCTGGGAAGCCTGAGCAATGGTCCTTGTCCACGTGCAGAATCCAGCCAGAATAGACTTTGGGTAGGTCGGCTAAAGGCTAAGTGGCTATGTGACACTGTGAGATGATTCCAACGTGGACGGATGGGCAGTCGGAGGGCTCCAGAAAGGGAGAAGGTCAGTTTCAACACAGAACACAGGTGCTGTAACCCAAGACAGCAGAGGGGCCAACAACTTCGCAGCCCAGACTGAGGCGCAAAAGGGTACAGACAGAGCCACACCAGGTGCAGGGGCTTTAGGGGCCAGGTCACAGAGACCTGGGCCCAGCAGCCCAAGAGGCTGAGAATAAGGTGATCCTGCAGAAACCAGTCTGGCTCCAAGATTGCTGGAACCCTCCGTGACAGACACAGTGTAGCAGAAGAGTCCACGATGTACCCAAAAGGCTATCCGGCTGCAAAGTCCAAATTGAGTCTCTATGATTCAGCTGGCCAAAAGATGCTGCCAGTGGTCCTTCAGGAGAGGTAATGCGTAAACTAGGATCTGTGGCACAAATAACCATGGCATTGGACACTTATTTCCTAAGTGCCATGAGTTCTTCATTTGGTCCTTCCTGTTGTCTTCATACGGTAGGAAGCATCTTTGTTCCCGCTGTATAGATGAGGGAGCTGAGGTTCTCAGAGGTGAAGTAATGTTTTTCAGGTCACAACTACTGATCAGCATGCGAGGAAGCAGCTATGTCTCCAGAACCCCTGCTCTGGGCCGTGGCGTCGCCTTGCCTATAACTCACCGAGAGGCAGGCAGAGATGGAAGCCCCTGGCTAGAAGGCTGTGGTAGCCAACACTAAGAGCCAGAGAACTGTGTTGCTTCAGGAATGAAACCTTCCATCTTAGTAAGACCCATTGCAGAGGCCTACGGACTCCCTTTTAAAGACCCAGCCCTGTTGCATTTCAACAGGGCCCCTGCAGCCCATCACCCCCTTACCTCTCTGTTTCTCTTGTTGCTCTGCCTCCGCCTTGCTTCCTGTGATTGTCTCCGGTGTCTCCTGCCAAGCCCTGGCCCCCTGCCTCCCAGTGCCTGGGAAAGGGTGGGATGGGCGTTTGGGAGCCGGGCCCCTTGCTGTTCCCTGGACCTCTGGACTGCCTGCCCTCTTGAGTGCCCGGAGCCCAGTGGCTGGGCTCTCTTCCTTCCCTGAACAGCCACCTGGGCACTCAAACTGTTCCGAGTGGCGTGTGAGCCAGGTCTTTTTCAGCTTGGTGTGATGGCTTGGGGGACAGACCCTGGAATCAGCTTTGTTCCTTTCTTCACTGGATTCCCCTGGCCCACTGCTACCTCCCTCTGGGCTATCCTGGCATTTCCTACAAGGGCCAAGATCCCCCTCTCTGGCAGGCAGATGGGATGAGCAACAGCCCCCTGGAGGGGTAGGAGGCCCAGGAGATGGGCACCTTGGTGTGACTGGTGGTCCTAGCTGGTACCCAAGGCTATTACTTCCTGGCCCAGCCCAAATGTTGCCAAGAGTGTGAACCAGGCCTGGGGGACAAGAAGGCCAGGGGGTCCGAGGAACAGTGTCTGGGTACCCCAAGAAAACTGGGCAAAGATTCTGCTGCCTGCCAGCTCCTGTCTCCCCATCCCTCTGGTGAAGTGAGGGGCTTTCTGATTCACAGGCTTGCTGGAGATGCCCACCAGGGGCTAAGCCCAACATCCCAGACTCTGCCAAGGGCTCCTTTGCTGGCCTGAGGATGTTCGGATCCTTGTGGTAAAAGCCCTAAAAGAGGAGAAAGGATTAAGCTAGAGCTAGTTAGTGTAGGTTCTCTACACTTAAAAGAACAAACAGGACTGACAATAGTCACTAGTGAATTCACAGACTGTAAGTGGTACCACCTACTATCCCTTCCCCCAGATCTTCTCCCAAGCTTTTCAGAGGCTGAATGGTTAACACTTGGCATGGCCAGAGGACCTCAGGACCTCCTAGAGAATTCTGTGCTTTGACCCTCGTGTCCTTTTGCCTGTTTTGCTTTTGGAGAGAGACTAGCACGGACCTCACAATCCTGCTTCAGCCTCCTGGGTACTGAGGTTGCAGGCATGCACTCTCATGCCCATCTTTGACTTCCGACCATTTAAAAACCTGATTCTAGGCATGTGAGGTGGCCTGTCAGGAAGGAGCCCCAGAAACAGACCATGAGGACGACACATCTCACCCACGCCTGGCCCCCATGATAAGGCCACACATTCCACGGGCAGAGTTTCTAATGCCTGATCCTGGGTGAACTATGGGTGAGTCAGTGGTTGCAGAGGCCCAAGGGCAGGGCAGGGAAGAGGCACGGAGACAGAGCTGCCCAGTGTTTGGTTGTCTTCAGGGCTAGGGACAATTGAACCCCATGCACCCACTGTATTTCGTCACTCACCTTGCTGCCTAAGCCGAAGGCAGAGGGCACTTTTGGCTGGCTCCCAGAGTATACCCATGGGTTTGGGGCCAAAGGCCAGTCATATGGACGCTCTGGGGGCAGGCTGGACATCAGGTAGGGAGGCAAGCAGGTAGGAACCCAGAAGGGAGCTCGTTCTAGAATCTTGGTCTCCAGCAGGAAAGGGCAGTGCAAGGGCCGGAAGGCCACAGGGTCACTCTTGGGATGGCCACCACTATGCTCAGGTATCAGGGGGCCATAGCGAGGTGGGCATGCCGGCCCACAAAAGGCCAGTGGATGGGCCAGCATCGCTTCCTTCCAGCGCAGTCCTTCCTTGCTGCCTAGCCAGCTGCCCTTCCTCTCCCCGTTCCGAGGACCCTCACCCTCCACCAGTGAGAGTGTGTCCTTGGGGCCTTGGAGGAAGCCAGGAGGGAGCCAGGAGTCTGGGGTGCTCAGAACACCCCTCCAAAAGGGAGCAGGTTCTCCTAGGCACAGTGCCCCATGGCGCAAGCCATCCTGTGGTGAGGTACCAGGCTCCTGTCCCACAATGCCGTTCACAGGGGCTGTCTTCTCCCAGGCTGGGGTGTCCTTCAGGAAGCTGGGCATACTCTCCATCACTCTCCTGCCCTCATGGGCCTCTCCCGGGGAGGGGGGTCCTGGAGGGTAAGGACAAAGCATGAGCCCCTTAGGCAAATGGCCCATGTATCTCAACCATGGGCACCACCCTGGGAATACCAAAGTGGCTCAAACCAGTAAAGCAAGTGTCAGGCCACAGCAGGGCACAAAGCAGCCTTCCACAGGTGGCCAAAAGGATTCTGCTTCATGGCAGGAAGCTGATACCTTTCCCTAAATTCTGGCCCCTATCTGAATGTGTGTGTGTGTGTTTGGGGGGGGGGTGTCCAAATTCAATAGAAGGTTGTCACTTCCAGGGTGAAAGGCTCTGCCCATGTGGAGCTAGGAATCTAATTACAAGTCTTGGAAACTGATAGGAAGCGAGACTGCAAAAGGTTAGCTCAGTAGAAGACACTCAGCTGTGAGGACAGGGAGACTGACTGGATCCTGGCCCTGACTCTGTGTCACCTGCTATTCGGAGGTCCAGCAGATCATTTTCTCCTCTGGGTTTCAGTGTACCCGTATGTAAAAGAGGAACTCGGAGGAACACAGAGGATTCTTTCTAAACGCCAGTCTGTGGGTTTTGGGGTGCTGCTTGCCTGCTCCCATCTTCAGCCCCCACCAGGCTTGCAAGACTGGGATGTTCAGACCTGACAGGCTCGAGTCACTGGGCAGGGCAGCTAGCCAGGGCTGCTGGCTGGTGTCTCCCTACACCTGGGCTGTCTGACTCTGCCCTTCATGGGCTCTAGTTTCTTGGCATCTTCAAAGAGTACCGGGACAACTACTGGGGGCTAGGATCTCCGCTCCCAATGGGAGTCAGCATGTGAGAAGGGATTAAGAGGTTTCAGACTAGAGTGGGTCGAGCTGCCCAAGCCCGACGGCAGTGCCAGGGCACCGCTGCTAACTGAAGCCCGGAGGGGGGAGGGAAGGAGGCGGGGAAAGCAGGCTGGGCCCCAGAGAGACGCAAGCGAGGGAAAATTGAACACGCTTGCTAGGGACCAGGATGACAGGTGGCACCAGATCAGCTGTAGTCTCCTGAAGTAGTCCCCATGGACGGACAGAGGAAACTCCAAGAGGGATGGATGTACGTGAGCCTTGGCGGAGGCGCCAAGAATTTTTGGAGCTGCAGCTTGCGTTCAGTCCAGCCCCCTTAGTTGGGCATCCTAACTTTTCCATGTTAAGATGTAAGGTTCAGTTCAGAGTGACACCGGCACTTCACTCCCTGCCTGCACCTTGGGATCAGCTCATAAACTCCCCCATTACAATTAGCCCAGAACGCGCCCCCTCTTGGCGCTTACCTGGGCTTCACAGGCCGGGCGCGGTGTGGGCGGCGGTCGTGCTAGCCGGTGCTGGGTACTCGCTCCCCATGGGCCGGCTTCGGGGCGTTCTCCCGCTTTCTGCTCAGCGCGCTCGCGCTCTCTTTCCCCCCGGGCGTCGGGGGCGCTCTAGGGCCGCAGGTTGGAGGGGTCGGACTCCGGAATTTGCAGGATGCGGCACACGGCGCGGATGGGCCGCACCAGCTTCTGGGCCGAGGCTGTGGGTTGCGCCATGGGACGCTGAGACTCCGTGCTGCGCTTTGGGGAGGGTCGAGCCGGGGCTAGGGAGCGGTGTCCCCGGAGGGAGAGAAGGATCCGGGCCGGGGGGAACGCGCGCCCCGGGTCGGAGATGGCTGAGTGGGGGGAAAGGCCGAGGGGCCGGGGAAGGGGGTCGTGCCTGGAAGTGGGGGGCCGATCCTGTGAGCCAGGAGCGAGGCACCAGCGAGGGCGCAGCACCGCGTAGCGCGGCTAATGGAGGGAGAGCGCAGCGGAGAGCGCAGCAGGACCTCTGATCGCCATCGCCAGACGCGCAACTGAGAGTGGGGAAGCTGCTCCGCCGGTTTCCTCCTCCAGCACCCTGCGGGAAACAGGAGCCCGTGATTCGGCGGCCCCGCCTGGGCCTGCCCCCTTCTGAGCCCCGGGGGCTTCCGCCAACGCCCCGGCGATGCCACCGGCTGCGCACGGGGAGAATGAGCCCTTTGTTCCCCCCTCCCCCCCGCGGCACCCGGGCGCCTGCCGAGAGAGGCTCCCCTGGGGCAGTGTGCCAGCTTCCCAGCCGCCCCACCCTCCCGTGGGCCCGGCCCGGAGCCTGGCAGGCGGGCAGCACCCCCACTATAGGTGCCAAGCCCGGGAACTGGAGCAAAGGGCGGGAGGGGCCGGACCAGGCCAGGATGAGGCGGGGTGCCCCCCGGGGTGCTAGGGCGGGGCGGCAGGGAGGGGTCAGTGCCAGAGCTGGCAGGGGCAGTCGGGTTCTCACGGGTCAGTGATGGGTGCTGCGACCCACGCCAGCAGGCCCGTGCCTGCTGGACCACTCTCTCCCTGTCCATTTCAGCTCTGGGCACACCCCAATGGCTGGTGTCTTCCCTACCTCATTCTTCATCATCACCTGGCTAAGCCACTCTTCATAGTATCGGGCCCAAGACCCTACCCAGCATCCCTCTCTGGGCACAATGTTACAAAGCACTATGCTTTGGAATCTGGGAGGGCCTGACCTGATATCTGGTCTGTTCCCTCCTCTAAGCGCCTTGATTTCTACCCAGTGTCCAGAGAGGTGAAGGGACCAGAAGCACTTAAGCATTGCAAGCTCCATTTAGGGTTGCCTGCTGGGCTGCCCCATCTTCAATGTTCTTGGTGCTCCCAGGCCCAGCCTGGAGAGGAGCCCATGGGAGTGGCTCCTGGGAGGGAACATTGAGTAGGAGAGGAAATGGGCAAACAGGGCACCCTCCACCCGAGGAAGCATCCCTGCTCTTCTGCGGGGGTGGTTCCAGAGCACACACACAAACAGACAGATTCAGACACACACAGACAGATTCAGACACACACAGAAACCCACACGCCCAACGGGTGCTTCCCTTCCCTAAAAGCACCCACCTTCTGCCCCTCTACTCCCCTGCCTCCCGAGTCCAGTCTGAAACAGAAGCAACACCACTTACTCTCACTCCCAGCCCCCATTGCTGTGGAAGGAATGGATTTGGGTGGCCACAGCCTGGTCCCAAGTCCCTCCACCATCTCTGAAGATGAGGGGTATCATGAAGAGCCCAATGTCTTTCACTTAAGGGACAGGAGTGAAGGCAAGGAGCCTTTCACCAATTGTTAAGACCAGGATAGGTACTTGGGGGAGGAGGTCTGTCCGTCCATCCTAGCTGCCTGCTCCGACTTGGGCCTTGTTAATACAGACCCTCCTTGCTCCTCTCCTTCACAGAGACCAAGTCTGTGGTGGGCAGGCTGGCAGGGGTTGTTTACATGGCTGGGTTTTTCATACTCCTTTTCTTATCCACTCCTTTGGAGGTGACCTGACCCTAGTTTGCTGTGGGAGCTGAATGAGGAGGGTCTAACAGGGACTGGAACAGCAGGGGGTCTAGCCTGACCTCTGGCTCCTGGCTCCAGGGCAGGGTGGTGGGGTGGCACGTGCCTGTGGTCCCCGTCTAAGTTCCCTGGCCTACCTTAGCAGAGGCTTGTGGGAGAGTCCTGTGGCTTGAGGCCTGGTAGTGGCCAGAGTGGAACCCAGGGCTGTCCTGAGTCCTGGGGGCTTGTGGCTGTCTTCCCCTAAGGTGTTAGGGACTGTGTCAGGGGAGCTGAACAGATACCCACCCCCGCACCTCCAGTCGCCATATCTGCCTGTCAGATTATATTCCCTGGACTAGACCAGAGCTCTCAGGACAGTCTTCTGGAATGCTTAGGGGTTAGTGGAGATGGAGGTGAGAAGTACTGCCCTCACTCCACCACGTTCCCCATCCTTGTCTTAGAGCCTATGCCACAGGCCAGAGTCCTTTCAGCTGGCTGTGCTGTGCCTGAGGATGGAGCATAGCTGAGGACATACACAAAAGACACAAACACGGGGGAGGGTGCGGGTGGGGGCGAAGCCACCCAGTGTGTGGTCACAAGACCAGACCATGGACCTGGCAAACTTACTAGCACCCTCAGACTCACATGGGCCCAGCCCTCGCCCACCCCGACCCCTCACAAACTGACACACATGCTGACACACACTCGTGCTGACAGGCACAGACTCTCTGACAGCCGGCTGCCCTTTCTCCACCCCAGAGACCCTTACCTGGGCAAGCACAGTACCCCTCAGGCAGAGTAGCCCCCTGCCCAGGGGTGGGCAGCAGGCAGGGCGGGGGAAGGAGCCCCGGAGAGTCAGGCCAAGCTGCCACTAATCCGGGCGGGGAGAGGGGGGGCACCCACGTCAGAGCGGGGACTGCCGGGTGGAGGGCATCTGAGGACATCCCCTCCCACACACGCGGCCGTCTGGGCACCTAGCCCTGCTTCCCCAGCCCCTCCATCCTTCAGACAGCTGAGGCTGGCCTCCCCCTACCCCACCCCCACCCCTGTGGCCATGCTTGGGGTGGGGGGCACGGGGAAGGGGGATACAGGGCGAAGAAATCTCCCAGGACTAGGGGGAGGGGACAGGGAAGGGAAGTGTGGAGATGCTGCGGGAGCCAGGAGGAAGCTTGGGGTAGATGCTGCCCTTTCTGCTCGCTCGCCCACCCACCCACATCCTTGACCTAATTCCTCTTCTGGAGCCCTTCCTCTCTCTAGCCCTCCCCCCACTGCCATCTAGCCTCCGTTGTGTTCCAGGCTGAGCTTGGGACCTGTGTGTGCAGTGATGCTAGCTCTGCCCCCAGGATCCCCCAACCTTAGGAACCAGCGGTGAAGGGCGCTTATTAGTGGGCACCAATCTCAGATGCTGGGTGAGAAATGGGGATGTGAACCTGAACAGTTACCCCCTGGAGCCCCTCCAGTGCCTGCCAGGACCCCTAACTCAGCCTGGGCTAGGGCTGCATGTGTGGGACCCAGAGGCTTAGGATGCTGCTGGGAGTGGCAGCTAAAAATAAAGCCACAGGATCCTGTGTGCTGTGACAGAATCCAGAGAAGGGGAAAGTGACCAGGCTAATGAAGGGCCACAGGTCATAGGGACAGTGATGGAGTCAGAGTCAGAGGGTTAAAAAAGGATGGCAAGAGGTGAAGTGGAGAGAGAAAGGACTGTGAGAGGAAGTCCCGGCTGTCATGGTAACAGGCCAGGAAGAGTAGGAAAAGCTGAGGAGTGGGGGTGGGACCAGAACCCACAGAAGGTATGTGTTAGGGACTGGTCTCTGGTGTCAGGTCCTTTTCCAACCTTGATCCTACCTGGGGAGGAGACCAGGCACGCTGGTCTCAAGTAGAAAGTTGGTGGTCCTTGGAAAGTAGAAACAAGACCAGATGCCCTCCCTTTAAGAGGCCAGGCCAGAGCATCAGTGGTGGTCCAGGACCCTTCTCCAGGGGGAGGATAGTGTTGGGTGAAGGTGTGTTTGGTTAGTTCTCAGAGCTGTTCTGAGGGATGCCCAGGTTGCTACCCAGTGCCCCAAGTCTTGGCTCACGTTTATGCTTGCCCAGAAATGCCTACCACCTGGACCTTCTACACATTTGTTTCTCTGTGGCCTCAGGATGCTTAGTAACCATACGATTTACCCAGCCATTCGCCAAGCCATACCAGAGACACTGGCGTTTTGAAAGCTGTGTGGTGGAACTGAGGTGACATGGCACAGCCACCAAAGCAAAAGTTCACTCCCACCCTGAAGAGGTTTAAGATGTTTGATGTATGTGTTGGTTTAGTCACAGTCCTCTTTCAGGTCTCAGTTGGGTGTCAGGCCTTGAGCTGAGGCTGGGAGCCACACTTGGAGATATGACCGTGGTGACAAGTGACTCCACGACTTCTAATCCTGTGCTGGGGAGGGAGAGAGGCTTCCCAGAGGAAGGGGTGATGTTTCAGTGCAGAAGTTAGACGCTAAGCAGGATTTCACCAACAAATCACACAGTTATAAAAAATATCACACCTTGGTTCAACCATGGAGTCTGGGATACAACAGTAAAAATAAGGCTGAAGTCTCTCCGTGAGTGGCTAGGCAAGGCAGAGGCATGCGCGCAGAAGGTTCTGAGACAGGTGTCTGAGTTGGAGCAGGAGAACAAAGCAGGCGGGGGGAGGGCAGAGGTGGGCTCTGCAGAGCCAGGGCACAGTGGCTTCAGCAGTCCTTCCAGGAGGACCAAGTGACTTTGCCCACCTCTCAGGCAGCACCCCTATAGAGGAGAAAGCCGTTTCACCTGTAAGATGGACAACAGGCCCTTTGAGAAGATTCAAAGAAACCAGCTCTGAAATGCTCAGCACAAGGTCAGACGAGCAACAAATATCCCACACATGCCAGACTCCTTCTCCCTGCCCCCGCCCCCAGGCAAGGAACAGCCCATTTACTGAATAATGATTAAGAACATCAACTCTGGAGCCAGACTGCCTAGTCCAAAGCCCAATCCTGCCACTTACTAGCTAGTCCACCTTGGGCAAATCATTTGCCCTTTGTGTGCCTGTTTGGGAAATGGGGATCATAGTCATAGCGGCTACTTGTCTCCTCACCCCTACAGTTCCTAGCAACACATCTTTTGGGTGAACTAATGAGACAGTAAGAGTCAGCATCACATACAGAGGGGATGCCATAGGGAAAAGCCACTGAACCCCAGTCCATGCGAGGCTAAATCAGCCACACAGATTAAGTGCCTTCCCCTCCAATAAAACCCAGATAATCCCTACACCAAGAGTTAATCCTCGCAGGACACTCCAATTTAGCAGCTCATAGTTTTCCTCCAACCAGCACTCTTGACTCCGAAGTGGGAAGGAAGGACAGATGGGGTGGGAGGAGGGAGGACCCTGGGTACAACGTGCCTCCTACTTTAGGGGCAGATGACCCAGGGATCAAAGGAGATGGATTAAAGTCAACCCAGGGCAAGCGTCTGGGTCTCTATGGATGGAGAAGGCAAGCATCAGACAAGGGCTATCATTGGCCCTGCTGGCAAGCATCATTCCTTTGGCCTGTCCCATCAGCATCCAGGCCCCAGCAGGGTGAGGCCTTGGCTCGTCTCCGAGCCCCGCCCACTTTGACCTGGAAGGTGGGGGCAGCCTGGCCCTAGGCAGCTGCTGCCCTCTCGTGGCTTAGAGTGCAAATTCACCGTAATCGTATCTGAATGTCTACAGGAAGTGTTCACTGAACTGTGACTCCTCTAGGTTCATGGAAGACCTAGCCTGCCTCCTCAGGTTTGCTCTGTACAGTTTCTATAGGCTCCCCATATCTTTGCCTCTTCCTGTAAGGGCCAGTATTGACTCCCAACTGACCCTTCAAGATCAGTCTGACTGTTTTTTGTTTTGTTTTTTTTAAAACAGGGTCTCTCTAGTCCTAGCTGATACGGAACTGGCTATGTAAACCATGCTGGACTCAAAGAAATCCTCCTGCCCTCTCCCCCTCAACCATGTTGGAATCAAAGGCTTGTGCCAATACACCAGGCTCTACCCTAGCTCCACAGGGATCCCTAGGAGCAACCGTAAGAATGCTTGCTGCTGGGATGGGGCACAGAGATCTTCCAGCAGTCGCTACACCCTTTGCCAGAGCCTGCAGTGAGTTATTAGCTACAATATTCTCATATGTGAAGAGACAAATTAGGAGAGGCCAAACACTGTTTGGTATTTATTTATAAAAATATTCATAAGCCTGACCTCACTCACCAACACGAAACATGCAGCTAGTGTATGGACACGGGGACACACACACACACACACACACACACACACCAGGCCTTGGAAAAGGCTGTCAAGTATTTTGAAGGACAAGAAGGAATGAACACAGCTGGTTGGACTTTTCGTTTTGTCGGTAGGGACTGGTGGGGCTCTGGTCCCGTGTCTGAGAAAGTAAAAGGCAGAGGAAGGCAATAAATAGGCCCCGGGCCTGGGCTGCTTTGGTACAGTGAATGTCTCCCTGTGCAGGGTACCACGCCATGTGCCATTTAGGCACAAGCTGGATGGAGCAGAACCCAGGTAGCTGGTGTAGCAGCGAAAGGTCCCCTGCTGGCTCCAGAGGTAAGGTGGCCTCAGTGTGCAGACTCTAGCTGTCCATGTCTGAGGGCATGGCCTTTTTCCGGGTTCGGACCTTCAGGGAGCGTGAGGTGCCCTTGGGAAGAGAAAGCCAGTATACCTTGAGTGGTGTGGGCACTGCAGCTCCATCCACACCCCCCTCATGCCGTCCTTCCAACACACTTACCTCTCGAGTCAACGGCTTCCTCTTGACCACCCGAAGGCTCTGGCTGCGACCTAGAGGCTTCTCTCGGGGCCGAACAGGTGGCTGGGGGGCAATCTCATTGTCTGACCAACACTCATCCTCTGTGTCACTGTCCTGCAGGCCGCCTGGCCGGTATCCTGCCAAAGAGAGGCCCGCAGGGCAAAGCTGAGCATTTATACAAGCCTAGGGTCACGCCCAGCTTGCCTCTAGTCCTCAGAGAGGCTTACCTCCCCAGGTCAGCTCCCCTCTCTTACCACTTACCAATAGGCGGTCTACGTCGGGGTACCTGGTCTTCCAGGTAGAGGGGATCTTGGTAGGTGGGGACAGGGGTGTCAGGGATAGAGCGCAGATCTTGCATAGAGAAACTCCGCAGCCTTCCAGCCAGAGCGCCTTGACTCTAGGAGGTGAGGGATGGGAGCCACTGTTAACTCCAGAGGAGGGCTGCAAGGGGAAGGGCTGTAACGGGGAAGCTGCCCTTCAGCTAATCACTGGGGCACAAGATTCATACTGATCTGGGAGCGGGGGAGACGCTGTGATCACCGGGGCCCACGGCACCTTGGTAGCAGCCTGCACAGCAGCCGAGGCAGCGATGTTGAGGCCCCGCTTCCCAAAAGTGAGCATGGTTTCATAGCTGCGCTCCTTTGCCTGCACGATACACGCGTCGATCTCCTGCAGACCCAGGGCGGAGAGCTCAGATCAATGACAGAACCACCGTCTCTGCAGACCCCAAGATGCCACTGGTTGTCGTAATCCCACGAGCCCTACCCAGGAGCCACAGATTTAGGTTCAGAAAAACTGAAAGCAGGACTCCCCAACTACACACCCTCTCCACAACTTCCATTCTTCCATGCCCACGTCAACTTCCTGCTGGCTTGTCATAACCCTAAAGGTCGTCCATATGTATCACCCAGGTGGATGGGGAAAGCCAACCCCTATCACAGTCCCACAGCAAAACTATAGAGGGACAGGAAATAAGACCCAGGCACCTCTGGCTGCCTGAACCTGAGATACAGGGCTTTCGCTCTGACACACTGCCCTGACACACCCTCCTCTGTTTCTGCTCTATCTCCCTCGAGGTACCTTCTCATGGCGGGATAGGGACGGGTGGACAAACTTTCGGTAAAGCAGGCTGGCCCCCTTGGTGTAAGGTGAGAGCAGCCACAGCACGAAAGCCATCTTGAACTCGTAATAAAACGGGAACCTGTGTGTAAGCAAGGGGAGGGGTTTGTGTGAGCCAGAGGCCAGGTGGTGGTGGTGGTGGGGCCCTTCCCAACCCCATGGCCTGCCAATCCTTGGGCCGGACCAGGAAATGAAGATGTCTGTGAAGGTTTCTGCTGCCATGAAGATCGCAAAGACAATCCAATACATCATCCACCGTACCTGTGGGTCAGAGTGCAGAGCTCAGCTCGAGAGCCTGAGCCGCCAGGGCCCGCCCCCAGCCTGCCCAACCCAGAGATTCCTCAAAGCCAGTCCCACTGCATTGCTGGCTACAGTTTCCCACATCTGCTTAGACAGGAGCCCCTGAGAAACTGCCTTCCGTTCCAGTGCCCCTCCAGCATGCTTCGCCCACGAGATCCTCCATGGCCATTGTTAATAATGGCTGGCCTTCCTTCCACTAGACCACTCTACTTGAGATCTGTTCCACCATCGATCGAGCCCCTGGAGTCTGACAGGCCAGGCCCTCCAGCATCACCAAGTCCTACCACCTCCCTGACCATTCCTCAATGTCTACCCCACTCTTTGCACTCACATATTCTCGAATGTTCTTGCTCTTCACAGCCTTGTAGGAAGCATACGCAGGATACAGCATGCCAAATATGAGCCTGGAACAGCAGTCACAGGAAGTGTGAGGGGACCATGCCCCACCCTCTCCCTGCCAGGTGGCTGCTCCCCCTGACCTGGGTGCGAGATGGCAGTGCCTGCCTGTTTTTCCCGCTTGGCTTGCACAACCCTGGGTGCCTGAGTCAGTGCCCCGGAGGCTGCCTCCCCACCCGGCTGTTTACAAACATCCCAAGCCTGCCTAGGCCTGCGCTGGTGGCCCATGGGTACAGGACAGACTGAGAACACACAACAAGGTGGGTGAGAACACTAGGCTGTCCCCTCCCACTACACATAATCAGGCCCAGGGCCACCAGCATGCAGTGAGGGACATTTGAGCCAGGTATTGGGATATCCAAAAGTGAGGTGCAGGCTGCAGAAGCTGAAGCTAAGGTGGTGGGTCATGTGGCTGCTCAGATGGGAAGGAGACACCTAGATTCTCCACCCACAGCAGTAGCTAATCACCTTCTCACAGGACTGTAAGTGGTAAAAGCCCTGAGCCCTAGCAGCACCTGTCTGCAGGAAGGGTCTCTGTCAGGCCAGAAGGCTGCAGGGTGGAAACAAGGTATGCAGTGACCAGGTCCCACTTCAGACCCCCAGGACCGTTAAGTGTGTGCTGGGAAATGGGGTCATGAAGTTTTTAAAAATTCCCTTCTTTACAAACGCTCCCAGTTTCCACCCAAAGGCAGGTTGGCATCCTGGGACAAAAGGGAGGGGGGAGGTGTCTCACAGTGACCATACTCACACCACCAGGCGACAGATCATCCAGGACACCATCCTTACAGCCTAGAGGGATGACCCCGAGAGACAAGCGGAGGGACGCTCACTCAGGAGCTGGGACAAGGGGCTGAGTGGTGCTGCAGTACACCTCTCCCTCGGTGTAGGCGGAGATCACCACCCCTGACTTCGACCCCGCAGTGCGGGGAGCCGGGAGAACCCGGAACCAGGGGATAGAGGGCCTCGCAAAGGAAGCCGCCTTGTGATCGAGGCGGGAGGGCGCGTCCCTCCGCCCCGCCGAATCCTGGCGGCTCAGTCCCACAATTCCTGCCGCGGAGAACCGTTCGTCCCCCGTCGAGGGCGCCGCTGCTGGTCTCGGGTCCGGGTGGCAGGCCGGACCTCAGCTCTCACCGGCCGCCCGGGTGGCAGAGCGCCCGACCACCTGCACCGGTCTCGGGGCGGAGTTTGTAACTCACTTAAAAGTTGCACGGAACCAGATCCTGCCCAACCCCAGCGCTCAAGCTCCAGGCGCAGGCGCAATGAAATCCTCAGAGGGGCGGGACGAGGTCAGGGAGACAAAAGGGCGGTCTCTTAAAGCGGCGATGCTCGGCGCACTTCGGAGGTGGGGCCGCCGGTCGAATAGTCTTCCAGATCTGAAAGGTTGGCAGGTGGACAGATAGTGAGGGAACAAAAACAAAACAAAAACAAAAACAACAACAACAAAAAACCCCGAACTGCTAGCTAGGTGTGGGTGGCGCACACATGAGTCTCTGAGGTTGAGACAGGAGAATTATCAGTGAGGCTGGATAACAGGTGTATCATCACTACACTGTTGCAAACAAACAAAAGGAAAGGAGAGGAAATAAAAGACAACTCGAGAGTGTTCCTCGAATGCCTTTTTATCATTTCTCCATCTCTGTAAAATGGGATAGAGAATGAAATGAGTGCTTGGCCCAAAGGAAGCAGGTTCTGATCTGATCTTACCTTCGCAGAAGTCCAGCTGACTGACCATGCTAGAAAGGAGGGAAGAGTGGAATTGGAGAATCACCCTTCTGACAGCCTCAGGACTCCACTTGTTTCTAAAGCATCTTTCCACAATCCATATACCTGGGCATTCTGACCCCACTGTCTTGGAGACTGAGTGATGATCCAGGTTCACCCCGGATCTTCTTTCCTAGAATTTTGAAATCCCACCTGTTTCTGAGACAGGAATAGAGATATCCCAGAAAATTCTAAAATCAACACTTGCTGTTTTGTGCTTGTTGTTGTTGTTGTGCGAAATGATGGAATTGTTGAAGCGTCTTCTTATTAGATTGGCACACTGGCTGTCTATAACATTTGACAAACTTAGATATATCATTACTGTCATCGTTATCATCATTGTTAGTACCTTAGTTTCTTCATCATCATCGTTTTTTTTTTTTTTTTTTTTTTTTTTTTTGAGACATTGTTTCTCTTTGTACCCCTGGCTTTCCTGGAACTCTATCTGTAGATCAGGCTGGCCTTGAATTCAGAGATCTACCTGCCTATGCCTTTCAAGTGCTAGGATTAAAGGTATGTGCGCGCACACACACACACACACACACACCCCAAAAACCAAACAGAACCATGGAGTCTGATTTGTGATGGCCAACTACTCCTGAGCATGGGACCTACCCTGGAGTATAGTTGATATACCCAGCGCAGCTCCATTGGCGAAGACTAGCTTTTCCTTTTCCAGCAGATATCAATTTTGAATAGCTTCGTGGGATGAGAGAGACTCTGGGCCCACTTCCCCTCCTCTGTGCTGGTCTTTGTGTCTGGCTTGAGTTTATGCAGGTCGAGTGCACACTGTCACAGTCTCTGAATTCATGTGTGCATCTGCCCATTTGGTCTGGAAAAGATTGTTTCTGTGAAGGCATCCACCACCCCTGCTTCTTATAGTCTGTCTGTCCCTACTTTTGCAGAGATCCCGGAGCCTTGAAGGGAGGGCTGGGAGACATCCTGTTGAGGTCTGACTGCTCTGAAGTGGCTCAGTCTCTTTATGTTGTCCAACTGTGGGTCTCTGTCAACTATTACTGCAAAGAGAAGCATTTCCGATTTACCCATGGCCTTAATCTTTGCAAAGATCTTTTTAAAAAAATGTAAGAAATGTCCTCAGGGGGCTGGAGAGATGACTCAGCTGTTAGGAGCACTGACTGCGCTTCCAGAGGATCAGGATTCAATTCCCAGCAACCACATGGTGGCTCACAACTGTCTGTAGCTCCAATTCAAGGGGATCAGGCACCTTCAGACACAAATGAAAGCAAACACCAGTGTACATGAAATAAAAGTAAATAAGTCCTTTAAAAGAAAAAAAAATGTGCTTTTGAAGTAAATGGCCCAATGTTACCGAGCAGTATATATTGCTGGCCAGTGGCTAAATGTGTGTGTGTGGCATGGTCAAATCTCTTGGGAATCAGCAACAGCCAGCTACAAGTGGCCCTGGTAGGGGGTCACAGACCTAAAGAAGTCAACTCTGCTAAGATGAATACTCCTCCAAGAGGGGAGAAGGCTACAAAGGAGAAAGACTGGTTTCTTTGCATGTGGGTTTGTTTTTGTTTTTTGTTTTTTCTTTGTGACCTCTGCCCTCTGTCTCAGTTGCTCCATCTGAAAATAGAGAGCTTACTACCCTGCCTCAACACACACACACACACACACACACACACACACACACACACACACCTTGAGGTAAGGATGCAAGCCAAGCTAACCCAGGGCTGTGGGGGTGGAAACAGGGGCAGTCACTGCCTTTTATTAGAGCGCAGTTAACGCCCACCATCTATGAGGATGGAATTGGTAATGATGGGAGCCAGGGAAAGGAGGCTTCTTGGGAATAAACAAACACATGGTGATTAGACAGTCTTAATTATTATCATCAATTTTATTGGTATTGCTGGATGTGGGAGCCAGCAATGAAACCTGCCCACAGGAGAAGCTCCCCCATGCCTTACGGCTCCCTTGCTCCTACTGCCCCTCCCCCCATGCTTTTTTTTCTTTTTTCTTTTTTTGGAGAAACAAGAAACATCTAAGGCCTTGAGGATCCCACTAAGAAGGTCCCAGACACACCATTCTTTTTTTTTTTTTTTTAAATATAGACAGGGTCCTACGTAGTCTAGGTATGGCCTTGATCTTTCTGCTTCTTCTTCCTAAATGCTGGCATTACTGGCACATGTCACCATGTTTGGTTCATGCAATGCTAGAGCTCAAACCCAGGGCTTCATCTAGGAAAGCGCTGATTGAATTTGGATATATATATATATATATATATATATATATATATATATATCCATCCATATATACATATATTTGACTCTCTCTCTCTATATGGTGTATAAGTGTTTTGCCTGCATGTATGTTTGCATACATGCGCTTGTGGAAGTCAGAAGACGATGTCACATCCCTCTGGAACTGGAGATACAGGTGCTGTTAGCTTCTATGTGGGCGCTGGAAGGACAGTCAGTGCTCTTAACTGCTGAGCCATTTCTCTGGCATCCCGGATCTGATTCTTTAGGCAGGTATGATGGCATACCTCTTTAACTCCAGTGCTTAGGAGGCAGATGCAGGCAGATCTCTATGAGTTTGAAGCCAACCTAGTCTACCTATTGAGTTCTATGACCTTCAGGACTACATAGGGTGACCCTGTCTCAAAAACATCAAACAAACAAAAACTATTGTGTTTATTGTGTTAGGACATGTAGAGAACTGTAAAGGATGGAAGAGATAATCCATCATCTGAGAACCTGATGTGAATCCAGGACCCTTGGCATGTCCACCCACTGGTTGATTCTAAAACCTCTTCCCTGACTCCAGCATTACAGCCTCTGTGCAAGTGTGGTACATGCATGGTTGTGCATGTGTGATGCATGCATGACTGTGCATGTGTGTGTACAGGCAAGGGACTTGTGAAGGGCAGCAGTTAACATCAGGATATCTTTCTCAATTGTTTCTCTACATTTTTTTCTTGTTTGCTTGTTTAAGGCAGGGTCTGACTATGCGGGTCAGACTGGCCTAAAACTACCTGTAAGTTTCTGCCTACTGAATGCTGGGATTAAAGGCACGGGCCACTTTTTTCAGGGGTGGTGGTAGTGGTGGTAAGGTCTCTCGTTGTTCCTAGCGCTCACTGTTTAAGGGAGATTGGTTGGACATTAACCCCCCCAGAATCTGTCTCCATTCCTCAGGTGCTGGGATTACCCAGATGTGCCTCCATGCTTGGTTTTTACCCAGATGTTAGAGACCAAAGCTCAGATCCTTGAGTTTCTGCAACAGGCACTTTACCCACTAGGCCATCTCCCCAAGCCAACTGAAGCCTTGTTTTAAGCTGGGTGTGGTGGCCCCCGCCTGTAATCCAAGCATTTAGGAGGCTGAGGCAGGAGGATTTGATTGCAAGGGTGGCCTGGGGGAAGGGAGGGGGGAAGGGAGCTTCCTGTTTTCATTCGCTGGAAAGAGCTCTGTGCCCACTCTGAACTCTCAAAGCTGGGACTGTCTCACCCACACAAGGCTCCTTCCTGGTCCCGATGCCTGTGCTTGGGAAAGTTAAAGGACAAAAAGTCAGAGGTCTGATGCTGGGAGCTGGGTTCCTCATGGGGGAGCAGGACGCTGGCAGCCAAGTGTCACCCTCCTAGGCTCTGGCAGAGGAAGTAGACTCTGGCTCTTGTAGCCTTTGGCCCTGAACTGTTGACACAGTCATCCAGTGACCCAGAGTTGCTAAGCAGCTCCCTGGACTCATGACTGACCCCCTCAGGCAGGTGACCAGGCAGCCGCTGCACAGAAAGCTTGGCATTCAAGGTCTGATGGAGGGAATGTCTCTCCACTGAAGGGAGTGACTTGTTAGGATCAATGTTTATCTTGCAACTGGGCAACAGAAGGCCAAGGTGTCTGGGAGACTAAAGCCAGCTCCCTTGGCAACTTCAGTGGGTATGGCTGGGGATGTAGCTGTGTTGGTATAGTACTTGCCTGATATATAAAGTCCGGAGCTCAGTACCCAGCAGCACAGAAAAGTGGCGTGGTTGTATACAGTTGTAATCTCAGCATTTGGAAACTTGGAGACAAGAGTCAGAAGTTCAAAGTTCCTTGGCTACACAGTGAGTTTAAGGCCAGCCTGGGCTATAAGAGATAATCTCAGAAGGAAGGAATGAAGGGAGAAAGGCAACCATGGATCGAGGTAGAGAGGATTCAAGGGTGTCTTCTCTGCCACATGCACTTGAATGTGACTTGAGCAGAAATCTAGACCTGTCCCTTACTACAAGCTGTAGCCAGGGACAGTAGGGGAGGATTGGGTGCCTGAAGCCACAGATGGGAGTTGGGGGGGGGGAAGGAACTCTGAGACTGCAGGTGGTGGAGGAACCCTCACTGCCAGAGAGCAATTGTCACTGAGGAGTGCCTGTCTCTCGCTCTCATGAACTCCCAGCTTGGAGTCACTCCATCTCAAATACAATCCTGCAGACCAGCATAGCTCATAAGTATGTGCCAGGCACAGTCTTCAGGAGGACGGACGCACATCTGTGTCCAATGCACTTAAAGCTCACCAAGGATGATAAGGCGGGCCCAATATGCAGTCTATTCCATGATAGATGAGCCTGCTGGTTGGGCATCATTAGACCCACTTTGCAGATAAGGAGACCGAGACACATACAGGTGAAGTAAGTATCTGAAAGCCATCCACTGCTTTTCCTCAGTAAGCGAAGTGAATCCCCATCCTCTACAAAATACGTTAGCTAATCTGCTTTGTGGGATTTGAGGTTCAGAGAAACTAGTTGGCATCAAGCAAAGTAATCCAGATGACATCTGGGCATGTGCGGTCCAGACTGGAGCTCAGAGCATGGGGTTAATACATGTTCTGGGGGTTCTCAGACCTGGTCTTCTTCTCTTGTGGCAGATCAGTGATATGTGATGCACTTGGACATGGTTTGAATGGGAATTAAAACAGTGGTGCTAGTTTGATTAGGAATGGCCTCCACAGGCTCCTCTCATATGCTAGGGCCCTCAAAGAATGGCACTACTTGAGAAGGACTAAGAGGTGTGGCCTTATTGGAATAGGTGTGTCCTTAGTAGAGAAAGTGTGTCCACTGGGGAGTGGGCTTTGAGGTTTCAAAAGCCCAAACCAGGCCCAGGTCACTCTCTCTTCCTGCTGCCTGCAGATCAGTACGTCTTTCTGTGTGCCACCATCCTTCCCACCATACTGACAATAGACTAAGCCTCTGACACCATAAGCAAGTCCCAACTAGATATTTCCTTTTATAAGACTCACCACGGCCATGGTGTTTCTTTACAGCAATAGAAACCCTAAGACAGACATATATATGACCTGTGAGAAATGAAAGGGACCCTGGGGGACAGGTGAGGAACAGGAGAAGGGAAGAGGCCTTCCTGGGGTTGTCACATCTACCGTTTCTGTCCCTTTCCTCGTTTCTTCTCATGTAAGATGGCAATGGATTCCCAATTTTTTCAAGTCTGGGGGTGGAAAAGAATGACAAGGAAAGAGACCACACAGCTGAGTGTGGCAGTTTTGCAACATGGTGCTATCACCAGGGTTCCCTAGTGACCCTGATCACTGCTTCAGCCCAAACCCTGTCTGATGATCTTCCCCTCCCCCTCCTTTTGTCCCGGGCTCTTCCTGGAGTCTCAGGGATGGACAGAATGGAAACAAGCAGGAGAGGGACCAGTGCCGCTGTGTCTGTTGGCACCTGGTCCTGAAGAGCTTTATGTCAGGCACAACGCCATGGATTTGTTTTGAGAAGAGCTCGGAGCCAAAGCGGGCTCCTGGGTAGCAGATGACATAATGGAGAGATGTTTCAGGAAGGACAGACCAGAAGGATCTGAGAAGTAGGCTGGTGGGAGGGATCTAGAAACCATAGCAATGAGGACAGGCTTGGATGAAGGTTGTAGTGGGGCAAGGGGACAGGGGAAGGATGCTCATTTGGAAACCCTCAGAGGTAAAGAGTGGGGAATTGGTGGCTGGTTAAAAACTGGGAGAAGAAGGACCAGCGTGTTACCTAGTTCTCCCAGGTGCCTCATTTTGGTGGTTGTGGTAACAATGGCAGACATCTGTCCAGTGGGGAGCTCAGAGAGCGAGTGGTAGATAGCCAGGGTGGCAAAGGGCTGAGCATGTCTTTGCCATGTTGCTTAGAGACATCCTGACCAAGGGATAGACCTAGGTCTTAGCAGGTCCGTGCCTATAATCTCCAGGAAGGAACAGTGGCCTGTGAGTCAGTCCCAGGTGGAAGAGACTCATCACTTAGCCCAGCACCTGGGTGGCATCACCACGAACTCCTAACCTTAGTGCCAGGTGACCTTGACGGCATCTGAGGGAAAGGAGCCAAGAGGAAGCTGGTATGGTCTCTGTGTACTGCAGGGATAGGTGACACAACCCTGTCTCTGCTACTAGCAAAACATCTGAGGACACCTGAGAGCTAGCAGTGGGGTGGAACTTTATTCAAAGCAAAGGAATCTTAGCATTATCCCCAGGTGCATCAGGCCGCAAGAAATCCTCTCAGCCTGATCATTTCCTACTTCAGGGCTGCTGCTCCCAGAGGACAGCAGAGGGCAGCAGAGGCCTGGTTCCCAGGTGTCCCTCCCTGCCATCCTCATCCAGCCTCCACCGAGCTGTGCCTCCGGGGGGCATCTCCATGGCATGGAGGGGTGCCAGGGCTACCAACATGTTCCTGGCGCCCACACAAGTAGCTCAGGCTGTCTCAGGATTCTTGCCTTGGCTGTTTTTTTTTTTTTTATATCCAGTCAAGGAGCAATCACACTTCGGGGTCCGCATCTCAAAGATGGGGTGAGAGAGGAGATGGCCTGAGCTTGAAAAAGCAATAGCTATCCAGAGAAATCCTTCCCACCCATGTCCATTTGAGCTGGGACTGAGTCGTGGAAGAAAACTCTAGTGAGGAAAGCTATACTGCACTATGAAGAACCCAGTTGCTGTTGCCTCTTGTTATTATTGCTTCTGGATGAAGTGGCTTTGTCCCCACGAGGCCATGGTCACGCTTACTGTTGCTATCCTTATGAGCCACACAGGGGGCACACTGGGGAGAGCAGAGAAAGTGTGGGTGCTGTAGGCACTCTCCAAGAAGAGCAGCTACGGGGTATCAAGGACGCCAGTTTGCCCAGCACCTAGTCCACTCACGTACACACCCCCAGACATGTGCAGATACGGAATCAGAAGTGTGGCGGGGTATACACAAGTATGCAGCTGAGTTCATCCATCAGTGTCCACAGGTGCATGCAGAAGGAGCATGGCATGGGAAGGCACACTTGGAAGTGTGGGCACACCTGCAGGGAGGCTGCAACTGTGGATGCCAAACAGGTACACAAGCACCTCGGGCATCCAGAGGAGAGGCCAGAGGGCAGAAAGCTAAGCTGAGAAGAGAAGGCTGTGGCTCACCCCTTCCTGCACCCGCTTTGTCACTCAGACACACTAGTGACAGAGCAGAGCAGGGAGCACTGAAGATCAGGGGCTGTTGGTGCGCACATAGAGAACCTGGACACTGGATGCCTGGTGAATACGTAGGTGCTGATTACAGTAATGGGAATGGCTCCCCTGGGCTAGTCCCTGGTGTGTGCCCAGGTCCACTTCTGTGTGTATGTGTGTGTAGCTACATAGACAGGTTGGCCACCTGTGACTTCACTTGGGGCCACAAGTTGCTCACAGAGGTCCCCACCCATCATACAGTGCCATCCTGAGGAACCCAAAGGACTTAACCCCCCTCTAGGCACTAAGGTCCACCACAACATGTCGGTACACCAGTGTTTGTCCCTTGAAACTGGGGGCCAGGAGCAGCTGGGCATCTCCAGCAGGCATGTAGCAGAAGGCCCGGGGGGCCTGTACTGCCAGCTCTTGGAACCGCACAAATTTCTGTCGCCCCTCATCCCACTGGTAGATCTGGGTGAAGGAGAAGTCACTGCCCAGTGCCAGGTAGCGGTGACCACCCACCAGGAAGGGCTGTAGGGCCAGCGAGCCTCGGGAGGGAAGGGCTTGCACCTCAGAGAAACGGGTACCTTCCCAGCGCAGGATCTTGGAGTCGCCAATGTAGCGGCTAAGGCACAGGTAGCTGTCTCGGCCAGCACGAAAGTGTTTCACGGCCTGGGCATCAGGTACCTGAGTCACCTCTCCCTGAGCCACAAACTGTTTCTGAGTACGACTCCATTGATAGATGACAGGTGCTTGCGAGCTGCTAGACACAATTAACCGTGGTTTGCCCTCACCGTCCACAAACTCCAGGTCGGTGTCGCGGTGCCAGGCGTGTAGGGCCTGGTGGGAATAGAAGCCATTCTGGTGCCAACGGTAGAGGCTGGTGGCGCCTGCCTTGGAGCTGTCAGCCACTGCAAAGAACCAGTCACCATCGATGCGGAAGGCTTCCAGGTCATTGGGTTTGCGCACGCGCTGTGGGTCGATGTCCTGCAACTTGGTGAAACGTGTGGTGTTGGGGTCCCAGTGGTAAATGTATGAGCCACCAAACAGCTGGGCCACAATGACATAGAGCTGGCCATCCACTACCATCGGCTTGCAGTGCACAGCTGAAGGGGCTGCCAGGACAAAAGCACTCGGGGTTAGGCAGTGTTGGGTAACCCCACCCACCCACCCACGTGAAAGGCCAGCCTCTGAACATGCTCCGCAACTGAGATCTGCTATAGAGTTCCGCTCCCAGTGCAGTCCCACCCAGGACTCAGGGGCCATAATTAGCTTAGTTTAGTTTGTTGAGACAAGGAAGCCCCGGCTGGCCTGGACTTTACAATATAGGCCAGGCTGGTCTTGAACTTGCAACGATCATCTTTCTCTGCATCTCAAGTGCTCTGGATCCCAAGTGTGAGCCACCATACCCCGGCAAGCTTTGCTTTGTTTTATTCTTTTCTTTGAGACGGTTATCACTATATAGTCAAGTCTGGTCTTGAACTCTCCAGATACCTGCCTTCATCTCCGAAATGCTGGGATTATAGGTTTGAACAATCATGAACGGAGGGGCTTTGTGCACGCTAGGCAAGCATTCTACCAAATGGGCTTCATTCCTAGCTCTCAGTATTTAATTACTTACTTAATTAAATAATTCGTTTGTTGGTTAGTTTATTTATTTATTTAGAGGTGGAGTCTCTCTATTATGCAGATCTGGCTGACCTTAAGCTCACAGAAACCTGCCTGTCTTGCCTCCCAAGTGCTGGGGTTAAGGCATGTACATTATAGATATTATTTGGTATATACTGGCCTTCTTCAAAGGATAGGGTAATCCTGATAGGATAGTTTCTTTCTCCGATACCTTTTCAGTTAAATGTTTCATTTATTTATAAATTAATTCACTTTATGTGTATTTTTTAAAAAGATTTATTTATTGTTATATGTAAGTACACTGTAGCTGTATTCAGACACACCAGAAGAGGGCGTCAGATCTCATTACAGATGATTGTGAGCCACCATGTGGTTGCTAGGATTTGAACTCAGGACCTTCAGAAGAACAGTCAGTGCTCCTAACTGCTGAGCCATCTCACCAGCCCATTTATTTATTTATTTATTTATTTATTTATTTATTTATTTATTTATTCTTTTGGTTTTTCGAGACAGGGTTTCTCTGTGTAGCCCTGGCTGTCCTGGAACTCACTCTGTAGACCAGGCTGGCCTCAAACTCAGAAATCCACCTGCCTCTGCCTCCCAAATGCTGGGATTAAAGGTGTGTACCACCACTGCCCAGCTAAAATATTTTAATTTATGTTATAAAATAGGTGTATTGATGTGTATCAGGGCTAGAATTGGTTCAAAGTGTTCATTTGTTATGAATTCCTTATAGGCAGAAACCACTTTTCATCCCTTCCTCTTCCTTTAGGAATTGACTGGAGTTAGACAAAAGAGCCTCCTATCACCTTCCCTGCAGGATAGGACCAGCAGAGGCAGGCCACACCCAGGTACCTGGAATTCTGTCATAGTCTCGAAGCTGTCGCTCCACATAGTCCCACTTGAGGATGGTGCAAGCGCTGGCACCTGGCTGGGCCAGAGCCAAGTAGAGGTCACTGGAGTAAAGGAAAGGTTCTGCAGACACTGCTGGGAAGGACAGAGTCTGGTAGAGGACAAAATCTGCAGGGACAAGAGATGTAGGTTGGTGGAATCAACCTCAAGGAATAAGGCACCAACCCACTGGGTGGTAGTGGGAACCTGGCTATAGCAGCTGGGTGTGCCCAGCTGGGTGGCCTTCAGCCGGAGGGGAGGCACATCCTACCAGTGGTGATGCAGTCGAATTCCCGAAGAGGCAAGTCCTGCACCTTGTGCTCCTGGAAGCGGGGCGGGCTGGCACAGTAGATGGGAGCCACCGTGGTGTTGGTGTGTGCCAGCCACTCCACCAGCCACTTTACCTTGCAGTCACAGTTAAGTGCGTTGCCCCGGAGGTCTCTGGATTGTGAGGGTGGGACACAGACGGGGGCAGACCCTTAGCTGCTCTGCCCACCAGCCTACCTGGCCTTTAGAAGCTGCCGTGGAAGGCTCACACATAGCTAGGTTGGACCAGGCCCCCACAGCATCTGCCTAAGTCTCTGCCCTGCTTACCTAACTAGCCAGGTGTCTTTGGCTTTTAACTTACAATTTTAAGTTTTGTAACACTGGGGATTGGAACCCAGGACTGCACATTCTAGGCAAGTGCCTCGAACTCAGAAATCCGCCTGCCTCTCCCTCCCGAGTGTTGGGATTAAAGGTGTGCCACCACCACCGCCTGGCAGGAGGCAACTTTTTACTGTTTCTGACCCTCACGCTTCATCCTCCTGAGTAGCTGAGACTCCAGGCCTGCACACTTGCAGGCACTTTTTGCAACAGGCAACCTATTCCACTCTATGTCACATCCCTCTTCCTCAGGAGTCAGGAGCTTCCATTTTATCTTATTTATTTTGGTATAAATAATAGCAAATGGCTGCAGATATGCTTGCGTTCTTTAATGTTAATTCAAATCAACCAAACATTCAAACAAACACACATGTTTACCCTACACATCTAATGTGCATTTGAGAAAGGCTGTGTGGTCCTTGAAGAATCCCAGTTTGGAAGGCTCTCAGTTACATCTAACTTGACTTCACCTTCACAAAGCCCTCAAACCCAAATCCTCCCAGTCTCTGAGCACCCTAATTCTGACTCCCACACCTCTCCCTCCAGGGGGATGCTCTCTGCGGGATTGGATTCAGAAAGGTGTGCCCTCTGTGGCATTGTGGGAAGAGGCAGGGTTCAGGTCTTACAAGTCACTCAGGATGTCCAGGGGACGGAAGATGTCTCTGGGCAGTGTCTGCAGGTTATTGTTGGCCAGAGAGCTGCAAGAAAGAGCCCAGGATCACTTAAAGATCGTGACCATATCCAGAGGTCACAGGGTCTCCAGTCCCATGTGGGTACAGGTGTCAGGTACTCACAGGTGTGTCAAGGACTTCAGTCCTCTGAAGGTAAACTTGGAGAGAGCCCAGATGTCATTGTTCTCTATGAAGCTGGAGAAAATAACAACCTGATTTAGTTGCCACTCAGAGTCCCAGACCACCCCCCCCCCCAGTGGTGATTTCCTTACATCTGAGGCCAGATGCCAGCACAGGAGCCAGTGACAGGCTTCCACATGTGCAATAATGCCACACCATAGTAGTGATGGGACATTAGGCAAGATGACAGGGGCATGGGAGAAATGATCCCCCCCCCCCCCCGCTCATCCTACAGTCAGGGCACTCAAGGGCTCGTCCCTCCCACCCCGCTCCCAGCCTTCCCCCTGCACTTTCCCTCCCATCCCACTAGGGACTGGGCCCCCTCCTTCCACCCTGCCCTTGACCCTTCCCTCCCACACACAGGTACTGCAGGTGCGACAGTCCTATGAAGGCATTGTCTCCAATCAGTGTGAACTTGTTAGAGTTGAGTAACCTGGGAAGACAAAGCAGGAATTAGACTTTGTGAGGGTGTGCCTGCTGCCCATGCCTACTGCCTCACCCATGAGCTTCCTCAAGACTGGACTGCCCTTCCCCCATCCCTCAGGACCCCTGGTCAGCAAGGCCTGGTGTGAACTTGTTTCCATGCCCCAAGATCCCTGTTAGCTCCTGAATATGGTGGGAGGCAACGTTATGCTGCCGAGCTGGCTCCTGGCCCACTTCCATGGCATCTCCTCGTCCAGTCTTCTCATCCTCACCTTAACCCACCCTAGCCCTGCACCAACAGCTGTCCATCATGCCTCCCGAACTCTGACTCCTGGGGTCACCTGTGTTTAGCACAACCCTCTCCTCTGAAGTGTCCAGTTTCTGGCACTGGGCCAGGCCATTTCAACCCAACTCCCTAGACCCCCTAGAGAAGTGGAGTCTAATGCTCTATCCCCCATTCTTGGCTTCTGTGTGCAGTTTCCCTGCTACCCGGACTCCTGACTTCATGTCACTCCATCTTCTGCTTCTAATCGGGACATCTGCATTTTCAAACCCTCCCTCCACCTACTCTCACCCAGGTTCAGCATCTGTCGGGTTCTACCACGTTCCCACCACGTTCCCACCCGCCCTTCCACAAAGCTATCCATACAAGAACTGCAACAACGGCAGATGGGAGAAGGCTCCGTCCTGGATCTCTGAGAAGGCAGCATTCACCAGCGTCCTGCAGGGAACACAGGAGCCAAGACTGTGTAAGTGTCTGAAGGACCTGTACTGTGGACAGAGGTGGACAGGGCAGTGGCTTCTGGGTTCAGCAGCCCTAGCCCCCACCTGCAGCTACCCTTTCTTCCCCCAAAACTCAATGTCCTCCATTCTTCTCCCCCTGCTGCCTCCAGAAGCGACAGTGGCCCGAGGCTCACCTTCCCTCTCAGCCAAGAGCAGGTTCCATTACCAGCATCAGCACCATTACCCAACACCCACAATGTCTTGGTGCTGCTGAGAGATGGGGCAGCAAGAAGGGGGACCTCACAGTCTCTCTAGCCCCACAGGCAAAGGGGTGGGAGTCATGGGCCAGTTGCTGCAAGTGAGGCTGGCCCAGCTGTGTGCACAATAGCAGACCCAGTGGCAGTAGTCTGGCCCATGCCAAGGTACCACGAGGGCAAGCATACTTGTCACCCCTCCCCCTGCTGCTATTAGTCCTGCTTTCTGTCCTTGGTGTGACCTCACAGGGTGGGGCCAGCATGCTCTTGTAGACACTCCCTCCAACCCACACACAGTAGGTCTCTGCGCTGCTGATGGTGATGATTCATCCTTGGCCATGAATTCTGGTTTACCCAAGCTATGGCTGCTGTATAGATTGCAGCGCTCCCTGCAGACTGGGGCCTGGAGTCCCCAGTTCTGAGGATACCTGGGAGTGCTCCTGGTCCATATCCTCTTAAAAGAGGAGCAGGGTTTCTCTCTTCCAGAGCTTTCTGTGCCTTCTTTCCTTTCCCCACCCCCAAGGCTAGGTAGACACTCACAGGGAGATGACCTCTGAAGGCAGGTTCTTGGGCACCGACTTAGAGTCCACGCAGAAGGCGGTGTCCCTGGTGCAGGAGCAGCTGGGTGGGCAGGGGGGCGTCTTAGGAGGTCTCTTGGCACTGACTTGCAGCATTAGGCAAAAACCCAGCGTGGACAACACCAGTAGCCTGCGCCCAGGGCCCCGCCTGGCTCGTAGCCCAGCCATGCCTCCTGCAGGGTCTCCCCAACACCAGCCTGCCGGCGCCCCGCTGCTCCCTGCAGGCTGCTCTGCCCCTCTCGAGAGCTTCCACCTCCGGGCTGCCGCAACTCTGGTGCCACCCGCTTTCTAGGCGCCACCTATTCCTCCTGACCTCGGGCGCTGACTGCAGTCCTTTCAGCTCCGGAGCTCTGCGCGGAACTAGGACCGCAACTACTGGCTGCCGGGTCTGGTGGACGCGGACTGCGGCGCAGGCGGCGGGGGCGCGCGCGGGGGCGGAGCGGGGAGGCCCAGGCCCGGCGCCCGCGGGAGAGCAGCCAAAGGATGGAGTGGTTGCACCCGTCCGCAGCGTGCCCTACCAGGCCACCAGGCTCTGCGTCTGATCTCCAGAATTGTGTGTGCAGAGAATGCATTTGTATAAGAATTGTGTCTATGCAGGGTGCACATGGATCTGTGGACCTACGGTGCACCTGTGTGTGTGTCTTGGTTTTGAGGGGGCGTAGAACTAAGGGGTATGTCGCAAGTGACTCATGTACATCCAGGTTGGCATGAGAGATTGGGAGCTTGAGGGTGCGAGCTTGTTTGCATCAGCTGAGGAACACAGCGTGCTTTTGTGCCTGTGAGCTGAAAAAGGAAAGGGTAACCGCTGGAGTGGGAAGTGTGGACCGTTTCACGCTGCACGGCCACAGTTGGAGTTGGAAGAGCCTTCGGGGTGCTCCAGCTCAGGTCTTTGTTTCATCAATAAGGAAACTGAGGCTACAAGAAAGCGAAAAGCTGCCAAACTCCCTATCTCTACTGTGTACTTGGCACGGTTAATTGGCTGGCCCTTTGGAGGAAAGGGACATTAATTTCCATCTACAGATAAGGAAAGTGTAGCCCTAGGCCCAGAAGCTCAACCTCAAGTTCACAGCAATCTTTCTACACCAGTGCTCTTCAAAGGGTGACTCTAGAGTCCAAAGCTCCTTGAGAGCCTTCCACGGAGTCCCCGAGGTCAACATACTTTACCTAAGAAGGACATTATTTGTCTATTGCACTTCCATGTTGCCACAAAAAGTACTCTGGAATTTTCCAGAGCTACATGGAGAGTGTTTGATGAAATCTCAGTCTAAAGAGATTTGAAAAAAAAAAAAGAATTATAACAGCAACATTTCTTTCTACAGCTATTTTTGTTTAAAAAGGCAAAGGCGTGTGGGTTGGCAAGATGGCGCAGCAGGTTGCCCCTAAGCCTGACGACCTGAGTTCAATCCCTAGGACCCAAATAGCGGAAGGAGAGAACTAAGTGGCAGAAGCTATTCTCTGATCTCCACAAGCATGCTGAGGCACCATCATACCTAAACAAACAAACAAACAAATCATTAAATAAATAAATAAATGGTTGCAGTGGTTTTTGTTAAAGATATAGAAGTCTGAGAATATAGTTTAGTGGTAGTGTGCACAAGGACCTGGGTTCGAGTTACAAAGTAGCAACGAATGTAATTTTATGGTTGGGGGTCAGCACCTCACAGGGAACTGTATTAAAGGCTCACAGCCTTAGGAAGGGTGAGAACCACTGTTCTAGAGTACTTGAATACAGGTACGCACCACCATCACTGGCTGACTCACATGCCTCTTTTTGTGTTTGAGACAAGGTCTCAAGTATTCCAGGCTAGCCCTAAACTTACATAGCTGGGGATAACCTTGAACTTCCGTCCCTTGGACCTGCCACGTGCTGGGATTACAACCATGTATCTACCTTAAAAAGAAAAATGTGAGCCGAGCGGTGGTGGCACATGCCTTTAATCCCAGCACTTCTGAGGCAGAGGCAGGTGGATTTCTGAGTTCAAGGCCAGCCTGGTCTACAGAGTGAGTTCCAGGATAGCCAGGACTACACAGAGAAACCCTGTCTTGAAAAACAAAAACAAACAAACAAAACGTGATGTTGGAGCTCAAACCACATCAAGGGCAAACACTCTTAACAACTGAGCTACAGCCCCATTTGCTTCTGTTATGAATCATAATGTAGATATCTGACATACGGCCCCTGTGAAAGGGTCATTTGACCCCCAAGGGGGTGTGGACTCACAGGATGAGAATTGATGCTCTAGAGGGAAGCTAAAGCAAGATGATCAAGAATCAAGAGCTTCCTGGCCATATAGTGAGATCCCAGCTAAGAAAAAACCCAACCCCCCCAACCCCAAACAAACAAAGAAGAAGAACAACAAAACATCTTCTTTAGTTGTCCGACCTTCAGCCAGAAGGGGAAACCTCTGCTCTGAGTTAAAGTCCCCAGTCTTGCAGCCTGGGATACTCCTGCCTTTTGACACCCACTAGCCTCGTTACCCGTGCTGCCTTGTGTGAGCCAGCTTGAGGGGAAGGAGCAAGGAGGGGTAAGGAGGATGACTGGGGCAGCTGGACAGCCAACCCCACTCGTCCCTGGCACGGCTTTGCCCAGCACACAAAGGGCAGAGTGAATCTTGTCCTGGATTGTGCAGCTGAGGGGCTGGGAGCAGGCAAAGGATAGTGGCCACTGTGAGGTTTTCCACTGCCAGAGTTGTCACAGAGGGCAACCCAGAGACAAGGGGGAGGAGTTTGGAGCCTAGGATTAGCTAGCGAGAGGTGCCCTGAGGATGAAGTAGATGACAGTGATGACGATTGGCCTTTGATGCCCATGAAGTCATCTGAGTGTCAGGACAGCTTTGTGAGGCGGGGAAGTCGGGGTGGGGGGGGCAGTAGGCCCATTTCAGAGATGAACACAGTAAAGTTGAGAAAAGTAGGGCTTTTTTTCCTGTGGGTTCCAGAGCTTCCAGGGGGAACACAGACCTCATGTATCAAAGGAAGACACTAGGGACTTGCGGAGGGAAACTCCTTGTGTTTGGTAACAACAGCCTTCTGGTTGTGTACGATCACATATAGGCTGTGTGCATGCTCCTTGCTGTGACAAGTTCACAGAACTGTAAAAAAAACATGTTTAACATATTCCTTTCCTTCTGACTGGGAAGACAAGTAGGCTGACAACCCTCTCCCCATCTTTCATAGCAGATTCCAGTTAACACTGTGTGTGCTAAATGGCAGGTGAACAATGAGGGACCATGAAAGGATTGCAGAGTCTGGGGCTGAGGGACAGGTCACAGAGTATGTGCCCTTGACTCATGGCCTTTCAGGGTGAGTGCATTCACAGTCAGGACTAGCTTCAGTGAGAGCAAGTAAAGAAGGCTGTACCATAGGGCTGGGCTGGGGGCAAGGTTGAGGTCTGTGTCCAAGCTGAAGAGGTAGCTTCCCTCCTTCCCCACTCCCTCTCCTCTCCTCTTCCTTCTCCAAGGAACCCAAGACCCCTACCAGATGTTGAGAAACATCTGAAATTCACTCAGGGAAGCTTGACAGCAGCTTCTCCCAGACCCCATAAAAACAAGTTGTTGCTGTTCTTTTAAAGTCCCAATGCTGTGAGAACCCAGCTTAAGGGCAGCCTGAGGATCCGAGAGAGAACAGAAGTGTTCTCCCTACACTTAGCAATGATAGCAAGCCCCCGCTGTAGCTCCTGTTCGGAATAAGTACCACAACTGGACACTGCGGCCCCCCGAGATGCCCACAGGGACCCCGAGATGCTTCCAGTTCTTGGCTCTCCTGCTGGCCTGCTGCCCACCTGGCTCAGACCCAGTGTGTGTGAGTCAGCCATCAATCTCAAGGTTTCCAGAACAACCCAGGGTAGGAGTGGGAGCCTGGGGGTTGGGCAGAGGGGTGGGCAGTGCAAGGAGGCTGTCTTTTACATCTGTCACCTGCACACAACCACGGGGAGAGAACATTGGCTCTCTTTTCCTTTCCTTCCCTCAGACCTCCCCTTTTTCCATTGACACTAAGACACTTTGCTGAGCTGTGGGAGGCTTGGGCAAATATTTAAGGGGGCAGTTAGAGAGCCAAGGAAGACAGTGGGAGCAAACATTTCCTTCCTTCTCCCCTCCACTAAGTGTCTCAGGAACTCTCATCTCAGATGCCAGACTGCTGTACAGCCTTGATACTGAGGCCCTCCAGCTGGAGAGGGGATTCTTGGGGGACAGGGAGGCTGCCAGGGCTGGAGAGAAGGGGGCCAGCTTGTGATCAAAGGGAAAGGACAAGGTGCTAGGGAGCTGGGTGACATTTCAGAGTTCAAGTAGAATTGGCGCTGTATCTGCATTTGGCATTCACCCATTCAACAATACATGGAACAGAACACGGTGACACATGCGTATAATCTTGCACTCGGGAGGCTAAGCCAAGAGGATTGCCACCAGTTCAACGCCAACCTGGGATGGGGGGGGGGGGAGATGAGGTTGTCTCAAAGTAAAATCAAGGGACTGGAGAAATGGCTCAGAGGTCACCAGCATGCATTGCTCTTGCAGAAGGCCAGAATTCAGTCCCCCAGTTCAACAGCTGAAGTCCACCTCCAGGGGATCTGGCTCAGTCTATGGCCTCCACGGCACAGTACACACGTGCCACACAGATACATATGCAGGCAAAAAGTAAACCTCAAAAACAATTCTTTTGGAAAGTTTTAAACATTTTTTCCTTTTAAAAATATTTTGATATTGTATGTGTGTTTTCAAGGCCGAACATTTGGTACTGGAAAACCAATGGGTATGTTCTTCCCTGGGGAGGGCCACCCTTTCCCACCCTCACCCTGGCTTCCCCCAGTTGCCCATGGTTCTTTGTGTAGGATTTAGGCCTTGTGGGCTTTTCCTCATCCAGTTTGGCCCATTCATTGGTGTCGTTCTTGTCTCTCATCTGGGCAGTCGGGTTGTTTAGTTTAGAGTTTGTATGAGCTTCTGATAACACTAGGAGACACAGTCTCAAGCAAAGTCCCTGATCACAATCCTCTGGCTCTCACAACCCTTCTGTCTCCTGTTCTGCAATGTCCTTGGAGCCTTAGATGTGAAGGGTTTTGTGGGTGTATTCATTGGGACTGGACTCCACAACTCTTCATTTTGACTGGTTGTGGTTTTCTGTAGTAGTCTCTGTCTGTTGCAAAAACAAGTTTCCTTGACGAGGGGTGAGGACTATACTTCTCCGTGGGTGTAAGGACAAATGTGTATAGACTATTCTTAGGGATTATGTTGGTGTAGTGGTTGTAGGCTCCCCTCCAATAACCATCATTAGTACTGAGTAGCTAGCTAGGTTTCCAGTACTAGGTATGAATTCTCTCTTGTTGAGGGAGTCCTAAGTCAAATTAGAGAGTTGTTGGTTATGCAAAAGCAATTTTTTTTTAAAGCATGTGCGAGAATATGCATCTGTATGTAACTTCTTTAGGTGATTTTTGTATAAGGGACTTGCACACCTGTGGATTTGGTATGTCCATGAGGAGTCTTTGAAACAACTTGGGAGACAACCTGGCACCTGTGTGGGAGAACAGGGTGTCAGGTCAATACAGGGAAGTACTGTGCTCTGGCTTACACAGTCATAAAAGTTCAGAGGCACAAAGATTTTTCAAGATCATCTGGCCAACAACTAAAAAAGAATTGGAGGGCTGGAAAGATGAGCACTGGTTAGGAGCACTGGCTGCTCTTCCAGAGGACCCATGCTTGACACTTAACACCCATATGGAAGTTGGAAACGCTCTGTAACTCCAGTTCCAGAGGATCTGATGTCCTTTTCTGACCTCCAAGGGCACCAGGCATTCAGGTGGTACAGAGACAAACACTTAGGCAAAGCCCTCATCCACATCAAATAAAAATAAATAAGTCTTTAAAAGGGAATTGGAGGCATGTATCCAACCCCAAGTTGAAAGGGTGCAGGCAATCCTAGGTCACTCACTGGTAGATGTGACTTAGTACCCCATAGCACAGGAGAGGATTTGGGGAAAGAGAGAAGGCAGCGATGGGGAGAAGGAGGAAGAGGAGGAGGTCGTGAAAGTGAATGGGATTTGGTGAAATCACATAGGGCTCCTTTAGAAGTTATTATAAAAAGGAGCACAGAAGGGTAGATAGGGCAGTAGAGGAGCAGAGATGGCTGGGACCACACTCAATCCTGGACAAGGTCATCTTGGCTTAAGAAAATGTCAGGGGCTGGGGACGTGGCTCAGCAGTAGAGGGCTTCCCAAGCATGCTATGACCCTAAGTGTGATCCTCAGTGCCAGGAGGCAAAGGGTGATAAGGGTATTATAGAGTAAGCCATCAGAGCAGTCAACATACAGACAATGCCAAAGCAAAGAGTGAAACGGTACTCAGCGCCCATGAGTAATAATTTCCCATCCGTGGGGACAGAGTTTCCAGAGTTAGGAAGACAGGAGCAAATCTGAGGATAGGAATGGCACGTGTGGGAGAAGGTGGGGTAAAGAGGAATCTGACCCTAAGGAACCATGCTAATGGACCCCAGGTGCTGTCCCAAGCTCTGTTCCTCCACCACCCTCCTCTCCAGCCCCATCAACAAGCGCCACTTTTTCAGTCCCTGAATGGAACTCGTGCCTGAGCCTGGGGAGGTTATCTTGAGGCGAGGAATGGCCAGATTTCTTGGCTGCCACCAGAACAGTTTGGCCTGTGAGAAGAAGAGAAGCCACAGGGCTGCAGGGGCAGGTGCCAGCAAGCGAGGCAGACATGCCAGAAAGACACCCACGGTGAGAGGAGCAGGTGGCCTGAGGGTGAGTTTGCTTACCTCACCCAGGTTTGCTCTTGTTGGGGCCAAGAGGATTCATGTGCCTAGGCCAAGGGCCCTTGGGGGTTCTTGCAGTTGCCTTATCGGGGGCCTGGGCTCTAAAAAGCCAGGAACAAACAAGCTACAAAGCCAAGGACTTGGCTGGCAGACAGGAGGCCCAGTCCTTCACCCCTGTCCTCTCTCTCTGATGATATATATAAGACACTGGTCACACCAGAGAGATGAGGAGAGGAGAGAGAGAGAGAGAAACCTTACAAAATGGACGTGGGTAGCAAAGAGGTCCTGATGGAGAGTCCACCGGTGAGTGTGTGTGTATGTGTGTGTGTGTGTGTGTGTGTGCATACATAGTATACTGGACTTGACTGTCCATCCTCCAGTAGGCTTTTTTTCTTTTTCTAGACTCATATACTCAATTAGCTTCGGGTTGGGCTGTTAGGATAGAGATACCTTGATCATTAAGAGTCCCTGGTAAAGGCAAGCATGACAGCCACAAATTCCTGTATAAAGGGATGGAGAGCCACAGAGGGGTCAATAGAAAGTCCTGTGAAGATCACCGATAGCACCACCACGTAGTTGGGAGGCTACAGGAAGCCCCACAGAGCAAATGACAGTGAGGCTGGACTGTAGATCAGTAGCTAGAGCCCTTTGCAAATGTGGAGACCTGGGTTTGGTCCCCAGTACCACATAATCCAGGCATGGAGGTGCACACTGTTTGGAAGTGTAAGCAAGATAATCATTCAGGGTCATCCTTAGATAGATGAGGAGTTGAAAGGCAGCCTGGGTCATAGATATGGGTTTTTTTTCCTTAAAAAAAAAAAGGATGGCTCAGTAGGTAGCGGTGCTTGCCACCAAATGTGGTGGCTCGAGTTTAATCTCTGGAATTCACATGATGAAAGGAGATGAAAGTTGTCCCTGACTTAAACACACACATGTACATGCACACTCACACATACTACACACACACACACACACACAATGTACCCTCACACATACCACACACATGTACACAAACATGCACACTCACACCACATACATACACTCTCACACACGCCACACACATGTGCACACACAGACACTCATACCACACACACACATACACACGTACCTTCACACACATCACACACATGCACACTCAAACATATCCCCTACACACGTATACACGCACCCACACTAAATAAGTGTAAAAAACCATGAAGCTGGCACATGGACTGGATTGGGAAGGAACAAAGGGGACCCGTGTAAAGGCATAGAGACGGGGCTACCTGGATCCTTTGAGGGAGCAAAAACTCAGGTTATGTCTGGGGCATCAGTCGTCGTGGGAAAACAGAAGAAGAGATTGGTAGCTGGCTCTCTTGGATTATTCCAAACCTAGACTTTGCTTCTAACTTTCTATGTAGCTATGATTTTTGTTAGAGTCCAACCACCTTCCCCAAAGCCTTCCTTCCCCAAAGCCTCTGATCTCCCCAGCTCTTCCTTGCACACTCATAGCCTAAAGAGGTCTGGGGGGTGTGTCCCCCTTGCACAGGGAGAGCGGGAGCCACCCTCTCCACTACCCACTTGTCTCTCTGCTCCCCTTGCTCTCTCAGGATTACTCAGCGGGTCCCAGGAGCCAGTTCCGCATTCCCTGCTGCCCCGTGCACCTCAAACGCCTTCTCATCGTGGTTGTGGTGGTGGTCCTCGTTGTCGTGGTGATTGTGGGGGCTCTGCTCATGGGCCTTCACATGAGTCAGAAACACACTGAGATGGTGAGCGGGCCTGGGTTGGGCAAAGAGACACAGCAGACAGGGGGTTGGGGGACATGATGGGGGGATGGGCAGCTGTTCGGGAGGAAGAGAAGGGAGTGGACAGATATGAGCACATCTTGGGTAACACAAACAGAGATGAGGTAGCCATCCTGCCTAGATCCTCTCCCCCAGGCCCTGGCCTAGTGTGATAACCATCGGTCGCTCCAACACCTCTTATGTTTAGCCTTCCTGGGATCTCAGGATAGAGGATTCTGAGTAGATATGGGTACCGAAAGGGTGAGGGAAGAAAGAGAAATACCAGGCAGCATTCCGACATCCTTCCCCTAGGTCCTTGAGATGAGCATCGGAGCACCGGAAACTCAGAAACGCCTAGCCCTGAGTGAGCGAGCAGACACCATTGCTACCTTCTCTATCGGCTCCACTGGCATCGTTGTGTATGACTACCAGCGGGTGAGAATGCCGGAGGGACCACTGGGACTTTACTGGAACTAGCCAGTTGGAGCATTTCCAGAGGTCTTTCCCCATTCTGTGCCTGGCTACCTCACCTCAGATGCTTGAACCACCCCACCCCCACCCCCACCCTCCGTGGACAATCTAAAGGAAGTTGGTTGGCTGAGAACGAGGGTGGGGGAGGAAGCAAGGCAAGGGGACCTTGTGAATGACCTCCAGGGTTGTATACCTTAGCTCCTGACGGCCTATAAGCCAGCTCCAGGAACCTACTGCTACATCATGAAGATGGCTCCAGAGAGCATCCCTAGTCTTGAGGCTTTCGCTAGAAAACTCCAGAACTTCCAGGTGGGTATGTTAGAGAGGGAGCGAGCAGTCTTCCTCTGAGGGTTGAGTAGAGGGACATGTGAAAGGATGACTAGCGTACCCTGTGTGGTATTGATGTTTCTGGATCAGACATGTTCTCCTCTCTCCATGGACCTGGGTCCTGCCATCCCTACCAGCTCTCAGGTGGCCCTGCTAAGTTGCTGGCCTTGGCTGAGCTTAGACATGACCTATGGGCTTCTGTTTCCAACCCAGTCCCTCTCTGAATTCGTGAGGAAACTGACCCTCGAGAATTTGCCTTACCAACTTAGTGTCCCACACTAAATAAAGCAGGTGACATTGAAAGCAGGTGTTCTTTCCAGGCCAAGCCCTCCACACCCACCTCTAAGCTGGGCCAGGAGGAAGGGCATGATGCTGGTTCTGAGTCTAATGCTTCCGGGAGAGACCTGGCTTTCCTAGGCCTTGCTGTGAGCACCCTGTGTGGAGAGCTACCACTCTACTATATCTAGCACCCCACAGGTGAGCAACAGTACCTTTCAGGGTGCCTGGGCAACACTGGCAGGGCTTGGGGTGCCTGCTTTGTCAGGGGACCTACTAGGTATCTCTTAAAGTCAGTGGTCTCAGGAGCTCGGAGGATGGAGGGTTCCCAGACACATCCCACACTGGACCCAAGCGGGTGGCTTCTTCAGTCCCCTTCCCTCACATGATAAGCATCAGTTCTTTGCTTCACAGGGTCGGTAGAAACCGCAGCGGGACAGAAAAGACCCTCCGCAAAGGGTCTTTGTCAAACAAGCAGGAAGCTGCTCCTGCCCAGAAACCGGTGGAAGTCTGTAAAGGAAAGGTGTCTCTCCTATGGGCCAAGGGGATCCTACCACAAAAGAATAAAGCAGCCTGATTGAAAAACAAAGAGTGGCGCTTCTTTTCTTTCACATTTTCTCAGCTTCTAGCAGAAGCCGTCCTGGGAAGAAGAGGGTTTGGAGAGTTGGGGCGCTTTGCCACGTCCTTTCTAAGAGTGATGGAGGTTTGGTCCTACCCCAGGTAATGGGGAACAGAGCAAAAGGCAGGGACAGAGGACGGGACCTGGGTGCCATACACGGGTGTTAGGCGCCCTCCAGCGGTGTGTCCGCAAGGAAGGACAGCGACAGAGACAGGCAGGGAGACAGCTAGACAGAAACAGCGAGAAGCGAGAAAGCCGAGGTCTAAGACAGACAGACTCTGGAGTCTCTGGGAGAGAACGATCGATCGCTGATCCAGTGTCTAAGAGGAAACGGACCTGACAGCGTGTCCCGTGCCCGGAGGCACTCCGCCTGGTACAAGACAGCGGCCTGTAGGGGGCCCCTCGCGGAGCGGTGCCTCCGGTCATCCCGGGCCCGCGCCCCCTCCCCGGCCCCTGCCCCAGTCCCAGGCAGCGGATTCCCCTCCGGGGCGGGCGGTGCTACTCTCGTCCTCCCCGCCCGGCTGGCGTGCTTCCCGGCCCGGCCGAGCACGGTCCCGGCCCCGAGGGGGGCTGAGCTGGGCGAAAACCCGCCCTCCAGCGAGCTCATTTCCCTAAAAGGGGGGGTGGGGTGGGGAGTGGGAGGGCGGCGAGAAAAGAAAGGGAGCGACCGAGAGGAGGGCGAGGGGACGCCGGAGCCCAGGGCCGGAGAGAGCCGGGCCGAGCGGGGGGCGGGAGACAGGAAACGGGACGGGAAGAGGTGGCCTCGGGGGGAGAGCGCCTCCCCTTCGCCTTCAGCGCTCCCTTCCCCGTCGCCCCGCTCCCGCGTCCGGGCGCGACCGCCACCGCCACCGCCGCCCGCCAGCATGCCCGGCGTGGCCCGCCCGCCGCTGCCGCTGCTGTCGCTGCCGCTGCTACTGCTGCTGCTGCTGCTCCCGCGCGCCGGCCGGCCGCTGGACTTGGCCGACTACACCTACGACCTGGGCGAGGAGGACGCCCCGGAGCTCCTCAACTACAAAGACCCTTGCAAGGCGGGTGAGCGACCCCCGGCTCCCCCAGGGCGCACGGAAGCCGGGCGTGGGCAGGCTGGGATCGAGGCTCCTGGCCGGGCAGGGGTTGGGGTTGGGGTTGTAGTTGGGGTTGGGGGAGGACAGTCCAGTGTGGGAAGCTGGGAGCTGCTTGGTTGGCAATGCAGTGGGGGAACAAAAGACCGAGGGAGAAAGGGAGGGGGAAGTTTGGGGGACTTTTAGGACTGAAGTTTTGCTGCTGTTTGTGGAAACTGCTGCGGCTGCCGTTTGCCTTCACAGAGGAATCCTGGGGAAACCTCCCTCGGTCCCAGCGAATCCCGCTGGCAAGGAGGCTTTTTCTCCACCGGGAAACTTTACTGGCCAAACTCTCTCTCTCTCTCTCTCTCTCTCTCTCTCTCTCTCTCTCTCTCTCTCTCTCTCTCTCTCTCTCTGTGTGTGTGTGTGTGTGTGTGTGTATGTGTCCGTCCGTGTCCCTTCTCCCCTATCCCTCCTGCTTTGTGGAACACTGGTGTTTGCCTGCTTGTCTGTTTGCCATAGTGCCGCACAGCACATCTGTCTGGTTTGATGCCCAGAAGGCCTGCAGCTCCAAAGGGATAGATTTCCCGGCTTCTCAGCCCAGTGGAAGGAGAAAGTTTTTCAAGAGGTTCTATGGAATACTTCTTCATAGTCAATCCTATGAATCTAGCCAGCAGCAAGAGCTCTCTGAACACTCAAGAGACAGCTGTCAAAGTCAGAGAAATCGGCCTCGGGGTGGGGGCTTGGGGGGCACAGGGGGACTTACCTGTGCCTTTGTGTGCCAGGAGAGCTTTGCCAGAGCCCAGTTAGGTTAGCAAATGAATCTCACAAAGAGATCTCAGATATTCCACATCAGCTCTCTGGTCCTACAGACACCTGAGGCTAATTAGTCAAGTCAGGGCTTCTAGTGTGTGTGTGTGTGTGTGTGTGTGTGTGTGTGTGTGTGTGTGTGTGTGATCTTTGTTCATGAGGACTCTCCTGCTGTGATTCCCTTGGAGTGACCAGATGACCAGACACACTCAGGCCATTGGCCTAATTGATGTTCCCGAGTAGGCTGTCTGGAACACACTGGGGACAAGTTGTCACAACTTTTCCTCGACTTCCCACTTCTGGCTTCAGCCTGTCTGCAAAGAGCTAGAGCCAGGGACTGGGACACAAGGAATGGACACAAAGTCTTGGGACAGGCAGCTACAATCTTGAGCACAGAGGACCTAATCAGGGACTCTCCTTACTCCATCCACCCTTAGGTAGGATAGGGACCATTTTACAGGACAGGACAAACCAAACCCTTCAGTCTTTCCTCTTCCATGCCTGGTATGCTGTAGGCAAACCAGGACAGTAAAAGTCTCCATCTCATTGTGTGTGGTAGGAGGGCAGGAGGAAGAATGAGCAGGGCATGAAATCTGAAGGACTCATTAGCCACCGGGAAGGCTGAGCACAGTCTCTGAACTTCAGTTCCTCATTAGAGAACTAGCTGGTGGGTAAGGGCTAAATCTGAGAACATATATAATTCACTTATTACTAACACACAGCAAACACTATATAAAAGTTCATTCCCTGTGCTCTGTGCCTCCAGCTCTTGATTAATGTCTTTGAGAGGGTATGGACTTGGATTTTAGAAAAAGCTAACATCTCTCTGACCCTGTACGGTGTCTCATATCCATTCAGTGATGTACGTTTCTTGATATGTCTCAGGGCTGGGTTTGATGTTGTGGGAGGTGTAAAGAGTTGTCAGACAGATCTCTGTCCTTAAAGAGATCACATTCTAAGCAAGTGTCCAAGCGCACACTAATGTTACACAGCATAAGCCAGGAAGATTAGGGTCCCTCATCAGCTCTTCGTTCCTGGTGATGGGGAGGGCAGAGCAAAGCGGTTGAAGGGGTCTGGGAAGGTTTGCAGAGTGGAGATTTTTGAGGAGGCACCAGGACAGGAGCACAGCCTCCAAGAATGGATAGGAAGCTATGCTCATGTTGAGAATGGGAATGATTTTGGGGAATAGCAATAGGCTCAGGGCTCCATCCCTAGTCTCAGATTTCATGCTAGGGTGGGGCTGACTGAGTTGGAGCTTCAAACAAGGGCTCTGGAGAAAGTTCTCTACCAGGGTGATGTGAGGCTGGTGGGGAGCTCAGCCAGGCCTGAGGTGGCTGAGAGGTCCTAGAGCCTGCCAGGGCCTAGCTTCAGGGTCAGATCAGGCCTTCTTCTTGGGTGTGACTGATGCTAGGCCCTGTGGATCACCCCGGCAGGAAACTGGACTGGTGTACATATACATCTGCCGAGCCCTGTCTCCTGCCCCCCTCCAGCTACAGGCCCACCAAATCTTTCTTTGTGCTGCTGCTTCCTGCTAGGTTTGCTTCTTGGCCCCATCCATAGCCTTGACCCCAGATGCTAGGGGTGCTTGTGGCGGGTGTCTGCCTTAGCCTCCTTTGGAAGGGACTGATACACCCTCTTCTTTCTCTTCCTCCACCTCCCTCCTCCCTCCTCCTCTGCCTCTTCTACATCCTCCTGCTTCCTCTTCCCACACAGAGAACTAGCACTGAAAACTCTTTGATTCTCCCAGCTCAAACGGGACCTTGCAGTTTATTCTAAACATAGCTGGGCATCAACATAGTCTGAAATGATTGCTTTAGTTACTGTCTGCATTAGACTTATTTATTTACTTTTGTAGATGGGGTCTCACCAGATTTCCCTTGAACCCATCATCCTCTGCCCGTAGCCTCCCACATGCGAAGATTATTACAGGGGTGAGCCACCACATCCACTTATGGCTGCTGTTAAAGTAAGGACAAAATTTAAGACCCTTGATGTTCTGGGGAAAGTCCTGAACTTTGGGGCGAGAAGCCAACCTGGGGAATGGGTGTGCTTAAGGCTGACTCTTCCAAGTCTGCGCTCAGGTTATTTACTGGAAACTCTGGTTTCTTACGTTGAAAAGCCACGGAAGAGGATTTTGGAGATTCCCAGCCTAGTGTCTTGCCACTGACACATCTGGCTTTCACTTAGACCTCAGGCAGCAGCCAGTTTGTTGTCTGCGGGAGAGGTGGTCTGTATTTACAGGTCCCTCTTGCCTCCCTCCCTCCTGGGACTTTGTGGCCCAGGTATGGAACCCAGAGAAAGCACATGACCTTATCTCTCACCAGACCACATTCCCTCTTCCAGACATCCTGAGTGAGTCACTCCGCTCAACTAAGACCCTGCTCCCTGCCTGAGTCACCCTCACTTTTAGATGCCCTAAGAGTCGAGGAAAACATCTCTTATGGGCCCTAATGGAGAGGGACCGGTGAGATGCCTCAGGATGAGAGGACTCTTCTTTTGTTTTGAGACAGGATCTCACTGTGTAGCTGTGGCTGGCCTGGAACTCACAGAAATCTTCCTCTGCCTTTCTTGAGTGCTGGGATTAAAGCGTGCCCCACCACTGCTGGCAGAAGAAGGGACTCTTATGAACTCTGTTACTCCAGTGATTTGGGGGAAAACTCCAGTGTTGGTGGCGGGGAGCAGGCCACCTCCTGAGGCGGTATATGGGGCTTAGTGGCTCTTTCTTCCTCCTGACACACGTGCACGCCTCTGTCCATTCCAAGCAGCCCCTTTCCTTCAAGGAAATGCTTTTGCTTTCTCTTATTGGTCAGAACACACTGGAACTCGCACAGGGAATTGGTTGTATATATTTGTGTGTGAGTCTTTGCTTCATAGCAGGTCTGTTCACCTGTGTGTGTTGGGCTCTTGTGTGAGCACAGGCACAGATGTGCACTGGTGTGTAAGTGGATGACGGAATGAGTCTGTTTGCATAGTCTGGGGCCTTAAGTACTTCCTCCCTTGGCTACAAGTCTGCATTCATTGAGGGAAATACATGCCTGTGCTGCATACAAGCCCTTGGAGCTCCATCACACCAACCAGGCTCCACTCAGGAGGTGAGACCTGGCCATGCCAAGGGGAGGGAACTTTGGAGTCCAGAAGCTGACCTGAGGGACAAAGATTGCTTGCTTTCTAGGTCCACATGCATATTGATATGTGTGTCTCTCTGATCTTTCCCCTCCAGCACTGGGCCTGGCTACAGAGCCTCAAGTGCTTCCTGCCTGGTTTATAGCCAGACAACAAAACAAAAACTTGTGATACCGTGTTGAAAACAGTTGCTTCTTTGACCCTGACCTTGACCCCAGGGCTTCCTTTGGGCCAGGAAAGCATCCTGAACTCTCTTGCATCTGGATTGTCCGGCTTCCTAAGGTTAGGATCCCAGATGGACCAGCTGTCAGCCCAACTCCTGGCCGTAAGCTCCCCTCCCACCCCACCCTGCCCCCATTCTGTTCCCATGCATTCTTCAGCCGTGACATCTCTACCACAGGGCATCCAGCTGAGCTCTGTAGCCAACCCTGCTCCTTCTACTTTCCCTGCCCTGGTCCCACACTGCCTGGACTCATAGGCCAACATGGTTCTGTAGTGTCTGTCCATAGATTCGTTCAGATGGGGAGTGAGTGCAAGAGACCCAGCATGTCTAGGGAAGGTTTGGAGCTGACTCTGAGTCTCCGGGATTGGTGTGGCAAGCACAGTGAACTGGATGTTTCGCCATTGCTTTCTGTGCTCTAGGCTCCAGTGCTAGATGCTTCGTAGACATGTCCTTATTCCGTAAAGTAATCTTAGGAGATGCATTATATCATGTGTTTTCTTTGGATGGGAGAAAACAGAGGTTTCAGAAAGTTTACGTGAATGTCAGCTAGTGGGAGCCAAACTAGATTCAAAGACTAGTTTCACCTTCCAAAGACTCCACTGTTGGCTTATCTTCCAGCATGGGCTCGGCCGCCTTCTGTAAGGTGTAAAGTTGGTCTGGACAGAACCTCTACAGACTTTGTGATTATTGCATAAGAAATGCAGTGTAATAGCTACTTGGCATTTGCATTGTATTAAGCATTATACGCCATCTAGAAATGATCTCAAGTATATAGGAGGGGTGAAGATACTTGGTAGCATGCTTACCTAGCACGCACAAACTTTGAGTTGGAACAGGTATGGTGTGGTTCATATCTGTAGACCTAGCATTTGGGAAATAGAGGCAGGAGGATCAGAATTTCCAGATCATCTTTGGCTATATAGGGAGTTTGAAGTCAGAATGAGCCATATAAGACCCTGTCTCAAAAAAGAAAAAGAAGAAAAAAGGAGAGAATATAGGAGGGACATGAGTGGGTTCTATGCAAACACAATGCTACTTTATATACGGACCCGAGTATGTCAAGATTCTATGCAGTCTGTAGGGGTCCTGGAATCGACATTTGGGGAGACTGAGGAACAGCTGTGCCTGGTGATGCCCATGGGTGTGTGTGCAAAAGCCTGGAGGTACCACGTACAAGCAAAAGTACAAAGTATACAGCTGTGTGAGGTGGTCCTGGGATCCTGTCACATAGGAATCCTCCAGACCCCTTTGTGCATGCCACTGAGAATCTTCTTGTGTCTCTGTCACATCAGTTACAAAGCCTGGGTCATGGAGGGTGTCATCTTAAGAGAAGCCTTCCCAAACACAACTAGTTACCAGCTGGTGGGTGACCTTGGGCTTACACCTCCCTCTCTGGCCCCAGGGTCCTGATCTCTGAAGTCAAGGAAGGGGGCTGGCATCGAGCTTCAATGTTATCTCTCCAGATATCTGAAGTGGGACACTCCTAGGGGTGCCTTGTGGCTTACTGAGCAGTTGTGGGCGGGCTAGGATTAAATGGACTCATTAATGAGTGAACACTTTGTGAACTGGAAGACGCTGGGTAAATTTCAACAGACATTTACACAAGGTGTCATTATTGCTACTATTACTGGCTTAATGAGTTCAGAGCTTGCCACTGGCTTGTGTGTGTTGGAGCTTGTATGTTTTTTAAGAACTCTGAGACTGTGTGTATTGTGTGTGTGTGCGTGTGTGTGTGTGTCTATTTTTGTATATACATATTTACAATGTGGGTTCCAGAGAGGTAATGGACTTGGGTAAATCCATCGGGCTAGGAATGGTGAAGCCCGAATATAAATCAATCCTTCCAGAGGCTTAGTATAGTCTAACTTAAGCCAGTTTCCTTTTGGGCTTCAGTTTCCTAGATTGTTAAATGAGAGATTGGCTTGATGCTGCTGAGGTCACTGCTACATCCAGTTGGTCTGTGTCTGAGTGAGTGTGTGTCTCTGCACATGTGTGTCTGAGTGAGTGTGTGTCTCTGCACATGTGTGTCTGAGTGAGTGTGTGTCTCTGCACATGTATTTGCAGACCAGAGGAAAGCTGAAATGATATTCCATTCATTCATTCATTCATTCTGATATGTTCTTTCTATCCCGAATCCAATGCTGGATGCTGCTCACATATGCAGAGGCGGAGTCTTTGACCTCAGTGGCTCTGCACAGACAGCATAAGATTGGATGTCACCATATGCCCATCGGGACATTACCCATCTGTGTCTGACTAAGTGTGTGATAAAGTAAATGTATACGTATCCACCCAGTGGGGCCAACCAGGGAGGAGGAACCCGTGTGTAAGGCCTCAAGGTTAAAACAATTTGTGTAATGCTGACTCTGCGGGGATGAGAAGCAGATGTCACCATGGCTGCAGGGAAGCCGCCGCTGTGTTTCCACCTCCAGCTTGGCCTCCTGCCTCCCTGGGCCCAGCCCAGCCCAGTGTGAAGCTTACATCTGGGCTCCTTCCAAAGCAGGCAGTGCTGTGCTCTGCTTCCTCTAGGAGAGGCTGTTCAACCCATCTCTCCTGAAGCTTCTCTTCCCAGGCTCAGAAGTGGAAATGACCTCCTAGGGATGGGGGTAGCAGTGGGGTTGTCCTACCCCTAGCTAGGCCTTTCCTCTCTAGAGGGAGGACCCAGAAGTGTAGGGTTTGGTTGGCAACTGTTATACCTTTCCCTGTTAGCTAGGAACTTCTTGGTGTTAAGTCTTGGCCTCTTAGATTTGCCTAACCCATGCCAAGTCTTATTGGGTCAGGCAAGCATATTAGACATCTTACAATAGTCTATATCCTCCCTGATGTGGTTAAAATGGCATCCACTATGTAATGCTACATGCTTAGCACAGGCTCAAAACAGACGGCTGGTCAGTCAACTTTCTGACACTGTAACAAAACACCGGAGAGGACCGACTGGCTTAGAGAATAGGTTTATTTTGGCTCACAGTTCCCACGTTTCCAGTCCAAGATAGTGGAGAATATGGTTCTGGAGCCTCATATAGGCAGCAGGTCATGGTGGGAGCCTTTGGCAGAGCAAAATGGGATGAGGAAAGGATAAGGTTTCATAATCCCCTTTAAGGGCAGGCATACACACACACACACACACACACACACACACGCACGCACACGCACACACACACACACACACACACGCACGCGCACGCACGCACATGCACAAGCAGATGCACACACACACTTACACGTACACACATATACACAGAGCGACATAAGTACCTATAAGGGTGCACAGAATCTCCCAGTAGCACCACCTTTAGGACCAAACCTTTTTTTTTTTTTTGGTTTTGTGAGACAGGGTTTCTCTGTGTAGCCCTGGCTTGTCCTGGAACTCACTCTGTAGACCAGGCTGGCCTCGAACTCAGAAATCTGCCTGCCTCTGCCTCCCAAGTGCTGGGATTAAAGGCGTGTGCCACCACACCTGGCAGGACCAAACCTTTTAACACATGTGCTTTCAGACACTACAGTCTCTTTGCTTCAAAGTGTCTCACAGTCAGAGCACTTGTCTCTCTGTAGAGTTCTCTGAGTCATTACTTGTATGAACTTTGTATTGTAAAGATTAGCACCAACAGGGCTAGGGGCCTCTTCTGCGTTGCTAGTCTTTGACTTAATGACCGGCCCATAGTAGGTACTAATTAGCATTTGTTGAAGCTGGGAAAGGTGACACAATTGTGTCTTCATGGAACTATTTATTAACATTTTTATTTACTCCTTTCTCTCCTCCCACCATGCGTTAGTGTGTGTGTGTAGATCAGAGGACAGCTTGCAGGAGTTGGTTCTCTTCTTCCTTAGGTCATCAGGTTTGGGGGTAAGCACTTTTGCTCACTGAGCCATCTCACTGTTTAAGCAATAGGGTAGGTTTTGCTCTATTACTCAGGCTAGCCTCCAAACTCTGGACCCAAGTGGTCCCTCTGCTTCAGTTGCCTGAATAACTCTGGCTATCAGCGAGTGTCATAACCCTTCACTATTGTTGAGATTTGAAGTAAAAGGCAAGTGTAATCTATAAAGAGATTCTAGAAGCTGTTCTGTTGTTCTGTCTTTCTCATGTGATGTTGGAGAATCAGAATGGCTGTAGGGTCAGGGCTGTGTGTACCCACTGGGTCAGGACTATAAGTACAATGAGTGCAGCCCAGGGTAAGAGGATTAACTCAGCCTCCGGCTTCTTTTTTCTCCAGCTGCCTTCCTTGGGGACATTGCCCTGGATGAGGAGGACTTGAGGGCCTTCCGGGTGCAGCAGGCTGCAGTTCTCAGACAGCAAACAGCCCGAAGGTCATCCATCAAAGCTGCAGGTATGCTCGGATAGGCTGGCGTTCTGTGTCCTAGAAATGTTTTAGATTTGGGAAACAAGAACTGCCCCCCCCCCCTTTCCAGCCAGGTACTCCCAGAACATAGGCTATGAACTTGAACCCAACACAGGAGCTTGCCTTCCTTCGGGATATATTTATCCTCCTCCCAGAAGAGAAATAAATATTGACACCCATGGGAGCCCAAAAGCAGTATTTTTCTGACATATAGCTCACAAAATACTTTTAAAAGTATTATCCAGCTTGATTATCTCCACGCACCTCTAAGAGTGTCATAGTTAGTGTTTCCATTGCTGTGATAAAACATTATGAGGAAAAGCAACTTAGGGAGGAAAGGGCTTACATCATCATACACCTCTCAGGTTATACTCTATCACTGAGAGAAAGTAGAGCAGGAACTCAAGGCAGAAATCTGAGACAAGAGTAGAAGCAGAGGCCATGGAGGAATGCTGCTTACTGTCTTGCTCAGTTTGCTTTCTTGCACACCCAAGACCACTTGTCCAGGGGTGGTACCCCCCCACAGTAAGTGGGTCCTCCCACAAAAGTCATTAATCAAGACAATACCTGACAGACTTACCTCTAAGGCCAATCTTATTGGGACATTTTCTCAAGAGTTCCTCTTACCAGATAGATGACCCTAGCTTGTATCAAATTGACAAAAACTCCAACCAGGACAAGTGATAAATGTCAGGACTACCCATGTTTTTCAGAAGCTGAGACGAAGCCTCACAAATCTAAAGTGATTTGCCCCGTATCACACACAGTGTGTAGGTGACAGGGCTAAAACTAACACCCAAACCTTTGTTTCCCAGTCCATGATGCTATGGCCAATAGCCTCCTGGTCTCAGTGTGCAAGCTTCTATGTGTTCTCTGGAGCCGTTCTCCTGAGCTTCTTCAGGATCCCAAACTGTCTCCAAGACTTAACTCTTCACCTTTAACTGCGGTGTTCTTTTGTCCTATGTGTACAGTTGGTATCTTTCCATGCCACACAGACAGGACTTATGTACATGTCCCAAAGCTGGACTCAAAGCTCTTTGTTCCCTGGTGGCTCAAGCGCCAACCACCTTGTGTGGCACTGGTGATGGGGAAAGAGGTCGACTGGATTGGCTTCTCCCAACCTTCATACTGCTGTGCTGAGGGGCAGTCTATCATCAGGATGGCACTAGATCATGGTTTGGAAAGCCCATATGGGGCTCTCCCATTGCTCAAGCAAGGGTTTCCTATTGAGGTTCAGTTCTGGGCAGAGGTGGATGTGCCAGGCCACCTTCCTTATCCAGCAGGAGGGATGGCCCTGGTGTGAACAATTTAGGGATTTTAAGCTAACTACCCAGGAGGGCAGGTGGCATCAAAGGGTACTCTGGTATCTTATTGACTAAAGAAGTTTGGTGGAGATTAATGAAGATAGCACAGGGGAAAGTTTTACCAGGGCATGGGGCCAGACCACCAGGTGATCTGGGGGGAAAACCTTTGTCCTAAGTCTCCTCTACATTCAGGGACAGACAGTGGCATTTGCCCAATTCCATGGAGCTTCAGTGTCATGTGGGAATTCAGGCTCAGAATCCCTGAGAAAGCACATAGCTTTTATCCAAACTTCAGCTCCCTTGGGTCCCCACAGTTCCTGGGAAATGAGGGCCTCATTGTCTTAGTTTGGAGTCCTCGCCCATTCCTGCTCCCTGGGGCATCTCCAGACACTTAGAACACAGCCTTACAGCTCTTACAGACTTTATAGTTATTTTACACAGATACCACGAAGAGTGAATTAGCCGATGCCGAGTCATTGCTCCTAGGAGAGATGTAAGCTTCCACCAGACTTTGGTGACATTTTTTTTTTTTTTTTTGAAAACTGACCATTATATGACCACATTTATGTGTGTTTCACTTAAAGACACCTTATTTAATATAAAGTTAGTTCATTAATACTAAACTCACAGCTAGCGGCATTGACTTCAGCCCAAGCAAATATATTGAATGTGTGTGTTTCTTGGGAAGGTTTATCCCAGCTTTTGTGTTATGTTTTTGTGTGTGTGTTAATGGAGATTGAACCTGGGGCCTCATGCATGCCAGGCAAGCATTTACCACTGAGGTACATGCCCAGCTCCATTTTTACGTTCTTATTTTGAGATAGGGGCTCTCTAAGTTGCCCAGGATGGCTTTAAACTCAGTGTGAACACAGGCTGGCCTTGAGCTCATAACCCTCCTGTCTCACCGTTTCAGGAGCTGGATGACAGGTTTGCATCACCATGAGCCCAGCTTTGGGAACACAAGACAGCGCATGAGCACTTTGCTTAGGAATCATTTTAAATAACCAAATTAAAAAAAAAATTACAAAGTGGTTCTCAGTTCACCTAAAAGAAACAGGCAGACAGAACACCTTGTTCGACCTTGGCTGGGCTGTGTACACATTGATTGGATCATCCAACTGTTTTTTTTTTTTCTGCCCTGTACTTGTCCATGGATGTTCACGAAAGCCTGACCGTATCGATTTGAGACTAGCAAGTAAATTTTTTAGCAAAGTAGGCAGATTTGCGAATCCAGAATCTACAAATAATGGGTCGCATTATCCTGTGTCTCCTCCTCCCCCCTGGCTACTCACTAGCTGCCGCTGACTCTGTCCTCATTCCATTCCAGGAAACTCTTCTGCCCTGGGTGGTCAGGGCACTAGTGGACAGCCGCAGAGGGAAAGCAGGGGCAGATGGAGAGGCAGGCCTCGGAGCAGGCGGGCAGCGACGTCCAGACCTGAGCGGGTGTGGCCCGATGGGGTCATCCCGTTTGTGATTGGAGGGAATTTCACCGGTGAGTGTGCTGCTGGGAGCCTACACCTGGCCTTGTCCTTGTTGCCTTTGACTGGTGCGCAGCCTCCTGGCCAGGCAGTGTGCCTGCGGGTTGGCTGTAACATTGTATCAGTGGGTGAAAAGTGCCCCCAACTCCCACTCACAGCCCAGCTTATCCTTCCACAGGCAGCCAGAGGGCAGTCTTCCGGCAGGCCATGAGACACTGGGAGAAGCATACCTGTGTCACCTTCTTGGAGCGCACAGATGAGGACAGCTATATTGTATTCACCTACCGACCCTGCGGGTGAGCAGGGACCCCTGGGCTCTGATCCCCTTGATGGTGATCCCCAGCCAGGTTCTGCCCTAGGCATTCTTGCTGCCCCTAAGCTGGGCCTGCCGATCCACTCTCCCTGCTATGGGCATCTGCCATTGATATGGCTCAGACCCTGGCAAAAAGCCTGCGCATTGGGTGCCCAGGGCCATCCGCACCCCTGCGCAACCCCCCAGCAGCCTGGCCCAGCCCCCTGAGTGGATGCACTCCCCCAGCTCGGGACCACCCCCCTGAGCTGGCCCCGCCCTCCAGGTGCTGCTCCTACGTGGGTCGCCGAGGTGGGGGCCCCCAGGCCATCTCCATCGGCAAGAACTGTGACAAGTTTGGCATCGTGGTCCATGAGCTGGGCCATGTCATTGGCTTCTGGCACGAGCACACGCGGCCCGACCGGGACCGCCATGTCTCTATTGTACGGGAGAACATACAGCCAGGTACACACATCCCAGGGTCTGGATCCCATCCTAGGGCTTCTAGAGCTGCTTAGGGGTCTGACACTGGTCATGGACATGGGGGTCAGGTTGAGTAGCCAGAAACCAGCTCTTCTGGTGAGAAGGCTGGACTACAGTCAGTTCATCCCTGGATATCCCCACAGGCTTACCTGTTCCCTGTCTCCCACCCTTTGCTAGTTCTGTTTTTCATCATGGCCCTTCGAGTCTCTGTCCTTCCTCCTTATTTGTGGTCTCCTGATCCTCCCTTCAGCAAGTTCTCCAGGCTTTTCTGCTGGGAAGGACTCCTCTATAGACGTCCCTGTCCCCTTTCCCCCTCTACTTCCCTTTCACCTTCAGAGAGGCAGCCCCCTTCCAGGTACAGGTACTGAAGGACACAGGCTACTCCCTCGACCCCACCCCCACTTTTCTCACGGTCTTTGTAGGGCAGGAGTATAACTTCTTGAAGATGGAGGTTCAAGAAGTGGAGTCCTTGGGAGAGACCTATGACTTTGACAGTATCATGCACTATGCCCGGAATACATTCTCCAGGTGAGAGATGGTCCAGTCCTTCTGGAAGCCATTTTCCTGCAGACTTTCTCTTTTTGGTGTCCTGCCTCCAGCACTGTTCACTGTTCACTCCAGCAGACGACAAAGACAAGGATAGTCTTCTGGATGCCTGCAGCTCCTAGACAAAGGGCTAGTGGCTGTGTCTGCCTTAGTAGTCTCTGCCATTAGTGAGGGGCTGGCAGGCTAGCCCATTGCTGTGTTGAAGCAAGGATTTGTGGCCTAGAAGACTAAACACCTGAGTTCTCCAGTCCTGCTGTGTGGGGTCTCCAAAGTGTGCCAACCCAAAGGAGCCAGGGTTGTCCCGCATCTGCCACCACGGCAGTTTATTTTTCTGGTGGTGCCCAGAGGGGATCACCTCCTTCTAGCTGTCTGCCCTCTCTGCCTTGTTTTGTTTTGCAGTACTAAGAATTGAACCTAAGGCCTTATGACCCCAGACAAATGCTGTTCCTCTGTCTTATGTGCCCAGTTCTATTAATTTTAATTTTTATTTAATTTTTATTTTATGTGCATTAGTATTTTACCTGCATGTGTGTCTGTCAGATTTCCTGGAACTAGAATTACAGACAGTTGTGAGCTGCTACGTGGGTGCTGGGAATTGAACCTGGGTCCCCTGGAAGAGCAGTCAGTGCTCTTAACTGCTGAGCCATCTCTCCAGCCCCCTAATTTTTATTTTTTAAAGAGGGTTGCACGAAGTTACCCAGACTGACCTTGAGTTCACTATGTAACCCTGGCAGGATTTGAACATAAAATTATTTCTTTCTCTCTTACACATATATATTTGTATACGTATGTGCGCATACATGCCACGTTGCACCTGTGGCGGTCAGAGGACAAATGCAGGAGCCGTTTCTCTCCTTCCACAATGTGGGTTCTGGAGATCAAACTCCATTTATTGGCCTTGGTGGCAAGTGTCTTGGCCACTGAGCTGCCCCGCCAACCTGCAGACCTTGAACGTTTGATTGCCTTGCTTCAGCAGAGGTCATAGAGCAGGACCAGCTTGGTCTATTTTGTGACTGGCTACTTTGCACAAAGCTTGACTTTTGCCCTGGACTGGTCCCCATAGCCAGTTCACAAGATACCTTCTTAACCAGGGCTTGATAGGAGAAGACCCCTCCTGCAGGACTAGGAGGAATGTCCCCACCTCTCCTCACACCCCTTCCTGCACCCATGGCCCCATCTGGGTGGTGGCTCTCCTCCCTTCCCTTCTAAGCTCCCCCTGACCCTTTCTTCCAGCTCAGGACCTGGGAATGGAGAGGGAGATGGGGGTGGGGGGGTGGGGGGAGGGAGAGGGGGTTGTTGTTGGTGGTGAACTCATTCAGCCCTCCACCCCCACAGACCCTCCTTCTATTTCCCATCATGCTCACACCCCCCTTCTGGGTCCTTCCCAGCTGGATATGAGTCAGGGACCCTGGGGAAGGGAGAACTGCTGTCTCTCTTTGTTCTGCTCCTCCCAAATGGAAAGACAGAGATTAGCAGGAAGGAGTTGAGAAAGAGGGACACTGTGCCCTGTGAGCTGGCTAGCCACTGTGGAAGCTGCCGCTAGTTACCCTTTGGCCTTACTCCAATCGCAGCCATGTCGAGAGGGTAATGAGTTGACCCTGGGAAGTCAAGAGAGGAGTCGATTGGGACTGAATTTGAGGTCTGGAGGTGGAAGCTGGCTGGTATTGCAGAGATGACAAATGAGGGCCCAAAGCTTTCCCAGGGCTGCGGTTTGAAGCCAGTCTGAGCATAAGGCCCTGGGTCCCTGATCTTTCAAAGCATTTCTGCCCCCTGCCCCCCAGCCCCTGTGGCATAGTTGCCACGGAACAGGGTGGCTGCTGGTCAGTGGGCAGCTTAATGACAGGGTGAGACATCCCCGCCCTTCCCTGACCCTGTTGAGGAATGTCTGGGTCCTGGCAGAGCCATGCCCTGTGGCTGTAGATGAACACGCCACCCTCCTTCGTCACCCACCTCCCGGCAGACCCACATCCTCAGCCTCCTCATGTCCTTCTTAGGGGCATCTTCTTGGACACCATTGTTCCCAAGTATGAGGTGAACGGGGTGAAGCCTTCCATTGGCCAAAGGACCCGACTCAGCAAGGGGGACATCGCTCAGGCCCGGAAGCTCTACAAATGCCCAGGTTGGCGCAGGGAAGGGACAGACCAGGAGGGATGGAAGGTAGGGTCCAAGGAAGACAGAGGTCAGGGCCCAGGAACCCCTAGAAAGTGACTGCTATAAGTCTCCGGGATGGGTGTTGGGAAGGAGGGGATGATAGAGAAACACAGTATTCTGGTTAAGGATCAACCTGGGCTAGGCTGGTAGATGCTAGGAAGGGCCTAGAAAAATGAGGAGTCAGAAAGGAGGCAGAAAGAGGAGCAACTAGCCTCTCCCCTGGACAGTGAGGAGGAGTTTGACCTCAACTCTGGAATCCATGTTTCCTTGACAACGGGGCATCTGGTTACCCTGGCAGCACTAGACCAGGGAAGTAGGATGGTTTATGCTTATGTGTAAGGAGGAGGGGTACATCTTAAAGGGACAGAACACCTTTCTTCAGCCACTCTTGTCTTCCTTAAGGGTTCCGACAAGGCTCAGAGGTGAGCTGGGGACCTGGCACCTGCAGTCAGCAGCTTAGTTATTTCTTTCCCCTTGACAGCCTGTGGCGAGACCCTCCAAGACAGCACCGGCAACTTCTCCTCCCCTGAGTACCCCAACGGCTACTCTGCCCACATGCACTGTGTATGGCGCATCTCCGTCACACCTGGGGAGAAGGTAACTGTGATTGGTCACCTGTCTGAGTCTATTAAGACCCCAGCAACAGGGTAGAATCACCCTCCAGGGGACCCAGCCCTGGGACTTCTGGCAGAAGGGTGACCTACCTCATCGCCTGCATTAAGTATGGAATGAGGAGGGTTCCTGCCCTGCCTCCCTCCTCCTCACTGAGTTGTACATCAGTGCTCATCTGAAGATAGAGTTGCTATGTACAGTTACCATGTAGTTCTGTTGTGATTGTCTAGCTCTTCTTGGGTGCTTTTTAAAGTGCTTATCACATGGCTCCTCTTTTTATTTTTATGGCCACCCTGGGTCTTCGTTTCACAGAGGAAGAAACTCAGTTACAGGAAGATTAATTAGGTAATTTGCCCAGGTCATACAGTTAACCAGGGCAGAGTAGGATGTAAATAAAGCCTTCTTTGGGCTGGGTTCAAGCCCAGCCTTTTCTGGGATGCCTTGGGTGGACTTGGGTGAACCAGTCAGCCCCAGTCCTTGGCTCTCTCTTCTGTATAGTCAGAGCTTGAGTCAGGGATTCCCAAAGGGCCCTTCTCAATTCTCAAAAGCTGTGGTCCTAAGGACAGCTAAGAACAAAGCAAATGCTTCCAGCAAGATGCTTTCTGGTCATGGCTAGCCATCCTCCCCCTCTTTTTCCTTGCTGTTCTGGGACCTTCAGGTCCTTGCTTGTCTGCTTCTCATTCAGGTGAGCAGAGTGCACACCAAATGCATGAAGGGTCCACGAACTCATCGAGTTTAACCTCCCACTGCACGATTGACTAGCCTTGCGTGAATACCTGATCTTATGAGGTCTTGGGACCCTTCTTACTTTTTCTATTCCGTTCTCTCTCCAACTCTTAATGCTACAGAGTTTCAGAGAAAGGGGGAGTGTCTATCCCTGAAAACCTTCAGAGCTTCTCAAGAGCAGTTCCTTGTAACTCACCTCCTGGTTCCTCGCACAGTGGGAAGGCCCTTCTCCTTCTTTCTTTTTTAATTTTGATTATTTGTATGGGGAAGAACAGAAGGTATGTGCATGTGACTGTAGATGCCCAAGGAGGGTGGAGACATCAGCTCCTCCTGGAGCTGAAGTTACAGGCAGTTGTGAACTGTCTGATAAGGGCACTTGGAACCAAACTTCCATCCTCTGTCAGAGCAGAAACAGCTCTCCAGCCCTTCCCATGACTTCTTAGGTCCAGGCATGGCCTTTATCACACGAAGTCTAGATTGCTCAGCCAACCTTGGACCTTCTGTGTCCTTCATTTTTTTTATTGTTCCCAAGAGCGGGCTGCTACATTCTTTCCCATAATTGGAATGTGGTGTTTAATTTGGTGTTACATTGTTTTCATGGAGCTTTGCTTGCAACACCTCCTGCAAAGAGGGTTTAGAATCAAAGAGTTCCACTGTCCAGCAAGTCCTTCTAGCCTCTCACCTCCTCCATTGCCTGTTGGATAAGTATGTCACCTGTGATGCTGTCCTGAGCTTTAATCAGAATCTTGAGCAGGACACAAGCCAAAGTAAGTTCCAAACTCCCATCGACCCACTAAGTTGCAGGTTTTCGAGACTTAGCAATGGTCTTTGATGACATTATCCCTAGTCACAGGCTGTTGCACTCCTCTGACGCCTCTGATGTCTTCTTCCCCTAGCATAGGAACCTCTCCGGCAGTGATGAATACAGAGCTGGAATACATTACCAAATCACACCCACTGTCCCAACAGTCCAGAAAAAGTCCCTATCCAAAGGAGAGGAAATGTTATTTCAGTAGACCACACTCCACCCCTCGGACACACATCCCCCAGTGGTTCTTTCCTAAGTGGCCAAAGGCTATCTTTTTAGTGGGGGATTGATGTTCAACTCCATGGTTAGCAGTTCCCAGAATCTCGCAGCTGCCTTTCCACATGCACACGCACGCGAGCACACACATTCATGCTTCAAAGCTGAGAAAGTGTTTGCTGTGAGCTGTTGAGATTACAAGTGCTGATCACATCTGCAAGTTATTTGACTGTCCTCTGACGTCATCTGTGAGGCCCAGAGACGAACGTCAACTTAGAAAGGAGCTCCTTGCTCTCCCTCTGTCTGGGTGGTGGCTTTCCAGACGGTGCATGCATGGCTTTTGTTTTTGTAACTTAAGGATCATGCTTTCTGTGACGGACTCTTTACTAAGAATTTGGTAATTCTGCTATCCCTCCTTTAGCTGGCATCCTGCTGTCTTCCCTCAAAAGCCATCTCATCCCTTGTTCTTCTCATTCCCAAATTGCAAGTCTTTCTGCTATTTTTTTGGTTTTTTGTTTTTTTGAGACAGGGTTTCTCTGTATAGCTCTGGCTGTCCTGGAACTCACTCTGTAGACCAGGCTGGCCTCGAACTCAGAAATCAGCCTGCCTCTGCCTCCCGAGTGCTGGGATTAAAGGCATGCACCACCATGCCCGGCTTTTCTGCTATTTTGAATGGGCTGGGCCCTCACTGCCTTCCCAAGGGTCTCCACTACTCCAGGCTTTGGAAATCTCATTCATAAATATAAATAATAATAGTGATGATGATGATGATAGCTTATAGTTATTGAGCTTATGATTTGTCAAACATGAGTTCAGGGATTTCTGTGTGTTATGTTCTTATGTGTGATGGGAATCAAACCCAGGGTTAGTTAGGCAAAGGCTTTACTGAGCTGTAATTCGCAGCCCATGCTGTGCCTTTGAATTAGCATGGCTGCATCATAGTCTTGGTACTGACACGGTCCCTGTTCTGCTTATGAGAAATGAACTTACAAAAGTCAGTCCCCAGCCCAAGGTCACGTAGAAGCTGCATCTGGATACACTGGTCTGTGATTATAAAACTGTGCAGTTCTGAGGTCCTGATGCAGCATTTCAACAGTTGTTCTGGTGTCCTTCAGCAAACCTACGAAGTAGTAAGCCTAGTGCTTAGTACAGGGCCAAGGACCAGAGATGTGCAGTTTCACAGAAGAGCCCGGTCCTTGAGGAACAGCGAAGGTTGCACATGGCTTCCTTTCCTAGTCAGGAACATGCGTGACCCAGCCATCACGTGAGGTCACGTGGCCTAGATCAGCTTTCTTCTCAGTAGTTTCTGACTGCATGGGCCAGTGAGCTCTCATGTCTCTAAATGGTCACAGGGCCCTGGTTCAGGAGCCTTCTTGGCCTGTAAGCCCTCCATAATTCCCAGAAGACCTTCATGGCCTTTCGGAACCCTGCTCAGAGCTCCAGGGAAAGAAGAGGATTCAAGATAAAAATTATAAACACATCAGTGCATGGTTGTAGAAATGTATCAATAAAAAAAAAAGAAAAGAAATCTATCAATTAAAAAAAAAAAGTGAATCCAGGTGTCACCCTGACACAGGCCTTTAACCTCAGCACTGGTAAGCAGAACCAGATGGATCTTTACATAGTAAGTTTCAGAACTGTCATTGTAAAACCTTATCTGAAAAAAAAAAAAAATCCAAGATGGCACCCCGCCTTGAAAGGACCCCTAGAGGCTGGCACTTTCAGAATGAGGTCTACTTTCTATTATTCTTGTTCTGTCTCTCACTTTAAAATTGGAACCTTGGGCCCTGGATTTGTTGTTAGAACGATTATGTGCCAAGCAATGAATCAGGCCCATGACACACATAGTCTCTTCAAGCTTATAGTCATCTTTAAGCTTGTCATTGCAGTGTAGACCAGGGAAGGGAGGCTCATAGAGCTTACATATAGATCTGACCAGGCTTGCCCAGGGAAATGCCTGATTTGTCTGCAGTAAAGCCACCTCCCCAAGCGATTGGACTTTGACATCAAATCTGGCAGAGGGAAAGTTGTTTTCTACTCACTCTCTAGTGCTTACCTTAGGGCCAGAAGTGCGGATGATAGGCCCATCTTGGCATGTCACCTTTGAGAAAGAGGCCCTTATGGTGAACCATGAGTTTGTCAACACTCATGTAATTAGCAGTCAACCTTGGGACTTGCCAGTACTTCCCAGACCAGGAAACACCCTGTGCCTTTGTTTTCCTACCTGGAAAACGGGCTCAGTGATTTGTGGATTTATATGAGGATGGAAGAGACTCATATCCAGAAGGAGCTTGTGCAGTACATAATATGCAGAGACATCTCAGCAAAGGTTGGCTGCAGTTGTCATCTCTGTATCCCCAATGGGTAGATGGGTAAGCGCCAGTCAGTTTCTAGATGCCCTACTGTCTCTCCCTACTTCCAGGATTCTGATCTGAACCACTGCGTGTCCAGGTGTCCTAAAGCTTAGAGTGGTGGCAGAGGACTGGGCTCCCATGGAGGGCTAGCAATATGCAACTCAGTGACAGGGTATTTGCCCAGCATGCACAAGGCACAGGATTCCCTGCCCAGTGCCACAGACTTAAGTAAATTTCTAAAAGAGAAATTCATGCTTACTGTCTGCCTGCCTTGCACCAGATGACGCAGTAAGCTTTATTCATCTTATTCCCCTTAAGCCCTGTGAGACAGGTCTTATTACCCAGTCACAGCTAGGAAAAACAGCACCAAGGAATTCGGTGATGAGTCTAAGATTGTGGGGTGAGGCCACCTTGAAGCCCGTGAGTTGTCTAAGGGGTGATGTGGTTAATGGCCTCAGGAACTCCTTCCCAAGTGGGAAGGGTATAGTACTCTGTTGGTTCATCCTTGAGAGCACCATCATGTGTGAGGGAACCTTTTCACAGACGGATACACCTTACGTAATCCCCGTGTCTCTAGTGCAACCCCTGAGACCCCCTCCAATCTGTAGATGAATATAGGCTCAAGGAAGTGGAACTAAACGCCCCAAGTCCTCAGCTAGGAAACGGTAGAGCTGGCCAGATTTCTTTGGCAAAGGGCAGTGCCCTTGCCACCAGGGCACAGCTGCGTCCACATGACAGAAGTCAGTACAACTCTTAATTAGACATGTCTGGTCTCAATATAGCCCGTGCTGTGTCTCCCTGGAGGATGCTACTGACCACCAACACAGGTCTCTTCCTCCCAAGTCAGGTGACCACCACTGTCTGTCTAACCCCTTGGGAGGTCTTGGGTGGGCCTTCTGGGGTTCTGGCTGTCTGGGCGTGGTGGCTTTGGAGATCATCCTTCATGCTCATCTGTGTGAGGGAAAGTAGGTGTTTGTTCTCATTCCAGCTGCTGGGCGGCCCAGGGGGTGGCCCAGGGGGCGGTCTGCATGAGGGGCAGAGGGTGTGAGTGTGGGAGTCAGGGTGCTGCGCCTCAGCTTCCCGCATCCCTTCCTCCATCTGGCATTCCGTGACGGATATTTTTGTCATTTGTTAGATATATAAAAATAACATGTGCCTGATATAAAATGCCTGAACAGTCCATAAACACAATGTAAAAGAGAGAGAGAGAGAGAGAGAGAGAGAGAGAATATTCTCCTCCTTAATCTTTTATATCCCACTTCTCAACAGGGACCAAGCATGAGGAATGCTTTGATGTGTTTGTGTGACACACATAAAGCCAAAAGGGACTTCACAGTCACATAATGGATTTCTGCAGCTTGCCTTGCCCTTAGCAGTAGATCCTGTCCTTGCTTTGGGTCAGCTCGAATAGATTTACCTCATCTGCTTTCATGGCTGCTCATCCATCAGTCCTTGTCATTTCTCTCTGTGTCTGTGTCTGTGTCTGTGTCTGTGTCTGTGTCTGTGTCTGTGTCTGTGTGTGTGTCTGTGTGTGTGTCTGTGTGTGTGTCTGTGTCTGTGTCTGTGTGTGTGTCTGTGTGTGTGTCTGTGTCTGTGTCTGTGTCTGTGTCTGTGTCTGTGTCTGTGTCTGTGTGTGTGTGTGTGTGTGTGTCTGTGTGTGTGTCTGTGTGTGTGTCTGTGTGTGTGTCTGTGTGTGTGTGTGTGTCTGTGTCTGTGTCTGTGTGTGTGTGTGTGTCTGTGTCTGTGTCTGTGTGTGTGTGTGTGTCTGTGTGTGTGTCTGTGTGTGTGTCTGTGTGTGTGTCTGTGTGTGTGTGTGTGTCTGTGTCTGTGTCTGTGTGTGTGTCTGTGTCTGTGTCTGTGTCTGTGTGT